>NC_137858.1:6447500-8847500 GCF_948465745.1 Chenopodium album
GCCTCTTGATTACTCATTTTAATAGTTGGTCAATGGCACTTAATACTCCACTTATTAAGGTTGGCCGTTGCCTTCTTCTCTACTTACATATATTCAAGCTTCCTTGACTACTAGAAGACACACCTAAAATTAAACATTCTCTTATTCTTTTTAAAAAAAATATTCCTTTGGTTTTGGGCAAGTATTCTGGTTCCAATCGGGTTTGTGAGTGCACACAAATTCCGGCGCCGTGCTTATCCTGGAGGGCGACCGCTTGATGTCTACTGCACCGGGGTAGCGCAGAATCGTCTTTTAGGTCAGTGGTTTACCACGGCGCGGCAATTGTCAATTGGTCTACACAACATTGAGATAAGTTTTCCGTTTAATTTGCTTATATAATAACAATCTAAAAGACGATACTTATTGATTCTAAATATCTAATTATTAACATGTGGAATTTAGAATGTTTTCTTATACTTGGAGCAATTTTTATGTTGTGTATGCCATTGGTCTTGTTACCAATTTAATGAATGATTAATTTTATGGAATTGGTGGTACTGTTAGTGCTCATAGTCCAATTCGTTTGTGTTCCTAGCCGAGAGTTGTTTTTTATGCCATCTTCAAATGTTTTATTATGTATGGAGTATATTGCTCTTGTAATTAATAGTGTTTATTAAGCAATTACGTTTGTGATAGTATTGCATATATGAGTTATATTATATTCATGCTATATATGATTAATTATATAATTTCCAATAGCTAATGCAATTATGTTGATTATTATATAATGTGTAATTTAATTCATTAAATTGATGGTTGTTCCTTACTGTAAGAAGGGCTATTATGTGAATGTGTTATGAAAAGTTTGGTTTTGATTTTGCCGTCTCCACTTTTCTGAAAGAATTTTTCCTTGAATTGTTTCCTTTGCTTATTGGATACTTAATCTAGGAAATGAGTTATCCTATGCTATAAACTAGGAACTGTTATATATATATGTAGTACTATTTATCAAACTAATGTTTTACATATACTTCTTAATCTTTTCATATTGATTGATGGTTGGATTGATTTTGTTTACATATGGTTATAGTGTGAACAAAGTTTTGATATGCAAGAGGTTTTAACAATAAACTTGATATTTTCTAATGCATTTGCAAATATTCTTGAGCTTTTAGGACTTGTTGTTATTCGCGGATTTTCGGGAGCAGTCCCAAAGTTGACCCCCGATCAAATGTCATCCTTGGTCGGTTTGGGCTGAAATTTTAGGAGCATGTTTGGGACACATGAGGCTTATTTTTCAACGGTTGGATTCTCACTAGCTGCTCAAATTAGTGAGTTATGATGACATCTTGAGGCCCTTATTTACAATGAAGACGGTTGGACATCTCATAGAGGTCTCACACATGTTACTTGATTTAATTCAAGGGAGGTTCATTCTAAACCAAGTCTCATGATATTATGTTTATCATTTGGATTAATTCCTAGTAATCATCTTGGCGAAATATGCTTTTGTGGTTGTTGACAAAGTATGTTGAATGTTGAATTGTCAATTAAATATTTGTTGAATGATTAATAGAAAATAAAAGTTATAATGTCGATATTTTATGAGCATGACATTATATTGCATAAAATCAGTTACCTTTAATTTGTTGGTTCTACATTTTTAACTTGTTATTCAGTAGGATGCTTTGAGCAATGTTTTTTTAACATGTTTTTGAGGTGCATGTATGTACTCCAGTTAAAGTACTACTTTTATCATGATTCATGTATGTGTTGAGTATGGAGTTGAGATGTATTATGTCAATTTCTTGAATCCATGATATGCAATACTCGTATTGAGAAGCTTTGTTCATAATTCAATTGATTTCATTACTTTATTATTCTCGGTTTAACATGCATGTGTGAAATTTATAAATTCTCAAACTTGTTGAGTTTCGTGAAGGGAAATTATGTGATAATTTTTCTGTAAAGATATTATATGACTTTCTCTTTGGAAAATTTTCGAGTAAAGTATTTTGGGAATTAGACTACTATTTTTCCAATTTTTTATGGTGGTTTATTGTTACTGCCTATAACTCTTTATTGTGTTATAAATTCTTTATGAGTAAAGCATGACTGAATTTCATATGTTGGCATGAGAATTAATATTTTGAAGTATTGTTGAATTATTATATATCTTTGATTAATTTAATGTTTCAAAGATCTATCTTTAATTTATTCCCCTGTCCACCTTATATATTACACCCAAGTCCTATGACATAGTTATGAGTTTTTCCTCAATCATGTATTTGACTATGTTTTATTTTGGCTTTTGGACCTTGTGTTTTCATGTGGGGGTTATAAGTTTTTGAACTTATAAAATTTCTATATAAGGAGTTTATGTCATTACAGACCCCATATGAATTTTGGAGGGAGTTTCATTCATTGAGAATGTAGGTTTTAGGCGTACTGCTAAGGGCTTTGATCTGAATCGAACTTTGTTGTCCAATGTGGGGGAAGTAATAAAGAATTAGTGTTGGACTCAAAGTCTAGGCTCAGTTTTTTGCTTGGTAATTGCATTTTAGTTCATGACTTTTTATGCGAGTCTTGGAGTAATTTTATCCTGAGCCTGATTGATCCTTTATATGGATAATTTGTCTTTGAGTATAATTGTGTGTTACTACTATGTTTCAAGTGGTTAGATATTTACATTGGGAAACTAAGTCTTTCTTTCTTCTTTTGTTAGTGGTAGATTTTTGAATATAGTAGGAATGAGAGGCATTAATGTTAGAGTTTTCTATAGTTTAATGCAAAGCCTGAAAGTGATTAATTGTACTAAAGACGGTTTTTGATGATGTTTGCCTTACAAATTTGTTTTTGTATCTCTATGTCTTTAGAGTATCTACTTTAAATCAATCGAATATCATGAGTGATTGTTTCCATGGAAGAAGTCATTGAATATTAGTTAGATTATGTCTAACCATGTGTAGAATATTACAATATTTTTCCTGGGATTGTGATGCTTAATATCTCTTCTATGGATTGTGTTGCTAATTCACTGAGTTCTCGTTGGAAGTCTTTAAGGCTAAACATTTGATTTGGATGAGTCATTGCTATCAGATAATTTTTTGAATTTATTGATTATATGGGAGCAATTTGTGTCCATTTAGTAGTGTTATGTTTCTTGGGAGCTATGCTTAATCTAACATTGCTTATTATGTAAGTGGATTAAGCAGGTATACTCTTAACTCGAGCAATGATTATTAGATCGTTTTGAGGAGGTTGCATAGATACTTGAAAAGTACACAAGATTAGAGTTTGCACAAATGCAAGTTTCCATGAATCTTGGAGTTCGACGATGAGTTCAAACTCAAGCGGTTATGTCTACTCCACTAAGTGGTGGAGTTATGTTTTGGAAATTGTGCAAAGCAACCTTGTTTTGCTATGTTTGTTTTGGAATAATCTAAATTTATTGCTTTTGAATTGATAGATTATGAGGCAAGATGGTCAAGGGTATATGGCTCTTATGAGCACATGTGCTTGCAAATGTTCCACTGAAGGAGAATTCCTTGTGATTTGCAAGTCGTGGTTACTTTTGATTGAACCATTCCTATAATGGTTGATGTCAAAGATGACTTGTCGAATGGGGTGATATCACTAGACTACATAAAGTCTAAAAGAAATGTTACGGTTCCGTTAACTAAAGGCCTTGTACAAAACTAGTTTTGGTTACATCGGATGGGATGGGACTAAAAGCCCAAAGTATGAATTATAAGTAATCAACTCCTACTCATTATGAGTTCAAAGGGGAACGTTATGAAATAATTCGGAAGCACAAAATTTTATTTTTGTCCATCCCTAGATGTTTGATGTGTGCTTGCTACAAATGGAAAGAGGATGAGCAAATGGCTCTTAATGAACCCATATCCATATTTTTGGTGGTGTGATGTAGCTCACACTTGATGGGATTCACCTACTTAGGTGTGGAAGTGTGGCTGCTTCCTATGAGTATTGGGTGGGCTAATACTCTAGAGCACCTATGAGCATCCAGGATGGACGTATGGCCAGTATAACGCGTCACCTTTATTCGCGAAATTTCAGAATATTATACATGTTCAATTGTGTGGCTCAAAGTGACGAGTCCCTAACTCTTTATTAAGTTCAAGACGAAGGTCACTTGGTAGGTGAGGGATCATAGCTTGATGTCCACTATGTGTTAATTCAAGTCGCGAGACATTGACACTTATGCAATTGTTTTGTTTTGCCCAAAAACCAATTTTTCTTTCTTTTCACATCTTCGAATCTGTGGGGGATTGTTGGAAGTTCTTGAGTGAAACACAAAGAAAGGTGAGAGGAAATAAAAGAGAGAGTCTCACTTTGATAATTTACCAAAGCTTTATGTCGTTTATTCTTTGGAGTAGTTTTGCACTACTTGTTTGAGAAGCGGTAATTGGGTTATGGGATATTGTTATTGTAATATTGTATCTAATACAATATTCATGGTTTATTCATTTGAATTAAGTTGTTGAGAATGTCATTCATATTTCGGGGGTTACGCTCATTCATAATCGATTATTATTGCCTAGCCGTTGCCTCTTGATTACTCATTTTAATAGTTGGTCAATGGCACTTAAGACTCCACTTATTAAGGTTGGCCGTTGCCTTCTTCTCTACTTACATATATTCAAGCTTCCTTGACTACTAGAAGACACACAAAAAATTAAACATTCTCTTATTCTTTTTAAAAAAAATATTGCTTTGGTTTTTGGGCAAGTATTCTGGTTCCAGTCGGGTTTGTGAGTGCACACAAATTCCGGCGCCGTGCTTATCCTGGAGGGCGACCGCTTGATGTCTACTGCACCGGGGTAGCGCAGAATCGTCTTTTAGGTCAGTGGTTTACCACGACGCGGCAATTGTCAATTGGTCTACACAACATTGAGATAAGTTTTCCGTTTAATTTGCTTATATAATAACAACAACTCCTCCACATCCTTTCCACCAAATTCTGATTTGGAAATAACCTATCGACTATCGTTTACTTGGTAACCACTCTAGAGGTTGAGAATTTTCCATGAACTTCATCAATTGGTCACAAAGGTTATTCATAATACAAGTACTTGTATTAATGACGACTTATAAGAAAATGACATATATATTGTACTTAAGTTAATGATATAATAATGTTCCAACGAGATATATAGCATAGCATGCTACTAGGAAAGTGAGAGGGGATGTCAGTGAAAGAGTAGCTCGTCACTTTTAGTTTTGTCCTTGAGCACTAAGCAAAAAAAGTGGACGTTATAGAAGAAAATGTTGAAAAGATTAGTCCCCCATGTCCCTACACATAACGTAAGTTACATCAAAATGGTTCACTAAATAAGGTAGAGTTCCTTAAAGAAATTTCTCGGATCCTTCCCACCATCACAAGTCGAGTTATAGTCGTACTGATAGTGTAATTCTAAATCATGTATGTATGATTTATCATTATTGACAAATTGTACTTTATTTTCCAACAGAGAAAGTTGATCCACGCAAAAATTTAGTATGACTTCAAACTTGCAAATTAAGAGGTATTCCATACAATAATTTTTGGATCAAGGATCAACATTCTCTATGTCCCTTCAAGTGTATGGCAACCTTAACGTTTTGTTACTATACATTTAATGCTTTTGGCGGAGGTCGCATGATCATCATCACTCTCATTAGTAGTGATGAGCTTGATTCTTGTTCTAGTCTCCTTTTACTAATGGTTGATTGGATCAAATATCTTAAAAGATTTCATTACTTACATGCTTCTTTTGTTCTTCAAAAATCAACTCACTTTTTCATATAGAGAGTTTTAGAATGTTAAACGTAACATAATTACTATAATACACCGTTATATAATACTTACTAGTTTTGTTACAACTTTTAAATTCATAAACTAGTTATTGGCCCGGGCGATGCCCCGGGTCATTATAAATTTATTACTATGTACTTTAATCGAATTATATATATTTTAGCTTGTTTGTCACTGAGAGCTTAAGTGGTGGTTGTTTTTTTTTAAAAGATGATAGCTTAAGTAGGTTGTTCTTTGTATGACACAATCGAATTATATCAAATCTTTATAAATTTGATGTCAAGATATATACAACTCCATAATGCACAAAATTTTTTTACTCTATAATTTCAATTTTATGAATTAATGCAAAAGATTAAAATGCAGTAATGTTTAATTTCTTACAAACTTTATTATTGTGTGATTATTAAGGAGTTACATCTTAAGGGAAAATTAGATGGGTGTTATGCATATGAAGAATTTATCAATTAAACTAAACATTGATACATGGAGGTTAATGCATGAAGTTTTTATTTCAGTCATTAATGATCTGGTATGATTTGACGACACATCATATACCAAATGGCAAAACATGGCAAAGTAACATGTCTTGCCATGAGTTTATATATTGATATTGATTGATATATTGATATTGATATTGATGTGTGAGAGAGGTGCTAATCTGAGGATTAAATCGGCCATAATGAAATAGCACTTCAAACAAATCAAAGCTTGTTTCATGACAATGATTTTTTAAAAACACCACCATGCATGTATGTCCAGTTTTTTCGTGTCTATTTTTTTCTTCTTTTTTTTTTTTTTTTTTTTAATTAGGTAATCTCTAGAGTATAGACCTCTAGTATAGATTCATGTAGGCTTACCAGTTTCTTCGTGTCTATTATATGTTATTGGGTAATTTTAACCCTTAGGTTCATGTAGCCTCGATAAGCTAGCTTACTAAAAATGATAATGATTCTTATCATAGAGAACAAACAAATAAAAGATGTGTAAGCTCAAATCTCAATCAATAACTATCAAGTCCTAATTAATTATTTTAATTATATAGTAATGAATGATCTATATATTTCAAAGACTAGTTCTTAATGATTAAATTTGGTCGTCACGCGACTCACGCCATAGAAGACGACGATATATAAAAGGGACATAAAGCTAAAAAGTAATGGTATCAAAGGAACAATAAACAAAATAAAAGGGCAATTATTTCTTGAAATGCATGTCATCAACAAATTGTTGTCAAAATCAAAACAATTTCCATTTTACATGTAATCCACCAAATTAAAACATGTGGTGATCATAAAAACTCTTGCTATCAACTTTAAGAATAAATCATCAATCCTTTTGTATTGGTCCTATCATTATGATTTTTGAGTGTTTAACCCTATTTTTAATCTTAATTCACCATAATTTTAACTATTAAGTCTACATATAAACTACTAAAAAAAAGAGCTCATTTATTAATTGTTTGATTGGTTTTTTTTTTTTTTTTTTTTTAATTTTTATTTATTTATTTTTTTAACCTTCTATAGTCGTATGAAATCTTGTTAAATTTGTATCAATATATATTTGTCAATTGTCAATTTATATGTATGATAATAAAATTTTGTATAACTGAAGTTATGCATTAACAAGCTAAGCGTGAAAATGAGTACAATATGTTATGAAATATCGTGTGGATGACCATTATCCTCTTTTGTATCATTCTGGAACAATCTAGATAGGGTTTATATTCTTATCCAATCAAGCCCTACCTATATTGTATGTATGTATATATATATACCTTATCATATGGAATGAAATACACAGATTAATTCTCCGTCAATCTCTCTCATATTTCTTCTTATTTTATAACACGTTATCAGCACCAAAGCTCTAATCTTGGTATATAATTAACAAGGAACATCCTACAAATTGATGGATGTTAAAATCTATAATACAACACAATATTCCCAGTGGTGATATCTAAAATTTGATAGGCGATATCGTGCGAAGATGATCCAAGAAGCCATTGTGAGCCGATCAGCAGGGAAGTTTCCTCATACTTTCATTTATTAAGCTTTAATTTTACAAAATATATTATATTTGTTATGTTGAGGGTTGAGTTAATGTTTAATTATAACTAAAAGTTATTAGTGTAACTCACCTTGGTGAGTATGTTCGGCAGAATACGTTTATGTAGCTTATTTGGCGTGGCTAATATATAATTGACTTGTTGATTTAAACTTAGGAAAAAAAAAAATAGTGAAAAACACAATTTGTCCAATAAGAGAAGAGACGATGCGTGTAGATTGTTCACTCATTGACGAAAACATCTTCTAATATGATGATTATCTTATTTGCTACAATTGATGCCAGTTATCCTAAAAGTATATCTTATAGTGCTTCCCACGCACGTGTATTTGGAGATTTGGAGTCAGCAATATGAAGGCATCTAATTACCATGACCTAAACCAAAATTATGGGCTTCAAATTAGAGAAAGTCCAATTGAAATTGTTATTTGTGTTGTTAAAGAATACCTCAAAAGTAAGGTACGCATTTACTATCATACATGTATTATTGATTTGTGATTGTCATGGTAATTAAATATAGTTAGCAGTAAGAATTAATTGATTAATAATGGTTTATTTTTATTTTTCGATATTGTGTCGATACCTATATTCTATAGAGTATATGTGAGTTATTTAACAATTTGTAATTGTTATGTTAAATATTGTGGCATGCCGACACTATTCTAATTAATCAGTTAGGGTATCTTGAATTTGTTTTTTTTTTCCAATTTTAGTGTGCCATGCATACGGAGAAGTAGGTTACGGAGTACTAGAATTGCATTTAGTTGGATCAGTTATCTCCTCGATTGTGGTACACTTTAAGAATAACCTAGTTTTCTCGGAAAAGTTTAATTTGGTTACTTCTTGGTTTTATGTAAAGTATAATAAATGAATTTTGCTATTATATTTTTTCTAATTTATGATTTATTTGCTGATGTTGGGATTGTCAAACTTATATAGCTTTATCACGTGATTTTGTTATGTTTATATGATATGTTTAGTATCAATAATATAAGATTATCTATTACTCATCATCATGACAATTTATTATAAATATATTTATCTAAACTAGATCCTAAGTCTTTATTTATAGTATTTTTTTCATGATATGTTTATATCTTATACTACGTATTGTAGATGGCATGTGTTTTACATTGGTTGAATGCTAAGAAAATTTAAATTAGTTTTGATTCATTATGGAGTATTGTTACGAATCTTATATCCCAAAATTAGAGGATATACTTCACCGTATTAGGAGTTTTTGATAAAATTTGTATACGTAATTCTAGGAGATAACTAGGTGGAATTTATGTAAATTAAGAGTACTCTGATTACGCACACGTGATCCTTGGCTTGAATCAAGGATAGATTACACTTTATTTTGCTATCACTTGTATCTATAGACAGTGAAGTGGAATATAAAAAGCAGAGAAAATATTGAGTATGGATTAAACATCATAGAATATTTTTATGGTAACACATTGAAGTCTTTAACTATGATTGAAATATTATTTTTACTTTTATGAGTGATATTACTTACACTTGAATGACGCTATAATTTCATTGACCTCATGAATAATAGGTTTAAAAATATTTACGTCATATTCAAGAACTAATATTTATGAGTATGATTGGTTAATGATACGTAGCATTATATTATTTCTTATATGTATGATTGCTAATATTTGCATGATGTCATAATCTCTTTCCAACTCTGGGATGAAATTAATGATTTTATATATTACTAGATTTACTCATTACCAGTAGTGAATGAGAATTTATAGGATTAAATTATTTCTTATGTTAGCATGTTTGCATGATGTTATTTTGATATAATTCATTGAAAATTTATGAGAATTACGGAAACAATTACATATATTAGCTAATTGAGCAAGAAATAGTATTATGAGTTCAAATATATTAATCCACGACATTACTTGTGAGCAACTTATTTAAATGTATTTTTATTATGCCCATACTTATAAGTGATTAATATGATTAATATAATTGGGCACGAGGAAAATAATAACTTTGCTTTGTTTGATACATGCATTGCTAAAAGAATTTATGGCTTGAGAAGAAGATGGATTTAAAGATTGTTGGACTAGTTTTATACCCCCATATGCAAGGATTAGGGGGAGATAGTGTTTATTCCACTGTTTTTTATGTAATCCTTGCACATGAATAATTAAATATGTTAATGGTTAGTTTGGTACATACACTAGCCTAAACATCAATAATTTATTCAATAGAGTTGGCCACATGATAATAAAATATGTAGCATGATATAACCATCCTGAAGATGGATATGAATAAATGTCATTACCTATAAAATAGCTATAAATGTACATATTAAGTTGATGTCCTAGGTGGACAAGATCAGTTGCTATTGAACTAGCACACCTGAAGTGTGGTAATGCAAAAGGTTACAATGATAAGAATCTTTAGAAGAGGAAAGAAGCACTAATTGACAATGTAAATTTGAAAGTGACACATTTTATGTATCTCCTGAAGAGATCACTTTTAATACAATAAATGTAATATGATGATTATATAAAGTACTCCAGAAGAGTATAAAATGTTGTCCAACAAGGTTAGCATGTATCAAGATTACAATCAATGCTCTAGTGGAGTATGAGTATTAGTTAATTGTCTTGCCAATTGTAGAAAGAAACACATTGGTGTACTTATATCACATCATATTCATGGCCATGCATAAAGTATCTCTAATAAGGTGATCACCATGCCAATATTATAAAACTGACCATAATTAAAATACTAAAGGAAAAGTAATTGGATGTGATAATAAATAAGTAGGTCATCTGGGGTTTAATAAATTCCCGTTATGAAAACCTGAAGTTTCATATGAAAGAAATAATGTGCTGACACTCTCTCAATGTTAGATACGTAGTATATGAAATGAATTGAATGGCAAGACATAACATTGAGATTGAGATATATTTGAATAGTGAATTTTTAGTTTATTTTGACGAAACACTTCAAGAGATTGTACATATATATTTATAAGTTTCTAGGATAGCAACTTTGTATGGGCATATGTAATGGGTGGCCAAAAGTTCACCAGAATAGTTTATATTTTGTACAATTTTAGGTAAGTAGAAGCTCACTGTATTAGGTGACTGAAGCTCACTAAGGCTACTTGTACGTTAAAATTTTGAGTAACTAATATCTCATTATTAAAGTCTTTTGATGATCCAGAAGATCATTGTCTAGTGAATTACATACAAGTGACTATATTTTGGGACTATTATCAGTCAGCACAAGAATAAATTTAAGAAATGATGAACAAATGCACCATATACTCTCCCTCCATGGATAATATTCTCCAGAAGAGATAAATTTTATTGAATGTGATCTTCCCAATGAAATGAATTATTTTGCAAATTTATATACTAAGTTGGTCAAGAATTTTAATGCCCCTATATATGAGTTATTTTACCAACTTAGAGGGAGAAGGGTTAGCATAAGTTGGCAAAAATTAAAAACTCGATGATCCCTGTAATGTAAGTTTGAAAAGTTATATGCCAACTATTGTCTACATATTATCAAGATATGTTGCACATTTATGATTTGATTTGTATTTAGTTATGACTCATGTTGCATAGCGTTGAAGATACATTTTGGTCATATTAATTATGTGTATACATTGAGATAAAATCTTGCCAATTATACTTGAATCACTACACCTGAAGTGTAGGTTGTATGATCGGTTCCAAAATAAAGATATGTCTAATATATATATATGATATATGGCAAGATAGTGCAGTTAACACTAATAGTGTAATAGTATATAAATACCATAGTGTATGAAATACCCTAAAAGTGGTATAAATATCTGAATTATTACAAAAGATGGCCTATGATGTAAGAAAAATTATGATGGTACCAATGAAAAATGTTTTCAGATATCATTGTCAAAAATAGCATGCAAATTAAAATTGTACCTTGAGGAATTATACGATGATACCGGTATATGATAGAACCGATAAATAATGCATATGCATGATATAATGGACTAGTGAATAAGGGATCTGGAATATATGTCCATTTTAATGTCGACATAATGATAATAATAAAAGTTTATCATGGACCAGAAGTCCAAAGAAATATGGATTTTTAAAATCCACACTGTACAGTGTCTTGCATTATTTCGAGTCTTATTTATATTCATATATATGCATGTGTGAGTCTTAGGTTATTGGATTATTCATTACATATGTTCAAAGTTGTAAATGCATTACTCATTGTATAATTTGTTAATTATGTTATCATATTTTTATATCTCATATTGCATGCTTTAATTAATTTCTATATAATAATTGTGGTGTATGTCAATGTTCATTCAAAGTATAGTAAGACATATTTACAACTCTGATGGAATATTAGAAAGAAATACTTATGTTCCAATGGGCTTATACTTGTGATTAAAATATTGATGACGTTGATTGAATACCATGTTATGAATCACGTAAGAAGAGTTCCTGAAGAACTTATGTATGACGTATTTAAAAATTCAGCCCTGCAAAGTTTATATCTTGAATATTGCAATTCAATTATTATCAAACTCTTGATAAGTCAATGTCACTACTGACATCTCAACCTGAAGATTGAGCATATGAAAGTTAGTGAGAATTACTATTTGTGTTTGCAAAAGAACTATCATGTCAATTATGAATATTCTAAAGAATATCAATGAGATACTTATGTGTGAAACTATTTTATTATGGTCTAGAAGAACCATGATAAATGTATATAATTACATGTGTTATATTAATTCATATGAAATTGAAGAATGGCATTAATGATATCAAGTTTTGTCATCAAATTATTATTAATGAAGTTTGATCAAATAGTGATCATCTATTTCTATCATTAACGACTTCCAGAAGAAGTCATAATCGTATTAGTTTAATTTTAAAGCAACTACTAAAACAGATCGAGATTTGAAATAATGATATTAGAGATAAACACATATATGGTGAAAAGAAGACACTTCACATGTTCATGAGAAGACTTAAAGAATTGAAGATGCAACTTCAGCTTAAGAGAATTGAAGATCAACTAATGATATTTTACTTACTACATATGAGAAGATATGCAAACATATTGGATACAATGTTGCGGCACTAGAAGATCTCAAGTTATGTATTCATCAGGGGGAGAAAATACGCGCTGCATTCTTTTTCCCTTGACCATGGTTTTGTCCCACATTGGGTTTTCCTGGTAAGGTTTTAATGAGACAGCATATCGAGCGTATTACGAAGAATGTTGTACTCTTTTTCCTTCATTAGGTTTTTATCCCATAGGGTTTTTCCTAATAAGGTTTTAACGAGGCACAGTCTTCGATAATGGACATCCAAGGGGGAGTGTTATGAAATATCGTGTGGATGACCATTATCCTCTTTTGTATCATTCTGGAACAATCTAGATAGGGTTTATATTCTTATCCAATCAAGCCCTACCTATATTGTATGTATGTATATATATATACCTTATCATATGGAATGAAATACACATCTTAATTCTCCGTCAATCTCTCTCATATTTCTTCTTATTTTATAACACAATAATTATTTTAAACGTTAATTTTAGTAGCTTTATAACAATAAGAAAATTACCTCAAAAGTAAAGTTGATGCCTATTATCATGTTTTCCTTTACTTTGCCAAGCACTACAAAAGTTAGCAATGTCTTTCCAATATATATAAAGAAAAGTACTATTGATATTTCATCATCAATTAAAGTCTTTTATATACTCGGGTGCTCATTGCCTTAGGTTTCCGCAACTATTTGTTCAATTAGAAAGCCGCTCCACATATGATCTTCCCAAAAGCGTAAATGATCATTATTAAAAGTAGCTAGTTGCCTTAGGTTTTTTACCCAATCATCTCAAGATTCACCTTGATTGTACAATAATGCAATCTTTACGACATGTACACGACGAGGTAATGATTATGCCTGGTTCTTAACTCGAACGAATTATTAGGTTTTCCAATTTCAAAAAAGACCTAACGAGACTCAAAAATCTAACTTGAATTTAACTCAAAACAAACAAAATTGGTTGTAATTTTCAACAAGCTTTAATAATGAGGTTAACTCAAACCCGACCTCAAACATAAAAGAGTTAGGTCGTTGTGCTAATAATATTGGAAACCTCAACTTGAAGCTATTCCACCTAGCCTGTAAAACTTTTTGAGTCAGGTTCATATTTATCTAAACTGAACTCATTTAACCTGCTTAAATACAATTCTCTCTTTTTTTTTTTTTTTTTTTTTTTTTTTAATATGCCCCATTTTGACTAACAATTATGTCAATGCGGAATCTTGACTAATGCTATTTGTAGTACTTTATATTCAGTTATCAATAAGCTAAGTATAATTATTAATAGTTGATAGTTTGGGAAACTATACTTTTAGATCATTTTAATAAGTACAGTGTATGCTTATGAGTTATGACTATATTTACATTAGTTAAAGTGGTGTATGTAAATAGTACGAGGAATATCTATCTATACTATATATTAAACGGAAGAATTGATACATGTCAATTAAAAAATGTTTTTATCAAGGATTGAACTCGGGTCATTAGAAAATAAATTAGAAGGCATACCATCTTTGCTATTGAACACTTTAGTTTATTTATTCTTCCTAAATATAGTTAGTGTATGACATGATTTTTTTTTTTTTTTTGTACAAATTATTTTCTTCAAATAAATCTATAATAAAAGTATTTAAGTTTATTTTTTTTAAAAAAAGTATTTAAGATTAGTATAATACATGAAAACTATAATACAAAGTAGAGAATATTTAACGTATAGATCCGGGGCATCGCCCGGGCTATACACTAGTTATTGTATTAAATATAACCAATACTCCAAATTAATGTCCAGTCAACTTTTTCACCCAAAATGGTGAATTGGAAAAACAGAGAGCCACTAATGTGCAGGACTTTTATAAGAGCAAAAGACAAAGATAACAAATTCATCAACAGAGTGGGAAACTGGAAGTTAAAAAGTGATCATTTGCTTTCAAATTTAAGAACACTCGGCCACTCGGGACTCAAGGGAAGAATAATTTGGAGAATTAGATTGGATCGACCCATCTTTTTAAATAGCTCATTCTGTTACCAATTAGTTTCAAGATGAAATCTATTTAATACTTGTAACTAGTCCAATTCTCATTCTTTTTTCACTTTTTATTGTGGCTACTGCTCGACTTTATTTTCTCTTCTTCAAGATAAAGGAGGTCGAGATATTTCTTGCATCTGGTTGATTCCGGACATTAGGGATATCATTCTTAGGTTCTCAGCTTGTGAAGTTCGGAAGGTTCCTCGTCAGTGGGTGGCTCCGGCTCATTGGTTGACTATTCAGGCTCGCCGTCGTCGTTTTTTGTTCTGGTCCTTTTAGTTGTTTTTGTTCTTTTCAGTAGTTCTTTTTTAGTTCGTCTTGTCATTAAAAAATAAAAAAAAAACTCCATCTAATTTTTAATTGTTTTAGCCTTTTGGGTGATCAATTATTAATAAATGATTTACAACAATTTACAAATACGTACAATGGCCTGAACAACAAAAGGACACTCCGCAACTCACACTCTAGTAGAACCACTAACTTTATTGACAACTTTACCAACATAGCCGCTTATAATTAAGTTGATTGATGATCTATGCCATTTTATAAGCTTTTCCATAGCCGCTTATAAAGCTGTTTGGCTAGCAACTTTTGGCCTTTTGAACTTGTTGGTGAAACAATATCATGATATTAATTTATAAATCAGAAATGTTCTCTTTATATACTGGTGTTAAAATAGATGCGAGAAAGATTCATGGACATCAAACCATAACATACGTATTTACGTGGTTCACTTATAATGTGTTAGCTACATACACAAAATGAGAGACATCTAAGAAGTTGACATAATACACTCAAAACATAAACGGAAATAGGCCCGAACATAGAAGCATAGGTGGGTTATCACTTATATGTGTGGAGCAAACATACTCAAGGAAACAATTAAGCATTATACTCCCTAATGTATAATGTTGACACCACTACTATAATTATGATGTATGTTGGTATCCCTAGAGTGGGAAACACCTTGCTAAAATGGGTGGGCAAATGCCATTTGGGGATCACTTCTTTTACTTTGGCAAGATCTTTGTTTAATGGCCTGGAAAGCCTCAAAACTTGAAAGGGACTTTTGCTTTCATTCTAAACCATCAAAACCAAATTGATCACTTTCTTTTTTCCTCCATTTTCCTTTCTTTTTGGTATATGGTCCATTTAGGGGATCATTCATTCATTTGTACTTCGGAGGATTCTATTGTGGCTGAAAATTATCACAAATCACTGTAAAAATTCTAATATGCGTTCTATTTAATTGATTTTCATCTGGCCTTATATAATATGTTCAAACTTATTTAATTCATGTTATTACTTCATATTTAATTTATTTCTAAAATAAGTGAAAATAAAGTAATTGAAATGGTTTATAGTTAAATGTGTAACACGCTATATAAATAGACATCCATAAGGTTACAACTTACAACTCTTTAAAAGATACCCTCTATTTCCCGAATTTGAGAAGAAACTAAAATGCACATTCAAGTTTTTTACAAATCGTTAACCTTTTGTAATAAAAAGGAAAATAAAATCAATGGTTCTTGATATTCCAAAAGAACAACATCAATTTTTTTTAAAAAAAAAAGTTTAAGAGGGCAAGTTAGTCAAGGCACATGCTAAAGGTAAACGCTTAGAGCAATTAGAAAGACAAGTAAATTTATGATCAAAACATTGGAAAAGAACAAAAATCAATTCCTTAAAGATATTGAGAGGTTTATTATGTTGTTAGCACAAATAGAATTCGGAAGTAGTGAATTGCCTCAAGAAAAATTAAATATTATAGACTATTGTGCCTTGGATCATCAAAGGTTCAGCGATTTTTCAATATCCCATTGACTAATATAATCGCTAATTTATATAATCGCTAATTTATGGCCAAACGAATACCATTTGTATTTTCTTGATTAATAATTTCACACTTTTATACCATTGATATTGAATAATCCCATTGTAATTTGTTAATTACTCTCCTTTTAAAGAATAATCCCATTGTAATTTGTGAATTTCTCTCCTTTTAAAGCCCTATCATTTAGAACTCGTCAAAAACCCAAAAAAATCAACACAGCCAAAATACTAGGGGTTGTTGAGGCCTACCCTAAATTCACTATTTGGAATATTTTCTATCTCTCAATTATAATCTCCTAGAAGAAAAAAAAAAAAAAAAAATTCATTTCATAATCTTTTTATTTTCATAAAACCACAAACACAAACAAATGCCCTAATACCCCTAAAATCCAAAAAAGACAAATCCCTGCAATTTTAACCTTACTTGCATCACGTGAAATTCTTCAAAACCCAGTAATTGTTCTCTAATAAAAGTATAAAACCCTGTTTAAGCCAACAAAAAGTTAATTACACACTAATTATTAATTAACAGTTTAGCACCCAACAAATATTTTATAATTTACATGTGGGTCCCACTTGATCAGATAGATTTCTCTGTTTTTCTCCACTATATATTGCCTGCAATACTATGCTTTTGAGTTTCTTTGTAGTCCTTTGTATTAGGACTATTTATTCACATACATTCAACAAAAACACAAAAAAAGGGCTGAAAATTGGAGGTGGAAAATCATGCCCTATTCTTTTCTTGCAGCAAGTAAGTTCTCTTTAAATTAGTATGTTGATTGTTGTTTTTATGTTGTGTTTTTTGATAGTTCTGCTAAATGCATTATACTGTTTCCTATTTGTTGTACGTTAAACATAATGGTAGAACCAACTTAGCTAGGTTAATGCTTTTTGTTTCATGTTTAATGGTTTAAAGTAAGGTTTAACACGCCGATGATGAAGCTAATATAGAAATAAAGACGATGAATAAGGCCTGAAAACAAAATTATGATATGGAATATGGATGGACGGATACATGTATATCATAATTTGTACCCCGTTTACAGTTTGGTTAAAACATTTTAAAGATTTTTTAAAACTTCATCTCTTGTACATTGCTTGAAGTTGGGAGTACTGCTCTTCATATTCTTGGCTTCGCGCTATGTGATGAGGTAACATTATTCATGTATAACACTATAACAGCAAGAAGTAACGACATGTTTAATAGCCTGAAATAAACAAAAGTCGATCATTTTGAAGTAATCTAAGAGTATTTCGGGTAAATGTAATGGAACAGAAGGAACAAACATAACTAAGAAGAACAAAAGCAATACTTTCCATCAACATTAATTCTAGTATCACACTATTAAAAACATGATAAGCTTTCCTACTAAAAATGGCTCTACAATATTAAAGTAGCAGTCTACTTTATTATCGTTTATCAAGTTATATACAAAAAGCATCTCTTGCCATCTTTATTACTATCTTTTATGAACAATTTAATCACTACTTCTGCCGTAGGCTATATGTTACTCCTCCGTCCCTTAATACAATGCCTCTTTTGAGCATTTATTCCTCACATAATAAAGAGAAAGAGGCATTGTATTAAGGGACGGAGGGAGTACAATTTTTAACATCAAAAGACAATGAAAAAGGTATCAAATAAAATAACTCCCCTCAATCTGCAATCAATTGTCACGTTGATAGCATGTCGATAGTGCTAGCTGAACTACTAACCTAATCGACAACTAGTTAGGGACAGAGGTAGTCGATCCAAGGCTTCGTTTTTAAGCAATCAAGTTGTTTGGTGACAAAGTTATAGCTATATTGCCTGTTTGATTAACAGTTGACACAGAAAATTTCTTGGAGATGAGGTTATAATTTCATCTTAATCACAATAGATGCTAAGCTTGTGGTTTCATCGGGGTTGAAAGTTTAGTTGAGTTAGGACTTGGAGACAAAATGTTCGGTCTGAAAACTACTATCAACCATACAAACTAAGAAAAATAAATTATATTGGCATCAAAATTGACAAATAATAGTGTGCAGATGTGTTAAGTGACATATAAGATTAAATAAATAAGCTTAGTGTGGAACGGAGGGAGTATTATGGCATTGTACACATAGTCGATGCCATAACGTGCACCGTATATAGTAGTCAATCTGTGAACTCATGATCAGTCTATTACTACAACTTAAGTTGTTCTACTAACTCAGGCAATTAAGCTGGTTTTCAAATTGTATTTTTCAAGTATAAACATCGAATTGTTTTTGTTTCGTATGGCAGATATAAAGCTATTGAAACCAACAGCATGGGAACAGCTGAAGTCTCCCTGCTTGTGGGAAGAGATCAGCGTATTTTTCCTGCTGGGGTTCTATGGGATTCTACTGTTATACTTCATCAGAAAAATGGCATATGCAGTACACATGTTCACTACAAAAGCAACAGAAAAAGATGCAGAAATGTACCCTGATAATGCAAGATTAAGCCTTTGCTCGAAAATCAGCGTTGTTTCTTCCACTTTGCTTTTGAGTGTGCACTTGACTTCTTTATGCTTGTTGGTAAAGGGAAACAAGATTTCGTGTGATCACTATCTTCCTGCTCTCTCAGCTGAAATCTTGCAGGTTATATCATGGATAATCACGATAATTGTATTGTGCAGGACTTTAACCAAGAATTACCTCATTTTCCCCGGAATTCTAAGATTCTGGTGGGTTTGCAGCTTCTTGATCACAGCTTGTCATGTTGCCGTTGCTTTCAATTTTGTAATGGACAATCATGGGCAGCTTAGGATCCAAGAGTATGCAGATTTTCTCGGGTTTTTTGCATCAGTCAGCCTGTTGGTAATTTCCATTCAAGGGAAGATGAAAATAGCGCATGAGAATGCAAGAAACAATTTGACAGAACCACTTCTCAATGGAGAAACTGGAAAAAAATTTAAAGGAAAAGTCGAGTCACTTTACAGCAAAGCAACTCTTCTGGATCTTGTTACCTTCTCATGGCTCAATCCATTGTTTGTCATTGGAAAAAAGAAGCCACTTGAGCAGGATGAGATCCCAGAGGTTGATGTGAAAGACTCTGCTGCGTTTCTCTCTCATTGCTTCGATGAAAACCTAAAACAAGCCAAACAGGAAGAAGGAATCACGAATAGCACATCAGTGTATAAGGCAATTTTCCGATTAGCATGGAAAAAAGCAGCTGTAAATGCCTTGTTTGCAGTAATAAGTGCATTTGCTTCATATGTTGGTCCGTATCTAATCAACGATTTTGTGGTTTTCCTCAGTGAAAAGAAACACAGCAGCCTAAAAACTGGCTACCTCCTTGCTCTTGGATTTCTAGGGGCCAAAGTGGTTGAAACAACTGCACAAAGGCAATGGATCTTTGGGGCTCGTCAATTAGGGCTCCGCCTCAGAGCTGCTATGATATCTCAGATATATCGAAAAGGCTTGATGTTGTCATGTCAAGCAAGACAGAGTCACACCAGCGGAGAGATAATGAACTACATGAGTGTAGATGTTCAAAGAATCTCAGATTTTGTATGGTATGTAAATACACTATGGATGTTACCGGTACAGATATCGTTAGCAATCTATGTTCTGCATACAAGTCTAGGTTTGGGGTCACTTGCAGGATTAGCTGCCACTTTAGTCGTTATGTCTTGCAATA
The DNA here is from genome assembly GCF_948465745.1 of Chenopodium album. Taxonomy (NCBI): domain Eukaryota; kingdom Viridiplantae; phylum Streptophyta; class Magnoliopsida; order Caryophyllales; family Amaranthaceae; genus Chenopodium; species Chenopodium album. The sequence goes on from NC_137858.1 coordinate 6,467,975, forward strand.
TACCTCTAACAAGAACGCAGAAAAAATACCAGTCACAGATCATGGATGCTAAAGATGCTCGGATGAAAGCCACCTCAGAAATCCTACGTAACATGAAGTCGATAAAACTTCAAGCATGGGACAACCAGTTTCGACATAAGTTAGAAAGTTTAAGAAATATAGAGTCTTCTTGGATATGGAAGTCATTAAGACTAGGGGCTGTTGGAGCCTTCATTTTCTGGGGCTCACCTACCTTTATTTCTATAATAACTTTTGGAGCTTGTCTTCTAATGGGAATTCCGCTCACAGCAGGTAGTGTACTATCTGCATTAGCAACCTTTCGTATGTTGCAGGATCCCATATTTAGTCTGCCAGACTTACTCAACGTTGTAGCACAAGCTAAAGTATCGGCTGATAGGGTTTCTTCTTACCTCCAAGGAGAAGAAATTCAGCAAGATGCAGTTGAGTTTGTTTCAAAAGATAATACACCCTATGCCATAGACATAGAAGGGGGGGAATTCAGCTGGGATCCTAATTCAGGAATACCCACCTTAGATAAAATAAACTTACAGGTCACAAGGGGAATGAAAGTGGCAATATGTGGAACTGTGGGATCAGGAAAATCCAGTTTGCTTTCTGGCTTAATTGGAGAAATTCCTAAGATCTCCGGGACTGTGAAGATTAGCGGTTCTAAGGCTTATGTTCCTCAAACCCCGTGGATACTGACAGGAAATATTAAAGAGAACATACTCTTTGGGAGCCCTTATGATGCAGCCAAGTATGATAGAACAGTTAAAGCATGTGCTTTATTGAAAGATTTTGAACTTTTCCCACAAGGTGACTTAACAGAAATCGGAGAAAGAGGTATTAATATGAGTGGAGGCCAGAAACAAAGGATACAAATTGCTCGTGCAGTATACCAGGACGCAGATATATATTTGCTTGATGATCCTTTTAGTGCAGTTGATGCACATACAGGCACACAACTATTTCAGGTAAGCACTTGTAACTCGTTAGACTTAAATGTCAAATTAAATTCTGAGTCTTACATAGTTCATTCTCTTACAATGTTCTGATTTCCAATAAACAGGAATGTCTGATGGAGGTTCTCGGAGACAAGACAATCTTTTATGTGACCCACCAAGTCGAATTTCTACCAGCAGCAGACCTCATTCTGGTATGTAATCACAAATTCACAGCAATGTTTTATGCACTATCTTAGCTAGATACATCAATTCATGAGGGAACTTCTTATAAACAGGTTATGCAAGATGGAAAAATATCAGAAGCAGGGACTTTTAAGGAACTTTTGAAGCAGAATATTGGGTTTGAAGTTCTGGTTGGAGCGCATAGTCAAGCTCTAGATTCTGTTCTAAAAGTTGAAGGTGCTTCTGATAGAACTTCTAAAAGTTCTTTACCACAAAATGTCCAATCAAGTGCTGAACAAATTCAAACAAGGGATGAAGAAGAGGAAAAACTTTCTCCTGAAATGAAAGAGAAGGAAGGGAGGTTGATACAAGATGAAGAAAGAGAGAAAGGAAGTATTGGGAAGGAAGTATATTGGGCTTATCTTACCATAGTGAAACGTGGTATTTTGGTTCCGGTGATAGTTTTAGCCCAGTCATCATTTCAAGTGTTACAAATAGCAAGTAATTACTGGATGGCATGGGCTTGTCCAACTTCAGGTGATGCAGCACCTATAGCTGAGATGGACTATGTCTTACTTGTATATGCCCTTCTTTCTATCATAAGCTCACTTTGTGTCTTAGTACGGGCATCAGTATTAGCATATGCCGGCCTTTCTACTGCACAAAAACTCTTTGAGAATATGCTACACAGTGTATTACGAGCTCCAATGTCATTTTTTGATTCAACTCCAACTGGAAGAATACTGAATCGGGTAAGAATTAGTCTAAATACTTTAAATTGCAGTGATTCCATATTTGCAATACAATCATCTAGATATGATTCATAAGTATACCCTATCTACATATCAGATTCATACTACCTCTCACTTCTGTCAAACAGATGGCACTCAAATCATCTGAGATTTATGTCAATTATCAGTCAGATCAAATAAATTAATCACAATACTCATGTCTGCATAAAAGACTTTCTAAACACTAAATGAATTAAGCATTTTACTTAATCCATTTCCACCCTCTGTGTTACAAAATACAACTTAGAGAGATTTATGTTTCAGGTAAAGAATTTCCCAGCTTCTACACTTCAAAAACAATCAAGGGAAATTGTATATTAAAAAGGAAAAAAACGCTATCATATGTTAAATTTAACACTTACTTCATATGCAGGCATCATCTGACCAAAGTGTATTGGACTTGGAAATGGCACAAAGATTGGGCTGGGCAGCTTTCTCAACGATCCAGCTTCTCGGCACCATTGCAGTCATGTCACAGGTTGCATGGGAGGTCTTTCTCATCTTCATTCCAGTAACAGCAATCTGCATTTGGTATAAGGTAAGCAAATTGTGCTTGAAACCTACTTAAGAATCTTTGCAAAAATGATTTATAGAAGAAAATTACAATCATGAATATAATGATATTTCGTGCAGCAATACTACATACCAACTGCAAGGGAGCTAGCACGATTATCTGAAATACAGAAGGCTCCAATCCTACATCATTTTGGAGAATCACTTTCAGGGGCAGCAACAATACGTGCATTTGACCAAAAGGATCGATTTATCAATGCAAACCTTGTATTAGTAGATGGATTTTCAAGACCATGGTTTCACAATGTATCAGCAATGGAGTGGCTTTCATTCAGACTCAATCAATTATCTAATTTTGTGTTTGCATTTTCATTGGTTCTGTTAGTGTCTCTTCCAGACGGAATTATAAATCCAAGTAAGCTCTCGAGATATGATGATTAAAACTAGAATGAATACAATATTTTATATATGTATTGTCTAGTGGCTAAGACTGTTTAAAATGCATGGCAATATAACATATTATAATTGACTAATAAGTAATAAGGTCTACTTCAATTGCTCGTTGGAATATTATCATTCTATACAGCTTACTGTAGCATGAATTACAATTACTATTGAAGAAACCTAATGTGTTTTGAATCTTTTGCAGGCATTGCAGGTCTGGCAGTGACATATGGAATTAATTTGAATGTTTTGCAAGCTTCAGTCATATGGAATATATGCAATGCAGAAAATAAGATGATATCAGTGGAAAGGGTTCTTCAGTACACAGAGCTTAATAGTGAGGCACCTATGATTATTGACGACTGCAGACCACCAAACAACTGGCCAACTATTGGAACAATCACTTTCCAGAATTTACAGGTAAGCTGCTGCAGGTTTGATTAAGAAGCTGAAATTCTAAATTTCTTCTCCCCCACATAAACTTGAATGGTTTCTAATTGGATGTCCCAAATACACATTGCACTTTCCATCTATGGCATTTTCTCCTATCTGCTTTTTCTTAGTATGAGTAGGCGAGTACTATTTATATCTCAATCCACTTTCTCTTACATTTTATTTCTCTCCCCACCCTAACTTTAAGCCAACACTTAAATCTTAATCTCCGAGTCATAAGCAATCATGCTAGCTTTGTTAGACAAATGGAGCAACAAATGCAGTTCAGTGAAATTCTTATGACACTAATAAGCAGAAAACAAATTACTCTGATAATAATTTCAGTCCCAATTTCATGATGCTGCAGATACGTTATGCTGAACATCTTCCCTCCGTCCTGAAAAACATAACATGCACATTACCTGGGAAGAAAAAGATTGGTGTGGTAGGAAGGACAGGCAGTGGAAAATCAACACTTATACAAGCTCTATTCCGCATTGTGGAACCAAGGGAGGGGAGCATTATAATTGATGATGTAGATATCTGCAAGATAGGTCTTCATGACTTGAGATCAAGGCTCAGCATCATCCCACAGGATCCAACAATGTTTGATGGTACAGTTCGAATAAACCTTGATCCACTCCAACAGCATTCTGACAATGATATATGGGAGGTAAATAATTTAATTAATTGCTTTACCATTTTTTTCTCTTACCTAGAAATGAAAACAAATCGGTAATACATTGCTTTGCAACTATTAGGCATTAGACAAATGCCAATTAGGAGACCTTGTACGGGCCAAGGAAGGAAGATTGGAATCCACAGGTGAATATATCAAACTTTTCAGAAATATGGAGTAAGATTGTTCTTACTAGATAATCTAACTAATTGTATGTGATATATAGTGGTTGAAAATGGTGAAAATTGGAGTGTTGGACAGAGACAATTGTTCTGCTTAGGAAGGGCACTACTAAAGCACAGCAGTGTCTTGGTTTTAGACGAAGCAACTGCATCAGTCGATTCTGCTACTGATGGTGTAATTCAGAAAATCATTAACCAAGAATTCAGTGAACGAACAATTGTCACAATAGCTCACAGAATACACACAGTTGTTGACAGTGATCTTGTCCTTGTCCTCAGTGATGGTATATTTCAAGGCCCCTTTTTTAAATGCATATTTTTCTATTCATTTGACATCAGGCTATGTTCAATTCTTTGAGGCTAAAATTACCAAGATAATTAATTAGAAAGTTTGTTTTGGCAAAACCAGGAAGGATTGCAGAATATGATTCACCGTCAAAGCTCCTAGAGAGAGAAGATTCATTTTTCTCACGCTTGGTTAGGGAGTACTCAACAAGATCACAGACTTTCAACAACTCAGCAAAACTTTAAGGTTGAAACCATGAAGTAAATAAGCATAAGCAATGGAGTTGGCGACACATCTAGCAAGATATTGAACCAAAGAGCAACCTAAGGTAAACAAGACTGCTCAGACAGTCATGCAATACAACAATCTCTCAAGGTTCTCCATCCTTGCATCTCTAGGCACTAGAGTGTTCATCTATAGTACGACGGCAACAAGAGAAGTGATGCATCATATTATGTGCCTCCCTCGCCGTGCCTAACTACCCTTATATAGCATTCCTAGAAAATTGTACTAAGATACACTCTATGAGCCTCTATTGTAAGAGCTCACACTTTCGACTCAGCTCTTCCGGTCACTTAACTAATAACTATGTAGGGTTACACTATTAAACCTCACAGCATACTACCATAGCATATAAATCAACTAATCAAGCAACTTGCATTTAAGTAACAATGACTCAATGAGCCATTTTGACAAACATTTAAATAATCAAATTTGTATGAAAAATTTGGGTTCCCTCCCTTAACATTGAAATAAACTAATCCCTCCTTATATTAGCACCAAATCCACAAGGGGAAAGAGGGGTTACCAAACTCGAACCCGAGACCGAGGGATCAAAGGGCAATACTCTAACCCATTAGCTGCCCAGAAAACTTCCTAATCTCATCCTATACAATAATTTAAATTTATAAATACATTATCAAACTAAAAATCTAGAGAACATATGTATACATCAAAATCTATCCAAAGTTCCAAACATATAGATTAATAGATACTAGTACACAATTGAATAGCTAAAATAATTCATTAGAAAAAAGCAGGGGTATAGTAATTTTGGAAAATAATCATCAAATTAGTTGCTTTAAGTGGACGTAATACAAGAAAATGGCAAGCTACTTAAAGAATTATATGAATGAATTAATGAAAGTATGAAACGAATTCAGTTAACTGTAAAGAAATTGGTAACTTACCTTACAAAATTGGTCTGATGATTGTGGAAAATTTGTGGGCTTCTGGGATTTCAGGTTGTGACTTTATGAAATTATGAGTAATTTTGAGGAAGATTAGTTCTTGAGAATTTGTGATGGAAAATGGCAGTGAGTGAGAAAATGTCAGATTGATTGTTGTATCAGTATTCCCAAGGTATGTGTTTGTTCAATTGATAAAATGAGCAATAATTATCGAAATAATATTCTTTGGCGCACCGTGCATCCTGGTGTATAAAACAATTTCTAAAAATGTCATGAATGGCAAATGGCGATGAGAGTAGTATTAGTACGGTTTTGATTCATTTGACTTGTTTGGCTTTTTTTTTTTTTCCATTCGAAAGTTAGGATTTAGGCCTATTTACTTGTCATAAAAAACAAATTATAAGAAATATTCAGTAAAAATAATTTCAGTTTCGTAAAAATAAATTCAGTTTACCAAAAATAATTTCAATTCGATAAAAATTAGTAACTTTAAAAATGAACTATAATAGAAAATTATTAAAAATAATTTCAATTCAGTAAAAGAATTTCAGTTTAATAAAATTAATTTAAGTTCAATAAAAATACTCCCTTTGTCCCATAATACATGAGACGTGACTTTTTTTCACTATTCATGTATTAGGTTTGACCATAATTTTTTACTCACATAATAAAAATATATTTTATCATAAAATTTGTTGTTAGATAGGTTTTAATATAAAGTTTCATAATGTAATTTTTAAAATAATTTTCATTAATATTTAATAATATGAAAATAAAGTCAAACTAGTGCATTGACATATGTGCAATGTTTGACTGTGTCATATATTATGGGACAGATCGAGGGAGTAATTTTAAGTTCAACAAAAATAAGGTGAAGTGAATAGGGTCTTATTCCGTGCAAACCCACTACAGTATTACTTGAATTAACGTTTAAAGACGGTTTTACCGATACATAGTAAAAAAAAAATTACATTTATTTACCACTTTGCTATTTGAGAAACATAATTTGTTTCAAACTTGAAAAATCTCTTTCAATACGGTAAGAAATCTATTTTAAGTTGTGTCTAGATAAGAAATACATAACACAAGTTTGAGTTACCTTGTAGAAAAACAACTTGACTTATAAAGAGAAATCTAACTCAAGAGAAGAGAACGCTATGAAAATCGAGTCCGAATTCTGTCATTAAAACACGTGCCTCTAACCAAAGAAACTTTCATGTTTAATCGGTATGAGATAAACTACCATGGATTGCGATTGATGCGTGTAATACACCTTCATGTAATGATTTAAGAATGTTTAACCCTATATGTAATTTTTAATACGTACCATCCTTTTCTTTATTATTTCTACATATAAATGCTAAATAGCTAGTTTAAATATTGGAGTATGTTCTCTTTCAGCGGTCTTCATCTTACAAAAATAAGTTTTGTGGAAAAGGGTGTGTTTTCTTCAGCTTAATTTCAGTTCAATTCAGTTTCTAATTTTCTTCTCTCATAAACAGTTCAGTTCAGAAAATCAGAACAGACCCTAAGTTAAGTAAAATCAGGACCAATCACGTGTTAAATATAAATTAGGATTAATTAGGTATAATAGGTTAAGTTCAAATAAATCCAAAAACATAGAAACATGTCTTGTGTAAGACAAACTTACATTAATATTATTTAAATGTGTAATTTTTAATGGACACATGCTATGAAGGCTAATATAATTTCTAATACATTATAAGTGTTTTTTAAGGATAAAATTTATGTTAGGAAAATGACAACCTTTATACTTAGCAATAGACGGTCAAATTTCCACTTTAATCAAGGGTATTGTTGATATACACAAACCAAATATGTAATTTATGCATTGCAATAGACGGTCAAATTTCCTTAGGGCCTATTTTCTTCAGTTTAATTTCATTTTACTTTACTTCAGTTAAGTTCAATTCCAATTAGCTCAGTTCAGTTCCTAATTTCCTTCTCTCATAAACAATTCATTTCAGCTCTATTCAGTTCAGTTTAGCTCAGCTCCAATCAGTTCAGTTCAGTTCAACACAGTTCTGTAAATCAGAATAGTCCCTTAATTTGACACCATAACTAATAAATAAGTAGAACAAAAAAGAATGTAAGTGGTTATATTTTAATGTAATGTATAGGATAGTTTTAAAACCATTTCACATTCAATTTTGTTTTCATATACCCCAAACACAAACACAAAAGAATATAACCCCAAACACAAACAGTTACTTACATCACGTGAAATCCACCAAAACCCAGTTTTTGTTCTCTAATGATCCATTTACGTAGTGCTTGTATTAGTGTATTACGCACCATTTATATTGAATAAAATAAGACTACAATAGGTCAATTACGCACTAATTATTCTTTAACAGTTTAATACAAACCATTAATTAACTAAGAATATAAACGTAATCCCTGTGTTAACGTAATCACCTGAGAATATTAGCATGATAAATAAAGATGATATAAAATATCACCTAAGATGACTAAATATATGATTTTATCTTTGTTACGTCGATCTCCAAATGCTTATTTCATTTGGAATGTTCATGTTTTCCAACAAAATTTTGTAATTTAAATTGTTCAAATTAAGAGTTATAATAAAATATATAAATTACAAATTTTAAACTATCAAGACGAAACTAACAAAATTCCAATATCATAGGATTATATTTTACCGTCAAAGTATTATACTCCATATTATATTTTTATTTGAATCTCTTAAGTTTCTAAATGAACAAACAAAAGAAGACGGAGTCATAGTTAATTACACACTAACACACACCATTTATTGAATAAATATACCACATGGATTCCACTTGATCATACAAAATTTCTCTCTGTTTCTTTTTCATTCCAATTTCCACTATATATTGCTTACAATACTATGTTCTTGAGCTTCTCCCTAGTCCTTTGAATTAGGATTATTTATAATTCATTCAAAATATTTCAGCAAACATACAAAAAAAGGCCTGAAAATTAGAGAGGGAAAATCATGACCTACTCTTTTCTTGCAGCAAGTAAGTTCTCTTTGATTATATTGCTTGCTCTTTTAAGTTCTGTTATTTTGTGGTGATCAAACTGAGTAGTTTTGCCAAATGCATTGTATTGCTTCCTTTTATTATGTTACTCCGGCAACGCCAGACGTTTGTATTAGAGTATACTTCCCTTCATCTCTAAAAGTTCTTGTTTAAACTGTCTTTGTAACACAATCACTGTTTAATACGAAGTAATAAAAAAAAAAAAACTTTCATACTGTAACTTTTATAGATGTAAATAATATTTTATACCAAGTTATGTTCAATATAATTGTAGAACAGTTGCTTTTGAATTACTGCTTTCCCTCTAATGGTAAAGGGTCTTTAAGTAAGCTTTAAAGCACTGATTAATAAGCCAAACACTGAATATATATGTAGATAATGAATCAACATGAACATCGTGCTTGATTGATCATATGGCCAAAATATTGTAATATGATTTGTATATATGGGTGCTTGTACATAAAATTCATATACAGTAAGGTTAAACAATTTTTATAAATATCCATAAAAGATTAAGCTTCATCTCAAACTACAATGTTTAAAGTTGGGAGTACTGCTCTTCATATAATTGGATTCGCGCTACATGATGGAGTAATTCGATCCCTTCATCTGAAAGACTGAAACACCTTAATGCGAATGGTTACATGTATTTTCGATAGCCTGAAATTAAAAAAAAAAAAAATGATCTTAATATGGTAATCTAGGAATATTTGGGTAAATGAAATGGAAAAGAAGGAACAAACATAACTAAGAGGAACAAAAGCAATACTTCTTATCAAAACTAATTCTAGTGGCACAATAAAAAATTTGATAAGTTTTCCTATCAATAGTAGCTCTACAATATACAAGTATAAATAGGCAACTTTTGCATCATTATTAGGGATTTATGGAGTACTATCTTTTATGAACACTTTAACCTCTGCTTGCGCCGTAGGCAATATATCTTACATATAGTCATATAGAAACATGGCAACACTTCAAAAAAAGATGGACATAATATGAAATATTGAAATGGAGGGAGTATTAAAGCATAATATAAATTAGAACTCAATGCCTTAATGTGTAGGTATAGACTACTATGTAGTAATCAATTGACCTTCTCTTTTCAACAGTTAAGAACTTGCGTCACAGCCTAAAAGGTCCTACATTATGTAACAAGGGGAGTACTAAGTTACTAACTCAAAGGCATTTATACTAGTATTCAGATTATAATTTTCAAGCATAATCAACGAATTGATTTTGTTTCGTATGGCAGATTTAAAGCTCTTGAAACCAACAGCATGGGAACAGCTGAAGTCTCCATGCTTGTGGGAAGAGATCAGCATATTTTTGCTGCTGGGGTTCTATGGGATTCTACTGTTATACTTCATCAGAAAAAAGGGAAATGCAGTACACATGAACACAACAAAAGAAACAGAAAAGGATGCAGAAATGTACCCTGATAATGCAAGATTAAGCCTTTGCTCGAAAGCTAGCATTGTTTCTTCCACTTTGCTCTTGGTTTTGCACTTGGCTTCTATAATCTTGTTGGTAAAAGGAAACAAGACTCCGTGCAGTCACTATCTTCCTGCTCTCTCAGCTGAAATAATGCAGGTAATATCATGGATGATCGCAATAATTGTATTGTGCAAGATTTTAGCCAAGAATTACCTCATTTTTCCGGGAATTTTAAAATTCTGGTGGATTTGCAGTTTCTTGATCTCAGCTTGTCATACTGCCATTGATATCAATTTTTTAATGGACAATCATGGTCAGCTTAGAATTCAAGAGTATGCAGATTTTCTCGGCTTTTTTGCGTCAGTCATCCTGTTGGTAATTTCCATTCAAGGGAAGATGAGAATAGTGCATGACAACGCAAGAAGCAATTTGATAGAACCACTTCTCAATGGAGAAACTGGAAATAAATTTAAGGGAAAACACGAGTCACTTTACAGCAAAGCAACTCTTCTTGATCTTGTTACCTTCTCATGGCTCAACCCATTGTTTGTCATTGGGAAAAAGAAGCCACTTGAGCAGGATGATATCCCAGATGTTGAAGTGAAAGATTCTGCTGCTTTTCTCTCTCATTGCTTCAATGAAAACCTAAAACAAGCCAAAGAGGAAGAAGGAATCACGAATACCACATCCGTGTATAAGGCAATTTTCCAATTAGCATGGAAAAGAGCAGCAATAAATGCCTTATTTGCGGTAATAAGTGCGTTTTCTTCATATGTTGGTCCATACCTAATCAACGATTTTGTGGCTTTCCTCAGTGACAAGAAACACAGCAGCCTAAAAACTGGCTATCTCCTTGCTCTAGGCTTTCTAGGGGCCAAAGTGGTGGAGACAATATCACAAAGGCAATGGATCTTTGGGGCTCGTCAACTAGGGCTTCAACTTAGAAATGCTTTGATAACTCAGATATATCAAAAGGGCTTAGTCTTGTCACATCAAGCGAAACAGAGTCACACCAGTGGGGAGATAATCAACTACATGAGTGTTGACGTACAAAGAATCGCAGATTTTGCATGGCATGTAAACACTATATGGATGTTACCAGTACAAATATCGTTAGCCATCTATGTTCTGCATACAAGTCTAGGGTTGGGGTCATTTGCAGGACTAGCTGCGACTTTAGTTGTTATGTCTTGCAACATACCTCTAACAAAAACACAGAAAAAATATCAGTTAAAGATCATGGATGCTAAAGATGCTCGGATGAAAGCCACTTCAGAAATCCTGTTTAACATAAAATCAATAAAACTTCAAGCATGGGACAATCAATTTCTTCACAAGCTAGAAAGTTTACGAAATATAGAGTCTTCTTGTATATGGAAGTCATTGCGACTAGGGGCGGTTGGAGCCTTCATTTTCTGGGGTTCACCTACCTTTATTTCTATAATAACTTTTGGAGCTTGTCTTCTAATGGGAATTCCACTCACAGCAGGTAGCGTATTATCAGCATTAGCAACCTTTCGTATGTTGCAAGATCCCATATATAGTCTGCCAGACTTGCTCATTGTTGTAACACAAGCTAAAGTATCAGCAGATAGGGTTTCTTCTTACCTCCAAGGAGAAGAAATTCAGCAAGAAGCAGTTCAGTTTGTCTCAAAAGATAAAACACCCTATGCCATAGATTTAGAAGGGGGGAAATTCAGCTGGGATCCTACTTCAGGAACACCCGCCCTAGATAAAATAAACTTGCAGGTCACAAGGGGAATGAAAGTAGCAATATGTGGAACTGTGGGATCAGGAAAATCCAGTTTGCTATCTGGCTTAATTGGAGAAATTCCTAAGATCTCTGGGACGGTGAAGATTAGCGGTTCTAAGGCTTATGTTCCTCAAACCCCGTGGATACTGTCAGGAAATATTAAAGAGAACATACTCTTTGGTAATCATTATGATGCAGCCAAGTATGACAGAACAGTCAAAGCATGTGCTTTATTAAAAGATTTTGAGCTTTTCCCACAAGGTGACTTAACAGATATCGGAGAAAGAGGTATTAATATGAGCGGAGGCCAGAAACAAAGGATACAAATTGCTCGTGCAGTATACCAGGATGCAGATATATATTTGCTTGATGACCCTTTTAGTGCAGTTGACGCACACACAGGCACACAACTTTTTCAGGTAAGCACTTGTAAGACTATAATGTCAAATACTGTTTAACTCTTTGAGTCTTACGTAGTGATTACTTCATTCTCTTACAGTGTTCTAATTCCCAATAAACAGGAATGTCTGATGGAGGTTCTAAGAGACAAGACCATCTTTTATGTGACCCACCAAGTAGAATTTCTACCAGCAGCAGACCTCATTCTGGTACGCTATCACAGCAAAGTTTTATGCACTATCTCAGCTAGATATATCAATTCATGAGGAAATTTCTTATGAATAGGTGATGCAAGATGGAAGAATCGCAGAAGCAGGAAGTTTTAAGGAACTCTTAAAACAGAATATCGGGTTTGAAGTTCTGGTTGGAGCTCATAGTCAAGCTCTAGAATCTGTTCTTTCTGTTGAAGGTGCTTCTGATAGAATTCAAAGCCCTTTACCACAAGATAGACATTCAAGTGCTGAACAAATTCAAACAAGGAATAAAGAAGACGATAACATTTCTCCAGAAATGAAAGAGAAGGAAGGGAGGTTGATACAGGATGAAGAAAGAAAGATAGGAAGTATAGGGAAGGAAGTGTATTGGGCTTATCTTACCACGGTGAAACATGGTATTTTGGTTCCGGTGATACTTTTAGCCCAGTCATCTTTTCAATTGTTGCAAATAGCAAGTAATTACTGGATGGCATGGGCTTGTCCAACTTCAGGTGATGCTGCACCTATAGCTGAGATGGACTATGTCTTACTTGTGTATGCCGTTCTTTCTATTGTAAGCTCGCTTTTTGTCTTAGTACGGGCATCAGTATCAGCATACGCAGGCCTTTCTACTGCACAGAAACTCTTTGAGAACATGCTACGCAGTGTATTCCGAGCTCCAATGTCATTTTTTGATTCAACTCCAACTGGAAGAATACTGAACAGGGTAAGAATTAGTCAACGTATTGCGTTTTTTTTAAGTGCACCATTTTCTTTTTCGGAAAGTTGCATATTATTGCACCATTTCCTTATTTGGTATGCTTTATTCACCTTTTGCTTGTGTTCACACACAAAATGCCCTAATTACCCTAGTTCACATTTGATAACAACCATTATTACCCACCCTTTCTCTCTCTCTCATTTGTTTGTATTACATGAGCAAATTTATTGTTCCACACCTTCATCTCTTTTAACAGAGTATGTTACTTTTATCATTCAGATCAAGAATATTATTCGGAATACTTATGTCTACAAATAATTATACTGATAAGGAAAAAAATAATTATAATACTAAATTAAACAAAAAAATAATTATAATACTAAATTAAACAAGCATTTACTTAATCCATTTCCACCTGAGTAATAAAATTCAACAAAGAGATTTATGTTCAAAAACAATCAAGGGCAATTGTATATCAAAAAGAAAAAAACGCAATTGTATGTTAAATTTAACACTTACTTTCATATGCAGGCATCATCTGACCAAAGTGTATTGGACTTGGAAATGGCACAAAGATTGTTTTCGGCAGCTTTCTCAGTGATCCAGCTTCTGGGCACCATTGCAGTCATGTCACAGGTCGCATGGGAGGTCTTTCTCATCTTCATTCCAGCAACAGCAATCTGCATATGTTATAAGGTAAGCAGTGCTTAATACCTAATACAGAATTTTTACAAAGATGATCTTAAGAAGATGATTACAATCATGAATGCAATGATATTTCTTGCAGCAATACTACATACCAACTGCAAGGGAGCTAGCACGATTATCTGAAATACAGAAGTCTCCAATCCTACATCATTTTGGAGAATCACTTTCAGGGGCAGCAACAATACGTGCATTTGACCATAAGGAACGATTTATCAATGCAAACCTTGTATTAGTAGATGGATATACAAGAGCATGGTTTCACAATGTATCAGCAATGGAGTGGCTTTCATTCCGACTCAATCAATTATCTAACTTTGTGTTTGCATTTTCATTGGTTCTGCTAGTGTCTCTTCCAGATGGAATCATAAATCCAAGTAAGCATTCTTGATCAATCTGATAAGCAAATCTAGAATGAATACAAAATTTGCATTGTCTAGTGATTAAGACTTTTTTTATATGCATGGCAATAAACCGTACTAGAAAAGCCTCTAGGAGACTTTACCTGAGGTCTTGATCTGAAACTCGGTCAACTTACCTGTGCGCTTCGTCTTTACCAAACTAATTAGAAATTGTGAATTGACAAATAAGACCTACTTTACTGTTTGTTGAAAATATCATCATCCTATACAGCTAACTACATGAGGTACACCAAATTATCATTGAAGAAAAGCTAATGTGTTTTGGAATCTTATGCAGGCATTGCAGGTCTGGCAGTGACATATGGAATAAATTTGAATGTTATGCAAGCTTCAGTCATATGGAATATATGCAATGTGGAAAATAAGATGATTTCAGTGGAAAGGGTTCTTCAGTACACAGAGCTTAATAGTGAGGCACCTCTGATCATTGACGATTGCAGACCACCAAAAAACTGGCCAACTACTGGAACAATCACTTTCCAGAATTTACAGGTAAGCTGCTGCAGGTTTAATTGAGCTAAAAGTCCAAACTTCCTCTGCCCCACAAAAACTTGTATGGTTTCTACTTGAATGTCCCAGAACACATATTGCACTTTCTATCTCTGGTTTAATCACTCTACCTGCTTGTTCTTAGTACGAGTACTGTTTATTTCTCAAGTCACTTTCTCTTACTCTTTTTTTTTTTTTTTTTTGTCTATCCACCCTCTCTGGCTTTAAGCCAGCACTGTAGAATACTTGTGATTGTTTCTACCCACTCTCAATATTCAATCTTAATCTCTGAGTCAAAAGCAACCATGCAAGATTTGGGAGATATAAGAAGCAACCATAGCAGTTCAGTGAAATTAGTATGAATAATAATTAGCAGAAAATAAATAACTCTGATAAAGTGATAATAATCAGTCCCAATTTCATGATGCTGCAGATACGTTATGCTGAACATCTTCCCTCCGTCCTGAAAAACATAACATGTACATTACCTGGGAAGAAGAAGATTGGTGTGGTAGGAAGGACAGGCAGCGGAAAATCAACACTAATACAAGCTTTGTTCCGCATTGTGGAGCCAACGGAGGGGAGCATTATAATTGATGATATAGATATCTGCAAGATAGGTCTTCATGACTTGAGATCAAGGCTCAGCATCATTCCCCAGGATCCAACAATGTTTGATGGTACAGTTCGAATAAACCTTGACCCACTGCAACAGCATTCAGATAATGATATATGGGAGGTAATATAATTTAATAAATTGCTATATTGTTTTGTTCTCATAGGTAGATATAAAAATCGGATATTTCACCATATGCCCCTGAGTTTTTTGTTTATTCATCATATACCCATGAACTTTTTAAAATTCATCATATACCCATGAGTTTTCACAAAAATACACCATATACCCTTGATGACTTATTATTGTTAAATTCGTCAATCATTTGGGATAATTATGAACCGAAACCACTCTAAATACATTCCTCTGCCCCCGAAACCACCAACATTCCTTTTTTGCACCCCAAAATTACCCTAAATTTCATTTTCTAATCCTCAAAATTATTTATATGGTTATGGTTATGGAGATTTGGAGTGGTTTCTTGGGCTAGAGAAACGAGAAGAGTTGTTTTGGGGATGAAGGGAGATATCTAAGGTGATTTCGATGTATAATTAACCAAATTCTACTCATCTTATTTTCATTAAGGATATACGGTGAATTTTTATAACAACTTAAGGGTATATGGTGAATTTGAAAATTTTCATGGGTATATGGTGAATAAACAAAAAACTCAAGGGTATGTGGTGAAAAAACCGTATAAAAATTAATCAGTAAAACCTCGTTCTGCATCCTTAGGCACTAGACAAATGCCAACTAGGAGACCTTGTACGGGCTAAGGAAGCAAGGTTGGAATCCACAGGTGAATACATCAGACTTTTTCAAAAAAAGTAATTAATAATTGTTTTTGCTAAAAAATCTAACTTATTGTATGTTATATTCAGTGGTTGAAAATGGTGAAAATTGGAGTGTTGGACAGAGACAATTATTCTGCTTAGGTAGGGCACTACTAAAGCACAGTAGTGTCTTGGTTTTAGATGAAGCAACTGCATCAGTTGATTCTGCTACTGATGGTGTAATTCAAAAAATTATCAACCAAGAATTCAGAGAACAAACAATTGTCACAATAGCTCACAGAATACACACAGTTGTTGATAGTGATCTAGTCCTTGTCCTCAGTGATGGTATTTTTCAAGCCCCTCCTTTTATTTTTACTTTTACTTTTTTTTTACATCAGATTTTTTTTGAAATTCTTTGAGGTGAGAAATACCAAGATAATTAATAAGAAAGTTTGTTTTGGCAAAAACAGGAAGGATTGCAGAATATGATTCACCATCAAAGCTCTTAGAGAGAGAAGATTCATTTTTCTCACGCTTGGTTAGGGAGTACTCTACAAGATCACAGACTTTCAACAACTCAGCAAAAATTGAAGGTTGAAAGCTTGAAACCATGAAGTAAATCATCATAATTCATAAGCAACAGAGTTAGCAACAAATCTAGCAAGGTACCAAGACCAAAGAGCAACCTAAGGAAAACAAGACTGCTAAGACAATCATGCAATACAACAATCTCTCAAGGTTCCTAGAAGTTATGCATCATCATATGTAGTACCTCCCTTGCCGTGCTTAGTAGCCCTTATATAGCATTCCTAGAAATTTGTACTAAGATACACTCTAAAAGCCTCTATTGCAAGAGTTCACGCTTTCGACTTAGCTTCCACTCACTTAACTATATAGGATTACACTGTTTAACCTTACAACATACTAGCATAGCAATCAAGCAACTTGCACCTTAGATATATAACAATGAGACATTTTAGCAAACATTGAAATAATCAAATTAGTATGAAAATTTCAGGTTATCTTTCGACATTAATCAATTTACGGGAAGGGGGGTAACATAACTCGAACCCGCTACCGGGGGATCAATGGGGGCAATGCTATCAACCAATTAGCTGCTCAATGCCCTCCTAAACCCCATCCTATGCAATTTCATGAATTTCAATTCAAATTTAAACCAGAGAGCATATACACAACAACAAGGTAGGGAGGACCTGTGTTCGATCCCCTGCAACAACAATTGGGAGGGGACTGGAACCTAACCACCCGTACACGATCCCGAATCCGGATTAGCCCAATGGGTGAACCGGGTCAGTCCGGGTGGAATACCCAAAAAAAAAAAAAAAAACAATTAACAAAATGCATAAAATTGAAGAACTAATAATTCAGTGAAAGAGCAGGGGTCAAAATTTGGATAACAATTAGTTGTTTCAAGTGGACATACATAATACAAGAAAATGGAATGCTACCCAACAGAATTGTATGAATGAAATTATGAAAGTATGAAACGAATTTGTTTAATTTTAATGAAATTGGTAACTTTTACCTTCAAAAGATTCAGCATCACTTCAATTTACTGAGGAAAACCAGAGAAATTCTGGGGTTTGGGGTCGTGACTTGGGAGGAAGATGAGTTCTTGTGAGTTGTGATGGCAAATGGCAATGAGAAAGGAAATTTGAAAATGTAATATTTTAGCATTTGACAATGGATTAACATTTGGTTTTGGTTCACTTAAGTTACTTGTATTTACTTCTATATATTTAGAAACTAGGTTAGATGTCGTGCCATGCACGGTAATTTCAATATTTATCATTAGTTTTATACAATTCTTTTATTATAAAAAATTATATCAAATTGCAAAATAGGATGAATGTTCTGTAATTACAATTTTTTTGAATCTTAAAGAAAACAGAGAAAGAAATGCATGCACGACTAATAAAAATAACCATGGATTACATTACAAAGTTATAGATAATATTACATTATTGTATTATATGATTTTGTTCCCGTCATAAAATAAATAAATATATAAATCTTTGTTGAATGTGTAAAAATGAATGTACTTGCCAAATAGAAAAGAAGTATTATTGTAAAGTAAGTATTAAATTAAATACTTCTCTAAGAAGCTTTGGAAAAAAAAAACAAAAAAAAAAAAAGAAAAAAAGAAAGAGGACCTTTTGGAGGGAAAAATTTTAACCATATTATGACAAGTGTCATTTTTGGTTTCGCCTTTAGTATAGGTATATTGATGATTATCATTAGTTTTATACAATCATTTTACTATAAAAAATTATATCAAATTGCAAAATAGAATGAATGTTCTGTAATTACAATTTTTTTGAATCTTAAAGAAAACAGAGAAAGAAATGCATGCACGACTAATAAAAATAACCATGGATTACATTACAAAGTTATAGATAATATTACATTATTGTATTATATGATTTTGTTCCCGTCATAAAATAAATAAATATATAAATCTTTGTTGAATGTGTAAAAATGAATGTACTTGCCAAATAGAAAAGAAGTATTATTGTAAAGTAAGTATTAAATTAAATACTTCTCTAAGAAGCTTTGAAAAAAAAAAAAAAAGAGGACCTTTTGGAGGGAAAATTTTTAACCAGATTATGACAAGTGTCATTTCTGGTTTCGCCTTTAGTATAGGTATATTGATTAATTGATGTGGCTTTTCAACAGTGTTAATGTGTGACTCAATTGATTACGTCAAGTTTAAAGAGGAAATAGCGAAGCGGATAAGTGTATGGGTAGGAGATGTTAGTGGACTTTAGAGCATACTCAATGGATGACCAAAAAGTATTGGTCACGAATTATTATATAATTTCTCTCTTTTCACTCATCCATAACCAAATCACATGGTCAACAATGACCACATACTCCCAATAATTGCCCAAAATAACTTTAGTCTGTACAACGTGCAAGTTCCCATTTCCTTTTAATAGTATCTTGTCACCTGTCAACTATTATACTCATGAGTCACGACCAAAGTTTTGTCTTTGTCAATTCAATGACCGAGTCATCACCATCTCACCTCCCTTATTTTCTTTCTTCCAATTTTTTAATATCAAAAGTTCATTTCTTTCTCCTCATGACCAGGTCATTAGTCATCCAATGGCCTCCCTCTAAATCTATGCATGTGATAATGCCTATAGTCTAATCTTGCATGTGATGATAACTTTAAGTCATGATGATGCCTACAGTCTAGTCTTGTATGTCATGATGATGCCTATAGTCTAGTCTTGCATGTCATGATGACTAGCCTACTTGCTCTATAAGTGTTGACTTTTGTGAACATGTACTTTTGTATTACATGTGACATGCATCTATTACTTGTACACTTCCCTAGCTTGTATGGTGAACCTAGTCTCCATATATATAGAGAAAGTTACACTAGAGTTTAACTCATCCTTTGTAAGCTTTATAATTTCCTCCTTGTTTCCTTCCATTATAGTGAAGAAAAGCTCTCGGAATCCCCCATTGTGGAGTTGGTTAAGTTGACTGAACCACGTACATCCTTGTATGTTTTTGTTTATCTTCATTATTGCTTTCTCGAATATTATCCTTCATTGATTTTGTTTTGCACTAACCAAACTCATTACCGCCTATTTCAAATAAGAAAAGAAAACCAAGTTGTAATTTAATATTGGCAACACACAACTCTGTTTTGCCTAATTGAATAAACTTCCATGTAAGTTTTCACGTGGGTGTGAGACAAACTATCATGTATTGTGCATTGGTGCATGTATTGTGACCCTTTAAGACAAATTTTGAATATACCAACATACGATCGTAAAATCTCTGACCCTAACAAGAGTGTATAATTAAACTTGTAGTTTCTTGCCACTAGCCATACCTCAACCCCCATTATTTGTTTTTAGTTTGATATCTACGAGTCAGATACTTGATAATAGAGTGTGGGGTTAGGGGATTATTTCGGGCCTGTTCACATTTACTGAACTGAGCTGAACTGAACTGAACTGAACTGATTGGAACTGAACTGAACTGAATTGAGCTGAAATGAATATTTTATGTGAGAGGGAAATTAAGAACTGAACTGAACTGAAATTAAGTAAATGTGAACATGCCCTTCCTCCCAATATTCTAGGTTCTGTCATTCCAAAACATAAACTTTAAGAATTTAAGGTAAAATTCTCACAAGTGATTCAAGCTTTACTCGGTCATAAAATCTTGATATCCCTTGAGTGCAAGTATCCCTCTACAGCTCTACCAAAACAAACTACTATAACCAAAAACAAATTAGATGCAACAAAGTGGCAATAGCAGTTGACTAGTATAGTGAGAAAGAATGGTGGGTGCATTTCAAATGCCAAGAATAACACTTGTAGCATTATCATCTTCTTCTTCTTCTTCAAGTTCAACATCTGGAAACTCAGATGATTTTCTTCCTCGAAAATCACAATCTAACTCTGCAAACTCCCATCTTCTTTCCATCCCCAAACCTTCCCTCATCGTCCGCACCCAGGTCAACCCCTTTCTCTCTTTCTCTATCTTTTTTCTGGGTTTAATTCGGTTGTATTTTCTGCAGTTTACCCAATTTTGGATTTAAAGTTTCTTGTTTCATGTAATATTTTCTGAATGAACATGATGTTGTTAATTGATAATCTTAATCGAATTAATATTCAATTTCTGGGTTTTGGACCTTTGTTAGATTTTCCCATTAAAAAAATAAAATTGTACCATAATAATTTACCTAGTTGAAATGTTCCTGTTAATGCAATTGATGGGACTATTAGACTAAGACTATACTAGTTGATTTTGTATTTGACATTGGATGAATTGAATTAGTATGAGCTTTTCTTTGTTCTAATTGGATGTGGATGGATAAATTAATCATGGAATTAACTGAGAAAACCCCTGTTGCTGTTTCACAGTCGAATGTTCGGATACAGAAAAGAAGAAAACCGGAGCCGTCGTGTGTTGTTTGTGGTGGTAGTGGAAGAGTTGATTGTAATCAATGTTATGGAAGAGGTACCTTACATCTCTCTTATGAGTAGCATATGATTATAGCATGCTCCTTTTGCCCTGAGTTAATTGTAATGTCCATAGTGTAATTAGAATCATTAATTTGCAACGATTTCTGGATGATGTTGTATGATTGTTATGATGTCGAAAGAGATAGAACAAGACATAAGATGAAAAGAACAGTAAGTATTAGTCAATATGAAGATAATATCAGAGAACATTATCTAGAGCTGAATAAGCATTGGAATTTGAATTGTTGAGCATTGTCAGTAGCTAAAATCTTAGAAACAGAAATTTCGGGCTGCTGGATGTACATACTACATAGATAGATTAGAATACAAATTCTTATAACAGCTGACGGGAAACTCTTATTTGGTAAACACTATTATAAAGTTTCCCTCAATAGCAATATAGATTGCTGTTATTGATAAATGGTAAGAAAACTGACTCCATGGGACGTCATGTTTCCTGATTATATATATGTAGCTCTGGACATACTTTGTTGAATATTTGTATAGTTGTATGTATATTGAGAGCAGATTTCTGGGCATTTGATAGAGCTGTGGCTAGACAGTACTGTACTACAATGCTGTTTAGAATAGCCGGATTTTACTTCTTTTGCTGTTTCGTGGTAGGAATAAACTGGTTCCTACTGGTATTTAGAAAAATCTCAGGTGATGAGACTTTGCTTGTCAACTAGAAAAAAAATTAGTCCATGTAAGGGCTACCCAAGTTCAATTTATAGCTTGGATAATTTCAGTTAATTACTTTTTAGGTGAATAGATAGAAGCCAAAAAAAAAAAAAAAAAAAAAAAAAAATCTCATGTCATGTGACTGGTGTCGAAATTCGCTGTCTGGTCTAGCAGTCTGAGCAACATATTTGTGTTTGTGATTATTAAGATTCAGATCTTAGGTGATTAAGTTGGGTACCAATCTCAGTAACTACTCTTATTCGTTATTGTGATAACACAAATTGCTCCATGGAACTCCAACTTAAGAATCATAATATTATCGTATACGTAGTATTTTTTTAGGCATTAGCTTAGACTTGTTAGCTAGAAGCTAGATTAAGCTTCTTGGAGATTATTGTTAAATGAGAGAATATGCCAGGTATCAATTTTGTAAGATGGATTGAGGCTAAAATTGGTGTGAGCATTAATAAAAAGCTGCTAAGGCCATTACTTCATTCATCTGTGTAGGTATATTGCCAGAACAGTGGTTATTCGCTAACGAACTAATTTTCATTTGAAGCACAGGCAGGACAAACTACACTGATTTAATCATGCTTCCGAAAGGGGAATGGCCAAATTGGTGAGTTGCCTTATTCTTCCCACATTCCTGTAGATCAGATCATCTCCTTGACATTTCCTTGCAATGATTGATTTGAAGAACAAAGAGTATCCTTTTTTTAGGTGCAGGACATGTGGTGGCAGTGGGCTTGGATACTGCTCTCGCTGCCTTGGAACAGGAGAGTATAGGGATGTAATGGGTTTTCATTTCTTGAAAAGGGAATCTAACCACCCTCCAAAGCCTACAAAGCATCAGACTGACGGAAACGCTGAGCATCTAACTGCTGCAGATTTGCATTTTTCACCTACACCCTCAGAAGCAGAATAGCAATGTAGTGTAAATTGCTCTATTTGTTCAGGTTGTAATCTCAGCTGTACATATATATACGGAGTACAATTTTTTAAATCAAAAAATTTCTTAATGCTTGTCATCTGATTGCAATATACGTAGTATACTGTATACATCTCGAGTATTTTTGGTTCTCATTCAGGGTAATTTAAGCTTTACTCCATAGTCCATAGATACCAATAGTCCTTATAAATATGCTCAAAGTAATTTAAGCTTTACTCCATAGTCCATAGACACCAATACACAAAAATTGCAATTGTGCACCTTGTGCAAGTTGTTCTTGAATCTTTGTGATCTTACACCTTCAAGACAAAGTACAACTATTGGGAAGAGGACATGATCAATAGAACCTGGCTAGTTCGGTAGTTCTGAGTTGGGACTTTTTTTTTCCTATTCTCTAGCCATATCTTTTTATAAGGAAATGAAAATCAGGTTATCTTAGTACAAAGCACATTCTTTTGGATGAAAGAGAACACTTTTACAAGAATTGAACAAATAAATCATGCCGAGATTTGCCATAAAATCAGTCACCTAATTTGCCTTCTGAAAGTCGTGGTTAAAAGACACTGAAACGGGAAGAAATAGGACACCTCTTTGCATTTATCAACATTGATGTTTTGAATTGACCATAATATATATCATTGTCATCTAATGAGCGAGCATCTGTCCACCAATGAAAATTATGTAAAAATTACAATCTTTTTAAAAAAATTTTCGGCTCTAAACTCGTATTTTATCACAGAATTGTCATTTGATAAACATTCTATTTGATTAAGACAAAAATATTGAAATTCTCACCTAATCCAAAAGATAATAACTTTGTTCTATCCACTTTAGGATAATTTCATTTAGGATAACAATCAAAGATTTGCCTCATACCATTTTCCTCTTTTTATTTATTTATTTTTTTTTTTTTTTTTTTGGAGAGTAAATGATTAACCTCCCAATCCAAAGTCGCAGAAATAAAAATTGACTACATTTTTTGCCACGTAAAACCCTACTCTCTCTCTCTCTTTCTCTCTCTAAACAACAATGGCGTCTTTACTAAGATGCCCATGTCCATGTCCTACAACTTCCTCTTCTTTCCTCCCTCTCTCACAAACCCCTTCAAAACCCTTCTTTAATTCACCTTCTCCCAAATTCCCAGCTCGAAACTCCATTGTAATTCTTCATTTCTTCCCATTTTCTTTCCCTTTTTGAATCATTTCTTGTACTTTCTTGTATTTATCTGTAATTTAATTTCTGGGTTTTGATTATTGTTTGCAGAAATGTGATTTGGCCGAGCAATTGAGAGTGGTGGAGAATGGGAAACCCTCTTCTTCCCTCTATTCCCGTACTTCTGGAGTGGAGCAGCAATCATTCCCTTCTTTTATGGCTTCCACCAATTTGGATAGTACTTTCAATCGGAATGATACCCGGCTTCGGATTTTCTCCGGTACCGCGAATCCTGCTCTTGCTCAGGTAATTTGGTTACATTTCACTTCTAGTTTACTTCAAGAATGATGATGCTGAATTAATATTTGGGTTTATTTCTTGAATTAGACTGATGAAGATGTTGAATGAATGTTTAGCCAATAATATAGCATTAACCCATTAGCTTTATGTGTTTAATACTCCCTTTTTTCACTATTATTTATCTCCAATTGATTTTATGTGATCTATAAGATGATTAGGATCAATGTTTGATTATTCATAGCTTATATAGTTTAATGGTAGTTGATATGATTAAAAGCATATATTCAAAAAGTTACTAGTAAAGTTGAACTGAGCGAGTATATTTGCTTAATCAAACTTAGTGTTTCACTGATTGCTATTTTGATCAAATCTATAGATTTTGATTTTGCAATTGAGGGGGTCAATTTGTTTGATTTCTTGGCTTGTAAGTGTGTGTTGGTTCGAATATAGCTGTGTCAATCTTTATAATCAAATGGATTGAATATGCTTTAGTTTTAGATTTTTGCTCTCATTTTTTCAAGTAGAGGAGTTTCAAGGCAAGGGGAGCAGGCTTGTGTAGTTGTGTAAGGTGGAAATCTGATTCAAGCATACATGTGGTTACCAATGAATTTATAGAATTTGGACTATTTGGGTTTGTTTGGGTTGACTGGAAGTTCTTTGTCAAGATAAAGTAAAAAAATTATGCCAAAATGTGTTTTATGAAATGTTGAAATTTAAATGAAAACACACTAATCTATACACTTGTCTACCTAGGAGAATGTTATAGGTATTCGTTTCCAAGAACAACTTACTAATCAATTCCTTAACAGTGGAGGGCTAGTCTACTGGTCAGGATTGCTCAGTTAGGCTGCATACATATGAACCCCTCTCCCGATCTGTACTAGGATTTGTGTTTGTTACCAAATTAGTCCTAGTAGGTCTAACAGGACCAACACTGTTATGAACAGAATGCCCCTTTCTTCCTTTTGTTTTATATATGTGTACTCAGCTGCCTTCTATATATCATTTTTTTTCCATATTTTATGATTTTGAAGCAAATCTTGATGACAGACTGTTTTTCTCAACAGGAAATTGCATGTTACATGGGTCTTCAGCTTGGGAAAATAAAAATTAAACGATTTGCTGATGGTGAGATTTATGTTCAATTGCAAGAGAGCGTCAGAGGTTGTGATGTCTTTCTTGTTCAACCCACATGTCCACCTGCTAATGAGAATCTTATGGAACTTTTGATAATGATTGATGCTTGCCGAAGAGCATCAGCCAAAAATATCACTGCAGTTATACCTTATTTTGGATATGCTAGAGCTGATCGAAAGGTAAGTTACCTAATCTTATGAGCAGTTAGAAATTCATCCTTGTTTATTGGACTAAAAGGACCATAAACTTAGTTAACCTTATGGAAAAAATGGGCAATAATGAATAGTCGAAAATCATCTTATGTATTTGACAAAGAAAAAAAAGATTCTGTTCTTTTCTTGTATTGTTAAAATTAGATTTTTGTAGCTGTGGTTCAGGTCCTGCTCATCACAAAAGTATTGCTCTCACAATGAGCTCCTGATCTATGCTACAATTCTTGTGTCTTGTTGGATTATTGTCAAAGTGCTGCTAATCATGATACTTAAAATTTCAGATCCATTTTGACCTAATATTTTTTTTACTGCTTGCATTACATTATACGTCTACACTTCTCTATTTCTGTTTGCATTACATAACATTTCTGTATTTCTCTAATTCAGACTCAAGGGCGTGAATCGATAGCTGCCAAACTTGTCGCCAATCTGATAACAGAAGCAGGTGCCAATCGAGTCCTTGCTTGTGATCTTCATTCTGGGCAGTCAATGGGCTATTTTGATATACCGGTAGATCATGTATATGGTCAGGTAAGATGTGTGTGCCTCATTGAGTATTTCCTTTTTTTCCCTTCCTGAGTAGGAGGGAAGTGGGGTGTATGTGAATTGGGCAAAATTTGTTAGAGATCATCTGTCTAGTAAAATGGCAGATCCCAAATTACTTTATAAATTTATTAAACGATATCACTTCATCCCAAACTTAACTTTCCACCTGTGGGGGGAAGGCATGTAGCTTAAGAAAATTTGTTACAAGTAGAATGAAAAATTTAGTAGTGGATCTTGATAAATTTGTTATATTGGAATCAAGACAGGGAAAGGTGCTGTATTCTGTGTGTGTGTGTGTTTTGGGGGGGGGGGGGGGGGGGGGGTGGGGGGTGGGGGGTGGGGGGTGGGTTCCCTAGGAAGTTAATTATAGGATGTAAGCATTACAATATATGAATGAATCACAGATTTACCACTCTTTAAAATTGGGGAGTACCCAAAACCAATATAAAATTGTCAACAAAACATTATAAACACTAATTGCTTCTCTAATTGTGCTCTACCAGCCTGTGATTCTTGATTACCTGGCAAGCAAGACCATATGCTCGGATGATTTAGTTGTCGTTTCGCCAGATGTTGGTGGAGTCGCCAGAGCTCGTGCTTTTGCAAAGAAGTTATCTGATGCACCTCTTGCCATAGTGGATAAGAGGCGCCATGGGCACAATGTTGCGGAGGTAAATCTTTGTGGCCATTTTTCTTCATCTGAACCTTGGGAGAAATATCTGTTTTGGTGAAAGGGGAATCGAGGGATGGAAATTTCAGTACTAACATCATGTTGGTCTTGGGCTAAGTTAATTGACTTGCTTTATTAGTACAACTAGAAAAGCCTGTGATCAATTTGCAGTTGGAGTTAAGAACTAAAATTTAATGGAATAATGAGTAGTAATGATGCAGTCACATTCTACTGCTATTGACTTTGTATAAGCATCTACTTTTGCCCCTCGTAATATTCTGAAAGCTTTGCAGGTAATGAATTTGATCGGTGATGTAAAGGGAAAAGTGGCTGTTATGGTGGATGATATGATAGACACAGCTGGTTAGTTCTTCTGTTTATTATAATTCTAATTTCTTAGATCTTGGTAAGCGAAGACATTGCATAATTTGTTTTTCTGTTGGTACTCTCTTATTGAGGCTTATGTGGACTGACCATGTCTAATTGCACCTACTTAGACCTCTGCCCCATCAATGATAAAAATTGGCATTAGAGTTTGGAATTAAAATTTTCCTCTTGATGTGGCTTATAGGTACAATTTCCAAAGGAGCAGCCCTCTTGCACCAAGAAGGAGCTAGGGAAGTCTATGCTTGTAGTACACATGCTGTCTTCAGGTAAATGCATTGGCACATAGCTTATAAACTCTATTTGTAAAACCATTGACAGGAATTACAAACTTTTGTCTGGTGGCTGAATCTATGTTACTGATATGTGGTATTTATGTATTTATTTAATTCCATTTAATTTTATATGAAATGAGTACTGCTCCTTCTGGTGACCATTGATCCGGGTGTTGAGTTTTTGATTGAGGCCTTATAAATCTTTGTTGGTTTCACGTGTGCAGCCCCCCTGCAATTGAGAGGTTATCCAGTGGTTTGTTTCAAGAAGTAATAATCACAAATACAATTCCCGTCTTGGAGAAAAATTACTTCCCTCAGCTTACGATATTGTCAGTTGCAAACCTTTTGGGCGAGACCATTTGGCGCGTACATGATGACTGTTCAGTGAGTAGTATATTTCAGTAAATTACTGTGTAAATTGTTGTATATGTCTCATTATAGCAGCAGTAGCACAATATATTCACTTATTTTTTTTGTGATCACTATGGTGTCTTGTATAAAGTATACCTCAAGGTTGGTACTGATGTACTGTCTTGGACAATTTATGAATCCACCATGAAGATTGCTTATTGTTTGTAAATTTTTCTGATGCCTTTACATACTGCAATGAAGGTTACAAAAAACAATCTACCTTGAATGTTGACTTTCTATGTTTTCTATTTTTTGTTTGATTTTGGAATAGCTTGTGAAAAAGATATTCTATGCCTTTGCTCACTGGCCTTGGTTTTCAGGTTGGATTTGAACCTTACTCGAGCTTGGGGATTGATTAATGCGTTCTCGGATTAATAGCTCTCACCACATCTTGCAACTCAAAATTAATGTAATATGCCTACTGTATTGATCAAGCATTCAAGGGCCCCTTTTCTATCGCACTCTCCCTTCCATGTGCAGTTGTAAAGCTTGTAATACAATTGTGAGTACTCGTTATCCATGTGATGCAAGAATTAGTGAGATATTCACCAGGAACTTTATAGAATTTACCTTTTCTCCCTGTTTTTTTGGGAGCTCACCCACACCTATAACTGTAAGGCAGTTGCTGGTTAGTACTTAGTATTGTGTTTGCATTTTGCTCGCTTCCAGGTGCTCCTTGGAGTTTTGTATGTACAGATTATATCTTTGGATGTTGTATAACTAAAGCAATTCTTTTTACTATGAGACAATGCATTTGTGTTTTAATTCAATTTGCTGCAGCATATTTTCATGGCATTGTGCTGCATCAGTATAGTTTTATAGACAGACTAGTACCTCAGTGTGTAACAGTGTTCTAGGAGTGTTTAAGCATCATTTAGTAAGACACCGCCAATACATAACCAGTAATACATGCCAATGAGATTGAGAATAATTTTACCTGCCAGTCTTGCTTATGTAAAAAAACAAAAAAAAAAAAAAAAAAAAAGTATAATATCCCTGAAAACTAATGTACATAAAAATCTGCAGACTGCTGCAAAGTCTAACAATCCATCCTAAATCTATTAACATATACAAGTACATTATATTAACTCCGAACAACCTTCACCATTTGACCTCAATTATTCCGCTAAAACTGATTGATCACAAATACTCGTTGTCCAAATTGGTTTTAAAGCCTGCCTCTCTCAGCCACAAAAGAATATAGGGGAAGAGAAGAAAAAAATAACAAATTGAACAGTAAAATTTTTGAAAAATAATTCCAGGTCGGGATACTTTCTCTATCACCAGGTATAATGGTATAAACCTTGGCAAATAATTTGCTATTGCACTACCATACGAGATCCAGCTACCACATTGATCGCATACTATAAAATGGCTGTGCTCCCTCTTGACGAACAAAATTGAACAGGGCACTAGTCACTGTAGTACTATGTTGAAATAACAAGGTCTTTGAGCTGCTGAGGATCTACTTCAGAAGGCGCTTTCGTAAGGGCACACTGAGCAGTGGAGGTCTTTGGAAAAGCAATCACATCTCTGATAGAATTTGCTCCAGCCAACAGCATCACTAGCCTATCCAGGCCATAGGCTATGCCTCCTGCATTTCAAACAAGATATTAAGTACTTTGAAGAAAACAAATAACCAGCAAGACGCAACACAGAATTTAGCCTTTGTACTGTTAAAACAAGAATTGAATCTACAATATTTTGAGGAAGTTATACAAACCATGTGGAGGAGCGCCCATGTCGAAAGCCTCCAAAAGATAGCCAAATTTTGCTTCAGCCTGTGGATCATGAGAAAATTGATACAGTACTTGATATTATTACTTTAAATCACAAAGAAAATGTGTCTTTTGTTTTTAAAAATTCACTTGCATACAGAATTTTGGAATCAAATAAAAGTGAAATGTTTTCCCCCTCTAGGAGAAAGAGACTAGCCCATTTACTAAGGAAGAACTAGTAAACAAAAAGATTTAGTTGGATGTATCAACAAACTCATGCTGGTTTCAAAGAAACACTAATAAAAAAAGGTAGTCATAATATTCGTGTAGTCATAATTTAATCTACCACATTCAGGAACTTTTCTAATTGTTGATTTCGAATCTTTCCCTTCCAAAGAATCTGATAAAAACAACACTCCATGTAAACCAGGAAAAGTTGCTACTTAGTTACATACTTCCGTATTTGTATTTTATGATGGTTACCAGTTTACATTATAAGTATGGGTGTCGACCTCAACATCTTTCTGGATTTTATTTTTTATTATTTATTTTGAGGGAACTTCTTTCTGGAGTTGATAGACGGAAGCAGACCACGAGTACAGTTCACAATGGAACAACTTTAAAGGATAAATTTTATCATAGCGGAACAGAAAGACAATGATGCTGAAACTATTATTATTTTCTACAGGCTTCTGTGACAATTGACAACAGTGTCGGGAGTCTTATTAAAAAGATTTAAAGTAGATATCATGATCAAATCCAAAAACAAAAGGAGCATCCACAAACTATCGAAAAAATAAATCACTGCTGGAAGTCCTTTAAAGATAGTTAAATCCAATTTAATAACAGTGGCAGACACGTACTTGTTCTGATGAGATGCCTACAATATCCAGAACCTTTTCTTGCACCTCTCGCTTATATATTCTTAAACTTCCTCCGCCAATCTGAAAAAATGGGGTAAAAATACTCCTATCAATGGTAAAATTACCAGAAAGTACGTAATGATAGAATAGAAAGCGCACCTCTACTCCATTGTAAACCATGTCATATGCCAAAGCTCGTGCAGAGGATAAATCCTCAATGTCTTCAGGGTTTGGAGCAGTAAAGGGATGATGCAAAGCCTGCAAACAAGTACATTCATAAAAACATATGCATCTGAAATACCACGGAGCACAAAAAGACTAGTAAGATAGAAGGTGGTTCTTTCCTCTCCTCTCATACCAGAGACCAGACCATCAACAGCAAAGGTACTACCAGAGTGAAATGGTATTGAACTTGTAAAATTCTTTTTATTTTGTAATGACTTAGGCATGATGATATTTTTTCAAATTCTAAATTACCACAAAGATTGGAAGGAAACAGGTGGCAAGTGAGTGACCCATAATAATGGAACAATAAGAATTTTCACTCAGCAGAACCCCTTGAATTGATGCTAGTTGTCACATTTAGTTGTTCTTTGGGAACATACTCCATATCCTCCTAAATGTTTAGCATTACCCAAACAGTTCCATTGTGATATAATTGTTTTACAGGAAACAGCTAGAATCCAGGAGGCAGGATAGCAGCTATGAAATACTCCACAAAAAGTTTGCTACTACACCAGCAACCTTCTTACTGAATGCATTAGTATTCAAAATGTGACAACTCATAACCTACTCAAATGTAACTGCCAGAAATAAAAAAAAAATAAAAATACAAATAAAATAAAAGAGTTAATCAGATGCCAAATGAAGTACTTGTATTGGAAGCCTTTGCCAAAACATCAGGAACTTGTCACAAAATGAGGAATATAGATCACTAACAAAGAATGTAATTTCGAATGACCATAGTGCAATTTGTATTATAACAAAGAAAAACCACCATCATTCTGAGCAGAATAGAAGAGAGAAAATATGATACTGTAACAAACCTCAAGCCTCTGTTCATCATCGTTCCACTCAAACATCGGGAAATCAGTCACCCAAAGAATTGAATGCTTGGACTGAGGCGGAGAGAAAAAAGCAAGTGAAGAATTGATATAGAAGGACATCACAAAATTCAATCATAATGAGTAAAATAACACGCAAAACTTACATGGTCGGCCATACCCAATTCATGTGCCACATATAACCTTAGTCGATCAAGAGTTTTGTTCACTGACTTCTCCATACCCACAGCAAACAAGATAAGATCACCAGATTGAGCAGAGCAAAGACTCAATAGTTTTTCTTTATTTTGTTGATTCAAACTTGACGCTAAAGCAGGAATTCCTTCAAGCTCCCCTGAAGAACCACAAAATTGTTAAGTCTAAACTCTTAAAGTTGAAATATGTAAACTAATAATAAAAAAAAATATATACAAACGTACCATCACTTGTGACCTTCAGAAAAGGCAAACCTTTGGCCCCAGATTTGAATGCTTCCTTGTAGATATCACCCTTCTTCAGTGCTGTGTTAGAATAAACACTTGCAGCTGCGGGTACACATAATGCCTTTACCACACCCCCACTAGCCAATGCATCTTCAAAAATTTTGAATGTAGACCCAGAAAATATATCAGAGACCTACATCAAGAAAAGCTTTTACTTAATCAACTGTTGCAATTAACTTCCAGTGAAGTGAACGGTATATCTGTGGATGACCAACAATTTAGTTTCAACTGAGTAGAAAATCTTACGTTTCTTAGCTCAAGACCAAAACGAAGATCTGGTCTGTCTGATCCATATCGGTTCATTGCTTCAGCATAAGTAAGCCTGGGGAAAGGGTCGGGAAGCTCAATGCCTTGAATCTCCCGGAAAACCTAAAGACATTAAAAGCTCAGTCAAATACTTAAATATCTTAGGAAACTGCAACCTTCAAACAACAATCAGATCACAAAGCATGAAAAAAGAAATCTTCAATATTGTTGATGGGCACAATTTGCAAGAAGTAGCCTATTATTCACCACACCCAAGGGATCAAGATTTACTATCTCCCCCTAGAAACCCCCCCCCCCCCCCCCACACCAAACGAAACATTAAAATTAAAGCGATCTAGTGAAACAAAAGAAGCAACATAGAAATATCTTAATATGCAATTGCAAAAAGGTAAACCATGAAATATAGAAGGCATACACAAGCAGCTTAGCTACATTACACCTTGAGAGAATTTGAGAGTAAAGATAAACATTTGGACCATAAACCAACTTAGACATGAAGAGAACATGAAACATTCCACTCTGCCTATGAAGAGAGAATTTGAAAGATAACATATCAGAATTTCTAGCATAATCAACTTGCCTATATTCTTAAAAATAACTCCTAAACTACTCAGCATTTACATCTTTCCGATTCTAACATTTGAGGGTTTATCATGAGCAGATGACAGTGTAGTAATACGTGAGGGGAGAGAGAGAGAGAGAGAGAGAGAGAGAGAGAGAGAGAGAGAGCAAATAATTTAATTCATTTACAATGAAAGCATGGAGTTGTGCACATTACTTGTATTACTTCGTCAACAATTTCAAATATTTGCTTCAGATATTAGCCTTTAGATCTATTATTAGTTTATCAACATACAGACCTTCCTGATCAAATCTTCATTTAGCTTTAGCATCTCTTCTAAAGGCGTAAATGCCAGTTCCATATCTAGTTGGGTGAACTCAGGCTGCCTGTCAGCTCTCAGATCCTCATCCCGAAAGCATCTGCAAGAGAAACCAGAAAGTATCTCCTAAATTAGTTCATAATATAGTCTTATTCAGTAACAAGCTATCTTCTAGTTCAGTATGCCCCTCTCTTTTTGCAATATATGTTTCTTTTTATTTTTTAGGAGAGAGGGGAGGATATGCAAGATTTGGAAAGACTGGAATTCGTAACAGATCCGGAGTCAAGAACTGTATTTACCTTGCTACTTGATAATATCTGTCAAAGCCTGAAACCATTAGCATTTGCTTGAATAACTGAGGACTTTGAGGCAAAGCATAAAACATTCCTGGCTTCATACATGAATATGGGTGAGTTTAAGAGGTACAAGATAAATTATGCAACCGAAGTACAGGATAAAAGTTGCTTAACTAGGTCCATTTACTTTCATATCTGATATGTTTGTATTTTCAGTTTCTCGCATTGGACATATCAGAAGAGCATAAACATGTTGATACTAACATTAATAAGTTTCTCCTGGGGATTGTCCACCTATCAATGTATTACATACCAAACTATAACACAGGGGTGTAGAACAAATTCATTGAGAAATGTTACAACCATTTAATAGGATCTCATCATCTCAAATTTTGACTTCAGATGAGCCAAGAATTCTACAAATAATAGGTCACAGACAAGTAGATAATACATCATAGTCTAAAACTAGTCCAAGACAATAAATCAGATAACTAAAGGTGAAACAGAGAAGAAAAACAAGAAGCCAATACCTGAACTCTTGAAGGCACTAAATAATCTCGAGCACCCTCTGGGGTAGACCTAGAAAGCATTGGAGTCTCAATCTGCCCAATAAATAAGGTAAACATCAGTGAAATTAACAATTTGGTTTTAGATAACCAATTTGGTTGAGGGCATGCACAAGCATTTCAGATAACCAATTTGGTTTTATGCCTGGGAGATTGAACAAAGGTTGAGGGCATGCACAAGCATTTCAGATAACCAATTTGGTTTTATGCCTGGGAGATCTACTATGGAGGCAATCCATTTGATAAGACAACTGATGGAGTTTTATAGGGTAAAGAAGAAAGATCTTCATATGGTCTTTATTGATTTAGAGAAGGCATATGACAAGGTGCCAAGAGAGATACTTTGGTGGGCAATGTTGAAGAAAGGTATCCCACGAAGGTATGTAGACCTAGTTAAGGATATGTATCGGGATGTGTCAACAAATGTGAGGACATGCGGAGGGTTGACAAAAGATTTCCCTATTACAATCGGATTGCATCAAGGGTCTGCATTAAGCCCTTTTCTTTTTGCAACGGTTCTAGACGAATTAACTAGACCAATTCAAGATGAGGTTCCATGGTGTATGCTGTTCGCAGATGATATCGTTTTGGTGGATGAGACTAAGGATGGGGTTAATGTCAAGTTGGAGCAATGGAGGCAAAGGTTGGAATCTAGAGGGTTTAAGCTAAGTCGGAGTAAGACTGAATATTTGGTATGTCGTTTTGGCACTCAGAGGGGGACAAGCAATGAAGTGGTGAGTTTGGATGGAAAGGATTTGACCATGAGTGAATGTTTTAAGTACCTAGGGTCGATCATCCAGAAGAATGGTGACATTGATCAAGACGTGACCCACAGGATTAAGTCAGGGTGGCTTAAATGGAGAGCGGCCACGGGAGTGCTATGCGACCGCAGCATTCCCTTAAAGTTGAAGGGAAAATTCTACAGGACTGCCATAAGACCAGTGTTGCTCTATGGTACAGAATGTTGGGCTTCTAAGAAAGAGCATATTAAAAAGATGGAGGTTACGGAAATGCGCATGTTAAGGTGGATGTGTGGAAACACTTTAAGAGATAGAATCAGAAATGAGGTTATTCGCAAGAAAGTAGGTGTGGCGGGCATTGTAGATAAATTAAGGGAAAATCGTCTGCGTTGGTTTGGACATGTAAGACGGAGACCCGAGGGTGCACCGGTGCGAAGAGTGGAAGAGTGGGACCATGGAGGGATTAAACGAGGAAGAGGGAGACCAAAGATGACTTGGTTGGAAGGAGTGAGGAAGGATATGAAGTGCATGGATTTACGTGAGGATGAAGTTTTGGATCGTAAGGGATGGAGGAGAAAGATTTATGTTGATGACTACACGGAATAATCAAATTTGGTTCATGTTAGCCGACCCCACTTTTGGGACTAAGGCTTTGATTGATTGATTGATTGATTGATCAGTGAAATTAACAATGCAAGATACAGCCTATGATATGAATAATGACAGCAAGCACACACCTCCACAAAGCCAAGTGCATCTTCCAGGTATCTTCTTATGAGTTTCATCACTCTATGCCGCAAATGTATGTTTGAATTCATTTGATGTCGACGCAAATCTAAGCACCGGTATCTAGAAAACCATAATTATATAAGTGAATTGATCATCTTGATTAAAACAGAAAACAAAGGAAGAGGTTAAATGTTTATATGTTTATTAGGTCTGAATTTCTCGTCTTCAAAAATCAAGGGCTGTCTTGAATCACAAGTAAGTTCATACCACCCTAAAATAACCTCTAAGGCTCCCTCATATCTGTACAAGTGAATAGAAAGACATCTGAGCCATCTAACATCACTCAATAAAATATGTTCAATATCATCCTGCGGTATTATTGGACTCCAGATAACGTAATAATTATCTCTTCTCTCTTTCCTTTTTTTTTTCCCCTCTATTGACTCACCCTGGAGAAAAATTGCTATCTAACCACAAACCAGCAATATCTTTAAGTCAAATTTCAGTGATCTGTGGTTTACTATTTCTATTGTTTAGGAGAATGTGATGGTTAGGGTAGGTCCTGTACAGCAGACACATCGTTGGGTTTATAACATCTCAGCATTCAATTTCCACCACAGGCTCTCCCCATTATTTCTGAACACAATTCTAAATTGTACATAAGTTAATTATTGTCATGCATAGAGAAGGGGAGTGAAATGTGAAATGAGCAATAAACAATTTCACCTTCACTAGAACAACATATGGTATATAACTATATACTTCGTATCTGTTTTTGTGTAACAAATTTAACCTTGCAAAAGGTTCAAACAGGTATAAGCAATCAAACTCATACGCGGGGGGGGGGGGGGGGGGGGAAGGAATGGAATAGAGTAGACATTCAAAACTGACATTCAGCAAGAATCAATGTTCACTTTTTTGGCATTAAAGTTGCAAAATCAAACAGCCAACTAAAACAAAGCAGCTTGGTAAAATCACAGAGTACCGACTCTATCAAGATCTTCTCATTTACCACAATATCCTATCAAAGTAATATCAAATCCTAAAGAGCTACCTTAAACGTATATCTTCCTTCACAGAGTCTTTCACGTCATCTGAAGTAGTAACCAAAAAGGGCAATTTGGCCTTGACAGAATTTAAAACTTTGACATGCTCTGCAGCAACCTGCAAATAACGATAGTGCCATTGACGGCATTGAGGACATGAATTGGATTTTTGAAGTTGGCAAGATAAACAACTTGTGACATTCAAATGAAGAGTATATATAGTAAAAATA
The DNA here is from genome assembly GCF_948465745.1 of Chenopodium album. Lineage (NCBI taxonomy): Eukaryota > Viridiplantae > Streptophyta > Magnoliopsida > Caryophyllales > Amaranthaceae > Chenopodium > Chenopodium album. Next base: position 6,504,789 of record NC_137858.1, read on the forward strand.
ATTAATGCATGGTGTTCTACGTGTACATTTGAGAGCACAAGTACCCATTGATCACTTTCCATAGTCAACAATGTTCCAATATCTGCTAGAAGTCATTTGATTTCCATTCAAAAGTTTACCAAAGTTCAAGCCTTCCAGGCAATAGACAAACTGGCAAGTGAGGACTGAGGAGTGAGGGCCTTATTTTATTTTTGAGGGATTGCAATTTTCATTACACCGTTAGTTTCAAGAGGATGACAGCCTCAGGCACAAGATTATTTACAAAGTCACAAACAACATAAACATACCTCCACCATTCCAGTTTTCATCTTTTTATTAGCAGCTTCGCCTGGTCTTAAACGCACTACTCCTTCAACAGCAATCACATATTCGAGCCTCACATTGTTTACCAAAGAATGTGCCTCAGGGAAATCATTGGGAAGTGTTGTAATCTGCTTAAAAAGAACCAATAGCATTCCTTTCAAGATAAGACTCATTTTAAAATAAGGAAAACAGAATCAATTTGCATGCATACCAACTCTCAAATTTAGAAAGAAAACTTAATCCCTCCTTGGTTCACTAAAGCACAAAAAGTAGCTGACAATTAAAAGAAAGTTTCTTGCACAAACAAAAGCATATAGTAAACAGTGCAATTACAGCCCCGAATTAATCGATGATGGCTTTGGTGTGATAACTCACACAGTCACACTCATTACTCAACAAAGAAATTATCACAACATATCTTATTACAAAATTAACTAAGGCTTACTACCTATGTTCTAGAAAACTACCAATAAATCCAAATTGGCAAAAAGTCCACCACCAGGGGCCAAAATACCGAAAACTAGAGCCTAAACAACCAACATTGTCGTTCAACTAGGCGCACCTAAGCTGAACAAGACTCTAGCATAACTCTTTGAAAAGAGATAAATAAGGAGCACTACTAGCACAAGAATGTAATTCAAATCCTTCAAAATGAGAATCCTTCCACACACTTCAAATTGGTGAATGCACAGTAATCAGTTAACAATTAAAATTACATACTAGAGCAATTCACCATAATTCTCCTACATATGGAATTCACTCCTCACAACACCCAACAAAATACATAACAAAAATTAACATGATCCTTTGTACAACAAGGTAATACATGATCAACATATCATATAATATCACATATTTACACCAAATTATAAGCAAAAAATTAAAATTTTGAAAAATTATACCTGAACAATGCCAGAATGATCTCTAAGATTAACAAAAGTGACTCCACCATGAACCCGATGAAGAGCGACCCACCCACAAAGAGTGACCCGTTTACCCACATCATCCTCACCCAAATGCCCACATAAAGCAGTCCGATTAACCCATTCCAAGTTTGTATCTTTTGATGGTTGAAACGGGTCGGGTACCCGGGTTTGCTGTTCTGTGCCTTGTAAAGTAGCTGATACATTAGCACAATTGCAGTGTGTTCTGTGAGAAATTAAAGGGTAAGGATTGAATTTGAGGGAGGAGAGAGAAAAGGGGATAAGAGTAGAAGTTGTGGGGAAGAAGAAGAAAGGTTTGACATTGGGACGAAGGGTGAAGATAGGGAGAGTTCTTAGCAGTTTAGCCATGGTTTGAGGCTTTGAGCAGTCAATTTGAGAGCATTGGTTTTTCTTCGACTAGTTTAGCAAAATTTTGGTACTTACTTCGTGGGCACCAAATCCTACGACTCTACGAGCCAAGATAGTAGTGAACTAGTGATAGCTAGATATGTGGGTATACTTTCATGGATTTATGCCGGATCCATTCGATTGAAGCGGGTATGAGTACGATGTAGATGGGTATGGTCATATGAATATCAAAATTCATACCCGTCATAAACAGTAAATAGGTGGTGGATTTGAAATCATACTTGCCTTGTATCGCACATTTTCATTCAAACTTTTTCGGATCTATCCGTCCATCTAATAATTCAATCACCATTTTGTATCCACAACATCACAACTACTACCTCCGTTAAATATTATTTGCAACGATTAGACATTTTCCATCTCTACTTTATGTCAAATCGTTGCAAATAATGTGTAACGGAGGTAGTATTTTACATACATGTATGCTTTTATAACTAAATGAATAGTTCAAATGGGTAGTATGCAAATAATAGAAGATCATATGTGAATGTGAGTGATAGCCGGAGATTCAGATCATGCTCTTCATGGGTAGTGGGTAGGTAGTGGTGGATATAGAAGTTTTAGGTGGATGTGGGGGAGAAAATATTTGCTTTTAAACCTCTCATATGTCATCCCTAAGCCCAAATCGAAACATAGCTAACCTTATTACTACTTGTGTTAGAGTGTTCCCTGAACATTATTTAATCAAATTGTTTGTTTTTTAAGATAGCTAACATTGTTAGCGATTTTGAAAAATTGTTATTTTTGGCTATGATTTGAAATTGAATTGCATCACAAACTTAATGACGTTGTTATGTTGTTAGATGTGAGGATATTCTCAATGACCTAATGGCATATCTAAAAAAGTATTGATGAGTCAAAATAAAAATGATGGCAACTTCATATTTCCAAACTAATGTAAATTTGGCTAACCTAAACACTTTTATATTGGCGTAAAACAATGATAATTAATTGGTTATGCATCTTAGTTTGTTAATTAGTTGGGTATAGGGTCAACTGTTCCACACGTGCAAACCTATAGTACTTCGTCTTAGTAGTAATTATTACTTTGTATATTTATATATACAACTAGGGCTGGCAATCATGTCGTGTCGTGTCATGTCATGTTTGTATTCGTGTTCGAAAATTAAACAGGCTGGGAAGCTTCAACGCTAATCCAACCCATTTAATAAACGTGCTGTATCGTGTTGATTTGTTTAATTAAATGTTTACGGAAACCCTTGACACTAACCCGTTTTTTCGTGTCCAGTTTGTGTCTTGTTGTCGAGTCGTGTAAACTTTTGCCAGCTCTATATACAACTACAAATTCTAAAAAAAATTAGTAACTTAATTGCATTCGAGCAAAACAAAAAGATGAGTCGAAAAATTTATAATGGTCGCGGATTCAACCTACAAAAATTCGAAGGAGTCCAGTTTATCAAAGGGTGAAATTGTAATTTTATTGGGTTAAAATTGGATAAAATTGCTAACACTAGTTTGCCAATTTAGTAGTGTTTATCAAGATCATAAACTTATTTTTCTCAAAAATTTGCTGATTAACGAATTAAAATTAAAATTTCTGTTTATTACTGTTACAAATTGTGTTCCTCAGGTTGAAAAAATCCAATAAAATTACAGTGAATATTCAACACGGAAAAAAAAAAAAAAAAAAAAAAAAAAAAACTAAATCGAGATTTTACAGTATGAAGCTTCTCCTCAATCAATAGTCAAATTCCTCAATTTCTCTGCTCTCAATCAATTTCTTCAATTGCCTATACCCTAATTTTCTCCCCAATTGAATAAATCCACGAGAAAAATCTACTCTTTCTCTCTCCAATTTTGCCACCTGCTGATTTCTAGGTACATTTCTCGATCTCAATTTCTGCATTTGTGTAACAATTATCTTGATCTGTTTCTAATGACTGTACTTTTAATTCGATTCAAATTTTATCAGCAATCATGATTTTGAATGTTGTATGATGAATTGGAACTTTTTCTATTTGATTTTTGTATACATTGAATTTCTTGTCACCGCCAATTTTGGGAATAGATGAATTGAAATTAATTGTTGGGTTAATCTATACTTCTATTATGCGCATTTTGTATTTGCGTTTGTTTTTTTGTTGGATTGCTTTTGTTTGTACCTGTAATTCGCGGTGTTTCGACAATTTTGCAGTTGCAATTGAGTAATTTTCGAGCTCAGGATGGGACTTTTTGATGGGCTTCCTGTCCCATCTGATAAAGCTGTAAGTATACAACATTTTGTTGAGCTGGATTTTTTTTCCTGGTTTTGAATGTAGGTTTTGTTTTCTAAATTGTTCGTGTTTTATGTTACTTGTGAATGTGATGTGATGATGCTAATATGGAGTATTTTGTATCGGGAATGCTTTGCCACACTTTGTATTACTTACTAGTAGAATGTTTGTAATAAGAAATTGATTTTCCTTGAGCTAGTAGACTTGTTAGTTCGGAATGTAGTTTATCTTAATGGCTTTCACTGATGTACATGGATTCTTGGAAGGTGGAATTTTATGTAACAATGAGTTACTATGCCAAATTTGTTACGTGCATTTACATTTGGTTCAATGGTTTTGCAGCATTTGAGAGAGGACCTAGCACGAATTGATGAAAGCTGGGCTGCAGCGCGATTTGATTCATTGCCTCATGTGGTTCGCTTGTTGACTGCAAAAGATGAATTACAAGCTCTGAAGGAGCAGAGTGAGGTTATTGAGGATGTTGTTGATGAAGTTGTACATGCATATCACAGTGGCTTCAATAGAGCAATTCAAAATTATTCCCAGGTACCATATATTAGTTTCAAGTTTGAAATTACTGAAACGATCTGACATTGAATGTTAAAAAGTAGATATTGGATATGTAAGTCAAAGATGTATTATCAGCATAAATCGACTGTGAATTGGAAAGATGTCCAACTGCCATGCTGAGACTCTTTTTGCAATGCAAAGCTAAAGTGAGCTTTTGTTGACTGTCCCAACATTATGAAGTGATTTAAAATTTTACTGGTGTAATCCCTTCTTTCTTTCCTATTCCTTCTCAATTTGGGTGGATTGGCTTGGGGAATGGATGTAAGTGTGTAAATGGTCAAAGTCTAGTTAGCTATGCATGTGTGTTTTTACTTCAGAGCAGTATCTCATAGCCTCACAGGATATCAAAACATCTTCTCTGGCCCGTTTTTAATGAATTACCGAGAGCCACTTGGAAGTTCAATTAGAAAGATCAACCACTATCACAATAACTTAAAGAAAAAGAAATAACAGGAAGCTGAGTCAAACTCAATTGAGGAGGCTTGTGTCCAGTTCCATAGGATTATTCCTACCATGGTTATTTGAGCAGATGCCAAGCTCTGGTGAAATAAAGGGCCAGAGGACTTGTTGTGTCAACTCGTGTCAGTTTATACATGGATGTTGAAATCAGGGTGTAATTCCATAGTGCATACAAAATCGCTAGATGAAGCAAGGTTGAACCATCTATTTAAAATCTTTCAGGTTTTGTATGAACATCTAATTGACGCCCTATTATATGTCAGGGAAAAAAAAATATTTCCCCTTCCTTTTTTTCTGTAAGGAAGAGGATTTTGAATCAACAAAAGTAGAAAATTGAACCTATATATTGATTTAATGAATAAGCTGGGTAGACATTACTAGTTAATTAGTTATAATATAAGAGGACTAAAAAACCAGTTTACTGTAGACCACAGCACTAATGAGTGCGTCATCCTAGATCCAACTCTACACTTTGAAAATTAGTGTGTCCTGTCATTTGAAGCACTTCTTCCCTAGTATCTAAGGCATATTGTCTTTGTTAACTAGGGAGAGCAAGGTTGCCTTTGGCGGTTTGGCCTCAAACTATCTAGAAGACACAATTCTACAGCATAAAGCTTGAGTTAGGTAGCCAAATACTAGTTTCTCATAGCCATACTAGGTATTTCTTCCTTACTGATTTGAGTCATCTGACCCAACTTTGCTGGATCTTATTTATTAAGGAGTTCAGTTCTTTTGTGGTGTCATTTGGAATGTGGTCACAATCATCAATAGAATTTTTAATAATCTCTGTTTCATTTATCTTTATTTAATCAGATCTTGCGGTTATTTAGTGAATCTGAAGAAAGCATTTCTGTCTTAAAAGTTGATTTGGCTGAGGCAAAGAAGCGACTGGGTGCTCGTAACAAGCAGTTGCATCAGTTCTGGTACCGGTCTGTTACACTACGCCATATAATCTCCCTTTTGGACCAGATTGAGGGAATATCTAAGGTATATACAATTGAGATCACATTATTTGCTTGATACTTTTGGAGCTTTTTCTTGATTGTTTAGGAATTAGGATAGTTTTATACATTTTTGTATCATATATTCTTATGGTTAACTTTGATGGATTATGCTTCTTGTGTATGGTTTGTAATGTGTAAGTATTTTTTGTGCATGTATTGTAGTGTCTTAGCTTGCATTTTTGAACTATGCTTTACATTATAGGGTATCTATAAAGAATTAATTGTGTGCTTTCCTTATGATTTGGTTCAAAAATATGCTTGCTTGTTTGAATGTAAATCTGGAGTGCAAGGCCCAGCACCATAAACTTTTTAAGTTTCTCAAAAGTTTGTTTGTTGACCTAAAAGGGCCAACCTCACCAAAGCAATACCCTCTCCCCCCATCTTGATTGATTGTCCACATGAACAATTAGATATTCATGACCTTTTCTTTATGCATTAAACAAACATTTGGCAATTGTATGATGCTTTATAAATTGGGCATTGTGTGCACTATACAAAGTGAACTCTACTATTTTATGGTGAAGTATTTTCCGATTTTTTGACACAACATAGGTTCCAGCGCGCATGGAAAAGCTTATCGCTGAGAAGCAGTTTTATGCTGCTGTCCAACTGCATGTGCAATCTACATTGATGCTTGAAAGGGAGGGTCTCCAAACGGTTGGTAGCTCCTTTCAATTTTATCTCCTTTCTTTTCACTTGCAATCCTTTTAATAGTTTTTGCTGAACTGATCAGTCCTTTATTATTAGTCCCCCACCCCCACCTCCCAATAAAAGGTTCATGGCTGCAATATTTGCAATGTAGAGCCTTGTTTTAATAAGATAAGGTTCAATAAAGAAAAGGGGGCTGCATCAAATTTCGATTTCATGAGTTGCCAAACTTTTGTATCAGTCACTGGTATTTTTAATGCTGACTCCGATCTAGGTTGCTGGCACTATAATCTCAGAAGTTATGGTTCTCAAAGTAATGCAATTATCTTCATCTAGATTTGATAAATCAGTCAATATCAACAGATATATTAATTCGTTGAGCTGAGGAGAGTGAGACATTGAGATATGGTTTTATCATCAATTGAAATATATTAATTCGTTGAGCTGAGGAGAGTGAGACACTGAGATATGTGAGCCTCCACTATCCTTGGAAATGTTAGCATATAGTCCAATGAATTGAAAAAGTGCTATGTATCCCTACGATTTAAATTGGAGTAAGATTGACTCTCATATCTCTTAAGCATCTTTGGTGATCATGAGTTTTGGAGTGGTCAAGGAACAAGAAGGCAGATGGCTCCCTTGACCAAAAGGGTTTGGAGAAAGTAGAAAGGGCGGAGACCTACAACCTTCTCTCTCTGGAGGCTTTAATAAAATTGGAATGATAGAGTTTCTGTGAGGGTTGGTAGAAAAAGTTGTGTCTTTTCAGTTAGATCCGTTGAGGGAAAATGTCCAGTGCATTTATTTTGTGTGCGACTTGTAATCGTGAATGCAAACAAGAATCAGTCATTGAAATACAGAGCTCAGTGAGTTGACATTCTTGACAATAGATGTCAGTTATGGTAAGAGGTTAAGAGCTTTCTCAATGATATTTTATTTGATGAGTAAGACGTTTCAATAAGGATAATTTGTAAATTATATCATGCCCTTTTGTGCTTCGTATCACTAGGATTTCAAGGACACCTTTTTTTTAATAATAGGATCGTTTTTATACTATTATCTCTTTTCTTCCGTGCTTTGTATTGCTTGGATTTCTATGACATCTTTTTTTTCAGGCTCTTAGTTGAACACAAAACCCTGAGGGAGACCAAGAGAATTTTTGACCTTTTGCAATTAATAAAATCACAAAGTAAAAACTTCTTTAACCAATAGTCTTTTAAGTATGACAGTGACTATGAAAAACCACGGATTTGAAAACAAAGGGGAGTGTCTAGTTATCATCTTCTAGGCTGCCCAATAACTACAGCCAAGGAATAGACTGACCAGAAAACTCTTTTACAACCTTACCCTTGTGGGGCCAAAGCCTGTATACTCCTCGCATTATTTGAAACTGCTCAAAAATGACGATTTAATTCAAAATGCTACAGTTTAAGTCTTAAAGCCTCTCTAGCATCACAAACCACCTCAACGGCCATCATGATCATATTTAAGCTGCTTGTTCCCTCCCCAAATCTAATTTATGCCATCAAAATCATTGAATGAGGACATCAGTACAACACTTGAGCCTCCTTGGGGTTTTTTTTTTAGTTTATACAGTATACATGTGAGGAAGAGGCAATCTGATCTAAAATCCTTAACCTTAGTGGACCAGATCTTTTTTGGGGATGTGGGTGATACATTTTTGGTGCATTATCTTCTTCCCCTTAAGTTTTGGGTGTTTCTGGACTTTTGGTAATGTTATTTCTGTACTTCTTCTCTTTGTTGTGTTTTCCATTGATTTTCTTTCCTTTTCAAGTATACATAATCTTGTTTTCAGGTCTCATTATCAGTTCTTAATTTGGTTCACACATGACGTAATTTATATTTTCTGATCAGGTTGGTGCTCTCCAAGATGTTAAATCTGAGTTGACCAAGTTGCGTGGAGTCCTTTTCTACAAGATTTTGGAAGACTTGCATGCCCACCTTTATAATAAAGGTGATTATAGGTATAGACTTTTTCGTCTCCTTGCTATTTTGCTATCTGGTTGGAAGCTTACATCTTACAGTGAAAGGGCTTGTTTCTTCTATTTTAGTTTGTACAAGGTATATTTTTTTAGCGAGCTCATGTCAACTTTGTGGTTTTATATATTTATTATCCAATTCCTATCATTCTCTCAAGTAAGGTTGTACTATACTGCTTGTTTTAATGATATTTTCTTATAAATTTTGGTACCTTTTACCTTCTGGTTTATTTTTACATAATTGAATTTTCATGAAGGTTTTATGTTCTATGCAGCTCAGTCTCTTCAAGCCTGCTTGAAAAGGATGATGAAGTTATAATGTCAGCAACTCTTTCATTGTCCATGAGTATTTCGCAACCTGTATCTCGACGCACAAGGTCATCTAAATCTGATTACCAAGTTGATGGAGGGTAAAACAACAACCAACACTGTCTGAGCTGTTACTTTTTAATCTTCCATGCACTTTCTGCTGGAAGTCAGTGATTACATTCTCTAGTTATGTAGTGATTAGTGAACATCATATCTTAGTGAATCTCTGTAGCTTTTGATGTTTTGTTTTATGTGGGAAGCAGAATGTTTAATCTTCTTAGTTTTGTGTACCCCGAATGTCCCCCAATCCCTTCTTTCATGTTAGCATTATAGTTACTGTTTTTTCCTTTCTATATGCTCTGTAGGTCTTATGATGGGCATGATGAAGAGGGTGGATTAAGAGGTGAAGAAGCTGATGGTCATGTCAGGGCCAACGGAGGGGATTATGGCCTTAAAAAGGGTGGATTTTTTTCAAGCCGACTTCCTCCGTGGCTTTCTTCTGCTACACCTGATGAGTTTCTTGTACGCCACTATAAGATTTCATTTATACTTTGACATATTTTCCAGGTCTATGATGTTTATTATTTGATCATGCATTTGATAACAGGAAGCTGTGCAAAAGAGTGATGCTCCTCTACATGTGAAGTACCTCCAGACCATGGTAGAATGCTTGTGCAAGCTCGGCAAAGTTGCTGCTGCGGGTGCTATGATATGGTATATATATCTTACTTTAAGTTTTTCCAAAATCTGTTTTTGCCTTTATTTTTTTTATTTTTTTTTTTTGAAAGAAAATATCAAGAAGATAAGTGGATTCCAGCTCTGTACCAGAGACCATGCTCTACAGTGAAGTAAATTTGTAGCAAACCAATATCTTAGAAAAGGTTACTGAATTGTTTTGGCATGAAGTCAATCCCAACTATAGCTCATGCACAAACACAACTTTGAAGCTTTTAGCCTTGATTCCTTAAAAGTCTGTTCCTAGTTGGTTTCACAACAGAAGAACATTTTGGATGGTAGATGAAGGGGAGAGGAGAGGGGAAGGAACTTTAGGGTACTTGCATATGAATATATGTGTAGGACAGATAGGTTTATCCTTACCTTTTTTCCTTTTCCGTTTCCATATAAAAATTCGTAATTTATGCAAGTCCATTGACAAGCTTATTATTTGTGATGTAAGCCTTGTTTGATTTTAAACTAAATTATACACGGAAACGCATATAGTAAGGATAAACCTATTTGTCCTGGATGTATTGTCAATTGATGTTAAGTTCCAAAACTAGCTTTCTCTTGCTAGCTAGGTACATACATGGTTTTGGTCTGCAACATTGTAATGACCCTAATAACACGGAAGGACAAATTGTCAAAATAGTGTAAAAATATTCTACCATGTGCTACAGTTAGCCTTGGTCCAAAACACCTAGATTGGTTGATAGTCACAACATCAAACTAATTATTATTATTATTATTATTATTTTTTTGTTGACTTGAAGAAAAGCAATATCATCAATGAATAGTCATACGAAATCTACAATAATACTTCGTAATAAGGATTTGTAAACCACAAATTTAGAGAAAATAACATAACTTTTACAATCAAAACCATAACTAATTTGCATAGCCCACACTCCACTACTTCGCGAACAGTGATTTTCGATGTCTTCTTATCTTTCCAAGTAGAGACCTTCGCAATCTGCTTTGATGTTTTGATCGTAGAGTTTATGACAAAATTTATACCCATACGAATCCAAATCATCTTTCCAAATATTATTAGAACCCTAAACCCGGAAAATTGGGACAAACTCTCACAAATGGAGAGAGCAGAGCAAAACGAAACAAAAGAAAGCAAAGAACTGAATTAATTTAAAGAAAAAGGTTGAAAAAGTCTATTCTTCGCACTAAATGGTAAGTGGGCAAGACTCTAGAGTTTATTGAAGTTACTATATTCACTGTATGAGGATTTTGGCTGCTGTTCTGATTGCAACTTTATCAGAAATTTAATGCATCTATAATCTGGTTGCTTTTGAACATTGCTTTTTTAAATATCTTGACTTGTTTTTTCGTTTCATTCTGGGATTGCAACTTAAATTGGTGATAGCCAGAGGTTGAGATCGACAATTCATGAGATCATTTCCTCTAAGATAAAAGCTCATGCAGAAAACGTGAGCTCATCCAGGCCTGGAAGTGGTTTGACCGCATATTCTTCGACTCTACATACTTTGAAGGGACAACTGGAAACATACCAGTTATCCAAACAGAAACGTGCAAATGGGGTATCACTCAGTGGAACATTGTTAGCCGTTAGCCCTGTAACTCCAGTGATGGCGCCTATGGGGACAGCACAGGCTGCTGCAAGAGAACTTCTAAATTCAATTCTTGATTCGATCATTAAAATATTTGGTTAGGCACAACCCTTTCTTTGTTGTCGATAGCTTGTATTTAAAAATAGCAAACTTTATTCTCATCTTAGACTGTAAGAAATTTATTTAGTTACATTCTTAAACAAAACTAAAGCATATAGAAGAGTGTATCTATATATGAATCTGAAGCATTGTTTTCATCATTAATGTTCAGAGAATCACGTTATTGTTGGAGAGCTTCTTGAAGCAAAAGCCAGTCAGCAAGCTGACATCAATACACCCAGGTCTTTGGTGGATGTAAGTTTCAACACTGAATCTGAGGTGACTGGTGGCTACTCTATTGGGTTTTCTCTTACAGTTTTACAGGTATGGGCTGTTTTGTGTGTATTGTTCCAACTTCATGTTTCTGTACTTTTTGAAGATTTAGGCTCCTGTTTAGGGAGAGAAGCTGACTCACCTAGATTTTAGCACTGTTTTTAAACTATTACTGATTGTTTATTTGTTGGTTGTGTAAAAGAGTGAATGCCAACAACTCATATGTGAGATTCTGCGAGCAACTCCTGAAGCTGCATCAGCTGATGCTGCAGTTCAAACAGCTAGACTTGCGGGCAAAGTTCCTTCAAAAGAAAAGAGGCAAGCCAATTTTTACCAAACTTTATCAAGCACTTTACTTCTATGCGTGTATGAAGTGCTGTACTAAGGATGTTTTCTGCCGAGGGCATATATAATTATATATTAATAAATATACAGGATAGGGTGTTGATACATTTTATGACCTCGGTCCGTAAGAGATTGATTGTTGAATTCAGAGATGAAAATTATTTTTTCGTATAGTTTATATCTGGCTTTAATGAGAGAGAAGGAACTTCTCCTATTTTCCTCGTTCACCTTTTACTTGAACTAAGTAAAAATTATATGGTTGGCTGGCTGAATATACCTGCTTCTTGTCAACTATGTATATATTCAGACGCTACTAGTCCCCCATTCGTATATGCGACAGGGTATCGTAGATGTTCTTGGCTACTATATAAAAGCGTTATAAGTTTTTTACTCAATATGAAGTGTTTCTTGCTCCAGTGTCCATATCTAAGTTGATGCCTTGAGTTTTTGGAAAGAATACAATAGAGAAATGAAGGGTCTGAGTGATTAAGCCTGACACTTTATTTACTTTTATATTGTTATTGTTATTTTTTATTTATTTATTTTTAGTTGTTATCTTTTGTACATCATATGTTTAAGTCTCCGTTAATAGCTGTCAACTATATGATTATGAGAAGCTTCTTAGTCTTCTTACTTCCTTTTAAAAGTTTGAGTATGCTATTGTACAAGGGGTCTATGGCTCTAGGATAGGATGCTTAGGTGCCTTGCATCATTGCATATTTGCACTAACATGGATGTTACAAGCGCATGTTAACACTTAAACCTGCATCTTTTACCAGTGTATCTTTTTCTTTCCTTTTTTTTTTTTAATTTTTTTTATTTTTAATAATTAGAATTTGTTTAAAAATATCTTATTGATGCTATTTTTTCTCAGGGATGGGTCAGACGATGGTCTCACTTTTGCTTTTCGCTTCTCTGATGCTACAATGTCCGTTCCTAACCAAGGTGTGGCCTAAATATTAGATTTATCTTTTCTATATAATAAATTAGATAGAAATTGAGTTGCTGGGAACCATTTAGTCAATTTTGTGTTTGTCAATATTGCATGGAGAAAGCAATATGACCTAAATGCTTGTTGGTATTATAGTCAGTTTTAGCTCTCAATTAATAGGAACTAGAGTAATTTACCTCAAGTTAGTTAATTAAACTCTTGCATTCAAACTTGTGATCTCAAAATCTTTAATAAAACCTGGCAATTAAGTTGTACTCCATAACAGAACTCAAATGTTACCAAGGAATCCTTTTTAGTATGTGTCCACTTCCTTTATGTTTTAGTTGGGTTATAGATTTTAGTCTTTAGTAGTTTTATTTTCCTATGTATCTGTTCGTTTCTCTTGTGCTTTAGGAGGCTCACCTTTTCTCTTTTTCTGCATGCTACTCCTTCCTTGCAGAAGGTCAATATTAAAATTTGACACATGTAGCTATTATATAGCCTTTTGACCTTGTTATTTTAGTAAAAGTTGACATTTTTTTCAAGGTTTTTTCTATCATAGTGAGTTTTATTAATTAATGGGAATAGATTTATTGCTACTTTTTTTTAAAAAAAAATGTTTTTTTGCAGTTTGATTTGTTGATGAAATTTTGTACCCTTTTTTTTTAACAACCTTAGATTTCTCTCATTGGTATTGACTATTATAATAGGCCAAAGTTGGAATAAGAAGGCCCAAGGCATGTCACAAGAGGGATATGGGTCTGCAGCTGTCTTACCTGAGGAAGGCATGTATTTAGCAGCAGCTGTTTATCGTCCTGTTCTTCAGGTTTGTGGTTGTTGGTATTTTTTTTGTCTCCAGACAAATGCATACTCTTAATTTTATTTACTCTCATGAAATGTTCTCTGCAGTTTACAGACAAGGTTGCTTCAATGTTGCCAGAGAATTATTCCCAATCTGGGTATGTCAAGGATTTAATTTTCCTCTTTTCTTTTCTTTATTATATATCATATACTTAATTTACGCGTGTAATAAACGCTAGGATATGAAGGCTTTGCTATATGATTGCCCTAGCACCCCCCCTCCCTACTAGAGCTGTGACGCGACCCGAACCGACAATGATCTAAACCCAACCTGTACCCGGATAATGGGGTGAAACTAGTGACCTGTAACCCGACCTAAACTTAACCGACAAACGATTTGATCCAATACTTTTTGACCTGAACCTGAACCTGCACCCGACCTAATAGTAACCGTCAACCGATTTAATCCGACCCAACAACAATCTGAATCCGAACTAGTGCCCGACCCAATTAGAACCTGTACCCGAGTAATGGAAGGTTTAATAAAATTTATATGCCATTTGTTCAACTTATATACTAGTACAAATCTGTAAACCCACAATCCAATTCAGCTTGTATACCTTTTGTTCTTTATTACTCATATATAGGTTTAATAAAATCTTGATAATGTGTATCAAGTTATGGAAGGCGTAATTATATAGGTTCAACTTGAGCATATCGATATTTATTGGAATTGAACTTGAACCCAAACTCAACTCAGCACTAACTTGAACCCGAATGTACCATTTATTAACCCACTCAAACCTGACTCACACACAACCCGAACCTGAAATTGAATTCGATCTGAATTTGGCTTGAATTGAACCCGAGGACCCGACCTTAACCGACAATGATCTAAACCCAGCCTGTACTCGAACAATGGGGTGGATTATAGCCTTTAATTTTGCCACTTTACGCTACTAGGCCTTAAACTAAAAATTTCCTTAAAAAACATGGATTATAGCCTTCAATTTTGTAATTTTTAACCTTTTTTCGCCCAAAAATAAAAATTGCCGGGTTGTTTATCATGGTCCCTAATACCCTCCATAACTCCACTTGAGTCGGAGGAACCATCTAATATGCCCTTAAACGGTCATTTTACCCGTTCGCAACTTGCACCGATTTTATAAACTCAAGCCTACCACGGACGTTTATGACAACATAAAATGATCATACATGGTTTCAAACGGCATTATATGACCCCGAGATGTATCCCTTAGGGTCTCAAGATTTTTCGCCACCGGGCCCCAAACCTCAAAATTTCCTAAAAAAACGTGGATAACCTTCAATTTTGTAATTTTTTAACCTTTTTTCGTCCGGAAAAAAAATTGTTGGGATGTTTATCATGGTCCCTAATACCCTCTGGGAGTCCAATTGAGTCCAATTGGGTCGGTGGAACCATCCAATATGCCCCTTACACGGTCATTTTACCCGTTCACGATTTGTAGTGATTTCGTAAACTCAAGCCTACCATGTACATTTATGACAACATATATTGATCATACATGGTTTCAAACAGCAATATATGACCCCGAGATATATTCCCTAGGATCTCAAAACTTTTCGCCACCAGGCCCCAAAACCTCAAAATTTCCTCGAAAAGCGTGGATTATAGCCTTCAATTTTGTAATTTTTTGAACTTTTATTCGCCCGGAAATAAAAATTGCTGATATGTTTACCATGGTCCCTAATACCCCCTGGGAGTTCAATTGGGTCGGTGGAACCATACAATATGCACTTAAATGGTGATTTTACCCGTTCACAACTTGTAATGATTTCGTAAACTCAAGCCTACCTCGTACTAAAATGACTACATATAATGATCATATATGGTTTCAAACAGCAATATATGACCCCGAGATATATCCCCTAGGGTCTCAACACTTTTCGCCATTGGGTCCCAAGACCTCAAAATTTCCTCAAAAAGCGTGGTCTATAGCCTTCAATTTTGTAATTTTTTGACCTTTTTTCACCCGAAAAAAAAAATTGCCGAGATGTTTACCATGGTCCATAATAATATCCTCCGGGAGTCCAATTTGGTCGGTAGAACCATCCAATATGCCCATAAACGGTCATTTTACCTGTTTACAAATTGAAGTGATTTCGTAAACTCAAGCCTACTACGGACGTTTTTGACAACATATATGATTATATATGGTTTCAATCGGCATTATATGACACCGAGATATATCCATTAGGGTCTCAAAGTTGTTCGCAACCGGGCCCCGAAACCTTAAAATTTCCTCAAAAAGAATGGATTATATCCTTCAATTTTGTAATTTTTTGTCATTTTTTCGCCCGAAAATAAAATTTTCCGATATGTTTACCATGGTCCCTAATATCCTCTAGGATTCCCTATTGGGTTGGTGGAACCATCCAATATGCCCTTAAACGGTCATCTTGCCTGTGATTTCGTTCGTAAACTCAAGGCTACCACGGACGTTTATGACAACATATAATTATCATATGTGGATTCAAACAACATTAATATGACCCCGAGATGTATCCCTTAGGGTCTCAAGGCTTTTCGCCACCGGGCCCTGAAACCTCAAAATTTCCTCAAAAAGTGTGGATTATATTCAATTTTTTAATTTTATGACCTTTTTTTGCCCGGAAATTAAAATTGCCGAGATGTTTACCGTGGTCCCTAATAGCTTCCGGAGGTCCAATTGGGTCGGTGGAACCATCTAATATGCCTTTAAACGGTCATTTTACCCGTTCACAACTTGCAGTGATATCGTAAACTCAAGCTTACCACGGACGTTTATGACAACATATAATGATTAAATATGGTTTCAAACTGCATTATATGATTCCGAGATATATCCTCTAGGGTTTCAACACTTTTTTCCACTGGCATGAATTTCCTCAAAAAGTGTGGATTTTTAGAGCTGTAAAAAACTGATTCGACCCGAGAACTTGACCATAATCGAAAATGATCGAACCAGCCTGTACTTGAACAATGCGGTGAAACTAGTGACCTGTAACCCGACCTGCTGACGTGATCTTAAATGAAAATCGATTTGATCCAATACTTAATACTTTATGACCTGAACCTGAACCAGGATAGTAACCGTCAACCGATTTAGTCCAACTTGAAAACAATCTGAACCCGAACTAGTACCCGACCCAATTAAAACATGAACCCGAGTCATGGAAGGTTTAATAAAAATTTATATACCTTTTATTCAGCTTATACTGTTATAATTCTTTTAACCCTCAATCCGATTGAATAAAATCTTTTGTTCAGCTTATATACCTTTTGTTCTCTATTACTCGTATAGGTTTAATGAAATCTTGATGATGCTTGATCAAATTATGAAAGGAGTAATTATATAGTTCAACTTGGCCACATCGATATTTATTAGAATTGAATTTGAACCAAAACCCGACTCAACACTAACTCGAACCCGAATGTATTATCTTGTTAACCCATCCAAACCAAACTCAACACAACCCGGACCTAAAATTGAACCCGATCTGATTTTAACTCGAATTGAACCCGACCTATATCCGAAAAAGTGAACGACCCGTTATAACTTGAACTGAAGTTGCCCCGACCTGAACCTGAACTGAAGCTAAATTGACCTGAACTGAAGCTAAATTGACCCGACATAACCTGATCCTTATTTAACCCGAGACCTAATTTGACCTTACTTAAACCCGACTTGAATACCCGAATTGACAGCTCTACTACCCACCAGGAATTTCTGTTATTTCACTTTCCTGTAATCTTTTAAAATTGATTTTAGATTAAGAGAGTTTTCTGAAGGTCCAATATAATTTGAGGCTTAAATACCCCTTTTCTGTTGATTTATTAGAATTTGTCTGATGTATTAAAGCTTGAGCATAGGAAAACATTTAAAATCACTCAATTTGATTGTACATGTCCTATTATCCGCTTACCATCCAAGACTTATCTCTCTTGAGTCGGTCAAAATTAGTTGAAAGTTTTCATTCTACCAAAAAAGATGCATGTATCCTTTTTCTCGTACACTGCCCTAACATGCTTTAGTCCTTGCATACTGTAGTAAAAACTCGTACTTACAGCATGTACAGTATATGCAGATCACGGCTGGGAAATGGGGTATGCTGTGAAGCCCTTAGCTTGCATGAAGCTATAAAAATGATTTTAGCTATTGTGATCCCATGATATCATCCATTATACAAGTGATATATGAGTGAACATGTCTCTTTTGTGAGTAATTTGGAAGGTGATGTGAATGGTCAGTATTTATGGTAGGCCAGCTTAACTTTATGGTGTATGGACCAATTTGTCTTTGATATTTGGTGCTAGGAAGCTGACTTATTGATTGTTGTATCAGAGACATCATTTAATATTTATAATGCTTGTTGATTCTCCCTGGACTGTTGTAATGCTAGAAAATGATGCACATCAATTTGTTGTTTTGTTAACTGCCTCTCCCTATCTAGAGTAGTCTAAGTACATCGCACCCCTTTCTTCCCCTCTTTACGGGGCTGGCTAAATAGTGAGGGTGTTTTGTGGGTGCGAACGTGCAAGTTTCATCTTTGGTCTTTTCTTAAAAGATTTTTTCTTTTACTGTTCTGTACTCAAATATTACATAGCTATATCTTTTCTTTTAATTTCTAAAATCCCTCTTTAATTTCTTGCTCTGCGCAGTTTTCTTCCTTATTTGTCTAACAGTATAATTGCCTTGATCTTTCTTTGTATGCAGGAATGAAGGATTGCTGGCTTTTGTTGAAAATTTTGTGAAGGAACATTTCTTACCTACGATGTTTGTGGACTACCGAAAAAGTGTACAGCAGGCTATATCAAGCAAGTTCCATGACTTACAGTAACTCAAATGATTTATAGCTGTAGAAACTTCATTGCAGTGAATGTTTTTTTTGTTTTATTAGCTCTATTTTTATCTGTTACATTGTGCAATGATAATATTCTATGTTGGATGCTTTTTAGATGTGCCAGATAAAATGAGGGTTGTGAAGTAGTCAAGATTGATTTTTGTCATAGATCTGTAATTGTGGTCATGTGATGTGATCTTTGTTAAAATATATTTTAGAAAACATATACACTTACTCATGATGTGCTTGCATTTTTCTAAATTTTTCGTCGTACTATTTAATTGTTCAGTAATGAAATTGTTGCTGGTTTTTTGAGTCTTAATAAACGTCTAAAGTAAAATGGTTCAAGATTAATGTGTGTTCTGACTGCTTGTCGGATACTGATCTGTATTATGTATGATAGTTGATAATTAAGATTAGTTTCAGATAATATTAAGGACTAATCAATTGTTCAGGTATGGAGATTATTATGCTTTCCCATGTCTTAATTAGCATTTGGAGTAAAAGGATTTAAGATTGATGTGTGTAGACTGTCATTATCTGATATGATCTTTATTATGTATGATCATTGATAAGTTCTAACTTCTAAGCCTCATTTTTGGTGTAAATTATTGAAAGAGAGCTGTTTACACTCCCTCCATTCTTAGATGTTCTACTCGGTTATTGTATGTAAAAAGGTGGGGTGTAAGAAAAGGTGAATAAAGTAAGAGTGTGAAAAGGTGAAATTATTGTGGGGTGAGAAGGGTAAAATTGAAGGAGAGAAACCGGGGGGGGGGGGGGGGGGGGTGTGCCTAAAAGGCTTAAATATAATAAGAACAAAAAAGAGATGGGAGGTAATCAAGAATACTTTATTTTCTTGTTTTTTGGTGTGTTTTCTTTGTCCATTTTATAAGCTACTTGGTTTGCATTTGCTACTTTTGGTGATGAAAACCTTATAATATTAGTGCTGTTCCAGGTCCAGCTGCATTTCGTCCTCGGACACGTGCTGCTGCTTCATATACACCTTCTGTTGAGAAGGGTCGACCAGTCTTGCAGGGACTTCTGGCTATAGATCTTTTGACAAAAGAGGTAATGTTAGCTTCAATTTTTCTATGCTTTTGACTAGCGAGGCGTAGGCCTAGCATTAATCAAATCACATGGTTATGAAAAATGAGAAATGTTTGTATATAGTTGATAAATGACTAACTAGCTATTCCTTTGTCCTGTGAAAATAAGCCATATAAGGTTGATGTGTCTTGAAATTATGGAACTAAGATCTTTACAGAATATGTATACTGTTGATGATGTGTTGGAAATTGGAAGGCATGGAATACTTTTCATCAAGAAAATTCTTCAAAAATAATGAAATAATGATACCCCCTTTGCCCTTAAATAAAAGTCCCATTTCATTACAAAATCTTGTCCTTATTTCAATCTCTCATTTCTCCACTATCTTCTTTTTTGTTCACCCTTAATCAACGAAACTATACTATCTTATTTTTTATTTACCTATAGTAAACCACACTCTTTTATTTGTATGTTTTTATTTACGTTCAGTCTACCAAACCCCACTATCTTTTTTTTTAATTCACCATCAATCAGCCAAGCCCTCTGTCTTAATTTTTTTAATCACCTATCCAAGTATGTGTGCTTGAGCAAATGGGACTATTATATAGGGAGTTAGGGACAAAGGGAGTATAACTCGAAGAGGGCTCTTTTAAACATGAACCCTACTGTAAACCACTACTTAACTGTAGTTGTGGTTGTCTTAGAAGACCTATCAGTAAACTGAATTAGACAGGAAGTTCTTGTTATTCATGGTTGGATCATTTGACTTGCGCGTTCAGTCTGTTTCTATTAGCTAAAAAATCAAAACGCTTGTAAAATTGTATGTTGAGTAAATTCTGATATATGGTGTTGTCCACTAGATACTTGGCTGGGCTCAAGCTATGCCAAAGTTTGCTGCTGAATTTGTGAAATATGTGCAAACTTTCCTTGAGCGAGCATATGAAAGATGTCGTACTTCATACATGGAGGTGAACATTCCTTGTACCCTTGTTTTTCTCTTGCTATATTATTTTCAATTGTCATATTATTTTACAATGCTAGCAATACAGTTTATATTACTGTCTCTTGCTATATTATTTTCAATTTTCATATTGCATTATTGCAACCATTCCTCATCTTATTGTTTTTGTTACAGGCAGTTCTTGAGAAACAGAGTTATATGCTGATCGGAAGGCATGATATTGAAAGCTTGATGAAGCTTGATCCTGCTAGTTCATGTCTACAAAACCGTCTGAATGATAATCCTTCTGATGCATATGGGATTGAAGTTGAAAAACAGATGAGTGAAGTGCTACTTAGCTTGCGACCAATCAAGCAGGTATCGTGCTATTTAAAAGCTGTTTTATGTTTGCAACTTTGCTATGTTGTGTTCTTGGCATTGTAATGAACCTATGTCCATTTCTATCCCCATTTTGTATCATACTGCTCCAGCCTCAAGAAAAAGAGATAAAAATAAATAATTAGAATGAATTTGTTTGTTGTTGATCTATTTGCGAAGTTGGCATATGTTTTGAGAGGTTTTTAGATGATTTGTTGATAAAGTTGCCCTTGCTATTAATTTTCTCATGCAGGAAAATCTAATTCGTGATGATAATAAACTTATTCTACTGGCTTCTTTAAGTGATTCACTGGAGTATGTTGCAGATTCAATTGAAAGGTAAGTCCTTTTCTTCTGGCATTGTATAAAAAAAAAATGCAAGAGACTGTTTTATAATGGCTATTTGCAGTAGAGTTGGAACCAATGTGTACACAGATCTTTTTCAGACTGAGACTTATCCCTGGAAAGATCTCTCACATTTGTATACTCGTGATTTTCTTATAGAATGTAATAATCTCATGAGATGTCGTCATAAGTGATGGTATTGCCTGTATTGGAATATGTACGTTTACATTATATATGTACGTAATATGATGTACATATTCCAACAGATGGTTTTCTAAAAATTTCCATTTTATAATTTTATTTTATTTTATTATTATTATTTATTTTTGGGGGTTATGATTTATTCATGATCAGCTTAATTAGGATTGTGTATGTTGGTCATTTTCATATGGTGGTTCCCAGATATTTTTATCAGAAGTTGCAGCATGAAAAATAATATGCTTTATGAATTATCACATGCTATGCACTATGCAGACTTGGAAAAACATTCGCCACTGCATGTAATCAAGTGGAAGAGAAGGGAAAGAACCAGAGAACACCTCGCCGTAGTGAAGTTAGTAGCTCCCCTTCAAAAGATCTGGTATCATTTGCTGATGATTACAGAAAATTGGCTATTGATTGCCTCAAAGTCTTGCGTGTAGAAATGCAATTGGAAACAGTCTTCCATATGCAGGCATGTCGTAAATTTAACTTAAGGACTTTATATTTTCACTTATCTGAAGTTTGATTCAAAAGCTCATGAAAATATGAAATTGTTTATGCTGTATGTAGTTGACCTTGTTGACAATTTTAATCTGTGAACAGGAGATGACTAATAGAGAATATCTGGATGACTTAGATGCAGAAGAACCTGATGACTTTATTATATCCCTCACTGCTCAGGTGTGTTTCTGTCTAGTCTTGCTAATACGTTATTGTGGGATCACCTTAAGTCATTTTCAGGCATATAATTTGAATCTCTTACTGGCTGAAGAATTCATTTCCCGAACATTTACACTAGAGAAAACTTGTTTTATAATTCTACATGCACAGTATTTTAGGTAGCAGATGAGTATCGAGGTGGATTATTAATATTCTTGTGTCTTTTCACTATTCTCTTGACAAATTACTTTGCTTTTCATTGTGTCAATGACAATCTACTGTTTTAGATGCAACATATCTTTTTGATTTTTGATTTTCTCGTGAAGTAATATGTAAGTTTTTTATATCCTTTGAGAAAACTAAAGATACAATAATGTGACATATTGGCATTTTGTATCATGTATCAAAATGATTTACTTTTGGTCTCTAAAGTAAAAATCAATGGAAATGGTTTGTCTTGTTAAAAAAAAAGGTTCGAAACTCACTTTATTAAAGCACTGGAAGGGAAGAATCCCATGTGGTGTTGCTATGAGGTTGGATTGCTATTCTGCTAGCCCCCAGCACTTCATTGTGTTTGGATTTCCCTGGAAATATATGCTTAGAGGGGTGTGTGGAAATGCTTAAACTGTGAGCTTATGTAGTCCTGACCTAATTCTACAGTATTTAACTTATTGGATACCCTAACAGATAACACGCAGAGATGAAGCAATTGCTCCCTTTGTCTCGGGGATAAAGCAGAATTACATTTTTGGTGGAATTTGTGGCGTTACATCAAACACTTCTATCAAGGTGATAACAGCTTTTCCTAATTGCTAATTATTGTTTAATTTGCTTGAACCTGCCATCCATTTCTTGGTTTCTCTGTCTGATTGGTGTATTGCTTATCCAGGCTTTGGCTGATATGAAATCAATTAATCTTTTTGGAGTCCAACAGATATGCCGAAATTCGATTGCCTTGGAACAGGTAGGTGCACTATTCACAATGTGGTGTTTAATTTATTCTTGTGTTTATGGGATCATGATATCATATTGACCTTACAAAATTTAAACTTTCAACGTTTTTTTTTTCTTTGCTTTCTCTCCAGCTATTGCAATTCCTAGCTTTTGGCTTAATTGAGATATGATCATATCCTGTTATAGTACCCTTGAAGACGGACCATTAATTTGATTTACTATTATTCCTCTGAAAGCCTTTATAGCCTAAATTTCTTGGTGCAGGCACTAGCAGCCATACCATCAATTGACAGTGAAGCCGTGCAACTGAGATTGGACCGTGTGCGGACTTACTTTGAGCTCCTAAACATGCCATTTGAGGTGCTTACCTTAGATTATTGCTATTACAATTATTCCCCCATCTGGAAATTGTTGCCACAATGTCCTAGCACATTATAGTTATGGGTTTAACATTATTTGCAATTACTTGTATAATCTTTGTGGTCATACATTCATTCCCATAAAAAAAAACTGTGATAATAGGTGTTCACCTCACCCTCTCTTTCTTTTAAAACAATTTACTGTATGTGCTAATCACCTGAAGATGACTTTTGTGTCTCATTACAGGCTCTGCTGGCTTTTATTACTGAACACGAGAACTTGTTTACACCAGAGGAGTAAGTGTGATCAAGATATATGTTGCTACTATTACTAGTTTAATGATGCCTGACAAGTCCGCAGTATCTGACCATCAAATGTATTTGACAGGTATGCCAATCTTTTAAAAATCGAAGTCCCAGGCAGAGAGATTCCTGCTGATGCACAAGATAGAGTATCAGACATTTTGCGTTAGACCCTAGCAGACTCTGTTGGATTGGATTTCTAGCTAAGTGACTGCCAGAAGATATCTGGTATGTCCATGAATATATACTGCCGTCTCTTTTCAAAAAAAACACTCGAAGAGTTGAAGTCCATAATAGCAAGCATTGATGGTGGCCTGTTGTAAATTTTGGCGTCAGTAAGTAGTGGGTGTTCATTCGGCCTCTGTTGATAGATGTATAAATCTACTCTACTAAAATTAATGCTTATCAGTTGCCTTGAGTTTTCTCATCGTTCATTGCCCACCCCTGTGAGCGAACTGTTAAGAATGGTGTTTTGCTTGTCCGTTGAATGTTGTAATGAGCATGTATGTAGATCCCCCGTCTCTCGGCCTAGCTTTGAGATGGCATATTGTGAGGCATTATTAGCTTTCGACTTAAATTTAACCTTAAAGCTTTGGGCTTCCTCCCCCTCCTCTCTCTCTCTTTCTTTTTTTCGGACAAGTGAGTTGTTTTATTGAGGCTCACAAGTCCTGGAACTGAATGCTTTGTAAGTAGTGTCAAGAGTTGATGTATTTACCTGTTTTGACAATCAGATTGATATCATTCATTTATGTATGATGATAGTGACAATAATGCCAAGCCCTGCAACATAAAAGTTTAAAGCATCAGTATATACTTGTGTACCATCTCATGTACGAGTAACAACTAAGGATCCAATAATGCCAAGCCCTGCAACATAAAAGTTTAAAGCATCAGTATATACTTGTGTACCATCTCATATACGAGTAACAACTAAAGGATCCTTTAATGTGTTACAATATGTATTTTGTGCAATATAACAATAGAAACTTACAAGGACAAAGATTGCTTGAAAAATCGTGCAAGTTTTGTATCGACCCCAATAGGAATCACTAAGGAAGGCACCAAGAAGGGAAAATAGATAAACAGTTCCGGTCCATTTGCTAACATTGTTCGCTGCATCTGCATTACTTTGTCCTACCACTCTTGTCAAAAACAATACTAGGTTTACTCCTATGCTGAAAAATGCTAATGTAGCCAGCTCTTGATTCACTGTAATTATAGTCATCACACGTTCAAAATATTAGTAATATGACACCTAAATGACGGCGAAAATGAACACTCAATGGCAAAAATAAATCCGAAATGATACCTAAGATTTTATTCATGTGCAAATAACAAATTTTTCTGAACATGAAAGAATGAGAGTATTCTGAGTACTTTATGATTTAATATGCTGATTTTATTTGCCATGGGACAGGAACAAGCCATGCTTAAGGTGGTTCAAACACTTAGCCGAGCTTGTTCAAGTCTGGTCTTCAAGAGGACTTGTAGTTGGGGAACTTGGGATGGACTGGTTCTGGGCCTAGACTGATTCGGGGTCTGTCTGGGTCTAGGCAAAGAAAGAACTGAACTTGACTTGTTGACTGTTGCCATCTGCTTTGATCACAGTTTAAAAGTCAGCCCACTCGTCACCTCTATTAGTGCTAAGTACTTACTTCGTATATTTGTATGCAATTATGCATATGATTGATGATCAATTAGCTTTATACTTACAAGATAAATCAATCAATCAAAAAACCTATACTAAAGGCGAACCTCAAATGACATTTGTCATAATGTCATTAATTATTTTCCCGCCCATTTTACTTTCCGTTTTTTATGAAGATTCTTTAAGGAAATCATTTTATAATAATGAAAAATATCTTTCTTCCAGTTAAAATTCTTAACAGTAATAACTCTCCATATAAACCCAACTAATATATTTTTATATTTACTTTTGAATTAATATTATGAGTATATTTTTTTAAAAAAGTTCAATACAATAATAACTCTTTAAAAAATTAATAACAATCGTGCATTGCACGCATTTAAACTAGTTGACAACTAAAAGGAAAGTTGCTTGTCCGTTGAATGTTGTAATGAGCATGTATGTAGATCCCCCGTCTCTCGGCCTAGCTTTGAGATGGCATATTGTGAGGCATTGTTAGCTTTCGACTTAAATTTACCCTTAAAGCTTTGGGCTTCCTCCCCCTCCTCTCTCTCTCTCTTTTTTTTGCCGGACAAGTGAGTTGTTTTATTGAGGCTCACAAGTCCTCGAACTGAATGCTTTGTAAGTAGTGTCAAGAGTTGATGTATTTACCTGTTTCGACAATCAGATTGATATCATTCATTTATGAAATTTTGCTTGATTCATTTTTAAGCCATTTGTGCTATTCAAAAAACCGTCTATGTTGTAGCCTGAAATAGACAATCGTTTATGGCAAAGATGATATGGTGCTCGTAAGAGCCTAATGTGCACGGTGTGCCTAATAAATGTGCAATTTAATTGAAATTAAAGACCTTCATCGATAATGAACTCATAACACTTGCATTATGTATTAATCCCCCCCTTCTTTTCAAATGACCAAAAACTCTTAAACTCATATAAGGCCGCCTATAAGTGGACAGTGGTAGGATAAGGGTGGGTGGTACCGTTCAGATTGCGACCAATCTTCCTAGCCGCGAGCTATATGCAAGGAACCGGATTTTCCATGTTTGTGCTTTGTAATGTCTAACAATACTTGACATTGATCATGCATAAAATAAGGAAGCAATCACATTGTCTACAGCCAACATATTTTTAATTAATAAGAAGAATTGCATCAAAGTTTGCACTATGCTAAACACAACAAACCTACCATAATCCAGTCCTTAACAACAACAAATTTATTGATTACATACAGAACAAGAGAGACCCTATGTACAAAAGCTCACGACGCATCGATCAGGAAACCAGCTCTATATTATTTTGCCTGCCTTTCTGCTGCTTCCCTTCATCTTGATGACAGTCTGAAATATGCTAAAATCTTCTGATCATTTCTTCTGCTTTCAGGTGAAGAAAGTCATTTCACTTTGGTTAACAGCAAAGTTCTCCTAGACATCAATCTTGACACCGTCTTCATCTTTATCACTTTCTCCCGGCTCTTCACATTGAACATATTTGTATGATGAAGCGAAGTACAAGTACACCATGAAATCTATTGTGGTAAGAATGGCCAACAAGAAGTAAAACCTCTCTAGATGACCCTTGTTTAGATCTTCCGGAATCCACCCTGGATTGCTACCTCGCGCAGTTATTTTCATAAGTAAAGTAACTATGATGCTACTCATATAGTTCCCGAATGACATTGACAACATGCAAAGTGCACTCCCAAAGCTCTTTAATGCTTTGGGTGCTTGTCCATTGAAGAATTCCAACTGACCAACATACATGAAAACCTCGGATGCACCAACAAGCATGAATTGAGGTATTTGCCAAAAGATGCTTAGAGTACTAGCCTCTCCACAATCCTCACAATCCTTTATCGCATATTTCAGCCTGTAAACCTCCACAGTGCCAGCAGCTACCATAGATAAAATCGCAAAGATGAGACCAATCCCCATTCTTTGAAGCTCAGTAAGACCTCTACTCCTCAATCGAATGGCAAGAGGGTTCAAAACACGACGAAAGATGAAGATGAAGGATGCAACACTAAGTATGTCGAAAACAGACATGCTAGCTGGTGGAATACGGAAGCCACCTTTGATGGTTACTTTCATCGCCGCACCTTGCTCCACAAAGAGGGAAGCCATTTGAGTGAAGACTACAGAGTACATAATAGTGCAAACCCATATTGGGAGAAGCCTTAATATGCATTTAACTTCTTCGACTTGTGTGACAGTACACAAGTTCCTTTCGTTGTTGGATGAGGTGGGAACCGCAGCTTTATCCAAGATCCTGTGACATTACAATAAATCATAAACGTTCAATTTGCTAAAAATTAATTTTAAGAGCAAAAATTTTAATTGTTCTAGGTGTTACATATATAACAAGGAGTAAGGTTTAAAACATACGATAGTCCTTTGGTGTGCAAAATCTTTTTCCTTCCATTTTTAACGTATGTCTTTGCATCCAATTCATACAAACTATCCCCTTCTGCCGGTACAGGAACCTTCCATTTCTTCAAGGATGCCACAAGAACTCTGCCAAACCTCGAAACAGGGTTTCCTAACGACTTGTAGTGTCTATAACGAGGCGTACCACCAAGGAAAAGTGCCAAAGCAATAAGGGCAATAATAGCTGATATAAAGAACCCAAATGCCCACCTTCCATGATCTTCATAGTAGGCCAATAAAGTGTTGGAAAATAGAGATCCTAAGTTGAAAGCCAAGTAGAAATAACTAAAGAAGGAGATTTTCGAGTGTCTTTCCTTAGGATGTTCTACATCAAATTGATCAGCCCCAAATGACGCGATATTTGGCTGGTACCCTCCATTCCCTAGGGCCACCATGTATAATGCAGTGTAGAACAACGCGACATGGAAGCCAGAGTGGGAGTTACATGGAATTAGCTCAACTCCACAACCTCTAGGCTTTAGTAAAAATAAGTATGATGATAGTGACAATAATGCCAAGCCCTGTAACATAAAGTTTAAAGCATCAGTATATACTTGTGTACCATCTCATCTAATTAACAACGAAACGAACTTAATTGTGTACCATCTCATATAACAACTATAGGATCCTTTAATGTGTTACAATATGTATGTTGTGCAATATAACAATAGAAACTTACAAGGACAAAGATTGCTTGAAAAATCGTGCAAGTTTTGTAACGACCCCAATAGGAATCACTAAGGAAGGCACCAAGTAGGGAAAATAGATAAACAGTTCCAGTCCATTTGCTAACATTGTTAGCTGCATCAGCATTACTTTGTCCTACCACTCTTGTCAAAAACAATACTAGGTTTACTCCTATGCCGAAAAATGCTAATGTAGCCAGCCCTTGATTCACTGTAATTATAATCATCACACGTTCAAAAATATTAGTAATATGACAACTAAATGAGGCGAAAATGAAAACTCAATGGCAAAAATAAATCCGAAATGATACCTAAGATTAGGATACCAAGGCTCCATCTTCCGGTCTTAGCACGTACTGCTGGTTTACCATATAAATCAACAGTTCCATCAAGAGTGTATTCTACTGATTCACTTTCATCTCTTATCTTTTCCTAGATAAAAAATTAAAAAAAAAAAAAAAAAAAAAAAATCAAATATGAGTTATTACAGTCTATAGACACACACTTAAAGTCTGTTTTAATTGACTGAACTAGTCTGAAGAGAACAGACCCTTACAAATATGGAACATGGTACTCCGTATGTGATGAAAAAGTAACAATAACAATTATACGTATGCGTTACATTAAATAACTAACTTGAACTTGGATTTTTTTTTTTCTTTTACCTTCATCACTGTTTTTTTCCCTTAAATTTTCTTTTTTTTAAAAAAAAATAAATAAAATAATACACTAATTTTAGGCTAAATGTTAGTCGTCTGAGTTTTAAGTGATTCACTAGGTTTGCTTAGCAAACTTGTTACTAATTGTCTACATGCAACGTAGATCTTTAATTAACATTATTTTTGGAGTTACTACATCCGTCTTTTTTCTATGGTTACATATCGACTTTGATGATCAATGTTAAAAACTTTGACTATAAAATATACCGTTATAAAGATCAAAATCTTATCATATAAATGTTATTGGATTCGTTTTGAAATGAATTTTCAATATATAAAAGATGTGCATCAAAAATCGTAAAGGTCGATAGTTTAGAGACAGAGTGAGTATCTAGTTTATAGTCGGGTTTGAGTTTGGTTCAGCTCTGTTTTATGGAGTATTGTAACAAACTCCTTTATTATACATCATCTAATTTTACCAAGTCTAGGACACACTTATAATATGCAACGTGTTGAATTGTATAAGCCAAGTGGCCAACTATTCTCTTCTTTATAATTTGAGTAGTACACGTGGAACAAAGTTTGTTGATGATTTTGAGGTAAATATTAAGTACATACATTAAATTACAGCCTTTTACTGAATATATGGTTGGTAGTTAAGATTACAGATTACTCCGTATTTATTTAAACTTGTACTTTGGATTGGTTGCATTTTTATTTTTTTTTTGGTACTTTCATCAAGTAAATACACTCCCTCTAATCCCAAAGAGATTGCACCTATATTTATTAGGTCAATATTTAATTTTGATTATGAATATTCATTAATGTTATGGATAATATAATCACCTATGATCTATTAAATTAGTCATAACTAGGGGTGAGCAAAAATTCAGGGTACCCTGATGTGGAACCGGAACCTGTTCAGAACCGCAGGTTCCAAATCCGGAACCTGTTGATCAGGTTCCGGTTCCGGGTAATGAAATTAAGAACCTGTTGCAACAGGTTCCGGTTCCGGGTAATAAAATTTTGGACCTAGAACTTGTAGGGTACCCTGTTGGTACATGTTCCCTATAGGGTAAATGAAACCGGAACCTATATGGTATTATATATTCTAGACAATTAGTGTTGGTTTGTTATATCTGAAGTACTATACTAAAGTTGTAAGCTTTTATTGTGAGCATCCATTTTTAAAAATATAAATTTGTCACAATTTATCAAGTAACTATTAAGCTTACTTTGAAAGACAGGGTATCCTGTTTAGGAACCGGAACCTGCAGGTTCCGGTTCCAGTTCCCAATTCTTAGGAATTTGTTACAACAGGTTCCGGTTCCGGTTCCTATTTTTAGGAACCTGTTGCAACAGGTTCCGGTTCCGGGTACTGATATTTTTACAGGGTACCCTGCTACGCTCACCCCTAGTCATAACACCCTGTAAAAAAAAAGTTAGTCTTAATACCTTATGATATTTAAATATCTAGAAGTTGAAATTTTTTACCGTTTAATTTGTTTCTTAAAGATTGTAAAATTTCAAATAAGTTAATTTTTAAGTAACAAAGGTAAATGCTGTTAAATCGTTTTCGCCAAGTTAGGATAAAGAGTGAAGACGTTCTTCTGCATCTTATGTTCGAGACCAATAAGTAGCGTTAAAAACTAGCCCGATCTAAAAAAAAAAAAACAAAATCAAATTCAGATTTCGACTTATTTGGACACAACAATTTAATATGAATTAATTTTAAAATAGACCTGGTCCGACTTCATTGAACCAATCTAGACATCCGAATTAACATCTCTAGACCATTATCATCAATTAGGTTAAATTCTATTTATTCCATCAAACAACCATCGCTCTTGAAGTTTGATTGACGTACATACATCAAGTACAAGGTTAGCTAAACTTTTGATACATTACTCATAAAGTACATAACCTAGCTAGTGATAGCAGAGAACAAGAAATTGTTCAGTTTAGCTATATTTGTTGATGTTTGTGGGTGTTTCCTTTTTCCATATTTATGCCAAATACGAAGTATAAGCTAAAAGAGTAAAATGCTTGATATTTTGTTAGTCCATGATAAAATTGGAGAAATTTATGGAGAAAAAAAGGTGTCCATGAATTATATTGGAGTCCTATCTCCGTGGAAGGTCTATAACCTTCTACAAACCTATGAAATTTCCAATGATAAAAGAAAACAACAATAAATCATATCCATATCCAAATAATTAGATCACTAGCGTCACGTGTCACAATTCCTTTTATCTTTCCCTTTCTGAGAGGTTTTATTTTTTTGGGAAAATAAGCATTAGTGTCATGTGATCTCCTTTTCTTAGGGTTTTATTCCTTCCATCTTTAAATTTAATTTTTAATTAGACGGTGATTGACTGATTGTCTTTACAAAACATACTTTAAACCGAAAGAACTTTAATCATCTTCGCAACTTATAAATTCCTTTTACCATTATAATTCAATGTAACCCCATGTTCTCACTTTTTAAAAACTCCACGAGTTTCTTCCTCTATAAAATCGGGCCAAAAGTTAGCTAGTTAAAACAAATTAAAGAACACTTTTTTTTTTTTTGAAACAAATTAAAGAGCACTTTAATCTCCGAATGATCATTAAACAAACAAGAAAGGTAATTACTTTATCCATACAAATCAAATTAATAAACATGCATGCTTTAAATCCAAACAAAAAACTTTATCATACATCAAAATCAAGAAATTCATGTACCGTACCTTTTGGAAAATCTTGAACCAAGTCATTGTTGCACCACGATGTTATTGTTATCGTCGTCGTCTAAGAAACTACATAAACAAATTAATTTATGTATACTTGCGAATTATTCAGGCAAGTAAATTGATGACAATAAATTACAAAGAAGGTGTTAGAGAAAAAGGAAGATTTTAAAAATAAAATTTGTAATTTAGTTTATTTGCGCTTTTATTATGTGAGAGTGTAGTTGAAACAGTGAACAAAACCTCCCATATATATAGAAAAAAGTTGTTAAATATTTTTTTTTTTTTTTGTTTTTTTAGAATTTGTTAATTAATTAATTAATTATTAAATGCACCGCTACTTATATGACGTGGGTTAAAAATTAATTAAAAAATTAAAAAATAAAATAAAATTTCACTAGATAATAGGAGAAAATAGTTGAGTTTGTTGTGATGCATGCTTAATAGGAGCAGACATTGTGCAGTGATAAAGAAACGTGGATCTCTTTGGTTTGAATACCTAGAAATTTGAACCAACTTTGTTTATAAGATGTTGTTCATTATTAGGTCAAATTTGGCAATAATTAAAGTAGATGTCTTTAGGTTGTTTTGATGATGACATGTTCATTATAAAGTTAAAATTAACTATTCACCAATTTTTGCAAGATTCATGTGAGCTAAGTTTGGACTAGTAAATTACAATATTTAACTTGAATTGTCCTCTATTTAGACGTGATTAAATTAAATTGTATTCGAAAATCAACCCAATTGACTCAATGTAGGTGAGAGACGGAGAGAATCATTGAAAAATAGAGAACCGAGAAAATATCTAATTGGAAATCAACACCATCTAAAAAATAATTTAACAAAATTAATTAACTATTATTATAATGCGATCAAGATCAACCAGCCAAGCCAAATAGAAATTCTAATAAAGGATGATTGTATACGTTAATACGTGTATGTTACTTGAAGTGGAATGTATAAGAATTTGAAAGCGATGATGATTGATGAACATGAAATAGGCATTAATAAAAATGTGATATTCTAGCCTAAATTTATAACACTCATACTAGGCGATGTACTTCATATTATGGTTCTTATGGAAATGATAGTAGTATGTACATAATACAATCAAAAGTGAAATAATAAGTGAACTAAGGGCATTCAACACGTGTTCTGTCATGCATAAATATCTTAAATTAGTAAGATACATATCTATACATATTGTTTGTACTCTATACTATATTTATTTTTTTTATTTTTTTTGAGAACTACGAAGTACTAGATTATACTTTGCACTGTCAAATTTATTATTACGCTGTACTCAGTCTTAAAGCTGCATATGTCATTACCTTTAAATTTTATCCTTTAGCAAAAATTGGAAAAAAAAAAAAAAAAACAAACAAACAAAATTTCCTATTGATGTTACCATACTTACCGATGACAAACAATTAATATTACCGTTATTGAGATGCGAAGTATATTATCATAAGAGGGGAGATATTTTTGAGGTTTACTGATACTTACTACTCCTTATTTTACTGAAATGATAAGAAATAGTCAAAAGTTATAAATTAAAGGTGATACGCAGTATAACAGCTCGTTGCCTCAAAATCAATTGAGAAGGATGTTATTATAGCGAATCGCAACTCTTGATAATGCCAAAGGCCGTATAATTGGTACACAACTTCAACTTTACAACTAACTTTAATTCATTAAAAATATTTTTACACTACAATTGAGTTAAATATTTACCGTTATGATTATTTATTTGTTGCGGTAATTTAAACACTTCCTATGAGTATACGGAGTATATTTAGATTTTTTTTTTTTTTTTTTTTTTTTTTTTTTTTTTTTTTTTTTTTGCGTCAAAAAAAAAATATTTAGATTATTTTTATAATTTTTAAGATTCTTTTTTTATCTATTATTTTTATGTCATTGAGCAACCATCAGTTGTCAATTCTAGGTAGGACTCTTAAGTCCCTTTAATTTTTTTTTATTATTTTGATATATACATAAATAACTAAATAAGACATATTTCATCACATTTTGGCCCTTACTTTTTAGATTTTTTTTTCACAGAGGATTCACTGTAAGTTACTATAGACAATTATAATCAATAATTATATTGAGGTGTGTAAAACAAAATAAACTATCATACAATTCATACTCCAACAATATAGTAATGGGCGGGTTTGAGTTTGATAATCCAATTATAGATTCCCGATGTCTTATAAGGAGAAACATTTGTGTAAGTGTAAGACTTTCTTGCCATTGTAGCACCACTAACCACTTTTACTAGCACATGTAACCTTATCACAATTTTTCTACATCGTCTTTAAATAACACATGAGATTCTCATCACAATAGAGGGCAACGTCTTAACTTGCAGC
The DNA here is from genome assembly GCF_948465745.1 of Chenopodium album. Classification (NCBI taxonomy): domain Eukaryota; kingdom Viridiplantae; phylum Streptophyta; class Magnoliopsida; order Caryophyllales; family Amaranthaceae; genus Chenopodium; species Chenopodium album. The sequence continues at coordinate 6,538,987 of NC_137858.1, forward strand.
CTTAGGGCTAAGCTAGGCAAAACATCTGAAGACATGGTTATGCGGAGTGGAAGGCTATTTTCAAAGATTTCGAGACCTCAAGTGATGGTAATAGGTGCATCACAATCATATAGTGTTACATTATTGATTGAAATCACATATGACCATAAGTAAGTGACATAAAGGCTTGTGGTGCCAATGAGCTAGTGAAAGGTTGCAGGCGACATGCAGTGTACATAATTAGCTAAATTGATTGTTAAGAGGCAAAATAATTGTTGCAACCACCAAATTTAATTGGCCTTTTAGATTCTCGTGGGATCAATAAGAAGCGCATCAACCTCGTTCTTTTTAGGCTCTCAAAATCATAAAAAAATTGTCATTGAAGTGGATGTCTTGATTTGGAATTATAATTGGATGACCAATTGGTCATTAGGTCTATACAAAGTTCTAATAATCCGTTTGGTACAATACTAGCTACAAGTCTACAATTACATAGCAATTTCATAAATATATCATAGTATTGTGGTAAAAAAAAAAAGGAGAGTTTCAATCAACAACTATTCATATGATTTTGAGATCTACTCTATAAGGTGTCGTGAATCTTCTATTGGGTAATCAAACTCATCTGCCCATTAATTATTATATTAATCAATATTAGATTGTTAATTTGGTGTTCACCACATTATAATTGTTGGTTTTTGATTGTTAACAGTGTATCCTTGGCCTTTGTGAAAGTAACCACAAAATTGAATGGACCCAAAAAATGTCATATATATGTATGGAGTACGAAAAATCAGTTGTCAGTCTTAAAGCGATAAAGCAAATAATAAGATCTATAATTACAAATTTACAATAATTAAAGAAGTCAAGTTAGAATTGACAACTGAGGTGATTGCTCATGACGTTCACAAACCACAAAGTATTGGATAAGTTAAATCGTTGCAAATAATACGAAAAAGAAGTACGGAGTAGTATATAATTGAAATCATCATTGATTTATATTTTATTTATGCTCTCTCAAATAAGAGCCCTTCAAACTTGCAATAAAAAAGCAAAAGAAACTCATTAATTATTCCCGCCACTAAATATTTTACTTGGAATATTAGTCTTGCTTTTGATACCATGTTATACAATACATCCAATTTAATCAAAAGATGATATAATACAAAATTATATTTGTATGAAATTTATTACTAGTGTATTCTAATACAACAATTGTGTAAGACTTGCAAGTACTCGTATATCAGACTTATAGCCAGATTGACATATCAATGACATTATCCAAAGAAAAAAAAATGTGTTCTAGTGAAGCTTAGCTTTTGTCTTTATCTTATCTAATTGTAAATTGGTGCTGACTGCTAAAATTTACCAAATACAAAAAAATGTTGCACTATTAATAAATTGGAGGAATTCTTGTAATGAGATAGAAAAAAAGAATTAAGGGATGCCAATTTTATTTCATAAGTATGTTACAGCAGTTGATCTAAGCCCCTTTTACAAAATCTCACACTCGGAGACTTGAGAAAAACAACTCTACACGTAAAATAGTTGTATAATATTTTAATTGACAATCAAACAAATACACTTTCATCTTCAGGATCATTTCTCAATCTAGAGTAGCTTGATAGCAATGGGCCCAATAGCTAAAAGGTAGCCAACTAATAGGGAACGAAATTAATCAGATCACCTAGTTGTCAATAATAACAACGAGCCTTACAATTACTTTAGTTAGTAAGAACAAGACGGTAATTTCATACCCTATTAGTTCGCTAAATGTTAGCCACTACGACTTTTTTTTTGAAAAAGTATTTATCTTGATGGAGAAAATCATTTCATTAGATAGTATAATACTCCACTACTCCATATCAAAAGATCTCCTAGACTTCAATTTTGCCACATTCTTCATCTTCATCAATTTCTTCTTGTGGATCTTCACATTGAACATATTTGTATGTTGAAGCAAAGTACAAATACACCATGAAATCTATTGTGGTAAGAATTGCCAACAAGAAGTAAAACCTCTCTAGATGACCCTTGTTTAGGTCTTCAGGTATCCACCCTGGATTGCTACCTCGAGCAGTTATTTTCATTAGTATGGTAACTATGATGCTACTCATGTAGTTCCCGAACGACATCGACAACATACATAGTGCACTCCCAAAGCTCTTTAATCCTTTGGGTGCTTGTCCATTGAAGAACTCGAGCTGACCAACATACATAAAAACCTCGGATGCACCAATAAACATGAACTGAGGTATTTGCCAAAAGATGCTTAAAGAACTAGCCTCATCACAATCATTATTACAATCCATTTTCGCGTATTTTAGCCTGTAAACCTCTACAACACCCGCGGTTACCATGGCTAAAAACGCAAGGATAAGGCCAATCCCCATTCTTTCCAACTCAGTAAGACCTCTCTTCCTTATTTGAATGACTACAGGGTTTATAACACGACGATAGATGAAGATGAAGGATGCAACACTAAGGATGTCGAATACAGACATGCTAGCTGGTGGAATGCGGAACCCACGACTTCCAATGGTTACTTTCATCGCGGCACCTTGCTCCACAAAGAGAGAAGCCATTTGAGTGAAGACTACAGAGTACATGATTGTACAAACCCATATCGGAAGGAGTCTTAGTATGCATTTAACTTCCTCAACTTGTGTAACGGTACATAACCTCTTTTCATCGTAGTTTGAAGACGTTGAGGTGATAACCGCAGCTTTTTCCAAAACCCTGTAACATAAAAATATATTAAGATTAGCTACTTAATTCAACAAATTATGTGCTTGCATTGTTTTTTATATAGTATAGGTCGGTCCATTTAATTTTATGAAGTTATTTGGTGTTAAAACTTACGTTAGTCCTTGGGTGCGTAAGATCTTTTTCCTTCCATTTTTAGCGTAAGTCTTAGCATCCAATTCATACAAACCATCCCCTTGTTCCGGTACACGAACCTTCCATTTCTTTAAAGTAACAACAACTACTTTGCCAACCCTCGAAATCGGGTTTCCTAAGGACTTGAAGTGCCTATAATGAGGCGTACCACCAAGAAAAAGTGCCAAAGCCAAAAGAGCAGTAATAGCTGATGCAAAGAACCCAATTGCCCATTTTCCATCATTTTCATAGTAGGCCAATAAAGTGTTGGAAAACAATGACCCTAAGTTGAATGCCAAGTAGAAAAAACTAAAGAAGGAGATTTTGGACCCTCTTTCCTTAGGATGTTCTACATCAAATTGATCTGCCCCAAATGTCGCGATGTTTGGCTGGTATCCGCCGTTGCCTAGAGCCACCATGTATAACGAGATGTAAAACAACGGGACATGGAAGCCGGAGTGAGAGGTGCACGGTGTTAGCTCATCTCCACAACCTCTAGGCTTTAGTAAGAACAAGTATGATGATAGTGATAACAATGCCAAGCCCTACAATATCAAAGTTATATGCATAAGTAATAAATTCAAATAAAGGCCGAGATTTTTTTTTAAGTGTTACAGTAACATAAATGATGTAACGTTATGTTAGAAACTTACCACGACAAAAATTGCTTGAAAAATGGTACAAGTTTTGTAACGACCCCAGTACGAATCACTAAGAAAAGCACCAAAAAGCGAGAAAAGATAGACGGTTCCCGTCCATTTGCTAACATTATTTGCAGCATCAGCGTTGCTTTGTCCTACCACTCTTGTCAAGAACAACACAAGGTTTACACCTACGCCAAAAAATGCTAACGTAGCCAACCCTTGATTAACTGTAATTAACCAAATGAAGCAATAAAAACCTTAATTAGTAAAAATATTAATCACAAATTATTTATCTAAATATACATGATGAATTAAAAATAAGGAATTTGAAGGGGTATATAATTATATACCTAGGATTAAAGTAGCAGGCCCCCATCTTCCAGTTTTGTTACGTATGGCTGGTTTACCATATCGATCAACGGTTCGATCTAGAGTATATTCTATTTCTTCACTTTTGTCTATTATTTTATCCTGAAAATCATCATTAGAAAGGTTAGTACTTCAATCCTATCGTATTATATCTAACGACGACTTATAATAACGAGAGCACGTATTATAAAAAGAAAGCACCATGACATTTATTTGTGGACGGATGAAGTATAAAATATGTATATATAAAATTAACAAATTAAAAAATTAAAAAATTGGAAATGGTTATGAATAATGAAATCGGAACAAAATTTTTTAAAAAACAATTGAAGAACAAAGATTAGAAACAAAAAAAAAAAAAAAGAACCAATCTCTCAAAATTAACATAAAAAGAAAATAATTATTATGTGAGATTATTTAAAAGTGAAATCAAAGCTTTACATCACATTTAAAATAAAAGATTGAGAAGATAATCACGTATAATTCATGATATTTGAAGGTAAATAAACAATCACGATAATAATGGATAAAATTGATTTAAATCAAAAAGTTTACGATGGAATTGATTGTGTACAGGAAATTGCCAAGTTGAATTTAACGGTGAAGTTGAAGGATCAAGAGGTAGCATTGTTGGCTGTTCGTGAAGATATTTATTTGCGTGTGCAAATTAGTTATTTTCCTCTTTTATATATTTATATAAAGATATAAATTTTTTAATTAATTTATTTTTGGTTATACAATACGTACATAATTTGTCACCAAGTAATACAACTCAAATTTAAATCAAAAGTTTGGTTGTTTTATGGTTGTCCATTTGATGAAGGCATCATCATGCATGGAAATGTGAATTAGGCTTGGAGCACTCTATTTGTTGACGAGTGACGACGACGCAACCTCGGCCAAATGCATGCACAAGCCTTAGTGTAGTAGACGACGTCGCCAACCTAATCAACTTCAATTCCATACATAGTCAATACGAAATTGAAATTATTTTTATTAAACCATACGAGTATAATAATAATTATTCATATGTTGATACTCATGCATCAAAGATCAAGAAATTAAGATCATGTACACACCTTTTGACAAACGTTCAAACACGCCATAGTTATTACGTTGTTGTTGTTGTTGTTGCTGGTGGTGGTGGTGATGGTGGTGGTCGTGTCGTCTGAGAAGTTATATATGCAAAAGAAACAAAGGTATGTATGATCGAATGTGTTCAAAATTTAGGGATTGAGTGTATTGTTGAAGAAGAGGAAGAAGATGAATAAAAGATTGAAGTTGAATGAATTTAACTAATAGCTTTACAAGTTTGCTTGTAAGAGTGCACTTAAAAGAGTGAGCAAAGTTTGGTATATATAGAGGAAAAAAAAGAGGATTAATGGACACTACTCAACTAGATGACGTAAAAAATGTAACCAAAAAAAAAGTTACTTTTAGTGGAAACAAATAGTTTCACGGGAAGATAGGAGGAAAAAGCAGAAAATTTGTTGTGCATGCTTAAATGAAGCACAAAAAAATAAAAGAGACGTGTTTTTATTGGATTTGATTACCTGGGATCCATTTTATTTACTAGTACAACTTGTTCATTTCTCTTTTTGTCAACTTTGGCTAAATTAAAAGTAGGTGTGTTTAGGCTGTATTGATTATGACATTTTTAACAAACTATTTGCCACATTAAGCATTTTGTTGGCTTGATTATGAGTTTTTAATCACTTTAAGTAATTACTTAATAAGCTCATGTAGATAGTTAGATACTTAGATGTATCATGTATGCATGTATGGTCTAATGTTGGAAGGTGGTACAAGTATTGATGTTTTTTAGTTATGATCCCATAATAATTAGGGAGCCTAAATTGATAAAGTAATAATGGGCTTTAGTATGGGTTTAGCTATTTGGCACGTGTCATATACAGTTAGGTTTTGTTCTTTTTTTTTTTTAACTTTAAAAAGTTTTTCGAATTAATTTTATGATAAAAGAATTTCGATAATTTCATACTTCATATAAGTTTTTATTTATATAAAGTGTCTCGACTTTGATATATTATTCTTAAACTACAACTAGTTTATAACTTAACACTATTTAGACAAGCTAAGTGTAATTGTACAACCAATTAGTCCGTATATTACAAGTTAGATCTAGATCTCCTATTTGAAGGCGGAAAAAGGAGTTTACACCCCACAAATAAGGTGTATAAGTTCGACTTATACTTGTATATACTTAGGGCCTATTCATAATATTTACTTAATTTCAGTTCAGTTCAATTCAGTTCAGCTCCAATCAGTTCAGTTCAGTTTAGTTCCAATCAGTTCAGTTCAGCTCTTAATTTCCCTCTCACATAAAATATTCATTTCAGCTCAATTCAGTTCAGTTCAGTTCAATTCAGCTCCAATCAGTTAAGTTCAGTTCAGCTCAGCTCAGTTCAGTAAATGTGAACAGACCTTTAATCAACCCAAATTTTATTTAATTGGTCGAGTGAAACTTATTATTTTTACTAAATATCAATTCTTCCCTACCTTATAAAAAGTAGAAACTTACTCTTATGAATAGTGTAATGCCAATTATACCCTTTAAAATGTGCATTTACATATATACCCTCATTAATATGTACAAGTTTTTTTAATGAATAGTGTTTGGACAATTATACCCTCTGAAATATTTAATTACGTACTTATTTGCTTTCATGCATTAATGTTAGTTGTCTTGGATATTTATACTCATAAACATAGTTGTGTACATATTTTTTTGTCACTAATTTTGCCAATAACTAAATTTATGATTTTAAGACCAAGCCGAAAGAGTAACTAGATATGACTAGCTATGCGCGCGCATCGAGCGCGTTAGCTGCCCTAGTTTAGTTAAAAGGTGAAATGAGCGGATCAGGGCCTTAAATTAGCTACATGATCAACTTAATTATTTTGACTAATAATTTAGGGTAATACAAAGTATATCACTCGTGATGAACTAAATACCATACGTTCAATAATTTAAAACCTATCAACTACTTATATTATTTAGTACAATGTTAAATATATAATCGTAACACTTATCCAATTAAATTCTCCCTCGTGAATAAAGCACAAAAATTAATTGGTGCATCTAAACCTTAATTAATTAATTGGTACATAAATAGGTCTTCATCTAACACAACCATAGCCAACCCATAAAAGTTAGAACAAAGAATTGGGAATTGGGGGTCACATCTTGTCTCCCCAAGTAGCATATAAACTCCCAATTTGGTTGGTATATTATTACACTTCCTGCATTCCAGCTTCTTTCCTTTTTACTAATTAATTAATTTTTAAGCTTTATTAAAAAACATTTATGATAATTACAGCTGGGGATTATAATTAAATCATGGTTATAATCATCACTAGTCAATTCTAAGACGTCTTTTATTAATGTGTTAACATTACTTCGTAACATCTGTTATAATTGGACTATTTTACTATAAGAGGATGTGTTTATCTTTAGTAAGTACACTCTCCGTTTTTATTTACTTTCAACATTTTCGTAGTGTACATTATTCACAAATTCAACTTGAATTACACTTTGTTATTTATAGTTAAAGAAAAGCATAGAATCATCTAAGATCTTGTTTAATTTGTTTTATTATCTTTGAAAAAAAGTATGTTAAGTCCTAATTTTTACAAATATATAATTAAACAAATTATTGTTATGCACTTATAAACATGAAAAAAAATTGTTAACTTTAAATAATATAAGGTAAATACTCCCTCCGTCCCCAAATGATAGTCCCTTATGGCCTATTTTAAGTCCCAAATTGATAGTCCCATTTGCTTTTTTCAAGTACCATTAATATCATTTTTTTATCAAAATTTCCTCCAATTACAACAATATTTGTGCAAATTTAAGTTTTCCATGTAAATTTTATTTTTCAATGTACTTTTATTACTTTCTCTCTCTACTATTTTACATACCCAATGTAAATTTATCTTTTCAATGTAATTTTATTATTTTTATTTAAGTTTCTTAATTCCCGTGATTTTTGCCCATAAGGGACTATCATTTGGGGACGGAGGGAGTATTATCTAAAGTAAAGCAAAGTCTCGGAAAAATTAATGGTCAAGTGTGTGTTCTTGTCATTTTCTTTGCTTATATAATTATGTCGGTTTAACTTTTTGTTACTTTGATAGTTTGATGTAATAGCCATCCTCTTTAATTTGTCTGTACTTCATTCTATAATATGATTGGAAATTATTTACATGAGGAAATGAGAAGGTTATTGATTTAGATGTTGAATTAGAGACGGGTATGGGTCGGACTGACATGAAGGCCAATTAGGTACAACACGGAAATGATTCGATTTGACACGAGCTCAATAAAGATAGATTCAACATGACATGAGAGGCATGTTGATTAGCCATGGGTTGTAAATAGACATCATAAACACTTTATTTATTTTTAACAATTGAACAAATATATAAAAATTTTAAGAGGGTCCGCTGGTACGACAAGACCCAGCTTTTGATTTTGAAAGATCCGCGCAAGCCAGCATAGCACGACTATTTCTTAACCTGTTTAGGTACTGCTCGTTTAAGTATAAGACACGCTAGTACGACATATATATAAGCCTACATGACCTAACCTGTGCCCAGCTTTATGTTGAATACCACTAATAAGGGATTGAAGTGTCGCGTTATACCTGGAAACACTTGGCCTTAGTTTGGCTGAATTGACCTTTAATTTGTACCATATATTGGAATAAATGGTTACATATAATCCATAAATAAATAAAATTCATCATTTTCTGTGAAATAGAATGCTAAATTTGGCTAAATGGGATCATAAGTCTTGGGACAAGTTATATGACAATATAAATTTAGACGGTAGCTAAGAGTGGTGGTCGTGCATGCACTCGTGCTAAGAGAGTGATGTGTTGCTGACTTGCTCATTGCTGGTGCATGCCTGGTGAGGAAAACCTGAACCGCATACCCTTCATTTAGATAAAGGATTGAGATTATTCAAGATCTAAATTTGTACTATAATGCTAATTTACAACCCAATAAATTTAAATTATTGAGTAGATCAAATAATTGCATAAAAAAATTTATGTATTCATGTGATGGACACTACTAGTTCTCATTGAATGGGTGGCAAATTTGAGACGATGGCAATTTGTTTTTTTTTTTTAGATTCGTGAATGTGTTTATGTGATATCTTCAAATGTTAGATCATCTAATTTTTGTAGTCAAATTTATCAAATTTTAATCATAACTTTTTTACACCGCACGTATTTGTTATATATGTAAGCAAATGACGAAAGATAAGATGATAATAATTAGGAATATATAGATAAACTCAAATCAAACTCATAAACGATATACTCCGTATCAATTACTCTCTATCTTAACAAAAGAAGTACTCCGTGTTACAAAGATTGTTCTTAATTAACTTCTTATAGCCTTTTAGTAACCTTAGAGAAGTGTATAGATAGAAGTGTTTTCTTTTTCATATGTAAACTTTATTTTATATGTAGGTTTCGTATGCATCTGATTGACAAGAAGACAACAGTTTAAATCAATTTTCACATCAGTGGCAAATTAGCATGGGGCCAAAATATACACCTTGTTAGAAAGCACAACGTTCACCTTTTCAGGCTTTCCTGTAATGATCTTAAAACATCCCCCTGGTAGCCGTCGATTTAGAAGCTACAAGTCTACAACCACACATGCGCTCACCAACAACAATTCTGGTGCGCCTCTGCACAAAGTAGCAATGGATTTGGTATGACAATATATTTGATGTTTGAGAAACGCTACCTCGATCTATTAGACTACTACTATCGGTTAAGTGTTATATTTGGATGTGCCAGTATCTAGTCATGTTGTGTCAGACTCATACTTGTCTTTTAAAATTAGAGCCTATGCACAACCCCACTCACATCATGCAAGCAAACCCCTCAAGAATTGCACTCGTATATATATTTTTGTTAATAAATTGGTTAAAAATAAGCCAGGCGACATTGGCACGACCAACCTATCATGCTCATGTCTTCCAGGTTCGTGCCAAATTTTGAAAATAATGTCCATGTATATCCACCAGCATGCTTCTTTGTATATGTTGTTGTGTCGGACTAATGATAGGCTCATATCGTGACTAAGTGGTCTTTGTGCCTGGCCAACCCATATTCATGTCTATATATTATATCCTCAAATACTCCTATTTTCCAACAAATATTATAACCTAATAAAAAACACTAACCATTACTAAAATAATCCTACCTCTAAATAAGGTCTAAATCTTATCTAATTTTAATTTATAAGTTGTTGGCATAAGATGAAGTGAATTTCGCCAAAATTGTATAGTATTCGTCACCATATATGCAACTTGTTACCAATTCAAAGTTTCAAACCAATATAATTTTGTTGCGAGATTTTATTAACTCATCAACCATACAAATTATTGTCCATGCGCTAATGACTAAGCATTTTGAAAGTTGACGTTTGGTTTACAGACTATCATATTTTCAATTGTACGAATAAATTTTATAGTCCATGAAAGTTTTTGGATTTTACTAAATATAGCTGTTGTTAGTCATTAGCAGTCTTATCCTCATATTTTATTTCAGATTCTATTCACTATTCAATATTCATGGTGTGAAAAAGAGTAGTAATGCAATAGAATACTTTAAGAAAATGTTTTTTTTTCTCCATAAGTAATTCTAATTCATAAATATGTCTCAATAAAGTCATACATTTTTAAGGTAGGTTATGAGAAAGATGTGAATCGATCAATCCACACTACCTTTCATATATATACTTTGTATCAATTTAGTCCAATTTCATAGATCAAACTCAAAGGAAAATGTATAGTGACTCTATTGAATTAATACTTCTCATAAATTTAGCGTGAGCCCTACACAAATCATCGCTTGAGATTAGAGGAATAGAGGGGGATTTATCTCCCCTTGATCTCGAACTTACATAGTTGGTGGCTTGAAATTCGAACTTGTGACTTTTTTTTTTTTTTTTTTTTTCCAAAATTAAACATTAAAAGTAAATTCATGCATGATTTAATTGGTGCAATTTCACAACTAGTTAGTCCAATTAGTTCTTGCGTTCCAGCTTCAATGATATTTTATTTTCAACTGACTTTTAAGTACTTTATGAAAACAACAGCTGGAATAATGATAAGTAGTCAATTTGAGGACGTCAACAAATTTCTTTTCCATATCACTTATCACCGATTTGTATAAGAGAATCTGGCTATCTTTTACTCATTTTTTGACAAACATAGAAATGACACAATCCTTTACGTTAGCTAACTTTCTTTACTAGAGCAAAGTTGTCCTTTCCTCCTAAAAAAACATACCCCATAATTTTACTTTAGGTATCCTTTCACACCTTTAATAAAGTTTGTCGTAGATTCCTCTATCATTTTAAAGTGAACACATATTTTTTGCGAAATTTGATACGATAATGTTGAGCCCATGATAAGCAAATACACATACATGTGAGTAAATATGTTGTCTCGCATTAAAAAAAGGTGTAAAAGGAAGTTTGAGGAATGTTATCACAGAAAAGAAAAGTTGTGTTCACTTTATAAGGCTAAGAGACTACTCTTCTCATTGCCGTATGGTTTTATGGTGGGACTTTCTTGGTCATATGAAGTGAACACTTGTGAAGGGTGTGACCTAGTCTTCTCTTATTTTTGCAAACTTAATTTATTTGGAGTTTTTTTTTTTTTTTTTTTTGCCAAATTTTGAAGTAGTGACACCCTAGTTTTGATCATCATATCTAAATTTAATTGCTTACTAATGATCATTATAAATCTACCCTTAACCTCGCTGTTATGGAGTAAAAACTTATCCCTTAACTTAATCTTAAATTAGTAATGGTAAAGACTAATTTACCCTACACTGAATCAATTCATTCATTCTCTCCCTAAGCTACTATCCATGGCAACACAATCACCTCAACTCCACCGTCCCCTCCACCACCTTCGCCACGATTAGTCCAACATCGTCAATTTAATGCCACCCCACCACACCTTTCACCTCGTCACTCCTTTTGGTTTTTAGTTCATAAAATAAGGAATAAGGATAACTTATGCAAAAAGTATGCGTCTTACTTTGTACAAGTAATATTTAGGCTTGAATATGGACGTGATAGGATATAAAATTCAATTATAGGCTCTTAACTTTTTAGTCGAGTTGCTTCTCTAACAATAGAGGGGGTAGAAATTTGAATAATTACTACTTTATAGGTCTTCTTTTTTTTTTTTTTTTTTTTTTTTTTTTTTTTTTTTTTTTTTTAAATAAATCAGTTGATTCATAGATATTTTCTAAATTGGCCAACCATTGAACATTAACCATTCAACGTATAACATCTTCATTCCCAACTGTATGTCACTGTAATTATTTAAATCGTACCACAAAACACCATATACACAATGCTTCCAAATGGGTAGGTTAGTATTATTCTTGGCATAATAGGCTATGTCTTCAAATTGCACATTAATTAGACTTTGTAAATTATTGTAATCAGAAAACTTAAGGAATCAGTTTAATTAGTCAGTCAATTATCGAACGTGTTTATCTTATCCCAAAATTTATTATAAGAGCAATTGGTTATCTCCAACTAAGCTATCACAAATTAAAGTAAATTATGTCGTTTTTTTTTGCTGATTATAATAAATCACAAAGTCCAAAATTTATAAAATTAAATGAAGTACTTTGCAAATGGACATTGCGTATGTTATTGATGAATGATGATCGAGAACCATGAGGTAATGAAATCACAACTCTTGTTTCTAGCTAATAGTAAATAGTAATATAATGCAAATATGGTACCACTTACACCATAATTAACTGTAATTTTTTACTAATTTTATTGTTTGTTGTTATTTTCCATTATTATATATAGAAGAAACAAAGATTGAAATTTAGTTTAAAACTTCCTTAGGGAATATTATCAGTAATATCCTTATATTAGGTGAAAGTTTTAAGCGTCACTTGTGAGAGTTGTGACTAGTACATACTACATAATACGATCTTATCAGCTCGATGCACACTTTTACATAAGTTATCCTTATTTCTTTTATTAATCCATAAATGTTCAACGTTTAAAAACTTTGACTATTATCATTATTATAATTATCAAAACTATATTACGTAGTATGGGTGCTGTTGTATTTGTCTTGAAATGAATTTTAATTTTTTTTTTAAAAAAATATTTACTCTAATTATGTTGAATATATGCATGATCAAATATGTGCATTGAAGACCGTGAAGCTAGAGTAAGGGTCTGTTCTCATACGTTGAAATTCAGTTCAGTTCAGTTCAGTTCAGTTCCGTTCAGTTCATGTCTAATGATATTGCTATGATATATAGCCAAAATTCATTCTTTTAAGCTCTTATTACAACGACGATAATAATAATAATAATAATCAATAATCAATAATAATAATAATAATAATAATAATAATAATAATAATCTGGGTGGGGGCTTAGATTGTATCTCGGTTCCCCACCAATTTCTTGTAAATTGATTGACTTTGTAAGTTTTTTGATATTTTATGATAATAATAATAATAATAATAATCAATAAATAACAATAATAATAATAATAATAATAATATAATTTTCTTAATTATTTTAATATGTATATTTGTATATACACATATGTATAATAATAATAATAAATAATCAAAGATCACTAATCCGTAGTTAAAAATCACTAATTAATAAGTTCAGTTCAGTTCATTCCAATTCAGTTTAGCTGAGTTCAGTCAATGAGAACAGACCCTAAAGTGTAACAATAGAATAAAAAAGAATGAGTATTATCTACTCTCCGTCCCCTTTTGATAGTCCCTTATGGACATTTTTCACGGGAATTAATAAACACAAATAAGTTTAGTTAAAGTACATTGAAAAAGTAAATTGACATTGGGTATGCAAAAAAAAAGTAGAGAGAGAAAGGAATCAAAGTATATGAGAAAACAAAATTTACTTGGGGAATATAACTTTGCACAAGTATTGTTGCAAATTGAAGGGAATTTTGGTAAAAAATTAATATTAATGGTTGTTGGAAAAAAAAACAAATGGGGTGAACATTTTGGAACTAAAATTTATCCATGAGGGACTATCAAAAGGGGACGGCGGGAGTATTAAAGTTAAAATTTTTGTAAAAGCTAATGTTTTAATGTTTTACATTATGATATCCAAATGAGGGGTAGGTTAGTGTTCTTGGCATTCTAGCACCAATTGCATAATATTTTAGACTTTATTATTATTTTATTAGCTAATCAGAGTTTTGAGGGAAGAGACTCCTTAGTTCTCAGTTTCAGCAGTCAACTGTCAACTACTGAATAATCCGTATTTTATCACATACTTATCAGAGTAGTTATCACATACTCATCAGAGTAGTTATCACATCTTTATATTATAAGAGCAACTGGTTATCTTCAACTAAGCTATCACCAATATATAATACAGAGTACGCAGTATAAGTACTCTATAGCAGTAAAATTCAAGAGAAGACGCAAATCACGCAAACCTATTTACTTCCAAAGACTTGGTCTAATGACTTTGACAGAAATTTTTGAATCATTTTTTTTCCGACGTGTAGCCATGACAATACTCCGCGTAAATTACAAATGGGGGTGGGAAAATTTGATCCCGTGACCAATTGTACATAGGGAATTAGGTTTAGCTACTACACTAATACATCATTGGTTCATACAGTACCTTCTAATGCATGATAAGGAAGGTACTTTCCCTGTGAGTAGGTGTATACTTCATAAGAATATCTTTGAATATAGATTTTCTTGAACTAAATGTTCTTTGACATAAATTTTGCAAAACAGAAAAGCAAAATACTCGGATTTCCCGTGTTAGTTTAGTCATGGTCAACATGAAATGAAATCTGCATCAAAAAGATGGATAATAGCTTCTACTTGTATAATCTTTGACTAGATAGTCATTTATTGCGTCATCGCGTTTGTCTCTTGTCCTTGTTAATTTACAAAGTCTTAAATGCAACAAACACTTCAAAATCCCAGACTACAAGTTCACGAAAATCTCTACTTCCTATGGTAACCAAACGAACACTTGGTACACTGCATACTTCAGACCTTAATCCCTAGCTAATAGCTCTATCAGTAAGGCGTTGACGTGGAGTGGAATACATTATTAGCAAGACAAACACTATTTTGCCCTCCATTCATCAGAAATTATTACAGCTTCCACATGTTTATTTTCCTAGCTTCCACGATAAGTTGAGAACCCGAAAGGAGCTAACAGCAGTGGCACGTGAAAATGCTCGAACTTCTGTGACTCTGTGATCTGGAACACTATTGAGACAAAAGGGAAAAACCCAGAGGGGTTGTACTTGCCCGTGTTGAAGCTGATCCTGTATGTACCAGGATTTACTGCATCAACAATGTTCATTAACGGGTTACTCCTACCATCATTGTCTGTCTTACCAGATCCCACCAGAGTCCAGCCACTTGGATCTGATCCGGGAAATGAAGGGCGAGGCTCTGGACCCCTCCACGCCTCCAACTGTACTTCAATCCCTGCCCCAGGATGACCACCTGCCATATCGAGGACATGGGTTGTGATAGGTGGCCGGTTCCTCTTAGGAGCTTGAGAATTTTTCTCTCCAGAAGAATCAGATGCAGAGATGAGATGAGAATTTATCATACTCAGGCGATCTTCTACATGTTCAATAATAGCACACAAATAAGCATCAAGGATTTGTACTATTAACAACTTTTTGTCTAAGCAGAGAACACCTTGTAATAGGACTAATAATCAGGACAAGACTATTCTACAAATTAGGAATGGTATAACTTGGGCCATGCCCAGGAAAATGTAGTGCAGTTTGACACTTGCAGAATAAAGACAGTTGGATACTTGGATTAAAAAGTACCTGTATAGAATTAATAGGTGTTGTGATGGATGTTCTAAATTAAAGAACTATGTAGGATCAATACACAAATATTTATATATTCATAGGTTGAGAAAATAAATTTACTCTTATATAAAGAGAAACTATTGTAATTGAGCAAGTAGCAGCATGTACAAGAGCGGAGGACTAGTTAGTAGTTATCCTCGTAACTTTTTAATTTTCCTGCTGTCTTAACTCACAAAGAAGCTACATTTGTCATCCTATCCCACAACAATCAGAACTTAAAAGTGGTTCCCATGAAAAAAAAAAAAAGCATATAAGGGTGTATTGAGATTATAGTTAATTATTAGTTAGTTACAAACTTTCAATGATTAACCATCACTGGAAGTCATGAACCTCTAACCTGCAAAGCTGGGCAGCTTTGAGAGCATATTAGGTTCGGGTTTTTTCTTCAAGCCACTTAGTCTGCTCAAAGCAACTCAATTTAGCTTGACACAGGCTTTCTCCCTTTTCTCAAGTCTTTGGTACTTAGATTCTTTCTTTTAATCAATCTTAGTTGTGTCAAAATGTGTTGGTGTATTAGTTTTAAGGCACCCCAAAGACTTCTGCCACATGGGCTAGTACCCCAAAAACTAGCTACTACCTCACTGTTAAAGCATTTCTAATAAAACATTACCATTAGCTTTTGTGGTAGCGGATGCAGGTTGATATTCCGTAGCTACATCAGTGCTTGGTTTTGCTGAGAGGAGTTTGGCAAGACGCAGTTCTGTAATTTTCATCTGTTCCTGAGCTGCTATTTCAAGCTCCACTACAGGCCTGTTTGAGTAGCGTCTCTGCAATCAGTAAACAAGAGTCATCAACATCAAATTAATGACTTACATTTGCCACCCTAAAAGAAGGAAGAATGCTGTCACAACTCACAAGTAGTCTTCAGCCAGCTTATCGTCTATACAGAAACTTTGTTCCATTTTTAGAATAACTAATGCTTTATTTTGCAGATGAATACTACATTTTTTGTACTTTATGTAGACACAACTTCCAGAAAAATAAAAATCTCATACATAAGGCATATCGCTCCAGACACTTATCTCTGACAAGGATATGAATTCTTAGTCAGCAGTAAGGTTTTCATCCATACGTCACAATTAGCTTGATCCACATTGTAAAGAAAAACATTGAACACACTCACCAGCTAGTTTCTCTTCTCTATCATATTCTTTGATCATCTGTTCTTTAGGAAGTTTGAGGATCATCTGTTCTTTAGGAAGTTTGAGGATCATCTGCTCTTTAGGAAGTTTGAGACAAAAATTTGACCAGAACCGGCAAACAAGTAAATCTAGAATGTATATCTGTTTTTATAATGTGAAAAGACATGCAAAATATTTTTATAATAAGGATTATATTCGAGAGTGCCATGTCCCTGCACATGTGTCCAATTCTAGGACAAGGTCCCAGTGTCCGAGGTTTAGAACCTCAGCATGTCTAACGCTTATAATTTGGATGTGTACCTGGACTAGTCTCTTGTACGGACCTACCAAAGTCCAAGTAATATAGTGTGCAATCATTAATTTCTATGTTTCACACTCTTCCAAGTTCCAAGTATGTCAAAATGAAATTTTTTCCTGAGTTCCAGTCAGTTAGATTATGTCATGCTCTTAGCACGTACTCCAAAAGATGTCCCATATAACATATTTACAGCCTAGTTATATGACAGTAGCAAAAGTAAACCTCACTTCAAGAACAAGAACACTTCCATACTTATATGGCGATTTTGGCAAACAACCCCTCCCCTACAATGTGTTTGGATAGAAGGAAATAGAGGGAAAGGAAGAGAAAGGAAATAGGGGGATGGGGTATCTTTCATTTGGATAACAAATATGGAAGGAAGGGAATTGGAGGGAAGAGAAATGAAGGGATTAAATTGAAAGAAATTAATCCCTCCAACAATGGAGAGATTTGGAAGGAAAACTCCTCTTTCTTCCCTCCCCTCCCTTTCTCTTCCTTCCCCTTCACCTCCCTCACCTTCTTTTCTTTCCAATTTCTTTATCCAAACACACCGCTAATCTCCATTTGTTCATCAATATGGCTATTCCCATATCATTAAAGGTGTAGTTGTTCCTCTTTCTTATTATTTATAGCCGTGCAGATTTGCAGAAATCTTTAAGCAACGTGCCATTGCTCTACAAAAATATGAAGTTTGAAGCTTGGGGATTTATGAAGTAATATAGTTTCAACAAGATGTTGACTTAATCATATGCTAGTAAATAAAAAGACGTAAATAGAATCAAGCAGCAACACAACATAATCTTCCCTTACAATGGAATAATTACCTAACTAAGTCGGATATGCCTTAAAATTCAGAATAGAAGATCCGAAGAAATTTAAGATGCTGCTATAAATCCAAAATCAAATTAATGAAATTTACTGTATAGAAAAGCTTCCTCGTACTAAAATTAATTGTTTTTATAAATACCTTCAACTCAGCTAGAATCTCTGCAGTACTTCTCCCAGATGCACAAATAAGAAAGACAAATCCAAACTTTTGCTTATACCGGGCATTCCACTCAGTCAGTTCCTGCACAACACAAGCACGGAAACTACGAGTAAACCTATGCTTCACTCATCTAGTCCATGTGTTTGACATGTTTACAGCTTCTAGGAAAAACATGGACCTTGATTAGGAACAATAAATAGAAAATGACTGAATGGTCATAGACATGTAGTACAAACGACCAATTATATAGTCAATTTTCATGCTAAATTGCCCTACTAAATGCCAGTATACAGGTATGTACCCTAAGCTAAGATCAGTTAGCTCACTATGTTTTTTCAACTTTAACTCAAAACACTGTCAATAATATACTTTGTACAAATTAGTACATAAGAACCTGTAATGTAGTGGAAGTAGCTGATTTCATAGCAGTTGACTGCTCTCCCTTGCTCCACCTACAGAGCAAGATTTTCAAAGTAAAATTATTAGTGGAAGTTATATAAATAAAACAAAATGGAAACGAAAGCGTAAAACCCAAGAGATAATGCCAAATTGATCTTGTAATTATGCCAACCATTTGTAATCTTGGTCAATGTGTTAGGATATAAGCAGCATAAACCCCATCAAACCTTTTACTTTGAAGGCTTTTCTCAAACACACAAGTACACAACAATTAAGTTATGAATGATTTGATCCCGCAATCAAACCCTTCATGATCAAAAACTAACTAATGAATGATTTGATCCCGCAATCCACGTGATAAACTTCCAACTCATCTACTAGATAAAGCATTCCAAACACATAGCATCAAGATTAAGTTTTTAAATAAATTGACATTTATCATTTTTTCTGACGAATAGTAGAAATACAATTATATAGACCATGTAATCAATCCTTTCTACTAAAATTTCAATTTCATCACAAAATTGCCACTTGATTCGCATAAAAAGTTAATCCCCATCCCTATAACCCTGATTAATTCTATTTAACAAGTTTACTGATCAAACAAAATATCAATTACACAATCATATTCATCTAAAAATAAACAAATCAGCAAGAACCCAGAAAAAAAGCTAATCTCAATAATCAAAGAGAGAGAAAAAAGACTCAACTGGGCAAAAGTCTCACCAACATGTGAAGAAGGAGATTGGCCAATCTGAGGATGAGCTGAAAAAGCTTCAAGCCACCCATAAACATCAACCTGCAAAATATTTATAATCAACAAAGAAAATCAAGCAAAATTGGGTAAAATTAGAAGAAATTGGGAAAATTGAGACCTGGTTGAACCAGATGTTTGTAGCAGATTCAATTGCATGATGAAGATTGGAAAAAGGGGATAAAGCCACCATTTGTTTGGCAAACTTAGTGCTGCCACAACATGCCAGTAGTTCATCTTCATTGACTACCCATTTTGCTGATGATTCCATTTTTGTTCTACTATACTATTTCTCTCACTCTCTCTTCACTTGTTTTTTATTTGTTGCAAATGACTACAATACATTACACCTGCATCTGACTCGATCCGAAATCGATAAAAAAAAACTCGATTGTCCGATTCAGATTTCGATTCGCATGAACATAATAATTTACGAGTATTCGCATAGACGAGACCCAATCGGGACGGATTATAAATCTGTGCACAGGGGCATAATAGTCATTTCTTAGTCTCTCATACCCTTTTTTTTGCTCCTCCCATAAACCCGTTTAATGGCTCGTTAATACTTGAGCATGAGAGTTCACAGTTTTGCCTTTGCTTTGAATTTGCAGTCTCTCTCCTCCAAACAGAAGGTATTCCAATTAACTCCTTTGATTTCTTGTTTATAAGCTCAATTTTTTTTGGGTTTTTAGTAATATTGAATGTTTTTCTTTAATGGGTTATTATTATTATCATCAATTTGTTGCAATTGTTGCTGGGTTGTTAAGTTAATTCTTCAAATTTGAGTAAAAATGCATAAAATTTCAACAACAAGAAGCCAATGTCTAATATTGATGCAAAAATTGGTGATAAACCCTCCTCTAAAAAATTTCATTTTTTTCTGTTAAAATCTTCAGTTTTACATGAAATGGAGCACACCCATGATTCCATTTATTTGATTCTGAATTTCCTAATTAGCTACAAAGTTTTGCCTTACTTAGTCTTTCCTTCCCTTTTTTTTGCTCCTCTAAATCCTTCCTTGTTCTTCCTCCATTGTTGAAGGTACTTCTCCTTCTCCTAGTTCTTCATCCGAGTCTCCTGTTAGGCCCAGTTCAGTTGTGCGAAAGACACCGGTAAGTAGTACAGTTCATATATATGTTTCAAATTTCATACATTTGTTGCAAATTTTTGGTGTTCAAATTTAGGTTCCATGTGTTTTTTGATAATCTGGTATAAGTAATTGTTTTTGTGAACTTGTTTGTTGTTTAATTAGTGCATTGAAAATTGAAAATTTGGGTAAATAACAATCTTTTCTTCTTTCCTTTGAAAATTGAATTTATCTATCTTGTTTCTCCATTTCCTTTCTTCAATTACTGCAAATTATGTATGAAAATAAGATAAATACAAACTTTACAGTAGAAAGATTTAAATTTTTTTTATAATAAATGACAGAAATTGCGATTGATGAAATTGGAGTATTACTTACCTTATTAACAATGGACTTCTTTTTGAAGGATTAGCTTGGTAATAAACGAATGTTGTGGGAAATTTTTGATTTGAGAGTGACTCTACAATTTAATTCTTGACGTTGAACACATATGGAGAAGAATAGAAGATGAATTTTTTTAAAAAAATTTGGAGCATTAGCATCTCCAATGGTTTACAAAAGGGACTTGCTTGCAAATTAATTAAAATTGCAACCATGTAGTTTACCATTGGAATCAAAAATTTGTTGTAGCTAGATCAAGCAAACCTGCTCAAATAAGCTGCTTTAATTAGTGCATTGCATTGTTCCATTCAATTCTTGTTCAACCCTGAATTTCTGTGACAAATTCCTGCTTTATCCAATCTATGACTCTGACAGGATTTAAAGCTCAAAGAGTCGATTTTGTTTGATAGGATGGTCAATAGTAATTGGGATATCATCCATATCCCGGCAAAGTCACCTTTCTTACCCACCCAACAATCTACAGGTTTGTTTTCCCTCTCGATTACCCACCTTCTTCTTTGATATTTAATACGGAAGGAGTAATAATGGTCAAGAGTCCTATGCTTTGTTTGCTTTGAGTTTGTGAACTAAGATGTCTCATAGTTTGTGGAATTTATCTTTAGTTCTATTTTGTTGTTGCTTCTCCTGCAGTTTCTATTTTGTTTTTTAGTTTGTTGATTGTGCATTTTTGTACTATTTTGTTACACAGTTGACGTCTTTGCATCAGATATAGATCCAAAACATGCCAACACTTTAGTCAGGTATACTATGATTCTTCGTCTTTGTTATTATTGTAATGAGGAGAATTTTTATCCAATCTTATGTGTGGACACCTTAAATTTTCATAATTTATCGTTGGTTCTTCTTGTGACTTGTACAGTTCTATCTCAAAATCAATCTGAGTGAAATTCCATTTCTATGTATGTCCTCTCAAATTCCATCCTACTATTTCAATGTGTAGGAAATTGAATAAAATTGCCCCATTGGAGAATCTTCGACATGTGAAACGAGTGCGTAAGAGATGTAAAGATGGTAGGTTTTCTTGTTGTTTTCCACTCTTGCTTGCTTTTTACATTTGGCTGTTTGTTTCTTCAAACCAGAGTTCTAGGAATCTTTGATGAGGTTTTCCATTATTTTGTGGACTGTATTATGACCACGTGGCTCTTGAAATATAAGATCTGTGAGGGAAAAAAAAAAACCATTTCACTGGTAATCATATGATGGAAGGGGATATCAGCGGTTGTCATACCAACTGTAGATCATTCCTAAGTTCTGGGTTATCTTCAAATTTCTGTTGTGAGACTTCATCCGTAGGATAAACAAAATATTTAATACGGAGTATGAATCATAAATTTATGCTCTCTTGTTATGTGTTAGCGAAAAGATGTACTCATAGGTTAACCTAATGATTTGAGCTTAGTGGAAAATTAACTTATACTTTGCCTTCTTAATGATGTTGACTTTTGTGAAAGCATTATGGCTGAAAGATCTATTGTGTAGAGAGAAAGGGGAAAAAAAAAAAAAAGCCTCCATCATCATAAGCACTGATTGGGCTGTGTTGGCAGGTGTGAAGCGTCAATAATAAGGGGGAGGAGAGGTACTTTAGTTGGAGGAATTATAATCAACTTGTTAGTAGCTTGAAGAATTAGATAGGTAGTTTGTTAAAGGAAAAGCTCTTTGATTCTCTTTTGTAGAGCATACTATATAATATAGCTGTAAAAAACTAACCCGATCCTAGAACTCAACCTGAGTCGGCATTGATCTGAAATTAACCTGTACCCGGACAATGGGGTGAAACTAGTGACTTGTAACCTAACCTGTATCTGACCATATGTTAAACGACAACCGATTTGATCTAATACTCTTTGACCTGAACCTGACCGTCAACCGATTTAATTCGACCCAACAACAATTTGTACCCGAATTAGTACCCGACCCAATTAAAACCTGTATCCGAGTCATAATGGCAGGTTTAATAAAATTTATATGCCTTTTGTTTATACACTAATCTGTAAACCCACAATCCGATTAAGCTTGTATACCTTTTGTTCTCTATTACTCATATATAGGTTTAATAAAATCTTGATAAAGCCGATCAAATTATGGAAGGCGTAATTATATAGGTTCAACTTGAGTACATCGATATTTATTGGAATTGAACATCAACCAAAACCCAAATCAACACTAACTCGAACCCGAATGTACCATCTATTAACCCACTCAAACCTGACTTACACCGAAATTGGATCCGATCTGAATTAGGCTCGAATTAAACCTGACACTAATCCGAAAAGGTGAACGACCCAAAATAAACTCAATTGAAATTGACCTGACCCGAATTTGAACCTGAAATGAGGCTAGATTGACCCGACATAACCAGATCCTAATTTAACCCAAGACATGATTTGACCCAACCTAGATCCAACTTAAATACCCGAATCGACAACTCTACTATAATACACGAAATCGGAGCGATTTAGGAGGTGTCGGGAGCTGGTGCTGGAATTTCACGGAACACTACGGGATGAATCCCGGGATCATATAATATTGTGTGAACCCATATATGACCATTATCCGGCAACGTAATGGCCCCGTGAGAGCCTATAGCCAATACAAGAGGCATGTACGAAAACGGGTAATATGACCATTTAAAGGCAAATTGGATGGTTCCAGCCACTTAATTAAACTCTCGGAGGGTATTAGGGACCATAGTAAACATCTCGACAATTTTTATTTCCGGGCGAAAAAGGTCATAAAATTATAAAATTGAAGGCTATATAATCCACAATTTTTGAGGAATTTTTGAAGTTTTGGGGCCCGATGGCGAAAAGTGTTGAGACCCTAAAGCTGTCAAAAACTGACCTGACCCGAGAACCCGACCTTAACCGACAATGATCTGAACCAGCCTATACTAGAACAATGGGTTGGATTATAGCCTTCAATTTTGCCACTTTTCGCCATCGGGCCCCTAAAACTCAAAAATAAAAATTGTCGAGATGTTTAACATGGTCGCTAATACCCTCCAAGAGTCCAATTGGGTCGGTGGAACCATCCACTATGCCCTTAAACAGTCATTTTACTCATTCACAACTTGCAGTGATTTCGTAAAATCAAGCCTACCACGATTGTTTAATACAACATATAATGATCATATGTTGTTTTAAACAGAATTATGACCCCGAGATGTATCCCTTAAGGGTCTCCACCGGGCCCCGAAACCTCAAAATTTCCTCAAAAAGTGTGGATTAAAGCCTTCGATTTTGTAATTTTTTGACCTTTTTTCGCTCGGAAATAAAAATTGCCGAGATATTTACCATGATCCCTAATATCCTCCGGGAGTCAAATTGGGTCCGTGGAACCATCCCTTAAATGGTCATTTTACCCATTCACAACTTACTGTGATTTCGTAAACTTAAACCTACCACAGACGTTTATGAAAACATACAATGATCATGTATGGTTTCAAACGGCATTATATAACCCCAAAATATATTGATTAGGGTTTCAAGGCTTTTCGCCAACGGGCCTTGAAACATCAAAATTCCTAAAAAAGCGTGGATTACAGCCTTTAATTTTGTAACTTTTTTTACTTTTTTTCGCCCGGAAATAAAATTTGGTGAGATGTTTAGCATGGTCCTTAATATCCCCCGGGAGTCAAATTAGGTCGGTGGAACAATCCAATATGCCCTTAAACGATCATTTTACCCGTTCACAACTGTAAGTGATTTTACAAACTCAAGCCTACCACGGATATTTATGACAACATACAATAATCATATATGGTTTCAGACGGCATTATATGACCCCGAGATGTAACCCTTAGGGTAGGGATGTCAATGGGGCGGGTCGGGCCTTCCCATCCCCATCCCCATCCCCATCCCCACCTAAAATTTTCATCTCCATCCCCGTTTCGGCGGGTGAAATTCCAAAACCATCACCTCCCCACCCCCCACTCGGATATCCATCCCCACTTAAGACCTGCTTAAACATATTTAATACTACATATAAATTACAACAAATAAAATAATTATTAATATTACACACTTTTTTTAGTTATAAAATTAGTGTATTACAAATTATTATATCAACTGTTTTTTTTTTTATATATAAAATAGTATACAAGTATATCTTTTTGTTTTATAAAATATATAGATGTGGGTGTGAGGTGGGGATGAGGCGGGTACGAAGTGCTGCGAGTGGAGCGGGCAGGTACAATGTAAAATCCACAAATCCACCCCACCCCTGCCCCATCACCCATAGCGGGTAAGATTTTTGTCTCCATCCCCGCCTACCACCCACCGAACCAAGGGCGAGTCTCGTACTTGACGTGCCCCACTCACATCCCTACCTTAGGGTTTCAAGACTTTTCACCACCGTGCCCCGAAACCTTAAAATTTACTCAAAAGCGAGGATTATAGTCTTTAATTTTGTAATTTTTTTGACCTTTTTTCGCCCATAAATAAAAATTGTCGAGATATTTATCATGGTTCCTTATATCCTCCGGTAGTTAAATTTGGTCGGTAGAACCATCCATTATGCCCTTAAAAGATTATTTTATTCGTTCACAACTTTTAGTGATTTCGTAAACTCAACCCTACCACAGACGTTTATGACAATATATAATGATCATATATGGTTTCAAATGGCATTATATTACCCCGAGATGTATCCCTTTAGGTCTCAAGGCTTTTCGATACGGGCCCCAAAAACTCAAAACTTCCTCAAAAACTGTGGATTATAGCCTTCGATTTTGTAATATTTTTTACCTTTTTTACCCCGAAAATAAAAATTGCCGAGGTGATTACCATGATCCCTAATATCATCTGGGAGTCAAATTGGGTCGGTGGAACCATCCAATATGCCCTTAAATAGTCATTTTAACCGTTCACTACTTACAGTGATTTCGTAAACTCAAGCTTACCACGGACGTTTATGACAACATATAATGATCATAAATGGTTTCAAATGGCATTATATAACCTCGAGATGTATCCCTTAGGGTTTCAAGACTTTTTGCTACCGGGCTCCGAAACCTCAAAATTTCCTTAAAAAGCGTAGATTATAGCCTTCAATTTTGAAATTTTTTTGACCTTTTTTTACTCGAAAATAAAAATTGCCGAAATGTTTACCATGTTTCCTAATATCCTTCGGGAGTCAAATTGGGTCGGTGGAACCATCCAATATGCTCTTAAAAGATCATTTTACCCATTCACAACTTTTAGTTATTTCGTAAACTCAAGTCTACCATAGACGTTTATAAAAACATATAATGATCATATATAGTTTCAAACGGTATAATATAACCCCGAGATGTATACCTTAGGGTTTCAAGGCTTTTCGCCACCGGGTCCAGAAACCTCAAAATTCCTCGAAAAGCGTGGATTATAGCCTTCAATTTTGTAATTTTTTTACTATTTTTCGTTCAGAAATAAAAATTGCCGATATGTTTGCCATGGTCCCTAATATCCTCCCGGAGTAAAATTGGGGTCGTTGGAACCATCCAATATGCCCTTAAAAGATCATTTTACCCGTTCATAACTTTTAGTGATTTCGCAAACTCAAGCCTACTACGGACGTTTATGACAACATATAATGATCATATATGGTTTCAAACGGCATTATATGACCTCGAGATGTATACTTTAGGGTTTCAAGACTTTTCGTCACTAGGCCTTGAAACCTCTAAATTTCCTCGTAGATTAGCCTTCAATTTTGTAATATTTTAACCTTTCTTTTGCCTGGAATTAAAAATTGCCGAGATGTTTACTGTGGTCCCTAATATCCTTCAGGAGTCCATTTGGGTTGGTGGAACCATCCAATATGCCCTTAAACGGTCATTTTACCCGTTCACAACTTGGATTGATTTCGTAAAATCAAGCCTACCACGGACGTTTAAGACAACGTGTAATGATCATAGGTGGTTTCAAACGGAATTATAAGAATTCGAGATGTATCCCTTAGGGTCTCAAGGCATTTCGCCACCAAGCCCCAAAACCTCAAAATTTCCTCAAAAAGCGTGGATTATACCTTCAATTTTGTAATTTTTTTGACCTTTTTTCGCCCAGAAATAAAAATTATCGAGATGTTTACCGTGTTTCCTAATATCCGTCGGGAGTCAAATTGGGTCGGTGGAACATCTACTATACCCTTAAAAGATCATTTTATGTGTTAACAACTTGTAGTGATTTCGTAAACTCAAGCCTGCTACAAACGTTTATGACAACGTATAGTGATCATATATGGTTTTAAATGACATTATATGACCCCGAGATGTATCCTTTAGGGTCTCTAGGCTTTTTGCCACTAGGCTCCGAAACCTTAAAATTTCCTCAAAAAGCGTGGATTATAACCTTTGATTTTGTAATTTTTTAACCATTTTTCGCCCATAAATAAAAATTGCCGAGATATTTATCATGGTGCCTTATATCCTCCGGGAGTCAAATTTAGTCGGTGGAACCTTCCATTATGCCCTTAAAAGATTATTTTACCCGTTCACAACTTTTAGTGATTTCGTAAACTCAAGCCTACCACAGACGTTTATAACAACATATAATGATCATATATGGTTTCAAACGACATTATATAACCCCGAGATGTATACCTTAGGATTTCATGGCATTTCTCCACCGGGTCCCGAAACCTCAAAATTTCTCAAAAAGCGTGGATTAGCCTTAATTTTGTAAATTTTTTAACTTTTTTTCGTCCAGAAATAAAAATTGCCGATATGTTTTCCATGGTCCCTAATATCCTCCGGGAGTCAAATTGGGTCGTTGGAACCATCCAATATGCTCTTAAACGGTTATTTTACCTGTTCACGACTTTAAGTGATTTCGTAAAATCAAACCTACCGCGGACGTTTAAGACAACATATAATGATCATATATAGTTTCAAACGGAATTATATGACCCCGAAATGTATTCCTTAAGGTCTCAAGGCTTTTCGCCACCGGGAACCAAAACCTCAAAAGTTCCTCAAAATGCGTGGATTATAGCTTTTGATTTTGTAATTTTTTGACCTCTTTTCGTCCAGAAATAAAAATTACCGAGATGTTTACAATGGTCCCTAATGTCGTCCGGGAGTGAAATTGGGTCGGTGGAACCATCTAATATGCCCTTAAACGGTCATTTTACCCGTTTACAACTTATACTGATTTCGTAAACTCAAGCCTACCACGGACGTTTATGACAACTTATAATGATCATAAATGGTTTCATATGGCATTATATAACCCCTAGATGTTTCCCTTAGGGTTTCAAGAGTTTTTGCCACCGGGATACGAAGCCTCAAAATTTTCTCAAAAAGCGTGGATTATAGCCTTAGATTTTGTAATTTTTTTTTTACCTTTTCTCGCCCAAAATTAAAAATTGCCGAGATATTTACCATGTTTCCTAAATTGGGTCTGTGGCACCATCCAATATGCCCTTAAAAGATCTTTTTACCCATTCAAAACTTTTAGTGATATTGGAAACTCAAGCCTACCACGGACGCTTATGACAACATATATTGATCGTATATGGTTTCAAACGGCATTATACGACCCCGAGATGTATACTTTAGGGTTTCAAGGCTTTTCGCCACCGAGCCCCGGAACTTCAAAATTTCCTCAAAAAGCGTGGATTATAGCCTTCAATTTTGTAATATTTTAACCTTTTTTTCATCCGGAAATAAAATTGTTAAGATGTTTACCATGGTCCCTAATATCCTCCAAGAGTCCAATAAGGTCGGTGGAACCATCCAATATGCCCTTAAACGGTTATTTTACCCGTTCATATGTGGTTTCAAACGGAATTATAACCCCGAGATGTATACCTTAGGGTCTAACTTTCCTTAAAAAGCGTGGATTATAGCCTTCGATTTTGTAATATTTTGACCTTTTTTTCGCCCGGAATTAAAAATTGCCGAGATGTTTAGCATGGTCCCTAATATCTTCCGGGAGTCAAATTGGGTCGGTAGATACATCCAATATGCCCTTAAACGGTTATTTTCCCGTTCAACACTTAAAGTGATTTCGTAAAATCAAGTCTACCACGGACGTTTAAGACAACATATAATGATCATATGTGATTTCAAACGGAATTATATGACCCCGAGATGTATCCCTTAGGGTCTCAAGACTTTTGGCCACCGGCCTTGAAACCTCAAAATTTCCTCCAAAAGCGTGGATTATTTCAATTTTGTAATTTTTTGATCTTTTTTCGCCCGGAAATTAAAATTGCCGAGATGTTTACCAAGTTTCC
Source organism: Chenopodium album (assembly GCF_948465745.1). NCBI lineage: Eukaryota > Viridiplantae > Streptophyta > Magnoliopsida > Caryophyllales > Amaranthaceae > Chenopodium > Chenopodium album. Next base: position 6,568,089 of record NC_137858.1, read on the forward strand.
TAATTTCCTCCGGGAGTCAAATTGGGTCGGTGGAAGCATCCAATATGCCCTTAAAAGATTATTTTACTTGTGCAGTGATTTCGTAAACTCAAGCCTACCACAGACGTTTATGACAACATGTAATGATCATATATGGTTTCAAACGGCATTATATGACCGCGAGATGTATCTTTAGGGTCTCAAGGCTTTTTGCTACTGGCCCAAAACCGCAAAATTTCCTAGGAAAACGTGGATTGTAGCCTTTGGTTTTGTAATTTTTTGACCTTTTTTCGCCCGGAAGTAAAAATTGTCGAGATGTTTACCATGGTCCCTTATATCTTCTGGGAAGTCCAATTAGGTCGGTAGAACCATCCAATATGCCCTTAAACGGTCATTTTACCCCTTCACAACTTGTAGTGATTTCGTAAACTTAAGTTTACCACGGACGTTTATGTCTACATATCATGATCATATATGGCTTCAAACGGCATAATATGACACCGAGATATATGTCCATGGGTCTCAACACTTTTCGCCACCGGCTCTGAAACTTAAAAATTTCCTCAAAAAGTGTGGATTGTAGCCTTTGATTTTGTAACTTTTTGACCTTTTTTCGCCCAAAAATAAAAATTGCCGAGATGTTTACCATGTTTTCTAATATACTCCGAGAGTCAAATTGGGTTGTTGGAACCATCCAATATGCCTGAAAAAGATCATTTTACCCGTTCACAACTTGTAGTGATTTCGTAAACTTAAGCCTACCACGGAAGTTTATGACAGCATATAATGATCATATATAGTTTCAAACGGCATTATATGACCTCGAGATGTATCCCTTAGGGTCTTAAGGCTTTTCCCTACAGGGTCTAAAACCCCAATATTTTCTCAAAAAGCGTGGATTATAGCTTTTGATTTTGTAAGTTTTTGACCTTTTTTTCACCCGGAATTAAAAATTGTCGAAATGTTTACCATGGTCCCTAATATCCTCCAGGAGTCCAATTGGGTCGGTGGAACCAACTAATATGCCCTTAAACGGTCATTTTACCCGCTCACAACTTGAAGTGATTTCGTAAACTCAAGCCTACCACTTATATTTATGTCAACATATAATGATCATATATGGCTTCAAACGGCATTATATGACACCGGGATGTACCCTTTAGGGTCTCAACACTCTTCGCCAGCGGCCTAAAACCTCAAAATTTCTTCCAAAAGTGTGGATTATAGCCTTCGATTTTGTAATTTATTTTGACCTTTTTTCGCCCGGAATTAAAAATTGCCGAGATGTTTTCCATGGTCCCTTATATCCTCCGGGAGTCCAATTGGGTCGGTGGAACCATCCAATATGTCCATTTTACCCGTTTGCAACTTGCACCGATTTTGTAATCTCAAGCCTATGACGGACGTTTATTACAACATATACTGATTATATATGATTTCAAACGACATTATATCACTCCGATATGTATCCCTTAGGGTCTCATGGCTTTTCGCTACAGGGCCCAAAACCCCAAAATTTCCTCAAAAAGCTTGGATTGTACCTTTCAATTTTGTAATTTTTTGACCTTTTTTCACCCGGAAATAAAAATAGCCGAGATGTTTACCATGGTCTCTAATACCCTCTGGGTGTCCAATTGGGTCGGTGGAACCATCCAATATGCCCTTAAATGGTCATTTTTCCGTTCACAACTTGCATTGATTTCGTAAACTCAAGCCTACCACGTTTATTTATGACAACATGTAATGATCATATATGGTTTCAAACATTATTTGACCCCGAGATATATCCCATAGGGTCTCAACACTTTTTGTCACCGGGCTCCGAAACTTCAAAATTTTCTCAAAAAGAGTGGATTATAGCTAGAGTTGTCAAAAACTGACCCGACCCGATAACCCGACCTTAACGGACCAAGATTTGAACCCAGCCTGTACTCGAACAATGGGGTGAAACTAGTGACTTGTAACTTGATTTGAACCTGACTTGATTTTAACCGAAAACCCATTAGATCCAATACTTTATGACCTGAACCCGAACATGCCCCGATCTGATAGTAACTGTCAACTGATTTAATCCGACCCGAAAACAATTCGAACCTGAACTAGTACCCGACTCAATTAAAACATGAACCCGAGTCATTGAATGTTTAATAAAATTTTATATATCTTTTATTCAGCTTCTATACTGGTATAATTCTATTAACCTTCAATCCAATTTGATAAAATCTTTTGTTCAGCTTATATTACTTTTGTTCTCTATTACTCGTATATAGGTTTAATTAAAATCTTGATGATGCTTGATCAAATTATGGAAGGCGTAATTATATAGTTCAACTTGGCCACATCGATATTTATTAGAATTGAACTTGAACCAGAACCTGACTCAACACTAACCCGAACCCGAATGTACCATCTTGTTAACCCGTCCAAACTCGACTCAACACAACCCAAACTTGAAATTGAACCCGGTCTGATTTTAACTCGAATTGAACCCGACGTATATCCGAAAAGGTGAACAAATCGTTATAACTTGAACTGAAATTGACCTGAACCTAAACCTAATCTGAAGCTAGATTGACCCGACAACTTGATCCTGATTTAACCCGAGACCTAATTTGACCCGACCCAAACCCGACTTGAATACCTGAATTGACAGCTCTACTATATTGTATAGAGAAGATTATGTATTTCAAAAAAAAAAAGAGGTTGTGTTGAATGTTATGCAGAGTTTTAGTTAGCTTATAGAGCTAATTGGGAGAATATTAAGTTTCTCAGATGCTTTAATATCCTTTAAGTTTTTTTTCAATCTCCAGCAGTCCAGCTGGTAAATCAGAATGATCTTTCTTATTTTTTGCCATCCATGTGTCTAAGCTAAGTTGATTCTTAGCAGTTAGCAACGGGGTTAGGGGTTAGCAACAGATTGGAGTCAGTTCTTTTTACATTATTGACTTAAGTACTAGTGTAGTCATGATATATACTCTTAAGCACTGTTTGAATAAAGAACCCAATCTCCTACAATTGCCATTATCTAGGCAATATGCTTATTTGGTCTTTTTTATGCTACCTCTTCTTTAATTTTGACTTAAATGATACTTTTGACAGGGGAAACTCAATTGTCCGTGATTTTATGTCTAACTGATGAGGATGGCACCGAGCTTGGTTGCATGCCCATGGACTTGCGAGAGCTGACCAATTGTTACCAGTTGAGTCCCTTTGTTACTCAAGTGGGTAATAATGTTTTCACTCCATTTCTCCATAGTAGTTAGTTGAAGAATAAGCTTATTAATTATTAACAAAATTACTGGTTACTTTGGTGGTATAATCTTTGGTGATGATCTCAGAAGAAGAATGGTTTGTTAACATCAATTTAGCCGAAGTAGGAGAAGAAGTTTGAAAAAATAATAAAAATTGTCAGAAACTATGCATCAAGCCAGCTTATTATATCTATTAGTCAATGGTACATATTGCTTCAGCCAATCTAGGAGGATGCCCTCTTATTTCCTGTCCTTATCTTGCTCATTAATTCCACGTGGTTAGTTTATTTACCAAACTATCAGGGATGTTGAGCTTTTTTTAAAAATCAAAATAAATATCTCTAATGCTTTGCTATAACTTTATTAATTGCTGAAGTGTTACGCATGAAAGTTATGATAGTTAAGGAAAACTTTAAGGAGTCCATGGCAATTGGCCCTTCATCAGCTTTTTTTTCAGGCTTTTGACTTTTTCTTGTGGTTAATATTTTCTTCTTCTTTTTTATTTTTTTATTTTTTTTTTTATTTTTTTTTTTTTTTGTTTGGTGAAATTAAGTGGTGTTATACTCTTAGCTATTTATGTGCAAATTAATCAACTTTTAGGCAAATTCCAAAAGTCAACAGGAGAAATTTGCTCCAATAAATTTTTATTAGAGCCTTCATCTTCATTATTGCCTCCCTGTGTCCCTCATTAAAGACCCCAAATCTCTTGGGCACAGGTCTTTAGCTGAGGAATTTTAGTGGAGCATTGTTTAAGAAAAAGAAGGTAGTGAGATCAGTTTACTGTTTTTAGGGGAATTGAGAAGAATAATGGGGTTAGAGGGGTTTTGTAGATTAAAAGTGAATTAACTAAGAAGTTAATGGATGATGGACTCTTCGCTAAATGAGAAATGGACTAGTTAATGGGACAAAACTTTTAGGAGGAATGGGGTCTTCATTAAGGAACAGATGGAGTAACCATTAGTTGATTACCTAACATATATGTCCTGAGAATGCAGATTATTTTAAGTTACTGGTTACTCTGTGTCATCCTACAACACTTAGATATTCTTTGTCCTAGCTATCTGGTTCACATCTACCTCGTTAAAGGTGCTAACTTTGTCATTGATTATGAAGCGTTGTGGTTTCTGAACTTGATACAACATATATACTCTAGGTGCAGTGCAAAAAGGTGCATGAAGACCGTTGTTCCCTCCTATCTGGTTATTATTTTGTTACATATATACTCTAGGTGCAGTGCAAAAAGGTGCATGAAGACTGTTGTTTCCTCCTATCTGGTTATCATTTTGTTGGGCTGCTGGGGGAGTGGATGTAGGGGTGGGGACCTTGGGGGTGTGCATGCAATGATGCAAGCATTGAAATTTTCTTTGCTCTGGTATTACCATGTCGCAATCCAAGTTGGGAGAGTGTTGGAGTTTCATTTATTTTTCTTGAATTTGTAGGTTTGCAAATATGCTGCGACAACTAAAGAAGAGTGGGAAGAACAATGCAAATTATGGCCTACATCATTTCATCCTCCAACATAGTAAGATGCCAGATTCTACATGCTAACTCCTTATCAAGTGCTGATCTTTTTGCATAAATTTATACTTTAAAAGTTTAATTTCTGTTATCCAGTCCCTTTGCAATTCATTTACTTGCTTTTGTCATCCACATTACAGCAACATCGAGGGCATCACTGGCTTTAGTGAAGAAAACTCAACTAGAATATTTAACTACATGAATTTTGCACTTAAGTTGGCAAAATCTGCTGGCAATCGGGTATGGTTACTTCCCTGATAAATCAACTTAGCTCTTATTTCTTGAAGAACATAGGTTTTAGTGGCTGAAACTTCAGCACACTTAATTGAAATTTGTTAACCTTTCTTACATAAACCTTGGCATATTGACGTATGCCAATTTGTTGTTTGCATTTTCTTGAGTTAGTACTTAAAAATCAGGAAAAAAATTCTCACGTTAACATTATCTGTCCAATCAGCAACTTCTAGCTTTTAGGTGACTAGCTCAGTTTTGTCATCCTTTTCTCAGATTGATACTCTTCTGTATGAAAAACCATCTTACAATATACTTTAGCAGTGAAGTGCTATGTAATAAGAAAACACATGCATACTTTATCCCTCCTAGTTTCAATTTCTACAGTTTCAACTAAATAAATGGATTCAGATTAATAATAAATGATTATTAGATATTAGCTCAAGAAATTGTTAGGTTATTATGATGGTTCAATCTTGTGGTGGGGTGGTAGGAAGGTTGAATATATCAATATATCTCCAAGGGTTGGCTTGTTTGTGTCAGAAGGCTGCAGATGCTGTGTAATGTTGTTTTGTAACTATGAACCATTATTTTTGTACAAGGCAGTTTGTTAATGCTGCGGTTATTGTGGATCCATCCTCAAATCAAGTAATTACTAGTGCTTGTGATGAAATCTCTTCATGGAACATGCGTCTTGATGGCCATGAAGCACACTCCCTAGATGTGGATGAAGCCTCAACATCTCATACTTACGCTAATGGATCATCATCATTGAATGGGCCTTTTAATGTTTCCAAAACATCATGCGGCAGCATTTCTTGTTTGAACCCATGGCAGTGGACACAGCAAAATCTGTCGTCATCAAGGTCTTGCTTTTGGCACCCTTTGCGACATGCTGCTATGGTAGCCATTGAATATTCTGCAGCAAGGGATAGACGTTTGTTCCCAACTATAGGAGAAGCTAATGAGGAATCTGTTCAGTTGAGTCCTAATGTGACTTCGGCTGTAGGATTGCCAGCCAAGCGACAGAAGACTAATTTAGCAAATGTGAGTTATTATTTTTGTTTTTACTATCGAGTTAATCTCAAACAATATTTTTCCGTGCAGTGCTCAGTAGACTTGCCTGACATGAACTTGATTGCATGTTATGTGATTGTTGTGTCTATGAATCAGTTATGAGAGAATTGCTGAGTCTTTCTTTAATCTGAAACATTATATTCTGTATATCAGGTGAAGAGTGGTGTTGATGTTCCAGTTGATGGTTTTCTTTCCAAATCAGAAAGACCTTACCTGTGTACAGGTTATGATATATATCTTGCTTGGGAGCCATGTGCAATGTAAGTCCTACAAAACTATCTTCTTAGATAACCTTTTTTGAGAAGAGAATGTAGGAAAAAAAGAGGGGGGCAAAGTAATTAAAATTTTTATCATCATATCCACGAAAATTTTGGATTGATGTGTGCTATATTTAAGTCTGGCAATTTTTCATAATTACATGATTTTGTCGCATTCCACCTGTTGATCATCTGTTTTGATCTTGAAATATTTATTGATCCTGATATATAAGCCTATGTGAGGAAAGATTTTCAAACCATAATTTCCTTGATTGAATAATGTGTTGGCAGAAAAGAAATGAGGTAGGAACTTAGGATTTAGGAAAAGGGTACATGCATATTTATTTATGACATGGACTGAACCATTGAATTTCAGGTGTGCCATGGCTCTTGTTCATCAAAGAATAAGGCGTATATTCTATGCTTTTCCAAATCCAAATGCGGGTGCTTTGGGCACTGTATACAGACTACAGGGTGAGAAAAGTTTGAATCATCACTATGCAGTTTTCCGAGTTATACTGCATGATGAAGATCTGCCAGTTTTGGAGAATCAACAACAGTAGAGAAAGGAAATGCCTGCATCTGATTGATCATTCGACAAGTAGACATTGTCATCCAGCTTAACGTCCTTAGGTATGTTACATTCAATGCCATCATCTAACAGATCTTTCCCATAGGGATGAGGAAAATGGTGATCGTATCATTTACTATTTAATACTTTTGCTCGTTTATCATTTAAGAGATTGTTATATTTTAGAATTTTCAGGAACTGACCAGAAATTCCTGTGTGTAAAAGAAATTGTACACACCTTGATAGATAAATTTATTGTGATTTTTTTTTTTTTTTATTGGATTTTAGAATTGGCTCTTACTCCCTCCGTTCCCATTTGTTTTTTACGTTTCCATTTAGGGTGTTCCTTTTTATTCTTTACATTTAGGATATTTTCTTTTTAAGTCATTGATTTTAGACAAAATTACCCTTGCTTTACAATTTAAATACTCAATTGTCATTCACTTTTCATGTGCAAATGTACCTTTTACAATATTTTAATGAGTTGTCAATGCTCACTATTACTTTCTCTCTCATCTATCTTCTACTTTTTGCCAACTTTTATTACTTTTTCTCTCCTCTCTCCTCTACTTTCTTCACCCCACATGCACTACATTGTTTTTTTCAATAAAACTGTACTTTCAATCATTGAAATATTCCAATATACCTCCACTTTACACAATTTCTTAATAACCGCGCATAATTCCAAACGTAAAGAACATTAGGGAACGGAGGGAGTAGTAATTTAATTGTGAGATTTGTGACCCACTTTTTTTTTTTTTTTTTTTTTTTTTGCTTTTTCCTTAAGGAGAGGTAGCATGATACCAGTATTACTATTACCAAAATGCTCAAAACCTGAATTTATTACCAAATCCGAAAATAAAACAGTACTTAAACATGCTGTAGCCTAAACATCAGTCTCAAATAACCGCTACGACTCCTTGCTTTATTTTCTGCAGAACTTAAATGAAAGAAGCTCATATCTTTATTACTCTACCTAAGCAGGCATCTGATGGTCTTCTATGAGGTAAGAACTGCACCGGGCACTCGGGATTGGTCCTCTCCAACCTGCATCACAATTTTTGCCACAAAATTTTAAGCCCAGTGCATGATTCCAGGTGAAAAAAAAAAAAAAAAAAAAAAAAAAAAAAAAAAAAAAAAAAAAAACCTTCAAAACTATTTTAAATTACCTGTAACCAAGGAGAAAATGGTGGAGAAAAATTGAAATTTCGAGTTTGGCGAGATCGTTTCCTGGACAGAGTCTGGTTCCAGCACCAAAGGGAAGGAAAGTCCCTACTTTTGGAACAACGTCCTACAACATAAACGTAGTATTAGCTTTTGTACTTTATTTAAGTCTTCGTTATGAGAAGAAATTGATTTAATTTAACTTACATCCCATCTGGAGGGATTGAACTTCATAGGCTCGGGCCAAACTTTGGGATCTAAATGGCAAGTCCTAAACCATATCAACACTTTCCATCCTTTAGGGATAGTATAACCTGTAAAACTTTCTTTTGTTAGCTTAATTTTTCTTTTCTTTTTTTTTTTTTTTTTTACTTTATACAAGTTAAATGTGTTTTGAATGTATCTAACCATTAATCATGCAGTCTGATGTCGCCTCACGAAAGACTACGAATGTGAATGTCAACCACCTAAGTGTTTCATCTACAACCTTAATTTCATAGAAGAAATGGTTACTTCAGCGAAGAATGCAAACTCAAAGATAAGGTGGGATGTGAGGAGAGTAGTTTTTTATTTTTTTGACAAGAGTACTTGGCACTTACCTGAGACAAATAAGGCATTTTTCTGGTTTCTTTTAGAGTCAGTCCTTTCTGTCCTGCTGGTCTGTTCTTTATAATCTCTTCTTGCTCTGCCTGAAACCCGACCGATTTGATGAAGCATAGAATTGTGAGTGTTATTTAAGCAGTTAAGAATAGATGTGGAAAAACCGACTCATATTCGATTAATCATAGGATGAAGTGCACGATTTGAAGTGTTTTCGTACCTTGGCTTTCTGAAAAACTTCAGGGTTTTGCTGTAATAAGACAGTAGCCCACATAATGGTATGAGCAGATGATTCATGTCCTGCATTTAAATACATGATCAAAAGATCTATAATCTCTGCATCAGTCAATTGTCTCCCATTTTCATCTTTAACCTCAAGTAATTCATCCATCATATCTCTCTTGGCTTTGATAGCAACACCGTCTCTCTTCACTGCCCTTCGTTCATCTATTATTGCTTGAAACACTGCCATGAGTCTCTTCCGAGCCTAGTGAAAATTTTCATCCATGATCATATTTACAATTAGATCGTAAGAAATCAACTAAAGCAGGCATTTTTGAAATGTTGCAAACAAAACAAATTTTCAATTAATACCTTAAGTGCTCTATGGTATGCAAATCCAGGGATATTAATTGCCATGGCTCGAAGGCCATGGTTAAGTGTTGTGTACTCCTTTTCTAAAGCCTCCAAGATAGACTCACTCTCTGAACTCAGAAAGATGTACATGATGACACGAAAAGTTAACTTTCGAAGTTGATTGAGAAACTCGATTTCTCCCATTTTGCTCAACTTATCCAAAGTAGTTTTCGAGATTTCTTCTATGTACTCTATGTAGTTTGATAGTGCTGCATGTCCATTGATAGGAGCGGCAGTTAATTTCCTAAGACGCTTGTGATCTTCGGAGGGGATTACAATGAAGGAATTCCTACCGATCAACTCCTCAGTTGACATTGGCCAGCCAGGCTTGAAATGTTCATCATCAATCAAGACTTTCCTGCATATCTCAGGTGTTGTAACAATTATGCTTGGTCTCCCAAACATGAAGGCTTTGTAAATTCCTGTTTTGCCAAATCTGCACATCCAAACATATCATTAAATGTTCAATGTATAAGTAAAATGAATTAAAATAAAATAAAATGATCTTAAATTATCAACTTACCCACGGTATTCTTTCATGTGGAGTTGACCCTATACCCAAAATGACCCGACTCGATTATGCCCAACTCGAAATTAAGCCGGCCTAAAGTTGACCCGATATGATTTTAACCCGAATTGTTTGACCTGAACAGACCTGATATTCGAAATGTTCTGAACTAAATTTATCAAGTACTAAACTAAAAATTTTTGGTGCCATAAATGACTAAAATCCCCAATTATAACTAAACTCACAAACCAAATTAAATTATTGATTTGAGCTTAATCCATAGTAACGACACAAAAAGAACAACTCGATTTTGACCCGAATACACTTGACCCGAAATTGATCCAATCCAAACTGGCCGAAAACTTAATTGACCCAACCCGAACCAACCCAAGCGCAACCCGAATATTATTTGACTCGAAATCGACTAGACCCATATCCAACCCAAATGACCCGTTTGCTACGTCTAAATAGAGGTGCCAATGACCGGTGTAGGTTGTCGTGACCCCATAAAAACGAAAATCAAAGTCATAAGTGGGCCACTGGGCCGGTCCACCCTCACCAGGGCCTTAATTGGGCTATTAAACAGGCTGCCGGGGATTGGGCCAAACTAGCCCACTGCCGGTCCACCCTCATCATACCTCTTTTTTTTTTTTTTTTTTTTTTGAACAATCAATTTAATTTTTTCAATTTGCAAAGATTAATATTAACAAAAAAAAAAAAAAAAAAAAAAAAAATAGACGATCAGCTAAACATTGATTATTAACTTTTTTTTAAAAAAAAAGATAACTAGATGAAGTCCGATCGAATGTGCAATGCACGGTTTAAAATTTTGAAATTTTATTTTATTTTATTTATGTGCTAAAATTTGTTACATATATAGATTAAATTCCTAATATCAAAAGATAATATTTTATATTTAATCAATTTAAACTTAAAAATATCATTCGCTAATTGCTTGTGTGACATTGAATTAATTAATTCTAAAAGAAATAAATAATCTCTCATTTAATTGGCTACAACTAAAATTTATAATCTTGAATGGCGCGCTAAAATAATTAAATCATACGAAGTACGTGGCTAAAATCTTCCCTTTATGTATACGAAGTATATATTAGATTACTAACATATGTTGAGTAAATAAGATGTCTACTAAAATTAAATGTACCATGTGCATTAACACAAACACTGTACAATTTTACAATTTGTCTTTATTAACACAACTTTATAGAGAGTTGTAAAATAAGCATACACAAACAAGAAAATCTGGCCTAGTTTGATATGAAATTTTTTCTCTAATATGGCATGATTAATTTCAATCAAATATGAATAAGTAATAAATTGCTTAAATAAGGAAAATGACGAGAGAATAGATAAAAGGATAACCTGACGAGAAATGAGTTGACAAAGGAGTCTGGATTAGTGGACTTGAAAGCTGCCAGGAAAGACCACATGTTGCCTATAAAAGGCAATCCAAAGTCACCCGGTGGCAAACTATACCTCTTATCCCCAAGTTTTGATTCATGCACCCAACCATGAACTTTTCTTAGCACCAAATTTAGTATCCATAATAACCCCAAAGTGAAGATTGCCACCTTTGAAACAAAGCTGAATTCCATCTTTCTATCACGGGATTCCTTTTTTCAACACCTACACAAACCAAAAAAAATAAATAAATATAATCAACAGCTAAATTTAATATATAATTCGATCCATCCAAAACTAATTGTCACATAATGAGAGTTCTAATATGTGACAATTAGTTTCGGACATATGGTGTAAGCGTCTATATTATAAGTTTATGAAAAAAGAAAAAAGAAAAAAAAAATAATGGTTCAATGCTATTTTTTTTATAAAAAAGATAAGATAAGATAAAATGAGAGCGTGCATGCCTTGAAAAATGAAGAAATGAATATTGTTTTTGTGAATGTAAGTGAATAGTGTAGGGGGTTTATATATATTGATAATGAAGCAAGGATCATGTGGTATGCTAGTTTTGTTTAATTTCTTTATTTCTTTTTTCTATCTTTTTTTTTTTTTTTTTTTTTTTTTGTTTATTAGTTGCTCCCTCATTGGTAGCTTGATTTTATGATTCATTTGGCTTGATTTGTTTCCTCTTTTGTTTGATATTGGCTTGATTTGTTTCCTTTTTATTTTGTTTGATTTATTTCCAAAGGATTAGCTTGATTTCTTTCCTTAAGTACTAAATTTTTTAGTTAGTGGGTAGGTTTCAATTTGAATACGTTAAGGAGACAAGTGTAAGAGATATCAAGTTAGATATCAAATTGTCCAACTAAATATAATTTTTTAGATTTCTAGGAAGCATGACATTCTTATTGATTTTAATTTTTGGATGTATTCAATACACATGTTGTATCACCTCAAATAATGTACACCGGGCTGACATCTTACTATTTCTATTCACCTGATTTTACTTATTTGAACTTGCATTGTCTGATCTTATTTGAATTTGAACTCTTTAGACTTTAAAAATTGATTTAGTTTGTAGACACCTAAAAATGTCTTCCCGACTGAAACTTGATGATGAATTAAACCTTTCATCACCATTTGGTTCGAGTAAGTAATGAAAGAAACTAGCTTAGGCCCCGTGCCATGCACGGTAAGTGTATTTTTTTTTGTAAAAGTTTTATCAAAATCTAATATTACTCCATTTATCAGGTAATTAATTATAAAGGAGTTGGAATAATATTTTATGTAAATGTGTATGGAAGAATTATGAACACCAAATAAAAGTAATATTTTTTGTCATAATATTAAAGATTTAGAATGATATTATTATAAATGTATCAAATATTAAAAAAAAATTAAATAAATAAATAAAATAAAATAATTGTTTATAAAGGAAAAGGGGGTTTGGAGGGAAAAATCAGCATCGGGATGTGACACGTGTCACTTCAAGTGTCTGTTTTAATTAGTATTAAGTTATTGTTTATTAAAGGAACACTTGATTCTTGCCCAAAAATCCGTACAATTTTTTATCTTTTTCCCGTTTTAATATTATATATATTGTATCTTTTCGAGGGTTACGACCTTACGGGCACAATTTTCTACTCACATTCTCTCTCAAATTCTTCTTCTCTTTATTTCTTATCTCACATATCTTTCACAATTCCTCCTTCATTCAAGTGTTCCTAGACATCAATACTTCACTCGAACCTCTATCGCCGGTCCACGGCGTGAAAGGTTGATCATAAACCCTAAGGTTTTCAATCTAAACTCAATTTACTTTGTTTTAGTAAATTTTGATGTATATTTTTTTTTATTGAAGTTTACAAACCGTTTTATTCATGATGTAGTTGCAAGGTTTTCACAATCTAAGTAAGTAGATTTAATTATTCTTTCGTTTAATTAATTCTACGAGTTATGTTCTTGCTAGCATCATGTTTAGGGATTTTATTATTAATTGTAGTATCATATTTAAGTGTTGTATTAATGTTGTTAGTATCATGCGTAAGATTTTATATATTATTATTATTATTATTATTATTATTATTATTATTATTATTATTTTGAGGGGAAGCAAGCTTAATCATTCATTAAAAGGAAATCCAACAGTTTGGACAATCGGTCTAATAATTATTTAGTATCATGTTGATGATGCTTTAAATTCGTTCTCTAATTACTATTGCGTTGCTTCTAATATTATTATGCACTCTTACTAAATTTATTTGATTTATTCTATTGCTTTGATCACCTATATTGCATGTTTAATTGGGATAATGTAATTAAAAGTCACGCCTATAAGATAGTTTGGACAACTGGTTTAGCTAGGTTCCTATTAAATTAAGAAGAAAAATTAAATTGAATTTAGATTGAAATCCTCGGGGTTTATGATCAACCTTTCACATACGCTGTGGACTGCCGATAGAGCTTCGTGTGAAGCATTGATGTCTAGGAACACTTCAGTGAGGAATTTTCAATGGTTTAGAAGGATGGTAGATTAAGCAAATAAGAGTATTAGAGTGAAGGTTAGTAGAAAACAGTGTTCGTAACCTTTGAAAGATTACAGGATTTATAGGAATAAAACGGAAATTAAAAAAGATAGAAATTGCATCGCCAAAACCACAACACCATCGTGCCACATCAGTTACTGTCGTGTCATGACACTTTAAAGTCTGTCGCATTGCAACTTTTTGTTACGCCACGGCGAAATTCCAATTTTTGTGGTTTATGTTTTTATCACAACTTTAGATCCCAAACTAAAATTAACGCAAATAATATATCGTTGGAAAGGTCAAGTCAATGACTTTTCTAGATCAAAGATATGGGCAAAATAGTGTAAGGGTGTCGGTTTTTGATAGAGTTTAGTGTTTCTATCATATCTCATATTTGCTCGGTTTCGGACTGTAGTTATGAGATTATGAAATTGGGATACGATATGTGGATGGATTTTGAGTTATGAAAATTGTTTAGGCTATTAAAAGGGCTACAATGGCTTGTGAAATGATAGAAAATGGAAATGGAATGTATTTTTAAGCAACATCAAGCGTTTCTTTCTTTTAATACTGTACTTGAACCAAATGGCAATGAAAGGTTTTACTCATCATTTGGTTTCGGTCGGGGAGACATTTTTAGGTGTCTACAGCATTACACGTTGCAAAAAATCCTTTTTTCGTGAATAGACAAAGCACACTGAGGTTGATTATTGTCACTTTGTTCGAGAGACGATTAATGAAGGCTTGATTTCTCCTTCTCATGTTTTGACTTCAATTCTCAACTTGCGAATATTTTCACAAAAGCTCTTGGCAAAATCCATTTTGACTTTCTACTTTCCAAGTTGGGTATTTTTGAACCACATGTTCCAACTTGAGGGGGGCATTGAGATAATAATATCGTATAATATATTTTGAGAATATCTTGTGGTATATTTGTTAGAATGTAGATTCGTGATATTATTATGTATTTTGATGATTATCCTAGTTTCTTAGTATATCATTTATTCTAGGGTTAGGAATATTGTAACTAGTGAGCTAATGAGAAAGACAAGCCAAACTGCCAAAGGTTATGCAAAGTTCTTTTCACTACGGAATTAAATATGTTTTATGTTAAATAAACACAAATAAAAATACTACCTCCATCACTTTTTACATGCAATACAGGAGTTTTATTTTTTTGTCTCACAAAAAATACCCCTTTGTTACATCTTAAAAGCTAAGTAATGTAAGTAGTATTTGATCAATTTGATAAAATCTGATCTAATTATTTCTTGAATAAACATATACATCATAATTTAATACCATCAATTAAAATTTAATTGCAACCCAATAATTTTTTCTCAAGGAGGTAGCATAAATGCATAATATATTAATATTACACTAACCAAATAGTTCAAAACATGAATTCATTACCAAATCCGAAAAATAAAACAGTACTTAAATAGGTTGTGCTCTTTGCATTAGTCTCAAATAAACATTACAACTCCTTTGCTTTATTTTCTACATAACTTACCTGAAAGCAGTTCATATCTTTTTTACTCTAGCTAAGCAAGCATCCTTTGGTCTTCTATGAGGCAAGAACTGCACCGGGCACTCGGGATCGGTCCTCTCCAACCTGCATCACAATTTTTGCCACAAAATTGTAAGCCCATTGCATGATTCCAAGTGAAAAAAAAAAAAATTCAAAACTATATGAAATTACCTGTAACCAAGGAGAAAATGATGGAGAAAAATTGAAATTTCGAGTTTGGCAAGATTGTTTCCAGGACACAGCCTACTCCCAGCACCAAAGGGAAGGAAAGTCCCTGCTTTTGGAGTAAGGTCCTACAAGATAAACGTCGTAGTATTTAGTTTTTGTACGTTAAGGGCCTGTTCTGTTTGACTGAACTGAGCTGAACTGAACTGAACTGAATATTTTATATATGTGAGAGAAGAAAATGAAGATAAGAACTGAACATAACTTATTGGAGCTGAACTGAACTGAAAATAAGCTGAAGAGAACAGGCCCTAAGTCTTTGTTATGAGAAGAGATTTAGTTTAACTTACATCCCATCTGGAGGGATTGAACTTCATAGGCTCGGGCCAAACTTTGGGATCTAAATGGCAAGTCCTAAACCATATCAACACTTTCCATCCTTTAGGGATAGTATAACCTGTAAAACATTCTTTTGTTAGCTTTAATTTCTTTTTACTATATACAAGAAAAATCTGTTTTGAATATGTCACTAACCATTTATTTTGCAGTCTGATATTGCCTCACGAAAGGTTACAAATGAGAACGACACCCACCTAAGTGTTTCATCTATGACCTTAATTACATAAAAGAAGTTGTTAGTTTAGCGAAAAACACAAGCTCAAAGATAAGATGGGATGTGAGGAGGAGGTGAGTACTTAGCACTTACTTGAGACAAATAAGGCATATTTCTAGTTTCTTTCAGGGTTAGTCCTTTTTGTCCTGCAGGTCTTTTCTTTATAATCTCTTCTTGCTCTGCCTGAAATCCGACAATTTGGTAAAGCAGTTAAGAATAGTTATGGCAAAACTAACTCATATCCGATTAGTCATAAGATAAAGCGCAAGATTTGAAGTGTTATAGTACCTTGGCTTGCTGAAAAATTTCAGGGTTTTGCTGTAATAAGACAGTAGCCCACATAATCATATGAGCAGATGATTCATGTCCTGCATTTATATACATAAGCAGAAGATCTATAATCTCTTCATCAGTCAATTTTCTCCCATTTTCATCTTTAACTTCAAGTAAATCATCCATTATATCACTCTTGGCTTTGATAGCAACATCGTCTCTCTTCACTGCCCTTCGTTCATCTATTATTTCTTGAAACACTGCCACAAGATTCTTCCGAGCCTAGTGAAAATTTTCATCCATGATCATATATACATTATATTGAAAGAAATCAACTAAGGGCCTATTCTGATTGACTATATTGTACTGAACTTATTGGAGCTGAACTGAACTTAACTAAGAGAAGGAAATTAAGATAAGAACTGAACTGAAAATAAGCTAAAGAGAACAGGCCCGCATGTTTGAAATGTTGCAAACACAAATAAATTATCCAATAATACCTTAAGTGCCCTATGGAATGCAAATCCAGGGATATTAATTGCCATGGCTCGAATGCCATGGTTAAGTGTTGTGTACTCCTTTTCCTAAGACGCTTGTGATCTTTGGAGGGGATAGTAATGAAGGGATTCCTACCGCTCAACTCCTCAGTTGCCAACGGCCAACCAGGCTTGAAATGTTCATCATCATTCAAGACTTTTCTGCATATATCAGGTGTAGTCACAATTATACTTGGACTCCCAAACATGAAGGCTTTGTAAATTCCTGTTTTGCCAAATCTCCACAACCAAACGTATAATGAAATGTTACATGTACAAGTTAAAATAAAATGTTTTTAAAATATCAATTTAACCTCTAAAGGAGCAAATTTCAATCGTGGGGGAAGACTCCCTTAACCTTGTTGTATTTTTCTTTAAAAATTAAAAATAAATAAAGACAATCAGCAAATTCGATGAGCAATTCCTTTTGCATCAATAATAGAATTAGACCTAGCAATCTTGACCCAACACGACAACACGTGACCCGGCCTATAATCCACACTTTTTGAGGAAACTTTGAGGTTTTGGAGCCTGGTGGAAGAAAGCCTTGAAACCCTAGGGGGTATATCTCGGGGTCATATAATGTCGTTTGAAACCATATATGAACATTATATGTTGTCATAAACGTACGTGGTTGGCTTGAGTTTATGAAATCACTACAAGTTGTGAACAGGTAAAATGACCGTTGAAAAGCATATTGGATGGTTCCACCGACCCAATTGGACTCCCGGAGAGTATTAGGGACCATGGTAAACATCTTGGTAATTTTTATTTCCGGGCGAAAAAAGATCAAAAAATTAAAAAAATTAAAGGCTATAATCCACGCTTTTTGAGGAATCTTGAGGTTTCGGGGCCCGGTAGCGAAGTCTTGAAACCCTAATGGATACATCTAGGGGTTATATAATGCCGTTTGAAACAACATATGATCATTATATGTTGTCATACACGTCCGTTGTAGGCTTGAGTTTATGAAATCACAGCAAGTTGTGAACGGGTAAAATGACCGTTTAAGGGCATATTGGATGGTTCCACCGACTCAATTTGAATCCTGGGGGATATTAATGAACAATGGCAAACATCTCAACAATTTTTATTTCCGGTCGAAAAAAGGTCAAAAATTACAAAATTGAAGGCTATAATCCACGCTTTTTGAGCACTTTTGAGGTTTCAGGGCCCGGCGGCGAAATGTCTTGAAACCCTAAGGGATACATCTAGGGGTCAAATAATGCCGTTTGAAACCACATATGATCATTGTATGTTGTCAGAAACGTCCGTGATAGGCTTGATTTTATGAAAACACTACAAGTAGTGAACAGGTAAAATGGTCGTTTAAGGGCATATTGGATGGTTCCACCGACCCAATTTGACTCCCAGAGGATATTAGGGACCATGGTAAACATCTCGGAAATTTTTATTTCCATTCGAAAAAAGGTTAAAAAATTACAAAATTGAAGACTATATCTACGCTTTTTGAGTAAAATTTGAGGTTTCAGAGCCGGGTGGCGAAAAACCTTGAAACCCTAAGGGGTACATCTCGAGTTTATATAATTTCCGTTTGAAACTATAGATGATCATTATATGTTGTCATAAACGTCCGTGGTAGGCTTGAGTTTACGAAATCACTTCAAGTTGTGAACGGGTAAATTAACCGTTTCAGGGCATATTAGATGGTTCCACCGACCCAATTTGACTCTCGGAGGATATTAGGGACCATGTAAACATCTTGGCAATTTTTATTTCCGGGCAAAAAAAGTCAAAAAATTACAAAATTGAAGGCTATAATCCACGCTTTTTGGGGAATTTTAAGGTTTTGGGGCCTAGTGGCGAAAAGCCATGAGACCCTAAAGGATATATCTCGGGGTCATATAATTCTATTTGAAACCACATTTGATCGATCATTATATGTTGTCATAAACGTCCGTGGTAGGCTTGATGTTACGAAATCAATTCAAGTCGTGAACGGGTAAAATGACCGTTTAAGGGCATATTAGATGTTTCCACCGATCAAATTTGACTTCCGGGGGATATTAGGGACTATGGTATACATCTCGGCAATTTTTAATTCTGGGCAAAAAAAGGTCAAAAAATTACAAAATTAAAGACTATAATCCACGTTTTTTAAGCAATTTTGAGGTTCCAAGGCCCGGTGGCGAAAAGCCTTGAAACCCTCAGGGATACAACTCGGGGTCATATAATTCCGTTTGAAACCACATTTGATAATTATATGTTGTCGTAAACGTCCGCGATAGGCTAGAAATTACGAAATCACTTCAAGTCGTGAACGGGTAAAATGACCGTTTAAGGGCAGATTGGATGGTTCCACTGATCCAATTTGACTCCTGGAAGATATTAGGGACCATGGTAAACATCTCGGAAATTTTTATTTAGGGCAAAAAAGGTCAAAAAATTACAAAATTAAAGGTTAATTCACGCTTTTCGAGGAATTTTGAGGTTTTGGGGCCTGGTGGCGAAAAGCTTTGAGACCCTAAGGGATACAACTCGGGGTCATATAATTCCTTAGAAACCACATTTGATCATTATATGTTGTCATAAACGTCCGTGGTAGGCTTGAGTTTACGAAATCACTTCAAGTCGTGAACGGGTAAAATGACCGTTTAATGGCATATTGGATGGTTCCAACGATCCAATTTGACTCTTGGAGGATACTAGGGACCATGGTAAATATCTCGTTAATTTTTGTTTTCGGGCGAAAAAAAGGTCAAAATTACAAAATTGAAGGCTATAATCCACGCTTTTTGAGGAATTTTGAGGTTTTGGGCCCGGTGGCGAAATGTCTTGAAACCTTAAGGGATACATCTAGAGGTCATATAATGTCGTTTGAAACCACATATGATCATTATATGTTGTCATAAACGTCTGTGGTAGGCTTGCGTTTACGAAATCACTTCAAGTAGTGAACGGGTAAAATGACCGTTTAAGGGCATATTGGAAGGTTTCACCGACCCAATTTGACTCCCGGGGGATATTAGGGACCATGGTAAACATCTCGGCAATTTTTAATTCCGAGCGAAAAAAGGTCAAGAAATTACAAAATTGAATTGAAGGCTATAACCCACGCTTTTTGAGGAATTTTGAGGTTTAGGGGCCTGGTGGCGAAAAGCTTTGAGACTCTAAGGGATACATCTCGGGGTTATATAATTCCGTTTGAAACCACATTTGATCATTATATGTTGTCATAACGTCCGTGGTAAGCTTGAGTTTACGAAATCACTTCAAGTCGTGAACAGGTAAAATGAGCGTTTAAAGGCTTATTGGATGGTTTCATCGAACCAATTTGACTCCCGGAGGACATTAGGGACCTTGTAAACATCTCAGTAATTTTTATATCCGGCGAAAAAATTTAAAAAAAATTACCAAATTGACTATAATCCACGCTTTTTGAGGAATTTTGATGTTTCAGGGCCCGGTGGTGAAAAGCCTTGAGACCCTATGGGATTTTGAGGAATTTTTTTACCTTTTTTCGCTCGAAAATAAAAATTGCAGAGATGTTTACCATGGTCCCTAATACCCGTCGAGAGTTTAATTGGGTGGGTGGAACCATCCAATTTGCCTTTAAATGGTCATTTTACCCGTTTTCGTACATGTCTCTTGTATTGACTATAAGCTTTCACGAGGCTTTTACGTTGCCTGATATATTTGGGTCCACACAATATTATATGATCCCAGGATTCATCCCGTACTGTTCCGTGAAATTCCGACACCAACTCCCGACACCTCCTAAATTGCTCCGATTTCGTGTATTATACTCCAAGACTTGATCCAAATCAAAAATGTACTCGACCCAACCCAAAAGTAGAGTTACCCGACCCGTACCCAACTCAAAGTTGACCCGATAACCAAAATAACCCAATCGGAAATTGACTTGATATGATTTTAACCCGAATTGTTTGACCTGAACAGACCCGATGTCCGAAATGTCCCTAACAAAAATTACCAAATACCCGAAAAAAAAATATATGGTGCCATAAATGACTCAAATCTCCAGTTGTAAATGAACTCATAGACCAAATAAAAATATTGATTTGAGCTTAGTCCACACTAAAGACACTAGATGCGACTCGATTTTGACCCAAACACATTCGACCCAAAATGACACGACCCAGCTCAGATCGGCCAAAACCTGAATTGACTAGACTCAACCAAACCCAAGCACAACCCTAATGTTACCTGACTCAAAATTGACTTGACCGTATTCAACCCAAATGACCCGTTTGCTAGGTCTAAATAAATAGAGTCGCTATATATTGGCCGGTTTAGATGGGTGTGAGGCTCTGTGAGCCCATACATACTAGGGCTGAGCAAAACTATCTGAAAATCCAAAAATCCGATGATCCGATCCACATCCGATCCGAAAATTATGGATACCCGATCCGAATTTGATTTCGGATCGGATATCGGATATTAAAAATTTAAATTTCGGATATCCGATATCCGAAAAAAGTCGGATATCGGATATCAAATATCGGATATCCGATCCGATATCCGAAATGCTACCCAAAAATCGCTACATCCAGCAGACCAGCAAACCCACATACCCCCAGAAGCCCAAATACCCCCCAAAGGCCCAAATACCCTAATAAGAAACCCTAAAGTCCTAAACCATTCCTTCAACCCACCTCACCGCCCTTTTCTCTCTCCTCTCTTCTCCTTCTCTGATCTTTCATTCTCCATTTCTCCTCTCTCCTCTATTCTCGTTCAACAGCCTTGAGCCTTCAACCCCTACTGCCGTACTGCATGCGCCGCCCTTTCCCACCAGCAACAACAACCCAAATCGACTCCTTCCAACCACCTTAACCTGCAACCGTAATCCTCATTGCGCTCCTAAATCGACGGCGTCTCCTCTCAGATCTCAGTCCCAAATCGACGGTGGCTTCTCCAATTTGATGGTGGTAGCGGCGGCTACTCTCTTCACCTCACAGCTTCTTCCACTTTTCGCTCTTCTCACAATTTGAGTTTTTTGTTCTTCATTCTTGTCTGTTGATTTCAATAAGTGTATTTTAAGTATAATATAGGTTGATTATTTTTTTGCCTTATATTGTTGATTTTAATTACTTGATTCTAAGTTAATGCTCATCAATTTCTAGTTGTCTTGAGATTCTGAATTTTGTATGTTGAAATTTGATTTTTGTGGTTTAATATTTTGTAATTTGTGGTTAATATTCTGCAAAAGAAAGGATCAATACTAATGAAAGGATCGGATACTAGATATCCGACGTATCCGATCCGAAAATTTCGGATATCAAAATTTCGGATATCCGAAGCTTTCGGATCGGATATCGGATTTCAAATATCCTAATTTTCGGATACAGATATCCGATCCGAAAATGGATTTCGGATCGGATATCCGATCCGTGCTCACCCCTAATACATACGAAAATCAAAGTCATAAGCGAGTCACTAGGCTAGCCGGTCCACCCACCTTCTTCACCAGGCCGGAGGCAAGCCTTTGAATGGGCTATTAAACAGGTTTCCCGGGTGGGGATTGGGCCAAACTAACCCACTAGCTACCTCCAATATCAACTCTATTTTTTTTAACAATCAACTTATTAATCACCATCGTGAATGTCAACTTGATATACAATTTAAATTTGCAAACACTTATATTAACAATAAAAAAAAATAAAAAAAATAATAAAAAAAAAAAAAAGACAACCACCTAAACATTGATTATTAATTTATTTTTTTGAACAATTATTAATTTTTGTTGAGTAAATAGGTTGTCTTCTAAAATTGAATTTACCATGTGCATTAACACAAATACAATACAATTTTAAATTTTCTTTATTAAAACAATATTATAGTGAGTTGAATTGTAAATAAGCATACACATACAAGAAAATTTTGCCTAGTTTGATATCAATGAAGTTTTTTTTTCCTCTAATATGACATGATTAATTTCAATCTAATAAAGTAATAAATTGCTTATATAAGTAAAGGGACAAGTTAATAGATAAAAGGATAACCTGACAAGAAAGGAGTTGACAAAGGAGTCTGGGTTAGGGGACTTGAAAGCTGCCAGGAAAGACCACATGTTGCCTATAAAAGGCAATCCAAAGTCACCTGGTGGCAAACTATACCTCTTATTCCCAAGTTTTGATTCATACACCCAACAATTAACTTTTCTTAGCACCAAGTTTAGTACCCATAATAACCCCACAGTGAAGATTGCCACCTTTGAAACAAAGTTGAAATCCATCTTTCTATTACGAGATACTTATTTTCAACACCTATACAAACCAAAAAATACATATATATAATCAATAGTTAAACTTAAGATATAATACGTTCTTTCTGATCCATCCAAAACTAATTGTCATATAATGATAGTTTTAATACATGCCAATTACTTTCGGACAGATGGTTTATGACAATGGTTGCAATGCTTTAAAAAAAAATGAGTGTATACCTTTGAGAAATGGTCAAATGACTATTATTTTTGTGAATGTAAATGAATAGTGTAGGGGGTTTATATTGATGATGAAGCAAGGATTATTGTGGTATGCTAGTTTTCTTTTGGGTTTTTTTATTTTTTTTTTATTTATTTTTTTTTTATTATTATTATTATTATTATTTATTATTATTATTATTATATATTTCTTTTATTTTATTTTTTCTATCCTTTTTTTGTTTATTAGTTGCTCCCTCATTGGTAGCTTGATTTATGATTCATCATCTGGGTTGATTTGTTTCCTTTTTTTGTTTGATTTATTTCCCAAGGATTAGCTTGATTTATTTCCTTAAATTAAGTACTAAAATTTTTTAATTAGTGGGTAGATTTCAATTTGAATATGTTAAGGAGACAAATGTAAGAGATATCAAGTTAGATTTCAAATTGTCCAACTGTATTTAATTTTTAGATATCTAGGAAGCATATCATGGCATTTTTATTATTTTAAATTTTTGGATGGATTCAATACACATGTTGTATCACCCCAAATAATGTACACCGGTTAAGATGGCTGACATCCATGCTCATGTCACTTAAGGCTAGATTTAGTTTACTTGATCTGATTTTTAAATTTGGCAAAACTGTAACTTTATTTTTAAACTACTTATACTATTTTTATTCACCTGATTTTCATTTATTTGAACTTGTTTGATCTTATTTGAAATTATCTGACCTCATTAGCATTTAATGCTTAATTTAGTTTGTGGACACCTAAAATTGTCTCCTCAACTAAAACCCGATGATGAGTAAAACCTTTCATCATATTGTCATTTGGTTCGAGTAAGTATTGAAAGAAATTAAAGGCACACTTTTTTTTTGTCTTAAAATTAAAGGAACACTTGATTCTTGCTTAATCCATACAATATCTTTCTTTTTACCGTTTTATTTATTCTTAAATACTGTAGCTTTTTGAGGGTTATGGGCACCGTAATCTGCTCACATTCTCTCTCATACTGTTCTTCTCTTAATCTCTTATTTCTCAAATCTTTCACAATTCCTCCATCAAGTGTTCCCAGGCACCAATACTTCACCTGAAACTCTATCGGCGGTTCCTGACATGAAATTAAAAGTTGATCATAAACCCTGAGAGTTCGTTTCAATCTAAACTCAATTTAATTTGTTTTAGTAAATTTTGATTTATATTTATTGAAGATTACAAATGTTTATTCATGATGTAGTTGCAAGGTTTCACAATCGAAGTAAGTAAATTTATTATTCTTTCGTTTAATTAATTCCACGAGTTATGTTCTTGCTAACATCATGTTTAGGGATTTTATTATTAATTAGGAAAAATTGCCCGGAAGAGTCCGCCTAAATTATTCCCACCTTTGGGTTATATCTAAATATCCAACTTTTATACCCAATCCGCTCAAAATGGTCCCGATTGACCAATAATCATTTGAAGAGGTATTTTTTTTTTAAGGTTAATTTACATGTGTCGCAACTTGATTTATCCAAAATTGAAAAAAAAATTAACAAAAGTAAAACTACCACCACCTAAGTTTTAGCCACCATCCCCCCACCACCCAAACCCAGATCCTAGAATCACCACCTCACCCAGACCCGAAACCACCGCCACCTCGAAACTGACGCGTCGAGCGGGATTCCACCCCATCGAACCCAACCCCAAAACCACCCCATCCGAAAAATCGAAAACCCACCAAACCAGACCCGAGGAAATAGATTGGGGAGGTCGGTAGCGCACCGAAGCCAGTGTTGGGGGTGGGGGTTTGTTAGCCATAGTCGTGTGGCGGGGACGATGGTGGCTTGGGCGGTGAATGTTTTTTGAACATTAATTTATTTTTATTTTATTTTTTCTTTAAATAAAAATTTAACTTTTATAAAAATTTTATTTATTTATTTAATTTTTTTTACCAATCACAGGACGCCATGTGCGTGTCTGGTAACTTATTATAACAAGTTACAGATCGGTTGGACCATTTTTGAGCGGATTGGGTATAAAGGTCAGATTATTTAAAAATAACCCAAAGTGCGATTATTCTCCAAAGCTAAAGTGGGATTATTCCAGGTAATTGTTCTTATTAATTATTGGTATCATATATTTAGGTGTTGTATTAATCTTGTTAATATCATACCTAGAATTTTATTAATAATTATTTAGTATCATGTTTATGACGCTTTTAATTTGTTCTCTAATTACTATTGTGTTGCTTCCAATATTATTATGCACACTTATTAATTTTTTATTTATTTATTCTATTGCTTTGATCACTGCACCTATATTTCATGTTTAATTAGAATATATAATCAAAAAATCACGCCTATAATATAACTTGGACAACTGGTTTAGGTTCCTATTAAATAAAGAAAACAAATTGTAACTTTATATATTCTTTGATGAGCTAATGAGAAAGACAAGCCAAAGGTTATACAAATTTGAAATTTCTCTTCGCTACGGAATCAAAGATGTTTTACGTTAAATTATCGCAAATAAAAATACTACATCGGCCTCCATCACTTTTTACATGCAATAAAGGAGTTTTTTTTAACAAAAGTGGTATTTGATTTGATATTATCTGATCTAATTATTTCTGGAATAAGCATATACATCGTAATTTAATACAACATAAATTTTAATTGCAACCCAATAATTTTTTCTCAAGGAGGTAGCATAAATGCATAATATTACATTAACCAAATTGTTCAAAACATGAATTCATTACCAAATCTGAAAAATAAAACAGTACTTAATAGGTTGTAGTCTAAACATCAATCTCAAATAAACGTTACGTCTCCTTGCTTTATTTTCTACACAACTTCAATGAAAGCAGCTTATATCTTTATTACTCTAGCTAAGCAGGCATCCTTTGGTCTTCTATGGGGCAAGAATTGCACCGGGCACTCGGGATTGGTCCTTTCCAACCTACATAACATATTTTTTGCCACAAAATTAAGCTCAATAAAGCATGATTGTAGGTGAAAAAAAAAACTATAAATCTCTATTATAATTACCTGTAATTAAGGAGAAAATGATGGAGAAAAATTGAAATTTCGAGTTTGGCGAGATCGTTTCCAGGACACAGCCTGCTCCCAGCACCAAAGGGAAGGAACGTCCCTGCTTTTGGAGCAAGGTCCTACAACATATATGTAGTATTTAGTTTTTGTGTGATATACTGATATGGAGTAGTATGTCTTTATTATAGAGGTGATCATTGGACGGGGCGGGACGGGTTTAGGCTAGGCTGAAGGTAGAAAAAATAAGCCCATTTCTTGGGCCAGGCCAAGCTTCGGGCTAGTTTTTTGTGCCCAAACGAACCCACCCAAAAAAGGTCAGGCCGTGCGAGCTTTAGGGCAATTTTTGGGCGGGTCTAAAAAAATTAACTAAATATGTATAAAAATGCATTCCTAAGTCCGTCTAAAAAAAATATTTTGGGCTGAAAAATTCTAACATCGGGCCGGGCCAACGGGTCGGTCTAAACTTTGATCACCTCTACTTTACTATGAGGAGAATTAATTTAACTTACATCCCATCTGGAGGGATTGAACTTCATAGGCTCGGGCCAAACTTCGGGATCTAAATGGCAAGTCCTAAACCATGTCAACACTTTCCATCCTTTAGGAATAGTATAGCCTGTAAAACATTCTTTTGTTAGGATTTACATAATTTTACAATGTATAAGGAAAATGTGTTTTGAATCTCTTAGCTTACTGACCATTTATCTTGAAGTCTGATATCGCCTCACGAAAAACTACGAATGAGAATGTCACCCACCTAAGCGTTTCATCTACGACCTTGATTTCGTAAAACAAATGGTTAGTTTAGTTAATAAGAATACAAGCTCAAAGATAGGAATGACTGAATGAGTACTTACCTGTGACAAATAAGTCATTTTTCTGGTTTCTTTCAGAGTCAGTCCTTTCTGTCCTGCAGGTCTGTTCTTTATAATCTCTTCTTGCTCTGCCTGAAATCCACGATTTGGTAAAGCATAGAATTGTGATTGTTATCTAAGCAGTTAATAATAGACGTGACAAAACTGACTCGTATCTAATTACTTGTTTTAGTACCTTGGCTTTCCGTAAATATTCAGGGTTTTGCTGTAATAAGACAGTAGCCCACATAATGGTATGAGCAGATGATTCATGTCCTGCATTTAAATACATGATTAATAAATCTGTAATCTCTTCATCAGTCAACTTTCTCCCATTTTCATCTTCAACTTCAAGTAATTCATCCATCATATCCCTCTTGGCTTTGATAGCAACACCATCTCTCTTTAGCGCCCTTCGTTCATTTATTGTATCTTGAAACACTGCCACGAGGTTCTTCCTAGCCTATCGAAAATTTTCATCCATAATCAAATACATTAGATCAGGAGGAATTATATTAGAGATATGAGATATCGGAAAATATATTTGTTTGTCAAATTATCTAATACCTTAAGTGCCTTATGGTATGCAAATCCAGGGATATTAATGGCCATTGCTCTAACACCGTGGTTAAGCGTTGTATACTCCTTTTCTAAAGCCTCCAAGATAGGCTCACTTTCGGAACTCAAAAAGTTGTACATGATGATACGAAAAGTTAGCTTACGAAGTTGAGTGAGAAACTCGATTTCTCCCATTTTGCTCAACTTATCCAAAGTAGCTATTGAGATTTCTTCAATGTACTCTATGTAGTTTGATAGTGCTTCGTGTCCATTGATGGGAGCCGCGGTTAGTTTTCTAAGACGCTTGTGTTCTTCGTAGGGGATAGCAATGAAGGACTTTCTACCAATCAACTCCTCAGTTGACATTGGCCAGCCAGGCTTGAAATGCTCATCATCATTCAAGACTTTCCTGCACATCTCTGGTGTTGTAACAATTATGCTTGGACTCCCAAACATGAATGTTTTGTAAATTCCTGTTTTGCCAAATCTGCACAACCAAATATATAATCAATCAATCAAGGTGTTAATCTCATAAGTGGGATCGGCTAACATGAAACAAATATATAATCAAATGTTAAATATACAAGTAAAATGTTCGAACTTTATCTATTTAATCACTAAATGAGAAAAATTTCAATAAGAGAGAACGGTCCCTTAATCTTGACGTATTTTTCTTTTAAAAAAATAATAAATTAATCAGAAATTCCGTCTAGGACTCTAGGTGGGTTTAAGCCCATATATATGAAATTAAAGTCATAAATGGGTTAGTCCATTGGACTTCATCAATGACGGGCCTAAGGCAAGTCTTAATTGAGCTATTAAACAGGTTGCCCGAGTGGGGATTGGGCTAAACTAACCACTGGTAGGGATGGCAATCCAGTCCGAATCCGCTTCCAGTCCAATCCAATCCGAAGAAAAAAATCCGAATTGAATCCGAGAAATAATAATCCGAATCCGACTTTGTTTAACAAAAACAACTCCGACTCGGAGGAAGTTCGGAGTCTACTTAGAATCCGACTTTTTTATATAATGTACTTAAATATTTTTTATCATTCAATATTTCAATTCATGAATATATATGGGTTGCTATTGATGATTGGATAAAAATTAAATTTAAAGTCGGATTTGAAGTTGGATCGGGTTGGAGTCGGAAGGTTGGAAATGTAAGTCAGATGTCGGAGGCAGAGGGAGATTAAAAATCCGACATCTTATAGGGTCGAAGTCGAATTTTGCATAATCCGATCTAATCCGATCCATTGTCATCCCTACCCACGAACGTCATCTTGATATACATGTACAATTTTATATAAATAATTATATATATATATATACAACAACAACAAAAAAATAAATAAATAAATAAATAAAATAGGTTGTCTATTAAATTTAAATACATCATGTGCAAATACTTTTTTCATTGTGTTCAAATACGACAGGCGGGAAATACTGTATTTCATTTAATGGCTAGATGGGATACAGGTAGAGCTGTCAAAAGCTGACACGACTCGAAATACCGACCCTAACCCTAACCCGTCTGAACCCGAAAAAAAATGGTGACTCGAACACGACCTAACCCGACCTGAAACCAACGCTAGACCCGAGTTGACCCGAGTATTTGAGACCCGAACCCGACCATGAACCGACCTAGAGAGGACCCGACCCCGAATGTGACCCATAAATTATTGACCTGAACCGAACCCGCAAATGACCCAAACTCGATTTAACCCGGCCCGTCAAAACCCGAAATCAACCCGACCTGTTACCTACCCGACTTGTTTTTCACCCGACCCGAATGTAACCCGATCTTTTATTGACCCGACCTAAACCCGACCCGAACCCGAAAAGATGTATGACCCGACGTGACCTGACTCAAGCATGACCCAACCCAAACCCGACCCACATAGGTCCTGACATTAACCCGTATTGACCCGACCCATTTACCCGAATTGACAGCTCTAGATACAGGTTCTAGTGATTGATTTATTTGTACGAACTCTTTCCCAAAAGTCTACAAACTTTAGCAGATCTAGACTTAATAAATTAATTTCCGCGTTTGTCTACAAATAATACTCTTTTTTTTTAAAAAAAAAACACACACAAAAAAAAACACACACACACAAAATTATGAAGAGTAGAAATAAGAATATGCAAATAAGAAAATTTGGCCATATATATATATATATATATATATATATATATAAGTAAGTAATAAATTGTTGTAATAAAGTGACGAGAAAACAGATAAAGAGATAACCTGGTAAAAAAAGAATTGAGAAAGGAGTCTGGATTAGAGGACTTAAAAGCGGCCAGGAAAGACCACATGTTGCCTATGAAAGGCAAGCCAAAGTCACCTGGTGGCAGACTAGACCGCTTATTCCCAAGTTTTGATTCGTGCACCCAACCATGAACTTTTCTTAGCACCAAATTTAGTACCCATAATAACCCCATAGTGAAGATTGCCACCTTGGAAACAAGGTTGAAGTCCATCTTTCTATAACCTTTTTCAGCACCTACATAAACCCAAAAAAATATATATATATAGTTAATAGTTAAGCTTAATATATAATTCGATCCCTCCATCCGGATCTAATTGTCACAAAATAATAAATCTAATACATGACAATTAGTTTCGAACAGAAGATATAGGCATCTTACAAGTAATCATATGAAAAAGTTATGATGGTTACAATACTAAAACAAATATACCTTTGAGAAATGATGAAATGAATGTAGTTTTTTGTGAATGTAAATGAAAATAATGTAGGGGTTTATATTGATGGTGAAGCAAGGATTAGCTGGTATGCTGATTTTGTTTGATTTCTTTTTTTTCTTTTTCGATCCTCTTTTTGTTTATTTGTTGCTCCCTCATTGGTTGCTTGGTTTTATGATTTATTAAGCTTGATTTGTTTCTCTTTTTGTTTGATTTATTTTCTAAGGATTAGCTTGATTCTATCTTTGATCTCTTTCCTTAATTACTTAAAATTTTAATTAGTGGGTAGATTTCAATTTAAACTTTTGAGGAAACAAATGAAAGAGATATCAAGTCATACATCCAACCTATTCAAAAAAAATGTCATGCATCCAACTGTCCTATTTAGTTTTTTGGATATCTAGAACCACACATTCCTACTGTATTTTTTGGATGGATTCAATCACATGTTGTATCACCCTCAAAGATGTTATTGAATTCGTATTAATGTGTTTCAAACAAAAAATTTAGAGATTTTTTAAGACTAAGAAACTAAAGATGTTTAATGATAAATTTACGCAAATAAAAATATATGATCTGATTTAATCTGATCTAATATTTCTGGATTAAGCATATACATCATACTTGTTTCGATAGGCCAAACTGAACGTGGCCTTAGTATTGAGTGAGATGATTAATTGTTAACGTAAATATGTTGTTTAAGTGAGCAACAATTGGTTTTGTAAGTCTACTGTCTTTGATGTTTACCCGAGCCTGTGTCCGACACGTGTGGGTGGGTGGAGACTCGGACGATGGTTCCATGGGGGCTCGGATTGGTGATGGCTGTAGCCTGTAGGAGTGGCTAGCTGTAGCCTCCGATGTCACTCATGTCGGCTTATACTCTATAGGAGCGACGATTGTTGAGTATAATCCCAACTAGTACTATAATCGTTGAGTAAATTAGTGTGTGCCCTCAAAACAATTAAACGAATTTTCTTTTGAGGATGGAGCAGTAGAGAACTATTTACGCTAATTGAGTATCCTACATAGCTTAACTGTTATTCCGTTGTGCAGCTTTTTTAGGTCCTTTTGTAAAATCATGTCATATCCTTGATTATACACGAACAAAGAGAATACTTTATTCCTTTCAACTTTTTTCACGCATAGTAAGTTAGTAACTGCATTATTGAAGAAGAAATGGACTCATAATTCAACTCGTCACATTGACATTCCTAGTTTTAAGCCTCATATAGTATACACCATATAAGCCAATTTATCAGCCTGAGCAAAAGTACACAAGCAAAGAATGTAATACTCTGACTAAAATAGTACTCTGACTATTTTTAGTTGGAGTAGACCTTGCTTCATAACCAGATTACAGAACACAAGATCTACCAGAATATATATTTGTTCTCACAAATTTACTCAATTGTTTGTTAAAATCTGAGCCTTATGTGATTAATGTAAGTAGGGGGTCTCAATCTGTCATGTTTATGCTACTGATCCCTGCTTAGATCCTTCTGACTTTAGCCAAGCAGTTATCTTTCGGTCTTTTATGTGGTAAGTACTGCACGGCGCAGTCAGGATTTACTACGTCCAGCCTGCAGAACATGGTCTTACTGTAAAAACCAAACATTGTGCATGAAAATAATTCAAAAACTTAACAATCTTCATAATCTGATACCTGTAATTGAGGAGAAAATAGTGAAGAAAAATCGATATTTCTAACTTGGCGAGATCATTTCCAGGACACAGCCTGCTGCCAGCACCAAAGGGAAGAAAAGTTCCTGGTCTAGGGATAAGTCTCTATAGAATATATAACTTCAGTGTTGATCAACAGATTTTGTTGCACATATTTGGCAATAAAGTTAATAAAAAGAAAACGAACGAGTTTGTGTTTGTAACTTACATCCCATCTCGAAGGATTGAACTTCATAGGTTCTGGCCAGGTTTCAGGATCCAAGTGACAAGTTCTAAACCAAACCAATACTTTCCATCCTTTAGGAATCGTATAGCCTGAAATCATCCGAAATTTCTTGTGTTAACTTCGATGCCAAAAACAAACTAAACCAAAACAAATAAGAACCAGAATTATTATGTAATGAGTAAATTTTGAGGACAGTATTTATACTCAAAAGTTTTGAAGGGGAAAACAAAGGTTAAAGCTTTGATGTAGTACAGACCATTCATCTTGACATCTGACAAGGCCTCTCGGAAGACTACAAGTGAGAATGTTAACCACCGAAGTGTTTCATCTACTACCTTGATTTCACGAAGTATATACAATGAATTAGTAAGCTCAAAGATTGCGGGAAAAGGAGATGCAAGCACAATATACATACCTGCGAAAGATAAGTCATCTGTCTGAATTCTTTCAGTGTCAATCTTTTCTGTCCTGCTGGCATATTTTTCACAATCTCTTCTTGTTCAGCCTGGAAAGTTCAGTTTTTGACACATAAATTTGATTTAGCACCTTTATACCATCATGTTTCTGAAGTGAAGTGCAATTCCTTTAAGGGAAGTGCAAGCAGAGAAGAGTTCTTATACCTTGGCTTTCTGCAGAAATTCAGGGTGTTTCTGCAACAAGACAGTAGCCCACATCAAGGTATGACCTGATGACTCGTGTCCTGCGTTCAAGTACATCACTAATAGATCAATGATCTCTTCATCTGTCAATTTTCTTCCGTTCTCATCTTCAACCTCAAGCAAAGCATCCATCATATCTTTCTTGGCCTTGATAGCAACTCCATCCCTTTTTAGTGCCCTTCGTTCATCTATTATAGATTGAAACACTGCTACAAGTCTCTTTCGAGCCTAGTAAAATTCCAACATTTTTTACTACCAAGTCAAAACTCAACTGAAGTTAAATATTGTGTTTGGTGAAGTGTAGTTGTTAAGGTCAAGATAGTATGTTGAAAAGGTTATATGACAACTAATTTTTCCGAACAAGTTCTAAGTGAACATGTATGAAATGAAACAAAAGGGACAAAATCTATGTCACTTATACCTTGAGTGCTTCATGGTAAGCAAAACCAGGGATATTGATCGCCATAGCTCTAACACCGTAGTTGAGTCTTGTGTACTCTCTTTCTAATGCCTCTATTACAGGTTCACTCTCTGAGCTCAGAAAGATATACATAATTATTCTGAAAGTCAACTTCCGAAGCTGTGTAAGAAACTCAATTTCTCCCATCATGCACCAATTTTCTAAAGCAGATTTCACAATGTCTTCTATATATTCGATGTATTCTGATAGAGCTTCATGTCCATTGATGGGAGCAGAGGTTAACCTCCTTAGACGCTTATGCTCTTCATAGGAAATGGACACGAAGGATTTAGTACCGATCAACTTCAAAGTTGAAACAGGCCAACCAGGCTTGAAATGTTCGTCATCATTTAGCACTTTTCTGCATGTTTCAGCTGTGGTAACAATAACACTTGGGTTGCCAAACATGAACGCCTTGTAAATTCCTGTCTTACCAAACCTGCACAAATTTAGTGTATCAGCTTACATTCATCATCATTAAGCTTCTATAAACTATAATCATGTATAATATAGAAAAAATTTCTATTGTTTAAAGGTCACAAGTATCATAAAGTTCAATCAATCCATTTAAATATACATCACGTTGATTCAGAAAGATGATACCCCCTCTGTTTCAATGTATAGTCCATTTTGATATTCGTAAATATAATTAGTTAAATAAATTCGTTCTGAGGGATCCGAACTACATTCATGTAAAACAATTTTTTTCCTTGTTGACATCAATCCTCTTATTGGATTGGTTGTTGAAAACTGTTCTTACAGACTTACACAACACCAAGTCATGGATTCGGAGTAATTCTGGTTTGAGAATGTCAAGTTACGAAGCAATAGATAAGACATGAGACAAACGCTTTCTAATATATTAGTATAGGTCAATACATCCAACTCTAAAATCTAAATCTTACCTCAAAGATTTTATTGGTTCCCTAAATAGGTGTTGGCATTTAGCACAATACAACTTAGAGTGGTCAGAAAAGTAGAGAGGCCCAAAGTGGCCAAAGTTATGAGTTTGATTCGAGGACCCATCAAAGGTTGTCGTCCAGTATGAAATTGCAACTTTTAGGATACTTTCCAATTTAGCAAATTGATTGAAACCCAACATCAATTACAACTTCACTACACAACCCGACATAAAACTTTTGTTGTCATCAACGTTTTGAGGTTAAGGGTATTGAGGCGGTATCTTAAGATTAAATCTCATCTGCATCATTTAATTTGTCGTCCCTTGTGGCTTTCTTTCTCAGACTACGCCTTATCACTCCTCGTCACGACATCCAGTCCACACATAAAGTACAAAGCATAATGACAAATTTTGTGGGAACAAATTTATATTATTTTCTTGATTTATAAGAAGATTTGGACCTATTTTGTCCTTTACCCAAAAAGGGTGAAAATCAATGCTATAAATCTATTCTTATTTCTGTCTTGGTATTTGAGTATTTGGCTGAAATTGCAATAGCCAAACACACACTTATGTGCAGATATATACACTTTACCCTTCACTTAATGTGATTCATATTTGTCCACATCCCTTAAGTTTCTGTTTACTATTTTAAGTGAATTACTTCAAAATATTCTAACAACTTAATTAGAGATATATCTTCTTAATTTTCAGTTTTCTTATTGTTTATGCTAGTAGTGTTGGTACTACATGAATCAATTAACTTTGTTTTATATATATGTATACAAACATTCTTTAACAAGGTTACACGTAACTTAAACTCTATTCTTTTCTACAAATTCTTTGTTGCTTACAAGTACAGAAGTACTCTAAAAATTAGGTATATCCATAACCTCGTAAATGTTTTTTTGTTTGTTCATTACAAATGAACAAAGCCGATCAATAAATAAAATTCCTTGGATACACCTAGCTAGGGAGTAGGGAATATGACATTGTCAATCTATATACCCACTAAATTAAAGCAACCTTAATCTAAATATAAAAAAATAAAAAAAAATAAAAAAAAAACCAAAGTCACTCAAAACTCTTCTTAAAGTGGCGCATTGTTACTAGATAAGACATGATTCACATGAGTCATAACTCATAACACCATTAATCAACTTTAACCATAAAAATTGTTCCTAGTACCACATGAATTTTATTCTTATGGTTCATAGCTAGTAGTGTAACTATGTTTAAGCAAAGTCATTGATACCCAGAAAATGGGTTTAACATATTTCCTAAAAAAATAAAACAACAAAAATAATGCATAAGAAAATTAACAAAACCTCAATGCCATAAGCTCGTTTTGATTTTTTTTTTTTTTTTTTTTTTTTTTTAAAGATGAAGGACCGTACTGAACCAACAATATTAATACTCCGCATTTAATGCTATTACATTCATCAATATTCATCATCGGGGTGACTTATTACGTGTCTCAACCATCAAATAAGCGATCAAACTAGTCTAACCCAAAACATGACACATTTCATGTATCCAATATTACAATACAAAAACAACATGAAGAAAAAAAAAAACAGAGGAAGTGATAAAGAAAAGAACCTGGTAAAGTAAGAGTTGAGAAAAGAATCAGGATTAGCAGACTTGAAAGCTCTGAGAAAAGACCACATATTTCCAATAAATGGCAAACCCAGATCACCTGGTGGCAATTCATGCTTCATATTTCCAAGTTTTGATTCATACACCCAATAATTTACTCTTCTCAACAAGAAATTTACTAACCAAATCATCAACCCAACTAAAATTGAAATTGATATTATTGAAATTATACCCAACTCCATTTTTAAACTTTTTTTGGTCTTAAATCTTCCAAAAAAAAAAAAAAAAAATTGTAAGAAGCAAATTATATTATGAAGGAAAATTATGGGTATTAATAAAAAAAAGATGAAATTTTGAAGTGGGTTTGATTGAAGAAATAAAAGGAGAGGGTGCTAGAAGATGTTGGTGTAGTGTAAGAAAATCTGAAAATGTACTAAAAAAGGAAATAATTTAAGGGGGGAAGAAGAAGGGTTTTTTAGTAAAAAAAGAGTAAAGAGTTTTTTTTTTTTTATTTAAAGGCTAAATTCATTTCATGTATTGTCAGTTGATGAAAAGTAATTTTGTTAATTTTTGTTGGATTGTGTTCAATGTTTTTTCTTTTCCATTTGTTTAGCCTTTTTGGTTTGATGTCGGAGCATAATAGCATATTGTCTTTATGCATTCCCCTTAAAATATTGTTTGTTTTGAATTTAGAAAAACTTTGACATATACTAAGAATTATGATTTTAATATATAAGTATAATCTATGATGTCAACTTTCGTAACTTTTTTTTTTAATGCTATGTTACATTCATTTAATTAAGTGTAGATTCAATTAATTTAATCGAGTATCAAGGAAAGTAAGAAAATGTGAGAAAAATAGGTGAATTCGAGACTAGATCAAACATTTGATGATTGAGCTAGGCTCATGTACTGTCCTTCGGGTTTCAAGCTCAATTTCTCAAGCTCGAGTGAGACTAGGGATGTCAGTGGGGCAGGTCAAGTAGGATACCCCCCCAGTGATGCGGGGATGGGTCTCAGTTTGGCGGGTGGTGGGGCGGGGATGAGGATAAAAACCGTACCCGCCATGGGTGATGGGACGAGGATGGATTTTAAGTTGTACCCGCCCCACTTCGTACCCACTACATCCCCACCTCATACCCATGTACATCTATATACTTTTATACTATTTTATAAAATAATTACGTGAAATAAAATATTAATTATAATACTTTGTACTACACTTATATTATAAACAAAAATGTGTGTAATCTTAAGAATGTTTTTTTTTTAATATTAAAATCCGTATTAATTATGTAGGAGTGTGTATTTGAGAGACGAAGATTAGGTGGATCTTGGGTGGGGATTAGGCGGGTATTTGGTGAGGATGGATATCCGAGTGGGGGTGGGGCGGGGATGGTTTTGGAGTTGTACCCGTCGGGGCGGGGATGGGGATAAATATTAGACCCGCTGCGGGGATGGGGATGAGGATGAAGATGTTTGGTGGGGATGGGAAGGCCAACATCCGCCCCACCCCGCCCTATTGACATCCCTAAGTGAGACTGAGTGGCAAGCTCGAGCTGAGCTAAATTTCTCACGACAAGCTTCGAGCTCGAGCCGAGCCCAAGCTCACCTCTGTCGACCTTGGCCCGAGCCTAGAGAGGCTCGGTGTTGGTCGGCTCGTTAACACCCCAAATTGCAATATCAACATTAATTTAACCATTGTCATTTTTTTTTTTAAAAGAAAAAGGGCACTTTGAAAATACTGTACTCCTTTCCTTTTTATACATTCTTCTCAAATCCAAAAGTCATATTTGGGTCATAATTTTATCAAGATCAACATAGCCTTAGCATATTAGCAAGCAATTCATGGACTAACAGAGTCAAATAATTTGAGATATCGAGGCACACTTATTCACTTAAGGTGGCATGTGGATCGTGTCATGTCGTATTGTAGTTATAGTAGCCTACTTAATAAAATACTTCGTAACTTATAAATAATGCATAATAAAACTGTCACCGGAGATTGAATAAAAAAAAAAAAAAAAAAAAAAAAACTGTCACCGGAGATATGCATGGCATGCTAGCATGACACGTAGGCAGGCCTGGAATGGCCAACGACCATACTTATCTTAAACCAAATCCAATCACAGACTTACTGTCAAACACTTTAATCTTCTCTATGGCACTTTATTTTCTCCACTTAATTACTGAAGGTGGAACAAGGCCTAGACCTCAATGCCCATCAAGGTCCATGAACCTACTTTGGTAGGGATTGAGAATCACTCTATATTGATACATCATTCCACAATTATGCCTTTATTTTTCCACTTCATACAATCAGAATATTTTCAACTTTCCTATCTACTAGATTTCCTCTTTTTACCAACTCCCCAAAAAAAAAAAAAAAAAAAAAAAAAGGTGTAAATTTGGAACTATCTGTTTTGGGCCTGGTCACGCAGCCCAATCTGATCTTGAAACAAAAATCCAGCCAGATCAGAACAAGGCCCAAACACGACCCATGATCAGCTCTAGTTTAGCTCATTTAGTTTGACAAGTATATAGAATGTGTCCTCTTTCATTGTTTTCCGGCTGGTTTATATGGAGTTGTTAACTTTTCTGGTTTACTAGTTACTACCAAGGTAATCTTGCACATCGTTTGCATACATAAGAGACCAGTTCCCAATGATCTTGTGTTGATGTGTTACGAGTTGAGCTCAGTGTTTACATCATCAAAGCGAGCATAAGGCATTTCATACTTGGTCTTATGGCTAATTTAACAGTAATACTCCTTCCATCAGGAAATAAATGTAATGTACTCTTCGTATTAATTATAAAGTTGTTTTAAAGCAGTCGCCTTTTATAAACAGAATTTTTGCATACCGAGTAGTGAAATGCTCACCAAGTGCATTGAGCCTGAGTTGGAGAGCCAAGAAATCTTGTTTACAAGATTAAAGCTCTCGAACAGTATTTCTGGATTCGGAATTGTGACTGCAGTTTCTTTTCAGAACTTGGCAATGCATTTCTTTGATTTACAAGATATCACCTGAGCATTAATCATGAATACATAATTTCAAGTGAGCATATACTAATCCCCTCAAAAAAAAAAAAAAAAGTGAGCATATACTAATATTACATTTGATTATTTGAAGCAAAGAAGGCAATCGAATCATATGCATAAGCAATACATTTTCTTGAATCACTTGTGATTACCAGAACAAAACAGTAAGCAAGCAAGGAAATCCCTACATATTATATATAGCCGGTAACTTACAATTTTCCAACACATCAACAAGTGAGATTAGTATTCTGTTTTCGGTCAGTTATTATAGATCTATATAATACACCATCTTGCAGCTAACCTTTAACTTGAGGTACCGAATCAGCATCAGGTGTTGGGTAGGACAATGAAATTAGTTCAGACCAATAGTCCACGCTACCATCCTTTTCATTTACTGTATTACCCACAGAGGTCACCTTCTCTGAAGAGTGAGGTGAATTAGGGAACTTATCAGGTGAATCAGAAAGCTTATCAGGTAGAGAGTTTGACAAAGCGATGAGTGATTCTCGAGCAAAATCTGCAACGCTATCCTTAGTAGGCATCTTCTCAGCCATCAAATTTTGATACAGTTGTGCTTGTGCTGCAGACATTTCAATAGAACAGATCAGTCCAAGCTCAACCCTTGGTCAATATACGGCAATGAGGCTTTGTTCTTTCAACCTTACAACAATAAGTTTCAAGAAAGATAAGTCAAAAGTTCAAAATAAGGACTAATAATATCAGTTCACATTAGGTTAGATAAGAGCCAATTAGTAAAGATAAGTTTTCATAGGACCACCTAAGTTTAGCCTTCAACTAAAAAAAATCAGCTAAGGAACAAGTAAGCTCAATCAAGGGCTAATTTATTCAGATAATGGGTTCTATAGGTGAATACAACGAAGTTTAAATTATGAATACGCCTACAAGCTTTCAGATTAAGAACAGTTGGAGCCTACAAGCCTTGAATGGACTAAGAAATTCGATGGAACATAATCGATGTTAATAATGAATGACTAGATTCTGGTTCATAGACACATGATCCGAATTACAGGCAAAAAATGGATAATGGATAGCACAAATCTTCAACGGCACATACATGGCAGTGATGGCACAAGATAGGCATACAGATAAGATGCAGGCATACAACCACCCACTAGTCACAACTCACAAGTTGTTTAGATTTTTACACACTAGTGTAAACAACAAAGCACCTTAAGTAACAACTTGCAGATACTAATTGAAAAGTGCAGAGTTGAGATTGACAACCATCTAAACTACCTTTGAGGTAGTCCTACTAACATTCCAGCTCATGTATAGCCAAAATTAAACTCGGTATCATAAGCCTAACTACGACAATGCAACCAGTCACTTCACAGAAGTTGCCAACAATTGGCAATAATTCACAAGTAGATGGGAGGGAAATTTGCTTATGTAATATCCGTTCGTTATAAGAAGAATCGATAGTCAATTAGTCATATTATCCAACTCCTCATAATAAATTACATGACACGACTTTACTAAAAGACCTAAGAAATTGGATGACAAATTGGAAAGCCAAATCACAAACTTTTTATTTTTTTATGAGTCAACTTTTTCCAAACATTCTTCTCATTTAACTTGTGAATATGATCAAATATCGACCATAAGTATTAGACAGGATTTAATTTCTTGTGCAGATTATAGCAATTGAGTCATAAATTCTTGTTGATCATATACCAAAATCTTGAATTAGACTCATTCAAAACCCACCAAACCCTTCAACATTCTTGGTGTGATTGTGTCTCCTTCCTTACCAAACACTTTTACTTAAATGGGAAATACCCATTAGCTAAATGTGATAAAAACACCATAATCATCCATTACCACATTTTAAAAGAATTCATAAACTTCTTCAATAATCCACAATTTTAATCCCAAGATCAATCATCTTTTTCTTTTTCAATATTAGCACATTACTAAATTAAACAGCAATTAATATCCATTCAACAAATAATTACATGAAAAAAAAAAAAAAAAAAAAACGACCATAATAAACCCAAATAAGTTAATTCATTAAAAAGCCTCCATTTTTCAATTATTTATCATAACTCTTTGATTTCCTATTTGCAAACTAACTCAATGAGAAAAATCTGTAATTTGTTCATTTCTTTCAATCTAAAGGGTCAGATAAAGTAACAATTTCAACATTTGTTCATTGAGCATAAATGGAAGAAACTTTTCACATAGCAAAAATTAACTAATTTCTTTTCACCAATTTATAGATTTTAGCAGAATATGTCCCAACAAAACAAAGAAAATATAATAGAACCAAAATCAAAAGTAAGAAACAACAAAACCCCATGAATTTAGAAGAAAAATCAATCTTTTTACAACCCATTAAAGAGAAAGAAAGAAGGGTAAACATACCTGTAGTAAAGGTCAATGGGAAGAACAGAGAAAGAAAGAAAGAAAGAAGAAGAAATAAAAGAGAGGAATATGGGAAGGATGTGAGGAGATTGGTTATTTGTAGCGTGGCACACGTGATTTTCTTCCAATTTTAAATTAAGACTATTTGATTTTTGGTCAAATATTTGGCAAAATTTTTATCAACTTGAATGAATAGTTTACCGATTTTAACAGCTAATTTTTGCTAATATTCTACTTGTATTAATTTTAATATGGTATGGAGAAGTATCGTAGCGGAACAAAATGTGGTACTAGTCAAGTGGTCATCTTGGACGAGCTTCGCGAAATTGGCTTTTTTTATATATAAATAAAAAAAATTGAAATTGAAATGGAAAGTAAATGGAAATATCGTGATCTTTAAAATGCCTCATTAGGATTATAATAGGATTTAATTACAAAATATTGACACAATGCAATACTCTCTTTGTATTAAAATGATGTTGTATTGATAACATAATTTCATAACACAAACTTTTAAATAAAACGGATGTTCAGTAAATTACTGAACATCCATTATAAAGTGACAATAAAAGGCGTAAAAGTTACACTAAAACGTACAAAAGTTACTCTGACATATATAAGAGTTATTTATGCTTCATTGATAAATTTGACATTAGTGATACTAAATTTGACAAAAGTGACACTAAATTTGACAAAAGTGAACTCGATGTACAATAAATTACTGAAAACCGGGTGTATACAAAAGTGATTGATTTCATAAAATATAGAAAGGTCTTTTTTTTTTCTTTTTTTAACAGGTGAAAGGTCTATTTTCATTTATAGGTAACATGTCAATTACTCGTATTTTATAAAAACTAAAAATAAAAAATGTATTAATTATTTTGAAATAGAGTAACTCGAGTATAAATTTACTCGTCGGTAAAATCTAATTGGGTAACAAAAAAGACAAAATGCAAGTTGCAACATGCAAGGTTAAGGAAAGGACAAATATTGGTTAACCCACTAACCATGGTTGGTTTTAAGTTTATTTACTACACCAAACAAAAGTGTAATTAGGCTTTCTATTTTAAAATTTGGTACGGCTTTGGACAGTTGAGCTTTGGATAAATTATTCAACTTTCCACGTAGATTCCAACAAGGATACTTTGTTATTTTATGGTAGATTGTGGAAGGGTGGGACCCAATGATTGGGCAATTTTTAAGGCAAAATAATTAAATTTTGAATTAAAGCCATTTCTAAAATAAAATAAAATAAAGTATTTTACGCTTGGGTTACTTGATTGGGTCATGTTTGAATGTGAGCTGTGGGTTGGCCTAGCAAGCCAATGATTCTTAATGGGCCGGTCCAAGATATAGTCCATTGATTTTGTATCATGCTGTTTGTAACATACTCATCTTCTCTGTCTCTCCGATAGTGTCTACTAGGTTAAAATCCCATGCAATGCACGGTGGTTAAATAATTTTGACAATTATATATAACAAAATATAAAGTATAAAAAAGATATTCAAAGATATTTCATTTGAGTATATATGGAATATGATTGTCAAACTGGAAGGAAAATATACAACGCATAAATAGTTTACTTAAAGATTTTGCAAAAAAAAAAAAAAAAAAAAAAAATAAAAAAAAAATAAGCGAAAAAGGCGGGAAAATTTTTCACAAGGTAATGACAAGTGTCATGGAAGGATTTGCTTTTAGTATAGGTTAATTGATTGATTGATTGATTGATGATTGATTCCAAATTTCTAATGCACACAAATCATGAAGTCATGCTAACCCTAACAAAATTTAATATGTTTCTAGTCTTTCTACACTGCACGGTTTTGGGGTAACTTGACTGCTTGAGAATGCATATTAGGAAAGTGGTTTCATTTTTTAACTAGAGGTGTCAAACTTGACTCGATGTCTCGATCAACCCGATTCAATACCGACCCAAATATTATCATTTAAGTGTCAACCCATATAGACATAATAATTTAGCATGACTCAAATTTAAAATTATACTCGACCTAACCTCACCGAACTAAACCTAGACATTTAAGCTTGTTTGGCATCGTTTTTTGTTTTTAAACCATAAACCAAAAACAGGAAACAAGAAAAAATGTTTCCACTTTTTTGTTGTCAATTTTCAAAGTTATCATGATTTTAATAAGTTTGACTAATTTTTAATTCATTATTTAACACATATCGTAAGATTTTG
Source organism: Chenopodium album (assembly GCF_948465745.1). Taxonomy (NCBI): domain Eukaryota; kingdom Viridiplantae; phylum Streptophyta; class Magnoliopsida; order Caryophyllales; family Amaranthaceae; genus Chenopodium; species Chenopodium album. The sequence goes on from NC_137858.1 coordinate 6,611,670, forward strand.
AAAAACAAAAAACTAAAAAACTGAAAACCACAATGATGCCAAATGAACCCTGAATTGACACCTCTAGTTTTTTAACCCACAATGTAAGGCCCTGTTCTCTTCACCTTAAAAAAATAATATTAAGTAAAAATAATTTCAGTTCAGTAAAAATAAGTTCAGTTCAGTAAAATTAATTTCAGTTCTGTAAAAATAATTTCAGTTCAGTAAAATTCAGTTTTCTTGAAGAAGAGTTTTAATAGAAAATCAGTAAAAATAATTTCAGTTCAGTAAAAATAATTTCAGTTCAGTTCAGTAAAAATAATTTCAGTTCAGCAAAATTAAGGTGAATCAAACAAGGCCTAACAATGAAAATATAATGTATAGCTTAGTAGTTAGTACCATGATACTATGATAGTATTTTTGTAAATTAATGTTTTAATATTTTACAAGGTAGGACAATTACAATTATTTTACCTTAAAATTACCTTTTCTCTTATAGAAAACATTAAGGCAATAGAAGATTACTTTTAAAAATCTTTTAAAAAAATATGGTAGAACGAACGTATGTATGTAGAAGTTTAACTATTCCATACTTCTTATTTCCTTTATTATTAAGACAACGCAAAAAAAAAAAAAAAAAAAAAAAAAAAAAAAAAAAAAAAATTACTTGCCAAAATATGAAGACGGTTACCTTAATTATATCATTTTTTTTTGGAACATCTATAAATTTTCCACTAATTAGTAAAATAAATTTTCACTATTGCTTATAATATGCAATTTTGAAGATATACGAGATTCTGCTGATCTTTTTATGACATTTATTAAGATTTCCTATGCTTTTTATTTCTTAATTCGACCGTGTTTACTTCTTATATACATATTGACATATATTGAATTAATAAGACATATAGTAAGTAACTAAGTACATAAATTTAGGAAATTTTAAGTTTCCTTACTATTAAAGTCGGTCAAGAGTATGTACATTTTAGGTAATTAGGGTTGTAATAGAGTCTTATAAATAGGACTAACACATCAATCAATTTTTTTATCTTCAACTTATTCTTACACATTTTGTCCTACAATTTCATTAAAAAAATAAAAATCAAGAATTTTTTAATTGAATTACAAAAAATGGCAGAAAGTGAGTTTTTCATCATGTTGGTCGTTGTGATTGCGTTTTGGGTATTTATGCGTATAGCTTTGCCGCCGTTCCCGGCTCCGGGGCCGTTTATGCTATTCATCATTGCACTGATTTTCGTCGGCGGGATGCTTGGTTTTGTTTTCTTTACATCATAATGTTCAATGGGTCGTTCGTTCGTTAACAATCTAAACAAAGATCGATTGAGTTTCTATCTATTATGGTTACGTTAAATGGAGGCAAATTTTGTTAGGTTATTTTTAAAAAGTTATAATTCTAGTGTTTTGTATTACGTAATTTTTCAATCTATTAATAACTAAATATTGCATTTTATTATTACGTTCTAGTTTGAGTGTGTTACTAATATTATATTATGTGGGATAGTTTCTTATTTCTCCTTGTTACTCCGTATATGTTTTTCTACATTATCCTTTTTTTTTCAACATAGGTAATGCCGCAATGTTATACTACTTCCGTTACATATTAGTTGCAACTTTGGGCAATATTTGTGAGAGATAAAATATTCCAAAGTTGCAACTAATATGTAACGGAGGTAGTACATACTAAAATTATTTCTTATAAAGGCCTTAAAATGATTAAATTGTCTTTTTGACTCTAATCTCACTCCTCTCTACCTTACACTCTAATGTTCTATAACCAATATTCTTCCATTGTTCAGAAAAATAACTATCTAAAAAAATACACATTTTTTTTTACAATGATGATGTTTGAATTAAAAAAAAAAAAAAAAATAGCCATACAATTGAGTAATTTTCATCAATGATTTAATTATGTTATTATTGTAAAAGATTATTTTTGTTTATTTATTACCGACTTATTATATAATTACTACTCCATATATGCCAATTACTCATGAAAGTTGATTGCATATATATTAGTTTCCTTTTTGTGTTTATTTTACGTTTACTTCCTTACTCCCTTAGAATGATTGTTAATTAGTTGTTGTAAAAAAAAAGAAGGAAAAGTTGACAAAATAACTTTCCAATTTTCATAAAATAATCCCAACTTTAGATTACACTGAAATAATTCGATGGGGTATTCTTTTTCTTCAATCCCAAATACTGGTTATCGGTTGAATGGTTTTTTTTTTTTGGTTAAAGTAACACGTGTTAAAAAATATTTAATAAAAAAAAAACAAAAACACAAAAAAAAAAAAAAAACAAAATTAAAAAGAAAAAACCACCCAGCCAAAACCCACCACTCTAACCACCCGGCAAATTACCAGCCCAGCCACCTCCCTTGTCGGTCGGCCTTCTGTCCCCCACCACTAGAGTCGCCGCTCCAAGTTGACACGTGTCAAGTCCTGATTGATCTAAGTAAAATTGATGAAAGTTGAGATTATTATTACAGTTTCTTTATTTTGTACAAGCTAATTTCCTAATTTTATATTAGGTCGGACAAACTAAAAAAAGAAACATGAATATACAATTCTTCTATTCCAAATTAATTTTGCACCATTCTTATTGAACTGGAGGTGGCACATCTATGGTGGTTGACAGATGGTCTGGGGGTGTTTGATCACATTTAAAACAATTTATTTATCACATTTAAAACAAATTACTTCGTATTTATCAGCCAATAAATTACAAATTAAAAATTAGATGGAAATAATGGAATGCATAATTGATAATTTAATGTTATCCATTCAAGTTCCGTATTACATGCATTCAATTAGAATTGCAAGTTTAATAACCAGTGCATAATTTAGCATCTTATCAATTTTAAGCTCCTATATATAATTAAGAAAGCGTAGTTATCTTCCCTATTAACGTAGATTTTGATTTCTAAGTACATTAACTACTTTGTTCATAAATTATAATTGACCAATCAAGCTACCAAAAGAAGTGAGCACAAAATGCAGGCCGTAAAAGAGAAAATTCAAGATATAAGTTCCATGCGCAAAGCAAAAGCCGAAGCCAAGGAAGAGGAAAAGGTATGCAAATTTTCGCATTGGGAAAATTCTCATAACATTGCTAATGCGGCGTTACAATTATATGTATAGAATTAAAATTGACCAATTAACCTTTTGTTTTAGATTAATTTGATGTGTATATGCATGATGACATAGTATGCTTATGTGATGAATCCTTCTACGATAAATTAAAATAACGTGTGCAATAGCTAGCTAGGCATAAAAAAAAAGGATATAAGTGGTCTTACGATTGTTATTCATTGGCTTTAATATGTAACCTAATCAGATTTTAGTGTCATAATTTGTCGTTTTTATTTAAACTTGAGATTTGATAATGCAGGATGAGATAGAGATAGCGCAAACAAGAAAGGATATTGCAAAAGAGGTAAGGAAGGCAAAAGAAGCTGAAGCAGCCATGGATTTGCATGTTGCCAAGGCAGATGAATTAGCCGAAAAGGAGATGTCTAAGCATATTGCTAACCAACATGATGAACAACACCATTAATATTATCCCACGTGTATACTTAGTCATAATTAATTAAGTACTCCAAATTAAAACTTAGTCATAAACAATAATAAGGTATAGATATATGATGATTTTGAATTTTGCATTTTGATTGGTTAAATGTTGGAATGTTGAAATGTTCTACATTTTGATTCCTAGTCATTGTTACTATATTGCAATTTTGAAAATAACTTTTAGTACAGTTGATTTATTCTAAATATACAATCTACTTTTTTCGTAAAAAATAGAAGAAAATACAAGATAAGTAGATTGTTTATTCAATCATGTTGATTGTATTTCAATTTTATCACTAAAATGTAGGGATGGCAATCCAGTCCGAATCCGACCCTACTCTGCCCCGATCCGAGGTAAAAAATCCGCTCCGAGTCCGAGAAAAAAGTAATCCGAGTTCGACTCCGTTAAAATAATCCGACTCCGAGTCGGAGGAGGGTCGGAGTCGGATCCTAAAAAAAATCCGAGAAAAAAATCCGACTCCGACAAATGTCCGACCTTGACGGATTATCCGACTCCGACTCCAATAGATAGTGGATTTTTGTGTGGGTCATTGTGGCATTGGGTGTGGGTTGTCAAGGCCCAAATAGCCCAACATCTCAAAGTATATTAAATAATGTAAAAGAAACTCGGAGTCGGGTCGGATCGGAGTCGGAGTCGGAGGTCGGATATTGAAGTCGGAGTCGGAGTCGGATTTCGAAGTCGGATGTCGGAGTCGGAGTCGGATTTCGAAGTCGGATGTCGGAGTCGGAGTTGGATGTCGGATTTAACATCCGACTTCTTGTCGGATCGGAGTCGGATTTAGCATAATCCGCTCCGAGTCCGACACATTGCCATCCCTACTAAAATGTCATTTGATGTGTAAGATCGATTTATTTATTAATCAAGGAGATTCCTCGGCAAATCTCCATTTAACAATGAGCAACACATCAATCAATTACATAATACTAAAGGCAAAACTAAAGGGACACTTGTCAGCATATTATTACAAGTTTTCCCTCCAAAATTAATTGTTACATAAAAAGAAAGTTTCTACAATTGTACCTAAATTATGACTTTTACTTTATACAAAATCAAAAATAAATTTTCTTAAAATCAGATAACCCATTATAAATATTACATATATGTGTTTAATTATATTCTTTTGCATATATAATATATTTAATTTTTAAAAATATATTTCATTCTTTTTAATATTAGGTGAATCTACTCATAATTTATATACATCACCATTATTTTTGGTCAAATTTATTGTCGTTATAAATATTTAGCAACCGTGCATGCGGGTTTTAATCTAGTATTATATATAAGAGAATAATGTTTCGTAACTACTTTATGAAGGCTTAACCCATAGTCAGTGCAGCCTCTACGCCTACAAAGGGCTCAAAAACTAAAGAGACCTCAAATATGTCTTAAGATACATACTTGTATACGTTGCGCTAATTGTGTACATTTGACAAAGTGGGACATTGGTAAATGCATGTGATAGCTAACTTAAGAGAGGCCAGTAATGCTTCGTGATTACCCACAATTATCAACAACAAAAAGGAGGTAAGTAAACGAGCTAACTAGAAGAAGAAATAGAAAAAGATGCATACACACACACACACAAAAAAAAAAAAACCCATGAGTTTGTGTGCGTAACTAGGCTATGGAAAAAAAAAACACTAACAACTACATATAGATGGTGCATTCTATTCATCTGATTTTTACTTATCTGAACTAATCTTAACTTCTGATCTTATATGAACTTATTAGCCCTGATTAGAACTTATTTTAGTTATAAATTGAACTTGGGTAGCCTTGATTAACCCTTATCACAACTAATCTGATCATGAAGCTATCTTATCTAAACAATGGATGATGGTATACAAGCATCTTATTTTGTGGAATGCTCTCTCAAACACTCTCACTCCTTAAAACCCTAGAAAATGGGTTTAAATTTGTCAAGACGGTAAAAAACTAGCTACGAAAGGGTACTTATATTTATAACAAGCATTATTGAACTGGAGGATTCGCAATGTGTGCTTGTAAAATTGGGTCATTATAGACGCGTCTAATCTGACACTGACCTCCTAAAGGTTTCGATATCTAAAAGTTGGAGCAACATGGACAAATCTTCAAGAACAACACGTCCTTGCCAGGCTCAAACATGGACTTATTACTCAAAATCATCCAATTTCCAGTTTTTATCTTTAAATTTTATATTCATCACGAACATACTTCATTATGTAAGGGTGCATCTAATGACTTTGCAACATCATTCCACTTTATAACAAATCCAATTGGACACAATATTTATAGGCCTGTTTTAATTTACTGAATTAAATTGTTTATGAGAGAAATAAATTAGAAACTGAACTGAGCTGAACTGAACTGAGCTAAACTGAACTGAGCTAAACTGAACTGAACTGAACTGAACTGAACTGAAATTAAGCTGAAAAGAGAACAGACCTCAGACCGTACATATGGCCTTTGATTCTCCATGTAATTATCACTTTTTAAACTTGTGTACAACAAGTGTACTCCCTCCGTCCCTAAATTACATTCCTCTTTCTAGCATTTATTCCTCACATAAATACATAATAGAGAGAAAGAGTAATATAATTTAAGGACGGAGGGAGTATTCGACATCTATGTCAATTTAATTTCTTCTCCTCTTGCTTGGGTAGGGGAACAAAATTGATACTTGATTGACTTCAATTTTTAGGGGTTTTAACCGAAACAACGTCATCCACCTCCCTAACCGAGCGTTCTTCCGCTCCCAAACCCCCCCACGTCTCAGTCTTCCCCGATAATGGCCCACCGCCGCCATTAACACCCCACCTCCATTACCTTCTTCAGTATTACATTCACTCCAAATTTGGGTTTCAAGGTATGCTCCCAACAATCTATCTCAATCCCATTAAATTCATGATTCTTTACTTGTAATTTCTGCCAATTAATAAGTTTCAATCGAAAATTTTGATCCCCATTTTCCCCAAATTAGCATGAACTTACAAGATTGTGAATAACCCTTTTTTGATTTTGAATTCAAGATCTTATATTAGCGATGATTCAAAGATTTTGTCTTTCATTTCGACCCATTCGTCGATTTTCTGTAGTTGGTCGTAATCTTTCTTGTTCATCCTTTAACGCCATTGATACGCCTACAACTAGCAATTCGAGTAGTTATGTTAGCAGTAATCATGATATTAGTAATGGTAGTAATTGTAGTGTTAATGCTAATTCAAGGATTCAACCTAAGTTGGAAGAACCAGCTCTTATTAAGCTTAAGAAAGAGAGAGACCCAGATAAGCTATTTAAACTGTTCAAGGATAATGCTCACAATCGTCTTGTTATTGAAAACAAGTATGCTTTCGAGGATACGGTTTCGAGGTTGGCTGGTGCTAAGAGATATGATTACATTGAGCATTTGCTTGAGCATCAGAAGTCCTTGCCTCAGGGTAGGAGGGAGGGTTTTATTGTTAGGATTATAATGTTGTATGGAAGGGCGGGTATGGTTAAACAAGCTGTCGATACGTTCTATAATATGCATTTGTTTGGATGTAAAAGGACTGTAAAATCAGTCAATGCTGCCCTGAAAGTATTGAGTCAGACCCACGATTTGGAGGCTATTAATTCGTTCCTTATGAATGTGCCTTGGAAGTTTGGGGTTCAGCTTGATGTGATTTCAGTTAATATTGTGATTAATGCTTTTTGTGGGATGGGAATATTGGATAAGGCTTATTTAGTAATGGTAGAGATGGAAAAGGCGGGGATAAAGCCTGATGTTGTTTCGTATACGACTCTTATATCAGCTTTCTACAAGTATGGTCGTTGGGAGATTGGAAATGGACTGTGGAATCTCATGGTTTATAAGGGATGTTATCCTAACATTGCTACGTTTAATGCTAGAATCCAATTTTTAGTAAGTAGAGGGCGAGCATGGGAAGCAAATGACTTGCTGGGCTTGATGGAAAGTATAGAGATTCAACCAGATGAAGTTACTTATAATTTGGTAATCAAGGGATTTTGTCGGGCTGGGTTTTTTGATATGGCCAAAAGGATTTTCTCGGCCTTACATGGCCGGGGTTATGAAGCTAATGCTAAAATTTATCAGACTATGGTACATTACTTATGCATGGCAGGAGATCTTAATAGTGCATATTTCATGTGTAAAAAATGCATGAAGAAAAACTGGACTCTGAATGTAGACACCATTTGTACATTACTTAAGGGTTTAAAGAGTATTGGAGAAGTAGATAAGGCTGCAATGATATTTAATTTGGCTCAAAGAAGACATCCTCCTTTTCCTGCGAGGCAGCTAGATGCTTTTAAAGCTATATTAGCAAGGAGTTGAAATTTGATAGGTTGAAGTGCTCATATCATATCATCTTCCTAAGCTATATTGGCTGGTTGGTGTATTTACTATCTTTGGTATTGAGAATTTGAACGGCATGAGACATTGTATGGATCAGGCATCCAAGGGACAATAAAATTATGTTCTTTGTGTCCTATAGCTTTTGATGAACTGGCCGGGGATGTTGCCTCCCAATTGTGGTAAGTTGCTCCTTGTCTTCAATCAACAAATTTCTCTCCATTTTCTTTTTTCTGCTTGTATAAATGATTGCATGACATACACATAACTTGCTAGCTGTCTCCGTTTCAAACAGGATAAGACAGTCTATGTAACTTGTTTTTGCACTAGAAAGTGGCTTCTTTCTTGTGAAATTGAGTATTCAGTGTGGCTGGGGTGCATTTTCTATGCTCTTAGACTCTTTTGAAACACTAGCAAAATTTATGTGTGATCTTTGAAATGAAACGGTGAAGAAAGGTATTGCTAATGCTGTTCTAACTTTGGTCTCCTATGGGTGATTTGGTTGATAAGGATTGATAGAACCTTTTGTAATCGGGCGACTTATTAAGATTTCTTTGTTAGGTTGTGGAATTAGCTGCATAATTTAGTGTACAAAGAGATTTGACAATTGAGTGCTTTTTTTTTTTTTTTTCCCCCTTCTACTTGACCACCTTTATCTAGGTTAAATTGCTCCTTGTGTTCCAAAGTGCCCTAGTTTGATTTTCAGGGATGTAATCAGACATGTTGACCTAAAATTTCTTTAGAAAATAAAGTGGAAAATGGCTGTGCATATTAGAGAAGTCCAAATCTGAGAGAAAACATTGGTTAATGATGCATGTTAGAGACTGCAAAAACTTGGCTTGGACAAACTCTTTGGAGAGGACTCAGAGGAGGGTATAAGAAGCCACTTTATAAAATACTTTCATTGTAACCATATTGTTGCACACTTACACTAGTCCAGCCATCTTAGCCACCTAAGTGAAAATCAATGATGTCTCATGTTTTTTCTGGATAACTTGATGTAGTGTTTCCTAGGTGTTCAATACTCCCTCCGTGTTTTTTTTTAGTGTTACACTTTGATTGACTCATAGTTGTAGGCAATTTAATTGACTTAAACAAAATAAGAGGTAAGTGGGGTAGTTGGAGTATTAAAAAATTGTAAAAGAAAGATAGTGGGGTTAATAGTTTATTAAAAAGGAATGAATGCGAGAGGAAAGAAATATAATATATATATATAGGGGAAGGCTCTTGTGAGAATTTTTCTTATGTGAGAATTTTTCATATGTGAGAACACTCTTTATGTTCTAAATTTTTACTCGTATGTTCTAAATTTTAAATCTGATGTTCTAAACTTTTCCTTAGGTGTTCTAAATTAAATCAAATGTTCTAATTAAGTACTCACATGTTCTAAACCATAAATTAGTTAAGTTTGATGTCATAAATTTTAAATAACTTGTTCCTAAATTTTAACTTATATGTTCTAAATTTTAAAACGTGTGTTCTAAGATTTTTAATTATATGTTCCAGATTTTAAAGCGTATGTTCTATTTTTTTTTTTACACGTATGTTCTAAATTCTTTACTCACACTTTCTATATTTTATATCAGTTTGTTCTAAATTTTTATTCACATGTTCATAATTTTAAGTCAGATGTTCTAAATTTTACTCATATGTTTAAAATTTCATAACGCAAATTTTTTAAATTTTTAATCACTTGTTCTAATTCTAAAATCAGATGTTCTAAACATATTAATTAATCACACAAATATTCTAATTTATTACTCATATGTTCAGAATTTTAATTTGAGTCACATGTTCTAAATTTTAACTCGCATGTTCTAAATTTTTACTCACATGTTCTAAAATTTTACTCATATGTTCTAAATTTTAAATCAGTTCTCATATAAGTATGAATTCTCACATATGGACCTATTCTCACATATAATATTAAAATGTAGATTTTTGCCAAAAAAGAAATGTAACACTTAAACAAATAGGGCCGCATTTGATAAGTGTCACGCTTAAAAAGACACAGAGGGAGTAGGATTTGTCTCATATGGTCGTTGTCAATTTTCTTTATCTGGAGTTGTTATTACTTGGTATGAGTGACTGCATGATCTGCACCTTCATTGATAATGAACCTTTAATTAGTGCTGTTTATTATGAGCTCAGCCATCTTAGCCACCTAAGTGAACATCAATGATGTCTCTTGTTTTTTTCTGGATAACTTGATGTGGTGTTTTCTAGGTGTTCAGTAGGATTTGTCTTCATATGCTTGTCGTCGATTTCTTTATCTGGGGCTGTTTCTTATGAGTGATGCAAGGTCTGCACCTTCATTGATAATGAACCTTTAATTAGTGCTGTGTAAATTGATTGGAGCATTACGCTATCTGTTGTGGACTTGTGGAGTGTTGATGCTTTCGTTTTTGAAAAAAACAAACCAAGTCCCTATAAGACTTCTTATAAAAACTGGTTTTCTCTATTGCAGCATGAAGGATGTATATAGACAGGAGCAACTTCAGAGGGTGTAAAGTGATTCCAGAAAGCCCTCTGGCAGTCCAAGAATGAAGTTGATAATAATGGATACCACTGTCAAATTGCTGCCCTTTTTCTGCTTTTGGTATTACCGGGAAGAAAGTGAGTTTGAAAATTATAATTTGGGTTTCATTAGTTCTTTATTCCTATTTAATGTTGAGGATTTTAAGATTACAACTGATACAGATAGCTACACTGTCTTTCAGGAATCCCCTGTTTTGCAGAACTCAAAGCTGCCTGTGGCATCAGTCTCTCATTTTTCTCCCGTGAGAAGTTTTAGCGTTCTTTTTTGGCTTTTTTGAGGCAGTTTTACCTATAAGCCTCAAATGGATAGGGTATTTGAGCACAACTTTGAGAAGCTTCAAAGTTATCAATTCTTTAATTCATTTATAGATCAATTATTCTTAAAAATTGGTATACAATGGGGAAATAAAATACGCCTCTCTGTAATTCATTCCACTCTATAGTTGATTTTTCAAGCAATAAAAAAGTTGCATTTGGTCTAAGAATTTCTATCTCCTTTTCACATCTCTCTTCTGCTGTGTTACCGTCTCTTCTTGTCAGTCACTCAGTTGTCACCCTACTGAATGCTCATTATGACAATATCAGAAGCTTGAATTTGATGCTTCTAAGGTAGTTCCGTAGTTGAATAAGTGTTTGTTGGGTCAATCAGTCAAACATGTTTTATCTTCTCCTTGCATATGTTCAGGTTTGGAAGTTTGTCTTCATGTTATCGTCAATTTCTTATGTAATGCATCCTATTGCCACTTGCAAGTTACTTCATACACGAAAATTAAATAAATGAGTGTGAGCATATGCTTTATTAAGTTTCTTGATGAACATATCATGTTTCATGCTGTTGTTCCAAACATGACTGCTTACACTGTAACATGCCCAGAGATTGACTCATGCCCCTTTTATGTTGCTTTTGATTTGTGAGTTCCTTAGCTACCACAATTCTTTATTTGTACATCTGGAAGATGGACATATCGAAGATTGACTATATTTGGATATGTGTCTGTATTGTTTATGTGTGCCTGATCAAGCTGGACATGCTGGGTAGCTGGAGTCTGAACTGTGTTCAATTCTGCTAGTCAGGAACTCAGGGTACTTGGCTTTGACTTTTAGAGCACCTATCACTTGGTCAGCTTCCAATGCATTGATACGTTCATTCTGTATATTATGATACATCCTTTCTGTTTAGCTCTATTATCTGCCATGCTTTTCTTCAGAAGCTCAGAGTGTGCCTACTTTAACTGTTCGAAAAGCTTGTGGTTGATTTGTAGTTTTTTGTCCTTCCATGACTAGTTCTATACTTGGGTTTCTCATTGTCTATTTGCCTGTTGAATGATTACTTTTGTGACATTATGTTTAGGATCAAGGGATGACTTTGCTCTTTCTGGTAGTAGGTATGTCGGCTTTGACGTGACTGTTTCCCTCGTTTTACCAGATTCATTCTCTAACATGTGGCCCTTCATTGATCATCGCTTTTTATCTATGTGAATGGATGGGGTTCTTTTATCAGAAAGTTGAGTTGATGTAGCAGGTCGAGTAACCAAAATGGATCACTCATAAATTATGTTGTCATTAGGTTGATAGTTGTGATAGCACAAGCGAGGTGGTTTGTTGGTAGGTTTGTTACTGCTACTGTTGACATATTATTCTCTATTTATTTGGTGTATTCTGTGTTGCAATGATTGGTTGAAAACGTCAATGTTTTCCAATGTAATAAATGTTGACTATGTTACTCTGAATACAATTCGAAGGAAAAGTTAGTTCCTCTTATTTCTCGGTGAAATTTTAATAACATAAAAACTAGTCACTTGTGTATTAGTTCATGAGCCATGTCACTGTACTTGTTTGCGATTTTTCTCAAGCGTTGAGATGCTTCGTCCTTGATCTCGATTTAGCTCGTGTCATGGATGGACCGTCATATTGCCTTGTGGTCATTGACCTGGTCGGCTCATGTTGACTAAACCATTTGGTTACTTCTACCTTTTGTTTTGTTCACCACATTAATTAATCTCATAAAGACCCTAGTGCCAGGAAATTCAAATGTAAGTTGCCCACAACCAACTACTTCTGATTCTCACAGTTAGCCACTTTGACAAATTTAAAGTGGTTAATATTTTGACCAAGTGTGTTAATGTATGGCGTAAAACAAATTTTTGGGTTTGTAAGAATGTTCTGGTACTAGTTTTGTTTACAGAAGCCATTGTTGCTGTAAGTTTAAGTTTCCAGAAGCAAGTGAGCTACCCACAGCAAATTCCCACCTACCGTGTTTCCAAACATTGCTAACATTTTGAGGATCTGTCTACTAAGGTGACAACAAAATCAGGAATAGTCTTCTCCTGCAATTGTTATCTATACATAGGATCATTGTGTTTTCATTTACTAATATCCTTGATAATCATTAATCGCCAGGGCTTGTTCTGTGCAGAGCAAACGTAAATGGCGAAAGAAGGTGTCTCTGCAGCCTTCTATAAACTTAACCTGCATTGTCCTGAATGTGCTCATAAGATCAGGAGTCCCCTTTTGAAAATCCAAGGTACATGTTGCTGTTCCCTTGTGATTTAAAGGTAAGACTAGATATCCAAAGTAGTGTTATCAAATAAAAGCAATATAGATTAGTAGAGCTGATGCCATATGGTGATTATGGCAGCCTATGTTTCAACCCGATTGGTTAACCCATTCTTATGGTATGGTCCAGCCTGATTTACCAGGTTTGGTGCACCTCCTTTGCCTCAAGGTGTCGGCCAAAATGGGACTTCTCTTGGCTATGGCTTGCCCTTACCATGCTGAGGTCAAAGAAGCACCAAGGCCAATTCTACAGTAATATGTAGTCTTCAAAACTTATGAGGTTCTTCACAAAAAAAAAAAAAAAAAAAAAAAAAAAAAAAAAAAAAAAAAAAAAAAGACAACTTATGAGGTCAAATTTTAAAACTAAATCCTCAGATACCAAAAAGTGCAACCTGCATTAAAAATTCCACAACTCTTCTGCTAAGCCTGTGCCATTTTCCTGTGCATTTTTAGTAAGTAAATGCTGTAATGTATCACTCAATGCTCTTTTTTCTGAACCAATTGCCATCTATTGAACATGCAGGAGTTCGTGCTGTGGATGTGAACTTCGAGAAGAGTGAAGTAAAGGTTGTGGGAGCATTCGATTCGAAGAAGATCCATCAAAAGCTAGAGAGGTTGAGCAAGAGGAAGGTGGAGGTACTAAAAGTCGAAGAAAACTACAAACATACAGTTGTAGTAGAAAAAGTAGTCAAGGAAACCAAAGAAGTAAGTAATTTGTAGGTTTTATTCTGAGACATGTTTAAAGTAACCCTAAATAATCAGAATTTATACATGTATTTTATGCAAAATATCATAATGATATATTTGTACAAAACTTTTGTATTTCGGTAAGTTTTCTAAAGTAATTTGACATAATTTGAGAACATTCTTTCTAATAATTGCATGGTTATAAGTGTTATAACTATCTCATTTTTTTTTTTCGTATATTATAATTGTGATAGCTAAGAGCTCCCTCCTTGTGGATTTGCAGGTGGCTGTATTCACCCATACAGTGAAGGTACATCTGCATTGTGAGCAATGCGAAGCTGATCTTCGTAGGAAGCTATTAAGACATAAAGGTATAACGACGACTATTTTTAGATGAAAAGAATATAAACGTCCCTTGTATATAGTTGTATTTATCTTTCCCTGTGTTATTAACAGGGATCTATAATGTTAAATCTGATATGAAAGCTCAGACTCTTGCTGTTGAGGGTACAATTGAAAGTGAGAAGTTGGTTAAGCACATACGAAGTAAATTCCACAAACATGCAGAACTCGTAACTGCCAAGGAAATAAAGAAGGAAGAGAAGAAAGAAAAGACAGAAGAGATCAAGAAGGTAGAGGAAACGAAAACCACAAAGAAAGTCATAGACGTTGAAGAAGTGAAAGATGTGCAAGAGAAGCTTAAAGCAAGTAATACTCCTTACATTATTCACTACGTCTATGCTCCTCAGTGGTTCAGCGATGAAGATCCAAATGCTTGTTCTATAATGTAATAACACACTCCTACATGATGTGCGTAATTGCATGTTTAACACGATATTCTTAATCGTTTACACCACCATTTACTTGTAAAATGTCCCAATATGTTTTTGTATATAATACCAAAGGCTATATAACTAATACAGTATAAGGATTCGACTTCTAGTATTTCGCCAGTTTACAACCCAGGCTCTTGAATCCTGACCAGCACTTCTCCAGTTCTCCATGTTTGTTTTAGTAACTTGAAACAAAATTTGAAAAGAAAAAAAAAAAAAGAGAGAGCGAGCAAGACAATCTTAAACATCATTAATGACAAATCTTGAATAACATTGATTTTTTTTGTTCAGCATATGCTAAGTTTTATGACTGACTAAAAATTGGAACATATAGAGTACACATATATAATCACAATTCACCCCTTCAGCTATATGAAAATTTGTATGTAAACTTGTTCAAAAAAATTCCAATCTCCAGAAATCCGAAATTTCACCCCTCAGAATTCCGAAATTAAATAGATAGAGCAGTTCGTACAAAGCAATCTGGGATGTATTCTAGACATGTCCTACTTAAAAGAGGTTTCAATGTATCTCAACCATGACAGAACATCGTGAAACTTTTTAGACTTGACAAAAAATAAACCATTAGTCAGACTTGGGTACATATCCTGGAATCAAACCTTGACTCATCAAGTAATACATGGCAATAGCTAGTAATATAATGAAGATGATGATCCAATAGTTGAAACCTGCATCCACCAAAACAAAGTTAAGGACTCAACATAAGGAGAAATTTCAAGGCACTTATTGATGAATAGGGATGTAACTAAGCTTCGAATCAGAGTAAGGACAAACCATTAGCACTTTTCTCTTGAACCAGTGTCACTCTGACGCTTGAATCCATGGAAGCAGAACCCAAAGCCCTGGACATAGAGCCATAATTTCAATGTTTACTCAAAACTCGTAAAAACAGATGATTTAAATAGGATGAAAGGCAATGTTTCCTAACCTTGAATCATGTGAGAATGCCAAAGCAGTTACCAGACCCAAGTGTGCTTTCTTCACATTCATCTGGACTTGCATCTTTGATGAATTTATAATCAGAAGGTCCCCTTCATTGGTCCCACTACAAGTATACATCAAAGTAGAAACTCTTAAGCAAACATTCAATATAGAGACGTACAATTGTACAAGCATATGTTGTAACCAGCCCAAAATTTCCCATCTTTCCCTCTACCAGTACACCAACCTAGCAGTTCTCAAGTTAATCCACCAAACACAGGGGTCTTCACAAATGTCTAGCCCTACACATTCTACAAATATGTATTCCAAATTATAACACAGAGAAACTGATACAGAGAAACTGATCAATAGTGCAAAAGCTTCGTGAATCTACAGGGAAAGGAAAATAGTAGGGGAGGGAGGGGAATGGAAGAAAAAAAATTAACAATTACATGGCAAGGAGCTTTCCATCAACTGAGACATTAAATGCTGCAACTGCATCCCGGACAACATGCTTCGAAGTAATTCTTTTCCAGGATTTGGTGTTCCAGGATATAATACTCCCACCTTTACCTACATTATAAAAGAAAAGTCTGCTAATCATTAAAAGATAGCTCTTCTGGAAGATCACAAGAGTAGAGTGGTAATTGGCAAAAAAAAAAAAAACTTTACCTCGCATAGCAAGTGTGTAAAGAACCTGGTCCCTTTCACTACTTTGAGAAAATCTGCAAAACCTAAATATTTCGTCCTGCACCAAACATTACCAAGTAACAAATGCAGGTTAAAGGGCTAGAACCATATTGAAAAGAAAAGTGAGGCAATAACAGGATGTATCATTAAAATTATAAACTAAGAGAAACATATATATGAGGTACTTGATACCATTACACACAGGCATGTCTGAATCACAGCTTTATAATTAAATACTTGTACATAAGACACTATTTAACAAGTGCGACTACGACTTACAACAAAAATTGTAAAAATAATAAAAGGGTAACAATTCTCACATTCTCCTTGGCTAAAGAAGCTACGACTTTTGATGAGGTTACATCCCAAACCTTGCAAGGACCACCACTTCCTACAGAGACCAAATACTTTCCATCTATACTGCAAAATAGAAACGCAACATAATATAAAGTTCACATACATGATTAACAGTTCTAAGATTTGATCATATATTAAAGCAGCTAGAGTATAAACCTGAAATGTAGATCCTTCACAGAAGTATATGCTTTCTCCTCAATAAATAGAACTTCCAAGCTAGGCCACTTGAAGACCCTTATTTTGCCATCCTGTACTGCAAAAAAATTGGATAATCATATCATTTTGTATCATAGATATTCTGACACAAGAAAACCATAAAGTTTAATATCAATTATTTCCACACATTTAAAATGGTTATATATCCCAATGCAATTATAAGAGAGCCTCGTTACACTCAATAATCATGAAACTTTTACTAAAGGAACCGAGGAGAGGAGGAAGAATCAGCAGAATATTTTTTAATGAAGAATAAAGGAGAGCTTGCTATTAAAGAAGCATAAACAATACTACGTGAACAAAGAAGTTACCAAGTTAAGAAAAGAAAATCAGAGTACATACTACTCAATTATTTATTCAACATGAGCAGACATGTAAAGAATCATATTTACCTCACCGCCAGCAGCAAGTAAAGAGCCATCCTCGCTGAATGTTAAAGCCAATTGTTGGCCAACATCATCCAACTTAGTACTCACTTTGTCAGATGATACTAAACCCAGCTTTCCATTTTCATTATCATTAGTCATGTCCCAATCAAACCACCTATGAAAATCGACGTAGGTTTAGATTAGCAAACTGATTGACACACAAGAGTCATCCACACTTGTACAGATAGTTGCAGAGCGACAACATACCTCTATTACACGAAAACGGATAAGCTGCGAGTACAACTCATATGAGAATGACAATGTCATCTCGAAAACTAAAGGTCACAGCTATGACTGAATGTAAGTAATTAATAATTCCCAAGTTTTGATTGCCTCACTTCTTCAAAAAAATTTGATTTAATATACAAATGATGTGGTAACAACATAATCAAATTGCAAACACAAAACTTATTAAAAATCAAATTCAAACTGTCCAACTTGAATTGCTCAAGTTGAGTCTAATGTACAACCTTATTGATCCAATTTTTCAAACAAATGATCAAAATTTCATCCAAATTCAAGATCTTATACATCAAATAATTCAAAACAAAATCTTTTAAATAGCAAAAAATAAGGCCTCAGATATTAGATTACCTGCAACTATTGGGAAAAGAGCAAATAAGACCGTCACCTCGAGGATGAACAGCCATTCTGTAAGGCAATTCATTAGCAGTTCCAACTCTGAAAACCTAAATCACACACACAAAAACACCAAAATCAATCACTTCAACAATCCACATCACACTGTATAACCTCTAAACCATAAATTCAATCAATTAATCATCTAATTAACCTAAATTCACAAATCAACAACACAATTTCAGAATCTCCAGATGAAAACATGATCAATTCCAATATTTCACAAACGAAAATCGTGATTCAGAAAATAGCGATAATCTTACAGGTTCAGGGGAGAGAGAATTGGCAGCGAAGTCGAATTCGGAGAGGAGAACAGCATTGGGGATTCCACTACGACCTTCGCCACCGCCGCCGGCGAGGACCAGAAATTCCGACGGATTGTCGACGGGTTTGTCGGCGTCGGCGTCGGCGTGGTCGGATTTAGGGTCGGTGGATCTGATGGCGTGGGATGGGACCCAGGAAGCTCCGTAGAGAGGGACACCGTATCTTTGGGTGTTGGGAAGCTCCATTCTTTTCTCTCTCTTCACTTTCTCGCTTCTCTTGCTCTGTTTTGTGGAGTCGAATTTTGAGCTTTCAGCTTTCAACGCAATTCAAGCTCGACTATTCTCAACTTAAACTGTCCAAAAAATAAATAAATAAATTTCCTTACAAAAATTACTTTTTTTTTTTTTTTTTCTTTGGTAATATTGAAAGATACAAATTCTTAAATGAACCTGGTTCACACTAATTTATTGTGGACCACTAATATTAGAGAAACTATGGTTGTTTTATTAATAAAAAAAAAGTCACTATAATAAAATGAAGGTCATTATGTTAAAATTAAAAGTCATTTTGGTAATATATAGGCTAAAAGAGGTGAATTTTTTTAATGAAATATTTTATAAGGTCAATATAAATAATAAAGGTCACTATGTTAAAATGAGGGTCATAACGTCGTACTTTAAGCTCACAATAGTATTAAACGTTATACAACTTTTAATAAAGGTTACTATGTTAAAAATAAGGCTACTATGTTAGAAATAAGTGTCACTATGTTTAATATAATGTCAGTTGCGAGTGTATAAACCTGGGGCCACAATAATATTATTGTGGACCAGGTTCACGCAAGTATTTCTGTAACTTTGTTCACCTTATTTTCACTTATTTCAAGTGTAATAAGTTCAGATAAGTTCATATCAGATTTAATAAATTCTGATAAGGGTTGCCCAAATACAAATTACAATTAAAATAAGTTTTAATAAGGTTTAATAAGTTCAAGTAAGTTAAAATAAGTTTAGATCAGTGAAAATTAGGTGAATAAAACACACCCTAAGTTGGTTTTAAGATAGGTTCACAAGAAAATAGGTGTAAGATGTAGTGATTTACAGTTAATTATAATTATCTTTGTCTTCTTAGATTATTTGTACGATCATAAATGTCGTTTTATAGTTTATTTTTTAGGTATGAGTGTTAGGTAAAGTAGTGGTTGACTAGCTGTTACAATCAATATTTTATTTTTAAAACTATACATTAAATTTTCAACAGCTACCTCAAAAGCTACCTTTAATTTCAAAAGCTAAAAATCCTAACTTTTTCATAAAAGCTACTTGAATAATTACTTTTCCAAACACTCACATTTTTTACTAAGTAGTGATTTGACTTGGTCAAGCCACTAAAAGCTACTCAAAAGCTAGCGCCGAACACCACGTCCTAAAAGAATTTTTTTAGTTATGAAAGGTCTAACAGAGAGGTTCAATTGGATCAATTATTTGGATTTATGTAATTTTGACTCTATCTTCCTAGGTTTATTGTAGGAAAATAATTAAGCTCAGTTAAGTTGGTTTTAAGATAGGTTCACAAAACATAGGTGTAAGATGTAGTGAATTACAATTAATTTTAATTATCTTAAAAAAAAAAAAATCAAAGATAACTACAAGAGTAATGATGTAGACATGATTCAATCTCAATTCTTAGATATCACTCTAAAACTTTAACCAAATAAACTACTTAACATCCAAAAAAATAATTTATACTTAATTAAACCTAACTTTATAAAATCAATCATATATAACAACCATTAACTATCCAAATGAGATAAAGTAGTTAACAATCTCTAGTGCTAACAATTCAATTATTCTACCATCTCATTCCCAAGTTAATTCACCTTGAAATGACAAGATAGTGTAAAACTTCAACCATCTCTTCCAAAAAGTTTTACCAATCACTAAAACTATCAAATAGCCCAACACAAATACAAATAACCAAAAGTCCAAAACATAAAGTATAATTAGGCTAGCCCAATACAAAAACCACGTGCAAATCACGAGACATAGTCTTCCTTATCTATCTTCATTATCCTCTTCCTTTCCTTCTATCATTTCTCTTCACTTCCGAAGTTGCTCACTGGAGAAAGGTATGCCTCCTTCATTTCCCTCTTGCTTTCTGCATTTTTTTTCTTACTACTTTATCCCTCCTATTTCTCATTTCTGAGTATTTACTTCTATAATCACAATTTGTAAGCTCTAAATTTTCAATTTTTCGTTATTGTGATTCTCTATTGGGTCATTATAATGTATAGTTACTGCCAAAATTTCTCGAATTTGGGCTCTTTGTAATTGATTTTATGCTTTTTGTTTAGCTAATAATGTTGAATTTTTATCTGGGTGTTATGAATTTTCCTTTTATCTTTTTTAGAACATGGGTAATTCTATAATTTTTTAGTGGGAATTGTTGAAATTGAGCATATTTTCACCTAATTGATGGGGTAATTTTTTTTTTTTTTTTTTTAATTCCTGAAAATTTTGATATTTCTATCAGCTCAGATGATTACTAAGGTTCATATTTGATAGAGTATAAAACATATTCCTGGGCCTCAACCATCAGCTTAAGCTTTTGGTTGAGTTGGTCCTCTAACATGGTATCCTCTAACAATATTAGTTTGAAATGTGAGATTATTTACCCATTTTGTTGTTCCATATATACAGTTTGATGATATTATCTGCTTTAAGACTTAGATTTTCATGTCGAAATCAAATTTAACATCTTGCTGCATTTTCCTTGGAACATTCGTTAATTTGGGTTCAACTTTTGTGGGTTTTTCTGTGTTTACAGTGCCATCATGGCAGCAATTTCACCCACATTGTCTGTAAAAAGTAGTAGCTGCACTTATTCGAGCAGTAAACGGAGCTTGAATTATTCGAAAACTGTATCTTCGTCATGTTCGGTCATGGGTACTCCTAAGTTTCAGTCCTTGCGTCTGTCTTCGTCGTTTCTTTGCTCCCCGAATCAGATTATCAAACTAAAATCTGTCAGCCCTAGGTCTACACCACTAAGAAGAGCAATTGGGGGTTTGGAGATTAAGATGAGTGTGGAGGCTGGGGTTGGTGTCATGGGTACTAAGCTAGGAATGATGAGTTTTTTCAAGGAGGATGGTACTGTAGTTCCTGTCACTGTGGTAGGGTTCAAGGAGGGAAACATAGTGACTCAGGTGAAGACAGAGTCGACAGATGGGTACAATGCAGTGCAAGTAGGTTACGAGAGGGTTAGGGATCGCAAGCTCACCATGCCTGAGCTTGGGCACCTGAACAAGTCTGGTGTTATTCCCATGCGTCATCTTCAGGAGTTTCGGCTTGTATCTGTGGATGACTTCACCCCCAGCCAGAAGATTTTGTTTGAGGATCTCTTCAAGGAAGGTGATTTGGTGGATGTCTCTGGTACAACCATCGGAAAAGGGTTCCAAGGTCCTCTCTCTCACCCATGCTCTCTCCATTATATTTATCTTATTGCTAGTTGTCTGTAGTATGTTTTACATTGCTGAGGTTAAATGATGAAGAGTGCTAAGTAATTATCTGGCCCACCTTTAAAACTTGTTGAGCATTTTGACATTTGTCTGAAAGAGTGAAATTTACAATAAGAAAGTCTCTTTATTAGGTTTTTCAGTCCAAAGATGGGCTTCAGAATGTAACTACATAGCCTATACATGTTGTCTTTGGGTGGCTCTTAGGGCTTTTATGCAATTAGGATTGATGGGACTTTTCTAATTCAAAAATTGAGCTAGGTACACAGAAAAAATAGGGTGAGCATACCAGTTACTGAAACACCTTCCCCAAACACCAAAACAAGGAAGGCTTTATATTCTCCCCAAATATAGCAAAAGCATACCATAGCAACCATTGAAAACTCAATACATCTGGGTGCAAGGGTGCACCCAAGGTTATTTTTTGCTCATCTGATGATGAAATGTGTAAACCAGTGTGTTCTAAAGTAACAGCATTAGCAGCTTGTTCTGCCACACAAGCAGCTTTAACACTCAACCAAACCTTATAGTGTACTGTGTACCTACATGTATGTAGCAGCTGGCAAGAGAACTTCCTAGATCTGCATACAGTGTAGCTGTCTGCTTTGTTCCCAGATCCAAGTTGCATATGTACACAATATTGTCAGATACCAACAAGGGCAGCAACCCGAAACCAAAAGACTCTGTAGATAGTATTTTGTACGGAGTTTTTGGTTTGGCGTTGTGGGCAATTGTTGACTTGATATCTCATGTATCTCTTATCAGTTATCACATTGTCTTTCTCTGCCTGTGTATTAGCTGCCTTTCTGCCCTGGTCACAAAGATACAGAGTAAAGTTTCATTTCTCTGAATTTGTTATGTAATACACAGGGGGAATCAAAAGGCACAACTTTAAGAGAGGTCTTATGACTCACGGATCGAAAAGTCATAGAGCCTTGGGATCCATTGGAGCTGGAACAACTCCAGGTCATGTTTACAAAGGCAAGAAAATGCCTGGAAGGATGGGAGGAACAAAAACAAAGATCCGTAAGCTGAAGATCATGAAGGTTGACACTGATCTTCGTGTTGTCATGATCAAAGGGGCTTTACCCGGTAAACCAGGAAACCTCTTGCGGCTAGCACCAGCAAAAATTGTTGGCAAAAACATTCCTAAGAATTAGAGTATGTAGAAGGTTTTTTTTTAAGTTTTTGTTTTTTTTTTTACGGCTGTAGATCTTTTGCTGATCATACTGTTGGAACAAAGAGCATGCTGTAATTTTCACTGTATATCTCATGAGTCTTGTCTGTTAACATTGGTTTATTGCCATTCCCATTTTCTGTATTTTGTAATGATCTTCTTCATTTAGCAATATCAGTGACCTGAAATTCAGATATTCAAACAATATCGATGACATATTTTCACCAACAGTAAGGTATTTTTATGACATTACTATTCTGATTTCATATGCAATCAGCTTGAGAATTAAAGTGTCAACACTTTATGGCCTTAATATAAATCGGGTGCTAGTGTAGTAATAATCATAGCAAATAAGGTAACCGAAAAATGGTAATTAATATGAGTAGCTGTCAGTAAATGATAGATTTAGGCAACATGTAACAGTAGGAGTGATATATAGACAGCTAAAACCAAATAGAAGAATGCTACTTTTATTGCATGAAGAAAATTTATTACATACTGAACTTGTAGATATTTTTCCTAAATTGAAATTATTTCAACAGAGGAAGAACAAAAAACAACCATAGCCAAAGCAGGGAGAAAACAACCGTAGCGAAAACGAGTGATAAAAACTAGTAGGTAGGACTAGTGAGATGCTAGTCAAAAAACAGAAAAACAGAGGCAATATCAGAAGAATTTTGGTGCATGAAAGTTGCCAATTAGATGATCAGGAAGAGCAAACTCTTCAATTTTGGCCTCAATAGATTTAAGGTCAAAATGTTGTTGATCAGAAACTCCGATGCCATTACCTTTGTTCATGCCTAAAGCTGATGAAGAAGAAATTGTTTTCTCTAGAAACATAGATTGATTAGCTATATTTTTCTTAAGATCTTCCATTGAAGCACTCAAAATTTCGAGTTCATGCAAGCCAAGTTTATCGATAGGTGCCTCCCACCAACATTGGTTAGGCTTCCTCTTTAAGGTGTTAAACACATCACCCCTACTCTTTTCAGTCTCTAGGAGATCAAGAATTTTGGTTAACTGCAAGTTGAGTTCGCGCATAGTAGAGCTTTGTTGACCACCAATGCCTTCAGATTTGGTACCATTGCTCGATGTTTGTCGATTTGTAGGGTTACGACTAAGGTAACGATCGACTATAGAATCAACATTTGGGTATCCAAAAGAGAAAATTTTTTGACCAGGGGAAAAAACAATTATAATGGCTTCTACACCACAAAGGGTGCATATTTCACTAGCCTTCTTAAACAACCCTAGACGGCGTTTTGAGAAGGTGACTTGTCTATGACTCGGGTTTTTAATCCTAGCCATTTTTATCTTTTGACGACCCCTCGATTCCTTCTTTGCCATGTTAGAAGAATTGGAAAGAATAGACATGACAAAGCTAATTTGTGTTGTTGTAAGAAAAAAGAATAACTAGAGGGGGGTATTTAAAGGGTAATGTGTGGTTCTTAAGGAGGCTTTAAAATTAATTTCATTATTACTTCTTTACCAATTATTGCAGATTTAGGAGTTTAAAATATCTTATCTAATTAATATTTTTCTCATTATGGAGATTTAATATCATTTAGTTTGTAAGCATTGTGCATCAAATGTTCACCGTGAATTAAACCAGATAGATTTAATCATAAAACAACCAAAACACATAGAGAAGCATTTGACCTTTAAAAGTCAATTATGTTTCAATTATGTGTGTATTTATTTCACTTATTAGAAATAACATATTACTACATTTGTACTTGGGATTCCCCTTAATTCTATTAATTCTACATAATAAAGTTTTTTTTTTCCTTCGTTATTACCTTGTAAACACTTTATTGCTTTTATTGTATGTAGGTGCAATTACATGAGACATATTTAACTTTTAATTTATTTTTGTGTACAAACAACATAGTTAATTTTTGTACAACTAAGCCATGAAAGTTTCAATTGTAGACTATGACATTGAATCTGAAGTTAGAATCCTATGTTAGGGGTCTTTTATCGGCTAAACTATGTTTTGTATATGTAAAAGTAATTCATTTTGAATAACGATGTATGTAGCTTCACGGGTGAATGTACATTATATATTTATATATTGATTGATTATTCAAACAAATTCTAAGGTTTTTTTTTTTTTTTTTTTTTTTTTTTTTAGGTTTGTGTGCTTTATAGCCATTAAAAGTGGTTCGAATATTTTACTATAAATCTCATATCTTGTTAATATGTTTCTTATTGTGTTGAGATAACAAATATTCACTAGCTAGCTTAGATGTTACTCTGTACGTAAAATATTTGGGAGTTAATATTCATACCGTGCAATTGTACTGTATTTCATCATATTCATCATCTATCCTTTGCAACTCTCTAAACAACTTCCGTTGTTGGATTGTGGTCTATACTCTATACATCTCCGGTCGACTTCGATTAAAGAGAAACATTTTTCCAATTGATTTAATTGCCTTCCTTGTTTTAGAGATCAAATCTTCTTAATACAGTGATACGATAAATAAAAAACATTACACCTGTGAGCGAACAATATTTATAGGAATTATATGAGATAATGTATTGTTTCCAAAAAAGTAAGAGGGCGTGTCAAATAAATACATCACATAGGGATCAATTTGAAAACATACATTAAACACGATCCTCATTGAACCGTATAAAATGAAATGGGTGTCAACTAAAAAAAAAAACAAAGTATAAAATTAGTTCTAATAAATTTAATTAAATGAAAAATTAGGTGAATAAAATATATCTTTTAAGTGTAAAAAGAGATATTTTGGAAAAAAAAAATAAAAAAAAATTGCTTTTTTGCTTTTTAGAAACCAAGTCTTCGCATAGGTGAAAGCTAAGCATAGAACATGGCAGCATATCGCACTTTGATGTAACATCTAAAGCATAGAACAAGCCCACAAATAAAAAAAATTTTAAAAAAATTCTAGATACCACCTCTATTAAACTTGCCTATATATGGTTATGATGTACACTAATCCTAAGATAATAATCCCTTAATTAAGTCAAACAATAAGTTGATAGATTATCAAATTAATGGAGGAAGTATCAAAAGAGATGGAGAAAGTAGGATTAGTGAATAATAATCATGATTATGGTCAGATTAAAAGGGAAGATAATGAAGCAGAAGGAGATAATCAAGGGAAGATGAATGGAGGAAAAAAGAATGATCAACAGAAAACAACATTGAGAACACCAGCTGATATTTATGAACACCCTTCTTTTTACTCTTTTATTCTTGATATGCCTGGTCTTGATGCTCACAACATTAAGGTAATCACTCTTGTTACTCTTTTATTTTCGATTTTTTTTTCTTTAAATTGGTAAATTGTCCCATGAGAAACAAATTTCGTTTCTCAATATGAGAAACAGGGAATTTCCCGTTCATCATGTAGTAGGATATTCATTTCTTGATTTGTCAAATTGTATGTATCAAGTATAAAAACATATGAATAATAATTTATGCGTGTCTATTTAAAAACATCAGATAGATAAAATTAGAACGATACAACGTACCTTTGTATAAAGTCACAATATATGATCATACACAAGTTGCAGAAATGGTCCACTTCAATACTTCAATGAATTGTGTAATATTTGACATATTTTGATAGACAATTTGCATAAAGTCGAATAAAAAAGTTGTATGTTAGCCAAGATTGTCAGACATCAACAAATATATATCCTCTTAATCATTAATTGAACATGTTTTTGTCTTTGTAAATTTATTTAAATTAATGTAAGTTGAGCTTGGTAAAAAAAGTTTAGTCCTTAAATTAATTCTTGTATAAACCATATATCACGGTGTACTTAAAAGAAGGCACACGTACAGACGTACTCGCCTCATTTAGTACAACCTAAGACGTACGTAGACCTTATATGTGCAATGTTATATGATAATAAACAGGTGAAGGTAGAAAAAGGGACACTACATGTATCAGGAAAGAAGAAAAAGAAGCAGATCATCGGAGAACCGACGACAAGCGGGAATGAGGGGGTGAAGGTGATAAGGATAGAAAGGAGGAGAGCAAGGTACATGAGGAAGTTTACATTGTCAGCAGATGCAAGCCATGAAGATATCAAGGCAGCCTACAAAGATGGAGTGCTCTCCATTATTGTTGCCAAGACTAACAACCACCTTTCTATTGCTCATGTTGAACAAGCCAACCCCAACTCTCTTACAAATATTATTATTACTTAATACAACTAGTCTTTTAGACTTTTACATGTTACTTATTGTTGAAATCATTGATTTGGTAAATTTAGAGTGATTTATAATTAATTTGTTGGTTTTGTATTCTTTACGTGTTCAATATAATGTATGTATTGGCTTTTACATTGGTGTATTTTTTTTAATTATTGATGTAACATGACGACAATACATCTTATTACAATAGCTTAAGACCTTAAGCGATATAACTTAAAAAGAACGGAGAACTACCTAATGTTTAATAATCAAATATAAAATAAAATAAAAAAGAAAATCTTGTGTATAATAGGAAATTAAATCTAATCAATGGTTTTAAGGAAATTATTCCTTTTTTAAGTCAAGGGTTTAGGGTAAAAGTCTTATATATAAGAGTTTATTACATAACATGTAAACAATCATTTATGTAAAGTACGTGTGCCTCATAATTATATCACTACGAAAAGAAGAAAAAAAACCCAATTTTTTTAGCTCGTAATCGTGAAAAATGTCTGTATTTATACTTATGCTTGCACTAGTGCTCGCATGTCTAGTGTTTGTGCCAGTGATCTTGCCAAAGCTGCTGTCGCCGGTGATATTTCTCCTTGTTCCTCTTATTGTCTATGTGCTTGTGTTATATGCGGCTTACATGTAGCCTAAGATGTACTCAAGACCTTTTTTTTTTTGGTAGTATCTAGTCGCGTATTGAATAGACAATTTATCAAAATAAGTATTGCAAATTGTTATCTTTAAAGATTTTAATGTGTTTTTTACAATTATTTTGCTCTTATTATATTGATGCACGTTTTCTCTTCATTCTAATTAATCAATGTAATTTGCTTAACTATTCAAAAAAAAAAAAAAAAAAAAAAATTGTACTTTGCTTAAAGTTTATGAATGATACTCCTGAATTTAATTAAAACTTTTCTTCTACTCAACTGCGTTATGTTTAAGGCGAAAAACTCCCAAACCTACAGAGTAATACGGAAGCACATGCAAAAGTTTCATATAAAAGTCCAATTAATTTAATATTTTTATTGATTCTAACTTATACTATTAGCGACATGAAAATTTTAAACCAGAAAATATACCCTAGCTATTCAATTACATAAATTAATTTAAGATCAATAAATATTTTAGAATATGTTTTAAATAAGGGCACTTGTCAAAATTTAGTACTATGTATTAAGATATAAATTAAATTAAGTTTTTTAAGTTTCACAATTTTCCTAATTTATTTTTTAATAGGGCACTAAGTCACAAAACTTGCCAAAACTTCGGTAAATAATATGGAAATAAAAAATAAAAAAATAAAAAATGGCATCACAGCTAAATATATATTGCAATAAAGATCATAATCTCATATACTATTAACATGCTTATGAATCTTAGAAATACCAGAATATTATGAAAATCATTAAGAAAACCATGCCATAGAAATCATTTATAAGGAGTATATACATGACTGAAAATATTGAGAATTTTTGGAGGGAAAGAAAATATGAAAGAGCAGATTCATCAATACAGTTAAAAAAAATGGGGCTTTACATTTCAATACCTAAAACCGAAGCACTAGAACTT
This sequence comes from Chenopodium album, assembly GCF_948465745.1. Taxonomy (NCBI): domain Eukaryota; kingdom Viridiplantae; phylum Streptophyta; class Magnoliopsida; order Caryophyllales; family Amaranthaceae; genus Chenopodium; species Chenopodium album. Next base: position 6,640,193 of record NC_137858.1, read on the forward strand.
GGAAAGCTGCCAACGGCCAACGCGAATTTTAAGTAAGAGCTAAATGAAGCAATAACCTGGTTGTCAAGCTGCTAAGTACAAACGAGTGTATGAGACTGGTTTAGAGTCATTCCTTGAGTTCGACCCCTTGGGCAGCAAATTATCATCTGAAGGGAATTGTGGCAATGCCATTTTGGACCTTTTATTTACCAAACCTTGTCCTTGACATAGAAGGTTCGATTCTGAACTTAGACAAAACCAGAACGAAAACAGAAGACGAAGGCCGAAAGAAGTGCTTCATAAATTGTAATGACAGCCAAGAGAAGACAGTTGCAGAAGATGTCAGCATCTTAAGCATAAAGAATGGTGCTCTAGTTACCCTGTTATAACCTAGCTGAGCAGTTTAATGTGCTTCATAATTACCTTATTCTTGAGAAATGTGGCTGTTTTCTTGAGGTATTAAATCCTCTAAAAAGATGAAACTGCTTCTGGCATTAAACACATTTGCAATTTGCAGAATTCTAGATTGAATTGCAGGTGATGAGGGATGAACATAATCAGGGAGAGAAGGCAAGCACTGGGGAATGAATTCAGCCTTCTCATGTGCAGGAGCATAGAGGGCAAGCACGGCACGGCAAAATATGAATCTGCAACGTGACAAAGAAACACTTCAGACAGCTGAATTGAACATCATCAATCATGATGATTGTCATCAGAGACCTGAAAGGCCGAATTGAATCCTGTTCTATCACTCTATCTCCCCCCCCCCCCCCTCTCCTAAGCTGCAGGGAGAATGAGTTTCTTGTGCAGCAGATATCATCTATAGTTCGGTAGACAATAGAGTAAAGACTCCCAAAAAAAAAAAAAAGGGGGGGGGGGGGGGGGAAGATATGGAATGAAAGAAGGATTTGAGCCTATAACATCTAGGACAGTTTAAAAAAACTGTTAAGTATCTTCAACATTTGTCTAGGTTAATGTCACTCCTTGCTGAAGACAAAAAACGACATTGTCACAGCAACAATAACAACAACAATCTGGTATATATCAGGGTCTGGGACATCTGAAATCTGAATGTAGGTAGCCTTACAAGATTAGACAGCCTTTTATCAAGACTGAATCGATAAGGTTTAATTCAGTTAAGTGCAAATGCATCAATCCACATATGTAATTTGAGTAACAAAAGAATGGAAAAATTCAAACATTACCTAAGTAGGAGTCGCCTGAGGAATGGATCACAGAAAACTTGGGACCAAACAGGATCAAGAGAACTTGATGTAGCTAAAGTCAATCCCCAGTCATTTAGAGAAGAAGAAAGAAGCTTGTCGGCAGTATCATACATATCCTGGCCATGACAATTTCGTAAGTCTACATAACAATACAAGAAAAGCAATGAGCAGAGAAGTTTACACACCCACCGTTTGAAAATCAGACCCAGAAGATCCCAGCAGGAGGCAGAATGCTTGGATGGGAGCTGTGAGGAAGATGGTAAACAGGCTCCCGTTCAAATGCCGAGACCATTCACCAGTGGAAGTAGAGGGTGAAGACTTTGGAGACAAAAGCATAGCAGCTGGTTCTCCTTTTTCTGATCCACTTATAATCTACACATATTTAACAGAACAGTCAACATGGAGAACTAGTCATCCATCAGTGAGGACTACTGAAAGTAATTGCTGCAGCATTTAGGAATAAAACCCTAGCAGAACAGAAAACCGTGCAACAGAAGTCTGAAATCAGATTAACTATAAAAGTACAAATATGAACCAGAGCAAAAAATGTCAGCGACTGAGAATAAAGATATTGTAAGTCAACCATATAATGTTTAAAGCACACTATATGACAAGAGAAGATGGTTATGTTTCTCTTTGCACCAACCTATTTCAAGTTGGAGAACCCACTAAACTATTAACCTTAAATTTGGCTGGTCCTAGTATAAGTCATTGCTCTGATCATAAAGCAATAACCAGAAACAAGCATGAGGTATAAGCCTTAAAAACACAGTTTAAAGTGTTAAATATATGTTTAATAGTCAGCACATCAGATAAAGGCAAAGTCCACATACATTCCTATATCAGTTATCACAAAGACCAATGAGATTTCATATGCAAGACCACAGCTTCACACAGATCTATATTTCGCTTTTCATACATTTTTCAATTTAAAACTTATACAATCAATTCTGCAATCACTTTAGTTTTGTGTGATTCACCAATAATAAAACAATCATAAGAACAGTTCTGCAATCACTTTAGTTTTGTGTGATTCACCAATAATGAAACAATCATAAGAATTTATACTTTCCTTTTTTTTATCTTGCAAACAAATCTCTCAACAACAACAGATGAGTAAAGTTGTGTGAACACATCAAGTAGATTTTCTATGCAAAAGTGAAGTGTAAAGGTTACAAAAGGTCAAAGGCAGAACAAGAAAATGGAAAGTCTGCTTGTCAGTGCTACATAGAAACTATTATGAAGCACATTCATAGGATTGTTATCACACATCTCTCAAATGCCTAATGAATCGTGAATCCCTGTAATAACATTTGACTTCAGGAAAATTACCAATTTAGAGCTATGCATCTGAACTGTTTCAGGAATAAAATGCAAATCAGTGGACCGATCAATAAGTAGAAGCTTAGAGACTTGCCTTGAATGACCCACTGCTCTCACTGTCAATGACAATGAAGAGCGGCCTTCTTGTAAATGGAAGTAAGTCAGAAGGGTAAATGTAACTGGAACCTGAAAAGGAATATTGACAACTAATGAGTAAAAATTATGCTTGAAGGACAAAAGAAAACAATCAAAAACCAATTTGCATTTCATTAAAGAGATGATAATTTTAGTCATTCAGTTTTCTTCTAATAATAATACATACAAGAAATAGACTTTCCCCTAGTACAAAGAAAGCACATGCACACAAACTAACTTGGAGATAGTTTGTCTTGAAAGAGGCAGGACAGAGATGACAGGCAAATTGAATTCCAGAATGACGGAATAGGCAACAGGGAAGTCGTGGGGAGAAAAAAACATTAAATGCACTATCCATAGATTCCAACCATACATGCTTGAAAATAAATAAAAAAATTACCAATTCAAAAGGTTATGCATCAACTGAAAGTTATAATATAATATCTATCTGGTTAGTGTCTTCCAAAATGGGGAAAAAAATTGAAATATCTGCAGGGCACAAAGGGGACTTTTGAGGATTTGCAAGGTTAACAAAAACATACTCTAGTATCTCTACCTTTAGCATAGCAGTCACTTAGGTTGGTGACTACATTAACCTAAATGACTTGGGCTCGGGATTTGGTAAAGGCATTGTCGTGTATCAGTGATGACCTGACCCTCAAAGTTAGAGAGGCTAAAAGATTCATCTTCCACAGACGAAAGTATGATATGAACAGACACCGGAGAGAAAGAGAGCGAAACAAACCTGTACAGGCTTATATTTTCAGATCTATCTCAGAGTAGCTACTTAATTCAATTGGGGTTTAAAAACAGGATTTATTATACCTTCATTTCCACGGCACCCAATATGTATGCAGTCTAGGGGGCTATTTGACAATGCTTCTTCACTTTGTCCACATAAAGGGTTGTGACCTTCAGTCATGGAAGTTGCATGCAAGGCGGTCTGAGATTGGAGGATCTTGACACTGCTCTCAGGACCAAGACGACTGCCCGCACCAGAAGAAGGTGAGAAAATTGGCCCACTTTTCCCTGATACATTTTGAATTACATAAAAGACAGCACAAACCAGACCTTTTCAAGCATGGAAAACTAACATAGCCAGGGAATATTATGTCCCCAGAAGGCCAAAGCTACCTGATAGATAGATGAGAAGAACACCATCAGCAGGAAGCTCATCGCAAGCTGTTGCCAGAACCTGCCACAAGTAGTACAAGATTAGATAGCTATCACTTTAAGTTTATGTTTGTTACTGATTAAGCAGAAAATAATAAGTAGCACAAAATTTTTTAAATTAAGCAGGTGTTTGCAGCTCAACAAGCACGAGAAAACCTACTATCAAATCAATACAGTAAATTCTGCACACTATTCATTTATTCATTCTTGGATAAGCATACCGCAATGAAATGTGTAACTGAAGGACGATAAAGGACAGCTTTCCGTGGATTACGAGGCAGGGTTGGATCAGTGATATCTTGTGTGTGGTTACTGCCACTATTTTTTGTTGTTCCATCTTGACCTGCACCGCTTCCTGAATGGTAAAATGCACCAGAAGGTTCCCATTCTAGACTCTGGAGCATTCTGTAAGTGTCAAGGGTAAGCTCTGAATATTTAACCTGCATAAATTTTTAAAAGCCTAAGTGAATCAAACGACCATAAGGGGAGCCTTGAGCCCTTGATATCCATAATCAAGAGTGTCATAAACCACACTTAAGAGTATAATACCTAATAGCCTCTACAGAGTCTACACTATTCTGCCTTTAGGACAATATTCACTGAAAAAATATACAGTACTTGAACAAAGGAAAGAAAGTAGGCCTAACCTCATTAGGATGGTAGCTACTTAGTACTGCATCCCGTAATTTCAGATTTCTCTTAGGGTTATGTGAGGAAACATTTGGTAGAGTGTCTGGATGAGGATCAAGAACAAGACTGTATCTCAAAGGTCTGATGTTCATAAAATTGGTGTCAGCTTTTAGAAATTTAGCTATTTCTTGGACCACCACCTTCCATTCTCTGAAGTTAGCTTCCTAAAAAAAAGAATGTGGACATCATGCAAATTATCAGTTACCACCACTTAAATACCTGCTATAAACTACATCCGTTGACAAAGTGATTATAAAGTGAAAAGAAAAACCAAATGGAATTGAGAAGAGTAGAGGAGTACATAATTGTAAAAACTTATCTAAACTTGACAAAAAAGAAAAACAATAAAAGTTAATGGAAGCTTTATGAGATCATTGTAAACGGCACACAAGACACCAAGAAAAAGTCACTTGAACAGTTGAACTTCCATAAATTGGACACAAATCAGACATGACACTGAAGAACTGACCAACTTCTTAAATCAAAGCAACACCTTCCTCTGGTTCCAATTTGCAGCTATTAAAAATTACAACAATCACTTCCCCACAACCTCTTCTTAATATAATGGTATGATAGATCTTGAAACTTCTGCTAACATGTTTTCATATTTCACCTCTAAGTCTCTAAAATAGTTAATTATCATACAGCATCATCCCAGAAACCACAGCATAGTGGTTGACAGCCGAATTATACATACCGATGGAATACCTCTCAAACTAATCAGAACTTTGGAAAGCATCAATTAAGATAATTTCCAACATTTACATGATCTGTGTTTCAATCCTCCAGCTCCACCATGTAAACTTTCTGCTTCATACTCTGTCCTCTGGTGATGTTTGCACCATGTTTAGAGCTATAAGACAGACCTTTTCCATATTATCACAAGATTTACAATGGAAACACCGAAACATAAAGCATTATCTTCCTATCCCACCACTCCACATTCCAACAGCCTCCACATTTCAGTTGACACTCCACTCGTCCTTCAAGCTCTAATTTGTCATTTAATTTAAAATGTGATGATGTAATAGAAACTGAAATAAAATACAAATTCTTTGGATAGAACCACCTTATACATTACTTTAATCGTGTCAAACAGCCTTTGACTCATGTCTTGAGGAGTTGTGACTTAAAGTGCCTAAAATGCCATCGTGTGCTGTATGATTTTAGCAGTAATAACTGGAGCATTCATAACTCCACTATGATCATGCCCTCAACTCATATTACGAATCAAAATGCTCAAAATACCAACTTTTTGCAGGTATAAAGATAAAATATTAACAAAGAAATGTATATTATATTCGGCTATTCCTTGTAAATTTCCCTATCAATGCTAAACATTTTTCTAAGGAGATCGATTTCATCAATGTTAATCAAGATTAGCATAAGACCACAGAAATAAAGTATCAGATAAAATTAAAAGTAAATAACCTGAAAAGCCCGCTTGCATTCATCAAGCAAAATCTTCAAGTGATGAACCAACTGATGAACCATATGTCGACGGTTAAGCACTAGACATACAGTAATGAATCTTGCAATAAATCTCAATTGTTTATGTGCAAGATTAATATCTTGAAACATGCCCTCCTTGAAATACTCCCTTGTCAGTAGAGCTTCGTAGAATACATATGATTCTGACAAATAGCTTGCGTCACTTGTGCGTGTATACTGTCCAAAATAAAGCTGACCAATCCGAGATGCAATCTCACCGATCTCCCATCTCTTTAGCCCACCATCTACCAGCTTCTGCCGATTTGCTTGTTGAAACTTCCATAACTCTGTATATACTTTGAATACTTTGCAAAAATAAGTGTCAAACCTGCATTATGTATATATACTATTGCATATCAAAAACCGAACCAATGACCGAGACTCCAAATAGGTAAATAGCCCTCAGCTCCTCACTCTTCATACATAAAGTTTCATCAGAAATTTACTTCCACTCTCAAAATTTTGATTAATTGCCAGAAAAAGATGTAAGATCTAGCAAAGAATAGCAGAATTTGGAGAATTTCCCCCTCCAACCTGCTGTAGGCTTAGTGTTCCAAATTCCAATCCTTGCCAATTAGTGATTTAAAAGGAGAAACATGACAGAGAGGCATACTGAATATCGAACACAACCATACAAAGGGAAAATACTAGTCTAAAATCTAAACCAACATTTCTAGCCACAATATCCTTCAATTGTACAAATAGAAAAACATCTTAATACAGCACATGGAATTTTACATAAATATCAAATTCCAGTTCAATATATAACAAAACAACTTACAAGAATATCAGGAATAATAAATACTGTTTCTATTCTCTCTTGGATATCTGTTGTAATTACTTTTTAGCAAACATATTATCAAACTCCACAGAGGAGGGGTGTATCCAAGTATAGTATCTCTAACAAAACCCTCATTCCTTAAAATTTCTTCTTAATCAAATCGTCTCTTGTGTCCAATTGTTCCCCCCTTCTCATAAATGATACTATCTTCGTCTTTCAGTCAACATATAATCCTCCATAGTGAGTCCACCATCTAAGACAGATATGAAAATTGCAAATATCAACCTTTGTAACAAGCCCTGCCAGGATGTCGAAGGAAGACTTCGTAAGTACAAGTTCTAACCTTCATAGAAAAACAATTCTAAAGCATCTCACACTTTAGTGCAATATACTACTTTATGTTCCCAGTGGTAACCCCAAAATGCTTCTAGTACCCCTTCTGATTTTCCACAAGGGTGAGGAAGGTCAAACAAGCACAAGTTGTTATCCTCCAAAAGTCCAAAATGAGCCTTCCCAGCCAAGGCAATTACAGTTTTGAGGCTGACAATGGACTGTAAACAACCCCTAAAGGCTTCTAACAAACTTTGATAGAGGAAAAATATTATCCAGAGCAATGAAAGAGGATACTTTAGTAGAAAAGATGCATTCCTGTACATTAAAATTTAAAAACAATGAAGAAATATACTGTCTATCACATTTCACGTCAATAAACCTGAAATATGGCCGAGCATGTTGATCTTCAATAATTCTACCTCCCTTTATTCTGAGTTCTGTACAGGTAACCCACATTATAAATCGATGTATGGAAAACAATTCCATCAAATCCTCATGATCTCATAAAAATCATTTTCACATACACCAACAGGGATAATGAGTGATCTCATAAGTGTTCCCTCGTATCACAACATTTTCCAGTTTCCACCAAGGGTAGGTATTACAAGCATAACTTATCTTTGAAAATTGGAATGGTTTATATTCAAGTAACTATGAATGTGAGTTACAACCCGTGGGATGAATCTTTCTTGCATAAAATCTTGTTGGCAACATCCTTAGCTGTGAGATAAAAGAAACTCTATTTAAATGAATGTTTCCAAGAGGCCAAAAAGAATCTAAGCCCCAAGACAATCCCATGAAGCTACTAACCCAACTCAATTCCAATAGCCTATTCTCAAACCATAATCAAATAATTGAGCCTGCAAGACCAAGGACTTCCCCTCAACTTCAACTAAGATCCAAGGGGTCTAAGAAGATCAAATTTGCTAGTAGCATTGTGCGGCACAATATAGCCTATTCTCCTAAAAGAATGTTAGGGACTAAGAGGCAACTCTAGGAATAGATTTTGCTACATGGACAAAAATCTCTTTCAAGTGAGACCAACAGCATAATTTACTAGTGCCATCTCGAGGCATGGTGCATTTTATAGCCCTCGCGTCTAATGTAGACAACCGCCTCTCTAATACAACAAAACATAGCACTATGTGTCTAACTGCTGGCTAAGCTCCCTACCCCTCACCGGCAGACTCCTTACTACAACTAGTAACTACACAATTACACATCAATGGTAGCCGCCTAATCACAGCATGAGAGAGCATTAGTCCAAAACGATACAACAATCACTCCCGCCTAAGGCAAAAACCTCATGTAAGGCAATCAAGCTGATGTTGATGTTAAACGTCACATGAAAACAAGAAACAACCCCCATTTTTTTACTTTCTTCCAACTATCAAATTATCCACTATTACCAAATCATAAACTCCAACAATTCACAAATGTCAAACTACAATTATAAGTATGCTATATAATTCAACAACAAATGATCAAATTCTCCAAGATTGACCCATAAAATAACAAGAAAAACCCAATTCAAAAACAAAACCCATTTCAGAAACAAAACTAAAATCATGAATTCAAGAATCGGGAAAAAGAAATTAGAAATGAAATTTGAAGGGAAGAAGAAATGTACCTATTGCGTTCATAAAGGGGCAAGTCCCTAATCTTAGCGAATTTCTTATCAGCTTTATCAACCAAAGACCAGTAGATTTCAATCGTGGGTATTCCACTATTTTGCTGCGCCATTTTTACAGTAAAATTCAATTCTTTCTCTCTCTTCTTCAGACTCAATTGACCACCCAGAAAAGGGTCTGAGAGACAGGGGAAGAAGAAGACTGAAAATGGGTAATTCTTTATTCTTGAAATGGGGTTAATAATTGTTGTTTGTAGCAGTAATTTGGTAAAGTGATGACCCTAATTGGATGTGCTGGTCACTACGGAGTACTTAAATATGTTCATAGCATCTAAATTGGCACCACGAGGACCCAATTTGCTTACTCCGTAAATGGGTCTACTTTGACATAATCCGTTAATTAAGTTTCGAATTTGCTTTTAAAAGCCGATAAAATTTACTCCTTCTGTATTAAAAAGGTGGAAGGATGGATGAGATATTCGATTTGTTTTTTATGAACAAAAATCGGTTTTGATTCCCTATTCGTTGGTAGTAGATTGGTAGTAGTAGATATCTATGCTTTAGACGAGTATTAAACATTGTATTTAACTAAAAAAAACCAAGTCGGATGAAGTAAGACTGTAAGAGGACCCTCAACCCGCCCCTTGTTTAAGAGGTTCATTGACCATTGCCACCACGACCTAGACCCAAACTCGGCCCATTGAACATTTCAAGACATCAAACACTTAAGAACCAAATAATGTTAATTTTGTTTTGGATACAATGACAAAAGATGACACCTTTCAATCTAACAGGTGAGTTGCCAAATCTTTTGCATGAAATCTATGTCATTGCCATTAATTGCACTTAGTTGATTTGGAAGCACAAACACTTGACACAAGTTGTAATCCACTTCCAACCTTATCATTTACCCCATAATACCTAAAATCATCATGCTCTAAGTATACGATCTAATTTGCAAAAGTCTTTCTAATTTTCTATTCATAGCCACTTTCATTTTCCATTCATAATGGGCTAATGGCTTTCATTTTGCATTTAGGAATTAGCTCAATGGCAATGGAAGAGACACTTGCTCACAAATGAAATAGGAATTTGATCGAGCAATTTTGTTCAGTATAATATAGCTCAATTTGCAAATTATGTAGCCTTTGCCTTTTAAGAGGTCATTCCGTGGACAATTCCATCAAGAAATCAACCCTTCCTTTAACAACAAAGTTACGAGTATATTATTTTATAAGTTTAACTGTACTTTTTTTATTTTCAATTTATTTCTTTGAAACAAGTTTAAGTGTACTCTTATCTTGATAAAAGACGTACCTAATTTTCCCGTAAATCTTTCATTTGGAAAAAAAAAAAAAAAAATGATACTCGTATAGTTGTATGTAGGTGTCCAAGGGCACTTTAGGCGAGGACCATTTGGGTACAATTGTACAAATGTAGAATACATAGTACACCTTTTGTTTTCTACTTCGTATAAATTTGTTGGTCTACTCCTCCTTTGACAATTGGAACAACGATAAACTGAGAGTTGCGAGTCAGCAGTCAGCAAAGATCAGCAGCATTCAACGGTTTCAACTCCGTATTACAATTTCAGGTTTTCTAACTCACAATCTTGAAACTCCCCATTTCAGTGATTTCAATTTTTAATCATAGTCATTCAATTTTTTGATTTCTGGGTTTATATCTCCTTAATTCTTTGAATGTTTTTTCACTCTTATTTTTCTTCTTTAATACATTGGTTGTAATTACAGATAAACAGTATTAAATTGCTCACTTTGAGGTTCTATATATTATTGGAAAATTGAATTGAGGTAAAGATTAAACCCTTTATTTTTTGTGTATTTCTTTTGTATAGATATTGGAGTTTGTGATTCTACTGTTCATTTTCAGTGAAAAGTTTGTTTCTTTTATGTTTTATTTAACGTAAATGGATGTGGGTTTGTTGGGAAATTTGGTCAAAATGCGATTTTTGATTAGTTTGTGAAGTGATTATTTGATTAGAAGTTTAGAACTCCACCATAAAGAAGGAAACGGATGAAGTGATTCGGGTTTTGAATGTGAAGATTTTATTCAGATGGTTCTGTGTTGATTTCTGAAGTTTTGTTGCAATGAGGAAAAAAAATGCTCAACTTCTGTTGTATTTCAGTTTTTAGGTCTTTAGAATATGGCATTATTCCAGAAAGTTAGGAAATTTGATCATTAAGGAATTATAATCTCGTTACCAGCGATGTTTTCTTGTAGTCGATGTATTTCTATAAAAAGTGTCATTAATAACGAGCAACACGAGTTAGGTATCTAAGATTAAGTAATGTAATAAAAATTAATGACATCTGAGTGCCACTTTGTTATCCAAAACTCTATGGTTTTTTTTTTTTTTTTTTTTTTTTTATGTGAAAGAGTGATGGATTGGTGTTTTTGGAATGTATCACTTGGATGTGTTTGGTTGCTTTGGAGCCTCCTAACTTTAAGCTTCTTGGTTCTGTTTTGGGCAATTCTTATAATTTTGTCTTCCTTATAAACAATTCATTATTCACACACGTGACGTATACAAGGGCCCTAGTAATACATAGATGCTTAAAACGGAATGAATTGGTAACTATGCATTCCATCTGAATTTTCAATGAGTGATTAAAATGGAATGAATTGGTAACTATGCATTCCATCTGGATGAATAATAGGTGATGGTTATTTCGTGTAAAATCACTGATGGATTATCCCTTCGTTTTAATACACATATATACCTCCATTAATACTAGATTAGTGTATGATCCTAGCTATTTCAGGTTTCAAATGCAATGCACTGACAAATATTTGGGTGTCTTAACATATATATCTGAATTCTTGGTGTTGCTTCTGATAGTAATGTATCTTTAAGGAAATATCTCAATAAATGGATTTTTATTTTGATCTTTCAGTAGGAACTTATTCATTTCTTCTCCGGATTTTAGTTTCCTCTATTAGTGGGAATAAGGGGTGGCTGGGTTGGGGTGGGAGGATGAGGCACAAAGAAACAGATTCTTACAAGTAATGGATGGCCAAGTGGTTATAAGTGACAGATTATAATCTCTATAGGCTGCTATAACTATCCCTGAAGACACTCAAAACTGCTAAGAGAAATCAATTTCGTCATGTAGGCTGTTCTGGGGACTGATGATATAATTCCTTGTAGCTCATTCACTTCTGTTTTTTTTTTTTTTTTTATAAAAAAATGTTGATTGGGCCTTCCTCACAGTGGGTTGTGTGTATGGCAATAGATTGGGACCAGACAAAAATTATGCAGCATTTACCTGGCCACTAAAGATAATTTACTCTCTAGGGTTTGGATGTTGCTTGCTTGAGAATTGGGGGAAGTCCAGTGTGATGTCTACTGATAATAGTACAGCAAATTCGATCAGGTATTCATTCTAGACCTGTCCAACCCGTTAGTATTTTAACATCCATATACAGTAGCTTTTGCTCAGTATTTTTTCTCGGTTTTTTTCCACTTTCAATTTATCACTTTCCTTTCTTTGCTCCATTTTTTTGCAAATAATTTCTTGTGACAATTTACTTTAGCTAACCCCATATCATTTTGGGACTAAGGATTGTTGTTGTTTTGGTCTTAGCTCCTCTTGTATAATTACTTTTTTGTTTCCTAGGCAGGACATTGGAAATTCTGCTTCAAGGGATTTAAAAGGAGATGGAAGTCTTAAAACTTCTGAGGAACAAAAGGTTTGGTGTATGTAACTTTACTTATGTATGTAATTCATTCCATCTATGTTTGTCTAATATTATAGAATCCACTACTTAAAATCATCGAGCAGGAACTTTTTGGGCAAGTCAGGACACAAGAACATGAGATCTTTTCTCTTAGGGAAAAAATTACTCAAGCCTATATTAAGGTAGTGCTAAGAATATAGTTACTTGATAATTTGTTGTTTTCTGGTGCTTCTCTTTTACATGGGAATGAGCCTGTGTCTCCTTTAAATTACAGGAGATGCAGATGCTCAATGAGAAATATGCTTTGGAGAGAAAGTTTTCAGATCTGCGTATGGTCCGTTATCTAGAAAACTGTTATTCCCTGTCATTTTCTTGTATTTGTGAAATTGCTTTGCTTTGGATGATGGTGATTGCTCATCCAATACCTGATATGATAGGCCATGGATGAGAAGCAAAAAGAGTCGATTACTGCAGCCTTAAATGAATTGGCTCTCAGAAAAGCTGACCTTGATGAGAATGTAAGACTAACCAATGATTTGAAGGTAAAGAGAGTCTTTTCCCTCCTAGTTTATCAACTCTACTTACCCAAGTGTTTCATCCACCACCCTCTAAAAGAAAGATATTCATGAAGCAAACCCATAATATAATTAAGTGATAACACTTGTACTAGACAATTGTGTGGCATAAGATAGGCAAAACCAACTCTAGAAACAAGTGCTTTGTCCTCTTGGACAAATTAATAATTTTTTTCCTCTTTTAGGATGCAGAAGAGCAGAGATATTATTTCATGACATCTTTGCTTGGATTATTGGCTGAATTTAGCACACGGCCGAGCGTCACAAATGCTTCTTCTATTTGCATGAATCTCAAGGTATGGATATCAGATAGTTGTAAAAAAAAAGGGCAATATTGTCTTTAATCTATTGATGCTGGTGTAAGAGTTTTGCTTTATTATTTGTTTTATATACTGTGGTGATAACTCGGTCTTTAAATCTTCAGTCCAACTAAGCTGGCAATATTAGCGGTGATTGGAGCTTAAAGTTACTGCAGATTTTGAGCATGAGGAGATAGGAAACTAAGGAAGGAAATTTACATGACGATGTTTATGTCTTGAATTGAAATATTATTTGTCATTTTCATTTAAGTTCAATGCTTCACTTACTGAAAAGATGCAAGGTTGTGAAAAGAATTGGTAGTTTCTTGTTATGTTATCAAAGGGCGTTCCTCCTAGAAAAAAAAAAAATTCCTCTGGTTTTGGTAAAAGACTTGTTTCTCTAACTGTGACTATCCTACAGCCAACATCCTCTACTTGATGAGATTCTTGTTTCTGATCATCTGAAATGAGCTCAGATTTTTGTCTGATTACCTGAAGAGAGATTAGTTGCTAATATCTGATTTTGTATTCACTTTGGTTTGTTTTAAATTTGTATAAGTCCGAGGCTCTGATTGTGTTGTTGACACTGTTCTTTTTGTGTCTTTTGTTTGGGTAATGAAATTGCAGCACTTGTATGATCAACTGCACCAGAAACTACAGGTAAGCCTTTCATTGGGCATCACAGATGCTTCTTTTATTCTGTATTCTCTGTATTGCTTTCCCTGTTATATAATTTTTTTTTATTTATTTTGCAAGAATCAAAAATTATTTGCAAGAGCTGATGTCTTGTTTAAATATAATTATGCAGACATGGCTGCATTTTCATGTATGTTTTAGTAGCGGTGCTTTTAATGGGAAAAAAAAATTCCAATATGGTATGAGGATATAAGATACTTAGTAATTGGCAAACAAAGCTGATACCATGTAGGTAGAGCAAAGGCACCATGAATGGGGTCTGCAATTAATCTTTGTAGGTCCCTGATCCACGTTCTTTGTATGTTGCGTGAATCCAGCTCAATCTCCTTCGATTCTTAGTATAATTATTAAATGGCCACTGCAATAAGTAGAACTTGGGCAGTGGCTGGCTTTAAGTTGCAATTGCGGTCATCTCATTCAGTAAGAAACTAAGAATAACAAAATCGCAGCTAATATTTCTTGCCTGATTGCTTAAGTTAGTGGGAGAGGAGTCCTCACATATCCAGAGCCTAATAGCCTATTACCTCACTAACCTTAATGGTCTTATAATTATTGACTGGTTCTCAAGCTCGAGACTCTAGAGGTTTTTTTTCTTCAGCTGCTAGGTTTTTTTTGAAATATTGTTTGTGTGTGTGGATGCTTCTTTCCCAAAATTAGGAAGAACTGAAGGAGGGAGAGCCCAGTTTGTCCTGCTTTCATTATGGAAAGCCATGTCTCTTCTTTATGGAAATGAATAATGCACAATCAGTTTTGGATATCCAGCAGTCCAGCTGTAGTAAAGACTATAAGGTGAAAATATTACTGCGTATTAATATTGGAATCTGGAACTGAATAAGAATAAGATGTATTATAAATATTTTATTATTTTTCCTGCTAATATTTATTACTGTTCGGCAAACTATCAAGGGAGATTTTCAGAATTCAGTTTCCGTAGCTTTTGGACTATTTATATCAGGGACTAAAGTTTCAAACAAATTTCTCTTATTGTTGTAGGAAACAACAAGGGAGTTGAGGAATCTCACTCAGGACCCATATTATGATATCGTTTCGCAACCTAGCAATGTACATGTGGAGTCTCCTTACCAACAAATGGTAATGTTCTATCTCCCAGGTGTGTGCTGCATTGTATGGTGATTTTCTGACTAACTTATAAAGGATGGACTGTTGTAATAAGGCCTTCCCCTTTTGGTATTAAATAGACCTCTTTATGGGAGCATTTGGGTTTGCCTCAGTTGTCTATTAGTCTATTAGATATTAGCAACAATTACTTTTGTTGTATGCGATCCTTATTGGAGCCTATTATGCAGCCTTTGTGAGTCTTGATCCCATGAAATAGTGGTTCATGGCTTTTGGGGCTTGTGGGCTCATTTAGTATTTTTCTCTCACCACAATAAGTTATGGGATAAGTTGCTGACATATGCATCTTGATTGTTCAATTCTTTCACATGTAATTTTACAATTCGATGTTAATATTTCCTTATTTGTTCACATAGAAAGGAGAATCATCTCTATCTAGTCGAGCTGAAGAATATTTACCAACAACCAATAGGGCGTGGCCTGATGAGCAGACTGGGCACTTGCAAATCTATGGTGAGATGCATTTCCATTCTACAATAGATACATAATTAGAAAGCCCTTACCGAAAATAAATTTGCTCTTTGCTTCTTCCTTAACAAGTGGGTTGTATCTTTTGTGCTTAATGTGTAAAATAGCTAATTGGTTATAGCAACTTAGATGCTACTCATTGTGTTAATAAAACTGTGTGATGGTGCTTAAGTATACCTTTTCTGTTTAAATCAAATCAATCAATATATGTGGACGGGCCGTTAACCCCAATTCCTGGTTATAGCATTTCAATAAACTAATAATGGTGCTGACTCCATAAATAGCCAGCCAATATGGATGTTGCCAAGGGTGGTGTCTTGGGAGGTCGGGTATATATGCAGTATGACCTTTGACTTCTTTGATTGACTGAATTTCTGATCAACATACAGTCTATGCAGAATAACCAATAATGGTACTTCGTATGTGTTGAATCTGTTTTCACTATTAGATCTTATTAGGTATGGTAAAAGAGGATGTATCATGTGTTTCAATGTATTATGTGTAGAAACTAAGTAGGCTTCAGGGTTTTTTTACAAGTTACTGGCTGGCAATCTCTAGTCACTTTATTTGTCTTTCTTGGTTGAAATAATTTCTTTATTAATCTCTTTTCTCTCTTCCCCGTTCTGACTTTTTTTTTTTTTTTTCCTGCCCACAATTCTTCCTTTGTTGGAAAAGCGTGATATCTCTGACTAATCCATTTTTATATGCATGATAAGTATGTCATATTTTTAGAAATCATTATCCTTTCTGCTTCTTAATATCATGTTTTATCAAAAAAAAAATTAATATAAAAAACATGGTGTTGGAATTATGGGTCACGCACCTGCTCACTTTTGTGCTATAAATTGATGAAGGATACTCATGTTTAATTTTCCTAACTTCATGGATTGGATATTTTTAAGGTGAACTATGATTTACGCAATGAGTCTGACTATTTGTAAATTTTCACATAACTTTTCTTTAGATGAGGGTCCTGGAATTGAAGGTTTCCAAATAATTGGTGAAGCTAGATTGGGAGCCAAGCTTCTTGGGTGTGGCTATCCTGTACGAGGCACTTCACTTTGCATGTTTCAGGTAAAATAGAACAAGTTCTTCCTACCATGTTGGATATTATTACTTCTTTCAGTATTGATCAAGTTTTTACCTTTTCACTCTTTCGAATAACAGTGGGTTCGTCATCTTCAAGATGGGACTAGACACTACATTGAAGGTAAATGGTGTACATCCATACTTCTATGCTATTTGCCTCAAGATGGACTCGTGATTATATAATCTTTTGCAGGTAGATTACATCAATATGTTCTGTCATGTGACAGTTTAGGCTGCAGTTTGATCAACCTATGTCCATTATTCAGGTGCTACCAATCCAGAGTATGTAGTTACAGCTGATGATGTTGACAAGTGTATTGCTGTTGAGTGCATTCCAATGGATGAGAATGGTCGTCAGGTATTCTCTTGAGCCATCAATTTGATGAGTTTTCTACTGCATATAACTCTTATTTGAAGTAAAAATATTCTTGAAAGTTGAAGCAAAACAAGCCTTAATCAAGTAGGGCAGTAGGTATGATCAGGATGTAAGACAGAATTCATGTGGGTTGCCTCCATATGTTATTCTGATTGTCATTATATGTGTCTGATTAAATGAGAATTAATAATTTGCAAAACTATAAGATTTTTCATTTATAGAGGTTTATATCCGCCGTAAATGGTGGCATGTAGCTTTCAACTAAAGAAAAGATAAGTATTGCGATGCAAATATTATGGTTGTCTTCCATTTGAAAAATTACTCTTATATTTTATGCTTCTGCATTCAAGAAGTTAATTTGCATGGCCAATATACCATTGTATGTGTCATCAATCTTACCTTTCCACCTGATACATTAGAATATCTGACCCAGATGATGTTTTGGACCTTAATATTATTTCAACAGATGTCTTACACTTGGTTGAGAGCACTTTGCTACTCACATTGATCCAGAGTTATAAGTAGTTCTTATACATTTTTACACATCATGAATTTAGTTGAATTTATTAAAAGCTCTGCATTTGGGTCAAAATACATTACCAATGCGACTTATAATTTAGACCAGAGGGGTGATATTATTGTACATTGTTTTTTCATTGGTATGGATTAACTTTCCTTTATTGGGTAAAACATGAAACCAATATGGTGAAGCCAACTAACTTAGTTAAAGTCTTGGGGGTGGTTGTTTCTCAAAAATCATGTCTACATTAGTGCCCTTTCAGGGTCCCTAAGTCCCTATGCGCCAAAATAAATAAATGATACCAATGTATTACTTTCTTTCTGAAATCACATTCTTGATAAATCAGAAATGTAACAAATCTCTTTTGTTGCAATAATCAGGGTGAATTAGTAAGACGCTTTGCTAATGACCAGAATAAGATAACATGTGGTAAGTCTGTTTTCACTAAATCTCTTTGTTTATCTAGCTCATTGTTGGTCAGTTCTTGAATATTTTCTCCTTCACTAGACCCAGATATGCAAGCAGAGATTGACTCGTATATTGCTAAAGGCCAAGCCGATTTTGGTGTATTAGTTCTGGTAAGTATACTAGTAATAGTATTTATATTCTTTGCATGCTTCTGATCAGAGTTGACATCATTCAAACAATCATTGGTGAACAGTTGACTACCTTAGCTTCCAAATAAGTAAGTGAAAGAAAATTTCATACTAGAATGACTATCTTTCACCTTAATTCTCTTTTCACGACCCAAGAACATTGCCTATTGTTTTAAGATCTTTGCATCATTTTTATGAGATATTGACTTTAGACTAGATTGCCGGACACCTTAAAGTTGTAAACAAGGGGAAAGAGAATGAAATGTTAGATATCTTGGTCCCTAGGGAGAGTTGACCTGATTTGAGGGTTGATTTATCGGGCTTTATAATCGTTGATAAAATCATATAATTATTCCTTGTTTGGATTGAACTATACATAAGTATTGGAAGGGAAGGAAATTACTAATATGAAAGTCCCCGTAAAATTCTTGTTTCACTTTTTCCGTTACATTGGTGAAATTTGGAAGATAAGAATGATTTAAATTCCTGTAATCTTTTTCTTCTTATTTTAAATTAAGGCTTCTGTGCAGAACAACTTATTTTTCCTCTACATAGAGATTGATCTTTAATATATTCTTGCTGAAAAACTAAATAATTACAGTAGAGGATAATTTGAAAAATCAGGGTGAAGTTTTATTGGACATGAGGTTATTCAAGTGACCATTTAGGACATTAGGGGTGGCTTCTATTTGGGTTGATTTTAAATAGGATCTGAGGTGATCTAGCCATTTTTTTAAAAGTATATAAATATTCCCAACGTATACAATAAAGGAAAATAAATTACTTCATGCTTGAAATACATTGTCTAAATCATATCTGACTAATGTTGTACTTTAACATTTATAAGGCTTATAGACTGTGAAGTGATACATATTTTTGTATTGCTTGTCAAGCAGTTGGATTCATTTAATCACTGGGAACCAGCAACTTTTTTTTTACGGCGCTCAGGCTTTCAAGTGAAGATCAATAAAACAGGAGCTCTTCAAATTGCTGATGAATTCTCAGAGAACTTATCGGTATGTTGGATGAGTGCATTTTTCATAGACCTCCTCCCAAGAAAAGGGAACTCCTGTTGTTTATAAGGCTAGATGGGCAGATGGGCTCGCAGTTCACGTTAAATAAAAAGCTGTGTATCTGCAAAATCCAGTCATTGTATATGACTTATTACCAATTTTTGCACTTACCTGTGTCCAACTTGTCTAATATAGCTGCAACATTTTAATTTTATTGCCCCTTGCTGTTCTCTCTTGAGATCAATATAAATTTAGGACAGAACTTATCTGTAGTCTGGGGGCTCTAGCACTCTGCAGGTTTTTCATTCTTTATTTACTGAGATAGGGTTTTAGATTTCGTTTATACAATATATGATTTACAAAAGAAACTATCTCAGCTATACCTTCCTTTGAGTCTAACTCTCTAATAACACTCTTTCTTCCCTAAGCTACCCACTCAAGAACAGCCTCCCCAACTTCCTGCTCTTGAGTATGTTTATGCTGTACCTTTTAGTCATTTCTTGTGAGGTATGAATACAAATTATCATCAAAAGTCTTTCATGCCATGCCAAAAGTGGTTATAATTGCCCGGAATATCGATGTGCATTATTGGGTTCCATGGCTTCTTTTACCTTAGCCTTTTCGTGCTCAGTTATGTATTTCTTTAGTAAATCCATAGCCCTTTCAAGCATTGAGGTGAATGTCACCATGTTTGATTCCTAAATTCCAGGCATTACTTTTCTGAACTATACCTCTCAAAATCTCAAGTTTAACCTTCAGCTCCGCCTTGGTAAAGATTTCTTTGGCCCATTTAGCTGTATTACGAGTTTCTTGGTTTGTCTTCTTCAGTCTTCACATCAAAGTAGCAATTTTCCGAAGTTTCATGTTGCTTACATCTTGAACAAGTAGTATTAGGCCAGTACCATAGCCAACTCCCGTTACATCAATAGTGACTCTCCAAAAGAAATTATCCTTCAAGGACCTTTCCAAATTCACATCTTTTGCAGCATTATAGCCTCCTAATTTATATCATGAGACATAATTGGAGCCAAAATTCCATACCCTGACTTGTGATGTTACTGTATGCTAAAATTTTATAACTTACCAGTACCAATTCTGACTACCTTGCGGCTATTAGTTATTTTATTATTTGGTTTGTCTTTGTTTTTATATGTAATTTTATGTATAACTTCACTGTTGTTGCTCCTGCAGATCAAGATTCCTGGTGGATTGTCAACACAGTTTGTTCTAACATGTTCGGATGTAACTTCACACCCTTTAAGCACATACAATGATATTAGGTGATATAACATCTTGCAGTTTGATTTTCTTAATTGATGTCATAATATCTGAGTATCTATTTGCAATTTGCATGCCGTGAATTTGGTTTTTATGTTTGTTCCTCATAATACGATTTTGTCTTTAAAGTCATAGTGGACCAAAATGGTGAAATGAGACAACATGTCAACTGGGTGTGAATCTTATTATACTAGCCATCTCTGATAATCTTAATTGGACGTGTGTTATTTCTACCTATTACTCAAAGTAATGACAAGTTAGGAAATCCAATTAGTATGTATCATTACTAATGATTACGAGCTCTAAATATCCTATTATAGTATGCTAGTTATCAGGCTCTTGATTCCAGGGATGAACTTATGATTATGGAGTTCACAACTGAGGTGGGCGCAGAATGTCCTCTGCTTCTTTCTTTCCTTCCTAAAATTTTACGTAGTCTGAAACGTCTCATGAAACAGTATGCCTTTGTTTGTCTGCAATTTATAGTTACTGTGAAACAAAAGTTACTTGTATGTTTTTATTCTGATTTCATTTATAAATTTCTGATTTTCTACAGAATGCGTGACACTCTTGTGTTGACTATAAGAATGTTCCAGAACAAGGTAATCTTTTTTCTTTCATTTACGAGGATGATGTAGAATTTATGTGTCAATTTGCTGCATTGTCATTTCAGTGATTTTGTTTATGTTTGCTGCTTTGTTATCTTCACATAGCTTTGATGTACCTAAAATTATTTCTGAAATTGGTGGAAGTTCAGGAGAAATTTATTCTCTAAATTACTCGCAAGCTTTCCCCTTCATAAATCTGTAAAGCCTAAAAATATCATTTTCTTTTCGTTTCTTTTTAGTATACTCCATAACTAAACACAAATTAAGTAGTAATGTCAGTGCTGACTGCTTATGTTCGGCCAGTACAGATTAGTCACTTTATGAGAATGTTAGAGACTTGGAGAATCCTAATCCAATATGTAGTGTCAACTGTCAGGTGACTAAAACGAGTCTGTACCCATGTCGAAATGTTGAAGTTCCGACATAAGTACTTGACTACGCTGCCTAAAATACCCGAAAGGAAAAGCTATTTGGAAATGTGCTAGTGAACTTATATCCTGACTCCTGTGTGATTGTTCTGTATAAAGAATAGAACAGAATATAGACAGAAAGTAGCTTTTCCTTTTCTTACCTGTTGCTGGAAATAACTCACTGAATCACTTTTCAACCCATGATTACTTCTCTATCACTTTAATACTATAAATTAATTAGTATAACTAACAAAATAAAAGAATTAGGATAGAAAGATTATGTGAATAATGACAGATCACTAGGATTTGCTGGCTTGCTTGCTTTTTTAAAAAATAAACTTCCAAATGTACTAGTTTGCAGCTTTTGGATTTGTGTGTACAAGTACTTTTAATGTTTAAGTATGTATTTACATTAATTTCAACATAGTTTTCGACTTTTCGCCGTATATGATTATATATTTTCTAAAATTATTTATAATAATGTAGGCTGTGGATGATCGCAAAAAAGGGAAAGGACCATTATAGGTCACAAATTTTGATAAATACAAATCAAGAGCCAATTACAGCATTTTGTGCATCAAAAATTGATATTTCATGTGAATGCTTGTATTTTTATGTAACTCTAGTCAAAATTTTGCATTTATTATTTACTATGTTTGTCCATTTTTTTGTAGATTAATGTTTTGTAACATTGAAACCACATTTATATTCTCCCGTACATATTAGAAAGTGATGTTTTATTTTGATATCTTAGGTCGTCTTTTTGCCTTGGAGTTAAATTTTTATTGTACACATGGCATATGATTGATACTCCGTAATAAAAAAATAGTGTGTTATATTTACTCCATAATTTATACTTTGTATTATTTTTTTATTTTTTTTTTGTTGAATTCACTCATAATTTGTTTAGGAGTGAGTGTTGAGAGGGAGTATAATGTACGGCGTAATATGTCTAGTTTAGAAATGAAGGTGTTTTTTTTATACCTTTGGTCGGGTTGACATGTTATGCTTATACTCCGTATTGTTATTATAAAAGGCAAGAGATTTAAAATACAGTTGAGAATTTGTACGAGTATTAGACCAGATATCCAAAAAATTTAAATCGCATGCAGATTAAAAAAAAAAAAAAAAGTAATTATGTAGTTTTGATTTGTCCTGGATAGCTTGAAGAATTGAAGACTTATCTTTTTATTATTACAACTCTTTCAATCTTTCCTATGTTTTCATTATAATATGTTGAGATTTTTTACAAAATCATATTTTATATAGTCAAAATAAATTCAACTATCATCAAATAAACCAACATTTCACTCCCAAGTCCAAAATTCCTGCCCAGTGCCCACCAACCAAATTCCATATTCACAAATTAACCTTATTTTTCACCCAAATTTGTATTCCACGTGCATTTCTCTTTCTCTATTCTGTGCACTGAAAATATGTCGGATTTCATCAGCAAAAACATTACAGTTCATGTCGGTGTACGAATTACTCTATATCTTCTTCGTAAAGAATGTCTACAAATTTCAGTAACTCCAAAAGCTGATTGAGATTAGTGGGATTTTAACCCTACATACTACAAGTGGGATTTTCAATGGAGGGTTTCTCTGGATGTCATTGTTCTTCTTGTTATTGTCAATGAATTCTTCTACTAATATTTACAAGATGGGAAGTCGGTTTTTGTTCGATCTTAGGGCTTCATCACTACGTTAAAGACACCAAGACTTTTTTCAATTAAATTAGTTAGCATTCACACACGACAATAGTTGTATAAGAATCTTTGACATTAATAAATTGAAGCAACATTTTCTTTGGTACAAGAGTTGAAGAAAACTTACTAAATTCTGGTAAACTGCTAAATGCCTAGGGCTAGCAACATGTTAGGGTCCAATCCAAGTTGATTTTGTGTTTGTTTCGAAAACTTCATGAAAGGTAGAAATATAATGTACTCTCTATGTATTTCTTTCAAGAAAATGAAGCAAATTCCCTAGAAACTTTTCTTTATTGAAAGCGGATTCCTTACATCTATCTAGATTATGGATATTAGGACAATCAAATACAAAGTACTCCCTCCGTCTCTAAATTACATTCCTCTTTGGAAATTTACATGGGAATTAAGGAGGGAAGAATAAGACAAATAACAATAATTAGATAATGCAATGAGAAGTACAAAGATAGATTAGTTATTATTCATGACATGTCATCAATTCTTTGCAAAAATAAAGGACCAATCACATGCTCCTAATTGAAAATTTTTAACCAATCATATTCATTGTAATTTGGTACAAGGATTATGAGTGAGATTAGGTAAGGATGAGTGAGAAAGCACTAAATATAAAACAGAAAAAGAGAGTTGATTTACCTAAAAAAAAACTTACCAAAAATAGAAAGGAGGAATGTAATTTAGGGACGGAGGGAGTTTATAATAGGGTCTAACAAGAACAATACTTGTATTTCTATCATCACAAAAGTGACAAATGTAACCTCCATCATCCAGACTTCACAATAGAGCCTCAAGAACCGATCAACCGTGCAACTAACTAACTAGCTCTACTTGGTTCGGAGGGATATAGCTCAGTTGGTAGAGTGCCGCTCTCACAGCTAGGTCGCGGCTGGTTGCGAGACATTATTGTGCAAGTTTGATAGTATCATATTAAGATCAACTTATGGATTCTCAGTACAAACAAAAGTAAATGATAAAGTAAGAGCACCTAATTCTTTCTTTAATAAAGAAAAGAAAGAGAAAGAAGCTTGCAAATGGTTCTAGACTTCAAGTCCACCCCAAAACAAAAGGAAGTAAACACCATTAAACTATGGACAAATGTATGTAAGTATCATCATCTATGAAAAAATTATTATGCAACAACCGCCCAACTATCCATGTGACTCATTTTGACTTTTTAACCAGTAATTCAAGCATTCCAATCATTAAATCTCACCCCCATTTACATTATTTTCTAATTAATTATCAATAATAATCCAACCAACTCTCATAATTTAGATGCTTCCATTTCGCAATCACAATGCTAACTATAAAGACTAGAATATCACCTTCGTTTAGAACCAATAGTCACATTTTAGTGTAATTTAAACTGGAAACGTGTCAATTGAATCAATTTCAAATGTAATAAGCATTCACAAATTCAAAATACAAATCATATACATAAAGGAGATGTTACCTTTATCGAGATGAATAGTCACATTGATAGTGTAATCAAATATAGTAACATCCAAATAAAATCAAAACAAAACCAAGATGAAGATTCAAGAACAAATCCTTCAAATTCGCCTTTCATTTGTAGCAAAATTTACAACAAACAAACTCTATTTTTAACTCAACTCATAAGTTTATGATATGAGTTCATAAATCTAATTACCAATAAGGCAATAATAATAATAATAATCATATCAATATACAAAATTAAAAAAAAAAATCTACCTTTTTTCGTGGTAATTGTATTCATCTTGAATTATCATTATTATTACCTGTATTGTTATTAATAGTATTGCTATTATCATCATCATTAATTTCTAATTTTGTTTCTCTCCCTTCAAAATTCCCACACCCACCACCACCACCACCACCACCACTTCCTACCTCATCACCTTGCGTAGCCTCCAAAACTTGTACTCTCCCTTCCAACTCCCGGATCATCAAAACCGCCTCGCCACTCCTCCTCTCAACCCGCAACGCCGCAACACTAGCGCTGTTCACACCACCACCCGTGTTCGTGTTCGGGTCCGTAGCAGGACCCGAACCAGAGGAGGATCTCATGGGCGGAGCTAAGTTCAAAGTAGACCGACAAAGCGGGCAATTAGAGTGAGTCTTAAGCCAAGTATCAATACAAGGCAAATGAAAGGCGTGCTCACAGTTGGGCATCAACCGTAGATTCTCATTCTCATTAAACTCAGTCAGACAAACAGCGCATTCCGTGCCGTCGACTAGCTTATCCTCCCTCCGATACTTAAACACCGTGATCTGACGAATAAACGCGTCGTCGAGACCAGCGCCGGACGAGTTGGGCCGGGTCGGGTCATGGATCAACGAGTCCACTCTTGAGAGAGGGTCGGAGGTTTCGGAGTCGAGGAATCGGTTGATTCTGCGACGGTTGCGAGAGCGACGGCAGAGCTTGGAGATGACGGTGAAGTAGAAGAGGAGGAGGAAAGCGGCGGCGAGGACGGCGATGAGAGCGGCCATTAATGGGGAGATGTGAGAAGAAGATGAGTCATCGTTGTCATCGGAGGAGATGATGTTGGGGTTGAGGAGGAGAGGAGGAGGAGGGGGGAAGATGCATAATTGGGGGCAGTTGAAGGAGCAACCTTGAGAGCAGAAATTGTAGGTTTTGGAGGTTGATGGCCATGGTTGTGGAGCTCCAATGGAGATGGGGGAAGCCATTGATGGTGATTTGAGGGGAGTTTAGTTCATTGGAAATGTTGGAGGGAAGTTGGGTGAGGGAGAGAGGAGAGAGGAGAGAGGAGAGAGAAAGAGAGAAGGAAAAGGGAAAGTAGAAATGGGGAAAAGGGGGATGAAATTATTTTTTTGTGTTTTATATTCTTTTGATTAATTATGATGTTGATTAATGGGGGATTGTGGATGGAGTGGCATGTGTATGTGTATAAGTCCATGAGTGTATCATTGTAACTTTTATAAGTGTATATGTTGGTAAGGGTGTTTAAACGACGTTTTATGGTTGGTTCTGTTCACCTTATTTTCATAGCTTATTTTAGGTATAGTAAGTTTAATTTAACAAAATTAAGGGTATGTTTTAATTGACTGAATTGAACTGAACTGAACTTATTGGAACTGAACTGAAAATAATGAAGAGAACGGTCCTAAAGTTCTGATTAAAGGTAACTCGAATAGATTAAAATTAAAGTAAGGTTAAATAAGGTTTAGACTTCAGATAAGATAAGTTCAAATAAATGATTATCAGGTGAATAGAATACATCCTTAATGTAATTTTACATCCTCTCATATTACGATGTGTGTTCAAATGATGTTGATGAGTGGGAGGTGGTTTATGTTAGTTTGGTGTATAAGGTCGACATTAGAATGTAATTTTATACCCTCTTATATTCTAGTTTTTTTTAATCCTATTGAATTGGGGTCTATATCATAAGTTAATTAGTCCATCTATATATACAGGTTTAGTAGAGTAGGAAAGAAGATTATGAATCTTCATTTTCAAGCACAAGTAGATAGTGAAGCTGAAACTTTTGATTTGAAAAATTCACAAGATGAGTTTCTCACTATCTTCATTAAACTTGCTTGCGTAAATTTAAATCAATATACCTATACTAAAAGCGAAACAAGAAATGACACTTGTCATAATCTGGTTAAAAAATTTCCCTCCAAAAGGTCCTCTTTCTTTTTTTCTTTTTTTTTTTGTTTTTTTTTTTCAAAGCTTCTTAGAGAAGTATTTAATTTAATACTTATTTTACAATAATACTTCTAAACTATTTGGCAAGTACATTCATTTTTACACATTCAACAAAGATTTATATATTTATTTATTTTATGACGGGAACAAATCATATAATACAAAAATGTAATATTATCTATAACTTTGTAATGTAATCTATGGTTATTTTTATTAGTCGTGCATGCATTTCTTCCTCTGTTTTCTTTAAAGATTCAAAAAAATTGTAATTACAGAACTTTCATCCTATTTTGCAATTTGATATAATTTTTTATAGTAAAATAATTGTATAAAACTAATGATAAATACTGAAATTACCGTGCATGGCACGGGATCTAACCTAGTTATATATTAATGGTGAGTTGAAAGAGGAATTTATATTATAGATGTATGTAATTTTACATCCTCTCTTATCCTACCTTCATTTACATACATGTAGATGGTATGTTAGATGATACAATACAAAAACCCGGTCTAAGTAGATTATGTATTCTGAGATATTATACTTATAAAGTTATAATAGATTTAAATTATAGCTGAGTGTACATTTGAGTATGTATGTGGATATGAATATGATGTGTATGGCTTGAAGGGTAGTCATTATCATAATTGGGTAGAGTTAATTGAGTCTACTTTCTTTCTTTATCTTTTCTTTTCTTGTATACTTTGCTTTTTTTAGTTTTGACGAACGGTTTGTATAAGTTTTATGGACAATTATTTAGTTGGCCTATAAGTTATAAGATTATAAGTAGTGTATAAAATAACAAGAGTTGGTATCAAACGTGTTTGTGTCATGTTCTAATATAATTTTCATGGGTGACTTTACATCACTTAAGTTAATGGTCAATAGATGTATAAAATATCCCTTCAATAGAATAATTATAAAATGTTAGTAGTTTGCAATTACCCTAAACCTTTATTTTGGTGTCATGTGACCAAAATTAATCGAGTAGTCTTTGTCTAAACCATTAAAGGCTAATAAACGGAGGGGTATTTGTGCCTAGTATAGGCAGAGTGTTTTTGTATACTCTAATTAATCATTTCTATTTATGTGACTAGCATTACTTTTGATTACTTATCATCCTTTTTTAAAAAGTTTAATACTTAAAATAAAAGTTGAAATTTCATTAATAATAAAATTACGACTAGATAGCGCGCTCAAATTTTAGAACGGAAAAACTGTTGATGAGCCTTTAAGTCTTTATATATATGTATCTTGGCAAAATATATACAGAGTGCGTAATAATGATGGGTCTCTTATGTAGTTATGTTATTAAAAAAAACACCATGGTTTGTTTTTAGAGGAGAAAAATAGCTTACTTAAGGAGATAGAAGTACACTTTTTCTGTTTTAAATTAAAAGTAAACATTATGTTCAATGTAAAATATTTAATCTAATGACTCAAGAAGGTATTACAATCCAAAAAAAGAAGGTATTTGGGTTGGTGATCAAAGTTTGATAAATTAAATTAAAGTACCTCTAATCAAACTTTAATCAGTGATTTACGTCTTTGAATCTCCATAATAAGATTTTCAACTTACCTTTTTATTCCACACACTAAATGACAAGAAGATAAAAATTTCCATCTTGATATTTTAATTTTCACGTAGATGACAATGTTATAAGTAACTTCTTTTCAGTCAGTTGTTGATCTAATGATCTTGCCCTGGTAAAGTCGTAAATCGTAATGCATAGTCATAACAAATTTCAAAAGTTTATAATATGATGGTATAAACAAGATTCGATTCCATGTTTATAATTGTGCATATCTTAATACTTTTCAACTATAGAGTAAAGTTTTCGAGTTGTCCTTACACTTTTTTTTTTCTCTTAAATAATAAGTCAAAGTAAGTTGAGGATAACATAACCTACTTATAACATCTAGTCATCCACAATGTTTGTATATATACTTCGTATCTACTACCTTCGTCCCCAAATGATGGTCCCTTATGGCCTATTTTTAGTCCCAAATCGATAGTCTCATTTGCTTTTTTCAAGTACCATTAATATCAATTTTTTTATTAAAATTCCCTTCAATTGTAACAATATTTGTGCAAATTTAACTTTTTCATGTAAATTTTGTTTTTCAATGTACTTTTATTACTTTCTCTCTCTACTATTTTACATACCCAGTGTTAATTAATCTTTTCAATGTCTCTCTCTACTATTTTACATACCCAATGTTAATTAATCTTTTCAATGTCTCTCTCTACTATTTTACATACCCAATGTTAATTAATCTTTTCAATGTAGAGTACTTTTATTTAAGTTTCTTAATTCCCGTGATTTTTGTCCATAAGGGACTATCATTCGGGGACGGAGGGAGAATGTGAAAGTATACCTTATAAGTTGTCCCACTTCGGAAAAAATAAGAAATAATAATCATCATGACTCTATGAGTTACTTCACTTAATTGTCCCTAAATAAATTGTTAGATTACAAGTTGAAAACTTGTCTCGTCGATGAATATGGTCCGGACCCATCTTAGAAAACTTGAGCTTAATCATTTGCTTTTTGATCATATATTCCTTAAGCAAAATGGTCTCTGCATCTTTTATAAATTATCTCTAGGTACTTAAAACTTCCATTATGAGTTGATTATTGTCTCAAATTTCAACTACACTCTTTGGATTTGTTTTTTCAAGTAGTTTTTGGGTAGCGTTAACCACGAAAATCATAAGTATTTCACTTGTGACAACCAATTAAGATGGATGTAACCTCGTTGAAAATCTATTTAATAGGTGATGTTTAGTAGATTATATTAGTCACGTTAACAAATTTTGACCTTCGGTAAATAGGTCAATGACGAGTGATTATATTTTTTGTACTGTCTTGGTGTTACAATAAATAGTTCCCTCAATGCCACTTTGGAGAATGAGAAATTAAATATGCTACTTGACATATCAATTCAAGAAATTAACAATTGTAACATTCTCTTGTATACTTAACTAGTTAACTGAAAGTCACCTTCTCTCTACCAACTTTGACAATAGGAAGAATGAAAGATTGAAAGAGATATTTAGAGAAGAATAAGGAAAATTTGAGTTGATTTAGAATACCATTTATGGTTAAAATTAACTAGCGTGTCTAGGATTTAAAAAGTGGCAAAACGTAACATAATGAATTAACACATGGAGAAAATAGACATTAATTAAATTTGGATGCAATTCTGTTGGATGCAATACAATGAAAGTATATATGTTACTCACTTACTCTGTAGATGTGTACAATGGACTAATACTATTTTTAGAATTACTACTCTTGTAAATTATACCAAAGGTTGTATTAATGATGAAAAGTTTCAAAACAATTAAGGGAAGGAAAAAAGTAGTGTTCTAAATAAAATAACTTTTAAGACACATTTGATAAGCTGTAATAAATAATGATAATGATAATATGATTACATGTCAAGAAATTTTCATGCAATGTATTTCAATTCCTAAATTAAAGTTCGGTTTTTTTCTTTTAAAATTTTCATTATAACTGAAAATTTAATATTGAGTTATGATGAAAAAATTACACAGATGAAACATTACCATTATCATTTAACATGATGAGACATCTTCGCCTACAAAAATACATATAAACATTATACTGCCGACTTATCATCTATTAAACGGGTCATATATGAGTTAGTTTATTTTTACTATTTTCACATGTGTTGAAGACTTGGAGTACCAGTTTGCTAAATGATGCTAATTATTTTAAGTAATTAGTTATAGCTTTGATTTCAGAAGCTACATGAAAGGAAAATTGTTTGGGAATTTTGCTATTACAATATCAATATGGGAGATCAGATCTAATCTCGAGACGATAAAAAACAATATAAAAAAAATTTAGCATTTGATTAATTATTGAGGTTTGATAAAATGCTAAGTTAGCTCCTAAGTTAGCTCCTAAAATGCTAAGTTAGCTCCTAATATATATATATAGGGGAGGGATCCGGTAAGAACCCCACCTTATATAAGAACCCTTTCTTATGTAAGAACCCTAATTATGTTCTAAACTTTTTCCTATGTTCTAAATTTTTTTCAACTTATGTTCTAAAGTTTTTCCTATATTCGAAAAATTTTCTTACTTATGTTCCAAAATTTTTCCAATGTTCTAAATTGTTTTTTAGATTATGTTTTAAATTTGTTCCTATGTTCTAAATTATTTTTTTCAGCTTATGTTCTAAATTTTTTTTTCTATGTTCTAATTTTTTTTTTCAGTTTATGTTCTAAAGTTTTTCCTATATTCTAAATTTTTTCTACTTATGTTCCAAATTATTTTTAATGTTTTAAATTGTTTTTAGATTATGTTTTAAATTTGTTCCTATGTTCAAAATTATTTTTTCAGCTTATGTTCTAAATATTTTCTATGTTCTAAATTATTTTTTTTCAGATTATGTTATTAATTTTTACCCATGCTACGATTATTTTTTTCAACTTATGTTCTAAATTATTTTTTCTTATGTTCTAACTTTTTTGGTTGTTTATGTTCTAAATTTTTGCTATCTTTCAAATTATTTTTCTTATGTTCTAAAATTTTCTGCTTATGTTCTAAACTTTTTCTACTTATGTTCTAAAATTTTCTGCTTATGTTCTAAACTTTTTCTACTTATGTTCTAAAATTTTCTGCTTATGTTCTAAACTTTTTCTACTTATGTTCTAAAATTTTCTGCTTATGTTCTAAACTTTTTCTACTCATGTAAGAACCCTCCTCTATATAAGAACCCAATCTTATATAAGAACCAATCTTAACCCTTTATTTGTTTTGATCCAACCATCTAAAATGATCCTTTAGTAATGGCATTTCTGTAATTTTGAGAATTTCGTATTTAGAACATAGAAAAAAAAAATTTAGAACATAGAACAATTTTTAGAACATAAGCAGAAAAAATTTAGAACATAAAAAGGTTGATTTTCGATTTATGTTCGATTTTATATTTCCATGTTCTAAATTTTTTGTCTATGTTCAAAAAAATTTGTCTATGTTCTAAACTTTTGCATATGTTCTAAACTTATATTGTGAGCCTATGTTCTAATTTTTTTCCCCTATGCTCTAAAATCATTTCCTATATCCTTAGTTTTTCGTGTATGTTCTAAATTTTTTCTATGTTCTAAACCTATATTTTGAGCCAATGTTCTAAATTTATTCCCTATGTTCTAATTTTTTTTTCTATGTTCTAAATTTAGATTTATGCTTGATTTTCGATTTATGTTCAATGTTACATTTTCATGTTCTAAATTTTTTTTTGTCTATGTTCTAAACTTTTTCCTATGTTCTAAACTTATATATTGTGAGCTTATGTTCTAATTTTTTTCCCCTATGCTCTAAAATCATTTCCTATATTCTTAGTTTTTTCGTCCATGTTCTAAATTTCAATTCTTTATATGTTCTAAACCTATCTTTTGAGCCTATGTTCTAATTTTTTCCCTATGTTCTAAAATTATTTCTTATGTTCTAAATTATAACATTATGAATTATGATCTAGTTTTTTCTAAATTTTGTCTATGGAAAGAACGATGATTAAGTTTTTTTTTATATAGTTATTTATAAATATAGCCTATGTAGGATTCGAACCTACATCATCTATGCAGTTTGCATAGTGCTCTACCACTTGAGCTAATAGGTTTTTGATATAGATCAACACACTACCCTCCAATAGAAGTAGAGGAAAACGATCAAATGTAGAAACTCAAATGCCTCCATTATTGCTAAAACAACCACCATAGCTCACACATTGCCCAACACAACTACTACAGTACTACTAGGAAGTATTATCAAGTAAATTACATCAGTCTGGCAGAGGAAAATATACCGTTGGATGTTCATCCATTGATTCCATTCCTATAAAATATTATGCAAATTTATCTACTGCAAGTGCTAACCTAATTTCTTACTATAATACTCTTATTTTTACATGAACTAACCTAAATGACTAAATTTGTGCAACTACCAGCAAATGTTTCAATATTATTTGCAATCTCATATGAACTCTAATAATGAACTATCAACATTCCAGTATAATTGATCAAAATTTTGATAGCATTCTAATTTTACGCCTTTTTTATGATTCCTCTTTGATTGTTATGTCACATCGTATTATGAACGAATTGACAACGATGGGCCGGGATGATAACTGATTTTATGTTGTCTCTGGACTAGATGCTCTATTATTGAATTTTCTTCGGCACAATATCCCATTGAATAATTCAGCAGCATTCAGCAATGCTTTTAAAACGTGGAATTATATATCGTAAAAATCAAAGATCCACCTCCATTATGATTATGTTGTCGGGTATCCATTAATTTAAACGTAGAACATAATAGAATGAGTTTAGAACATAATTTTTTTAAAAAAAAGAGTTTAGAACATTATCCATTAATTTAAACATAGAACATAATAGAATGAGTTTAGAACATAATATTTTTTTTTTAAAAAAAAAAAAGAATCTAGAACATTATACAAGTCTGTTCGAAATTGACAGAAAACAAACAACAAAAATCGAACAAAATAATTCGAACATATATTGAACTAATTAAATCGAACAAAATTGAACAAAAATCAAAATATTAGCAAAATCGAACTAAAATCGAGCAAAACTCGAACTAAAATCGAACTAAAAATTGAACTGTTAATTCGAACACTAAAGCCGCAAAAATTGAACCCTAAATTTGAGCCCTAAATTTTCAAAAATCGAAAAGAAAAACAAAAATCCACTTGAACATCATGCTAATTTCATAGAAATTTAAACAAAATCGAAAAGAAAAACATACAAAATCGGCTTTAACTCATGCAAAATTCATGAAAATGAAATCGCAAAAATCAAAATCGCCAATTTGCAGACATCATGCGATTGAAAGTACAAAACCGACTTGAATATCACGTGAAATTCATAAAATTAGAACAAAATCAAAGAAAAACGTACCTGTTTTGAGCAATTTAGGTTGTTTTGCAGCAATTTGGGCTAGATTTTGAGATTTGAGGAGAGAGAAAGTAAAGAGGATTGAAAGTTTGAGGAGAGTGAAAAGTATGAACGTTTGGGGAGGGTTTTGGGGGAGTTTTGTTTTTTGTTTTAATCTTGACCGCTCATCCTAATCTAATCCTACGGATGAGATTGGTTCTTATATAACTAGGGTTCTTATATAAGGAGGGGTTCTTACCGGATCCCTCCCCTATATATATATATATACATATTCCTTCTCTCATAAATAATTTAGTTTTATTCAGTTCAGTTCCTAATTTCCTTCTCTCATAAACAACTCAATTCATCTCAGTTTAGTTCAATTCAGTTCAGTTCAGTAATCCATAACAGGCCCTTCCCCACTTGATAGAAAAGATTAATTTCTTTCTCTCATAAACAACTCAATTCAACTCAGTTTAGTTCAGTTCAGTAATTCATAACAGGCCCTTCCCCGCTTGATAGAAAACATGAAGTAGTATAATTATTAATTTCATATGCAATTAATTTTTTAAAAAATAACCTATTGGTCCATGATATTTGTTACTCCGTACATCTGATTTATAAACCTAACAGAGTAACTGAATAAGGGCACCAATCTGGGGCCTTAGGCCTGTCGGAAATGTCATAGGAAGTGGGCCAACTGTGTCTTTGATTAGTTTTTAGTTTAGCCTTCTCAAGCTTTTATAATTATTGTCAGGCCCAACACTCCAAATATCTCATAAATTACTCTTATGTTCCAAATTGCATGATAAAAAATTGACATGTTATTCAATAAATTAGATAATATGAGTACTAGGTACATTTTTTTTTTGGGGGGGTTTTTTGTTTTTTTTTGGGGGGGGGGGGGGGGGGGGGGGGGGGGTTTGGTGGTGGTTGGGGTGTGTAGGAGGTTTGGTTGACTTTTGACACTGTGAGAGGATATGGTCTGATAGAGTGTTTTGTTGTTATAATGTACGTTTATTCGAGCATACTTATAGGTATATAAGTAATGTAACCAATGATGCACAAAATTATGAAATACTCTAGACAATGGTTTTGTCTTAAGATTTTGTTTTGTTTATCATATTTCTTTTTTGTCTAAGAAAATAGGTTAAAATAATTATAGAGTTAATAAAGCAAAATAAGTTATGATAAAACCTTAATATAGATTATCCAAGTTCAATTTACGATAAAAATTCGCTCTAATAATTTCTCAAAATAGGTTTGAAATAAGACTAGGACTCAAATCCACAACTTCTCACATAATTCGCAAAGTGATTACCAACTAAGGGGCTAAGGGCCTGTTCTCTTCACATTATTTTCGTTTCAGTTCATAATTTTCCTTATCTCATAAAATATTCAGTTCAGTTCAGTTCGGCTCATTTCAGTCAATCAGAATAGGCCCTAAATACTACGGAGTATATTGCAAAATTTTAAATTTTATGTATCTAAGGGATAACATTTAGCATTCAACCAATAACATGTACATAGTATGCAATATGAATTGTTTTATAATAGCTTTATTATTAAAAAAAAATGTTTCAAAAAAAAAATAATTCTAATCTCATATTACATGCAATGTCTTTAGTTACATTTTAAAATTAAGAAGATACAAAATCAATTTCGACATTAACCTCATAATATAAGGCGATCACAAAGATGAGAGTATGACAATTGACAATGATACTTTCAATACATTACTACACACCGATTATACAATAGAAATTAAATCGATTAATCACAATAATACAATACATGGGCCATGGGTTAAGGGGGAATGAACCATGAAAATTGAAAGCAAAACATAAGACGGCACCTTTGGTTGGCCTTTGCAGACTGCCTTAAGCTTGCTAGTTGCCTAATTAGTCCATTAATCGCCATATTTAGTCACTAATTATGTAATCTAACATTTTCCCAATTATTTTAATGTACACTTTCACAGTGATGTAGACTCTTGCGAATCTGCTGCCGCCAGCCAAACTGTCCCTTGCAATTGCCAAAGGTTCAGTCACTTTCATCGTTAAAAACTCCTCCTTTCTTCTTCTCTCTCTTACACTCTTACCTTCGATCATCTCATTTTCTCTCTCCTAACATTTCTCTGCTCAATCATGGCTCATTCCGCCATTGCCAAGGTCAGTCACATTAAACCCTTTTCTCTAATTTTCTTATATTCCATTATTATCCCCTAATTTTGATTCATTTGTGCTGAAATGCAAGATATTTTTGATGGGGTTTTAAAAAAATTAATTTTTTTTTTTGATGGGGTGTTTTTTGAATCAGTTTATAGTGATGGGTTTGTTTTAATTTGGCAAAAAAATGTCATCTTTGTAATTATTTAGATCAAATTTCAGCTGTTTAGCTTATTTATTTTGATTTTTTATTGGGTCCCTACAAAAGTCAAATCCCCTTTTGTATGTTTCTAGACTTTCCTTTTCAATTGCAATTTTGTTGTACTTTGATGTATAAATGTTGACATGTAATGGAATTTTAGTTGGTTTGAAATAAATTTGGTGATGGGTAAACCAAGTTAATTAGCTTGATTGAGATCCGATTAGCTTGTATTAATCTTGTTGTGTATAATTTATGTTGTTTTTAGGTTTCTGTTGCTGTCCCAATTACAAATGAATCATCTGTGAAAGGATCTACTTTTAAGGTACTTTATCAGCTTATTATTTAATTTAATTACTCAATAAATTGATTGTATGTTTGATGGCTTTGCTTACACAATGTTTCTGTGTATTTTGTCATTAATCTTGAGGAGTTTGTTTAAGGTGTAGTTGATTTTCTGCTGCATGAAGTATTATTGAATTGTGAGAATATATATTTGTTTAATCCCTTCGTCCAAAGTTGATAGTCACATTATTAGTGTAATTTGAACTATTACACTCCGTAGCTGTGATAGGGTTTATCTTGTACGAAGTATGCTACATATGACTAATCTGTGATACATGCTGTCTATTTCACCTTATGCTACACACAGTTGGGGAGAATGGTTGAATGTGTGTACTGTGTATAGCAGTTGAACTTTGCAACTAAGGCCTGTAATTTGCATGATTTGGATGCATTTCAGTACTTTGGTTGTGGATTAGCCCTTTTGTTTCCCGAACGTTTCTCATATCAATTCAATCAATGTTTGGATTCACATTTAATGATCAGTACTCTCTTTTGTGATGTATTCATTTTACCTTTCACTTTGTGCTCTCATTGCTTTCGTAGCATGTACTGTAAATCATGCATAAGATAGCTGAAACTAGTGACATAAGATGCTGTCAATGTACTTTGAGGATGAAGTTTGCTTTGGTGAGAGTCACGAATGAGTGGGGAATAGTGAGTTGAGATGTTGGTATGCTAATGTTATAGCACAATATAGATGATAATTACATGGACCATTCCTCTTTAATGTGTTTGCTACGTTGTTCTTTCTGTCCTACTTATGACTAGTAAATGGCATTACATGTCCCAAACTTATTTCTTTTTGATTCGGTAGTCAATTTACGGCATTTATGTCATAAGCTCACAAACTCTAACATATCGACATTCTTGCAGACATACAGTGTAAACTTTGGCAGTAAATCATGGGCTCCTGGCTATGCATTAGACCTGAAGGCAAACAACTTAAGACTGAAAAAACAGTCAGTGGTATGCATGTCTGTACAACAAACGACCACACCTAAAGTTGCGGTTTCACCTTTAGCACTTGAAGATGTTAAAGAACCTCCTATGCATGTGTACAAGGCCAAGGAGCCCTATACAGGAACCATTGTTTCTGTTGAGAGGGTTGTTGGTCCTAAGGCTCCTGGGGAAACATGCCACATTGTGATCGATCATGGTGGCAATGTTCCCTACTGGGAAGGGCAGAGCTATGGTGTTATTCCCCCGGTATGCCATTCTATTTCCTGCTGCTCATTCTTACTTGCTGTCATATCTATGTTTGATTCATCGGACGTGTGAACTTTTATTTATTTATTTATTTATTTATTTTTTTTTTGAAATTTGAGGGTGGGGGATGTATGGTTCCGGATAGGTGGTTAGTTACAGTATTTGAACCTGAGAAACTTAGTCCTGCTGATGGTGGGAATTGTACAGGTTTGTTGTTGCAGTCTTGTAGATGCTCTCTAGAGGGTTGTCTTGGTAAATATGTAGCCCCAAGCCTGTGGAGTCTAGATTTATTTTTCCCTTCTAATAATTGGTCATTTTCAATCATTTGATCACCTCTATGGTTTGAGTAAGAGCTAACTGAAGTCCTAATTCATTGAACAGGGTGAGAACCCCAAGAAACCTGGAAAACCTCATAATGTGCGACTCTATTCCATTGCTTCTACAAGGTATGGAGACCATTTTGATGGAAAGACTGCAACTTTATGTGTTCGTCGAGCAGTCTATTATGATCCCGAGACAGGTAAAGAGGACCCTTCTAAGATGGGCGTATGCAGCAATTTCCTTTGCGATTCCAAGCCTGGAGACAAGGTCCAGATAGCTGGTAAGTTGCATCTAAATTTGTGGAAGGTGTAAACATAGCTTGTTGAATTGTTGCCATGTTATTTCAGTATTGTCTACAGATACTGTCAGAAGGTGTCAACTTGTTGCATACTTGCATACTCTTGCCTTTTATTTTGTGAGTAAGAATCAATATCCTGTTGAAGGGACTCAAATAAACTTATACTTAGTGTTATCTTTATAATTCTAGAAGGTAACATAATTCTCAGAAAATTTCACTTTTCTACCAAAGCAGCGTACTAGGGTAAATTATGTGGATACCTGTATATGTCCTAAATGAGTTCTCATCTCTGTTTGTAACCTCTAGTTTCAAGCTGTTCAGGGTGTTCCTTTTTTTTTTTTTTTTTTTTTTTTTTTCCCATTGTCTCGGATTTGGATCAAAGTTCTGTGATCTTGTTTGGTGCAAGATATTTGTTACCTTTCAAATAGGCTTGATTTTTGTCAATTAAGCTTCAGGTCTAAAACCATATTCACAATTCGTTGCCCAAATGTCCAATACAGGTCATAAAAATTGTATTTGAAAGCCAAGTTTTCAGGTCTATTATTGGTTTGGGGCAGTTTGTCATTTAAGATAACAGTACTTGTTAACAGATGCCAGAAATCAGCTAACTGTCGAAATGATAGTTTCCAATCTACTGGAAAGATGGGGTTTTTATAATTAGACCACCCATTGGTATAATTGTATCTGCTATTAATGTCATTCATGCTATTTTTGCAGGTCCATCGGGCAAGGTTATGCTTTTACCTGAGGACCCAAATGCCACCCACATAATGATTGCTACAGGAACTGGTGTGGCACCATACAGAGGCTACCTTCGTCGCATGTTCATGGAGGATGTCCCCACGTACAAGTTCAAAGGCCTAGCTTGGCTTTTCCTCGGGGTGGCCAACACTGACAGTCTTCTATATGACGATGAATTTACCAAATATCTAAAAGATCACCCAGATAATTTCCGGTATGACACAGCTCTTAGCCGAGAACATAAAAACAAGAAGGGTGGAAAGATGTATGTTCAGGATAAGATTGAAGAATACAGTGATGAAATCTTTAAGCTACTTGACAATGGAGCTCATATATACTTCTGTGGGCTGAAAGGGATGATGCCCGGAATCCAAGATACCCTAAAGAGAGTTGCGGAAGAGAGGGGGGAGAGCTGGGACGAAAAGCTTTCTCAGCTGAAGAAGAACCAGCAGTGGCATGTAGAAGTATATTGATACATGTATACCATGTAATTCATCGGATGCTTCAATGTAGAAAGAAGATTTGATCATTGGCTTTTAGTCTGGATGAATGGCTAGCATTTTAGAAGCGGGGATTTTATCCCTGTTTAATGAATTTCTTGAAATATGTTGATCAATTTTCCCTCTATTATTATTGCTAATAATTGAAATTGAGTTGGCAAATTTGGCAATATATGTGAGTTTGATAGATAAAGGGTGTTGCCTTTGTTCTTATTTTGCATTTTTGCTACTTCCTCTTTTCTTTTTTTAATTCTTACTTGTATTGTTTATCTATGAACAAACTAACTTCTCTTGTTATGGAATCTGTCTATTCTATTATATGCTCAACTGTTACTATCTTTGGTACACCCAATGTACCAGCCCAAGAAAATAGTTATGCATATTTAGGCCCATGAAAGTGAATGAGGTTAAATAGCATAGTCAATAGTCATCTTGTTGATTCGGTTTTTTATTTTTATTTTTTTTATTATTATTTTTTATATATTTGTTAATGTTAATTTTTATTAATTTTATGTTAACGAAATGAAAAATAATACTGGTACGTCTTAAATGCGTATTGGAGAATGTGAAAGTCTAATGAAGCATTTCTAAGAGACGAAGAGAGTAAAATATTATACAACAATCTTTATGAGATGTAACCTGTATTATTAAAGCGGTATATAAAACACTTAAATTTATTCTGATTTTCATATGTTAGTCATAATCATATTGTTATATTATTGATAGATCACCAATGTGACATTCTTAATTTCTAACCACACGTGAAAAATATCATTAAGATCATAAATAACTTAGGTTAGTTAAATATTGGAGAAGGTTTAGATTTGGTAGGAAAATTACAAAAAACAATTCAAGCTTATTCAAAATAGGGTCTTAGAAAATTCTTGGTATTAGTAGGTAATTAGTCACTGTCTTACTATTTCTTCATGTGACATAATTAAGCTCTCTTCAAGCCTCCGTCCTTGTGGGTCTGCTGCTAGGAACAATAACAAATGTACGAGTAGTCGTTTTAGCTAGGAACTATTCACACGTCCATTTTTTTAGAGGATATTTCACACCATGTAAAAGACTTGTAACGTGCCATCGTCCTCAGATAATTGCCACATTTATCCTATTATATTTTTTATAATTA
Source organism: Chenopodium album (assembly GCF_948465745.1). Taxonomy (NCBI): domain Eukaryota; kingdom Viridiplantae; phylum Streptophyta; class Magnoliopsida; order Caryophyllales; family Amaranthaceae; genus Chenopodium; species Chenopodium album. The sequence continues at coordinate 6,680,935 of NC_137858.1, forward strand.
TAAATTAATTTATTTGAAAATCGTACTTTCGGGAAAGCTTATGTATGAAGATTGTTGTTTTGGCTTATTTAGGGCTTGTTCTCTTCAGATTATTTTCAGTTCAGTTCAGCTCTTATAAGTTAAGTTCGGTTCAGTTCTTATCTTAGTTTCCTTCTCCCATAATAAAATATTCAGTTTCATTCAGTTCAGCTCTAATAAGTTCAGTTTAGTCAATCAAAACAGGTTCTTAGTATGTAATACGAGTAGTGTAAAATTGTATTGTAAGTACTATTGTTGAGTTATCTTAGGTTTTGGAATCAAATCTTTTTCTTTGGAAGTGAGGGAGTAGATAGTTGGGTTGAACTAATGAATTAAAGCGTTTTATACAAGGTTGTCATTTGTCATATCATATTATTGAGCTTTGTCTTTTTCTATTTTTTTTTTCAACTAGTACGATAAATCATGATACAAATCGATCATAGTTACAATTAAACTCATCACCTTATTGTACCTAGTTGAAGCAAGCTAATCTGAAATGATCTATCATAAGATTAACTATTTTAAAAACACCATAATTAAGTGCCCATTATTACGTACTATATTTCATAATAGGTTAAAAAGTATGGATTTCTTTATTTAAAAAACACTCACATTTCACTTGTACTACATTTCTTAATCTCCCACTCTTACTATTATCAAATTCTTCCAAAATATATTGTGTTACCTTATATAAAAGGTCTTACGAGTATAACTTATACTACCTCCATTAATGTTTATTTGCAACTTTGGAATTTTTGATATCTCACAAAAAATACCCTAAAGTTGCAAATAACCATTAATGGAGGTATTAGTATTTGTCTTGCTGTGAGTCTAGACTCATACAATACTTTTTTCGAAAAGAATCAATAAAAAATTACACTGACCTAAAGTTGCAAATAACCATTAATGGAGGTAGTAGTATTTGTCTTGCTGTGAGTCTAGACTCATACAATACTTTTTTCGAAAAGAATCAATAAAAAATTACACTGACCTAAATGTATCGTGAATCGTAATTAATAGTTGACCGCTTGACCTTTGTGCTTTGTCCATGCAAATGGCCATGTTCCACAATTTCCACTATCTCACACGTTGAAGAGTTGAAGACATCAAACTTTAAAATGACCCAACTGCAGACAAATTTATTTCATGACCATTTGCCTACATACTTATTACATACGAGTAGTTAATTACATGTGTCCTAAAAAAGTCTATAACTTTCTATTATCATATCATACATACAAAATAATTTAGACTTAGCTCATCTCTTCCGCAATCATAGTTGCATTTATTTTCACGAACTTCTTATATGTTTGCTCAAAGACTTTTGTTAACAAATTGGAATATTTCAATTTCAACCTTAGAAATTAGAAAAATACTACTCAATAATCCATATATGGCAAATTCAATCACAAATAGATAGTAATAATAAGAGTATTTGTTTGTGACTTAACAACTTTTTTCGGACATATTATTATTTATTAGTACTCTATATTTCAACTTCAATAGACGGCTATTATTTTCATACATATAAAAAAGCACTATTTACATAAGTTATTTATTTTTAGGATTGATTTATCTTGTTTAAAATGACAAAAAATAAGTACATATGTGTTTTTTTGTTATGATAATGTACTGCATCTCTTACTTGTTATTGAATTTGGAAAAATTACATAATAAATAATGTTTAATTTTAATATATTTTATGTCCATTATCTATATAACTTAACACGAAATAAAGGGTGTAACAAATTCAATGGCTATTACAAAAAAGTGAAGACAAAAAAACTTACTTATACGTAAGCCTAACAACTAAGATGACCCGTCGAAAAATATATAAATAAAAGTCCTTTAATAAGCTTATATGTATATAAATATACACTCCAAACTTTAGCTTATATACTCCTAGCATCTTTAGCTCATAACATCTCTTCATTTTTCTCTTCTTCAAGCTAATACAGCTTATTATATTATACTGCTAAGCTACCAAAATATTTTCTTCAAATTTGTAAACATACAAAAATGGCGGATAATAATGAGAAGGAATATCCAATAAAAACAGTGGTTTTGTTGGTTATGGAGAATCGATCCTTTGATCACATGCTAGGATGGATGAAATCTCTCAACCCGGAAATCGACGGTTTAACGGGTCAGGAGTCTAACCCGTTAAACACTTCGGATCCCAACTCGGGTCGTATCAGATTCGGGGATGGGTCTGTTTTTGTGGATCCAAACCCTGGTCATTCTTACCAAGATATCTATGAACAGGTATACTATTTGCTACACTTTCTGTTGGGTTAATGTGTGACTTGTGTTTGTGGATGAGCTAACCTCTTCAGTTATATATACTCCGTAGCCTAACTGGATATCCGGTCATTGAAATGCGTGCCTACTTTTTCCGTTCTTTATTAATCGCATATATCATGTATGAATCTACTTCCTCCGTTAATTATTATTTGCAACAAAAGAGGTGTTTGCAGACTTTAGGCAAAATTTGTTTGTGAGAGTAAAATGGAGAGAGAAAAAGTTGGGTGCATGTGATGAGGAGAGAGATAGAGAAAATTAATTACCTAAAAAGAAAAGAAGACATTTGTTGCGCATAATAGCTAGCATCCATTTATACTATATGTTGCAAATAATAGTTAACGGTGAAAGTAGTTGTAATTTTATACAAGTACTCCGTACATAATGAACTGGCTAAAATTCCTGTGATTAAACCGTCTAATAACTAAAGAGGATCTTATTATTATTCTTGGCCCTTGATTCAAATATAGTACTCCGTATATATTTTTTGTATAGAAAAAGTCATAAAGATAAATGATACACCGTATTATTCTTTACTTCGTACTAGCAAATCTCAATAGATTTACGCGTAATTTAATCCCGTGTTTTGGGATAAGTCTTTTGTTAGTCATATAAGTGGAATTTGTGAAGCATCTTACACACTTTTTTTTGTTTTTTTACCAAAGATTTCTTCTTTATCTTGTTCAATTAATTTTTTAGCATGTGAGTACTTAATTTTTGTATTTTATATATCATGGCAGTTAGATATACAGAGTACTTATTATTTTAAAATCACAAGATAAGTATGTTTAATTAACATTTCTGACATAGTTCCACCACGATTAATTGTCAGATATAATACTACTAATGTTTATTAGTACTGATCTTTGATGATGTCTTCAATTGGACCTAACATCTACCTAAGAAAACATGAGTCAAAATAAAATATTAACTATTGCCTGAAAAAACGTGCCCCCTACAAAGTGCATCCCAATTCCTACCTTAATGGTCTAAACACTAAAGTTGATGTAACACATATGTTAATTAAGCTTACCAAACCTCACCATACTTAAGCATAATATTTCATCCATTGACATCGTACTTTCTTTAGACACGTTTGCTAATGCATAGTTTTAAAAAATAATAATATCTTCAATTACGTAAAACCAAATTAAAATTTAATTATTCCATTCGTAAAAAATTTGATATTTAAAAAATAGACAGTGAGACATCAAACAAGACTTCACTCGAAATTTGCATATAGGTGTGAAAAAAACCTCAATTTATATAATTGATGGTCTGAATGAACAGGTATATGGAGAACCATGGAGCCAAGAATCAGTGGACAAGAAGTTACCCCCAACAATGCAAGGATTTGCCCAAAATGCAAACCGGATCCAAAATGGCATGGCCGAAACCGTGATGAACGGGTTCAAACCCGAATTAGTACCAGTTTACAGAGAACTTGTAACCCAATTTGCTGTATGTGATAGATGGTTTGCTTCAATGCCAGCATCCACACAACCAAATAGGTTGTACGTGCACTCAGCAACATCACACGGCTTAATTGGAAATTGTTAGTTTAGATGAACTACTACGAGAGGGGGGGTGAATAGTAGTAGGTTCCAATCGCGGAACTTAAGCGGAAATAAACAATAAAAACATAAAGAAAACTTAAGCACACAGCAAGTTTACGAGGAAACCATCCAGTGCCTAACTGGAAGTAAAACCTCGGCCCTATTGGGACTTATGAACAAATTCCACTATAATAGGCAACTCTCCTAGTACAACCTATTACACAGACCTTTGCTTTGCAAGTTCCACCACGGACACTTGACTCTATGATAGGACACTTCCTACCAGACCTAAGACACTTCTCAGGACCCTTTTTCTCCCCTTACCCAGGACACTTCCTAGGTGACCCAAGACACTTCTCAGGTTCCTTTCACTCTCTGTGCACTCACAGTCTTCACTCGAATTTTAGAGAATTCAAACTCATACACTTGCGTGAATTTAAGAGAATTCACGATCTCACCCCAAAACCAATTACAACTCAAAGACACACTCTAACACATAAATGGAAAGCTACACATGAAACCCGAAATCAAAATGATAAAGCTTAAACCTTTTGGCAAACTTACTCTTAAGCACTAAGTGGTTTTCACGCTTAAAACTCTCACTTTGCTAAGCTGAAATACTTCTATATTTATAGGAGTTCCTCAGCTTCTCAAACTAGGGTTTTCGCAAACAAGATAGATCAAACACAAATCTGATCTTATCTTCTTTAAAACCGAATCCAAACAGATTTAAATTCGTTTTTATAAAAACCAAATTTTATCAAATTCGTTTTTGTTAAAAGATAAGATTTTATAAAAAAGATAAAACCAAGTTAAACCAGATTTTATAAGATAAAATCCATTAAGTACTTTTTTATAAAATTCATAATTATCTTTTACGAATTAGTTAGTTTGCCAAGCTTTATCTGATTTCTAATAAGTTCCAGGCATATCTATCATTTATATGTTTACATCATCCTACGAAAACAAACTTATCTTTTACACAACTATAAGTTATGAAGTCCATCTTCTTCGGTTGATATCTTGATCTTTGTGTTGATCCTTGATTGTTGAGGCTTGCCCCAGCATTACACTAGAACCAGGTCGTTACACCCGTTTTGAAGTTCCTGTTGAGAAACTTCAGGAAGTTCCATTGCTGGAACTCTTCTTCTGTTCTTTACTTGTCCTCATGGATCTTCCAAAGTTCCTTTGTTCCAGTTCCTACTTCAGCCCTCTACGCTTACTGAACCTGCCAACATCACAACACTAGAAAATCCTTATTAAAAGGAAGTTTGCTCAATTCTTAGTATCATCATCAAAACCTCATAAGGGTCAACAATTTCCCCCTTTTTGATGATGACAAACTGAGCAAACTTCTGAGGATGATAAGTAGAGAAACAGAAGGTTAATTTTTTCATTTTCCAATTTTTTCTTTTTTTCATATAAGCAAAACAAAGAAACAAAACAGAACATAAGTAACAGAAAGAAAACAAACAGAAAGCAAAGAAAATTTTTAGAGAAGAGAAACCTTTGTTACTTACTCAACTGGAACTAGAACAACTTCAGCTTTCAAGTTTGCTCCTGCTTTTCCCCCTTTTGGCATCATCAAAAACTTGACTTTTCAAAGTTTTATTCATCTACTCACAGCCCCACAGGCAATTCATCGAATGTGGGAAGCTGGAAGCAGCGCTGGCTAGCTCTCTTAAGCTAGTACTTTCACACAAATTTTCCTGTTTATTCTCAACAATGCAAGCAAGTATAGACAAAGTTCCATACTATTTAACAAAACCAACCATCCAGAGTACTTTAAAATATTACAGACCAAGTTCCAAAATATTCAAAAGCAAATGAGTTCAAAAACATCCAAATAAAAACAGATCATTGTTCCAAAAAACCATTAGAAAATATGAAGCTAGGGGATGGCTAGGGTAGGCTGCATAGGTGATCAAGCGTCAAGCGCTTGTAAAATTTTCTCAAGATCAGCTTTGTTGTCCTCTTGAGCTTTCTTCATTTTTGCTTCAAGGCTTGAGATGGCTTTGTGGAACTCCTTGGCCTGAGCAGCGTCAGTCCTCTCCATAGCCTTTATCTTCCCTGACAAGTCAAGGAGCTGTCCTTCAACCTGCATAAGCCTATTAGATAAATCAGCCTCCATCTCCTTCACTCAACTCCAAGGGATCAGCAGCACTGGTCCTACCCTGAGTTCCACCAGAGAGCCTTCTGCTCTTCTTGACAGGAACTCTCACATGTGAGTCCTCGTCCTTTTCTTTCCTTTTCTGAGCAGCTTCATACCTCACACACTTCCCCCTCACTACAGCAATACTCAAACCTCTCAGAGTGGTTTCATTGATCACATTTTCTCCTTTCTCCCTCATATGCCCATAGAAATCCCTCAATTGCACACCTAAATCTTCAAACACAGAAGCAAGAATCGCAACATATCCAACTTTTATCTCTTTTTCTATGCAGTGCTCTAAGTGTTGGATCATAATTGCTGGGAAATTAATTTTAATCTTCTTAGACATGCAAAAGATTAGGGCCATATCTAAGTAGCACAATTCACTTTTCTTTTGAGTCCTTGGAACCAAGGACTTCTTTACCAAATTAAACAGCAATTTGTGCAACGGAGAGAGATCATTGTGATTCATCACGCTAACACCCTTTTTACCCCCTAAGTAATTTATGATTTCAGTTTTAGTATGCCCTGCTACCTTAACAGTCACAGCCCCTTTCATGTAAGTATCAAACCCCTCACATGAAACTTGCAGAATAGACCCTATTCTAGCAGCATCAAACTCAACATCAACACCATTAATTTTGCTATAACACACACCATCCTCAAATTCACATTCCTTACAGAATTCATCCATAGCCAGTGGATACAAATAATTTTTAGCTTTAACAGTAAACATGAAATCCCAACCCTGGAACTTAAGCAGATCTAGAAGTTCAAAATTCACCTTATTACACCATGCATCATCAATTCTATAGCCTACAACATACCTGTCAGCAAATTTTCCCAGTGCCTTCTCATCTTCTTCCCCCTCAGAATGTTCTTTCTCTTCCTCGGGTTCCTCGTCCCTCGCCATCATATCAATTTCAAGAATTTGATCTTCGAGTGACTTTTCCGTTTTTTCGGCTTTCCTCTTCTTCCATAACCCGATTCGATCAAGAACATTGGGTAAACTTCCAGTAGAGGAAGTTGCAGTGTCCTCAACGGCTTTTGGCTTGGTATTTTTTGGTACTGAGGTGGTTTGAAGTAGCACAACAGGAATTTCTTGGCTGAGTGGTTGTGGGCTAGGTGATCTGGGAGGTGATAGCTCTTCTTGGTTCTTAGGGTTTTCTTCGGCCATGGTTGGTTGAGGTTTAGCTGTAGAAATTTTTGTGTGGTTTAGCTGTAGAAATTTTATGGTCAGGGTAGTTCTAGAGTTTAATTGATGTGATGGTAAGTTAATGGGGTTGGTTGGGTAGTATTTATAAGGGAGTAAATTTTTGAAGCGGTGTATTGAAGTGGAAGGGTTTAGTTTGGGAACAATGAATTTTATCTTGTTTTTGACAACTAATCCGGATGGAATTTTTTACAAATCAAGAATTTATCTTTTCACACTATATTTAATAAAAGATAATTCCAGAAGATAAATCTTCTCGAAAAGAAAAACTGATTTTTCAAAAATATAATTTATGGAACAAGTCACATACAAGTCTACATTGTTTTGAATAGTATGTACAGTTTTAAATAAGAGTTACTTGCACTGACCTCCAAGAGTTTACCAACGGTGACATTCCCGTTATGTTTATCACACCAAATTTGTGGTAGATGTTTTATTCTTCTAATTGATCTTGTTAATTGACAATGCCATATCTAGGAACTTCAGTTGCAATCAATTCAGCTTGATCATCCCAAGTTCCAGTCTCATGTTCTCAAAGCGTTCTCTGCTCAAAGGCTTAGTTAGAATATCAGCAATTTGATTATCAGTAGGACAAAATTCCAACTTAATATAGCCTTTTTCCACATTATCTTTTAAGAAGTGGTGTCTAATGTGGATGTGCTTAACCTTAGAGTGTTGCACTGGATCTTTAGAAATACAGATAGCACTAGTATTATCACAATAAATTGGAACACATTCAAATTTTAAACCAAAATCACATATTTGTTGTTTTATCCACAGCATTTGTGAACAACAAGCTGCAGCAGCTACATATTCAGCTTCTGCTGTGGACAAGGCAACTGTATTCTGTTTCTTGGAACCCCAAGAAACTAAGCATGATCCAAGAAATTGAGTCATACCTGATGTGCTCTTCCTATTCACTAAATCACCTGCATAGTCAGCATCCGTGTATCCAACTAAATCAATTGATTCATTCCTTGGATAGTAGAGACATAAATCATCAGTTCCTTTGAGGTACCTAAGTATCCTCTTAACTGCCTTGAGATGAGATTCCTTTGGATTTGCTTGGAACCTCGCACATAAGCCTACACTGAAAGATATATCAGGTCTACTAGCAGTTAGATATAATGAGGAACCTATCATACCTCTATACATCTTCTGATCTATGCAAGTTCCAACTATGTCTTCATCCAGTCTGGCGTTAGTTCCCATAGGTGTTCTTATAGTTTTGGAACTTTCCATCTTATATTTCTTTATGAGTTCCTTCACATACTTTTGTTGGTGAATCATTATTCCTTTCTCAGTTTGCTTAATTTGCAATCCAAGAAAGAAGTTTAGCTCACCCATCATGCTCATCTCGAACTCACCACTCATAAGGTCAGCAAAATACTTCACCAAAAATTCATTAGTTGCACCAAAAATAATATCATCTACATATATTTGTACAACTAAAATGTCAGTTCCTTTAGATTTCAAAAACAAAGTTTTGTCTATTTTGCCTCTTTTAAAATCATTATCTAACAGGAACTTGGACAACCTCTCATACCATGCCCTTGGTGCTTGTTTTAGCCCATAGAGAGCCTTTATCAAGTTTATAGACATGATTTGAGAAATCTGGATCTTCAAATCCAGGAGGTTGTTCCACATAGACGTCCTCTTTTAATAGACCATTTAAAAATGCACATTTGACGTCCATCTGAAACAACTTAATCTCCATAAAAGCTGCAAAAGCAATAAGAATGCGTATAGCTTCTAACCTGGCAACTGGAGCAAATGTCTCATCAAAGTCTATGCCTTCTTGTTGATTGTACCCCTTGACAACCAATCTAGCCTTGTTTCTTACTATGATTCCATGTTCATCAAGCTTGTTTCTGAACACCCACTTTAGACCTATGACCTTCTGGTGTTCCGGTCTAGGAACTAGGTGCCAAACTTTGTTTCTCTCGAATTCTCCTAGTTCAGCTTGCATGGCTATGATCCAATCAGCATCTTGTAAGGCTTCATCACAGTTCTTTGGTTCCAACGTAGATAGGAACGAGAAAAATGCACAGAAGTTCCTTAGCTGTGACCTGGTCTGAGTTCCTTTGGTTATGTCACTCATAATCACGTCCACTGGATGAGACTTTTGATGTTTCCAACGTTTAGGGGTAAAGTCTTTGATTGGATACAACTTTTCAGGTTCAGCATCATTGTTTCCTGTCTCTTGATTCAGTGGTTCCTGATTCTCAGGTTCTGGGTTCTCAGGCTCAGGATGTTCCTCTTGTGGAACTTCTGTTTCAGTTGCAGTTTGGTTTTCAGCTACTGGATTCTTGTTTTGCTGCTTCATGGATATTGTTGATTCCTCATCAGGGTCATGTCTTCTTACTAACCCTATCTCGAAATCATCATCATCCTGTACATCAATCACAAAATCAGTTTCATCAAAAATTATATTTACAGACTCTTCAACACACATTGTTCTTTTATTATAGACTCTGTAAGCTTTACTATTTGAGGCATATCCTAAGAATATAGCCTCATCACTTCTTTCATCAAACTTTCCCAAGTTTCTCTTTCCATTATTGTGTACAAAACATCTGCAACCAAAAGATCTAAAGTAAGAAATATTTGGTTTTCTTCCTTTAATTAGTTCATAAGGTGTTTTGTTGGTTATTGCTCTAATAGAAACTCTATTCAATATGTAACACGCTGTGTTTACTGCTTCTGCCCAGAAGTTCCTAGGCAGTCCACTGGAAATCAGCATAGTCCTTGCCATGTCTTCCAAGCTTCTGTTTTTCCGTTCAACTACTCCATTTTGTTGTGGAGTCCTGGGAGCAGAGAAGTTGTGGTCCATCCCATGTTCATCACAAAACTCATCAAATTTTGAGTTTTCGAACTCAGTTCCATGATCTGACCTTAGGTGGATCAGTTGATGACCTGTTCTTCTCTGTTCTTTCTTCACAAAAGCAACAAAGTGATCAAACGTATCATCCTTGCTTACAAGAAAGAAAACCCAGGTATATCTGGAAAAATCATCTACAATAACCATCACATACCTTTTTCCACTTCTGCTTTGTATTCTTATAGGACCACACAAATCCATATGGATAAGTTCCAATGGTTTTGTGGTGCTTACCATATTCTTAGATTTGAAAGATATTCGTGTCTGCTTACCTCTAACACATGCACTGCAGACTTTTTCTTTCAGGAACTTGATGGTTGGAAGTCCTTCCACAAGTTCTTTTGATCTAAGTTTATATAGCAAAGAAAAACTAGCATGGCCAAATCGTTTGTGCCATAATAAGGGATCATTCTCAATGACACTAAGACAAGTTAAACTACTACTTGGAACTTCGTTAAGATCCACAATATATGTGTTCCCTTTTCTGGTTCCTTCAAGGATAATGTTGTTAGTGTCATTGTTAATGATTCTACAAAAATTAGAAGTAAAGCTAACTGAGTTACCTCTATCACAAAATTGAGAAATACTTAACAAGTTGTGTTTAAGACCCTCGACTAAAAAGACATTTTCAATAGCATTGGAACTTGACCTTCCTACTTTACCTATAGCAATGATTTCACCTTTCTTATTATCACCAAAGGTCACAGTTCCACCGTAGTAGGCATCCAGTGAGAGAAATTTAGATTTGTCTCCAGTCATGTGCTTAGAACAACCACTGTCGAGGTACCAAGTGTTGTTCCCCCTCACTGGAACCTGCATGAAAACTAAGCGTTAATTTCTGGAACCCAGGTTTCCTTGGGTTCCATTGTTTTGGAAGAAGATTCAGATTTCTTCAACCATACCTGTTCAGCATGCTCAGTATTCTTAAGAGTATCTTTATTTCTTTTAGGACAAGCAGCTTTAAGATGTCCTGTACTACCACAATAGTAACATAGTTTTTGACTGGGTAGATCCACATACTTCTTGTTTCTCCTAGACTTCTTCTTATAACCTAGTCCTTCTTTATTCTTGTTATGGATGTTAGCTATCCAAGATGGAATTCCATTATTAATTACTTCTTTACCTCTCCTGGCTCTGACAAGTTCCTCCTCCAAGGTTTGATTTTTTATTTTAACTTCTTCCAAATCAGATTTTAATTTCTCAAAATTTGGAAGTTGGCTTGCAATAGGAACTTCAGAGTCAGGAGTGTCAATTCCAAGTTTCAGTTGAGCTAACTCTACATTCAACAGAATATTATCGTGTTTCAGTTTTTCAACTTGTTCTTTTAGAAAGACATTTCTATCATATAAATCAAAGAATCTAGTTTGTATGTCAGTTTTCATATTATCTACCCATTCACTATGTTCTTTGTAAATATTTAAAGCTTTATCAGTTTGGAACTTCGACCTGTTTAGTTCTTTATAATCATCTTGAAGTTCCAGAATAATGTCCATAAGATTTTCCTTTTTTAAGTGTTTAAGTTGTCGATAGTCATACCATACCTCAGATTCAAGTTCCTTTAGGCGTGCTTCATCATATGCTTTGGCCATTAGACATAAGTTGGCTGTTTCCTCTACGGATTCTCCTTCTCCTTCATCTTCTGAATCAGAGTTTCCCCATGCAGCCATCATGGCTTTTCTCACATCTTCCATGGAGAATGATGGTTTGTAATACTTGTTTTGTTCCTTCCCTTTGTACTTTGATTTTTCATCCTCCTTAGGTTGAGGACAATCTCTGATGAGATGGTCCTTGGAACCACAACCAAAGCATTTGATCTCCCTGGAACTTGGCTGTCCTCTCCTGTTCTTCTCTCCTCTCTTTCCCAGCATCCTCCTGAACCTTCGTACCAGCATGGCTGTCTCTATGTCATCATCTTCAGACTCACTTGATTCATAAGCCTTTAGAGCAAGGCTTTTGTTCTTGGAACTTTCAGTATTAGCTCCAAGATGAAGTTCATGAGTAAGCAGGGAACCAATGAGCTGTTCAAGGTTGAACTTGGTGAAGTCCTTGGATTCTTGCAAAGCAGTGACCTTGGATCTCCATCTCTCATCTTGAGGAAGGCTTCTAAGGACTTTCCTTACCTGTTCATCAATGGTTATGGACCTGCCTAAAGATTCTAACTCATTGACAATGTTAGTAAATCTAGTGAACATATCCTGAATGGATTCTTTGTGTAGCATTTCAAATCTTTCATATTTAGACATTAGTAAATCAATTTTGGAACGTTTAACTTCATTCGTTCCTTCATGTGTTACTTGTAGTAAATCCCAAATCTGCTTTGCAGACTTACAACCCATGATCCTATTGTGCTCATGAGGTCCTAGTCCACAATGCAAGATTTTCACAGCTTGAGCATTTAACTCAAATTTTTCATAATCTTCCTTATCAAATTCAGCTAGTGGTTTAGGGATTACCTCTTTGTTTGCATTGGTTTTTGTTACCTCGAAGTCACCGTTTTCAATGACTCTCCATACTTGGTAATTTTCAGCTTTGATGAATATCTCCATTCTATTCTTCCAGTATGAATAAAACTTGCCATTGAACATTGGTGGTCTCTGGGTGGAATACCCTTCTTCAAGTTTCTCGTGTGCATTCATCTCTTCAGGAACTTTACTCTACAAGGTTGCTTGTAATCTCGTGAGAACCTGCTCTGATACCAATTGTTAGTTTAGATGAACTACTACGAGAGGGGGGGTGAATAGTAGTAGGTTCCAATCGCGGAACTTAAGCGGAAATAAACAATAAAAACATAAAGAAAACTTAAGCACACAGCAAGTTTACGAGGAAACCATCCAGTGCCTAACTGGAAGTAAAACCTCGGCCCTATTGGGACTTATGAACAAATTCCACTATAATAGGCAACTCTCCTAGTACAACCTATTACACAGACCTTTGCTTTGCAAGTTCCACCACGGACACTTGACTCTATGATAGGACACTTCCTACCAGACCTAAGACACTTCTCAGGACCCTTTTTCTCCCCTTACCCAGGACACTTCCTAGGTGACCCAAGACACTTCTCAGGTTCCTTTCACTCTCTGTGCACTCACAGTCTTCACTCGAATTTTAGAGAATTCAAACTCATACACTTGCGTGAATTTAAGAGAATTCACGATCTCACCCCAAAACCAATTACAACTCAAAGACACACTCTAACACATAAATGGAAAGCTACACATGAAACCCGAAATCAAAATGATAAAGCTTAAACCTTTTGGCAAACTTACTCTTAAGCACTAAGTGGTTTTCACGCTTAAAACTCTCACTTTGCTAAGCTGAAATACTTCTATATTTATAGGAGTTCCTCAGCTTCTCAAACTAGGGTTTTCGCAAACAAGATAGATCAAACACAAATATGATCTTATCTTCTTTAAAACCGAATCCAAACAGATTTAAATTCGTTTTTATAAAAACCAAATTTTATCAAATTCGTTTTTGTTAAAAGATAAGATTTTATAAAAAAGATAAAACCAAGTTAAACCAGATTTTATAAGATAAAATCCATTAAGTACTTTTTTATAAAATTCATAATTATCTTTTACGAATTAGTTAGTTTGCCAAGCTTTATCTGATTTCTAATAAGTTCCAGGCATATCTATCATTTATATGTTTACATCATCCTACGAAAACAAACTTATCTTTTACACAACTATAAGTTATGAAGTCCATCTTCTTCGGTTGATATCTTGATCTTTGTGTTGATCCTTGATTGTTGAGGCTTAATTGCCCCAGCATTACACTAGAACCAGGTCGTTACACCCGTTTTGAAGTTCCTGTTGAGAAACTTCAGGAAGTTCCATTGCTGGAACTCTTCTTCTGTTCTTTACTTGTCCTCATGGATCTTCCAAAGTTCCTTTGTTCCAGTTCCTACTTCAGCCCTCTACGCTTACTGAACCTGCCAACATCACAACACTAGAAAATCCTTATTAAAAGGAAGTTTGCTCAATTCTTAGTATCATCATCAAAACCTCATAAGGGTCAACAGAAATGACAGCAAGAAATTGAATGCAGGAATGCCTCAGAAAACTATTTTTGATTCATTACATGATGCTGGTCATAGTTTTGGTATTTACTATCAATCTGCACCATCCACTCTGTATTACAAGTAAGCCTAATCGTATGATTTCGTGTTTATTATTGATCGTACATAATAGCATATCAAAACCAATTATAACAATCTAATCATATGCTTAGATTTTAGTTGAAATGGTTTTTTTTACCTGGTATCAGAGCTAGTGTGACTAGGTCACGTGATCAATACATGTGCAGACGGATTATGACTTAAAGGCAATGTGTATATAATCATTGATTAACTTATATGTATGGGTATTTTTGGTGCAGGAACCTTAGGAAATTGAAATATGCAACAAAGTTTCATCCTTTTGATGTGACCTTCAAGCTCCATTGCAAGGAGGGGAAACTACCAAATTATGTGGTGATTGAGCCAAGGTATTTCGACTTGCTAGCATTGCCAGGAAATGATGATCATCCATCCCATGATGTGTCAACAGGTCAAAAATTTGTCAAGGAAGTTTATGAAGCATTAAGGTCAAGTCCTCAATGGAATGAGATGTTGTTCATGGTTGTATACGATGAGCATGGCGGGTTTTATGATCATGTGCCTACCCCTGTTGAAGGTGTGCCTAACCCTGATGATCTTGTTGGTCCTGGTCCATATAATTTCAAGTTTGATCGCCTAGGTGTTCGTGTTCCTGCCATGTTCATCTCACCCTGGATTGAACCCGGAACAGGTACTAATACTACTTATAGTAGTGTTAAAAGTTGTTGTTAGACTTGTTACATGTATTAATGTATATGAATAATCAATTGATTTTTACTGATTAAAATTTCGTAAATGGAATATGTAGTCCTGCATACTCCTTCAGGGCCGCAACCAACATCTCAGTACGAGCATTCCTCGATTCCAGCAACAATTAAGAAGTTTTTCAACTTGAAGGACTTTCTTACCAAACGAGATGCATGGGCAGGCACTTTCGAAGTTGTCTTAAACAGAACAACTCCAAGAACAGACTGTCCAGGTACATAATTTTGTGCAGATTAATCATTTAGCTAGCTAGTTTAATTATCATGTAACAAATATTATTTAGTTATTAACTAATTGATAAACATGTTTCGTGTAGTTAAACTGCCTGAGCCAATGAGACTACGAGATTTTGAGGCAAAGGAAGATAATAAGCTATCAGATTTCCAAGAAGAATTGGTGCAATTAACAGCAAGCTTAAAAGGAGACCATAAGATGAAAGACGGTCCATTGGAGGGTATGACTGTTGCTCATGCTGCTGAGTATACCAGTGAGGCCTTCAAGGTCTTCATGGCAGAGTGCGCGAAAGCTAAGAAAAATGGCGCCGCTGAGGACTCTGTAGTGGTTGTTGAAAGTGCTGAAGAAGAGATAATCACTAACAAAGACAGCCTCAAACCCAAAACATTTTTCCAAAAGTTGTTCTCTTGTGCTGGTTGGTGATAACATTATATGGATGGTACACTGGTACTTGTACCATTCAATAATAATCATCTATTTGTGTTTAAAAATGATGTAGTAGATAAACAATAATTGTGTAATTTTATAAAACATTTTATGTTTGTAAATAGTTTGTGGAATGTCTAACATCCTCCTTTGCTTTGTGATCAATTTTGAAGTGACGAGTTTTCTTAATTACTTTAAAAAGTAATAAATTGATGTGAATCATTTGATTAACATAGTTATTGGTAAGCAAAAATTATTCTATTAACAATGATAGATCATTCAAAAGCATGTTTTCATCCCTATTCCATCTTTAATTGAAAGCTACAGTTGTTTACTAATAAAATGTCAAAAAAAAAACTAAAAAAATGACTGCTCATGATTTCATGAGAAGTGATATAAGTACTACGGAGTATAAAAAAAATGAAGGGAATAACACTGATAAGTCAAAGGTGTGCTACAACAACTTATATTTAGAATCTTATTAATTGACCATAAGTAGTCAACCAACCATAAATAGGCCTAGGCCATGTCCATCACAATTCACAAGAGCTCTCTTCACAAATATAAGGGGTTTCATCCCAAAACCATATGACAACAGAAAGAATAGTTCTTTAGCCTTATAAAGTGCTTTTCTTTTCGGACACTCTCTTATGTTGTTTGGAAAGGCTATGCTTCAACACATTTATGTTCCAATCTATGCAAAGGCCACATTATTTGTAAATCTTTGAAAACGCTTCAAATTTATTTGGATTAAGTTTGATTTTTTATTTGAATGTCGAAATCATCAGAAGCAGAGGAACTGTCAGCTGCCACTGAAATAGTGTTAAAACCCATCAGAAGCAGAGGAACTGTCAGCTGTTGTTGCCCTGTGTGCAGATGGCTCCACTGCCATCAGAGACGGTATATAAGCTTATTGATTAAATCCTTTCTTTAAACATGAACACTCTTCTTGTTATTTAACACATGGATCTTGATTAATTAAAGGATAATGACAGTTAGTGTGTCAGAATGAAGCCATTAGGAATTTGTATTAGTCCTGTTAGGAAATTGATGTAAATAGCAACCATATTGTTACTCCATCCATAGTTTAATTTAATCTTTTGGTAACGTGAAATAATATTTTTAAATAAATTATTCCCTTCCTGCCTTAAAGATTGTGTCATCCCATTTAATACTTCCTCCGTTCTATTAATATTGCAACAATGGACTTTTTGCACTATTCATTACTCTTGTTTGACCATATAATATTGATTTATACGTTAATCAAAATATAGTCATGTGGGATCTTGTTGGATTCGTCTCATAAAATACTTTCACGATATCAACTTTTTATAATTTTTATACTTACACAATTATAGATATTTAGCATATAATATGTGCTTTGGGATGCGTAATTTCCTCCTTGTTGCAATATTAACAGAACGGAGGAAGTATTTGAGGTAATAAAGTAAAGTATATAAAGAACATAAATCACATTATTTTGTACTCGTATTAGATCAATCTATATCGATCTATACCTAGAATTCTACTTTGTACTTCGTATAACTTAAGCCGCGCACTAGTATTCATCTATTTCCTAAAATTTTGATGAGATATCACGAGACTACAATTTGAAGGAAATGTGTCCTCGACTCTCGTGCAATTACTAATATAATATGGATCGAATTATGGAGATAATAAGTTTGTTTAATTGGGTCGTCTTTACGTCTTGCTAGAGACCAATATTGATCATTGGATTAAACCAATGCCAACTAAATGGATCCTATGAGGTCACACGTTACAGTGTTAGGTCGAACATGAATACTGAGTCCAAAAGTTGGGCTTAGTGAATGACTGGCCATAAGGAGTAAGATAGGAATAAGTCTTGCCCTAATTAGATAATATGATTATAATATATAATAAAGGGCTTGGGGAAAAATAGAACTGACATTCATCTCTTAAAAGAAACAACGTAATATTTTTCCCTTCCTCTCTCTCTACAACCGGTTAGAAGTTCTCCATAGAAGAGGAGATTAATCTCTCCCGTACAACTAGCATTGGTGGAGGTTCGATCTACACTTGTGGACCAATATTAGAGGAGCAACAATTGGGGCTCTAATCTCTGCAAGAAGGTAGAAGAAAGCTTGGGAATTCACACATCAAAGGTTAATTCTAAACTATTATGTGATCCTTTATTTGTATATGCATGAGATCCTGTTTAGGTGCGTATGAATAAGATTTATGAAATTCCGCTTATAGTACCTAAAACCCTACAAAATTTTCCAAACATATAAATCACAAATGATGGGCAAAATGGAGTTTAGTGAGAAATAAAATTTTAAACTGCAACCATTATTATTATGTTGAAATGAAGAGAATGCGTAGTATTTCTTTTATTTTTACCACTTTCATTTTTAGTGGAGCTTGCTAATTCTAACTTAGCTTACAAGTTACAACATGAAATATACCAATTGGCTGGCATGTTCGTAAAGAGCAGGATTCCTAGAACATCTGAACATGATATAGTGATTTTAAATTTTTAATTAATAGCTTTGCCCCTACACGTTACTGCGGATCCAGAAAAAATACTACCTCCGCTTTTTATTATTCGTAACAAATTCCTTTTTTGAAAGGTTCACATTACTCGCAACAACTTACTTTCTTTCCTTTTATGGTAGGTTTTTTCTTATAAATTGACAATTTTACCCTTACTTATTTTATACGGAGTAACTTACAACATTACTACTCCTAATCCCCACTAAAAAAGATTCCCTCCCTCACTTTCTCTCTCCTTCACATGGACTACTTTTCTTTCCCTCCCTTTTAACTCCCCTAATACTTTACCCCTCCCCGTAATTAATCCCCCTTCAATCTTTTGCCTCGGCCTCCGCAATCTTGTACTTTGTTGCGATTAATAAGAAGCGGTGGTAGTATTTAACGGGGTCAAAATACACTTAGTTAATTTTAATGGGGGTCATTTGATATAAAAAATAACTAATTTTATTGAAAAATAATTAATTTTATTAAAAAATTTTCCTTTTTTTTAAACTCAAGTGGAGTCATGGGACCCCACTCAAGTGGCTTAAATCCGCCACTAGTAGTTTACTTGGTATATGTCTATGAATTCCTCGCCTATTCTATGTGATGGTAATATGGTATATCGTGCGTGAGTGTTGATATAAGATGTCCATCCGAATATTCCAAATAAGTTGAATTTTGTAGGTATATGCTTCATTAATTCATAGTATAATGAAAACAATCTTATAGAATTTTTTGATTAAGATTAAAATGTTTTTAAAATAATTGTTCTCTATTTTACTTTTGCACTACATATAAACCATTTTTTTCTAACAATCACTTTTGTATACACCCGGTTTTCAGTAAATTACTGTACATCGGGTTCACTTTTGTTAAATTTAGTGTCACTTTTGTCAAATTTAGTGTCACTTTTGTCAAATTTATCAATGAAGCATAAATAACTCATATATATGTCAGAGTAACTTTTGTGCGTTTTAGTGTAACTTTTGCGCATTTTATTGTCACTTTATAATGGATGTTTAGTAATTTACTGAACATCCGTTTTATTTAAAAGTTTGTGTAAAAATGAAGTATTACGTATTATAAAAATTATATATTCAAAATAAACATATTAACATTTTTAATAAAATTTGTACTAAAAAATCAATAATAGATATGTAAAAAGTTAATGTTGTAGTTAGTACATATATATATGTTTAAAAGTCAAACTGTTGCATTAAGGTGTATAATTAATTTTATGTCGAGCAACATTTTTAAATTTGTATAACCTGTCCAACCCCGTGCCCTTGTCATACTTTATCAAGACTAAAATATAAGTCAATGCAACATAAGAAAATATGCACATAAAGGGCTAGCATTATTGCTTGGGCATTTGGTAATGTAAACTCTACAAGGAAGATAAGATAAGCTAAGCTAAGCTAATACATAGAAACACAATTTGAAACTTAGCCTTTGCTAATTAAGAGATCGATAGAGAAAATGGCGGGTGAACTAGCGATGTTTGAAGGTGAAAATGAGAGTAAAGGGTATCCAATTAAGACAATTGTGGTGTTGGTTCAAGAGAATAGATCATTTGATCATATGCTTGGTTGGATGAAGCTACTCAACCCTCGTATTGACGGGGTCACGGGTCATGAGTCCGTTCCTTTGAACACTTTGGATCCGAATTCTGCCCGTATCAAGTTTGGTGATGGCTCCGTTTATGTCGATCCTGACCCGGGTCACTCCATTCAAGACATTTATGAGCAGGTATGATATGGGTGAATTATTAGTTGTGACTATATTGTTAATGTAGGTTTTTTAGTTTGATTGTTGTAGCTTTTTGATTAAGTGGGAAGAAAGAAAGTTTAAGGGGATATGTCATGCCATTTTTGCTATTCAAGTTGTACATGTTTGATTTAGATGAAAATTTTGTATTTCTATGGAAATGAACTTTTAATTTGCTTGTCGGAACAAGAGTAGCCGAAAGAAAAGGAAAATAAGATACGTAATTACAATTGTCACGTTCGACTTTACTTAATTAGAAATATTTCTAATTAAGCTGGGAGCTATAATCATGTCAATGTTAGATTTAACCAAATTTAAGTACTTGTACAATGCACTAGTTATATAGGCACCATGCCACCATCATACACCTTTTACATACAACGTGCATAGACATTAACATGTACGGTGCACACAATGACACAAGAGATGCGTAATGTAATTTTGGGTCTAAACAAATTCAAAGTCTTTACACTGTTGATTGTTGAACTTCTTCTCTGAAATATGCACCCTTGTAGGATTAACAATTGCACAAATGCTTTTTTTTTTTTTTTTTTTTTTCTACTCCGTAGTGGCGTAGTAATGTAAAGTAGTTTTGATGGTTAAGACTATAGGTTTATTAAGGCGTACGGTAGTTAGTTAGCCTAACTACTTTATGAAATGTTCCTTAAAATAAGAACTACAAATAAAACTTCCTACTCTGTTAGCCAATCATGATCATAGATTCGTAGAGTAGGTGATGTGACTTCAAAGTAAGTAAAACAGACCAACAGAAGTTGATATATTGTTAAGGTTAATCTAGGGTTGTCTACTTTTATTCAGAATTTTCGGAAAGATTAATCTCCTTTAATGAAAAATTAAATTGATGAATTGTAAAACCAACAATCGTGTTTATGGAAAATTAAAGTATGAATCTTCTTATAACAATTGGTTATCCAATGCGCGGTTTTATTTAATTTTTTTTGTACATGTAACTAATACCTGGTCTAATTGTCTAATATGTACATATATAGATAGTAGTATGATATTTTACCATTAATAATCTCTAGGCACATTGACAATATAGAACGGATTTTTTGACCATTTAAGAAAACCAATGTTTAGATTTTTGGGGAGCCATGGAGCCAAGAATCAGCACAAAAGAAGGAACCTCCAAAAATGCAAGGATTTGCACAGAATGCAAATCGAATCAAACCCGGAATGGATGAAGCCGTGATGAACGGGTTCAAACCCGAACTTTTACCGGTTTACAAGGAGCTGGTAAGCCAATTCGCGGTTTGTGATAGGTGGTTCGCTTCAATCCCTGCCTCCACACAACCAAATAGGCAGTACATCCACTCAGCCACATCTCATGGGTTAACAAGCAATGATAGCAAAAAGCTCAAGGCAGGAATGCCTCAAAAGACCATATTTGATTCTTTGCATGAGGCTGGTCATAGTTTCGGTATTTATTATCAACTCCCTCCCGCCACTCTTTACTACAGGTAACCATAACTATTACGAGTAAAATAAATTGAATAAAAATACATTTGATCGTTCAGGACTAACACGTCATCCATAACCAATTATAACTAACACTAGGCCAGAATATAACATTTAACGTGACAAGAATGACAACTTATTATTGGTTGAGACCATGGACTAACAACGTACTTGTACTGTTGTACACATTTTTTGTGGTTCAGGAACCTAAGAAAATTGAAGTATATACCGAAATTTCACCAATTCGATATCACATTCAAGAGACATTGTAAGGAAGGAAAGCTACCAAACTATGTGGTAATAGAGCAAAGATACTTGGACTTGAAATTATTGCCAGGGAACGATGATCATCCATCACATGACGTCTCAATAGGTCAAAAATTCATCAAAGAAGTTTATGAAGCATTAAGATCAAGTCCTCAATGGAATGAAATGTTGTTCATAATTACATATGATGAGCATGGTGGTTTCTTTGACCATGTTCCCACCCCTGTCGAAGGTGTACCTAGCCCTGATGATATCGACGGTCCAGCCCCGTATAATTTTAAGTTTGATCGTCTTGGTGTTAGAGTTCCTACCATTTTCATATCCCCTTGGATCCAACCCGGAACAGGTACTACTAGTCTAAATTTTTTTTATCCTTTTGCTACACGTGTTTATGTTTTTTCCCCTCGTGAAAAGAGTTTCCTTATGCGTAAGCTAATAACATAAGTTATGTGGAAATGGGAAATGCAGTGATACATGCTCCTAAAGGACCACAACCAACATCCCAATTTGAGCACTCCTCAATTCCAGCAACAGTTAAGAAGATTTTCAACTTGAAAGACTTCCTTACCAAACGCGATGCATGGGCTGGGACTTTCGAAGTTGTCTTAAACCGAACCACCCCTAGAACTGACTGCCCAGGTACTTTATACTTACATAGTTATGTGGTGCAACCGTTGTATAGAATATATTTAATCACAATGAACTAATTGCTCGACGTGTTTGCAGTTACAATGCCTGAGCCAGTGAGGCTTAGAGACTTTGAGGCAAGAGAACACAAGAAGTTATCAGACTTTCAAGGAGAAATGGTACAACTTGCAGCATGCTTAAAAGGAGACCATAAAAAAGACACTTATCCAAGTAAACTAGTTGAGGAAATGAATGTTGCTCATGCTGCTGACTATTGCAACGAAGCCTTCAAGGTTGTTTTACAAGAATGTGAGAAAGCAAAGCTTGATGGAGTCGATGAAGACACGGTCATTGACATCGGAAGCACTGATGAAGAACAAGGCATACATAGTAAGGAGAAGGATGAAAAATCGCTTGTTCATAAGGTCTTTTCATGCTTGGCTTGCAACAACAATTAAAGGAACTTCTTTAAAGGAAAAGATCATGTAATAATGTATGTTTTACTAATTTGGGTGTTTTTATTTGACTGTTTCCTCCTTTCCACTGTATATACAACTCTATTCTCCAAACTATTTGTTCTTTTGGAGTCTTAATTAGTGCTTTGTACAACAATATAATGTGAGTGACATACTAGAAGTTATACGTATACGTATGAGCAACGATAATGGCAAACCCATGAATTTTCTCTTATGGGTTCAGATTGCTAGAAGTTATACGTATACATATACTTTAAGTATATAAACGTCTAATTTACACCCAAGTGCATGAGTGCATCATATGATGTAATAATTATGAGTTTTTATTTTTAATCAAACAATATAAACACATATGCCGAAGATCTTATGAGAGTAAAGTTAAGTAAAGTTGCGTGTATCTATCCATTCATTTTCTTTTATCCAATGTGACGGGTTTTGGAGGCAAACAAGAGAAATTTGATGTTGAAATTTTTTAAATTTTTTGTAAGTAAAATTAATTTCCCTTGCCACGTACGGTTTACTCCTTTTGTCAATTACTTGTTCTCTAGGTGATTTTAGAAATAAGAATGTGGTATTGTGGTTAACTACACTCCAACGTACACAATAAATTTAGACTTTTGTGAAAATCAAAAAACGTGAAAAAATGCAACTAAATTATGTAAAATGCTACTACTAAATTGGTTTTGTGAATATAGCCACTAATATAACAATTGATGTTACCAACTTACCTCTTAAAATGATCCAAGTGTTAGAAAATGATAATGACTAAAATGAAGAGTATCCTTCAACACTTTCTTGCCTAATTAGTGTATTTAATCATTGCACGCTAAATCTAAGGAATATGCTAGAGGAACATACAAGTATATTTTCTAGGTGTTACTTGAGCCTTTCTTTGAATTTTGAGCCTTATTGTAATTTTTATTTATACAATGGTTGAACCATGTTAACGGCCTTTTAATATTGAAAAATAATGGAATTTTTTTTTTAAAATTTGAGTATTATCTAATTAGTTATGCCAATTAAGTTATCAAGCTACGCGTACCATTCTCTGATTCTTTCTCTGGTCTATGCTTATCATCGAGAGACATAAAAAGTTAAAATCTCACGATATATATTGTACGGGTTTGTTCTATTCACCTTATTTTTACTTAGTTCAGATTTAATAAGCTCAGATATGTTCAGTTATAAGCTCTAAAAAGTTCAATTAAGTTTTAATAAGTTCAGATAAATGAAAATCAGGTGAATATAACACACCCTTAAGTTCAAGACCAGTTGACAATAGCAAATCAACGTAAATTGAATTATTTCTATATAATGTGCATCACCTAGAGGTACAAGTCACTCCTCGAGTGATCGTATGAAAGGCTGTCCAACTTAAACGTTATGCACAATCAACCAACTAAAGCCTCAAAATATGCATCTCTCTTTTCCGTTACACAGCTGAAAACTTTGCAGCATATGGATCCCATACTATAGTTGTCTTTGCCTACGAAATGCAACTAAGGCGGGTGCAACAAGATTGTTTATTTGTTACAAACTACAACAGAATTCAACCAAAGAAACAATAATATTGGAAGTATTCATGTATATTATTGTTATTTATTAATGTACCATACTATATACTCCATATTGTTATCATGTTATGTATATTTTGGTACGCAAGCTAACAATTTTCAGAAAAATATAATTGTACAAATTTACAAAAACACTCAATTTATTACGTCAAGTCCCATAAGAAATCAAATTTAAGCACGGTACCTTCATTAACAAGCTAAGCTAAGCTAGGCAATCACCCCACTTTATAAACTCTTCCCATTTTTTTCTTTTCTTTCCCTTGACACATTAACAACATTACTCATAGAAAAGGAGCAAAAAAGGAGTGATTCAAATTTGTTGGAGTTACTTTTAAGGTATGGGTAGTGATCAAAGTAGCGGCGAGAGTAGCATGTATCCGATTAAGACGGTGGTGGTGTTGGTGCAAGAGAATAGGTCATTTGACCATATGCTAGGATGGATGAAGGGGATCAACCCTGAAATAAACGGTGTCACGGGTCAGGAGTCGAACCCCTTGGATACATCGGATCCTAACTCTAAAAGGTTCGAGTTTGGGGATGGGTCTGTGTACGTCGACCCTGACCCTGGTCACTCCATCCAAGACATTTACGAACAGGTAAAGACTAGACTTGGACTAATCAATATTTTTAAGTGAAACGCTATGACTTTTTGCACAAATTAAGAATTGTGTATTGAGCAGGTATTTGGTGAGCAATGGAGCCAAGAATCGGCGCAGAAGAAGAAGGCCCCAACAATGCAAGGATTTGCACAGAATGCAAACAGGCTGCAAAGTGGGATGGAGGATGCCGTGATGAATGGATTCAAGCCGGATCGTGTGCCTGTTTATAAGGAGTTAGTAAGCCAGTTTGCAGTTTGTGATAGGTGGTTTGCATCAGTCCCTGCATCCACACAGCCGAATAGGTTGTACGTGCACTCAGCAACCTCACACGGTTTAACAAGTAATGATACAGGGAAGCTCATTGGAGGGTTGCCTCAGAAGACCATCTTCGAGTCCCTAGATGAAGCTGGTCTCTCTTTCGGTATCTATTTTCAGTACCCTCCTTCCACCTTGTTCTACAGGTATATTAGCCATTCATCCCCTGAACAGAATTCACTCGATCCACACCAATTGTTTGCCACCTTTATTAGTCCTATAAACCTAATTTCTCTGTTATTGGCAGGAATCTAAGGAGGCTGAAATATGTGCCACATTTTCACCAATTTGATCTAGAATTCAAGAACCATTGCAAGGAAGGGAAGCTACCAAATTATGTGGTGATTGAACAGAGATATTTTGACTTGCTAGCAGTGCCAGGAAATGATGATCATCCATCTCATGATGTTTCAGTAGGTCAGAAGTTCATCAAGGAAGTTTATGAAGCATTGAGATCAAGTCCTCAGTGGAATGAAATGTTGTTTGTAATCACATATGACGAACATGGTGGCTTCTACGATCATGTTCCCACCCCCGTGGAAGGGGTTCCTAGCCCTGATGGCATTGTTGGTCCTGAACCATATAGCTTTGGATTTGATCGTCTCGGTGTTAGGGTTCCGACTATCATGATCTCTCCCTGGATTGAACCTGGAACAGGTACTTAATAATATTCTGATTTTTTTTTTTTTTTTTTTGCTCTGTTAGTTCGTCGATGTTCTTGACTAATATAAGTTGGGAAATGCAGTGTTACACGGACCTTCAGGGCCATATCCGACATCAGAATATGAACATTCTTCAATTCCAGCAACTGTCAAGAAGATTTTCAACCTGAAAGAGTTTTTAACTAAACGCGATGCATGGGCTGGCACTTTTGAGGGTGTAGTCAGCAGAAAAACTCCAAGAACTGATTGTCCAGGTAAATTTAAGCTCTCTGTTCACTTCATAGAAATTTTCTAATTCTTAAAAAACATCCATAAAAGTTCATACATGTTTAACTATTGAACACCCACAATTAAACAAGTTATAATTATCAGGTGAAGAGAATCAAGCCTAACTATTAAAAAGCTAGGTAGCTAACATGATATAATATCAACTGATATGCATGCAAAATTATTGAATTTCTAAGACTATTTTGGATAAATGCAGAGAATTTGCCGGAGCCAGTTAAATTGAGAGCAACTTCAGCGTTGGAAGACAAGCAATTGTCTGATTTCCAAGCAGAGTTGGTGCAAATGGCAGCTTGCTTAAAAGGCGATCACAAGAAAGACACTTACCCAGATGCTTTAGTAAAGAATATGACAGTTAAAGAAGCAGCTGAATATGTGCAAGAAGCATGGGAGATTTTCTTACACGAGTGTGATGAAGCCAGGAAGCGAGGAGCAGATGAATCCACGATCATTGATGTGAGTTCATCTAAGAACACACGCAGATCACTGAAAAGCAAGTTTTTATCTTGCTTAGCTTGTAACAACTAATCTTTTCTGGCTTCAGAATTCTTTTCAACTACATACCAGATGAATTTGAAGGACAATACTGGAGATTCAGTGATTTATTTTTGAAACAAGATTCAGTGAATTAAATATTCTTTGTTATGTAAAATTATATTTCTATGGAGATTACTTTTCCATGGATTAATACTCTGTAGTTCACTATGATGAACTTCTCGCTATTTGTAACTGTATAAAGTATTTGGGCATTTTACAGCAAAATAATCTTCATACTAGAAGCATTTCACAAGAACTCAATGATACAGAACATTCAATCATCAAATGAAAAATGTTATAAGCACAACCAATTAGAGTGATCAGCCACGGCCTAGTCTGATTCAATAAGGATCGGGCCTAGCTAATTGGCACAATTTTTGGGCGATAGCGGGGTATAGGCCAATCCGAAAGCACCTTCAAAATTGGCCCAATTAACCAGCCTTGGTTAAGATTTCAGCACAAAGTGTGGCCCATACTAACACATCAACACATCGGATCAAATCGAGTCAACTTTATAGGCCCTGGTAAAGAGCATGATGAGATCCATAACAGACGCATTCATTTACGCAGCATGTGTGTGCACAGACAGCGAAAGCAAGAGATCAATACAGTTCAAAAGAGGGAAGAGAGTTGTATTGAAAAAGACAGAAACAGAAACTGCTTTTTCATTACTATAATAATGCATTCATTAGACAAATCAAAGAATATTTTATTGGACAGTCAAAAGAAAATGATTATAGTTACTTCAACAGAGATTCCTGAATCAAGTATGAAACAGCTGTGGTTACAAGTTACAACCCTCTAACTCCAATCTCCAGAAAAGTAAAAGACAATGAAATGAATAAAAATGTGTTGAATAACTAAAAAAGGGACAAAAAATTAATGTGAAATTGCCAACAAGAGATGTGAACTATGACAAGGAAGTATCCCACCGACAATGGGTTGAAACATGGGATATTTAAGATGCCCCACTAAAGAAGAACAAAAAAAATTGGACATTTTTTGTAACAAAATCAACAAATTAATAACTTAATTGCCAACCTTTAAAGTAAACTATGATTTGATCTGTTCTGTATACTAAATCACAATAGATTAATCTAAAACTTTGAGAATCAGATGGTACCATAAACTCAATCATGGTTGTTGCTGAGCATCCATGTAACCGGCATCAACAAGCACCTTTTCCCTCTTTGCTGTTTCTACGTCCTCATCAACCATCATTTTCACTAGTTGCTGGAACCCGACCTTAGGCTTCCAGCCGAGGACTTTCTTTGCCTTGCTGGCATCGCCCTTCAGATTGTCGACCTCAGATGGCCTAAAGTACCTCTTGTCGATCACAACGTGATCCCGCCAGTTCAATCCTACGTACCCGAATGCAGCTTCCAAAAACTCCTCAACACTGTGAGATTCCTCGGTAGCCACCACATAGTCATCGGGCTTTTCCTGTTGAAGCATCATCCACATTGCTTCAACATAGTCTCCTGCAAATCCCCAGTCCCTTGAGGCTTGCAAATTACCCAGGAAAAGCTTGCTCTGAAGCCCAATCTTGATCCTGCCAACAGCACGTGTGATCTTACGAGTCACAAAGTTCTCTCCCCTTCGTGGTGATTCATGGTTAAATAAAATGCCGTTGCAAGCAAAAATACCTATGAAACGAAACAAGTAAAAAGGTTATTCACCATTACTAAGAACTGCCATAATGAAGAGTAGCCACAAACACTTCAATAATGCAAGGAGCATCAAATTGAAACAGTCAGCCCATCACCCAGGTCATCTTAATAGAATACAAGTAATAATTTTCAAGTACACAGCCTATAATTTGAAAAACCAGGACCATACGCTCGAGAAAGCAAAAATGATGCATCTTACCTATTACTTGTACACTAAACACTCGATGATACATTAAATTGATCTTTTTTCTTTCATGCTCCTGGAATTGGAGACCAATTAAATGAATTCAGATCAATGATCAATTCACGAGGAATCTGTAGGATCCATTGACAAAATGGAACAAGAACCAGATCTTTCTTATATGCACAAAACATTTCCATTTCCCACACTATTATATAATAATCATGAAGCATGTTTATAAAGTCCTAATCATTTTATAAAGTTCTAATCATGATCTTACTATTTTTAGAGTTCTCTCCCCTTCGTGGTGATTCATGATTGAATAAAATGCCATTGCAAGCAAAAATACCCATGAAACACAACAAGTAAAAAGGTTCATTCACCATTACTAAGAGCTGCCACAATGAATAGTAGCCACGTGCACTTCAATAGTAGAAGGAACGTTACATAGAAACAGTCAACCCATCACCCAGGTCATCCTATGATTTGAACAGGACTATTAGCCCGAGAACTAGAGAAGACATCCAA
Source organism: Chenopodium album (assembly GCF_948465745.1). Lineage (NCBI taxonomy): Eukaryota > Viridiplantae > Streptophyta > Magnoliopsida > Caryophyllales > Amaranthaceae > Chenopodium > Chenopodium album. Next base: position 6,710,064 of record NC_137858.1, read on the forward strand.
GAATTGGAGAATTATTAAATAAATTCAGATCAATGATCGATTCTCGAGGAATATAAAGGATCCGTTGAACAAAAGGAACAAGTAACAGATCTTGTTCAAATGTACAAAAAACATTTTCATTTCCACATTTTTATATAATAGATCATGAAGCGTGTTTATAAAGTTCTAATCATGAAACTGGAAATCAGTAGCAAAAAGTTACAAGATAACCCTTTACATCACAGAAACAATGTAGTTGGAGAGATCAGTCATCAAAATCAAAAGAATTTGAGTACACTACCCACTCATATTGAATTAATCAAAACACAAACAGCTCAACACACATAAAACACCTAGAAACCACATTGATCCTCAATTCCTTCCACTAAATCCATTTACCATTACTACTACCCAAGACCTCGGATCAAATCTTGTTTACAACATTGTCTTTAATGGAAGCTAATCCCTCAACCCAAATAGTAGCTACTAGCTAGAATCAAATTGACCCCAATTCCTCCCACCATTTCCATTGATCAACACTACACAAGACAACGAATCAAATCCTGTCACCTACATTGTCTTTTATAGCTCTCTAAACAGCACAAAAACTAAAGCCTCAACCCAAAAAGCACCTAGAACCCAAATGATCCCCAATTCTTCCCATCATTTCCATTGACCATTACTACCGAGGACCTTGGATCAAATCTCGTCTACAACATTGCCTTCTATACCTCTCCACAGACTAAAAAAAATAACATTTCTATGTCTCTAACACATTCATCATCAATTTCTTAATCAATCAAACAAAATGGCATCAATTTCTCAATTAATCAATCAAACAAACAAAAAGCTCATCAATTCAAAAAACCCATAAAAACCCACAAACAAAATTCCAAATTTCATCAAGAAAAGTTAAAAAAAATTACCATAAGCTTCACGGTAATTGACAGTGTACCAATGAGCAGCACACTTAGCAACAGCATAAGGAGACCTGGGATGAAACGGGGTATCCTCCGCCTGAGGCGGCGGCGTAGATCCGAACATCTCCGACGACCCGGCTTGATAATACTTAATATGGGTCCGACCCGTTTCAGCAATATGAGATCTAACAGCTTCAAGCAATCGAAGCGTACCAGTAGCAACAACATCAGCAGTATAATCAGGGATCTCAAAAGAAACAGCAACATGAGATTGAGCAGCAAGATTGTAAACTTCATCAGGTGCGATTGTATCGATCCAACGACGAAGAGAAGAGGCGTCGGTGAGATCGGCGTAGTGCAATTTCATCCTAGCTTTGTTGGCATTGTGTGGGTCGATGTAGATGTGATTGATTCTTTGGGTGTTGAAGTTTGAAGATCGTCGGATTAATCCGTGGACTTCGTACCCTTTTGAGAGGAGGAATTCGGTGAGGTAAGATCCGTCTTGGCCCGTGATTCCGGTGATTAGGGCGACTTTGATTTTGGGTTCGGAGTTTTGGGGGGTTTCAGTGGGTTCCGCCATTGTTGGAGCTTGTTGAAGGTGATGGAAATGGCGGGGTTAGGGAGGAGATAGAGAGAGAGAGAAGAGAGGGAGTGAATGATGAGTTTTGAGGGGAAATGATGGGGGGATTTAAGAGGGAAGAAGAAGGTGAGGGGGGTTAGTGGAGAAATGAGTTTGGGAGGGAAATAGAGGGGAAGATGTGTTACAAGATGGTGTCCCACTAAGGCTAGGTAGATCCACCGTCGTCGTTGGGGGATCGAGACACGGTATGTCTTTTTTTTAAGTCGGTTCGGATTGAATCGGGTGAATCTATTGTTGAGCTATTTTACTACAAAGAAAAATTATAATTTATGTTTATCATGGTTTGTGAATTGTGATTCAATTATGGGTTACACGTGTATAGAAGAGTTCGGCTAGTGTTTGTGTTAAAGGATCAGTTTCTTATTATTAAATTGAGATTTTTCTTTTTTATGATTGACCGGGAATTGAGTTTTGAATATGGATCGGGTGTTGTCAAGTCGAGTTAATTTTTTACTTATATAGTTATCTCTGTTTATTTATTGATCAACTTACCATGATTTCGCAAATAATAAAAAGAGAGAGTCATAAAATGAATTGGTGTAAGAACATAAAAAAAAAACATACTGTAAGAGAGAAAAATATTTATATTTAGAGTCAAAGAACCTGTTCTCTTTTAATTTCAGTTCAGTTCCTAATTTTCTTCTATTATAAACAGTTCAATAAAGCAGAATAGGCCCTTAAAGTGTATATAAGTCAGTGCTTATGTTATTACCACGTAAAGATTGATAATTTGATATAAACAATATGAAGCACCATAGAGCAATTTAAGCCTCATTCTTTTGGACTGAAATTCACTAGTTGAACTGAACTGAAATGAAATTTGCATAACTGAACTGACTTAAATGTCGCTGAACTGAACTAAAATTAACTTAACTAAAATAAAACCCGACATATTAAATTTAATAATAATAAATAATAATAATAATATAATAAAAATAATAGACAAAGTCATACAACCTACAAAAAAAAATAGTGGGAAGCCGAGATATAATCTAGGCCCCCACTCCTCCAGCTATAATAAATCATATTCTAGTAAAGATATAAGTAGCAACACATGCCATAATGTCTTGAGTCTTCGAGAACTTTAGGATCCGCTTCAGTAATGTAACCGCCTCATTCGCTAATTCCCCAAGAGAAGAGAAGAGAATAAGAAAGGAAGGAAACTATACCGAAATGTCTACATGGAAGTCTAAAAGAATAGAACCGTACAACCGTAATATGTGTATTTCATGGGGCTGGCAGCCTGGTATATTGTTTTTCACAAACAAGCAAGATATTACACACTTGCACCAATTAAATAACTGATCACACATTCACACTCTATACCAAATGGATATGAAAGTGTTACAATTTAGTCAAAACGTGAGTTCTATTCAATATTGGGCATTTCTATTTTTGTCCTTGCCTTAATTAAATGTTTTGTTGAAAAAAAAAAAAAAAGAAAGAAAAACCGAAAGTGAGGTAAGCAACATTTGATCACTTGCATTCTTGTAAGAAACATTAACAGAAAGAAATCCACCCTTCTCAATAACACTCATCAATTTCCAGTTTTTCCTTCATACTGATCACAGTTTACAGTGATCATCAATTTCAAATCAACCCATCTTCAAGATCACCATCTTCATCATCACCTTGAAGCTCCAACAATGGCGGAATTCCTAGACCTAGAAACAAAAGATGGAGTTCGAATGCCATGGAATGTAATCCCAGGCACAAAACAAGAATCAAGCAATTCTGTAATCCCAGTTTCTCTTCTTTACACTCCATTAAAACCCTTTCCTAATCTTCCAATTCTCCCTTATTCTCCTCTTCGATGTCGTTCTTGTCGATCAATTCTCAACCCTTTTGCTGTTATCGATTATGCTACCAAAATCTGGATCTGCCCTTTTTGTTTCAATCGAAATCACTTTCCCCAACATTACGCTTCGATTTCTGATGCTAATCTTCCTGGTGAATTATACCCAGAATACACAACAATTGAATATGAACCACCCCCTGAATTGCACGCCCAGAATCATACCCCTTTAGTTTATTTATTTGTTGTTGATAATTGTTTGATTGAGGAGGAAATTGGGTATTTGAAATTGGCTTTGTCTCAGGCGTTGGATTTGATGCCGGATGATGCTTTAATTGGGTTTATTACATTTGGGAGTTTTGTTCAGGTTCATGAATTAGGGTTTTCTGGAGGGGGTAGTGGGATTCCTAAGTGTTATGTGTTTAAAGGGTCTAAGGAGGTGAGTAAAGATAAGGTGATGGAGCAGTTGAACTTTTTTGATCGGAAACCGAAACCGGCTGCTGGGGTTGTTGCTGGTGTTAGAGATGGTTTGACTCCTGAAAGCATTGCGAGGTTCTTGTTGCCTGCTTCCGAGTGCGAATTTACATTGAATTCGGTATAGCTCTTGATCATGCTTGTTGATATCTTATATTTGATTAATGTGTGTGGTTTGAGTGAATGATTTAATGATGTTGATATATCACTATTATTGTCATAATTGATGCAGAATTGAATGAATGAATGATTATGACTTTTGATTCATAGAGTTTGGAGTGTAAATTTACTAATATAAGATGTATATTCATGCTTGCATATATTTGAATGGTCCAATATTATACGTGGGAGGCTTGTTTCTTGCTTCGTAGCTGATGTGTTGTTTCTGCTGTTGCGGAATTGATTGAATCTGATTGTTGTTTCTCTCTTGTTGCTATTGACTTTATGTGTTTGTGATCGGATGTGTGTAGCTGTTAGAGGAGCTTCAAAAGGATCCTTGGGGAGTGCCTTCAGATCAGAGGGCAAGTAGATGTACTGGCACAGCGCTCAGTATTGCTGCCCATGTATTGGGTGCTTGCGTTCCTGGATCAGGAGCTAGGATTATGGCTTTTGTTGGTGGTCCATCGACAGAAGGGCCTGGCGCTGTAAGTTTTCTTCTTTGAAATGCTCTATTCCAACCTTAAGTTTTATACTAGTATTATTGATCTGTAAAGAAAACTTTATATAGTTACTGTAACATTTTGTAAGCAGTAAGTTACTTCTGGCTTGGGGTAATTATGTCACTTGTGTGCTCTCTGGTTATACTATAATGTAAGGGGAAGTTCTATATAAAAGAAAGATGCGAGGATGGTTTTAGAACTTACTACCTGAACTCCATACTTATAGACCCTATTGCCAGAGCCCCAGTTTTTTGGTGGAGGCCTCACCTATCTGTCTGAGACAATGTGTTTGGACACAGTTCCCCAAATGTGTGTTGAAAAACCTGATATGCCACCTTCGTAGTCCTGAATAAATGAAGCCCAACAAAACAGATATTGTTTAGAACATGTCTTTTGCATGTTTGAAGTAAGGTTGATGAATTTTATTTATTTGATTCTATTAGACCCCCATCCTGTTCACTTACCTTATTTTTGCTGAACTCAAATTGTTTTATTGAACTAAAATTATTTTTTGCCGAATTGAAATTAGTTTTTATTGATTCTTTCTTACATTTCTTTTTTAAAGTTATTGATTTTTATTGAACTGAAATTATTTTTATTGAATATTATTTTTGTAAGGTGAAGTAAATAGGACCTTACTTGAACTTCCTCATATGAATCATACGGCTCATACCTTAATATTTTTCGAGACTTTAACCTGTCTACTTGATATCCTTTTCTGTTGTAGGTTTCCTGATTTCTTGTTGATAAGTCCAGGTCTTACATTTCTAAACTGTGGTTAATGCTTTTTTTTGTTTTTTTTTCCCCGTATTTGCAGATTGTTTCGAAGAATTTATCTGAGCCAATTCGTTCTCACAAGGATCTGGATAAGGATTCTGCTCCATATTACCATAAAGCTGTTAAATTCTATGAAGGACTTTCTAAGCAGCTTGTACACCAAGGGCACATTCTTGACCTCTTTGCGTGTGCTCTAGATCAGGTATCAATTGGCGTTTTGGCTTTGTGAATAAGAATTTTCTTGGGGGTTTTGAGTTGATTGCTTGCATCAATGCTATATTGCCAGTATTACATCTCATCACTCTTCTCCTTATAATGTGCCTTTTAAGGAGTCAATATATTCAAAAAGGGAATTACAATTTCAGAAGGCACATTGCTGTAGGATTGTACTTTTCATATAGGCCTATATCTTTTTGAAGGAATAATAGTATAATACACATATTTTCTTGTGGTGGTGACTGGTGAGGGGGTAATTGGTAAATCTGTTCCAATGTCTATGTGCTTGATCAGGTGAGCTGAAATGTTTGGGTCTGTTCCTCTACTATTCTTTCTGTATCCCCAACAGCACTTAGTGGATGAATTGGGGAAATATCGTAACCGTTTATTAATGGTTATTAATATGAGTATACATCCAACTGGCACGGTGGCACCCTTGCCAGTTTGTCACCCTCTGACTTTGAGGATTGTTGGCCTCTTCATACTATTTCATATTAAATCATATTGAAATTTAAAATCTTAATACTATATTGTTTCTACTTGCTGACAGACATTCATTTTTGAGAGCAAGTATTATTACCTTGCCTCTTCTGCTGCCTTGTATATACATTTTCCTAGACATAGTGGCCTGATGTCAGTAATCATCTTTCACACATCAGGTTGGGCTTGCTGAAATGAAAGTTGCTGTTGAAAGTACTGGCGGTCTTGTGGTCCTTGCTGAAAGTTTTGGCCATTCAGTTTTTAAGGACTCTCTGAAGCGTGTTTTCCAGGCTGGGGAACATGATCTTGGACCAGCGTCAAAGTAAGGCTCTGCTTAAATCATGCTTGACCTATCTTAACTATTGGCAGTTTAGATTTTGTTGATCTGTTTACTTTTGAACTTTTATATTTCCAGAATTTGGTTGGAGTTATTCTGGGTGTTTCTTATTTTGATAGTGTGTCACCTGTAATTTCCAGATTTGATGATAGTAGTATTATTACATTTCAGTAAAAGTTAATTTCACGTTGTCTTTAAGTATCAGTCCATTGTGGTAGTTTCCATTTCCTTTGGAACATGAAATACCATTGCATTGTATAGTCTTGGTTTCGATGTCAGTTGATGGTCGTATGGAGTGCTGGAATAGTTGGTGCTGATTCTCTTTTTACTTATGTGTTGGCTAGTACTTAAGCTTTGGCTTGAAATCAGCACATGGACATGATTTTTTTTTTTTTTTTTTTTTTTTTAAAGCCAGATCTGGGTGTCCATGATGTGTAAGTAAAAAATTTCCTTTTTTTTTTTCAAAGAGTAAGCGGTCTTATTTTTTGGGTTAGTTGGCTTTCATTTTGACATTTTTAATTCATTAGAACCTGTTTTGGCACTGATTTGTATTATGTTGAGACTTGAGAGCCTTGATCCAGGACATTTGTAATACTTTAGAACCTTGTTTTGGAACACGGAGTTGTTTTGTGCTTTAGATTCTTTTTCGTTTCAGCCTAGCTAGTGGTTCGACTCTATTGAAGTAGAATAATAGGTTATATATATAAGTTAAATATTCAATTTATGGTGATTGCCCTTGCCTCTAATTTTTTCCATCTATGCAATTTCTTCAAAGTCTATAGAAAAAGAGCATTTCAACTGACCCTCCAAATTCAAAGGATTGGGAATCTTTGGCTGAATATGATATTTCTTGGTTTTGCTTTAACTCTCAAGTTACATATTTTCAATAATTTGTTTGTGTATTATTTAGGAGATATGTGTTGGTCTGCTGGTTTGAGATGGCAATTGTGGTGGCCATTTTCTTATTAAAAAAGAATAAATGAGGGTAGAATGAATAGTTAGTATCTTGAATTTTTGTAATCCTTACTAATATTGACTTTGGTACTCATTTGTACAAGATTGTTCACGATGGGATTGTATTTGCAAGTTATTATGGAAGCTCGAAATCGGAGATGTATAATTTATATAAGAGAGAGTAGTCGAGACTAAGACGGAAGTCAGAGAGTATTCTGGGAAGGAGTAGACTCCTTGATTATTATTGTAATTTATTTTCAAGATATTTTACTGGAATTTGGCAGAGTTTGAGTAGATACAGAGTTTCTGTGATTTTTGATTATATGGTTCATTATAAAAGAAAAGTGATACTTTGTATTGCTCTTTCTTCTTTCCCCTCCAATGCTAATTAGCTTAGAATATTTGTTATTTATGAGCTATAGAAGGCTGTTTACCTCTGTCTAGAACTGCCAGACCAGGCCGTCTGGCCGTGTTTAACACTAAAGTGCCCTCTGTGATCTTATCTGTGAAGTTTAGAAAGGAAAGTGTTTTATGCTGTATAGTACTTTCTATTATATACATAGCTTACAAAGAATTTGAATGCTTAACGCTGCTATTACGATGCATTGTTCTTTTCCATTGATTCTTCTGCAACCATGTCGGTTATTGGATTTTTTAACATCCAGACATTTGTTACTGAGCTTTCTTATTCAGCCTTTTAGCATAGGTGATAATGGCAGTTGGCCTAATCAAATTTCTGTGTGCAGTGGTATATTTGAGGTTAGCTGCTCACAAGATATGAAGATTCAGGGAATTCTTGGTCCCTGTGCATCACTTGAAAAGGTTAATTTGTATTTTAAGTTTGTTTATTTTCATACTTGTGCTTGCCGTATCTTTGATGTTCATGTTTGATGCCTTGGTGCAGAAAGGTCTCCTTTGCTCGGAAACCGTTATTGGTCAGGGCAACACAAGTGCATGGAAGTTGTGTGGACTTGACAAAGCTACAACTCTATGCATCTATTTTGACATTGCAAAGAAGGAGAGCCCTGATGCTATTGGTGAAGCCACTAGCAACCTGTTTTACCTTCAGTTTTTGACTTAGTATGAGCATAACCTTTCACCTTCTTGGTTGTTCCCTTTCTTAATGACATATTGTGCTTCAGTGCTTGCTAGATGGTAAACATATTCTTACTTGTTACATAATTTTTCTCAGCTATCAACATAATAGTGGTCGTATGAGACTTCGTATCTCTACTCTTTCTAGGCGATGGGTTTCTGGTCCAGGAAGCACACAGGTATTCCTGCTATTCGCTTTGTATTCTGTATTGCTTTTCTTTATTATAAAATATGTGATCAGTTAGTTGATTGTACATGTTACTGCACTTGGCATTTACCCATGGCATGGCCTGCATATTCATATCAGAAACGTTTCATATTGAAAGCTCATTGAAAGACCAAACACGTTTGATAGTACTTTTAAATTTTAAGGTGAAATTTAAAAAAAAAAAAAAAATTAAGTTCATGAAATCGGGTCTTGATTGACTTATAAAATTCCCCTCCAAATATCAACCCCCCCCCCCCCCCCCCCCACACACCCACACACACACACACTCACACTCACCCCACCACCACAAAAGGAGCTTGGAAATCAAATGTAGAAGCTAGATGCAGGAAAAAGAACTATTTCTGAACAAACCAGATTCTTACTAGTCATCTCCCATTATTGCTTGTTGGAATATCTTGAACTTCTTCTCCCATGCTGGAGTTGCTTTTTAGGTTATTTAGCCTCTTACTACAGCTGTTTCATGCTATTTACACCTTTTTCTATCAATATTGCTTAGGAGTTGATTGCGGGATTTGATCAAGAAGCGGCTGCTGTTACTTTGGCACGCTTAGTTTCATTCAAGATGGAGAATGAGGTAACTTTTAATGGGGAATACTGATTTAGGTTTTGTTAAATGTTATAAATTTATAATCTATCAATTTATGTCAGTTTTCTTATTTTAATAGTTGGTTGTCTATAGTAAAAGGTACTCCCTCCGTTTCATATTGATGTAAATCAAGGAAAAGGGAAAACAAATAATATAAATATGTGAGTGGTGTTAAAGGGGTAAGTAGGATCCATATTGTGGGCATTTGGGGATAAGATGGGAATTAAACATTAAACATGCCTTAAATGGAGAAGATTTACAATAAGAATAAAATGTTGTGGAACCCATAATGGAAAATAGGAACAATATTATGAAAGGGAGTAATATATATATATATATATATATATATATATATATATATATATATATATATATATATATATATATATATATATATATATATAATTTTTTTTTTGACACAAAAAATGGAGTAATATATTGGTCGTAGAGTTTATTGTTTGTTGGTAGTACCTACTGTCCTTAACAATGAAAAAAAATGTTGGTTGATGCGCTTATCAGATTCTTATGTGCTAACCTCTTTTCTTTTAATCACTGTAATCAGCATTCAGCATTAATATTGCTTCTCCCTGTTTCGCTTTTGTTTAATAAACATTTGTGCTGCTATTTTCAGTTATCATGGTGTTCTTTTGCTGCTACCTTTGACTTTCAATAGATTCTTTACAGTTTTGGTCATGGGCTACAGATGTATCATATTGTGCCAGTGGCCATCATCTCCCTTCTTTTTTAGTATAATATTGGTAGGGAATGCATAGGCCCATAATCCTGAACTACAAGCTAAATTGTTCAACTTGGGCATGGGACATAAGCCCTGTACAAGCATTTAGAAGTATTTATGATTGAATATTGAGTATTTATGTGAGGGTTTTCCAATTTAATTTTCTAGTTGGCTTTATTTATTTTAAATTATTTTTTACATTTTTTTTGTTTCATCCTCTAACCAAAAAAAGTTTTCACATGCAGGCAGAGTTTGACCCAATACGATGGCTTGATAGATCACTGATACGTCTATGCTCAAAATATGGAGATTACCAAAAGGAAAATCCCAACTCTTTTAGCCTATCACCACGGTTTTCAATATTTCCTCAATTTATTTTTCATCTAAGGAGATCTCAGTTTGTTCAGGTATACAATTTTCTATTGTGGGATCTTAGATGATTGCAAAATCATGAAAGCAGCTTACTATATTATTGTATAATAGGTGTTCAACAACAGCCCTGATGAGACTGCATACTTTAGAATGATTTTAAATCGGGAAAATGTAGCCAACTCGGTAGTGATGATTCAGCCTTCACTGATTTCCTATCCCTTACAATCACCTCCTGAACCTGCTCTTCTCGACGTTGCTTCTGTAGCTCCAGAAAGGATATTGCTACTAGACTCATATTTCACTATTGTCATATTTCATGGTCAAAGTATTGCTCAGTGGCGTAAGGCTGGATACCAAGATCAGCCTGATTACAAGGTCAATGTTTTCCTTGTTGAGTTACTTGAGTCTATGATTGTAGTATATGAAATAACTAGGTTTCACAATAAGTTTGTGTTATCTACTATTTTCCAGCTGTTTGATTATTCTTTCTTTGACTTGGCTTCTTCCTTTCTTTTTTCTCAGGAATTTGCCCAGTTGTTGCAAGTTCCTAAAGATGATGCCAATGCTTTGATCAAAGAGAGGTTTCCAGTTCCACGCTTAGTTATCTGTGATCAGTACGGCTCTCAGGTATTTCTCATACTGAAATCACTTAGAATAAATGGGATGAACTGTAATACTGTTAGATTTGAATGTGTAAGAGTATTTGCTTTATATAGGATATCTATGTTAATTGTGGTCATAATGTGTGCTGAAGAGCAGTTTCTTATATTTCTAGTCTCCCTCTATAAATGATAAATATGCTTTTAAAGTCAGCAGTGCATTGACCTCTAAATTCTAAACTTCTGTACATTACTCCTTTATTTTTTTTGTCCCTCTTTTTGTTTTCGAAGGTCTACAAATTTTCTGTATGAGTAAAGGCCAACTATTTTTTTATTTACCTAAGTATCCTATCTGTGAAACAAACACAAAACAAAGGTTATCTTCTGAACTACAGCAACTACCAGTACTTTGATGGGCTGATAATCAATTTATGCATTCGTGCTCGTTATCTTGGAGTGCTCATTTTGCACCTTGTTTAAGTAAAATTGACTTTTCTTTCTTAATGCTTGTCCAGGCTCGCTTTCTTCTGGCAAAGTTAAATCCTTCAGCTACATACAACTCTGGTGCCTCTATGGCTCCTGGTGGAGATCTCATTTTCACAGATGACGTCAGTTTTGAGGTGTTCTTGGATCATCTCCAAAGGCTAGCAGTCCAATAGAATAGAATAGGTCACACAATTTTGTAAAATTTTATTTGAGCTTGCTGTACAGTAATGTCTACTTTGATGTTTAGGCAGTGCGAGTCTAATATTATTTTATGCTCTGCATATTTTTTTATTGGTATTAATTATCTTCCACTTTAAGCTGATCGGATATTACCATTATGAGCAACTTCTCGGTGAAATGTTCTAATGGAAATTGAGAATTTGCTGCAGTATTTCTATTCCATGGTTAGCTTTGCAATGTTGTCAGTGGAATTGTTATTGAATGTCTTATCTAAAACCATTGATCAGTGATCAGTGTTGGTTTTGTTTCGATGTTTCCAAACTTAACTTGTGTATCCTGTTGGGCGACGGTATGCATTGATGTAAGCGGTAGTAAAAGTAGTGCTGTCAATTCGGGTATTCAAGTCGGGTTTGGGTCGGGTCAAATTAGGTATCGGGTTAAATCAGGATCAGGTTATGTCAGGTCAATCTAGCTTTAGATCAGATTCGGGTTCAGATCGGATCAATTTCAGTTAAAGTTATAACGGGTCGTTCACCTTTTCGAATATAGGTCGGGTTCAATTCGAGTTAAAATCAGATCGGGTTCAATTTCAGGTTCGGGTTGTGTTGAGTCGAGTTGGGATGGGTTAACAAGGTGGTACATTCGGATTCTGGTTAGTGTTGAGTCGGGTTCTGGTTCAAGTTCAATTCTAATAAACATCGATGTGGCCAAATTGAACTATATAATTACGCCTTCCATAATTTGATCAAGCATCATCAAGATTTTATTAAACCTATATACGAGTAATAGAGAACAAAAGTTATATAAGCTGAACAAAAGATTTTATTAAATCGCATTGAGGGTTCAAGAATTATACCAGTATATAAGCTGAATAAAAGGTATAGAAAACTTATTAAACCTTCCATGACTCGGGTTCATGTTTTAATTGGGTCGGTTACCAGCTTAGGTTCGGATGGTTTTCGGATTGGATTAAATCAGTTGACGATTACTATAATCAGGACGGGGGCATGTTCGGGTTTAGGTCATAAAGTATTGGATCAAATGGGTTTTCGGTTAAGATCAGGTTAGGTTCAAGTCAGGTTACAGGTCATTAGTTTCACCCCATTGTTCGAGTACAGGCTGGGTGCAGAACTTTTTCCTTTAAGGTCAGGTTCTCGGGTCGCGTCAGTTTTTGATAGCTCTAGCTATAAACCACACTTTTTGAGGAAATTTTGAGGTTTCATGGCTCGATGGAAATCAGTGTTAAGACCCTAGGGGATACATCTCGTGGTGATATAATGCCGTTTGAAACCATATATGATCATTATATGTTGTCATAAGCGTACGTGGTACGCTTGAGTTATCGAAATCAATGCAAATTGTGAACGGGTAAAATGACCGTTAAAGGGTATATTGGATTGTTCCACCGACCCAATTAAATACCCGGAGGATATTAAGGACCATGGTAAACATCTCGGCAATTTTTATTTAAAGGCGAAAAAAAGTAAAAAAATTACAAAATTGAAGGCTACAATCCAAGCTTTTAATGCAATTTTGAGGTTTTGGAGCCCGGTAGCGAAAATCCTTAAGACCCTAAGGGATACATCTCGGGGTCATCTAATGCCGTTTGAAACCATATATGACCATTATATGTTATCATAAATGTCTGTGGTAGGCTTGAGTTTACGAAATCGGTGCAAGTTGCAAACGGGTAAAATGACTGTTTTAGGACATATTTGATGGTTCCACTGACCCAATTGGACACCCAGAGGGTGAAGGAGTTATGTCTTCGTCGTGTGCAATTACTAGATATATAATTGGATCAAATTATGGAGATAATTAAGTCCGGACATTTGGGTCGTCGTTTTGCCATAGCTAGAGGTACTTACGATCTTTGGACTAGTAAGATAGCCCAAAGCCCAATTGGACGGATCCTATAAGGTCACACAAAGGGGCTAGATCGAGCATTAGAGGACGAGGCCCATCATGGGCCTCATCACTCTAGGTGGCCGGCCATGTAGGGGCTTTGAGAGGCTATTGGGCTTCGTGCCCTAGTCTAATTATAATGAGATTATAAATAGACTAGGTGCCTAGGTTTGCAGGCAAGGAATTAACTGATCATTTAGATCAAACCCTAATTAGCAAACACGAAACCAACCCCCTCTCATACTCCCTCTCTCACGGCTCTCTCCTCCTCCCGGCGCACGGTGGTGTCTCGTGGTGGTGGTGGTTCGTGCGGTGGTCGGTTGTCCGAAAAGGTGGTGATCGCGGTTTTCCTCTATCACTCGACCAATCTAGTATTGGTAGACGGCTCGTTCGAATCTCGTGGACTAAGTAGAGGAGCAACACTTGGGGCTCTATTCTCTCCCTGATTTGCCTGTCGAATAGCTTCGTGGAATTCACGCTTCAAAGGTATGATTATGTGTCTTGTGTGTTATGCATGCGATTCTTGGGATTAGGTACTTTATTGAATATGATTCATATATGTTATTTCCGCTGCGTAGTACCTATAAACTCCTACAGTGGTATCAGTTAGCCTCTTGCATTAACGCGCTAGATCATAATAATACGATTATTTGATGTCCACGTTAATTTTATAATCAATTAAGAGGGAGAAATTAATTTAATTATGGTTCGATTATTATTTTAATGTGATTAAACTTTTGGAATCTGTTAAATGCGATTTAATTATGCTCAAATAGCCATAAAGAGACCGAATTATGCCCTAGTATTTCGAAAATTTCGAAAACCCTAACCCTAAATTTCGAAAATTCCAAGCCCTAAAATATGATTTTTGTGCTTGACTTTGGTTTTATTCGATTTGTTTTATGTTTCATAATTTTAATTGGTTTGATTCATGCATAAAAATGTTTTATGTATGATCATAGATTTAATTTTAAACGTTAAAATTAAATTGGGATTAATTTTATGATGAACCCTATTTTAAAATTGAATATGATTTAATTTTAATCTTATGGACTAATTTAATTTAATTAGGATAAATGTTATTTTAATTAAATTAAAACACAAAAAAAAAAATTAATTTATTTTGGCCGGCAACCGCGGCTGGGTGGCGCAGCCACGGCGGCTGCCGACCAGGTGGCGTCCAAGAGGGAGGGAAGGGAGGGCGGCGGTCTAGGGTGGCTGTGGGCAGCAGCGTGCAACCGTTGCACGGCTGCTGCCGCGGCTGCCAGCTGGGTGCTGCTGCTGCCTTGCGCGGCAGTGGCTGCTGCAAGGCAGCCAGCCACCGTGGCTAGCCTCGGCTGGCCACACACGGTGGCCTGCAGCCCCAGCAAAGCAGCTCCACGCTGCTGCCCTTTGCGGCAGTGGCTGCTGTCACGGCAGCCAGCCACCGTGGCTAGCTTCGGCTAGCCAACCACGGTGGCCGGCGTTGGTGGTTGCGATATTTTTCAAAAAAAATTTCTGTTTTAAAAATTTATTTCAGGATAATTACGAATTATTTTGGGATAAAATTGGTTTTATTTTGGATAAGTTCAAATATTTTCAAAATATGATCTTTTAATTTAAAAGATAAAGTTGGTTTTATTTGGATAAAATCTTTTTGTTTTAGGATAAAATCAAATATTCAAAATTTGTTATTTTGATAATTATCCTAAATTAAAGTGGTTAATTAAGGATAAGATTGATGAGGATATTCTGAGCATATTCCAAAAGGATAATAATTGATTTAAATAATGTGATTATCCCATAATTAGATTAGGATGTAATTGATTTTTAAAATTATTTGATTGGCTAGTAATTAGGATAGAATCTCCTAAATTAGGATAATCATGGAAGATTAAATATGATTTTATCTTTCTAGATTAAAATATGATTTGATTCTATCTCATGACTAAATTAAATATATGATATTTTATAAACCGTCATGAATAATATATGATATTATCTAATTATGATTAAAATATATAAGATATTTTAGGAAATGCGTTGTCTTTATTATGATCATCAGATGTTATAGTTTAGACAAGCATGTTGAGTGATTTATTATATGGCACTTTTATAATATATGATATTATGTTGCTATATATAGACTAGTATGGCCCATAGATTCTTAAATACGATCTGCGTATCGTGATGTATTTTTGTAATCTAAATACGGCCTGCGTACCGTTGAGTATTTTCATAACTTTTATTTAATGTAAATAGAATAGTTATTTAAATGGTGTTAGCCCAAAAGAAGCCCATGAAGTGAAGGCCCAAAGGAGCAAGGTGGATGAAGATCCATGATGATTCAAGTGGGAGCATTTTCATTTCTAGTTTTCTTAGGACTAAGGGGCCATACTACGTCATATTTATTTTATTGCATTAGAAGATTATGCATGTTTAGGTTTATTTATGTTGTTTGATGATGCGCTAGAGTTCACTAAATAATCACAACATAATAAATCTAGATCCCAGCAATATTGATGCAGCTTTTCCAATTAAAAACCCGACGAAAACCTTGATCGTTTGTGATGGGTCGGCCTCAGCAGAGCATCATAATATATCTTGGGGAAGTGGGGGTAGGACCGCACATCTACACTTTTAATTGGTTATATTCAACAAGGTTACCTAAATATCAGTTTAGAACCTTGAAGCTAAGGGTAATAATTAAACATGTGATGGTTAATTATTCAACCAAGAGTTACAAGAGTTGTAATCAGTAAAGAGTTTACTCACCTTGAAAATGTAATGGTTGATGGCAGGGCCTCAGTCCGGTCAATTATTGCACAAATAAAGGATCTTGGAATCACTTAAAATTCAATTGGGATAATTTAATAATTGAATAAAGTGTTTTAAAGTTACCAAATGAATGTTTTGTGGTACTTTAATTTATTAAACATAATTATTAAACTTTGCCTTATTTTGACATAGATGGGTAGCCGTAATAACAATGACAACAACGTTTACAATTTGCGACCATTCCTTGAAAAGGATAGGTTGACAGGGGAAAACTTTTCCAACTGGGAGAGAATGCTAAGGCTTGTTCTGAAATCTGAGGGTAAGGAGGATATCATTGATACCCCATTACCAGGACCTCTGCCAGAAAATCCAACTGCGGCAGATATCAAGAAGCACAAGGAAGCTCATGATAGAGCTATGCCTATCACTTGCTTAATGATTGCTACTATGGAACCTAGTCTTCAAAAGCGTTTTGAGGACCTGGATGCCTATTCAATCATGGAAGAGCTCAAAGTTTTGTTTAAGAAACAAGCTAGAGTTGAAAGGTATGAGCTTCATCGTGAGATTATGGATTGTAGAATGGAGAAGGGTGCCACAGTTCATGATCATGTTTTCAAAATGATCGGCCTAATTCAAAGTATGGAGAAACTGGGGTACCCAATTAGTGATGATTTGGCAACAGACATCATTCTCCATTCACTTCCAGAAAGTTTCAACCAGTTTATCATGAACTTTAACATGACTGCGAATGCAAAGACTATGAGTCAATTGCATGCAATGCTGGTTAGTGCTGAGAAACAAATCCCTAAGGAACCTAAGAAGGAAGTTCTTATGATTCAAAAGGGAAAGGGGTTCAAGAAGAAGGGGCAAAAGGCTAGTGCCAAGAGCAAGGGAAAGCAAGTTGCCAAGACTCCTGAAAAGCCTAAGGCGAATCCAAAACCCAAAGTTGCAAGTGAGAGTGAATGCTTTTACTGCAAGAAGAAGGGGCATTGGAAACGCAATTGCCAGAAATACCTTGATTTCCTCAAGAAGAAGAATGGAGCATCAATCTCAGGTATTAAGTTATAATCATTTTAACTTTCACTAAGGTATGTGATACCAAGTTGCAGTGCTTAACATTATGATGTTGCACAGGAACTGCAAGCAAGTGAAGCTAGCATGGAGATGGAGCTTGAAGGTGCACTAGAAGTATTTGAGTGGCCAGAGATAGCTTCATAGTTTTAATTTCTGATTAGTTTATCATGATTTTTAGAACTATTTCCAGTTTTTGATGAGACAATATTTCGGTTTTCTTGTTTTGAATACTGATTTGTTTTACTTGGCTTGGACAAATGTTGATCCATGACCAAGGTAATAAATTGTTTTCATTTTGCTAGATATGAGTTAATTTTATTTATAACATTGATATAAGTAGATCACAAAAGTAAATTTAGATGATTCAAAGCAAACATACTTATAACAAAGTAAAGTTAGGTCACATAAACCATTTGCACATCCAAAGTTATGGATGGACTCTTACTCTTATATGATTATGAATCACTTAAGAATTAGAAGTCATGCTTGATAAGGTATAATGACCAAGTTACCTTTTAGTTGAAAGGGTAAAAGAGCTAAAATGACCTTTTGGAACACAAACATATGATGTGTGTGTACCATAAGTTCAAGATATAGCAAAAGGATTTAACTATTTCATTGCTCTTATTAACGATTTAAGTAAATATGTCGATAATTACTTAATGAAATAAAAGTTGGAATCATTGAAATGTTCAAAATTCCAAAAATGAAATGTAAAATCAAGTTTGAGATAAACAATTTAGCACCACAATATGATTGTTGTAATAAATATTTAACTCAAAACAAATGATCATCTAAAGGAATTGTTGAATTTGTTCACAATCCAGGAACATTACAATTAAATTGTATGTATAAAGTAGGAATCAAACTTTGCTTGCCATGGTTCGATCCAAGATTTAATGATTTACAAATATCGTTTTGAGGATATGCATTAGAACAACAACAATTGCGAATATACTAAACAGAAACTTAACCAAAGCAATAGAAAGGATGGAAATATTCCAAAATAATCTTTTCTAAACAGGATTGAGGGAATATGAAATCTATGTAAAATGTTTACAAAGATGACATCATAAACCCTAAATCAGAGGTATTATTCCTACAATCACGTAAAAACAAAATGTTTGTTGCTCGCAATAGTGTCTTTATAGCAAGAAATGTCTTCCTACAAAGCCAAGTGGGAGTAAAGTTAGACCTCGATGAGACGAGCAACAAAGGGATGTAGATAACACTACATTAGAGACGAATGCGCATGAAATCAGCTAATTTGATAAAACATGTGTCGAAGCAAGCTAATTCAAGTAGCGAGACTTCTATCGTCCTACTAGAATGAAATACTTCAAAGAGTTGAAGAGATTAATTCTATTGTCGCTCACACCTATCGTAAGTTACTTAGGATTAAAACAAACAGTTTGTTGGAATTCTATTATAAGGTGGATTCTAAAATTTTCCTATTGGAATGGTTGGAATCCATACCTACAAGCAAGCTTTGGACAAGTGCCAACTCAGGAAGTGGCTTAAAGCCAAGAAATCCAGAATGGACTCCATGTCTGTAAAGATGTGCTAGTCCATGATAGTCTTACAAATAGGGTTAAACCTATTAGTCATGTAAGCCTATTCGGATTATTTCTAGTCATGGAAATCAAAATCACCTTCATGAAATGTTCTTGATGGATGGGATGTATATGATACAACTTAAGTTTTTGAATTCCAGAAAGTCCTAGAAAGTTTTGCAAACTTCAGAAATTCATTTATGGATTGAAGTAAGCATTAAGGAGTTGAAATATTCATTAGGAAATCAAACAGTTTGATTACCTTGGAAGAATGAAAAGGAATCTTGTAGAGACGAGAATTTTAGTGGGAGCAATTGGTCTTCTTAGTCTAGTATGTAGTTAACATACAGTTCATATGAAATGATATATCAATGCTTGAATAAGTCAAGTAATGGTTAGAAAGATTGTTTCTATATGGGAGACTTAGGAGATGTTGAGTACATATTGGGAATCAAAATCCACAAAGTGAATCTTGAAGGATGACTGGACCTAATCAAGGGAATTATGTTGATAAGGTTCTTGACAAGTCCAAGATGCAAGATTCTAAGAGAGGATCTCTTCCCATGTCTCATGGTTTTACAATCAGTAAAACTCAGTGCCTTAAAAGCTAGTTGAGTTGAGTTGTAAAGGCAGTGGACCTAATGCTTTTGCAAAAGGGACCATTACATGTGCCATGAAATGTACGAAGCAAGTTGTTACATATGACTTGTGCATGTGTAGCAAGTTTCAAGCAAATACAGAATAAGCATACAGAAGGTTACCAAGAACAAATCCTTGAGTACTTGAGAAGCGCTAAAGGAATTTTTCTAGTTTATGGTGTTAAAGGTAAACAAGTTTGTCAAAAGTTTTACGAATGCGAGTTCTTTCCAAACAGGCAAGATGACTCTAGATTTTGATCTAGACGCACAATTTTGTCAATATGGAGAAGTACAGTGAGCTTGAAGAATTCAAAGCAGAGCACTATTGCATGCTCAATGTTAGAATATGTGTATTAAACTATAGTCGGATAGTTTTAGAGGAAGTTCGGATTAAAATGTCATATGACTAAAGGGTTACCTTTGCCCAAGAACAAAGGAGCCAGGGTCACATTACAAATCCAAACAAATGGATATGAAATATCGCCTCAGTTATGAGATCATTGACCGGCGGAAGGTCACGTTCTGCGAAGTTTTATTATGAGTGAGAAATCACTAAACCCCTTCCATAGACAAAGGTATGAAAGTCATATTAAAGTCTTGGATTGAAGCAAATTATGTAAATTTTAAGTTGTGTATGTTTGTGGAAACATATTACATGAGAAAATACATCAATTTGCAGAATTATGTTTAAAACAGAAATTATTATTTCTCTTATTTAATTATGGTTTTGAAATTAAATAAAATGTCCAAAATAATTATGGATTGATGGGCTCATCAGGTTATCTATCAGATAGAGACCTGGTGTATGAAACTCCACAGGTGAACAAAATCCGTATATTATTTAAGTTCCTAGTTCGAAATCATTAAAGTGGACATAAATGATTTCAATAAATGGACTAGCATGTAAGATTGATTGGATAGCTCGGTTTCATGGGCTATAGGGGCATAGTGATGCTCGATCAATCACTTGGATATGCATGAATGATGCATGATTGAACTATTGACCTACTTTGAAGTTCAAGTATAGAGCTTCCGTATATATTAGTGGATTCCTTTGACATGAGTGGAACATTGATTTCATTCAATGGATGTTATAACTGTGGTACATTCAAACGTCTTCCCGTAACTGGAGATTATAAAGGATGTTTCTCGGTTATTTCAGAAGTTGAGTGGGAGGCTTGTTTCCACAAGATTGGATAGAGTCTACCTATTAAATTAGGAAATGTGTCATGGCCGCTTGAAGAGGGAGAATTCAGAAAATACGTGGCCGCGTTCAAATGCATTACTCAGTAATCATTTGGTTTTGTAATTCTAACTCAGATTTCAAGAAACGATTTGTAGATTAATATGATCTCGACATGTGATGCAATCATATTATCAAATCGACATATACATTGACTTAAGGAATTTGAATATTGCACCCTTGTCTCAGACAAGTGGGAGATTGAAGGAGTTATGTCTTCGTCGTGTGCAATTACTAGATATATAATTGGATCAAATTATGGAGATAATTAAGTCCGGACATTTGGGTCGTCGTTTTGCCATAGCTAGAGGTACTTACGATCTTTGGACTAGTAAGATAGCCCAAAGCCCAATTGGACGGATCCTATAAGGTCACACAAAGGGGCTAGATCAAGCATTAGAGGACGAGGCCCATCATGGGCCTCATCACTCTAGGTGGCCGGCCATGTAGGGGCTTTGAGAGGCTATTGGGCTTCGTGCCCTAGTCTAATTATAATGAGATTATAAATAGACTAGGTGCCTAGGTTTGCAGGCAAGGAATTAACTGATCATTTAGATCAAACCCTAATTAGCAAACACGAAACCAACCCCCTCTCATACTCCCTCTCTCACGGCTCTCTCCTCCTCCCGGCGCACGGTAGTGTCTCGTGGTGGTGGTGGTTCGTGCGGTGGTCGGTTGTCCGAAAAGGTGGTGATCGCGGTTTTCCTCTATCACTCGACCAATCTAGTATTGGTGGACGGCTCGTTCGAATCTCGTGGACTAAGTAGAGGAGCAACACTTGGGGCTCTATTCTCTCCCTGATTTGCCTGTCGAATAGCTTCGTGGAATTCACGCTTCAAAGGTATGATTATGTGTCTTGTGTGTTATGCATGCGATTCTTGGGATTAGGTACTTTATTGAATATGATTCATATATGTTATTTCCGCTGCGTAGTACCTATAAACTCCTACAGAGGGTATTAAGGACCATGGTTAACATCTCAGCAATTTTTATTTCCGGGCGAAAAAGGTCAAAAAATTACAAAATCGAATGCTATAATCCACGCTTTTTGAGGAAATTTAGAGGTTTCGGGATCCAGTGGTGAAAACTGTTGAGACCATAGGGGATATATATCTCGGTGTCATATAATATCGTTTGAAACCATATATGATCATTATAGGTTGTCATAAACGTCCGTCGTAGGCTTGAGTTTACAAAATCAATACAAGTTGTGAACGGGTAAAATGACTATTTAAGGGCATATTGGATGGTTCCACCGACCTAATTGGATTCCCAGAGGTTATTAGGGACCATGGTAAACAACTCAGCAATTTTTATTTTTGAGTGAAAAAGGTCAAAAAAATTACAAAATTGAAGGCTATAATCCACGTTTTTTTTTGAAATTTTGAGGTTTCGGGTTCCGGTGGCGAAAAGCCTTGAGACCCTAAGGGTACAACTCGGGGTCATATAATGTCGTTTAAAACCATATATGATCATCATATATTGTCATAAACGTCCGTGATAGACTTGAGTTTACGAAATCGCTCAAAGTTGTGAACAAGTAAGATGACCGTTTAAGGACATATTGGACGGTTCCACAGATCCAATTGGACTCCTGGAGGGTATTAGAGACAATGGTAAACATATCGGCAATTTATATTTTACGGACGAAACATGGTAAAAAAAAATTACAAAATTGAAGGCTGTAATAATCCACGTTTTTTGAGGAAATTTTGTGGTTTCGAGGCTCGGTGGTGAAAAGCCTTGAGACCCTAAGAGATACATCTCGGGGGTCAAATAATGCCGTTTGAAACCATATATGATCATTATATGTTGTCATAAAAGTCCATGGTAGGCTTGATTTTACGAAATCACTACAAGTTGTGAACGAGTAAAATGACCGTTTAAGGGCATATTGGATGGTTTCACCAACCCAATTTGACTCCCGAAGGATATTAGGGTTCACGGTGAACATCTCGGCAATTCTTATTTCCGGGCTAAAAAAGGCCAAAAAATTACAAAATTGAAGGCTATAATCCACGCTTTTTGAGGAAATTTTGAGTTTTCGTGGCACGGTAGCGAAAAGCCTTGAAACCCTAAGGAATACATATTGGGGTCATATAAAAATGCCGTTTGAAACCATATATGATCATTACATGTTGTCATAAACGTACGTGGTTGACTTGAGTTTACGAAATCACTACAAGTTGTGAACGAGTAAATTAACCGCTGAATGGCATATTGGATGGTTCCACCGACCCAATTGGACACCCGGAGGGTATTAGGGTCCATGGTAAACATTTTAGTAATTTTTATTTACAGGAGAAAAAAGATCAAAAACTTACAAAATTGAAGGCTATAATCTGTGCCTTTTAAGGAAATTTTGAGATTTAGAAGCCTGTGGCGAAAAGCCTTGAGACCCTAAGGGATACATCTCGGGGGTCATATAATGCCGTTTGAAACCATATATGATCATTATATGTTGTCAAAAACGTCCATGGTAGGCTTGACTTTACAAAATCGGTGCAAGTTGCGAATGGGTAAATTTACCGTTTAAGGGCATATTTGGTGGTTCCACCAACCCAATTTGATTCAAGGAGGATATTAGGGACCATGGTAAACATCTCGGCAATTTTTTATTTCCGAGCGAAAAAGGTCAAAAAAATTACAAAATTGAAGGTTATAATCTACGCTTTTTTAGAAAATTTTGAGGTTTCGTGGCCCGGTCCGGTGGCGAAAAGCCTTGAAACCTTAAGGGATACATCTTGGGGTTATATAATGTCATTTGAAACCAAACTCAATCATTATATGTGGTCATAAATGTCCGTGGTAGGCTTGAGTTTACGAAATCACATCAAGTTGTGAACGGGTGAAATGATCGTTTAAGGGCATATTGGATGGTTCCACCGACCCAATTTGACTCCCAGAGGATATTAGGGACCATGGTAAACATATCGGCAATTTTTATTTCCGGGGGAAAAAAGGTCAAAAAATTACAAAATTGAAGTCTATAATCCACGCTTTTTTAGGAAATTTTGAGGTTTCGGGGCCCGATGGTAAAAAGCCTTGAAACCTTAAGGGATACATCTCGGGGTTATATAATGCCGTTTGAAACCATACTCGATCATTATATGTTGTCATATATGTCCGTGGTAGGCTTGAGTACGTTTACGAAATCACTTCAAGTTGTGAACGGGTGAAATGACCGTTTAAGGGCATATTGGATGGTTCCACCGACCCAATTTTACTCCCGGAGGATATTAGGGAACATGGTAAACATCTCGGCAATTTTTATTTCCGGGCGAAAAAAGGTCAAAAATTACAAAATTGAAGGCTATAATCCACGTTTTTTGAGGAAATTTTGAGGTTTTGGGGCACGGTGGCGAAAAGTGGCAAAATTTAAGGCTATAATTCACCCCATTGTTCAAGTACAGCTTTAGGGCCTCCACATTTTTCGCTACCGGGTCCCGAAACCTCAAAAATTCCTCAAAAACTGTGGATTATATAGCCTTCAACTTGGTAATTTTTAGACCTTTTTTCGCTCGGAAATTAAAATTGCTGAGATGTTTACCATGGTCCCTAATACCCTTCGAGAGTCTAATTGGGTGGGTGGAACCATCCAATTTGCCTTTAAATGGTCATTTTACCCGTTTTTGTACATGCCTCTTGTATTGGATATAAGCTCTCGCGGGGCCTTTACGTTGCCGCATAATGGTCATATATGGGTCCACACAATATTATATGATCCCAAGATTCATCCCGTAGTGTTCCGTGAAATTCCAACACCAGCTCCCGACACCTCCTAAATCGCTCTGATTTCGTGTATAATACGTAAAGTTGTCGATTCGGGTATTCAAATCGGTTTTGGGTTGGGTCAAATCATGTCTCAGGTTAAATTAGGATTTGGCTATATCGGGTCAATCTAGCTTCATATCAGGTTCAAGTTCGGGTCGATTCAATATCAGTTGAGTTTATTCTAGGTCGTTCACCTTTTCGGATATATGTCGGGTTCAATTCGAGCCATATTCAGATTAGATTCAATTTCAAATTCGGGTTGTGTGTGAGTCAGGTTTGAGTGGGTTGATAGATGGTGCATTCGGGTTTAAGTTAGTGTTGAGTTGGGTTTTGTTCAAGTTCAATTCCAATATATGAGTAATAGAGAACAAAAGTTGAACCTATATAATTACGCCTACCATAATTTAATCAGCTTTATCACGATTTTATTATACCTATATATGAGTAATAGAGACCAAAAGTTATACAAGCTGAATCGGATTGTGGGTTTATAGATTTGTACCCGTATATAAGTTGAACAAAAGGCACATAAATTTTATTAAACCTTCCATGACTCCGGTGCAGGTTCTAACTAGATTAAGTCTCGTGCCATGCACGATTTTTACAAAATTTTATAACGAATTATAATGTTTATTCAAATTCTACCAAAAAATAATCCTCGTGTTTTTAAATGAAATTGAAAAAGTTTAAATCTTTATTTATATCCAGAATTGAGTTCCGAATCTAAAAGTAAAATATATAAAATAATATTTTATAAAATAAAAAATATGTGAATTTTTTTGTAGGAAGTGAATATTACAATTATATGATTTGGTGAATATTTTTTTAAGGAAGTGAACCACAATTATATAAAAAGTGAGTTTTTTTTTTTTTTTTTTTTTTTTTTTTTTTTTTTTTTTTTGGAAGTGAATTAAAAAAAACCACCAGTTTTGGAGGGAAAAACAACACCAAGAAGTGACACATGTCATTCTTGGTGTTGTTTTAATATTATATTATTGATTGGGTTGGGTAATAGTTCGGGTATAGATTGTTGTTGGATCGGATTAAATCGGTTGATGGTTTGAAAATGCACGTTAAAATTGTTCGACCGACCATATTGGCTACTTATAACTGAAAGACTGAATGTTTTCTAAGTCACGAAAGGGCCGGTGACGGGTTTCCCAGTATAGCTTGTGAAGTGGGGAGTCTAGGGACTTTGAAGAGATTAAAGTATGACCTTCATGGGATACATGGTAGGTTTGGTTTTAGAGGACCAATACCATACCATGTATTCTTAAAAGGACAAGATGGTTTGGAAAAGCTTGAGTTCTTGGCTCTTTTTTAGAGACTTGTGACCATCTACTCAAAACTAGATGCAGTGATTAAATATCTATTATGGATTCCCTGAATCCCTGCCCCAAAAAAAATTCAATTATGGACTTGGTGGTCTTTGCTTTGACAATTAGGCTTTGTTTGATTCATCTAATTTTGTTTGAAATTATTTTATTTAATTTTAATTTTATTTAGGAAAAATTGCTCCCATTAATCAGAACTTTGCCTCATCCGCCGAAATTAATCCCAACTTTCGTTTATTATCTATTGCACCCAACTTTAGAGGGTATTAATCTTTGTTGCACCCAAATGACTTGCAACCGGTAAATCAGGTAAACATTTGTGAATTAATTTTTTTTGCACACGTGTCAATATGTAATTGGATGAAAAATAAATAAAGAAATTAAAACAAAATTAAAAAAAAAAAAACCCCAACAGTCATCCCCTTCCACCAAACCACCACCGCCACCTCCCTTACACTCAGCCACAACCACTAGAGAACCCAGCCACCTTACCAACACCACAAGAAGCGCAGCGCATCCCTGACCCACCTCGACGCCGGACACACCCCCTCCGTGGCCCACATCGACGCCAATTCGCCACCTTCTTAGCAACAACACACCACCATTAAGAACATCAACCACCACCGTCACCTCTCATCTCCGATCTTCATCAACCTCAATTAATCACCTTCAACCCACAACCCACCTGCTGCACTCGCCCATCACCACCACCGAACCGCACACAATCACACACCACCTCCGCCAATTCGCCCAGTAACACCACCAAACCACACACACTCACACACCACCTTTTCCAACTTGCCCAGCACCACCTCTGCCAACTCACCCAACACACACTCATACCCCCGAATCACCAATTTGGCGCACAAGCAGCAACAATTAGCAATTTATGCTCCAATTCAAATTAAAGGGGTTGAAATTCGGTGGAGAAGGAGGTGAAAACGGCGGGGGATGGGGAAGATAAGGTGGGTTATCGGGGCGAGGGAGTGATGGGCGCCGTTTTCCGGCAGCGGGGGAGGGGATTTCAGGGGTGGGGGCGAATTTCCGGCGAGGCGGGGGTGGTGGTGGAGTGTTTACGGGATAGGGGTGGGGGGCTGGGTTGGGTTTGTTTTTTTTTTTTTTTTTTTTGTTTTTTTAAAAAATTTTTTTTGGACCTATCACGTGTTGACACGTGTCTAGGTAAACTGTGATATCAGGTTAGATGACCTGTAGGGTGCAATAGAAATTAATACCCACTAAAGTTAGGTGCAATAGATAATAAACGAAAGTTGGGATTAATTTCGGCGGACGAGGCAAAGTTCAGATTAATGGGAGCAATTTTTCCAAATTATTTTAATCTAAACTTTATCTAAATTATAGGAACTTATTTTTTTCTGAAATATAATAAAATAAACTGACCCTTATTTGTTACGTTACCATAAAGATTAGTATGTGTCTTTCAAAAAAGTCGTAACTCAATAAAATGCAGATTATTAAATATCTTTAAAAAAAAAAAAAAAAACGGAAAACATAATTTGATTGAATTTGGACTAAAACACATGCTGTATACAGTACTTGTATTTGTGTGAAACTGTATAAATTAACACCTATTTACTGGCTCGGACTTCTACTAAGCTAAAAGTCGGATTCAGAAATGTGAAGCAGCTCAGCACATATGCAGCGTAGACAAAAGGCTCAGATGGAAATTTGAAACTTTGGAAAGAGTTATATCATTAACAGCATTTACTAGCTTGAAATGAAGTCACCGCAAGCATTTGTTAATTCAGATCCTTGTAGAGAAACTATATTCCAAACCGTCAATGTACATATCTCATAATCACTAGGGGATCTAACTTCACTATTCAACAAAAACAAAATTCATATCCGTGCAGGAGACGTTCTAAATATCAAGACCTGACAGGAATATCTCTGGTCATGAAGGAAGAAAAAAAGAGGGAACATCCATCCTTCACATCATCTGCAGATGAAGATCTGCAGCCTGTTGAGCCAGCTCCACAACCATAGCTTCATCAAAGAACTTCTGGATGCTAACATCCTCACTCATACCCTGCAGGAATAATCATCAATAAGCACAACAGAACAGGTTTGTCTAGTTTCCTTAAAATTAATGTCATAATGTTATGAAGATCACTTGTTAAGTATCTCACCACAGATAAAAGAAAAGAATCGTACCTTTCTACGCCTTGTTTTCACCATGAACTCTCTTGCAAGGTGCTGTATTGGAGCAGGTTCAAGAGGCCGTAGGACAATGCTCTTGTCTAGAGGATCTCCAGGGACAATAGCCCAATGATCAAACACAGAGGAGCAGAAGGCCTGACCTTGGGTATGATACCTTAAATCTGTCTCAAATCCGAATGACTCTATCACAGGCAAAAATGCCTATAAAGAAAAAGATAACACCAGTGTCAAAACTTAAAAATACTATGTGAATTAACATGCATGTACAGAAAAGGAAGAAGGTACATTTTTGTGATCAGCTACAAAATCAAACACCAGAATGAACAATATACAACGGGAAGCATATGCTTATCACACTAAGCAAGATAAAATAAGATTGCATCAAGAAAAAAAACAGACCTTAACAATATACGCTGGGGTTCCTGGTTGTGGAACATCAGCAGTCACGTGGCCACGCCTACGAGATAAAACTGTGTAGATCGCAGAAACACAATCTATAGGTGTTTGTATCTGAAAGAGGCACATAAATAAGATCATGAGGGGATATCACTCAAATCAGTCAACTTTATAGTACTAAACAGGGAAAAGTAGTCACCTCCACATAATAAACTGGCTCCATAAGACGAGGGGTGGCCATAAGGAAAGCTGAATAAGCCACACGACGGGCTGTGGGGATTAATTGTCCAGTACCTCGATGTAGTGGCTCAGGAGCAATCCTAGCATCAACTATCTTGAATTTCACATTTCTGATTGGTTCGTCGCAGAGGGGGCCTTCTCGAGCACCCCACTGAAAGCTATACAAAAGAATGTAAAACTCAAAAGGAAAGTAAAATATAGCAAACTGAGGAGGGAGTAGGGGAGGAGGAGAGACTAAGAAAAATTGCTTACCCTTGAACAATAGAATCCTTCACAGCACTCAGCAAGTTCTTGTCAACTTCACTAGGAAGTGTGTCATCTAATAGTATGTTAGGCCCCTACAAGTAAGAAGGGTTTTAGACTGATTGCAAACACAAAATAACAAAATAAAGCAAAACAGTTCTGACATTGAGTATTATTGATAATGAACTTACCTGCTTATCTGGACCAAAAGCCCATATGGAACGGGCAGCCAGCAAATCCCATTCATATTTCGTCTGGAAAAAGTCTCCCAGCTTTTTCCGTGGCCAATCGATGCTGACCACGTTATTCTCGATGTCCTCTGCCAAGCCTCTCTCCAATGGCTCAGCAATCTGAAAAGGCAGGGAACAACAATAACCAAATGTCAAGCACAAAATTAACCAGATCTTTCAACAACAAAACAAGAATGCAAAGAAAATACCATGGTTATCTTGTTCTTTTTATTGGGAGTTTCAGCGAAACACTTCATTGATGAAGACTCTACCACTGTTTCACAAAATGAGACAACTGGATCCGCTACCTAACACCAATTGAAAAAAGATCAAGGTTAGTTGTCAAAAAGCAAGATGTGGATTAGTCAACACTGTGCAGATAAACCACTCCAAACAAGGTTCAATAGAATACGCTAAAAAAGAACTAATTTGGATACTCCAAAAGCTCAAACGAAATTTAAAACTCTATCATCAGTAACCCCCCTCCCCACAAGTTTAATTGATAAAAATAAAAACAAAAAAGGCGGTGAACAGACCTTGACTTCTACTTCAGAATAAAGCTCCCTCAGGTCCTTCATGATAGAATCAAGGTATAACTCCCCAGTGCCCAAAATTGTATGCTCCCCCGATTCCTCAACTTTAGTAATGGCTAGAGGGTAGCTCTTGCTGATTTTTCTAAGACCCTCGACCATTTTTGGTAGTTCACTAGGATTAAGAGGCTCTGTAGCAGTTTTCACCACTGAAAGTGTATTGAACTGAAGAGGGCGGAATATGTATACATCCTCATCATAATCAACATTACAAAGTGTTGCAGTCTTCATGATAGAGGCATCTACACCTTCAATGAGAACCCATGAACCTGGTGGAGCCTTGCTTACAGGGATCCTATAACGAGCTTGGTAAACCCACAACTTTGTTACTTCTTTCACTGTCATATCTTCCTCATCCTCAGGTGAGTACCCTTCTCCTAGCACACGAACAGTCTGGCCTGTTTGGATCGTGCCACTGTACACTCTACCAAAGGCATCAAAAACACTGCAATCTGGTTTCGGATAGAGTTTGGTAATATTAACCATAAGTGGCCCTGATGGATCACAATTTTCCATGGACTTGTAAACCAAAGAGTCTTTTGGACCAGTATATATGTGATCGACCTTTCTTGAAGAAGCTTCTTTTCCACAAGGAACATGCTGAACTAGCATATCAGTGAAGCCTGTTGCTGTACCAAAAACTGAGCTACAGGCAAGTCTTAACAATGGTCGAACATTCAACTTGTAGGCTGCATTCGGAAGTGTAACCCCAAGTTCTGCTAATGTTGCCTCCACACTCTTTCTATGCTCTCCGATGACTTGACTATATATTTTATACAGTGGCTCTAAGATAAACTGAACAAAAGATCTTTCCCCTCCAGTTGCAGGAGGTTTTCTCTTAAAACTTCTGCTGTCTGGATGGTAGTACATGTCTCCCCACAGACGAGCAGCAAACTTACTTGCATCAAATGGTACCCCATGTAATTTCACATATAGCTTTGCAAATGATTGCAGAGTGAATGACCATCCGGCTGTTGCGCTGGCAAAACAAACGTTCCCTGCTGCTGGATCTATAAGTTGGACATCTCCAGCAGTGGAAGAGGCCGCCGTGATATGGTTGTTGATGATTTCTAAAGTATGCCTTAGTTTATGATAGGCATCTTTAGGAGGCAATTTAAGCTCAGTTATCAATCTGTCAACCTTCAAGAAAACAAATACAATATAATGTAAAAGTTTAAAACTATGAACAGGCTGAAGTAAACTGGGCAGAGAAATGATTACATACCTTATTAATAACAACTACTATCGGGATACGTTCCTGAGTTGCATGCCGAATAGCCCTCTCAGTATTGACCTTAGAATATCAAAGAATGAATAATCATAATTATATCAATTAGTACAGGGAACACAAGCAAGAATACAAAATAGAGTCAAGCCCTTATATAACATGATATACTCCACATTAGAAACCAAAAGGCTAAATGCATATACAGGGAGGAGCTGTAAGGTTGCAACTAATAGCCAGCTACTGTAAGAAAGTACATAGTAATAACTCAAAAAATTACTTGGTTAACTAACAACAGTTTAGAATTCAAAGTTTTGCCTGACACATTATGACATTTGCCCAAAATCAGCCAAGGTATTAATATATTGTGGAAGTCTAACATTCAAGAGCTCGTTGTTTAAGATGGAATGTCATACCAATGCCCATACAAATTTCCATAAGATACAGCCAACATCTATCTAAAATGAAATCAATTACATGCATTGTATTGAGGGGAAAAAAAAGTTGGCAAGAAAAGACACTCACCATGACACCTTCAGCTGCATCAACAACCAGAACAGCCCCATCAGCGAGCCTTAGAGCAGCACTCATCTCATCTGAGAAGTTCACATGACCCGGGGCATCCATAATATTAATCAAAAATGATTTCGAGTTACTATCCTCAAGAACAAGCGACATTGGCACAGACTTGATAGAAATTCTCCTCTCTTGCTCATCAACCCTCGTATCAGTATACCTATGGCATTCATAAGTATCAGCATATGGCCAACTTTGGCTTACTTAGAGTAAACTAACAGCTTTCCATATCATAAACTACCTAGCAAGACATTTCTGTTAAGATCAGCACTATCTGTAACCTAAATCAATCTAACTTTACCCTCAATCAACAACCAAACCATCCTAACCCAAACCATTCACATAAAGTAGTAACTAATATAATCATCATCATTTCATCCTTATTCGAAAACTAATCTTAAATTGAGGAAGAGTCATAGTTTTCGGAAATTCGTGCATATTTAAGCTACTTTGACAACATTGTTCCTATGTTTCCATCATTCCATACCTAAAAATTGCCAATCAAACAATTAACAATCACTAGTAGCAATTTTCCAACCTCAATCAACCCTAGACCAAATCAATTCTCCAAATAACTTATCAAAAACCCAGAAATCGCAAAATACACTAAAAATCATGAAATGCAATCAACAAAAAAAATCAGTAAAAATTCAAGAAACTACCTCATATGCCTCTCATTCTTAGTATCAAAAGTAGAAATATGATGAGTCTGCTCAACAAGCATATCCATAAACAGCGTCTTCCCATGATGCAAATGCCCAACAAGCGCAACATTCCTCACCAAATTAGGGTTCGACATAAGACCAAGCATAAACTGGGTCGAAACATAAGTAGACGAATCCTTAACACCAAGCTCAAACTTGAGCGCTTTAACAGGCCTAATAATTGGCTGTTCAAGAGGAAGTTCATCTTCATCTTCAACTAGGGTTTCAACATCTTCGCCATAAACTTCTTCAGCAGTAGGGTAGTATTTCTTGTCTTCGGCAAGAACAACCTGATTATCGGCCATTTCAGTGTCTTCGTCGTCTTCATTGCCGTGTGTTGTTGTCATCCAGCCGTTGGTGGGGCCGGCGGCGGAGGAAGGAGCTTCGTCGTCGGAAGGGCGTTTGTCGGCGTCATCGTCGGAGGGGATGTCGGCGTCGGAATCGTTGTCTTGGTCGGAGTCGATTTCCGGGCCGATGTAGTTGCCGAACTCGTCGTATAAGCTGTCATCCATGGCGGGAGGAGGAGGAGGAGGAGAGAGAAAGTGATGGAGTTTTTTTTGTTGGGGTGGTGAAATTGTGAGAGGAGTGAAGTGAGGAGGGGTTATTTGGGGTTTTAGATGAAGGCGGTGCAAATATTTTTGTTTGGGTTGTTTTGGGTGGGGTTGGATCTTTCTATTCTCGCAAATTCTTGTACTAGACGGTCTTTAACCTCCTCTTACGGAATAATATCGGTTTTTTTAGTTCCGTAGTGAGGAAATGATATTAGAAGAAAATTTAATTTTATAAGTTAAATGTTTCTCGCATATTAAAGGTATTATTGTTATGATATAGATGTATAAGTGGATGACTATTATCCATGTACTATCTATAATACTCTAGAGACGGGTATTTGATCTTATCCGAGGAATTCCTAGATAATCTACATGTAAATATATATATATATCCTGTAACAGATGGAAGTATACACACTGAATAAAAATTCTCTCATATGTTCCTCTATATTTAACACGTTATCAGCACCAAAGCTCTACGCAAATTGTTTAATTTAGATCCGAATTAAAGGTATGCATATACTATCAAATTGCTTTATGTAAATAATTATATGTACAAGCGAACATGAATTATTTTTGGATTTTAATTACCACTGACTCGATAAATATTAGTATATGCAATTCATTCCTTTGCCACCGCTTATGTTTATTTGAATTGGTTAAATATCATCTTTTGTTTTTATATGACTTTTTATTAGTATAGATTTTTGTATCATGATCGGCAAATACCATCAATGGTTTTGAGTTATTTATTGAATGTAATGATATTGGACTTATTTATCAGTTCAAGTCCCCTGCTTATTATGTTGATCGGTCAATTGCCTAATTTATCCCTTTATTAACGAATTATGCAAATAGCAAATTACTTTTCTTTGCTAACCTATTTGCTTTGTGTTGTAGTTGAATGATAAATTATTACGAAGTATTACTTTTCTCTATAATTAACTTGATATATCCTAAGTTCGTGTGTATGCAATTGCATAATTGTTGGTTTACATAATCTCTCACGATATTCCACTACCTTAATTTTTACGAATTTTGGTGGTTTTGATGTGTGAATAATAAATTAATTAATCAATCTTATAAGAATTAATTAATAGATTGTAAAATATATGAGCATGTGTTATGGTACCGTAAGGTATATTGTGTTATGTACTGGTAGTTTATCTTGCAATCTAACTTGTGTCATCATGCATCTGACGATGGTTAAAAATTAAAGAAACAAAAGATAGTGGAGATTGGAGAACTATTTCTCATCAATTTGCCAAGTATTACCAGACTTCATGCATATTACTTTTGTTAATTATATTGAGTACGTGTACAATGCTTTGTTTCCATAATTCATTAAATTGGTGTAGGTAGATTATCATGGGTTCGAGTTAGCATGAATCAGTTTAATTTTCATGACTACCCATGAATTTTATGAAATGCTCCATATTGAGTTATCCAATTAATTACGCTTAATTTATTATATCAGTGTTATCTTTAAACATGTGATTATCTATATTAAACTGATTATTTGTGCGAGTTCCGGTTTTATTATTGGTTAATCTTTATCCTAGAAATTGAATTGCATGCTTTACAATTTGTTTTTGGTGAAGGTTTACTATGTACTTCGTAAGATTTTGGTTTTATTGGTTTGTGTGAGATCTTGTATTGACTTTGTGTGTCATGATTTAAATAATAAAATTATGGTCTTAGTGGTTTTTAATATTATATTTGTTTTAATTGAATGTTTACTTCACTGCTTTCTCTAAGCAAAGATGTCGAACTATGAAGTCAATCATACTAAGAATTAATTTTCATATCTTTTGTTTGTTAATATATATTATTTGGTTAACCAAATTTGATCTTTTATTCTTATGATAGCATGGGGGTTTAATTTCGAGTGAATCAATATGAGCACTTTAGTGTTAATCTTCTATTCGCATTATGTTTATTGTCTATAAGTAAACCCATAGAGGTAACAATATATGTTGATTACATAAAGCCCAAAAACGATGCTTACTTATGGCAATTTCTCCACTCGTGATCTTGTTGCATACAAGATTTGTCTTCGAAAAAAAAAAAAAAAATAGATAGGATTAGCTGATTAGATATTTGACCTTAAAAAGTCTAAATTGGCTATTGTCATTTTATTTTTTGAAAGAGCTATTGTCATTTTAAATAAGGCAGTATTTATATTATATTGTGCCAATATTGGTGTGAAGACCTATGTGTACGTGGTTGTTATGTATTTTTGATCTTGATGCTATGCTTTGTTATCCTTGTATAATGATCTACTTGTAAATTTTGAAGCTTATAAATTACTTATACTTTTATGATTGTGAAGATTTATATATATAATGATGTCATATTTTTATTAGCCACGTGAATGTTTGTTCGATCTCAATTCATGCTAGCTAGCACTTGTTTGAAGATAAATTTGACCACAATCATGTGTTGTGTTAATTATGTATGAAAGGAGTTTATTGATGAATTATAACTTTGTAATGATTCTGTCTATTACATGAGATACTACTAATACACTAATTGCATACTCATTTTCATATATGGGTTGTAAGTTCTAGATATTGTTCATGTACATATGCATCATAATTGACTTTATTAACATGATCATATGATTTGTACAACTATCATGATTTTAGTATGAATATGTTGATTGATGTCTGATTAAATTCATGTACCTACTTGAAGTTGGATTATTGAAAGTAAATTAAACATGATTGCACAATATTTATTTGAACAAGAGATAGATGACATTGTGGAAAACATAATTGCAAAAATATGTTTTGTATTTATTATGCCCATACTTATATAGATTAATAAAATTGGGCAAGAGTTACGAGTAAGAGTTTATAAGAATAATATTATTATGCTTGATACATGCATTGCTAAAAGAATTTATGCCTTAAAAGGTAGAAAAGATTTAAAGATTGTTGGGTTATTTTTATACCCCCATATGCAAGGATTAGGGGGAGATAGTGTTTATTCCATTGTTTTTATGTAATCCTTGCACATGAATAATTAAATATGTTGATGGTCAGTTTGGTACATACACTAGCCTAAATATCAATTATTTATTTAATAGAGGTGGCCACATGATAATCAAATATTTAGAATGATACCATCTTGAAGATGGATATGAATAAATGTCATTACTTACATACTAGCTATAAATATACATATTAAGTTGATGTCCTAGAAGGACAAGATCAGTTGCTATTGAAACTAGCACACCTGAAGTGCGGTAATCCAAAGGGTTACAATGATAAGAATCCTTTAAAGAGGAAAGGAGCAATAATTGACAATGGCAAATTTGAGAAAGTGACACATTTTGATGCATCCCCTGAAGAGATCGATTATTTCTAGTACATTAAAATGTATTATGGTTATATAAAGTACTCTAGAAGAGTATAAAATGTTGTCCAACAAGATTAGCATGTATCAAGATTACAATCAATGCTCTAGTGGCGTATGAGTATTAGTTAATTGTCTTGTCAATTGTAGAAAGAAACACATTGGTGTACTTATATCACAACATATTCATGGCCATGCATAAAGTACTCTAATAAGGTGATCACCAATATTATAAAACTGACCATAATTTAAATACTAAAGGAAAAGTGATTGGATGTGATATTAATAATTAGGCCATCCGGGGTTTAATAAATTCCCGTTATGAAAACCTGAAGTTTCTTTTGATATGAAAGAAATAATGTGCTGACGCTCTCTCATGTTAAATATATGAAATAAATTGAATGGCAAGACATAACATTGAGATTGAGCTATATTTGGATTGTGATTTTTAATAGTTTGTGTTAAAAGAAAAGTTCAAGAGATAATATATTGGTTTTTCTAAATAATTGGTGACCAGAAGTTCACTAGAATAATTTATATGTTGACAGCTATTAGGTGACCAGAAGCTCACCAAATACGAGTTGTACACCACCAACTGAAATTACAAGCAAGTTTATGCTTGTATAACAGTTCTCTTGATTGGGGCTATCGTATGTCAGCACATAATAAATAAGAAAGTTAGATAGACAACTGCACAATACATGTCTCCCCACTGATATTGATCTCCGGAAGAGAACAAATTATGAAAGATTTGTTAACATGTGCAATGTGCGTTATAAGTTAATTAAGAAAGTATATTTTCCTATAAAATGTTCTCTAGAAGAGATAAAAAGTTTGGTGAATAAAGCTCTTCTATGAGAGGAATTTTGTGAAAAATAAATAATTAAATTCCTCCTATATATATAGAATGAAATCGTTTTGCACATGAAATAATGTACTAAGTTGGTGAATAATTCGACGCCCCAATATTTGAGATATTTTACCAACTTAAGGGGGAGAAGAAATAGAGTAAGTTGGCAAAATTGTAAGATTATAATTAGTTGATCCCTATAAAGATAATTTATAGTGTTATGTGCCAATTTTTGTAAAATTATACATTGAGAAATATCTTGCCAGTTTTCTTTGAATCACTACACTTGAAGTGTAGGTTGTGTAATCGGTTCCAATATAAATATGTGATATATGGCAAGATAGTGCAGTTAATACTTGTAAAGTGTAATTATAATGTATTAATATCAATGTATAAATTACCCCAAATATAGGCGGTATAGATATCTGAACTATAATAGATGGCCTATGATATGAGAAAAATTATGTAATGGTACCAATTGAAGATATATTCAGATATCATTATTGTAAGATAGCACGCAAATAAAAATTGAATTTTGAAGAATATAATGATACCGGTATATAATGGAACCGATGAATAAAACGCATATGCGTAAAATAATGGACTAGTAAATAAGGGATCTCAGATATATGTCCATTTTGATGTCGACATAGTTATAATGATCAAAATTTATCGTGGACCAGAAGTCCAATAGAATATGGATTTGAAATCCACACTGTACAGTGTCTTGCATTATTTTGAGTCTTATTATGTTCATTTGCATTAGTAAGTCATAGGTTAATGGTTTTCACATTGCATGTGTAGGAAATTGTTTAATGCATTACTCATCTTATATTTTGTTTAATATCCTGTCATAGTTTTATATTTCATAGTTTCCATACAATAATCAATATGTGAGTATACGTTAAAAGTATAGTAAGGTGCATATACTACTTTGATGGAAGATTAGAATGAGATATTTATATTCAAATGGGCTTATAATTGTGATGAAACTATATATGGCGTCGATTTAATAGAATGCTATCAATGAATCATGTAAGAAGAGTTCCCGAAGAACTTATATACGAAGAATCTAAATACCTAGCCCTACGAATTATGTATTTTGAATATTGTACTTATTATCAAACTCCTAAAAGTCTATATGACTACATCATTGACATCTCAACCTGAAGTTTGAGCATGTAAGAGTTAGTGCGATTTATTATTGATATTTATAAGGAAACTCTCGTATCAACTATATATGAGATGTACAAATAATATAACAACAAGATACTTATGCGTGAGAACGTTTTCTTATGGTCCAGCAGAACCATAAACAAAGTATGCAATTATATATGTTGCACTACTAATTCATATAAGATTTATTAGAGACCAACATGCATCTATCGATGATATTACATTGCATGTTATCGGATTATTATTAATAATGAATATTTAATCAAATGTTGATCATTAATTTTCAAATGCAAAATATGACCTCCGGAAGAAGGCATAAATTTGATGTTTAAGGCAACTTTAACAACAAGCTTCAAATATTATAAATGTAAGCATATGAATTATTATTATCGCAAGTATTGTAAATTGAAGACACAACACATCATGTGAAGACTTGAAGATGCAACGCCAATTTAGGAGGATTCAAGATCAAGGAATGATATCTTTCTACATGAGATAAGACATTCAACTATATTGAATTCATTGCACAAGAAGATCAACTCAAGTTATGTATTCATCAGGGGGAGAATATATGCACTGCACTCTTTTTCCCTTGACCACGGTTTTGTCCCACATCGGGTTTTCCTGGCAAGGTTTTTAATGAGGCAGCATCTCGAGCGTATTACAAAGATTGTTGTACTCTTTTCCTTCATTAGGTTTTTATCCCACAGGGTTTTTCCTAATAAGGTTTTAACGAGACACGATCTTTGATAAGTCATCCAAGGGGGAGTGTTATGATATAGATGTATAAGTGGATGACTATTATCCATGTACTATCTATAATACTCTAGAGACGGGTATTTGATCTTATACGAGGAATCCCTAGATAATCTACATGTAAATATATATATATCCTGTAACAGATGGAAGTATACACACTGAATAAAAATTATCTCATATGTTCCTCTATATTTAACAATTATTGTTATTTTATCTATACTAGGGCAGTCATATCTCGAAGGTTTTTTTGGTTTGGCTTTTAAATCACAAATTTAGTTAAATTAACAATAAGAGAAAATTTTCCTTAAAAAAAAAACCAATAAGAGAAAATATATAAACAACTATATTTAGGTGGTATAAAATATAAACTAGTTGGTGACCCGGGTTATGCCCCGGGCTTGTTTCTCTTCATATTTCAATTACATGACAAATAATTACATGCACTATATCAATTTTTTTTTTTAAAAAAAAAAATGTAATATCATTTTCAAATTGGATGCACAAATGAATCATCAAACTAATATTCAACCCCCGAGCATAAATAGTGAATAATGAAGAATTTTACACGTACTAACTTTTGAGTGAATTATACATAAAGAAAATCATATATAGGCCAGTAATAAAATGTTTCTCCAATAGGTTTAGAATGTTTAGTGTATCATTTCCTTGGATAAGTTAATATATAGGGATAAATATATTGAATACATATTTTACAAATTAAATGGGTCAAAGCAATTTAAAAACAATTTAATTTTTCAACTTTTCAGTTATGACAAAACTAATTACTAATAAAGGCTAGTTTATTGGTTTGCAAGTAACATCTTCTCTTTCTTTAAAGTTGTAATCAATAATTCAATTGATCATTATTTTAAGATGTATATTAAATCAAGCACATTTAACTACAATAGCAAAAGTGACGTGGCAAAAATTTAAAGTGATGTGGCAAAATGACAAAAAAGAAAGAACAAATGGCAAAATGACACTCCTTGTCTTGGAGTTTTAATAATAACTAGTTGAGCCATCGCGCGCGATGCGCGCGATAGCCCAATCAACACGGAATGAGTGAGTTTAATGCTCTCGTTAAATCTATGGACTTTATTCATCCAATGTCGGTAATATGCGTAACGGTCAATGCAATAGCATTAAGTGTTGTGCTTAAAAGTAGCTAAGACGTGGGTATTAAGTGGGGAATCGTATAACCTATATGAATTTTAATTTTATTATTTTTTAAGATTAGGAGTCATCGATTTAGGAGTTATCAAATTTGAATCTGTTACATCTGCAATAGGTATAAATTTGTGATGTAGAAAATAAACCGTTTACAAAGTTTTGTCCTAAAAAAGAAAAAAACGAGAAATAAATAATTGTTGTGTTTTGGGACAGATTGTAATCTAAAAATAGGGAAAATGACTAACACACGTGTTTATGGACATGGTATATACGTAATGAAATCTACAAAAAACACCTTTCTATTTTTGCCTTTTATAACAAGTACAATAGAATATGTAGAAATGTTGAATGTTTCTGTTGAGGAAGTCATAAAGTCATACTCTTTTATTCTTTCAAGAATCTGTCATCATTGCTTTGCTTGTCTTTGATTGGTCAATTTGGGTCTCTATACTGCGTGGAGTGTAGACTCGTTTTTTGTGTGTTCTGTTTCTCTTCTGCAATTTTTTCTCCTTTCTTTTTCTCTTACATTTTGATTTTAATTTCCATGACAATGGGGAGTACTGATAGTACCGCAACATCTGGGAAAGTTTTTTCACCACCGATTTGGAGGCCGAATGAAATGAAATCCAAAGAAGAAAACGTTGCAAGTTTTTATGAGTATGCCACTGAATTGAAGAAGAAGATAGACAGTCATGGGGAATTTCTGAAACAAGGGATTTCAAAAGTGGAAAGCAAAAAAAAAAAAGGAGAAACAAGCAACAAGAGAAGAAGGGGAGTTGAGAGAGATGGGTGTGGAGAATGGCCTGTTATCATTGTGGACTCAGACAATGATAGAGCTGAGACAAAACAGGAAGATGTTGTTGTTGTAGCAGAGAAAGTGGAGGAAAGTGAAGAAAAAGATGAGAGTGAGGAAGATGAAGAGGAGAGCGAGGAAGACGAAGAAACTGATGAAAACCCTGAAAGTGATGATAATTCTGACTCAGAAATTGAGTCCGAGAAAGAAGTTATTGTTGATTCAGATGAAGTAGCAGAATCAAGTCGTGATGTCTATGATGGTGATGATGATGATAGCACTGGTTCAGATTCTTCTTCCGGAAATCATCAAGAAGCAAATTTGGAGACAAGCGAAGATTCTTCGATGTTTCGTATGAAAATTCCTGATTGATTGTATATTGTCTGTTAGATAGGTGTTTTTGGGGGTTTAATTAGTTTTTTGTTGGCTGTTAATTCGTGCCGTTCGTAGGTGCTGTAGTATCTTTTGGGGTTTGTTAGATGCAAACAAGTAATTAGTCAATGGGAAGCCTCTAGGCATGTAATTAGTGAAGGAATGGAATAGGCTGTAATCATGGTAAATTAAGATTTGCTCTTAATATAATAAATGGCTGAAGTTGATTATGTTTCCTGTGTTACACTCTTAGTACTTATGTTTTGTATAAGTTCAAAGATAATGAGCTCATATGTATGAACTAATGTAAGAACAAAATTGCTTTGAAAAGTGTATGGTAAGCAAATTGAAATAAAGCAATAAACTAAACTACCTAGACATAATAACATATTTAGATATATATATATATATCACATAAAAGTTCCATA
The DNA here is from genome assembly GCF_948465745.1 of Chenopodium album. Lineage (NCBI taxonomy): Eukaryota > Viridiplantae > Streptophyta > Magnoliopsida > Caryophyllales > Amaranthaceae > Chenopodium > Chenopodium album. The sequence continues at coordinate 6,751,697 of NC_137858.1, forward strand.
ATAAGTACATCATTGGTAGCTATAATGCTACATCACTCTTAAACCTTAGATAGGCGATGTCTGATTGTGCTACAGAGTAGAACTGAGTAACCAGACAACAAAAGCTACATAGACTAATTACAATCTGTGTCAAGCCTAAGACACTTAAAGGAGTGTTACATAGGAACAGGCACTCATGAAATGCTTGTTCCTATATAAAACCATAATGCTTGATTGTCTTTTTAAACTATATAGAAGCAATCAAGCAGCAAAAGCTATGTAGTCTAACAACTGGTGTTGCCTAGAAACAGATATTTCTATGATATCTGTTCCTTTGCAAAACCATAACCTCCAAAAGTTCTAACCTTAACTGATTTTTTTCCTAGTTTGTGTGGCTTCATTTAGGAACATGTGATTTAAGAGTACTTGTTCCTTTGAAAAGCCACATTATTTAAAATACTTGCTTCTAGAGCATAATATATACATAACAAAAGATTTAGTAGATGAAGCTGTTACCCAACTGATCTGTTATGAACCTTGTTTTTGTTCCTTCATTTAATTGCCATCCGAGTCATCGTCAGGAAACACAAGTGCTCGACGCTTGCAATCTTTCTCTTGTTTAATAGCTTTGGCTGTTTCAACAAAACCAACTGGTGTGTCATAATCAATTCCTTTTCCTTTTTGCACTTCTTGAATAGCCTGATCCTTTTCTTTTTGCTTGATTAGATCTGCATTCTCGACAGGTGAAGTAGTTGCGAGGCCAATTACATCCTTTGCTGGTGTGGCAGGAATGAACTGATCATCAGCATCAACTCTCTTTCTTTTCTGGACTATATCCTCTGTGTTAGATTTTGCTGTTTTTTCTGCTGTAGCCGTTGCTGCTGCTGCCTTTTCTGCTTCAGCTATTGCTTCTGCTGCTAAGCAGGCATCTTCTTCTTCCTGGCTGAAGACTGATGAATCATATGCAGCAACTGTCTCTTTCTTAATGATCTTGCTGAGAGAATCTTTGCTCTGAGCTACATACTCATTATGCTGATAAGAACCAACATCTTCGGCATTAGGTGCTGCAGCTACATTCTTAATCTCAGATCCTGCAGCAGCACTTGAGGAGCTGCTTCCTGCAGCATCAAGTGTGATTGTGTCTTCCATTTCTACTCCCTTCAGACCCCATTGCAGAACAATGTTCTGTTCCAAAGCAGTTGTAGGCCCAATCTTTATCAAAAAGTATGTAGTCGATAGCCTATCGGCTATCTGACGAAACTTTGCTGTATCATCCTAAGATATAGGTACATTGTTAGTTGCCATTGCAATCAGACCTAAAATGTAATAAAGGAGCTTTTAAGATTGCTAACTAACAGTTATGGATTCTGAATTACTTACTGTTGCCTTCATGTGATAGATTTGTTCAGCTGATAGTCCGAAAAGTGGGATGCAGTTTTCAGTAAATGCTGTGAGTGGCAATGCTCCAGTACCATCTGAAAAAGTCAGTGTTATAGTTGCCCTGCATAGTTTGCACAACTATTTAGTGTTGGTTCTGAGTGCATATTATGTTACATGATCTATAATGGAACTGAAGTTTAAAGAGATAATGCCATTTACCGGTGAGTAGCAAATATCTCTTTTCTGTCACAGGCTACACAAGTATAGACTGTTCCAAGAGAGTGATGTGTTCGCTTTCCACAGTAAGAACAGCCTACATATGTTCTAAGCCTGTCATATTGAATATCTGACACTACAACTCTAAGCCAATACACTTCCTGTGGAAGCGTAGTTGTTGCCTACATCAAAAGTAAAGAATTTATGTTACAACTCTTGCATTATTTGTGATAATGAGCTCAGACCACTCCAAAACTTGTAAACATCTATTAGAAGCCTAATGCAAGCATTCTAAGAAGCTAAGTCGTTTTTGTAGCCTAATCATAGTAAATACATGCTTTTTTATCAACATCAGTACTATAGGAAGTGCATATCTTAATTCTACCTTTTTAGTCTTGATGCGACCTATTGTTGTTAGAGTCCTTTCTGCAGGTGGATTCCAGGCAGCTGCAACTCTATTCTGATGATCACTCAGAGCAAATCGATGTTTTCTTGCCCTGTCAATAACAATTATAACCTGCATTAGTTGACAGGTATGCAAATATGTATATTGTATTGTCTGAAAGATAATGTGAATCAGCATACCATTCAGTTAATGTAGCTGCTTTTTCACCCTCAGGGTGTTGGATTATCACAGTAGAAATGGTTGATTCAAGTTGAAAACCTTTAAATTTACAATGTTAGAAAACATACATTGTGTGATTGATATATAATGAAATTGACTAAGTGATAGGACGCAGAGCTGTGATGCCAACAACCTTAAAATCATCTGCATCAGAAACAAGATCTTCACATTGCCTTCCCGATAGATCATTCCAGGTGCAGACTTTCATTGACTGATCAGTGCTAAAAGCAAAGTAAAGCATAAACATGAAAGTCAGATTATCATAATTGGTATACTGCTATAATGACATCTTATTAGCTGAGTGTAGAATGGAAATCACCTATGGTCAATCACTATCAGGTCGCGTACAAAAGCTTCCTTATTCAGGCTTGTCACAATTTTTCTTGGTTCCTTTGCAACATACAGCACAATCACATGTATATCTAAAAGAGAAGAGAAAATTATTGTAAATTGTAAGTTGAGAATTTTGGATCTCTAGAGCAAGATAATAGGATGCTGAAATTACCATGTCGTGAATCATCAAGGGAAACTTTTGGAATAGAAGCAAGAGACTGGTATCTAGGAAATGCTTGCTGTCCTTCAGGATCCAAGCACTGAATGAGAGTTCTGCTTCCTATAGTCATCTGAAATGGAAGATCTGTTTCTTTATTCCTGTACTGAAGATCTAATGGCCTTATTAAGGCATTAGCAATTTCATAGTTGCCCCTAAACAAGATGACATCTTTATATGCATCAATCTGATCACCAAATAATGTCATCTTCATTCGATTTTTCTGTAAAGGAAAATAAAAATAATACCTTAAGCTATAACCATGCATAACGATGTATTATAAGATTAGTATGTACTTCTAAATCACATATATAGACTATACCTTGTCATCTTCTAAGATAATGTACTGGTAAAATATCTTCTTTTCAGATTCCTGTTTTCGACCTTTTTCTGCAATGTTTACTTTTACTTTGTATGATTTACTCGATGTATCGAGTTCATCAAGAAACTTTCGCTGTGGTGCCATAAGAAATTTCTGTACAGAATACAAGCAGGAAGCTTACTTAGTTTAGCCTGAAGATATACAAGTATGTAAACTTTTTCTAGAATTTTGGTTCTATAGAAAATTAATAATCCATATATTCTAGTGTTTGTATACATTTGTGCCTGGTACTGATGCTACTGATTCTAATAATCTTTTAGTGATAAATTACATGAAAACACAATCAATAATATGCATTTCAAATGGATTTGATTATGCTTAATTTAGTGTTAGACCAGCTATTGTATGATTTTGTAATATAGGAAGAAATATGTCCATAATTTTTTTATAAAAAAATACTGATTCTTCATAATTTAGATTTCAAAGAATGTGTAGATGCTTCACATATGGAAATATCATAAACAGAATTTTAGATATACTAAAGCTATTTCTATAAGGTCATGCTTCATCTAAAATTTAAATAATGTAAGTAGTCTAGTTAAGTGTTGTAATAACTATACTGAAATTTTATAATACAGGAGCAGACATGCTAAGCAGTTATGATAGATTATTTCAGAATTCTATTATGTCATCTAATTAGGTCTAAGGTCTATACCATCTGTAGTCCGTTAAGCTGGTAATTCAACCTATAATCGTAGAATCTAGAGCAGCATTATCGCTAATCTAAGCTAATCAATAAATTAAGTATATATACTTGTACTGCTTCTAACATGTAGAATACTAAGTAAGCCAAAACATGAACAAGCATTTATAAAGATTTCCACATACGTAATTCTGAAGTTCTATAAATACAACCAAAAAAACAATGACTTTTCCTACACTACAGCTAAGGTCCTTTAAAGAATATTCATGCTACTATACATGCAATCTATACATGGAATATTCAGCCAGTAATAATTCGGGATCAAATCAACTGCATTTCTAGAATAAATGAAGTGAAATAGCATTTAGACTGATCATACCTGTCCAAAAGCAGAGGTTTTAATGCTTATGGAATAGAATATAGCTCTCTCCTTGTATACTTTTTTTTGCTTTGCCTTTCTTTGGTCTACTGCAGAGATATTGAATTTTTTGAGGAATAGAAAGACCTAAGACTGGTTGTATTTTTATAGTACAATTCCTTTCTATAAAAAAAAAAAAAAGAAAACTAAAAGAAAAAATAAGAATTCAAAGCTACTGTTTGGGGTAATAGTGGTCTGTTGTTTTTTCTTCCATAAAATCAGCAAATCTTACTCCTAAAATAGATATTTGTAGTATAGGATGTACTTGATTAATAATTAAATATGGAATTTCATATCTATATTGATATCTTCTTTAACCAAGACTGCAAGGCCTACATAATTTAAAAAATTTTTTGTTCATGTATGTAATAAGTTATCTAAGAACTAAAACAGCAGCATGAATTTATATCTTTAGATGAAATACATTACCATGAAATCACATGCTTAGTTTTCAACATACCTTTTTTTCCTCCCTTTTTTTCTGAATGAATGTCTTTGTTTGTATTTTTTTTTTCCCTTTTTTATAATTTTTTTTTTTTTGGATTAGTGATATTTTATGTTGAATCTAGAATGTTTCTCCTTGACCCCTATATAGCTCTCCCTCTCTAAGGTACATAGAATGACATCGAATCTAGCTGTTGTCACCTTATAATTAGCATCGATTATTATTACAAGGTTAAACACATCAGAAAGGTAGTCCACAGCCTTTCTAGCTAGGCTCTGCTTCGCTGCAGCTGCAGTCCGGCAGTAGTCACTAAATAGACACCGGAATCCTATGCCTTCTCTATGAGGTGTAATGGTAAACCATGAAGTGTACTGAACAGGAGAGTGCTCAATGGTTTCAATCGGAGTGCACTTTATATCAATAGTTCTAAAGATAGCCCTTAGAATCACAACAAAATCCACTACAATTGTCTTGTGATTGTTTTCAAGTCCAGAAGGAATATCATCATACATGCAAATTTTAGGCTCATCTCTCTCAATACGTTCTAACTCTTCTTTCTTGAACCAAAACAACTGACCACATCGATCATACATTTGTTTCCTCAAGGAGGTCACATCCTCAACCGCTATATCATATTTTTTCATAAGATCATAGACAGCCTTCCTAGCAGCCACTTCACAGGACTCTTCTATACTCTTAGTGTAACCCCCAATGTAAACAGATGCAATGGGACCACAATCTGTTTTCACAATCACACAAGCAATGCTTCCAGGCTCATCAACAAACTGGTAATCTGGATCAGGGAAGCTCAAATAACTGGTAATCTGCTTCAAAAGAGGACGGAAAGGCATCACTACTTGTGTGGGAGGTAAGTCCATGACCTGTAAATAATTATAAGACAATCAGTGCATTGCTGAAGGCATGATTCTTATCAGAGATTGCTCTTATATAAACAGTCTAGACAGTAACTACAAAGCTAATGGCAGCACTCTAAGAAGGCAAAATTCTCTGTCTAACCTATGGCAATGAACCATCCTCTAACAGCACAAAAGATTCCCATATGTAACTCTAAAAAGAGACAGAAAGAACTAACAAGAGACAAAAAAAAATATGCTTTTTCTATAAAGTCATATCCAATTATAGAACTACATAGTAAACAAATCACTATCCATGCTTAGAACAGGACACCTTTCAAAATAAACAAATCAAACGAAACAAAAATTTCTTTTACCAAAAACCCAGCCTACATCATCACTCAAAACAAGCACATATACCAGCATATGACCTAGATTTTAAACAGAATACCCCCACCCTTCTAAAAAAAACAGAAAAAACCAACAAGAAACAAATAAAATATATACTTTCTATAAAGCTATATCCAATTATAGAACTACATGGTAAACAAATCACTATGCATGCTTAAAACAGGACACCTTTCAAAATAAACAAATCAAACAAAATAAACATTTCTTTTACCAAAAATCCACTTTACATCAGCACTCAAAACAAGCACATATTCCAGCATATGATCTAGATTTTAAACAACATACCCCCACCCTCCTCCCCTCCAAACAAATAAGCTATCAAATAGAGCATGCTCTTTTCTAAACAAAATACATCACATTAAACCAGCAGCCTCACCATCACATGTCCTCTAAGCAAACAATATACATATGAAACAGAACATATTCCTCTCCAAACAACACACATTAATTAAATTTCTTATACCAATTGTCCATCAAATAAAAGGAAATGCAAACTAACTAAATCAACAACTCTCATTTTTTTTAAGCAATCAGTGCATAGACAAAAACAATCAAGAGCACTGATTCATAATAATAAACAACCAGAATTCTCTAAAGACGAAAACAAAAACATCGATCCAACACATAAACTCCATAACATGAACCAAAAACATAGCGCAAAAAACACACCCATCAACACACAAACTATAGTGCAATATCCAATCTGTCCTTGTCACAGTCCTATAGTATATGGAATTGTCATTTGTCACTGGCAGTCATCATTTTGGTTCGTTAAATTATTGGCAGCTGTAGCAAAGACCATGACAATGCAGCAACTAAAAAGATACATATGTAACAAATGTATCAGTCTCAAACAATCGATAAGATTTTGGTTACTTGAGCTTCCTTGTTAAAAATTACAGTCACTCTAGCAGAAGCTCTAGAACACCCAAAGGAAAAAATAAAAAGTGAAAGTGATAGATGCACTTCACAAAGCACACTATATATATATCCAGTACAAGCACACACTCAATTAATAAAAAAAACATTTTAAAAATTCAAGCCTCATTCCCAGTTAAACAAACCCAAAAGAACATGAACCTTAAAACATGGAAGACCAAACTTGTACAAGCAAAGTCTCATTGACTGGACCAACCAAGATTTTTTTGTACCAAGTAATATTCACTACACTAAACTCACTAACAACCAATCCATGAAAGGTAAAAAATAAATAAAATACAGAAGATAAAATAAAAGGCTCTAAAAAACTACAAACTCAAAAATTTTAATCCCACGGTTAAAATTTGCTTTAAAAAAAAAAAAAACCTTAAAAACTACAGATTTTAAACGCTAATTAACTAAAATACAAAAAGAAAACCCAAAAAACATTAAAATAAATAAACACATAAAACCCACTGCCAAAAAAAAAATAAAAAAAAAAAGGAAAAGAAAAAAAAGCTCCTAAATAAAATTACGAATTTAATAAAACGCTAAACACACAAATGGGCAACCCAAAAAAACAAGCTGGCCCAGCACCCACCACAAGGAAGCAAAACCCAACCCAAAAGAAACCGCAAAGTACAAAGTCAAACCCCTTAAAATCAGAAAAGGGAAAAAAAAAAAAGAAAAAAAAGGGAACAAGGGTATTTATGGATATGCACTATTCATTTCAAACAGTAACCGCATTTGTGGGTTTTGAAAGGAAAATTAAAAAAAAAAAAAAAGGAAAAGAAAAAAAAGCTCCTAAATAAAATTACGAATTTAATAAAACGCTAAACACACAAATGGACAACCCAAAAAAACAAGCTGGCCCAGCACCCACCACAAGGAAGCAAAACCCAACCCAAAAGAAACCGCAAAGTACAAAGTCAAACCCCTTAAAATCAGAAAAGGGAAAAAAAAAAAAAAAAAAAAAAGGGAACAAGGGTATTTATGGATATGCACTATTCATTTCAAACAGTAACCGCATTTGTGGGTTTTGAAAGGGTAGTGATATAGATAGATAGATGTTCAAGACAACTAACATTAATGAAAGCATAAAAGTACATAAATATTTTAGAGGGTATAGTTGTCTAAACACTATTCATTAAAAATAGCATGTACATATTAATGAGTGTATGAATGTAAATACACATTTTAAAGGGTATAATTGGCATTACACTATTCATAAGAGTAACTTTCTACTTTTTATAAGGTAGGGATATTAGTGGGTATTGTTGCAATTTCAATGCTTCTAGCTAGAAGTATGGTGTTGTGTCTTCTCCACTATCCCATTGTTCAATTGTTTAAGTTGTTCTGGTGATAGAAGATTTTTGAAGCTTATTCTTCCTCCATTCTCTCGTGCCAAATACCTATCCTATTGGGATGAATCATTCTCTTTATTTCCATTCCCTCTATTTCTAAATTTTTATAGGATTTTCTTTGAATTCTGCAGTGAAGCCACCGAAATACTTAAAGTCGGTGGTGAAAATAGTGGTGTTGGGGTTGCTCTTCCACTCTCTCCCCTTATTGTCTACACTTATGAGGTTTTCATGGCAAATTATCTAAGAGGCCTTCATGGTTAATCGTCGAGAGATGGAGAGATGGGGGTAGTGGCGGTGATGGGTTTTCAAGAGGAAAGAGGAAATTAGAGTGCCTTATTTTTAAAAAATACACGAAGAAAAGCAAAGAATACAAAATTTGCCTCCTAGGCTCCTAAGTTAGTTAAATTAATTAAATAGAGCTCCTTCATAGTGTTAGTTCAATAAAAAAACATCAAAAGGGCTAAATACAAGTTTCTCAAAAGGATATTACGGTGGAAAAATTATAGGCAATTACTTCATTTCAATTTTTTTCTATTTAGACGACGTTACTTGGTGTATGTGGACATAACACCCCTACCATTTGGGGTTAACCCTACCCTTTCATTCTCCATTTGTTCTTAGGGTTTTCATTTAATTCGATGGTGAAGCCACGCGGAAATGGAGATGGGCATGTCGGTCGAGACGAACAAAAGGTGTAAAAAATGGTAGAAATGGGGGTGTCGGAAAATGTTAAATATCTCATTTAACACAGGTCTTGATTAAAATTTCAAAATCTTCAATATACCTTAATTCTCAAATCCAACTTCAAATCTTTGGTACACAAGTCATTTGATTTTTTGAAATCCTTAGTATTTTTTTTAATAATTATTTCCATTTTACTCATACTATTAATTTTTTTTTATAAATAAAAAATGTTGTGAATCGGTCCAAACCGATGTGGTCTAAATTTAGGACCAATTTCATTAGTCTAATATGGGTTCAAAACTTCAAACCTTGCACAAGGCACAACCGATCTAATCCCCGGGTAGTAATTTTTCGGACTTCGATCCGGTCGGTCATGGACGGTGAACAGCCCTATACGGTACACGCTATTTTTTCCTCATTTGGCAAAAACTAAAGAAAACAGATAATCCAGAAAAAAAAAAAGGGAACTCGTTGTTGCATATGAGCTTAATGATTGAATTGTTGAGCACTTCTTGCAACCTGGATTGAGGTGATTCAGTTCGATTATCGTAACCCTAATCTCTCAAATTGCATCTTCTAACCCCCAATTAAGCGATTGAGGTTAGTACATTCACATCCAGATCAGTTTGTTGCATTATTCTTGCAATTCATTGTTTCAATTGTATTAGAAATTGAAGTAATATATTTTTTTCCCATCAATTTATGTATTATGGTGTAATCTGCACATTTAATCTCTATGATTGGGCTTTGATTTGATTTATTTGCAATTACTCTGTTCAATTGATGCTCGTCCAGTTCAGTGGAAATCTTGTTGGGTTGTTTTGCTGCTTTGTGGGTTGTAATTTAGTTTGATCGATTTTTTTTTTCCATAGTTAGCCAATTTGCGGTGAGATCTTTATTGGGTTCCCTTGTTAGATGTTTTAGCAAATTGAGGGAATTATTCTGTTTCGTTTTTCTTGGTAATTTGTCCATTATAGCCTATGTTACTCGAAATTGGGGTATTTGTGTTGACACGAGCATGTGTCCAAGTATCCGACTTGGCTATGATATGAAGTTACCCGTGTCGAGTGTGGGGAATTCGGCATGGGTACTTGAGGTGAATTGAAGAGTCCGAGTAACATAGTTTGTTGGCTTGTAGCTGCTTGCTTACTATGTCCCCTTTGATTCATGTAGAAAGACCTTTTTGGGTGTATCTTGTCTTCATTTTATTCTTGGTTGATATATAAAAAGAATGGATTTGTAACTGATAACTTACTGCAAATTTGTATGCAAAGTAAGCAGGAATTGGGAAAGAGCTGCTGTGAGATTGGTAGCACTAAAAGAAAATGGCTTGTAATCCTCGAGGCTGTGCTTCCTTGTTCTTGTGGCTTGTTCTTTCTTTGCACATCTTGTATTTTACGACAACGGTTGATGCCAAATCTGGTCATCGTATTACCGTAAGGCACTTCACATTTCTCGTTCAATTCAAATAGATAATGCCTCTTTGATTTGACGTCCTTTGATTGCTGTTTTATGTATTTTGAGGCAATTAGAGTGAGTGGGTGACTTTTAATTTGGCAATTGGAACTCTTGGAAGGTGTATCTTTTTATTCTTGTTTGCATTGCTTGTTTCTCATTCGCCTTCTGTAAACAACAGGATGCTGAAATAAGAATGAAGAAAGATGAGTGTTATGCAGACATTGAGAGGTATTCTTGCTAGTATACGTCTTCTTTTGGATTACCTAACCCAATAAAGTACTTTGGATTAGTATCAATTTGCCACTTTTTGGGGGATACATACTTTATCGGTTTTGATTTACTTATTGATGGAAAATTACCCCTTTCATGAAACTGTTTATAGTGGTCTGTGGGGTTTGGATTGCAAAACTTCGATCATTGCTAAGGAGAACTGTGCTTTGCGATGTCTTTCACCACGGTGTTATGAGCTTGTTTATGAGAGTGATCCGGTAAGGGTAATCCCATTCACTTTCTGGTAACCAATTACTCATTGGTCTGGACTTTCAAAGTTCAAGTAGTTATGGGTTATATTTATTTGCAGCTGGAAGAAGGAGAGAAGGACCTTATCAGGAGTCAAGAGTACAAGTACTGTATGTACAGGTAATTGACCTCACAACAATTGCTTGTACTCTTCTGATACTCAGCATTGCCTGTTCTGAAAACTATTATTGGTACAAGTTTCCTTTGCCTCTTATGATTTTTTGATGATTGCCTGTCTGAGTTATGTATGATTATGAAGGGCTTTGCATATCTATTTATTGTGTCGGACTCTTAATAAGTACAAAGTTGTGAAACTATATGCTTCCTGAATCCTACTGATCATGAGGCTCTGCTTGCGAACCCCTGTTGCATCTGCTTCATTGATTGCACTTCTAATTTCTTCTTTAGCTATTCTACTCTTCATATATGTTATAAACTGCATAGCACCTAGACTGTAATATATGGTAAAATTTTACTGTAGTCCCATTGAGTTTGAATTTCTAAGTTTGATGATTTTAGTGGAACACTTCCATGCTAATGGTATGGATTATACCTTGTGCTGGTTATAATTTGAATCAAATACTTTTACTATAGTCCTCTTGACCTTGAAAACTAGCTGTAGCTGTTATATTTTTTTAAGCACAACAGTTATGTTTAGTTGGTCCAGCCCATGACAATAGGAGTTTTCTAGGAAATCTAGGAATCTAAACTCTGGCTAGTCCTGTATGTACCTCAATGTCAAAAAATGGACAAATATATTGAGACTTATACTTGTTCTAAGGGTACTAATATGCATGTTTATAGACGTGTAGCCTAGCATAGTCTATTGACCATACACATTGGCGCACAAACAGGTCTGTGTTTGTAATTTCTACCATCATGCAGGAAGTAGTTATAATAAGATGGTTATAGGCTTATAGGGCACTTGCAGAAATCCTGAGCTGGTTCATGGTATCAAAGGCTTCTGCCTTGCTAGATTTTCTTTGATATGTCTCATTAATTGTGCGTAGAATAAGTCATGTCATCTGATATATTGGGGGCATAGCCGGCATTATCGTAGCTACCTATAGCAAGCTGGAAATGAAGTTCTATTCATTGATGACTTAAACTGCACATGATTGTTACCGAAATGCTGAATCAATGTAGTTGCTGTGATACATTCACTTTCCTAGTGTTTACTCATTCTAGGTCATAAGGTATAATTTTTATCTGTTAGTGGGTGAATGAAGTGTGTAAATGGCAATACTGTTGTAAGAAAAGCAATACTACACACATCACCATATCATATATTTGGGTGGATAAGTGTGGCTTAGGTATTACTAGACTAGGGCAGATAGTTCAAGCTGTCGTATGTATAATTGTGCTGTTTGATTGAATTCACATTTTTTGCATCTCATTTCATGGGTTTTATGGTCATGGTTTGCATTAGGGCTCTGATATTACCTTCTTTTTGCATGCTTCCTTTTTTGGGTTATACAACACTGAGCATTTCCTAATATGATTTTTTCTTACACACAGGATATCAACCGGAGAAAGCATTGATGGCATCAAGGGTTCTTTGGGCTAGTGTTCCTACAACTGTGAACTTGTATGGCATGTCAATGTTCTTGGACACAAGTATAACCCGGGAAAAGGAATTCTGCTCATTCTTCTATATTGCCTTTGCTGAAGCAGTTTCATATCAGCTGATGTAGATGTGATGTGACTCTAATTCTTTATCAATTATCGATCTGAGCTGTATTTTTTCTGGTGACTTGTGCATTTTCAACTCTCATGCATAACCTTGGGAGAGTCAGAAATGTAAATGGGATCTTATTCGATCAAATCTCTGTAAACACTTGAACATACCCCATGAATAAATACTGTGATTTGATCTTGACTTGCTGTAACCAGCTTCTTACAAGTAAGCCTATCATCTATTTATTTTTCACTTTGTAATTTTTTTGAAAAGTCATTTAGACAAGATGTTAGATATCAAAATTTCCTTTATATCCTTTACCAACCGGGAATAGCAAGGGGTAAGACCGAGCAGAAGGACAAAATAATAGCATATAGAGCAACCACAGGATGGTTAGCTCACGGCAGCAGCCTATATTATCAACTGAGTAGCATCTTCATCCCTGCGAGTTTGGGAGTATTGGGACCATATATGATTAAGCTTTTTCTGAAACTCTGAAAGGCATGAGCTCAAATTTGTATGAGCTCACTTGCAAGTTGCAACTACTCTTGGCACATGAAACGAAACTGATTCAACTTCTTATCTGCCTCATTTTTTATTTTATCTTCTAAACAAATTCAACTTTTAATTTCTACTCTATTCCCAAAAGTGATAATCTCTATCTTTCGAAAGTGAGCAATTGAGCACTGAATCCAAACAACTCCCACACATTTTATTTTCATCACCCAAAACTTTCATATCAGAATTAGCGTTTAAAACTGAAATTGATGGTAATTTAATCCAAATTTTCAACATAATTAACGCTTAATAATTTATAGACATATCATAACCATATCAGCCTGATAAGACTAGGCCATTAGCAAGCAACATTTGCTATTCTAATCATTTTTCTGTAAAGATACAAACTACATTATCGTCTTTACTAATTTCTGATAGTAATTATATATCATCAGACTGCATGCAATGCAGCTTAATTTTCCCTTTTATGTGCATGAATTGATGAATGTGATCATCATTCATAGTCATACACACATAGATATCGTACTTCATGTAACAATGGAGATCAAGAGAGAGATCGTGCGAGCAATTATGCTAAGAAACTGTTAACTGGACCTTATGTATATATAACCCATTAATTAAGCAAAGTAGTAGTACCTAATAAACATGAATTACTAAATACTACAGTAATTACTTGATCATGTTAACATAGCAGCAGCATATAAATTTGGTTAGAAATGAGTTAACTACAGTTAACTATTGTTGTTCTTAATCACTAATTAATCAGCTAATTAGCTAAAAACTAGTATTGGGTGCAACAGCAACAGAAGCAGCATCATACTGTCTTTCCACAACTTCTATCAGCTTGTTTGCAATTGCACTTGCATACACCGATGACCCTTCACATATCTGCCACCAAACCAACCACCAAACAAATCAATAATCAATCACATTAATAACGAAAACTAAACCGATAATTAAATCAAACTTGTTGAGTTGTTGGTGTAATTCGATAATGAATATAGACTATATGTAACTATTCTCCGATATTCTGTAAAGATATATTTTGTGTAATTACGTGAAGTTAGAATTCTCTAGAGTTGTAATCGTATTAATTTCTATGATAATTAATGATCACCTTAGAGTTGAAAAGATAACTGTAATAGTCCCCAACATGGCCACCAGCAACATGGCGTAGATCCAACTGAAGCTCATCAAGTGTCCTAGACACAAACAATAAGCAATTGATCTTCTTACGCTGCACAAGCTTAATGGTAACATCATCATCCACGATTCGAACATCGACTTCTGTGTCCTTACACTTCCTCTGGATCCACGAGCTTCGGAGCTGGATGGCAGCCGACCCATTAAACTCCTCATCCGGGTCGGGTTTCACCACGGCCGGTCCATCGACACCGTTACTGTTGTGGTCCCCACCACCAGTACTAGTAGTACCACCAGCTGGGGTATCCTGATGCTCAGTTTTATGCCTTTTTAACCTCTCCTTAGACATCCTTTTTTTCTCAACCAAGAGTTTTAGCTCTCCCACTGTTCTTCTCAGCTCATTTATGTGGTTTATTGCATCCCAAACTATTGATGCCCTGTCCCCCTTCATGCATATCAACAAACAATTTAATGTAAAAATCAGGCCGCGATAATTATTATTGCAAATCAAGTTTCGCCAAAGAGTTCAAACGAACATATTCAAAATTACCCAACTCAAACTCTTAAAATCATTATAACTCAAAATTGCACTACAAAGTTCATTATAAAAAACATATATTATAATTATGATGATAATTATATCATTCCCAACTCAAATTCATAAACACATAATAACTCAAAATTGCACTAAAAAGTTCATTATAAAAAAGCATATATTATAATTATGATGATAATCAAATCATACCTTGGTTTGATTAGGAACAAGGCTTCTAAGATGTTGATACTTGTCATTAAAGTTTTGCCTTCTTTGTCTTTCAGTAACAAAATTCTTAGGGCATTTACCCCCTTTTCCATCACCTTTACTAAACTCAAAAACACCATTTCCATGAATATGATGATCTCCATCTTGATAAATCCCACCAATCCCATTAATAGTATTACCTTCACCATCATCTAACCCACCAAACAAACTAGATGAACTTCCATTACCAACAATCCCATTAATCCCTCTTCCGGTATTAAACCCGCCGCCGTGTGGTAGCGTCTGATGATACATCAAATCCCTTAAAAGAGGGGAAGGTTGAGGGGGCAAGTTAAGGTGGAACAAAGGGTCATAAGAAAAGGCAGCAGCAGCCGCAGCAGCGGCTGCTGTTGATGGATCATAGGAAATGGTAGATGATCCAGACCCAGATGGATTATCCACCATCATAGGTGGATTAATGTCCCCTAGGAAGCCTAAAGCCGAACCCGAAGGCGGTGGAGGGGACGACGGCTTCCCAAAGGATAATGAGGTGGTGTTGGTGGTTGAGGATGTAAAAGAACATCTAGGCAAGTGAAGAAGTGTAAGAAGATCAGTGGTTGGTTGTAGATTTTCATCAAAATGAGTAAACCCATTTCCAATTTCATGGGTTAAATTAGTGGGACCCCATGAATTTGGATCATGATCATTTGGATTATTACAGTTTGGTAACATTGGTAAATGGGTAGTAGTAGTAGTACTGAATCCATTACTATTGTTATTCCCAAGATTAGGGTTTTGGAATTCCATTGAGGAATCAGATTCCTGGGTTTGGTGATTATGATTGTTGTTTGTTTCATGGGAAATAAACCCATTTCCATTAACAGAAGAAATAGCAGTTGCAGATGCTGATTCAGGGATGTTGTTTGGGTCAAAACAAGCAGCAGCAGCAGCAGCAGTAGCAGTAGCAGTAGCAGCTTCTGAAGTCTGATCATACATTTTTATTTTCTCTCTCCTCCTGCAAATTTCC
This sequence comes from Chenopodium album, assembly GCF_948465745.1. NCBI lineage: Eukaryota > Viridiplantae > Streptophyta > Magnoliopsida > Caryophyllales > Amaranthaceae > Chenopodium > Chenopodium album. The sequence continues at coordinate 6,767,652 of NC_137858.1, forward strand.
TTTATTTGTGGGCCTATGTCTCTGCACAAGATCATACAAGATCAGTTGATTCTTTGTTTTTAGCAACAATAAAAATAAAATGATTTTATCATTGGAGATTGTGAAAAGACAAATGTTTTAACGATACTGGCTCGAGGCCGATAATAAAATTATTAAGTACTCGTACTTGATTAGAAAAAAGATTAGGGAAGTTGGGAGGGGAGGAAAGCATGAGGGTGTATAACAAATTGAAAAGTGTAATTACTATAAATGGAAATACTACATGAACATTTATTGTAATAAAATTTTATGGGGTGTTGATGAATGATAATTAGCTTAGGAGAGAGAAAGAGGAGGGTTTTGTCTTGGTGTTAAGAAGAGGGATATGAAGGAGAAGGTAAGGGAAGGTTTATATATACTTGGTAAATTGGGAAATATAAGGGTTTTTTCTTTCTTGTTATTCTTTTGATATTTTTGGGTGTTTGGTTGGTTGGACTCCTATTGGGTACAAATTTTCAGTTAGTCTTTTTTTTTTTTGGACATAAAAGTTATTTTAAAGAATAATTGATAAAATTATTACGAGTAAATGTTGACTTCTTCATAATTTAATGTATGGTAAGGATTTTGGTTTTATGGTAAGGGTAGATCGTCTATTCGTAGAACAATTGGATCACTTGACTCTACTTGATTGCCTACAAAGCCATTAAAAGTCACTTCAACTTGACATTTAAGTTAAATCCATTATATATACCACGTTAATATATACGATAATACGAAGTATGTAACTACTCCTAATTGATGAAATTACATAAACCTTTATTCTAAACTAAACACATTATGTCAAATCTTCAATGATAATTCGGATATGTCTTAAATAAAAGTTTTGTATCTTTTGTATGTAAATATCATTTTGAGGAAAGGAGTGAGGATGAAGAGAGAGGAGATAGCTAGCTAGGTTACTAATTAAGAATTAGTGCATGTATAATGGGGAAATCCTTACAGCTTACACTAAAACTTTTGAACCATGTATGTATCGATCGATCGCATCACATCATTGGACAATGGACACATTATTATAAGTGTTACCACGTGAGTATTTAGTAAACGTCAAGAGATCAAACGGGGAACTTATGCTATAAATACAGGGGCGGAGCTAAGGGTGGGTCATAGCCTCCCTTTGGCTCAAGATAAATATTAAATTTGCTCATACTTGTTATAAGTTTTCGTGTAGAGAGGTTGATTTATTGCCATGTGATATTGGACAAGAGATCGAGATTTCGAATTTTTCAACTGACAATAAGAGTGCTAAAATCAATTTATGAAGTGATAATCATTAATTGTAACAGAAAATCCTTTTCTCTCTCACCCTGAGTAAAATGGGACCAGCAAATGATCTTCTGTATGCCTCTGGCGTGGCTGATTTACAATTTGTAGCAGAGCTGACAGTACCCAACTTCTTTTCTGTTTTGGCCTTTTTCAACCTACTGTTTTTACCCTTTTACCCCTGCTACACCGCCTACACGTACTTCCTGGCTCTAGAGTTCTAGCTAACCAAATTTATAGCTGCAACAATTAAGCTTGTAAGAAAATGCACAAAAAAAAAAAAAAAAAAAACAAAATTTCTTCTAGGTGCTGACTTGATATATGTTTTGATGAGGTTGAAGATTTGAGGTGGTCATCACATCTATCATGTCTTAAGAGCTTTTGTTTCTCATTAATGTTTTTGTTACATTGATGAGGATCAAGGAAATGGGATTTAAACGCATGGGTTCCATGAGGTTTCTAGTTTTAATACTACGTATTAGTCTTAGTAGGCGGATAAGTTTCACTCAAGAATCACTAATTAATTACTCCATATTATTTCGAATCACTAACTACTACTCCATATTATACTATGAGACATACCTAATTGTTACTCTTACATATGATTACATACATGGATCGGAGGGAAATAGGGAATGAATTATGTACATATCTCCATACTCTATATCATACGAGTACATAAGCATGTAATAAAACAAAAAAAATTATATCAAAAACATATACAAGTATATAAATTGATGTTCAAGGATGTGGTTACAAAATTATTTAGCTTAAAAATGAGAAGGTAGTTGAAATTAGCTAAGTTTGAAAAATTAGCTCAAAGTTAGTTAAATGTTAAGAAAATGGTAGCTAATGAAAATTAACAAAATTATAAGAAAACAATATATTTGTAAGCTGATAATTAGTCCATTAGAAGATAGAAAACTAGATATTAATCAAAATTTTGTGTTCACTAGATGAAATGAAATATCTTAGCTAAATTAGATAATATTGCGAGGTGGCTAAAAGGTGAATGAAAAACTTACATATCAACTCCCAATTATGTGAAAAGCTAAATTAAAATTTTGAAAAATAAATTAAAATACGTCGACATACTTGCAACTTTATAATTTCGAAGATAAATTGAATAAAAAAAAAGTTGATCCGATTGCAATGGAGTTGTTCCATATTAGACAAGTAAACACAAAGTAGATAGTAACAACATTATAAGCTTGAGGAGCTTCTTTTTACATTGGTAATTGGTTTTGAGATGAAACCTATTCAAAGGCTCAATTACTTCATTGATAGAAAGTTATCTAACTTTATACTAGTATCTGTATGTGGTAAGCCACAAGCCATACGGTGTGTCCACATTGGTTTATAAGAGGTAATCTTCATTTATATGTATGAGTAACCTTATTTTTTTTCATATTAGTAACCCTATTTTGTCCATAAAAGTAACCTAAATTCATTATACGAGTAAAATCAAGTAATTTAGAAATAAGTAACCTCATTTGTTCATTCGAGTAACCCATATTCTTTTGTTTTAAATAGTGAAAGAATAATTCCACTTATTTAAGAGAGTAACCCCTTTTTCTCATTTAAGTAATCTACATACGTTAAGGTAACCTCATTTGCTTATTACCGTGATCCCTTATTACTTAATTAATTGCTTTTATATGTGATTATGTGAATTGGCCACACCATGTGACTAGCCACATATAAGACTTTGGCCCTGTTCTTTTCTCCTTAAAAAAAATAATATTAAGTAAAAATAATTTCAGTTCAGTAAAAATAAGTTCAGTTCAGTAAAATTGATTTCAGTTCAGTAAAAATAATTTCAGTTCAGTAAAAATAAGTTCAATTCAGTAAAATTCAGTTTTCTTAAAAAAGAATTATAATAGAAAATCAGTAAAAATAATTTCAGTTCAGTAAAAATAATTTAATTTCAGTGAAAATAATTTCAGTTCAGTAAAATTAAGTTCAGTTCAGTAAAAATAAGTTCAGTTCAATAAAAATAATTTCAGTTCAGCAAAATTAAGGTGAATCAAACAGGGCCTTTGTGATTAATTATATATAGAACCGTTACTAATGATAATTTTCCATAGTTAGAGTTGCGGGTAACTTACCCTTTTCAATAAAGATTGGGAATGTTTGAAAATTAATTCGTAGATAATCTTGTAACTACACCAACTAATTAGCGCAATTTGAGAACCAACAATCTAAGTAGTTTTGCCTGTTTAACAGGATACCAAATATAATAAGCAAAGTAGCTGGTTGACATTTCCTCCACAAACAGTTTTATGATTCACGAGAGAGATGCATGCATATCTCTTTTTTTTTAAAAAAAATATTTACCCTATTGATTATAACATGCTCCATTTGTATAATATAGTACATTAGTACTTGACGTATTAATGTATTACTTTGGAATAATGAGTACGTATATCAATCATATATTCTTTTGATTGGTAGTGATGTTTATGGCGTGCGTTCTATTTACTTGATTTAAACTTATCCAGTTACTCATATATCTGAACTCAATGGTGGATTTTAGTTGTGGTAAGGATCCTAAGTTTTTTAATGTTATTGGTTATAACTAATTTGATTTTTAATAAATATGTATAAAAATTTGTGGCATAGTGGTTACGTATTTTTATTTTTGAGTAGAAGTTTGGAGGATCAAAGATCCGCCACTGTCTAAACTTAGTTCAACTTAAGGTGCCTTTGATTTCCGTGATAGATTTTACCTTATTTGATTATAGTTCAACTTATTTGATTAGACCATGATTATTTTAGTTGCAAAATTGAATCTGGATATCCTTTATTTGAGCTTGTTTATCATGATAAATTCCTAGAGCTTATTAATTTTCAAAGGAAAATTTGTCAAAAATAAGCCAACCTTTGTCCGGTTCGCTTAAAATAAGTCAACCTTTCGATTAACTCAGAATAATCCAACCTTTATAGGGTATTCACTTTAAATGAGTCAAAACCTGTTGTAACCGGTTATTAAGGTTAATTGTGACACGTATTAGAATATGATTCATCATTTTTCTATTAATAATTAATTAGGATATATTATATGATTAATTATAAAAAAAAAACTAATAATTATAAATTTCAAAAAAAAATTAAAAAAAAGGAAAAAACCCCAACCCCCTCACCCTCCCCTGCCAGCTCACCCCCTCCCCTACCAGGCCGCCGGTAGCCGGCAACCACAAATTCCCCTGCGCCGGCACCGACGGCCTCTCCACCCACCCACGACGCCCCCACCCTTTCCTTTCCCCTTTCCCCATCCCCCTTTCCCCACCCCATTACCCCCGTCCTTCCCCTTCCCCACCGTCAATCGACAGCCCAAAACCCTTGAACCCCGATTCCGATTTTGTAAGGGTTTCGTGAGGGTGGGTTAAAGGGTTTGGGGAGTCGACAGATGGTAAGGAAGGGGAGGGAGGGGGGTTGTTTCCGGCAGGGGGTGGTGTCGTGTCGGGGTGGGGAAAGGTGAATGGGGAAGGGGAAAGGAAGGGGAAGGGGAAGGAGTGGGGTTGGGTGGGAGCATCGTGGGTGGGTGGAGAGGCCGTCGGTGTCGGCGCCGGGGAATTTTGTGGTCGCCGACCACCGGCGGCCTGGCAGGGGAGGGGAGGGGGGGTGAGCTGGCAGGGGAGGGGTGAGGGGGTTGGGGTTTTTTTTTTTTTTTTTTTTTAAATTTAAAATTATTAGATTTTTTTAATAATTAATTATATTATAATTCCTAATTAATTATTATAAGAAAAATGACGAACCACATGTTGACACGTGTCACAATTAACATTAATAACCGGTTAATAAACGGTTGCAGGTCACTTGACTCATTTAAAGTAGATACCCTATATAGGTTGGATTATTCTGAGTTAATCGAAAGGTTGGCTTATTTTGAGCGAACCGGACAAAGGTTGGCTTATTCTGGACAAATTTTCCATTTTCAAATGAATCTTAAAATAAATTGAACTGAATATGACTTAAACGTATCATTCAAGTAACTCATTCAATAAGTACGTCCGATAAGAATCTAATAAATCCAATCATATATGATTACATTTAGGTTAAGAAACTTTTACCTGTTATAATCAAGCCAAATACAACAGGTTATTACATTCATTCAAAAGAGTGCAAATACCGATGAGACCTTGGCCTGATCTAATGACAAATATTGAGAACATATGTACAATAACGCACAAGTTTAAATCCCTCTCCTTCATTTGTAATTAGTACTCGTAATACTCTAATAACTCATTCGAACCCAAAAAAAATAGTGCAAAATAAGCATAGAGAAAGAGGCAAATTCACGCAAAAAAAGGGGATATATCTGCCAGAAAGTTAGTTTAGGTTGTCTGAGTAAAACAGAATAGAAAAGTGGGACCAGTGATTAGCAAGAATTCCACGCAAATTGGGAGCCTGAACTAACTCCTCTTATTAGTATTAACCGTTTTGAAATTCTTCAAACAATGAAATTTTTATTCTTTCTTTTGAGTAGGTAAGACCAAAACTCTAGTACTTTAAAGAAATTAATCCTTTACCAAGCGAGTTAGTTTGGGATTTTATTATTATACTATTATGATCATCAACTTAACATGACATTCTTTTTGTTGCCTGATTTTTTGGATTTTCTCTTCATTTTTTTTAATATAGTTTGGAGGGCTTTTGGCTGCTTAATTTTCAAAGTAACAAGAGGTAATTGAAAAAGTACAAAAACATACTTCTTCCAATCTTTAAAAAATCGTAACAGTTTTATGGTTAAGCTATCCGATACATAGCTTAAACCATTAATTTCTTAAATAGATTTCTATGGCATTAAGGTATGACGATATTCACTCTGATTACTTTTATTTTCATCAAATATAAGGAATTAGAAGAGAATCAATGATTTTATACATTTTAGGATGAACAAAAAATTTTAAAGACTTATTCCTCGAAATAACTTTCCATCCCCTCGAGGGGGAAAAAAAAAAAAAACCCCTATTGGCAAAAGCTTAAGATTTATAAAAGTATATCAAATGGACTTTTGTATGACATATTACATGCCTTCTTTTTACAGCAGTCTCAAGTCTCTCAATGATATAATGGGACTGTCTATCTCTACGACCTTAAAGTCATATATCAAAATGAAATTGTGTAAATTAGGAATAAAGAAAGTGAAATGCTGCCAATTTCTATTGAGAAAATATTCGATAAATAATAAATCATACGTAATCAAGAATGTTTTCTTATAATGCTAAATACTTCTTAAGTAATCAAACAAGAAAACAATCAACCTGTTCTATAAAACTTACATAACATATGCTTGTGGACAGGAGCAGATGCACTAATTTACAAGACAAGCTTAAGAAACTATAGCTTGTAATTATCATTTGTATAATTGCTGTGTATTCCAATGTTTGATTCTTTAGCCCTTTTCGCTTCTTTGCCCCATTTCCACAGTTTCCAGCTTGATTCACAAATCTATACAAAAGTGATTGAAACCTTCACATGAAAATTTTGAACCTTGTTGCAGAAATGAAGTTCATAGTATGTGCATGGCTTGGTATATCACCAAACGATGAATTAAGTCGGTTTCAAGAAAATCCACGATGATGATGAGTCATCCACAAAAATTGGCTCCTGTTGAACAAAATTATTTAGAAAATACAGCATATGAAACGGAAATTTGTATCATGATCAAAATTTGGCTTAAAGCAGAATTAAAAATCTTAGATTATCAGAAGTAACACAGGAGTGATACCAAAATCAAACAGCAGTAATCTCCTCATGGACTTCTCTTAACAATTTTAACCAAATTCATCACCATAACTTACTTCAGAGAGGAGAGGCACATCAAACAAAGAAATCAATCAATCAAAGCCTAAATCCCATAAGTGAGGTCGGCTACATGAACCAAATTTGATTATTCCGTGTAACCAAATATAATGTTAGGATTTTTATTTTGTTTGGGGGGGGGGGGGGGGGGGAGGGGTTGGTGGGTGAGGGTGGAGAGCTAGAGATCGTATATTTGAGTGTCAATAGGCAAAAAGAATGAAAACTAGCAAAAAACACAGTGAGTCACTCCTTCAATGACGAACAATCTAACATGATTAATGTCCACGATAAACAAGGTTTAGAGTCATTAAACCCAGGTACGAAATTCACAATACAAGCATAAGTTAAAACACTGGTAGAGAATTTACAGACTATTTAAAGTAAGTGCAAACTGGAAGGTGATACAATGGTGTTAGAAGATCTTGATTACTGTAGGTTAAATAAGTCCAAAGAAATTGTTGGATCACTCGGATTATCAAAATTCATCTCACTGTCACCTTATATTTCAGCCATGATAAACCATACAAGTCCACAAAACCATCTTACTCTTATCCATGATCCCTCAATCTAATGAAAGTAAGCTGCCGATCCATGCTGTGGCTATACTGCCTATAGTGGTGTGCTGTCTACTGTCTCCCATGCCAAAGAGTATAAGTGCATAATTAACTTACATTAGGGCTTAATATCTCAATAACAATCCACCATCTCTCCCCAACATCTCTGAATTTCCCTACTTAGTCTACACATTTCCCCTTGTATTCTTCATATTTATCTTTTTTTTTTAAAAGCAATATTCTTCATATTTATCTTTTTTTTTTTAAAAGCAATATTCTTCATATTTATCTTGCAAAATTATTATTTGGAAAAACAGAAGCACAGTGTAAAATGCAGTAAAAAAAAAAAACACTTTCTTTTCAAGACTTCATTTTGTCATTTAGATATTCCTGTCTTAATTAGTTGATTGCAATAGAAAACTTTCAAGACAATATTAGATGAAGAGTTGCCCTTAGTTTCCCCTTAATAAAAATAAATACTTTGTAATAAGCTTTGTTTGCAAGGAAAGATTTCTTAGAAATCCATGAAAACAGAACTAGAATAGTAAATGAAAGTAATATTAAAGAAAATAAGTGCACATGCATGCAGACACACACATTGAGACGTACATAAAGACGAGAGAGAGAGAGAGAGAGAGAGAGGAACCTGAAGTCATGTCACGGTATGCAAGAGAGGTACCTCAAGTCTCAACAACTTGGTGAACTGTATAGAAAATCAATCAACTAATAAGTTAACAATTCAATTACGACTGTCATTAAAATTTAATTTTGATAACCTGTTTGGATCAACTAGACTTCAAACTATTCCATCGATCCATAAATCTGTACCATTACAAGAGGGGCCTCTAATAACAAAGGTCCTTGTGAATGTGAAAAAGGAGCACTAGGCATTAATTGCTTACACAAAGGCATGTTGTATACTTGCATTACATGTGCAAATGAATGCCTAGTTGTCTACACAAGCTGAAAAGTCATGTGGATCTCCCAAGGGGAAGGAACAGTAGGATCAAGAAGAACTGAAGAAAGAACTAGATAAAGATAGGAAAAAAACCTGCATAGTTTTCAGCTCTAATTCTTCCCACTCTAAGGAAGGATCACTTCCCTCAACAATTCCAGTTCCAGCATAAAAGAAAGCACCAAGATCCTGTCAAATGGATTACCAAATTATAAATGTAAGTGGGAAACTAATTTCAAGGTCATCAGCAGAGCACAGGCCAGGCAATTCAACAAAAAGAAAAATTCAAGAACTAATGGGGCACAAATTTCCCTCTTTTTCAGCCTCAGAATTCCATAATTTTCAATCAGAAGGATTCAGAACTGTCCATAGGACAAAGTTCCACAACTTACCTTCTTTACTAAAGCAGACCTGATCCCAACTGCAAATTCAGCTTCTTCACCTCCAAACCAACCAATAGGGCCAGCATACATTCCTCGATCGAACATTTCTGGGAAAAAAAAAAAGAAAAGAAAAGAAAACATATGAGGAGCTACCAGAATCCATTGAGTTGGTTAGCCAAAAACGAAGAGGGAAAAAAAAGAACAATTTCTTATATATCAACATGACATATGCTTTAGTATTTGATGTGATTTAGAACTAGCATAAACTCTTTATCTAAGCTCATATGTTATCTCAAAATCAGTTTCTATGGTAAGTTAGGATTTAAAACCATTTTATTATATCAGCTTAAACCTTGATTAATGTGGCTCTTATGACTTGTAATGAAGATACAAGCATATAATTGCAACTTAATTCAATGCACAAAACTAATCACAAAGTAGAAATCAAAGTTCAAGCTTATGGATAGACAGGATACCAGTTTCTGCAATAAGGCAACGTGCGTCTTCAGCTGGAAATCCACACACAGCTGGACTTGGGTGAAGAGAAGATAAAATCTCAAACTGAAATTCATTCAAAAAGCAGAAAAAGGTTACATGATACATTCACAAACAAACTTCAGAAACTACACACATTGCCTAGCTCCTGCATTTAAATTGCTTTTGTTGAATCTCCAAAGCACTTTCATAGTTTCATTATTTCAAAAAAGGAAAGCTATAAGCTCTAGATCAGCAATATTGGGTTCCCTGTCTTCTTTGGTGAGATACTCGGCCATGTCCATTCAAAGATGCTCAGTTACTTCATTGGTAGTATCATGCATCACATTTTAATAAAGATACAACTCCGTTCAAATCCATCACGTAATGGAACAGAGACTATAGAGGCATACTGATAAGATAAAAATCTTTCACATAAAAAGTAGAACATGTTGTAAGCACAAATTTTAAATTTCCGACGTGGCACTTAAACAAATTTTATGTGCCTACACACTTATTCCAAAAAAAATAACAGACATCTTAAGCATACCTCATCATCTTCACTTCTTAATCTTCCTTTTAAATTAGCATACAGATGTTGTACTCTGGGAAGCTTTCGAATTGCCTTCTGGGGATCCACTAATACTGAGTTACACACAGACTGTAAAGAATATTCAAAAATATTACAAAAGTAATAAGAAACATTAATAAAGCTTCAATAAATAGTTTCTACTCTAAGGCAGAAAAAGTATTACAAAAAAAAAAAAAAAAAAAAAAAAAGCTTATCTGCTAGCTATACATATTCACTCACCTCAAGTTTCTTCTTTATACACTGCCTAACAATTGTAAACTCTAAGTTGTCTTTTGGGCTGGAAAACAATGTGACGAAAACAATACTTGTCAGCTAAACAACGACGAAAATCATATATATAATAGCAGGTTTATTCTAATAGCAGGGTCAACCTGGAGAGAAGATCCAATGCTGTTTGATGATCCAAAATCTCTGATCCACATATGGCTCGGGTTCCAGCCAAAGCTTCACTCCAAATGTTAAGCTTCTTTCGGTGAAACAGCTGCTCTGGCTATAGCATAGATTTATCATTGGTTACTAACAACAAAGTCATGAATCACAAACATCATTTCACAGTACCATAATGGTCAAGCTTTCATCATCCAACATATTCAGTGTTTTCAGTCCAATCACAGACTTGTAACATTATTAGTGCGAAAAGAAGGTGTGAAAAATCCATAATGGTCAAGCTTTCATCATCCAACATATTCAGTGTTTTCAGTCCAATCACAGACTTGTAACATTATTAGTGCGAAAAGAAGGTGTGAAAAATCCGTCTGGGTAGTTTAATTGAATAAACAAGTATAACAGTATGAAACAAAGTAACTTATTCTTATTTCATCTGAAGACTGTTAGGAATTGAGGGACTTCATAGATAAAGAGAGAAATATCGCAATGCTCATGAAATTCCATAGGGACTAAGAAAGTAAGAATAGTTTTGCGATTCCATTAAGGGATCCAACAATCTTCTGTGACATCTTTCATTTTTGGTCAAGAATGCTGAACGAGAGGCAGTATATCAGATTTACATATTCATATTGTCAGGCAATGCCTCATGTTGTGACTGTCATTTATGTCAAGTATACATAAGTTGCTCCTCTTGTGAAACAATGAACTAAATTAAACAAGTCAACTTTTATTGGTGTGTAGAGAGACCTTCCAAATAGCATCTTACTATGTAAGAAAGGCAGGTGTTTTCTAGAAAAAATGAAAGAAAGACATGTTTCAAGTAAGCTAATAATTGACAAACTACCACCAAAGCCAGATTGAAGGAAGGGGTATTGGAAACTTACAGTGTTTCCAATGAAAGCTGGTGCATTGGGTGGCTGAAGCAAGAACTGGTAAGCATTATCCCCCTCTGCCTACAAGAATAGTTAAAAGGGAACTAGGCCATAAAACATAAACTATAGAGTTCACAGGAAAATACCTGTAAACAAGCTAACCATGCTAGCGGGTCAATATCGGAAGTAGTTAAGATTCTGCTACTACGTGCAAGTACAGCCTAGTGTCACATGAAAGTTACAAATATAGTCAAAAAGACAGAATATTAGAATACACAATACTATATGATAGAGTGTCCCGAATTAGATACCTTTGTGAGAGCTGAGCTGCTTCTGATCATCTTCAATGCTTTGGTAACAGCAATCTCCCAATTTTCCTCATCAGGGATGTGCAATATATCGGCCCTAATTGTAGTTTTAGGAAATTTTTTCTCTGACTTGAAGATGACGAAATTGACCTATGATATTAAAACAAACTCACTGAAGAGGGGCTCTAAGTTCAAAACAAACCACGCAAGATTTCCAAGGCTACCTGGTCCAAGGTTGCTTGAAGGGAATCAATCGCTGATTCCCAAGGGCATGAAAGGCCATTATCCCATGCAACATTGGCAGCCAACAGGGACCTTCCTTCGAACTCATTGAACTCAACCTGTCATTCATGTCTAACAATGGGTTGTTCATATATTAAAATAATACCTGGTACCACCGCTTATCAACAAGCATCATGTACATACAACATTTAAAGAGGGGTCAGGTTGGTCTACCTGAGGAACCATGAAGTAGAAGGACCCAAAAGGCTCCCATTCTTTCGATATATCAACTTTTGCATCAAATCGGATCGCCCCATATGCACGAATCAAAGGACAATTTTTTGACAGGAACCTTCAAGCCATACATGTTTTACATTACATAGTTAAAAATCATACAATTTAAAATCCCAATTTAACTTGACAGTAAAAAGATTAGTATTACTATTACATAAACAAATTTTAGAGTATGATGGAAAAAATGTCATTTCATTACATCTAGTTAAATAGTTAGCTTAATATAACACCCTCTAACAAGTTAATCATCAATCAGCATCATAATTCATAAACCCACAAAATTCGCCTAGAAATTTCTTTGATAAACAAAAATATCAAATTCCACTTAACAATACTGTTTTAGTCTCAGCAAATTATATCATTCTTCCGCCAAATTGAATTATGTTGCAATTATAAAACAAAAAATGTTCTGATTATTGATTTGTAAAGTTAAATCTTGTTAACCTAAATTATAAATTTCTGTAATTATATCATAGTATAAATAGTATGGTGTATAAATTGAAAAATTAAAATCTTACTCAAATTTAAGCTTAAAACTAGCGAATTTTAACCACCAAATTAAAAAAAAAAAAAAAAAAAAAAACTAAAATAATAATGAAAACAGCAGAAAGTTACAGAAATTCAGTATCGTAGTACAAGAAATTAATAAATAAAAAGGCGAAAAAAACAAAGAATTTCAAAGAAATTGAAGAAGAAAACCTCTTAATTGAACTCCAGTGATCAAATGAGAAAGGGCGAAAATGCTGAAAATAAACGGCAGCACCTAAACCTGCGACGCTGATGAGATCATGGCCGTCGTCGATGAAATCGGAGCCGTTGAATTGACGTCTACCGGAGAAGAATAGGCGTGGGATTTGCTGGTGGTGGTCTTGTGAATGAAGCCAATCTATGGCTTCTATCTCTTGCTCAATTGGTACCTTTCAAAATTAATTTCAAATATAATATGTTTTATATCGGAAATTTACGGCTACGATGGGTAATGATCTAAACGGAATTTGATAAGACAAGGGCGTAATAAAACTTTGGAAGACATTTTATTGCCAAAAACTATAAGAGATTGGGTTTTCTTTAGGACCTATAACTTAATCCCTAAATTATCACAAATACATTTGATAGTTAAAATTAATACGTAGTATTTGATGTAGTGTAGGTTAATAGGTCAAAATCTATAACCTATTTGATCATTAGATTTTTCTTATAGACCAACTAGCTACAAACTCGTCTCATAAATCAAAAGATTCTGCATAAGGAGTGGATGCTAAAGTTTTGTGAGTGATAGTGTTAAATTAATCTCATTTACATCATCGATGTCGACTCTCTATACCCACAACAAATATAAAATAAGTTGTTCTCATAGATGTCAATGGTTAACCCGCTACAAAATTGTTTTATATTCTATAACGCCCGCTAAAACTCAGCTACGAATTTGAGATTTGTTGGGTCATGTGGGTGCGAGGTGGATTGGTGGGATGGGAATGTTGATGACTTTTAGATCCTTCTTCGGGATGTGGATGAGGATGATGACGATGATGATGGACAAATTAGGCGGGGATAAGGGTGGAAAAACTACATCCATCCGCACTGCCTCATTAACATCTTAATTCTAATACTCCAATGCCTTAATTTCGAGTTATTATGTACCAACTAATGTCAAATCAAATAAATAAATCCCATTTAATTTTCCAATTATTGCAACACAACCCAATTAGTTAGACTACCCATTAGTATGAAACCTCACATTAGTCAATCCTACTTAGGTTAATGGGCAGAAACTTAGGAGGGGGAAATTAAAAGAATCTCCTCCTTCAAAGTGCTTATAGTGTAGTTGAATCCCCAATCTCAAAGTTAAAAAGTCATTTTATTACTAATTTTTTAGACTAGTAAAGGAGTGCATTAGTAGACTATACAATTTTGGTGGATTAAAAGAATTATTAGACAATAAAATTAAGGTAGAATCAAAGAACTCCCACTTAATTCTCATGGAAGCTATGTATATAGTTTTAATTTATAATAATTATTAACTAAAATTGAAAAAAAAAAATTATAGACAAAACATATCATCAAAATAGGAACAGCAACAAATGAAGACAGAATGAGGTCTTTTCACTGACAATTTGTGACAAATAATCTGTTTTAAGTAACACATCTGATCGTATTGTAACTTATTTTGACGTATTGAAAAAATAATTAAGTTGAAACAAATTGGTTTTTCGGATAATTTCATAAATAAAAATCGCAAACAAATATAAAAATTTTAGGCAGGATTTTTTCCTCTTTATATAATATAAATTCAAATATTACAAACATAAACACAGCCTAAATTCTACTATGTACATTATATTATCACTTTAACCAATCTCTCATTCCTCAATCATCAATGACTTTTGCAAAAGTACGATAGAAAGAAAGTACAAATTTCTTCAAAGTTCTGTTATTTGTACACCACAAAGAGTGATATTTAGGATAAGGTCAAGGATAATACAACTCATATCCTAATTCACATATCACAACGTTCACTCCATACCTTTCCTCAATGTTCGATAATTGTGCGTCCACATACCTTTAAACATCATAATTATTGTTTACAAAATAACTCTAGCAACTACTAAGAAATTATGTTCAAAGATTTTAAAGTTTAACTCAAATTTTTACAATGTGGCGAAAATTAAGGAACAGAGGAAGTATGTATCACACACTATCAAACCAAAAATTAGTGTTCCATACATATGCAACATTCTTGCATTAAGCTAAAACATAGTTAAGAACTTTAATAACTAAAGAAGAATGTTTACCTGGATGCGAATGAGACCGGAGGGCAAATTCGAGTATGGTTGGTTAGACCTTAAGTTGGAAATGGTGTATTTGAGACGGTCCAAGGCTAGAGCCGGTGAAGGAACCGAAGGTAGAGTTCGAGTTTCGACGACTCCTAGTGGAATTTTGGGGTCACCTTGGCACCCATTCATAGACATGATTGATAATGAACATGATTGATAGTGGTGTTTTTGTGGTTCTAAGTCAAGAAACCGAGTAATGCACTTCCCTACAGCAAAAGAAGTTGTTGCTGCAACCATGATTTGATTTTTGAGTTGAAAAGAAAATTTTGAAAGGTAGCTAGCTAAAAATTGTTATAATTGATGGGTTTCAAATTAAATTATTTGGGGGCCAATTGATATAATGTTGCTATGCTTCTAAGAGTTTTTAGTGGACAAATTGGGAGATTGTCGTTTGTAAAATAGTGGAAGTTATGGGCAATTTGACGTATATAGACATGTAGTTCATGTTTATGGAATTGATTGGTTGTTATTGTGACACATATATATATAAGGAGTTACTTGTACTTCGTATTATTTTGTGTTTTTCCCCCCCCTCAAATGGAAAGCTGCTAGCTAAACATGTGAAGAGATAAATCTACTCCTAAACTAGATTAGTCCTACAGTAGGTCCAATGAACCAATCAATTAGGATTCAAACTTGGGATCATTCTCTGTCATAAGAGTTACAAATGAGGTACTACAGTTACTATTGTGATGTTTAGGTGTAAAGAGAGTATCAGAGTAACAAAGAGTAAATATATAGACGAAGTTTGATTTTAGATATGATTGGGTAACATCTGAAAAACTATTATCAACAAAGTTAGGTGACATCTACTATATATAAAGTGTTATATTTCTTTGTGATCTCTTATCCCCTCAAATCAAAAGCTCCTTAGCCAAACACATAAATAAGTAAAACTACTAAACCAGATTAGTCACTAGTCCCTATGGTAGATCCAGCTACTAGTAGTTCGAATTCAAACTTGGAATCATTCATTATCATAAGAGTTAAATGAGCTAATTAGTATGACTACTTTTGTAATATATTTTTGCAATAGAGAGAGTCACAAGGAATAATTATGTGACCAAACAATTTACAAGAGAGTGACGGATAGCTCAAGTGGTTAGAGCTTCCCTCTCGAATTCAGGAGATCCTGGGATCGATTCTCACCCTTGCCAAACAATCTACAGAAATTCCTAGAAACTTCCCATGAAATATAATTTTCTACAAGAACTTATTTCCAGTGTCAAACTAACGAGGTCTTAATTAATTGCTAATTTGATTTTCCTCCGTTTTCATTCATGTGTAGGAGATTATAGGTACTAAATGCGGAATTAACATGAATCATATTCATATAGCACCAAACCAAGGATCTCATGCATAACACATAAAGAAGTAAGAATTATACCTTTGAAGCGTGATTCCACGATGATCGAGCAAGAACAATAGGGAGATAAAGAACCCCACGTGTGATTCCTCTACTTAGTCCACGAGCACGGATTAAACCTCCACTAATGCTAGTTAGTTGTGATCGAACGCTTCAATCAACCTTCAACGGAGATTAGAGTGACGAACACACCGCAACACCACCCACGCACCACCACACGCACCACCAATGGAGGGGAGACGCACGGATCTAGGGAGGAGAAGGGGAGGGCCGAAAGTGAGAGAGAGAATTAGGGTTCGGGATCTCTTGGTTGCTTGTCTGACAATTTCACAGTGTGTCAAAAATTGTTATATCATGCAACCCTAGGTATGGTTTATATTTATAGATCATATCTAGAAATAAAACCATGTCCAAATCCTAATTGAACTCTACTTACATTCCAAGCCCAAACATAAGATGTGTCATATACTCATAAGGCCCAATAATGGGCCTTCAACTTGTTTAACCCAATACTCTAGTGTGTGACCTTGTAGGATCCATCTTATAAGGCTTTGGACCATTTGACAAGCCCAAAGTCCAAATGTCAAATCTAGCAACAGACATTGGCAACCTTATAGTATGAACTTATTATCTCCATAACTGTGATCCTATGATATATCTAGTAATTGCACTTATCGAAGACATAACTCCTTCAATCTCCCACTTGTCTGAGACAAGTGCACAATATTCAAATTCCTTAAGTCAATGTGTGTCGATTTGATAATATGATTGCATCTCATGTCTTGATCATATTAATCTACAAATCTTTCTTGAAAACTGAGTTAGAATTACAAAACAAATGGTTACTATGTAATCCATTTGAGCACGGCCATGCATTTTCTGAATTCTCCCTCTTCAAGGGGCCAAGACACATTCCTAATTAAATAGGCAGACTCAATCCAATCTTATGGCAACCAAAGCTCCCACTCAATTCATGAAGTGACCGGGAAACATCCTTTATAATCTCCGGTTAAGGTAAGACGTTTGAATGTACCACAGTCAAAATAATCATTGAATAGAATCAGTGTTCCACTCATGTCAAAGGAATCCACTAATATATCCGGAAGTTCTATACTTGAACTTCAAAGTAGGTCTATAGTTCGATCCTGCATCATTCATGCATATCCATGTGATTGACCGAGCCTAATCACTATGCTCCCATAGCCCATGAAACTGAGCTATCCAATCAATCTTACATGCTAGTCCATTCATTGAAATCATTTATGTCCGCTTTAATGATCTCGAACTAGGAACTCAAATAATATGTGGATTTTGTTCACCTGTGGGGTTTCATACACCAGGTCTCTATCTGATAGATAACCTGATGAGCCCATCAATCCATAATTATTTTGGACATTTTATTTAATATTAAAACCATAATTAAATAAGAGAAATAATAGAATTTCTGATTAAACATAATTCTGCAAATGAATGTATTACATATGTAATTTATTTTCTCAAAACAAAATACAACTTTTAATTACATCATTCGCCTCAATCCAGCTTCATTAGCATGTTTCTCATGCTTTGGAGTTGGAAGGGGTTTAGTAAGTGGATCAGCGATATTCTCATCCGTGTGAATTTTGCACATCTTGACATCTCCTCTGTCAACGATCTCTCGAATGAGGTAATACTTCCTCTCTACATGCTTGGATTTGAAATGTGACCTAGCTTCTTTCGATTGAGCAATAGCACCATTATTGTCACAAAACAACTCGATTCCCTTTTGAGCACTTGGTACAATGTCCAGCTCAATCAGGAACTTCTTTATCCAAACTGCTTCTTTAGCTGCTTCAACAGCAGCCAAATACTCTGATTCTGTCGTAGAGTCTGCGACAGTGCTTTGCTTCGAACTCTTCCAGCTCACTGCTCCTCCATTCAGACAGAAAATGTATCCAGATTGAGATCTAAAGTCATCTCTGTCTGTTTGGAAACTCGCATCCGTATAACCTGTGACAACCAATTCCTTTTCGCCACCATACACTAGAAACATCTCTTTAGTCCTTCTCAAGTACTTAAGGATGTTCTTGGCAGCTGTCCAGTGTGCTTCTCCTGGATTTGCCTGAAACCTGCTACACATGCTTAGAGCATATGCAACATCCGGCCTTGTACAAATCATGGCATACATGATTGATCCTATTGCCGAAGCATAAGGTTTATCACTTACTCGTCTCATCTCCTCCGCCGTTTTAGGGCACTGAGATTTACTGAGAGTGATGCCATGAGACATGGGGAGAAATCCTCTCTTAGAGTCTTTCATGGAAAATCTATCAAGAACCTTATCAATATAAGTCTCTTGACTTAATCCAATCATCCTTCGAGACCTGTCTCGATGGATTTTTATCCCCAATATGTATTCGGCTTCTCCTAAGTCTTTCATGGAAAAACAACTCTTCAACCATTCCTTGACTGACTCAAGCATTGGTATGTCATTTCCCATGAGAAGTATGTCATCCACATACAAGACTAAGAAAACTATGCTGCTCCCACTAAACTTCTTGTATACACAAGGTTCCTCTTCACTTTTGACAAAATCAAACCTTTTGATCGCTTCATCAAAACGAAGATTCCAACTCCTGGATGCCTGCTTTAATCCATAAATGGATTTCTCAAGCTTGCATACCTTACTAGGATTTTCTGGATCTTCAAAACCCTCAGGTTGTGTCATATACACTTCCTCCTTCAAGAACCCATTCAAGAATGCGGTTTTGACATCCATCTGCCATATTTCGTAATCGAAAAATGCGGCAATCGCTAGAAGAATTCGAATGGACTTAAGCATTGCTACTGGGGAAAAAGTTTCATCATAGTCAATACCATGAATCTGTCTGAACCCTTTTGCAACTAGTCTTGCTTTATGGATGTAGGCATTTCCATCCTTGTCTGTTTTAATCT
Source organism: Chenopodium album (assembly GCF_948465745.1). Lineage (NCBI taxonomy): Eukaryota > Viridiplantae > Streptophyta > Magnoliopsida > Caryophyllales > Amaranthaceae > Chenopodium > Chenopodium album. The sequence continues at coordinate 6,786,937 of NC_137858.1, forward strand.
TGTAGACCCATTTGCAACCAATGGGTTTTACCCCATTAGGCAAGTCAACTAGGGTCCACACTTTATTTTCAGACATTGATTCCATTTCGGATTTCATGGCTTCAAGCCATTTATCTGAGTTGGGGCTCATCAAAGCTTGCTTGTAGGTTGTGGGTTCCTCATTCTCCAATAAGAAGATTTCAGAATCCTCAGTTAACAGAACATCGACAAACTGTTTGTTTCTGATTCTGGCAGACCTACGTGGGGTAGGAGCAACAGTAGAAATTTTCTCTCCAACTCCTTGAAGATTTTCGCATGAATTAGATTCAAGTGGGACGATAGGAGTCTCGCTGGTGGAATTAGCTTGCTCCGACGCATGATTAATCGTTTCATGCGCCCTCGCCTCTGATGTGGTGTTATCCACATCCATTTGTTGCTCGTCTCGAATTTCTTCGAGAACCACTTTACTCCCACTTGGCTTTCTAGATAGAAATTCCTTTTCTAGAAAGACACTATCGCGAGCAACAAACACTTTGTCATCTTCGCGATTGTAGAAGTAATACCCTTTTGTTTCTTTGGGGTAGCCCACAAAGAAACACTTGTCTGATTTAGGGTGTAGTTTATCGCCTTGTAAACGTTTTACATAGGCTTCACATCCCCAAATCTTGAGAAAAGACAACTTTGGAGCTCTTCCATTCCATATCTCATATGGAGTCTTTTCTACAGCTTTGGATGGGCTTCTGTTTAGTATTCTTGCAGCTGCTCCTAATGCATATCCCCAGAATGATATGTGAAGATCAGTAAAGCTCATCATGGACCTAACCATATCAAGTAGAGTCCTATTTCTCCTTTCTGACACTCCATTTAATTGAGGTGTCCCTGGAGGGGTTAATTGTGAAAGTATTCCACAATTAATCAGATGTTCATCAAATTCTTGGGTTAAGTATTCGCCACCATGATCAGATCGTAGTGCCTTAATTGTCTTCCCAAGTTGGTTTTGTACTTCATTCTGGAATTCTTTGAACTTTTCAAAGGCTTCCGACTTGTGCTTCATTAAGTAAATGTAACCGTATCTACTTAAATCATCAGTAAAAGTAATGAAGTAGCTAAATCCACCCCTAGCTTTTGAACTCATTGGTCCACACACATCTGTATGTATGAGCCCCAAAAGGTCACTAGCTCTTTCACCTATACCCGTAAAGGGTGACTTAGTCATTTTCCCAAGCAAGCATGACTCACAGTTTTCAAATGATTCATAATCAAAAGAAGAAAGGAGTCCATCCTTATGTAATTTCTGGATGCGCTTTTGGTTAATATGTCCAAGCCTACAATGCCATAGGTAAGTTGGGTTTGAACCATCTGTTTTCTGCTTTTTATGATCTATGTTGTAGACATGAGTTGTATATTCTAAAACATACAAACCATTAATTAACTTAGCATTAGCATATAACATGTTTTCTTTCGAAATAAAACAACGTTTGTCTCTTATTTCAAATGAAAAACCTTCAGTATCTAAAATTGGAACTGAAATAATGTTTTTAGTAATGCTGGGAACGAAATAACAGTTATTAAGTACTAAAATTAATCCAGAAGGTAGTCTCAAATGATAACTCCCAATAGCAAGTGCAGCAACTTTTGCTCCATTTCCTACTCGAAGTGTTACTTCTCCTGGATCTAGCTTCCTACTTCCTTTCAAGCCCTGCACGTCATTGACGATATGAGCACCACAACCGGTATCAAATACCCAAGTGGAAGATGAAGTAAGATTAATTTCTACAACAAAAACATCAAGTAACTCCTTACCTTCTGTTTTCACTGGTGTATAATGGGGACACCCTGGTGTATGGACTTGCCATCCACCACAATAGAAGCACTGGCAATCTCTCCTTATCAGGTACTCCTCAGCATGGTTAAGTAAGATGTTGATCAAATTCGCTGATGATCCCTCATCATTATGAGAAAGTCTCACAATGTCAAAACCAGCATGGAGCGAGAACAAAATAATATCACGTGCAGAATCATCATCGATCGGTTTCCCGAGGACATCCATTTGGTTGATCATATCAACCAATTCATTAACATGGTTCCTCACAGACTGACCAAGCAAGAGTTTCTTTGCCATTATCTTACCATGAATCCGGTAAGTCTCATACCTTAAACTGTCAGCCCAGGAATAGTAAATCTGAGGGATCAAGTTAACGATCTCTCTTACATTTGGATCGTTGACACCTCCGCTACCCAATGCCCCCATGCCACCCCTACAGATAGCATGAAGACATTGATATAAGTTGGTCACCTCATACCGTCTGAACCTATTATACCAACAGTTTGGAATAGATTCCAGTATAAGGTTCTTGACCTTTATTGCATCCAAAACTAATTTTGCATGCATTTCAGGGTCCTGACCAGGAGCACACTTGTTCTCAACGGGTACATATAGGCGAGCATCAAGCTTGAAGCTTGTGAGAACATTTCTCAATTCGCCCTCCCATTGCCTGTAGTTTCTGAGATTAAGCCTTAAATTGAGTTTCATTGGTAAATCTGTGTTGTCATATAAGTTATTCATCTACAAACAAAAACAAAACGAGGCAAAATTCAATAATTATGTTTAATAAATTTAAAGTACCATAAGTAATTTAGAATTTATTGGTAACTTTAAAGCATTTTATTCAATATTTAAATGATCCCTATTGAATAAAATGATTCCAAGATCCTTTATTTGTGCAATAATTAACCGGACTGAGGCCCTGCCATCAACCATTACATTTTCAAGGTGAGTAAACTCTTTACTGATTACAACTCTTTGTAATTCTTGGTTGAATAATTAATCCATCACATGTTTAATTATTACTCTTAGCTTCAAGGTTCTAAACTGATCTTTAGGTAACCTTGTTGAATATAACCAATTAAAAGTGTAGTTATGCGGTCCTACCCCCACTTCCCCAAGATATATTATGATGCTCTGCTGAGGCCGACCCATCACAAACGATCAAGGTTTTCATCGGGTTTTTAATTGGGAAAGCTGTATCAATATTTCTGGGATCTAGATTTATTATGTTGTGATTGTATAGTGAACTCTAGCGCATCATCAAGCAACATAAATAAACCTAAACATGCATAATCTACTAATGCAATAAAACATGACATAGTATGGCCCCTTAATCCTAAGAAAACTAATAAAGTAGAATGCTCCCACTTGGATCTTCATGGATCTCATCCATCTTGCTCCATTGGGTCTTCACTTCATTGGCTTTTGGATCAACTGCAACCTGTAAATATATTCTATTCTATCTACTACTTAAATAAAATAAAATAAATTACAAAAAATACTCAACGGTACGCAGACCGTATTTAGATTACAAAAATACTTCACGATGCGCAGATCGTATTTTAGAATCTATGGGCCATACTAGTCTATATATAGCAATAAACAATATCATATATTATAAAGTGCCATATAATAAATCACTCATCATGCTTTCCTAAACTACAACATCGAATGTCTATAATAAAGGAAACATGGCTATAAATATCTCATATTTTAATTAATTACTGTAATTAGATAATATTATATATTAATCATGACCAATTATAAAATATCATATATTTTAATTTAGGTATGAGATAGAATCAAATCTTATTTGATAATATGGAATATAAATCATATTTATTTTCCATGATTATCCTAACTAATTTAGAAATTCTATCCTAATTACTTGTCAATCACATATTTTAAATCAATTATTATCCATAAATAATTATGAGATAATCACATTATTTAATCAATTATTATCCTTATAGAATCTTTTGCTCCATAATTATCCAAACTTAACAAAAATAACAACTTTAATTTTGTTAATTATCTTTTCAAAATTAAAACTTATCTTTTAAAATTTTTGAAATCTGATTTTATCTAAAAATAAAATAAAAAACAAAATTTTTTTTTTTTTGAAAAACCGTCAGCCACCGTGGTGTGGCCAGCCGGAGCCGGCCATGGTGGCTGCTGCCCCTGCAGTAACGCAGGAACAGCAGCACACGCAAGGCTGCGGCACTGCTGCGCTGCTCCTTGCTGCCTGACCCAGCCCCGCCCCCTCCCTCCTGGACCACCAGCAGCGGCACCACCGTGGCAGCGCCACCCAGCCGCGGTGCTGCTGCTGTTTCCCCTTTTTTTTTATTTTTTTTTTTATTTTAATTAATTAAAACAAAACATATTTTGTAAAAATCAATTAAACTTTATGTGGTCCTATTAATCCCAAAATTAAATCATATTCAATTTTGAAATTAGTGTTCTTGATGAAATTAATCCCCAATTTAATTTAACATTTAAATTAAATAATTTGACCATGAAAAAATTCATAATTTTAACATGCAATCAAATAGATTAAATTCCTTAAACATATTACCATCGAAATAAATCAAAATTAAACACAAATTTCACAAATTAGGGTTCAATATTTCGAAATTTTCGAAAATTAGGGTTTAGGGGTTCGAATTTTTGATTAATTTTGGGGCAAAATCGGATCAAATTATGGCTAATATGGAGCAAATTAAACACCTTTAATGATTCTATATTGTTAAATCACATTTAATATAACAATTGACTCATAATTAAATTATTCTCCCTCCTAATTGAATTAAAATTGTGGATTATCAAAGAATTATTACTCAATATATGTAGATGCAAGAGGCTAACTGATACCACTGTAGGAGATTATAGGTACTAAATGCGGAATTAACATGAATCATATTCATATAGCACCAAACCAAGGATCTCATGCATAACACATAAAGAAGTAAGAATTATACCTTTGAAGCGTGATTCCACGATGATCGAGGAAGAACAATAGGGAGATAAAGAACCCCACGTGTGATTCCTCTACTTAGTCCACGAGCACGGATTAAACCTCCACTAATGCTAGTTAGTTGTGATCGAACGCTTCAATCAACCTTCAACGGAGATTAGAGTGACGAACACACCGCAACACCACCCACGCACCACCACACGCACCACCAATGGAGGGGAGACGCACGGATCTAGGGAGGAGAAGGGGAGGGCCGAAAGTGAGAGAGAGAATTAGGGTTCGGGATCTCTTGGTTGCTTGTCTGACAATTTCACAGTGTGTCAAAAATTGTTATATCATGCAACCCTAGGTATGGTTTATATTTATAGATCATATCTAGAAATAAAACCATGTCCAAATCCTAATTGAACTCTACTTACATTCCAAGCCCAAACATAAGATGTGTCATATACTCATAAGGCCCAATAATGGGCCTTCAACTTGTTTAACCCAATACTCTAGTGTGTGACCTTGTAGGATCCATCTTATAAGGCTTTGGACCATTTGACAAGCCCAAAGTCCAAATGTCAAATCTAGCAACAGACATTGGCAACCTTATAGTATGAACTTATTATCTCCATAACTGTGATCCTATGATATATCTAGTAATTGCACTTATCGAAGACATAACTCCTTCATCATGCACGTAGTTTCGTTTTAGGAACTAAATAAAACATTGTTAATAATTTGTACCATATATAACATTGATCCCTTATACGTAGTATTAAGATCGAGATTGACTATATAAGTATATAGTGATCCAATCGAGAATGTCAGAGATAATTATATATCATAGACAAACTCAATAGTAAAATCAATTCAAGATCATGCCTACAATAAAATACTAATACGTGCTAGCTAGATACAATCGATAAGTAGTTAGTCAAAGATATTATCTCAATTAAATTATTACATTTGTATATCAGTATATTGATTGATATTTGTAGATATGTTACTTTCAAAAAAAAAAAAAAAAAAAAAATTTGTAGACATGTCGACGAGATGGTGGATATGGTAGTTTTATTTAGGTCATCGTTGGTATTTTAAGTATAATCCCTTGTAATTAATTTTCTTCCTACAACTAATTATTAGTTTACTCTCGTATAAATAGATGAGTACCTACTATTACTCTTTCTAATTATTACGAGTACATTACTATTACTATCACTACAAAACTATTACTACTAACTATGACTATTGCTATTATTAGGCCTTGTTTCTCTTCACTTTATTCAACATTATTAGGTTTTGATAAAAGTCCATAACTTTAAAGAAGCAATATAATAGAGAACCTATAAAATTAAGTTTTTATTCGTAAATTTTTTTTTAATTTCAGTCAAAATATTTTGGTTCAACAAAAATCACCAAAAATGTGAAAAAAAAAAAAAAAGTCCTTGCTTGTTTCTTGTCTTGGTCATTTTTCCAAAAAATTTTGTAACTACAACTTAAGGGATCGCACGGAGTATGATTTGTTGACAATTAATGTTGTCTATAATGGTATTTTTGAAGTTATAAAGTTGCATGACAAGAGCCATGTATCAGTGGCGGCCAAAAAGTTAGGGGGGCCAAGGTTTGATCCCTCAACCTTTTACACAAAAATAAAGGTATTTAACCACTATGGTACAACATTTTATTTGTATTTATTAGACATCATATTATTTATAATCAATAACTCAAATTTGCTTAAGGGGTGCCGGGCCCTTACCCGCCCTAACCAAGATCCATCCTTGCATGTATGAATATGAATGATCATCCATTGTAATTATATGACAAGTTGACATGATTCATGAGGCTTACTTCATTGTAAAATCTTTGTTCTAGGTTTATGAGTTTAGTCATCGAAATCACTTCCAATTTGATTTCTATCTCTTGTGTGAAGAAAGTGATGTTCGTTACGGGTTATGGGAAGATCGAATACAAAAAAAAACACACATCATTCAATGTTATCATATACTTCGTATGAAGCATGTTTAACATTTGAGTACTCTCGCATATAAGACTGTTCATATGGAACAAAGAGGCAAAGAGCTGAGAGTTATTAATATGTCAAAAAAAGTTTTTCAGGGTGAAATACTTGTATGCGGCAACATGTGCACATTTGACATGATCATGCAATGCCAAAATCATAATTTGATTCCCACTATTTTCAATTTTCATGCATGTTGTTTAAGGAACTAATTCTAACATTTTTAGTATTTTATGCAATAATTCCCTAATTTGAAGATCGAGGAAACGATTATATCAGTGATACTAATCGTTGACAAACTCAAGCATATAATCGTGTCAAGATTGTGCCTACAATAAACTATATATCACAGCTAACTATTGTTGATAAGTGATTGATCAAAGATTTTATCATCATTTTGTACGTAACTATAGTAAGTTTAATATTCCCTCCGTCCTTTTATTAGAATCCCATTTCTAACATTTATTACTCACATACGAAGTAATAAAGAGAAACGGAATTCTAATAAAAGGACGAAGGGAGTAACTGTTTTTCTAACAAGTATCCATGATCAAAGATTTTATCATGATTTTATTAAGCTAGCTCATAAATTATCTAAGAAATTAATAAAACAATTAATCCTGGAATCTTTCAAAAACTAGCATTTAAATCAATTTTTATACTTGTAATATATAGCTAACTTCCTCTTTAAATTCACTAATTATGTTTAATTCGGTTTTTCTTCTTATTCGGCACATAAAAATCCTTTAATTCCAAGCTTCGTTTATATCATTCCTATACACAAAACTCCCCAATATTGGGTTCCATCTTCAGCTCAAGCTAAGAACATGAATTCATCCACAAAGAATCCAAATCAAACACAAGATCAGGAAATTCTACAATTGCTTGAAGAACAAGTTCAAGCCGAGCTCGAAAAAAGATGCCTTCCAAAATGCTCCTTCATGGGCAGTGAACTTATTGAACTAGTAAAATATCAGAATTTCTGGTATGGAGGTGACTATATCCAAAGTATCCTCATGTTACAAAGACACTTTCTTGCTCGAGATACCGATATTATCATAGCTGGTCTCATGAAAGTTGGTACCACTTGGTTGAAATCTTTACTCTTTGCTACTGTCAACCGTATCCACCACCCTATTGATCAAAGCCCGTTGCTTAACGCTAATCCACATGAACTTGTTCATAGCCTTGAGGCTCTCTATAGTGGAGCCTTTGATTACCCTTGCTATCACCATCTTAATGAGCTTACTTCGCCTAGGCTATTTAACATTCATTTATCCTACACATCCCTTCCTGAATCCATCAAGACTTCTAAGTGTCGGATTTTGTACATTTGTCGAAATCCCTTTGACACACTTGTGTCATTATACTACTTCTGCATTAAGTCTATGAAGAAACAAATTGGAGAAAATTTCAAATCCCCTTCTATGGAGGATTTCTTTGAGGAAGTTTATGATGGAAAACACCCATGTGGGCCTTTCTTCGAACATGTGATTGGATTTTGGAAGGCAAGCTTAGAGCATCCGGACAAGGTTTTGTTCCTTAAGTACGAGGATTTAAAGGATGATCCAGTATCGGAGTTAAAAAGGTTGGCTAACTTCATAGGTAAGCCATTTTCGCCTAGAGAAGAGAATGATGGTGTTATTCACGAAATTATAGACCTTTGTAGCATCAAGAATATGAAGGAATTGGAGGTTAATAAAGGCACAGAGATGGTCATGAAGTCACTTGAGAATAAGATTTTCTTTCGGAAAGGAGAGGTAGGAGATTGGATCAATCACTTCACACCTGACATGGTTGAGAGGATGAATAAACTCATGCAAGACAAACTTGAAGGTACCGGGTTGTGCTTTAAATTACTCCCTCAACCCCACTCTTGCAAAGCCAACCTTCAATGAGCTATCCATTTTTTTTATTGTCATTGTCATCGTCGTCGTTGCTGTAATTTTTTTTCCTTTTGTCTAACTTTTTTCCTTACCAAACTCAGGACCAAGGTTTGGGTTCTTCACGAGTCTGGTTTCTATAATAAAATCAAGAATTTACTTGAATAAATTGGCAGTTTTAGTGTTTCTTTTAAAGTATGTTCTCAAAGAATGATGGTGCACATATAATCCTATTCATTTGGAAATATATGGAGCATGTAATGAAAGCATGAAAACCTCCTAGAAATTACTCTTTGTAATTAATCTCCTTCACTCGCTTAAAAATACCAGTATGTAATGTTGGCTAATGGAAACAAGAGAAAATCATGCAACATACACTACAAGCCTCCCTAAAATATGTCACACACTAAGCTCAATGCTTGTATAGTTGTATAAATGCAAATTTTTAGATAGATCAGCATCGATAAAGTCTGCACAAATGAAGGGAAGAGTTCAGTGAACATCACCATTCACCATCAGGGCAAAGCAGTTGATACTTGATATCATTCAGGGATCAGAAACCTCACAGCCCTTGATCAAACCCTGAATTTCACCAAAAGATCAAGATGTACTATGGGCCGTCTATAATTATGTTCCATGCTTAACAGTGTGACTAGATACCATCAACCTCTACTGAGCTTTTGGGGCTTACTCTTAGCCAAATCAAGTTGTTCTGCATATTAACACCAAGGTCATTAGGACAAAAATGAGAAAAATTAAAGCAAAGCCCTCTTAAATTGTTGGATCATTTTACTTACTCTGCTCATATGTGATTGCTTTTTGGATGGTTGTACGGAAAAATATGTTTCCATTCTTCAGATAGACATGCTGAAAATAAAAAATGAATAGGATTCAGTAGCAGTTAAATACTGATTGTCATAATTGATAAGTAAGTGCACTCCTTTGCAGTAGAAACAACACCAGCAAATATAATCAAATATACAGATCTCAATCAATCAATCAATCAATCAATCAAAGCCTTAATCCCAAAAGTGGGGTCGGCTAACATGAACCAAATTTGATTATTCCGTGTAGTCATCAACATAAATCTTTCTCCTCCATCCCTTACGATCCAAAACTTCATCCTCACGTAAATCCATGCACTTCATATCCTTCCTCACTCCTTCCAACCAAGTCATCTTTGGTCTCCCTCTTCCTCGTTTAATCCCTCCATGGTCCCACTCTTCCACTCTTCGCACCGGTGCACCCTCGGGTCTCCGTCTTACATGTCCAAACCAACGCAGACGATTTTCCCTTAATTTATCTACAATGCCCGCCACACCTACTTTCTTGCGAATAACCTCATTTCTGATTCTATCTCTTAAAGTGTTTCCACACATCCACCTTAACATGCGCATTTCCGTAACCTCCATCTTTTTAATATGCTCTTTCTTAGAAGCCCAACATTCTGTACCATAGAGCAACACTGGTCTTATGGCAGTCCTGTAGAATTTTCCCTTCAACTTTAAGGGAATGCTGCGGTCGCATAGCACTCCCGTGGCCGCTCTCCATTTAAGCCACCCTGACTTAATCCTGTGGGTCACGTCTTGATCAATGTCACCATTCTTCTGGATGATCGACCCTAGGTACTCCAAACAAATATACAGATCTAACTCCGCCAGTGGGTTTCCCGCTGCCAGTCCCAAGCCTGGATAAAGGAGGAGGGTTACGGTAGGCCAGTGACAGCCAGTATAAAACTTCGTCACATCCCATGACATGAGCCAAACAAATATACAGATCTCATATGCCAAGTAAATTCCCAATTTGCATAGTTATAGAATTCAGGAGTATAATTTTGGCCTTCTTATAGAATTAATTATATCAAGCCTTCACCTTGCTTATGTTTAACACATAGTTATGGTATCAGATAATTTCCCCTAATCACAGTACTCAAAGTTTAGAATCCTCGCCAATTCGACACCTTATCATAAGAAATTAAACATGCTTCATTCTTTCTCCGCCACCCTTCTTCTATTTTCTGGCATTTGACACTTTTTCTTCCCATGCCCCCCTCCCTCACTATGATAAATGGACAAGTTGGATTCAAAGTCCAATATCCTTTCTCTTAGAAGGTAAACAGCTAGAAGCAATGAACAAGCAGCACCAATGAAATGATGAAGAGCATTACCAATACATAGACAAACAAGGTTTCCAACATCCACTATCACTTAAACATCCTAGTTTGCACCCCACCAAGTTACAACTCCATAAGATTAAATTGAATGTAACCGAAACATCAAATGCACCAGAGCGCTTCTGAGACTGAAAACACTCTCACCTGAGCCGTACATATGTATGCTTGCTTCTTCCTTCACTACTTTTATAAACTTAAAACTCAGGACGAAAACCCCTATTATGATTTTCATGCTGCGAATCCATGCCATTCACTCCATACCGAAAGCACAATCATACACGAATCCTGGCATACCACACATCACTCAGACATCCATCATTTAACACAAGAATACCCTATAAATAGCCAGTTCCAAGACTTCCAAGTTCCAACTCTTGGTGCACTTGGATTATACTCCGTACTCAGTATGTAATAATTTATGTCCAACAAAAACAGGCACACAGAGATGCTTTGGGCACATTATGCTCGTTACACGATATAGCGTATCATTCAATTATTATATGTTTATGATAAAATTAGAGTAGATAATTCCTTTCTCTTTGTCCTCTGCAATCTTCTCCTTCCTATTCTGACTCTAATGTTTTCTTTTTTCTAATTTATCTAAATATCATGTAATCAACCCACACTTCATAGCATATCATTAGTCATTTCAATTCATTTTTGGCTAATAGACCAAAAAAAAGTTATCATACTACACTTCAAACCTAGGAATTTCTTCAATTGTATATTCATCCAAAAAAAAAAAAAAAAAACCCTAATTGAAATTAATACAGTAATAATACAACGAATTACGATCAAAATTGGCACTATTTGAACGCAACTGAATCAAATTTTCAGGGTTTAAAGAGAAAATAAAATTCATAATCAGGCATAAAAATTAGAAGAAAAAATATAGAGGTATCTAACCCTGGAAGAAGGTAGACTGTTAAGCTCTGCAATTGCAACCTCGTGACGTTTAATCTGCATAAAATTGAGGAGTTATGAAAGATTGCATTAGCGTAATTTGAATGAATTAAGTTATTTAATTGAGATGAGAAGAGTCAAATACCTCAACAAGATCAAATTTGGGGTCTGAAGAAGATGATGATGCAGCAGTTGCCATTGCTGGGCGCCTTCTAAGAGAGCTGCGCTAATGCTAAATAATACTTGTACTTATGAAGTTGGGCAGATTGGGTTTTAGCCAACTTGTCAAAAACCAACCCAACTTGAAACCGAACTGAAAAATATCCGATTCAGATTTTAATTTGCATGGACACGATAATTTGGCATAACTCAAGTTTGAAATTGGATCCAACATGACCTCATCAAACCCGATCCAAACACTAGAATTGACACCTCTACGTGCGTCTGGTCCTTGGGGCATATGCCGCAAACCAAACTCGGTGTAGTCACAGATATATTTACTCGTAGGTTGTGTTCTCGTCAAAAATTTTTTTTTTCTCCAACTCAAATATTACGGGAGTATAATATTTTGAGAGGAATATTAAGTTTATATCGAGTATTAGTACCTATGGTTGTAAATACGGTCTAGAGGGAAAAGGGGAGATCAAAGTTTAAAATTGAATTGAAATTTTTTTAGATGGGGAACAATCCGAACATACAAGTATACATACCCTTGTTGAATAAATTTGTTAAAGTGAATGTGGTTGTCAACTAACTTAGTTGGTTAAAGTCTTGGGGATGAGTATATTTCCTCATAAACCACTGATAATTTGGCATGACTTGTGCAGTTGTGCGTACAGATATTCAGCATAACATAATCACCATCTTACAATTAAATTTAGACAGTTTGCAAATTGATTAATAAGCTGAAACATTAGACAGCAGGCAACAAATTGGTAGTTCTTACAACAATGGTTACTGTTTATGCTTTTCAACATCCTGAATCCCTTCACAGGCTTTATATAAAGCTGAGAGAAGATTATATAGATGGAAAAATGGAAAAATAATAGGTATAGTTCCTGCATTACATGAACAAGCAAGGCCAGAGATATATCAACGACAAACTCTAGTCATCAGTATCCCTGGCTAGCGTTTTGGATTGCAACGACAGCAAGAGTAACAAGGGATGCATAAATTGAATTAGGCATCTTCTGCACCACTTTCCCCACGCCCGGGACACCTTCGGTTGCCCTCTTTGTTGCTAAAGCTACTGTTGGAGCCACCACCAGACTGATGAGCAGTCCCTGGCTCACCGTGCTAAACGTGTCAGCAGTCAACTCCAGCATGAATTTCACAAATTCATCTCGGTTGATTCCCCCATCCAAATTGATGTCACACTTCTGCAATTATAAAAAAATGCCAAACATTAAAGCCATACCATTTCAAAAAAAAAAAAAAAGAGGTTGCCAAGCAGTGCTGACGGCTGAGAAGTGGAAAGAGATTCAAGCCAATATTGGCAGAAAAAATGATTTCAAAACAGCAAATTCCATGATCTAATATAGTGAGTTCTATCTCTAATAAATACCATAAGCAGATCATAGTTGTCACTGTACATTAAGTGGAGATTAGATTCAAGAATAGAAATGGTCTTATTTTCTGCCGTTGGATTAGTACTTTTCCCCTTAAAAGAACAAGTTTCAGGAAATACATGTTCAGATAAGGGCAACAAAAGTTCAAATTACAACTTACAGAAGTTAAAACGAGCTATGGAAAGAAAAAAAAGGGGTTCATAATAAATAAAAAAGTTCCACTCCAATAAGTCATAATAACAACGCATAAGTTTTGATAAGTTCAAACAACGGTTTGACAAATGAAAGAACAAAGCCTTTACAGAGATGCTATCAGACATGCAAAATTTCAAAGTGTTATAAAGCTGAAAGTACCTCCATCAAGCCTCTGACTTCATCTTTTGTCGGAGGATCAAAGTGTGGCCCTGGTAAGTACTTATTGATATCACTGCAACAGCAAGGCATTTGTACCATTTTGTTAGCATGGGAACCATACTTTTACTTAATACTAGACTTTGACAAAGCTAACTGAAAAAATCACTCACTTGTAAACTATCAGGACAGCTATATACAGCTCTTCAAACGACAGTGTGACATTTCCAGTCTGAGTCTGTACACGATCAAACACTTTGTCCGTTATCTTCCTGATTTTTTTCCTCCTCCATTCCTTACCTATGCAAGATGGCAACATGACCCATCATCAGGGTGTATATAGTAATCAAGTAAATCATAAACTGACATAAATTACAATTAATCAATTAGAAGTTTAGGGCATATATGTCCAACAAAGCATCATTCAATCCTTTTTGTCACTCAAGCGTTTTCTATAATCCATTCCCATTTATAGGTAGACTTTTATAGATGAAGGAGTTGATATGTAACCTACTTTATGCCATTCGAAATGAAGTTTGGCTTTGTTCTTTACTTTTTCACATTAAAGAAACCCACCTACTGAAGTAGGATAGTTATCTAATCTTATGATTGAAAATTTTGATGACTGATGTCTTCGACAAGCTGTAAAGAAGCGAGTTTCAGAAAAAATTTTAGTTAAGTTCAAATGAGCGTTATAGTCTACCTGAGTTCAATTCACAATTATGTTGCTCTTACAATTATGTTGTTCTTGTAAGTTCAAAAAGTTCCAATAATCATATAAGGTCAAATAAGTTCTAAAAAGCGTGTTTCTAGTAATAAAGCAGCATTTATACGATTTTTCCAAGTATGTAACCTTTTCTTACGTCTTTACCTCATCTACACCCCGTGTAATGCAAGTTTACACTAGCTATTTAATTTTTCAACTTGCAAATAGGTTAGCCCACATCTATAGAATTCCGGACCACTTACAACCAAGTTAGATTTCATCTCAAGACCAATTGGCAATATGACTTAGCTTACTCCGCTAAACCAAAGAAGATTCCATCTCAAAACCAAATGACACGAAGCCATACCAGACTCCACTACTCGATAGTTGCCTAGTACGGAGTATATTCGAATTCGTCTGTCTTCTCCAAAGCAGGACAGCTCAAAGCCTCAAACTGACTCACATCACAACTTCACAATTACACATAAAGCATACATGGGATTCTCCACTTTTTCTAGATTCTAATAGTATCATAATCTATATATACCAACCTTAAAACTCCTATAATATCATATAAGAACAAATTTGATAAATTTTCTACCTTCTCACTCGAAGCAAATCCAAAAGATAGCTGCTTTAATCCATTCTTTCCCCAAAAAAAAAAAAAAAAAAAAAAAAAAAAAAAAAAAAAATGAACATGATTAACTAATTTAAGTTGATCATGGGTTTATCATGATAACAACAATTATAACGAATAAGTAAATAAAAATCAACAATTCTGCAATATAACACTTACAAAACCCCATTTAAATCAAAAGTATTTATAATAATTCAACATTAAACACCAAAAAATAGAAAGCAAGTATAAATGAATTCGAAAAAACTATAATTAACTTAAAGAGTAAGATTAAAATACCTTGAATTTTGTCCAAAATCTGACCCATTAGCCGCTTAAAGAGTAAAAGAAATTTCCCAGTCTTTGAGTTTGCAAGATCCGAAGAAGATGAAGAACCACCTGAAAACAAATGATGTTTAACTTGCTAAATACCCAAAATCACAAAAGTCCCAGATTTTGATTATTTTAATTTTTTGGGGTGCGAAATTTGTGATATTTTAACCAAAAACTGAAGATGATAGTTTGAATTTTTCAGAGGTTGTATGGTCCACTGTCCTTACATGTGGCATTTTTTAGTAAGTTGTGTGAGTGTTTAGCGAAGCTTCTTTACCTTTGATTATCATTAATCATATCTTCAATTTGGATTTTTTTAAATTGAATGCTACTTTGATTGCACGTCTAGTATTTGTATAGATTCCAAATGGGTCCAAGATTATTACTCCGTATTTGTTTATATTGAATGTAATCAATGCTAATTGCCAAGAGATTCTAATTACGAGTCTTTAACTTTCAAAGGAATCTTAACAAAGGCCTTGTTTGGCAATTGGCTGTTGGCTATTGGTTGTCGGCTGGTTTGATTGGCTGGTTTGACTGGCTGTTTGTATTGGCTTTTTTGTTGGCTGTTTGACTTTTTATTAGTTTAAAAACATGTTTGGTAAAATTGGATGTTTGATGTTATTAGTAACTTAGGTAGCCAAAAGCTACTCCAAGTAGCTTTTTCATTTTGGCTTAAAAGCCAGCTTTTACCAAACACAAATTTTGGATATTTGACCAAATGAAAAAGCCAAAAGCTAAAAGCCAACAAAAAAGCCAATGAAAAGCCATTTACCCAACAAGCCCAAGATGTTAATGATGTGTGTAAAGAGTGTGACTTATCCTTAACGTGAATAAATTTTTATAATTAAGAAAGAATCATCACGAGTTACACGCAAGTAGGGATGTCATATAAGACATTGAGTCGTTAACATGAATATGTGAAAGTTGACTATATATTGAGATTTGAGAGTATAATGTATTTAATTACATATTCTAATCATGTCAAACTCCAAGTTATGAATTTATGATTGTGTTTGATATTTTTTTTCCTTACTATTGTCTTCCGTTCACTATAAAATGCATTTCCTTACTCAATAAGAGAATGATCTTATTCATTTCATAATTGTATTTGTACGTATTTTGTAAAATTGTAAGTTGTGTGATGAGTAGAATAAGTACTCCTTTTGTGCATAGCTAATGCTCCATAGTGATGTGTTTAAATGATGGTGTGTGTAATATACATGTACATAACCTAATATGTCACATTTGCATTAGTCAAGACCACACTTCCCATTGCATCTCATCTTCTATTCTAGCTATTATCTATAAAAATTATTCAAATGCATAAAAAAAAGTTTCACATTTGTTTTTTTTTTTTTTTTAATTTATTTATTTGAATCATTTACTCTACACATATATAATAAGAGCTAAAGATGAATGATACAAATAAACATATAATTCAGATAACAAGAATCAAATATATAAAATCATTCACTCATAAAATCTAAACGAGAACAAGTTAAGCATCAAACAACATGACAACCAAAGAGAAAATGATTCAAACCATGTACATGCATATTTCAATCCTTCACTCTACTACTTAAATGAATTATAACTTATAAGTGGTGTTACTTGTTTGGTTATTGGACTGGTGTACTAATAACAAATTGCGAAGTACTTCACATCTTACATCTAAAACATTTACTTCAGTAATGACCATAGGATGTAAGGAACAACTGCTATACAAAGAATAACCCACCCCTCTACAAAATTCTTAGTTGTTCTCGGTTATCTTTTTTATAACTTGTATTCATTTAAAATTCTCAACATGAACAAACCTAATAAAATAACAAAAATAAAATCTTGGATATACCTTCTAGGTGTGTCGGTACTCGGGAACAAGATAGAGGTGTAACACTCTGTCCTCGCCTCTCCTCGAGAGAGTAGTGGACTTAGTTACTAGAATACCAAGGCAACCAAGCCCAGCAAGAAACAGACCAACAAAGGAGCCCAGAATTCGTCGTCTATCCAATCACCCAAACTAACTAGTCCAATTTCAGACAATACTACTGTACAAAGATTCAAGCTTTAAGCTAAATTAAACCCCAAAACCAATTCCCAGAAAAACTCAATTCTCCAGAAAATACACATCAAAGAAGAAACTTAAAGCAACAATGGCGGTCATTTTCTCTCACTTCCAAACACCATCTATTATCACGGTCTTACCAAAAGCTGCTTCTTGCTTTTGCCGCTCCTTCTTTTCTCAATCTACAATTTACAATCATCATCTTCTTCATTACCCAATTCAAAATCCCATTTTTAATATCAATTCTAGTTGGCAAAGGGTTCGAACTGGGGTCACAAGTTTATCTGAAGCTAGAAGTGTTACTGATGTAATTAGAAGCCCTAATCTTGTTGCTTTGGAGTATGCTGACCTTAATCTTCCAATTAATTGCGAGGTTTAATTCTCCCACATTTATTTCTTTCGCATTTTTAACACTTTCTCAGTAATTTCTAGCTTAATTTTAACATGTACATTCAAAGATTGGTGCTTGTAATTTTTATATGAGATGTACTTACAATAATTTATCGTGAGCTTGAGGTAACCCTTTTAAGAGTGGATTCATACTCTTTGATTGATTTCTTGGTCACATATAATTGTTTGTATTGTGTAGTTTGATGGAGCATATTTTCATGGTTATATTTTGTGATGTAGGAGGTGGGTAATATTCGAGTCCGGCAGCATGTTAATCCTCTTAGTACAGCATTATCTGTAAGTGATGTTCACTAATTTACTTTCAAATTATGATTTTGGTTTGTTTAGTTGTTCTAGTTTCGGGTTTAATTAGAGCATTAAGTTGATTGTGTGTTAATGCTGCAATTGATAGGTACCAGCAGAGGTGCCTGATTGGAATGATGTGTTTACAGACCCCTCATTGCCTCTGATGGTGGACATTGGCTGTGGTATTGAATGCATTTCTTCTAAATATATTAATGCCTCTCATTGGTTTGATAGTGGTTGAATGAGATATCTTACATCATTTTCGAGTCAGAAACTCACAATGTACTTGAGCATAGAACCAAATTGTTCATGACCTTTGGAAAGATGGATGGGCTAATGTTTAAATGTGGAAGAGAAATGATGAATGAGGGGAATGGCATAGTATTAAGACTATTAACTTAGGATAAGATATGCTCCATTTTTTTAACTGTGTGACATGCAGGCTGTTGTCTCCACATCCGTTTTGCAGTTTGTATAACTGTTGTCAATTTCCATTCAAGCATCAATTTCCCCTTCCTACTACCACTACTACTTTTCTTTTGCCTCTTCTCCGTTCCTAGATCCTAGGTGCATTCGTTGAAATTCTTAGTGATGTCATTAGGATTTGTGTGACATTTCAGCCTTCAGATTTCTATCAGAAGAGTCTCTAGTTATACTTGGGCTATTTTCACCTACTTTGACATCTGGCTGATGCTTCTATGTGTGTAGGGACATGTTGATCATGAATAAGGTGATGATGGAAGAGTTTTAACTGATTATAGTCTATTATAGTGTCAAGCACACTTAATCGGGGGGAGAAAATTGTTTCATGAACTTTTTACCCGGGATAACAGGATACCCACATACTTGTCATGTGTATTTCATTTGTATGACATCTATGACTGCTGTTTTTGTTGCTGTGAGGAAATTGTGTTTTAGTGCCTGACATCATAGTAATTTCAGGTAGTGGCAGATTTCTCTTATGGCTAGCCAAAAGGAACAGTTCTAATAATTATTTGGGACTTGAAATACGTAAAAAAGTATGGGATTAGACATCTGGGCTACTTCTTTGGACTTTTGTTTTAGCTACATCTTATTGAACATAATGGATATATGGTTACTCTGGGAAATTCTCTACGTGCAGTTGGTAAAGCGTTCGAATTTTTGGGCAAAAGAACTAAGTCTTTCTAATACGTAAGATTCTGAGACTTATATGGAATTTTGATTGTATGAATTGTTCACTGACTAATTATGCTGTACTTATGATTCAGATATTTCATGTTTGCCAATGCTACAATATCTTTCCAGCAGTTGGCATCCTCTTATCCTGGACCATTGGTGTTGGTTTCGATCCTGGTGAGTTCATCTTATCTCAGTATGCTTTCCTTATGTTATAGCTGCATCGCCTATTAATGTCATTGCATTGTTCTGTCTAGGGGTGCTAATTGAGTTGAGCAGCTCGCGAGCAACTCGTACTCGACTCGGTCAACGCTCGGTCAAAACTTGACTCGAGTTAGCTCGACTCGAATTTGACTCGACTCGAGATGTTAATGAGCACGAGTTGAGCAAGCTCTAACTCGACTCGATAAGCTCGTGAGCAACTCGATAATATAATATTAATATAAAATATGCAAACAAAGTTACCATCTTTAAACAAATTTGACACTTATTACGCCTTAATTTATATCATAAAAAAAGAAAGAGTAAATTTTTAATAAAATCTATATATATAATAAAGAAAACAATATAAATTGAACCAAAAATAAATAAAGGCATATAATAATAGAAGGACCAAAATTTTAACGAGCAGTTTGTGAGCTACTCGACTCGACTCGAAACTTTAACGAGTATGAGTCGAGCAAGTTTTATTTGCTCGAAATTTTAGCGAGCACGAGTTGAGCAAATGTAAAAAGTTTTCGAGTTGAGTCGAGCACCCCTCAGCTCGTGATCGACTCGCTCGATAAGCACCCCTAGTTCTGTCATACAAGAGCTTCTTCTGAGTAAACTCGTTAATGCCTTATTGGTTGCAGTGTCCTGATCCTCACTTTAAGAAAAGACACCATAAGAGAAGGGTTTTGCAGAAGCCACTGGTTGACTCAATTGTGGATAATCTAACAACAGGCGGACAGGTAAGTTTGTCTAGCATAGCTCATGCAGCATAGACAATGATTACCAGTTCATAGTCTATTGTCAATTATCTCAATGGCCTAGATCCCTGAGTCCTGACTGCTAAGACCATAACCTAATTCGCAATATGTTCAGGGTCAGAATCATATAATTATGTCTACATAGTGAAACCTTAGGGAATTTTAGTTTTATGGCATCCTTTATAACACTATTAAATGATTTTTTTGACATATTAATTATTTTTATTCAATTTTTAGGATACTTGGAATTGCAAATAAGTAAGGGGGTTGGTGAATTGTTTAACCATGGTGTTGACAATTTATACTTAGGATTTATCTTCTATTTATCTCTTGCACTGCTTAGACTTTGCCTTTCTTTTCTACCTACAAGCCCAAAGTCTGAATCTTCCCACACTATGCCTGTGGCCTGTGGGGGATTCAGATTTCATGGTGGCAGTGTTGCTGTTATTGCTTTTACCTCTCCTTGAACATGTCTTGCTTTTTACCTATACATGATTACATGGTCAGCTTGCACAGCTCCCACTACATCTGGATTGGATCATTTGTAGGCAACTTTATAGATTAGGATATTAATTACTTCTTGGATTAGTGTATTTGGAGGGATCAATGCAGAAAGGGTTAGTATATATATTTTCTCAAAAGTGGAGAGTTTGAAAGCTGATTTTTAAGCTTCAGCTTTGAGAGAACTTTTTGGTGGAGATTGACCCTTCCTCAGATACTTAACTACTGTACTCTGGGGGTACTTCTGCTTCTTTGTGGTCCTCAAGTAGAATAATTTATTAAAAGATCCTCAATAGCTATAAAACTTATGCAATGCACGAGATGAGGGGCAAAAAAACTATATAATGCACTCTTTTAAGACCTCAAACTGTCATCTTTCTTAAAAATTTCAACTCTTTCCCTGTACCCACGATTCATTCCTCTTCCTAAAATTTATTTTAAGGTTGGGAGATGAGGTGTGAAAGTTATTTTCTGCTTAGGTTATTGTAGATTTCTCCAGCATTCACCAACATTTGTTTGCTTATTTCAATGCCAATATGCTAGCTGTGGTTTTCAAGTCTCTTTGAATGATAATTTCTTAGCTTGATATCCATATCACAGCCCCGACTTAGTCAACTGCTTGGCTTCTGATTTTTCATGCTTAAATCCAAAACAGGTGTTTGTGCAGTCTGACGTGCATGAAGTGGCAGTTGACATGAGAAATCAGTTTGATAGCGTGCCAGATATGCTACACATTGATGTCATTGACCCTAATTTTGGTTGTGATCCTGATGGTTGGCTTCTAAGTAATCCAATGGGGATTAGGACTGAGAGAGAGATTCATGCTGAATTTGAAGGTGCTAAAATCTATAGACGAATGTATCAGAAGGGAACATAATATTATCATCTGTTGAAGCCTGCATACACTCATTCTTTGAATCTGCGTAGATACAGATCATAGAGTAGAAGTTTTTCTTTTATTAGGAACTCCGTTTGCTAATTTTCCGGCTTACATTGCAGTCAGCTTGATTAATACTCCCTCTTTCCCTTTTTGCACCATGGATCCACTTTTTGTGACAGCTTATTGGGGTCAAATGGTGCAAAAAAAAAAAAAAAAAAAAAAAAAAGAAGCAAAAGAGGGAGGTCACAAGCAAAAATTTATGTTGAGTCTGTTTTAGCTCTTTAGGAAGTAATTTTGCATTACAGAAAGCTTGTACATGTATTCAGTGGTGTATCTGTTACTTTGGTCTTTTGTTAAAGAAAATTTTTTCAATCCTATGCATCTTGAACACATTTGTCCCACAACTCCACAAACCATGATCTATGAAGATGGCATCCGTGATTAAAATTTTTGGTGAAAACTGCAATGGCTTTGCCACCGTTTCTAAGATTTGGATTCCCAACTTCGGTTCAATACTAAAGAATATACTGGTGCAGTGGTGCAGAACACTTAATCTTCAGGATTCCTGTTTCTTTATAAAACAGAGAACTGTTTTATTCTTGGGCATAGTTTATGAATCCCCCGAAAACAATTTTAGAAGCTCCTGAATGATGTCTCAAGAATTCCTATACCAACATAACCTACATTGAAAATATCCCCTAATTTCCCTTCATATATAATCCAACTTCATAAATCTGTTGCAAAATTCCAATAACAATCCGATCCCTTACTCAATAACAATGTTTTATCATTGTCAATTCTATGAGTTTCATAAATAATCAACAAGAATACAAACATTTTGCACCAAAAATGCCACTTAGCATTTCAAAGCCAAAAAGTTACCTACTGATACAATTATGCCAAGTTCTAAGACTTCTAACAACACAAATGACCAAAAACCAAAGTTCCCAAACTAAAACACAAAATGAGATACACTCATACAAGTCTAATTTAGGTGTCTTAAATTAAACAATAAGATCCTATAAAACTAACTATCAAGGCAACATAATGCAAACAATGTTAAAACTTAAAGCAACATAGCAAAAATTTTGCTACAAATAAAAAAAAATAATTCTAAAGCACTGTTTTTTAGCTACTCTTCTCACCTTCAAGCTTCTTCTTGGCCTTCTGAGCTGCATTTGCTTGTGAATACAAGAACGTTCCGAAGATGGCGATGGCGGAACCTAGAGCATTAAGAGGCCTAACAGGGTTCCTGAAGACCAATACAGTTGCCACAATAACCACAACTCTCTTCATTGTATTGCCCACTGAAAATGTAAGTGGGCTAATCTCATCTAAAGCTTGGTAAGATGATTGATTATAGAGGTGATAAAACACCCCAGCTATCAAAACCCAAGCATACAATGTCATTGGATTACCAATTGATTCGATCGCTTTGTGATACCCTTGAACCCATTGCGGCCCTTCCACGAAACAAGCAACCGGAAACAAGTAGAAAAAAGAGATTATACTAATCCAACCATACAAATTCAACCCATCAACCTCTTTAAAACTTTGTAAACTCTTCTTAGAGTAAATATTTCTAAGTACAAAACCTACATTGCTAATCAAAGCACCCCACAACCCTTGCAAATTGAAGGACACCTCAGTGACCGCGGCAAGAGAGCACCCGAATACAATGGGGAGGATTGAAAGCCATATCGAAACAGGGTACGATTCGCCTAAGAAAGTGGAGAAGATAACAGAGAAAACAGGCTCAGAAGACTTGATCACATGAGTGAATGAAACAGCCACCTTAGAGAAGGAGACACAAGCAGAGATATGACCAATGGTGTGAAAAAGTGCAGGACCAAGAAGAGCTAAAATAAAGGGTTTGGTGATTTTTGGAGGAGTTTGAAGCTTAAATGACCAAAGAGATAGCATCCAAATTGAACCCACAAAAAGTTGGAAAGAAGCTAAAAGCCAAGGAAATGGGAAAATGTTCAAAGCTTTTTTGTTATAAATGTTGAAAACAATGTTTTGGAAGTACCATAACCCAAAAACAAGAGCAAGTTTTAGGGTTTTTGATTTGGGATTTGATTCATTTGATTCAGAGGGTAAAGATTCAGGGGAGGTTGAAGATGAACAATGTGGGATCAAAAAATGGGATCTGGGTTTGTTGGGTAAAATTGAATTGGTAAATGGGGTTGAAAGATTTCTGGGATTAGATTGAAAATGAACAAGATTTGGGGATGAATTTGATGAATTTCTGAGTTTGAGAGTTGAAATTGGGGGAAGGAGGGAAGAAGGGTTTTTGAAGGGTTTATTAGAGTTGTTGAGAGGAGAAAGAGAAGAAGAGGGTAGCAGATTTAAAGCAAGCATTTTTGTGGGAACTACTGTAACAGGAGAGAGAAAGAGTGAAGTGAGAGAGAGGAGAGAGAAAAAGAGTGGTGATAAAAGTGAATGGTGGAGGTGATGACACAGATTAGAAACTCAATCTAAGGAAAGTTTTAGAGTTTTAGGGCTTTTGTTTGTAACACTTTTGTACTTGTATTGACTTTGTGTGGGCTTGAAATAAGATATGAATGCTGGACCAGGTGGCATCAAAATTACTATTGGGTTTCCACGAGTTTGACTGTATTTGACTAGTCATATCGTGAGGCCGAAATTACTTATCTAGAGTTATTTATTTTGGGTTTACTTATTCTGGGTTACTCTCACATTGAAAACGCGTTAAGCGATTGAGTAAACCTCAAAATAAGTAACCCTTACCTAATTGAGTAACCCCTAGATAAATAATCCCTGAAAAAGTAACCTCAGCCACAGAAAATGCACCTAACAAGACCCCCATATACCTACATTTCTTCCGTTATTAAGAAATAAGCCTTGTAATTAATACATACATCATGAGAGATTAATGGTATCATTAAAAGTACACCATTCAAATTATTATGCAAATTAATTATTTGATATGAATATCTATAGTACTATATAAAGTGAAAGGACCTTTTGGTTGATAAATTTTGCTTTTCCTAAAATACCCTTCTACATTTTAAAAATTACATTTTTACCAAAAAAAAAAAAAAAAAAAAAAAAAAAAAAAAAAAACTATCCTATAATTATTCATAACTACCCCTCTCATTTTTTGTCTAGAAAACAACTAACCATCCTTCAAAAAAACTACCATCTTTAAAAAAAACAAAAACCACCATCTAAAAAATTCCTTTTGACCAAAAAAAAAACAAACAAACAAAGAATTGATTTTAATAGATTACTTATATGAACACGCACGAATTTTCGTGCGTCTCTAAACTTGTATGCATAATACACCATGCATTCATCAATTCACTAATCTCCAACAACTCCATATTACACAACACACTATAACACGAGTAAAACTCCCATACGACAAATATCGAAATACAAATCAAAACGCAACAACGATACATCATTCAAAATAAACAACTTAACAACGAGTAAAACATAATGTTGAACATAATATTGTAACTTAAAGTTGTGATTTAAAGGACAACCCTGAATCTCCAAGTTTTTGTTCCATCAACTTGTTCATTCTCTCCACCATGGATTCACTGAGATAACGAGTCCACCCTCCGACCGCTCCCTCCCTAAAGAAAGTCTTGTTCTCATGAATTTTGCTAAGAAAACCATTCTTATTAACTTCAAGCTCTTTAAGATTGTTGATACTACAAAAGTCTATTATTTCTTTGATAACACCTTTGTTTTCCTCTCGTGGAGAAAACGCCATATCTATGAATTTGGCCAATTTTTTCAAATTAAAACTAGGATTTTCGATTAAATCCTCATACTTCAGGAACAATACTTTGTTAGGTTGCTCTAAACTCTGCTTCCAGTACTCAAGTACGTGATCAAAAAATGACCCATAATATACTTTACCTTGGTAGAATTCCTCAAAGAAATCTTCAATACTAGGGGGTTGAAAATCTTCTTCTTTTGTTACTCTCTTCATCACTTTTGAATAAAAATGCCAGTGTGACACAAGTGTGTCCAAGGGATTTCGAGTAATGTACAAGATTT
Source organism: Chenopodium album (assembly GCF_948465745.1). Lineage (NCBI taxonomy): Eukaryota > Viridiplantae > Streptophyta > Magnoliopsida > Caryophyllales > Amaranthaceae > Chenopodium > Chenopodium album. Next base: position 6,812,562 of record NC_137858.1, read on the forward strand.
TACATGAAGAAGCCCTAATAGATTCAGGAAGGGACGTGTAAGGCATGTGAGACTGGAGAAGTCGCGGTGAAGAGAGTTGGTTAAGCTCGTGTGGTCTAGGGACAGTTAGGATACCACCATAGACAGAGTTTTCTAACCCGTAAACAAGCTCATGTGGACTATGGGAAACCAAAGGGCTTTGTTTAGGAGGGTGGACATTTCGATTAGCAACTAAAAAGAGTAAAGATTTAAACCAAGTGGTGCCGGTTTTTGGAAAGCTAGCTATTACAAGATCAGTGTCTTGAGCTAGGAAGTGTCTTTGGAAATTGAATATGCTAGCAACACGAGAACTAGGATACCAAAAGCCTTGGATGTTTACGAGTTGGAGCTTATTACTACCCATAAAGTTTACCTTTGGAAGGCATTGTATAAGCTGTTCAACTTCTTCTTCAGAGATGAAAACTGTTTCTTCACTTTGGGTTGTTTTAGTAGGAGTTGTATTTGAATTTGTTAGGAGTTGTTCTGCCATTTTTTCCCTTAAGGTCGAAGTATGTAAGTATGTTGCACTTGTTAAGTCGTTATGCATGCCCGTATATATAGAGGTTAAAGTTAGTACGTGACTTATTAATAAGAAACTACTTCTATTCGAAGTTTGCAAATTGGTTAGTTGTTGTCTTGTTGATCAAATCTCATTAAGTTTACTTAAGGATTTGGTTAAGATTTAATGATGAGAAGACATTAAGTTTACCTTGCTATAAGAAGATAAGTATACTATTGATTAACAAGATTTCTATATGCCATGTGGTGCCAGTGGTGAAGAAACTCTTTACTTGATCTTCGTTTCATCATGATCTTGTACTGTTTTTTATATTTATCGATGAAAAGCTTTAATCAAAAATGTCTTTTTATGTCACATTGAAAAAATTATAAAGATTGGATATTAATAATGGCGTAGCTAGTGATGAATCAAACTAGACCTCATATATATGAATATATTTGTTCTTGTATTATTAGTTATATATAGAGAAGAAGAATCCATTTCATTTTTAATAATCATAACTCTATAAGATTCTAAATGAGCAAATCATAGTGAAAGGAGAATATAATATTTTACAAAAAGAAAAAGGTTAACCCAATGATGAATAGTCATCAAAACTCTCATAAGAAAAAAATATTCCGAGTATGGGCGAACTTAAGTCTATAAATAATGTTGTTCGGCGTGTCAGTTCAGCCATTCATACGTGTCCACATTCAGTTTTACGTACGCAACTAATCAGAATCTAACTTGCAAAAATTTTACCAGGGTTGGCATAGGACGGAGAAAATTGGAGCCCTAATTCTCACATTACAGTGAAAAAATAGGAAAGAGAAATTAGACAAGCTAAGAAATCCTAATTCTCTCTTAGCTCGTGTATAATTGGGCTAGTGCGGTGTTGCGCTCTTTTGTGTGGTGTGGCTAAGCGTCGTACGTTCAATTGGTGTTTGTGGTGTGGTTGAAGGCAGTGGTGTGGTATAGCACCCATGTGTGCTGTTAAACTCTATAAAAAAATTATTAAAGTTATATATTATACGAAATTTAAACTAATATAATAGAAATTTTTGTCAAAAAAGTAAAAAGTTTTTATTGTTAACTAGGTTAGAACCCGTGCGATGCACGGTTTATGTAAAACCTATTTTAAATTTATACATTTTAAAAATAAATCGCTATTATACATGAATTTAAATAAGAATTACGTATATTTTGTAATTTTAACATTTGTTATTTTAATCAAAATTATGATATAGTATCTGTTCAACATTGTCTAATTCATAGTTCAATGTAGGAAGTCATTTATTAGTGTGTTATTTAAAATTGTTTCAATTTCCTACGATAAATTGATAGATTTTAGTTGTAATGTAGAAGCTTCCAATATTTAATTAAATTTCAAAAATGTTAAATATGATAGCTTTCCAAAAAAAATAATAAATAAAAAATAATAAAAGAAAGATGACTTCATCATTGCATTTAGGCGGGAAAATTTTTACTGATAAAACGACACGTGTGCAATGGTGATGTCAGCAACTTCTGTTTTAGTAATAGTTAATAGATTTAGTTCCTTCGTTTTTTAAATTGCATTACTAAATTATGTTCTGAGTTTTAAGAGAACTTATACTACAAGTATTATTAAATAAATAGTGCGATTTTTATTTTATATTTTTTATACAAGTAATAAAAATTAGATTAGATTTTAAAAGCATTTCAGTTCAAAAAAAAATAATTATAAAAGCATTTGAAGGCAATGTTACGTTACTTAATCGAGACCGAAAGTGTCTTGCGTGAAAGCAAAGAGGCTAACTCGCTGACATACTGAGTATTGATTTAGTAGCCAACAACCATCTTCCTATACGACTAAAATAAAACCTCTTTAGACTTTGAGGAATTGAGGCTACCATTTATTATTCCGAGAAAAAAAATGTGTATTGTACATGTATTGCTGAAAAATATCATGGAAACAAAGAAGAGATAATGAGAAGTTTCTTAAATTTTTTTGGAATTTGGATGGTAAACGAGTGAATGTGTGGCTGAGTTACAAGTGATTAGTGCAAAGAAGAGATCATTTGTACCACTAATGTCATTGTACAGTCATGGGACTCATGGCTACTAGTCGTGGGCCTCGTGGCCTAGAAGGCTAGAGGACGGGATAACACCTTCTAACATTGATGTTGAGTGTTTAGTTCCCATTAACAACATTTTAAAGGTGCAAATTGCCAAATTCACCTCACAAAATATGCTACATACCTTTATTTCCTATTATTTACAATAGAGGTGTTCGATTTTATTTATGAGACATAAAATATTATTTTGTTACAAATACAAATAATAAGAAACGTAGATATTAATTCTATTAAATTAATAATACTTTCAAAACTATGGAGTTTAAGAAATTTTATTTAAATCACCCTTCTGTTAAAATTTTAAACAATACTTTACCAAAGACATGAATACCACAGGGACAACAGACTGAAAATAGTTTAATTAATAGGAAATTTTGACATTTGCTACCACTAAAAATACCCTGTTTCAGATTTGCTACCGGATTAAATTTTTTTTTACTTTACTACCACCCAAATCAGAGTTTGTTAAAATTAACTACCACTTAACGGAATCCGTTAGGGTTCTGTTAAGTTTATTAAAAAAATAATAATAAAAATAATTTAAAAAAATAAAAACAAAACCAGCCACCCTCAATAGCTAGCCCCTCCCATTAGCCACCGCTCCCCTCTCCCCCGCCGGCGACCGGACCGACGCCCCTCACTCTTTCCAGTTGTCTCTACCCCTTCTTCCCTGCATCTACCCCCGAAACCCAGCTCTATATTTCCCTGCATCTACCTCACTCTCCCCAGCCGTCTCTACCCCCTCCTTCCCCGCATAAGTAAGAAAGACAACAGCTCGAAAATTTTGAGCGAGCGCTCTGAACAGGTGGTCGTTAATGGTTGAGCGGCTGATTGAAATTGAAATCGAAGCGCCCGCTCTGTATTTCAATTGAAATCGGGATAAATTGAAGCTTCTTGTTGGCTGTTGTTTCGTGGGTTTGACTGGTGGTCGCAGGTTGAGCGGTTGATTCCAGGGTGTTGGTTTGGCGGTTGGTTGGTGATTGATTTCAGTGAGGAGGGGATTGTTTGGGTTGCGATTATCGTGCTGGGGAAACAGGTGAAGGTGGTGGGCCGAATTGGTGAAGGTGGTGGGCTGTACTGCGGCTTGGTGTTTGAGATGCGGGGGGGTAAACAGATCTGTAATTGGGGCAGGCCGGAAACGGAGGGGCTGAATTCATGGAGAGGGGGCCGATGCCAGCGGAGGCTACGTAGGTGGGGTAAAGGAAGGGGCCGTGGGGTCGCCGGCTCCGGTTGAAGCTTTTTGCGCCGGCCACCAGCAGGGGGGAGGGGTGGCTGACGGGGAAGGGGTGGCAGTGGGGTGGCTAAAAGGTGGATTGACGGTGATTGGGCCTAGTAACAGAAATGGTAACGGATTAAGGCATCGGGTAGTTATTTTTAACAAACTCTGATTTGGGTGGTAGTAAATTAAAAAAAAAAATTTAAACCGGTAGCAAATGTGAAACATGGTGTTTTTAGTGGTAGCAAATGTCAAATTTTCCTAATTAATATTATTTTTATAACATCTATCTATACTAATATACTAAAGTAATCCCCAAAATAATTATTAGCTAGATTACACGTGTCAACACCATGTTAAATATTTTCCATTTTTTTTATTTGTTTTCAATTTAAGCGATTTTTTTTTTTAAATACATATTGATAATTGATTTAAATAAAAAAGAGTTTATTACATATTGATAATTCTAGTCATTGATAACTAAGTAAATAATTATACAAATTTTATTTTCATATTATGCATAAAAATAATCCAACCATGTATTAAGTGAAAAACCCGAGCAAGCTTGGGCATTAACTAGTTTTATTAAAATTAATTACCTACTGTGAGTAAATAAAGACAACATTACGCTCACATAAATTACATAATACGTTGTAAAAGTAAATAACTTGGATTAAATTTAACAATATCTAATACTCGTACCAAATTCTAGGAAAAGCATGAGAATTAACATCATTACATCTAAGTAATGATATCATTTATTACATGGTAGAGGTAAATATTTGAAGGAAGTCGATTATAATTAAGGAAGCAATTTGAAAGATAAACCAGAGCCCTCAAGTTTTTCTTGCATGAGTTTATTCATCTTTTCAACCATGGCGGGTGTGAAATGATTGGTCCAATCTCCGACCTCCCCTTTCCTAAAATAGCTCTTCTTCTCAAAGAACTTGTTTATTACACCACTCTTATTAACCTCCTTCATATTCTTAATGTTGCATAATTCTATTATTTGAGTTATGACATCTTCACTTTCCTCTTGAGAAGAAAAGGGCATACCTATAAATTCCGCCACCCTCTTCAATTGAGGTATGAGATCATCTTTTAAGTCTTCATACTTAAGAAATAACACTTTATCAGGTCGTTCTAAACTCATCCTCCAAAATCCAAGAACATGCTCAAAGTAGGGCCCATACATGAATTTTCCTTCATAAAAGTCTTCAAAATAATCCTCAAGAGATGTTACAAAATCTTTATTTTCTATCCTTTTCACATACTCCAAGGCGAAGTAATAGAATGAAACAAGCGTGTCCAAAGGATTTCGACAAATATACAGAATCCGAGACCTAGAAGCCTTAATAGACTCCGGAAGGGATGTTTAGGAAACATGAGTGCTAAGAAGCCTAGGCGACTTAAGCTCATTAAGATGATGTGGCTTAGGATAGGCAAAGGCTTGGTTATACAAATCACTCTCAAGGTTGTGTTGAAAGTTCTTGATATAAAACAAGAGTGTTGGGAAAAATAAGAGAGAAAGAGAGAGAGAAATAAATGGAAGGGGAAAAGTCCCACATTGATTGGGGAGGAAGGTTTTTCCTTGTTTTTATAATGTAGTGCTTTAGCACTACTTAGTTGAGTGAGTTGGAGGTGTGTGTTACTCCACACACACGCGCGCGCGCGCGCGCGCCGAGCCGGGTCGGGTCGGGCTCGGGTCTTGGGGAATGCGATGCGCGGGCGTGGGTCCTTGTTATCTTTTTGGAGAAATTTTATTTCCCTTTTCTTTGTTAAACAGAATATTCCTTTTTTGTCTGTTGGGTTTATTCTTTTCTGACTGTTGTGAGAATTAATCAGCCATTAATTCATTGATTGTAGCTGACTGATTAATTCCTTGTTTCTTGCCTCAGTTGTTGACTGACCAGATTAATCTGGTCGTTTTCTTGGCCAGATTCTTCCCACCTTTCATGCTTTCCGTTTTTCCTCTTCACCCTATAAATATTCGGTGGTTTTCTTAGCCAAAACACACAACACAATCAGTCTTCTCTCTTCTCTAAACTTATCTAAATACATGTTCTTTCTGTTCTGTTTTCTGGGCAAGTATTCTGAGTTCCAGTCGGGTTTGTGAGTGCACATAAACTCCGGCGCTGTGCTTATCCTGGAGGGCGACCGCAATTGTCTACTACACCGGGAGGTAGCGCGGAATCGTCTTTTAGGTCAGTGGTTCTCCACGACGCGGCTATTGTCAGTTTGGTTCACGCATCAAGAGATAAGTTATTTCTGTTTTATTGCTTATTAGTATAACAATCTAAAAGACGACTATGGCTTCCAAATTCCTTGTTCCTGATATGTCTAAACTAGAACCTCTTGATGGAAAGAATTATAAACGTTGGGCTGTTAGGATGCATTTTTATTTGGAGCAGATTGATGTTGCATATGTTCTTGATGATATTGTTGAACCTGTTGATAAAGATGATTTGTCTGAATCTGAGATTAAGTTTTCTAAGGATGATAAAACTTGTAAGGGCATGTTGTTGCATTATATGTCGAATAGTCTGTTGGATATTTATATGGGTTTCTATCATGCTAAGGATATTTGGGATGCTTTAGAGAAAAAATATGGAACTGATGATGCTGGTACTAAACGTTATTGTGTTAGTAAGTGGTTAAGTTTTCAAGTTGTTGATGATAAGCCTATTATTGATCAGATTCATGCTTATGAGAGTATTTGTATTAATATGGCTGCTGAAGGTCTGTCTATTTGTGATACTACCCTTGCTATTGTTCTTATTGAGAAACTCCCTCCCTCTTGGAAGGATTTTCGTAACCAACTCATGCACAAAAAGAAAGACCTAACCTTAGAGGAACTTGCTGCCCACCTCAAAATTGAGGAGGAAAACCGTATCAAAGACAAAACCCCTTCTGTTTTCCCTTCCTCTTCTTCTGCCAAAGCCAACCTTGTTGAACCCAAATCAAACAACCAGTCCAAAGCCAAAAACAGTAACCTTAAGCCTAATGGGAAAATTCAGAAGTACAAGTTTAAGGGAATCTGTTATGAGTGTGGTTTGACTGGTCACAGGGCTAGAGATTGCAGGGTCAAGAAGAAGAATGGGCAAAGTCAAGCAAATCTTATTGAGGATTCTGACGTTATTGTTGCTGTTGTTTTAGAAGCTAACTTTACAGGTAATGCTGCTGAGTGGATTGTTGACACTGGAGCTACCAGGCACATCTGCGCCAACAAGGACATGTTCACTACCTATGACAAGGTTGAAGGTGAAAATGTCTTCATGGGCAACTCAGCTTCTGCTTCTATCCAAGGCAAAGGGAAGATCGTTCTCGCTCTCACTTCTGGAAAATTGCTTACTCTCACTAATGTTTTGCATGTTCCAGAAATGCGCAGGAATTTAATTTCTGGCAGTTTGCTCATGAAAGCTGGACTGAAGCTCTCCTTTGATTCTGATAGATTAGTTCTTACTCGCAATGGGGAATTTGTGGGGAAGGGCTTTTGTAATGGGGGGCTTTTTACTCTTGATGTTAAAATTGACACTATGAATAAGAATGCTAGTACTTCTTCTGCTTATATTGCTGAGTCTATTGATTTATGGCATGCTAGATTAGGTCACGTTAATTTTAATTATGTTAAAAGGCTTAAACACTTAAATTTGATTCCAAGTTTTTCTAAAACTGATTTTTCGAAATGTCAAGTTTGTGTTGAAGCCAAATTTACTAAGAAGCCATTTAAATCAGTAGATAGACAGACTGAAGTACTAGAACTTGTTCATAGTGACTTAGGTGATTTTAATAATCACGAAAGTAGAGGGGGTAAAAAGTATTATATTACTTTTGTTGATGATTGTTCACGTTTTTGTATGGTTTATCTTCTCAGGTCTAAGGACGAAGCTGAGGAAATGTTCCTCAAATATAAAGCTGAGGTAGAAAACCAGCTGGACAAAAAGATCAAGAGGGTTAGGAGTGACAGGGGTGGGGAGTACAGCCCTGACACTCTTAAGGCATTTTGTGAGCAACTTGGCATTGTTCATGAGACGACGGCTCCCTATTCACCCGAACAAAACGGTATAGCTGAAAGGAAAAATAGAACTTTAAAGAATATGATGAATTCTATGCTTATTAGTTCTGGGCTTCCTAATAACATGTGGGGGGAGGCTATTCTTTCTGCTTGTCATGTTTTGAACAGGGTTCCTCACAAGAAGCTTGACAAGACTCCATACGAAATATGGAAAGGTCGAGCGCCAAACCTGAAATACTTGAAAGTGTGGGGGTGCCTAGCAAAAGTAGGCATACCTAGCTTCAAGAGGGATAAGATTGGTCCCAAAACTGTTGATGCTATTTTTATTGGCTATGCTTATCAAAGTGCAGCTTATCGTTTCTTTGTTAAAGGTGCTAACAATTCTTATGCAGGTGGTCATATCATTGAAGCAAGAGATGCTGAGTTCTTTGAGAACATTTTTCCTTTGAAAATGTCTCCTTCTAATGATAGTGAATTGCATGCTAGTAGTTCTGTTAGTTTACCTATTGCTAATGCTCCTATTACTAACGATGATTCTGTTTTGGAGCCAAGGAGAAGCAAAAGGGCAAGAAAGGAAAATAGTTTTGGTCCTGATTTTATTACTTCTTATTTATCTGAATCTTCCTTAATTGATGATGATTTTGTGCATATTTTTGTTTTGGAAGATGATCCAAGAACCTATGATGAGGCAATGAGGTCAGTTGATGCTGTATTTTGGAAAGAAGCAATTGATAGTGAATTACAATCAATTCTCAATAATAACACTTGGGAATTGGTTGAACTTCCTAGAGGTTGTAAGCCCATTACTTGTAAATGGATCTTTCGGAAAAAATTAAAGGCCGATGGATCCATAGACAAGTATAAGGCAAGGATAGTGGTAAGGGGTTTTACTCAAAAGTTTGGCATTGATTATTTTGATACTTACTCCTCTGTTACTAAAATTGCAACCATTAGGACTTTAATTGCTCTTGCTTGCATTTTTGGTCTTGTTGTTCATCAAATGGATGTCAAAACTGCATTTTTGAATGGTGACTTGGATGAGGAGATTTACATGGTCCAACCTGAAGGGTTCGTTGTTCCAGGACAAGAGGAGAAGGTTTGTAAGTTAGTCAAGTCATTGTATGGGCTTAAACAAGCTCCAAAGCAATGGCATGACAAATTCGATAAGACTATGACTAGTAATGGTTTTCATGTTAATGAAGGTGACTCTTGTGTTTATTTTAAGCATGATAGTCATGGGTGTGTAATTATTTGTCTTTATGTGGATGATATGTTGATTTTTGGGACTAACTTGGATCGTGTAAATGAGACAAAACAGTTTTTGAGTTCGAATTTTGAAATGAAAGACATGGGTGAGGCAGATGTGATTTTGGGAGTAAAAATCAAGAGGACTCCAAATGGCATCTGTCTTAATCAGTCACACTATGTTGAAAAACTTCTTAAAAAATTTGACTCATTTAATGTCGATCCAGTTAAGACTCCCTATGACCCAAGTTTCCACTTAAAGAAAAATAATGGTAATCCAATTAATCAGTCTGAATATGCTAGAATTATTGGTAGTGTTATGTTTCTTATGAACTACACTAGACCTGACATTGCTTATTCTGTTAGTAGGTTGAGCAGGTACACTCATAATCCAAGCAGTGATCATTGGATTGCTCTAAGGAGGTTGCTTAGGTACCTTAAGGGTACTATGGATTGGGGTTTGCACTACTCCAAATTTCCTGGAGTTTTGGAGGGTTTTTGTGATGCCAACTGGGTATCCGATAATGATGAAGTTAACTCCACTAGTGGCTATGTCTTCACCCTTGGGGGTGGAGCCGTATCCTGGAAATCTTGTAAGCAATCTTGTACTGCTATGTCTACTATGGAATCTGAGTTTATTGCTCTTGAATTGGCAGGTCATGAGGCAGAATGGTTGAGGAACATGCTTGCAGATATTCCACTGTGGGGGAAGCCAGCTCCTTCAGTTGCACTTCATTGTGATTCGCAAGCTGCTATTGCTGTTGCACACAACCATGCCTATAATGGGAAGAAGAGACACATCCGTTTGAGGCATAAAGCCGTCAGAAATTTGTTGTCTGAAGGGGTGATATCACTGGACTATGTTAAGTCCGAAAAGAATGAAGGAGTTATGTCTTCGATAAGTGCAATTACTAGATATATCATAGGATCACAGTTATGGAGATAATAAGTTCATACTATAAGGTTGCCAATGTCTGTTGCTAGATTTGACAATTGGACTTTGGGCTTGTCAAATGGTCCAAAGCCTTATAGGATGGATCCTACAAGGTCACACACTAGAGTATTGGGTTAAACAAGTTGAAGGCCCATTATTGGGCCTCATGAGTATATGACACATCTTATGTTTGGGCTTGGAATGTGAGTAGAGTTCAATTAGGATTTGGACATGGTTTTATTTCTAGATATGATCTATAAATATAAACCATACCTAGGGTTGCATGACATAACATTTTGACACACTGTGAAATTGTCAGACAAGCAACCAAGAGATCCCGAACCCTAATTCTCTCTCTCACTTTCGGCCCTCCCCTTCTCCTCCCTAGATCCGTGCGTCTCCCCTCCATTGGTGGTGCGTGTGGTGGTGCGTGGGTGGTGTTGCGGTGTGCTCGTGACTCTAATCTCCGTTGAAGGTTGATTGAAGCGTTCGATCACAACTAACTAGCATTAGTGGAGGTTTTAATCCGTGCTCGTGGACTAAGTAGAGGAATCACACGTGGGGTTCTTTATCTCCCTATTGTTCTTGCTCGATCATCGTGGAATCACGCTCCAAAGGTATAATTCTTACTTCTTTATGTGTTATGCATGAGATCCTTGGTTTGGTGCTATATGAATATGATTCATGTTAATTCCGCATTTAGTACCTATAATCTCCTACAGTGGTATCAGTTAGCCTCTTGCATCTACATATATTGAGTAATAATTCTTTGATAATCCACAATTTTAATTCAATTAGGAGGGAGAATAATTTAATTATGAGTCAATTGTTATTTTAAATATGATTTAACAATATAGAATCATTAAAGGTGTTTAATTTGCTCCATATTAGCCATCCATTGATCCGAATTTTGCCCCAAAGTATTCGAAAAATTCGAACCCCTAAACCCTAATTTTCGAAAATTTCGAATTTTAACCCTAATTTGTGAAATTTTGTGTTTAAATTTTGATTTATTTCGATGGTAATATGTTTTAAGGAATTTAATCTATTTGATTACATGTTAAAATTATGAATTTTTCATGATCAAATTATTTAATTTAAGTGTTAAATTAAATTGGGGATTAATTTCATCAAGAACCCTAATTTCAAAATTGAATATGATTTAATTTTGGGATTAATAGGACCACATAAAGTTTAATTGATTTTTACAAAATATGTTTTGTTTTAATTAATTAAAAAAAAAAAAAAAAAAAAAAAAAAAAAAAAGAAAGAACAGCAGCAGCACCGCGGCTGGGTGGCGCTGCCACGGTGGTGCTGCTGCTGGTGGTCCAGGAGGGAGGGGGCGGGGCTGGGTCAGGCAGCAAGGAGCAGCGCAGCAGTGCCGCAGCCTTGCGTGTGCTGCTGCTGCTGCTGTTCCTGCGTTACTGCAGGGGCAGCAGCCACCGTGGCCGGCTCCGGCTGGCCACACCACGGTGGCTGGCGGTTTTTTTCAAAAAAAAAAATTTTTGTTTTTATTTTATTTTTAGATAAAATCAGATTTCAAAAATTTTAAAAGATAAGTTTAAATTTTGAAAAGATAATTAACAAAATTAAAGTTGTTATTTTTGTTAAGTTTGGATAATTATGGAGCAAAAGATTCTATAAGGATAATAATTGATTAAATAATGTGATTATCTCATAATTATTTATGGATAATAATTGATTTAAAATATGTGATTGACAAGTAATTAGGATAGAATTCCTAAATTAGTTAGGATAATCATGGAAAATAAATATGATTTATATTCCATATTTTCAAATAAGATTTGATTCTATCTCATACCTAAATTAAAATATATGATATTTTATAATTGGTCATGATTAATATATAATATTATCTAATTACAGTAATTAATTAAAATATGAGATATTTATAGCCATGTTTCCTTTATTATAGACATTCGATGTTGTAGTTTAGGAAAGCATGATGAGTGATTTATTATATGGCACTTTATAATATATGATATTGTTTATTGCTATATATAGACTAGTATGGCCCATAGATTCTAAAATACGATCTGCGCATCGTGAAGTATTTTTTGTAATCTAAATACGGTCTGCGTACCGTTGAGTATTTTTTGTAATTTATTTTATTTTATTTAAGTAGTAGATAGAATAGAATAAATTTACAGGTTGCAGTTGATCCAAAAGCCAATGAAGTGAAGGCCCAATGGAGCAAGATGGATGAGATCCATGAAGATCCGAGTGGGAGCATTCTACTTTATTAGTTTTTCCTTAGGATTAAGGGGCCATACTATGTCATGTTTTATTGCATTAGTAGATTATGCATGTTTAGGTTTATTTATGTTGCTTGATGATGCGTTAGAGTTCACTATATAATCACAACATAATAAATCTAGATCCCAGAAATATTGATACAGCTTTCCCAATTAAAAACCCGACGAAAACCTTGATCGTTTGTGATGGGTCGGCCTCAGCAGAGCATCATAATATATCTTGGGGAAGTGGGGGTAGGACCGCATAACTACACTTTTAATTGGTTATATTCAACAAGGTTACCTAAAGATCAGTTTAGAACCTTGAAGCTAAGAGTAATAATTAAACATGTGATGGATTAATTATTCAACCAAGAATTACAAAGAGTTGTAATCAGTAAAGAGTTTACTCACCTTGAAAATGTAATGGTTGATGGCAGGGCCTCAGTCCGGTTAATTATTGCACAAATAAAGGATCTTGGAATCATTTTATTCAATAGGGATCATTTAAATATTGAATAAAATGCTTTAAAGTTACCAATAAAATATTACTTATGGTACTTTAAATTTATTAAACATTATTATTGAATTTTGCCTCGTTTTGTTTTTTTTGTTTGTAGATGAATAACTTATATGACAACACAGATTTACCAATGAAACTCAATTTAAGGCTTAATCTCAGAAACTACAGGCAATGGGAGGGCGAATTGAGAAATGTTCTCACAAGCTTCAAGCTTGATGCTCGCCTATATGTACCCGTTGAGAACAAGTGTGCTCCTGGTCAGGACCCTGAAATGCATGCAAAATTAGTTTTGGATGCAATAAAGGTCAAGAACCTTATACTGGAATCTATTCCAAACTGTTGGTATAATAGGTTCAGACGGTATGAGGTGACCAACTTATATCAATGTCTTCGTGCTATCTGTAGGGGTGGCATGGGGGCATTGGGTAGCGGAGGTGTCAATGATCCAAATGTAAGAGAGATCGTTAACTCGATCCCTCAGATTTACTATTCCTGGGCTGACAGTTTAAGGTATGAGACTTACCGGATTCATGGTAAGATAATGGCAAAGAAACTCTTGCCTGGTCAGTCTGTGAGGAACCATGTTAATGAATTGGTTGATATGATCAACCAAATGGATGTCCTCGGGAAACCGATCGATGATGATTCTGCACGTGACATTATTTTGTTCTCGCTCCATGCTGGTTTTGACATTGTGAGACTTTCTCATAATGATGAGGGATCATCAGCGAATTTGATCAACATCTTACTTAACCATGCTGAGGAGTACCTGATAAGGAGAGATTGCCAGTGCTTCTATTGTGGTGGATGGCAAGTCCATACACCAGGGTGTCCCCATTATACACCAGTGAAAACAGAAGGTAAGGAGTTACTTGATGTTTTTGTTGTAGAAATTAATCTTACTTCATCTTCCACTTGGGTATTTGATACCGGTTGTGGTGCTCATATCGTCAATGACGTGCAGGGCTTGAAAGGAAGTAGGAAGCTAGATCCAGGAGAAGTAACACTTCGAGTAGGAAATGGAGCAAAAGTTGCTGCACTTGCTATTGGGAGTTATCATTTGAGACTACCTTCTGGATTAATTTTAGTACTTAATAACTGTTATTTCGTTCCCAGCATTACTAAAAACATTATTTCAGTTCCAGTTTTAGATACTGAAGGTTTTTCATTTGAAATAAGAGACAAACGTTGTTTTATTTCGAAAGAAAACATGTTATATGCTAATGCTAAGTTAATTAATGGTTTGTATGTTTTAGAATATACAACTCATGTCTACAACATAGATCATAAAAAGCAGAAAACAGATGGTTCAAACCCAACTTACCTATGGCATTGTAGGCTTGGACATATTAACCAAAAGCGCATCCAGAAATTACATAAGGATGGACTCCTTTCTTCTTTTGATTATGAATCATTTGAAAACTGTGAGTCATGCTTGCTTGGGAAAATGACTAAGTCACCCTTTACGGGTATAGGTGAAAGAGCTAGTGACCTTTTGGGGCTCATACATACAGATGTGTGTGGACCAATGAGTTCAAAAGCTAGGGGTGGATTTAGCTACTTCATTACTTTTACTGATGATTTAAGTAGATATGGTTACATTTACTTAATGAAGCACAAGTCGGAAGCCTTTGAAAAGTTCAAAGAATTCCAGAATGAAGTACAAAACCAACTTGGGAAGACAATTAAGGCACTACGATCTGATCGTGGTGGCGAATACTTAACCCAAGAATTTGATGAACATCTGATTAATTGTGGAATACTTTCACAATTAACCCCTTCAGGGACACCTCAATTAAATGGAGTGTCAGAAAGGAGAAATAGGACTCTACTTGATATGGTTAGGTCCATGATGAGCTTTACTGATCTTCACATATCATTCTGGGGATATGCATTAGGAGCAGCTGCAAGAATACTAAACAGAAGCCCATCCAAAGCTGTAGAAAAGACTCCATATGAGATATGGAATGGAAGAGCTCCAAAGTTGTCTTTTCTCAAGATTTGGGGATGTGAAGCCTATGTAAAACGTTTACAAGGCGATAAACTACACCCTAAATCAGACAAGTGTTTCTTTGTGGGCTACCCCAAAGAAACAAAAGGGTATTACTTCTACAATCGCGAAGATGACAAAGTGTTTGTTGCTCGCGATAGTGTCTTTCTAGAAAAGGAATTTCTATCTAGAAAGCCAAGTGGGAGTAAAGTGGTTCTCGAAGAAATTCGAGACGAGCAACAAATGGATGTGGATAACACCACATCAGAGGCGAGGGCGCATGAAACGATTAATCATGCGTCGGAGCAAGCTAATTCCACCAGCGAGACTCCTATCGCCCCACTTGAATTTAATTCATGCGAAAATCTTCAAGGAGTTGGAGAGAAAATTTCTACTGTTGCTCCTACCCCACGTAGGTCTGCCAGAATCAGAAACAAACAGTTTGTCGATGTTCTGTTAACTGAGGATTCTGAAATCTTCTTATTGGAGAATGAGGAACCCACAACCTACAAGCAAGCTTTGGTGAGCCCCAACTCAGATAAATGGCTTGAAGCCATGAAATCCGAAATGGAATCAATGTCTGAAAATAAAGTGTGGACCCTAGTTGACTTGCCTAATGGGGTAAAACCCATTGGTTGCAAATGGGTCTACAAGATTAAAACAGACAAGGATGGAAATGCCTACATCCATAAAGCAAGACTAGTTGCAAAAGGGTTCAGACAGATTCATGGTATTGACTATGATGAAACTTTTTCCCCAGTAGCAATGCTTAAGTCCATTCGGATTCTTCTAGCGATTGCCGCATTTTTCGATTACGAAATATGGCAGATGGATGTCAAAACCGCATTCTTGAATGGGTTCTTGAAGGAGGAAGTGTATATGACACAACCTGAGGGTTTTGAAGATCCAGAAAATCCTAGTAAGGTATGCAAGCTTGAGAAATCCATTTATGGATTAAAGCAGGCATCCAGGAGTTGGAATCTTCGTTTTGATGAAGCGATCAAAAGGTTTGATTTTGTCAAAAGTGAAGAGGAACCTTGTGTATACAAGAAGTTTAGTGGGAGCAGCATAGTTTTCTTAGTCTTGTATGTGGATGACATACTTCTCATGGGAAATGACATACCAATGCTTGAGTCAGTCAAGGAATGGTTGAAGAGTTGTTTTTCCATGAAAGACTTAGGAGAAGCCGAATACATATTGGGGATAAAAATCCATCGAGACAGGTCTCGAAGGATGATTGGATTAAGTCAAGAGACTTATATTGATAAGGTTCTTGATAGATTTTCCATGAAAGACTCTAAGAGAGGATTTCTCCCCATGTCTCATGGCATCACTCTCAGTAAATCTCAGTGCCCTAAAACGGCGGAGGAGATGAGACGAGTAAGTGATAAACCTTATGCTTCGGCAATAGGATCAATCATGTATGCCATGATTTGTACAAGGCCGGATGTTGCATATGCTCTAAGCATGTGTAGCAGGTTTCAGGCAAATCCAGGAGAAGCACACTGGACAGCTGCCAAGAACATCCTTAAGTACTTGAGAAGGACTAAAGAGATGTTTCTAGTGTATGGTGGCGAAAAGGAATTGGTTGTCACAGGTTATACGGATGCGAGTTTCCAAACAGACAGAGATGATTTTAGATCTCAATCTGGATACATTTTCTGTCTGAATGGAGGAGCAGTGAGCTGGAAGAGTTCGAAGCAAAGCACTGTCGCAGACTCTACAACAGAATCAGAGTATTTGGCTGCTGTTGAAGCAGCTAAAGAAGCAGTTTGGATAAAGAAGTTCCTGATTGAACTGGACATTGTACCAAATGCTCAAAAGGGAATCGAGTTGTTTTGTGACAATAATGGTGCTATTGCTCAATCGAGAGAAGCTAGGTCACATTTCAAATCCAAGCATGTAGAGAGGAAGTATTACCTCATTCGAGAGATCGTTGACAGAGGAGATGTCAAGATGTGCAAAATTCACACGGATGAGAATATCGCTGATCCACTTACTAAACCCCTTCCAACTCCAAAGCATGAGAAACATGCTAATGAAGCTGGATTGAGGCGAATGATGTAATTAAAAGTTGTATTTTGTTTTGAGAAAATAAATTACATATGTAATACATTCATTTGCAGAATTATGTTTAATCAGAAATTCTATTATTTCTCTTATTTAATTATGGTTTTAATATTAAATAAAATGTCCAAAATAATTATGGATTGATGGGCTCATCAGGTTATCTATCTGATAGAGACCTGGTGTATGAAACCCCACAGGTGAACAAAATCCACATATTATTTGAGTTCCTAGTTCGAGATCATTAAAGCGGACATAAATGATTTCAATGAATGGACTAGCATGTAAGATTGATTGGATAGCTCGGTTTCATGGGCTATGGGAGCATAGTGATTAGGCTCGGTCAATCACATGGATATGCATGAATGATGCAGGATCGAACTATAGACCTACTTTGAAGTTCAAGTATAGAACTTCCGGATATATTAGTGGATTCCTTTGACATGAGTGGAACACTAATTCTATTCAATGATTGTTTTGACTGTGGTACATTCAAACGTCTTACCTTAACCGGAGATTATAAAGGATGTTTCCCGGTTACTTCATGAATTGAGTGGGAGCTTTTGTTGCCACAAGATTGGATTGAGTCTACCTATTTAATTGAGAATGTGTCTTGGCCCCTTGAAGAGGGAGAATTCAGAAAATGCATGGCCGTGCTCAAATGGATTACATTGTAACCATTTGTTTTGTAATTCTAACTCAGTTTTCAAGAAAGATTTGTAGATTAATATGATCACGACATGAGATACAATCATATTATCAAATCGACACACATTGACTTAAGGAATTTGAATATTGTGCACTTGTCTCAGACAAGTGGGAGATTGAAGGAGTTATGTCTTCGATAAGTGCAATTACTAGATATATCATAGGATCACAGTTATGGAGATAATAAGTTCATACTATAAGGTTGCCAATGTCTGTTGCTAGATTTGACAATTGGACTTTGGGCTTGTCAAATGGTCCAAAGCCTTATAGGATGGATCCTACAAGGTCACACACTAGAGTATTGGGTTAAACAAGTTGAAGGCCCATTATTGGGCCTCATGAGTATATGACACATCTTATGTTTGGGCTTGGAATGTGAGTAGAGTTCAATTAGGATTTGGACATGGTTTTATTTCTAGATATGATCTATAAATATAAACCATACCTAGGGTTGCATGACATAACATTTTGACACACTGTGAAATTGTCAGACAAGCAACCAAGAGATCCCGAACCCTAATTCTCTCTCTCACTTTCGGCCCTCCCCTTCTCCTCCCTAGATCCGTGCGTCTCCCCTCCATTGGTGGTGCGTGTGGTGGTGCGTGGGTGGTGTTGCGGTGTGCTCGTGACTCTAATCTCCGTTGAAGGTTGATTGAAGCGTTCGATCACAACTAACTAGCATTAGTGGAGGTTTTAATCCGTGCTCGTGGACTAAGTAGAGGAATCACACGTGGGGTTCTTTATCTCCCTATTGTTCTTGCTCGATCATCGTGGAATCACGCTCCAAAGGTATAATTCTTACTTCTTTATGTGTTATGCATGAGATCCTTGGTTTGGTGCTATATGAATATGATTCATGTTAATTCCGCATTTAGTACCTATAATCTCCTACAAAGAACATTGCGGATCCGTTAACTAAAGGCCTATGTAAAAAACTAGTTTTGGAAACATCGGAAGAGATGGGGCTAAAGCCCGTTGTATGAATTGTGAAATAATGAACTCCTACTCACTATGAGTTCAAAGGGGAACGTTATGTAATAATTCGGAAGCACATTTTCATTTTATTTGTCCATCTCTAGATGTTTGTTTTGTGCTTAGCTACATATGAGAAGGAGGTTGAGCATACGGCTCTTAATGAACCCATATCCATATTTTTGGAGGTGTGTTGTAGCTCACACTTGATGGAGTTCACCTACTTAGGTGTGGAAGTGTGGCCGCTTCCTATGAGTATTTCGTGGGCTTATACTCTAGAGCACCTATGAGCATCCAGGCTGGACGTATGGCCAGTATAATGCGTCATCTTTATTCGCGGAATTTCAGAATATTATACATGTTCAATTGTGTGGCTCAAAGTGACGGGTCCCTCACTCCCTATTGAGTTCAAGACGTAGGTCACTTGTTAGGTGAGGGATCATAGCTTGATGTCCACTATGTGTTAATTCAAGTCGCGAGACATTGACACTTATGCAATTGTTTTGTTTTGCCTAGAATTCATTTTTCCTTTCTTTCTTTTTCATATCTTCGAACCTGTGGGGGATTGTTGGAAGTTCTTGATATAAAACAAGAGTGTTGGGAAAAATAAGAGAGAAAGAGAGAGAGAAATAAATGGAAGGGGAAAAGTCCCACATTGATTGGGGAGGAAGGTTTTTCCTTGTTTTTATAATGTAGTGCTTTAGCACTACTTAGTTGAGTGAGTTGGAGGTGTGTGTTACTCCACACACACGCGCGCGCGCGCCGAGCCGAGCCGGGTCGGGTCGGGCTCGGGCCTCGGGACTTGGGGTCTTGGGGAATGCGATGCGCGGGCGTGGGTCCTTGTTATCTTTTTGGAGAAATTTTATTTCCCTTTTCTTTGTTAAACAGAATATTCCTTTTTTGTCTGTTGGGTTTATTCTTTTCTGACTGTTGTGAGAATTAATCAGCCATTAATTCCTTGATTGTAGCTGACTGATTAATTCCTTGTTTCTTGCCTCAGTTGTTGACTGACCAGATTAATCTGGTCGTTTTCTTGGCCAGATTCTTCCCACCTTTCATGCTTTCCGTTTTTCCTCTTCACCCTATAAATATTCGGTGGTTTTCTTAGCCAAAACACACAACACAATCAGTCTTCTCTCTTCTCTAAACTTATCTAAATACATGTTCTTTCTGTTCTGTTTTCTGGGCAAGTATTCTGAGTTCCAGTCGGGTTTGTGAGTGCACATAAACTCCGGCGCCGTGCTTATCCTGGAGGGCGACCGCAATTGTCTACTGCACCGGGAGGTAGCGCGGAATCGTCTTTTAGGTCAGTGGTTCTCCACGACGCGGCTATTGTCAGTTTGGTTCACGCATCAAGAGATAAGTTATTTCTGTTTTATTGCTTATTAGTATAACAGGTTGTACACAAGCTCTTGTGGATGATGGGTGAGTAAAGGATTAGGATGTTTTTTGCGGTTAACAATTGCAAAGAGTAGAGATTTTAACCAAGTTGTGCCGGTTTTTGGAAAGCCAGCAATGAATAAATCACTATCGAGCAACAAAATGTTTTTGAAAGGTGAGAACATTTCTCAAGATTGCAAAATTATGCATGTACCAAAACCCCTCATACTTAATTAGTACGAGTAATGAAGAAGGTATGCCACTCATGGTACACTTTGGAAGGGATTGAATTAAATTTTCAGCTTCTTCTTCATGGACGTATATATCGTCCATTTTATCATTTTCATTCATAGTGAATAAGTTTGTATTAGGAAGAAGATGATAATTTGTATATGTTTGATTTCTCACCACACCAACTCTTTTAAGTATATATAGTCTCAAATCTCAATAGAACCTTTTAGATCTTAAATAAAATTAAATATGGTCCATAATCCATTGTACATTTGTAGTTATGTATTACAGTAATAACTAATAAGCATGCCTGCTACGAGCCTACGAGTACTAGACTTGGGGGAAGTAGTAATGAAGGAATGTTAATATGTAGTTATGCATGTAGAAATACATGACAAGGGGAATTTATGTAATTACTATGGTAAATATATATATATAGGGGGAGGCTCTCGTGAGAATTTATCTTATGTGAGAATTTTTTTCATATGTGAGAACACTCTTTATGTTCTAAATTTTTACTCTTATGTTCTAAATTTTAAATCTGATGTTCTAAATTTTTCCTTAGGTGTTCTAAATTAAATCAAATGTTCTAATTAAGTACTCACATGTTCTAAATCATAAATTAGTTAAGTTTGATGTTATAAATTTTAAATAACTTGTTCTAAAATTTTAACTTATATGTTCTAAATTTTAAAACGTGTGTTCTATAATTTTTAATTATATGTTCCAGATTTTAAAGCGTATGTTCTATTTTTTTTACTCGTATGTTCTAAATTCTTTACTCACGCTTTCTATATTCTATATCAATTTGTTCTAAATTTTTATTCACATGTTCATAATCTTAAATTAGATGTTCTAAATTTTACTCATATGTTTAAAATTTCATAAAACAAATTTTATAAATTTTTAATCACTTGTTCTAACTCTTAAATTAGATGTTCGAAACATATTACTCACACAAATGTTCTAAATTATTACTCATATGTTCAAAATTTTAACTTGAGTCACATGTTCTAAATTTTAACTCGCATGTTCTAAATTTTAACTCACATGTTCTAAATTTTTACTCACATGTTCTAAATTTTAAATCAAGTTCTCATATAAGTATGAATTCTCACATATATTATCACCGTATGTATATGTATGAGAGTGGTATCAATGGATGATCAAATAATACCATTGAACATACGGTAATAATATATATGCGTATAGTAGTATTATATATGCATTCAGTCGTATTAAATTTAATTTATGCATAAATAGTATTCATAAAATTCAATGGTACTATATAAGCTTATAGTGGACTTTCAAAAAAAAAAAAAAAGCTTATAGTGGAATGATCAACATATGGTCCCCCATCACGTGAGACAATCTGATTAAAAAATAGGTGGGGTTCACCTATAGACCTCTCTCCTCTTTTCTCTTTCTATCATGTGTTTTTAGAATATTTTAATCATTACTCCCTCTGTCCCCATTTGATTGTCACTTTTGATACAAAATCACGGGAATTAAGGAGAAATTAAGGAAGTATATGAGAACTAAAACTCAATTATTTATAAACAAAAAAAAAAAAAAAAAAGAGAGAGAGAAAGTAATCCATGTGATTTATTAAAGGATTTTTTCACATTTGCTACCACCTAAAAAGCCTTGCTTCAGATTTGCTACCATTTTAATTTTTTTTTTACTTTGCTACCACCCTAAACAGAGTTTGTTAGAAATCACTACCACTTAACGGAATCCGTTAGGATTTCCGTTAAGTTTATTTTTTTTTTTAAAAAAAAGAAAGAATTTTTTTTTAAAAAAAAAAAGAAAAAGAAAAAAACCCCAGCCACCCCACTGCCACCACCTCCCCTCAACTGCCACCCCTCCCCCTCCCCCCCTGCCGGAGACCTGCGCCAAAAAGATTCGACCGACCCCGGCGACCTCACCCCCCCTCCCTTTTCCCCACCCACGAAGCCAACCCCACCACCCACGAAGCCAAACCCTCTACCCACGAAGCCAATCCTCATCGAAATCAACCCGTTACCCCCATTGGAAGTCGACCCCCCTCCCCTTCCCCCACCCAAAAGCCGACACTCCTAACCCTAAACCACCAGCCCGAAACCACTATTAACAAATTTTAGGGTTTCGCTCATGGTGGTTTTTGGGTGGTGGTTTAGGGTTAGGGGTGGTCGAAAAGGGTAGAAGAAGGGGAGGGGGTCGATTCCGGTGGAGGAAACGGGGAGGGGGGCTGAATTCAGTGGGGTTGGCTTCGGTGGGTGGGGGAAATGGGGGTTGGGCTCGTGGTGGGGGAAAGGGAGGGGGGTTAGCTTCGTGGGTGGGGGAAAGGGAGGGGGTAGGTCGCCGGCGTCGGCCGTTGTTTTGGGCGTCGGCCGCAGGCAGGGGGGAGGGTGGCAATTGAAGGGAGAGGGTGGTAGTGGGGTGGCTGAACGGTGGTTCGGCCCCACTGACGGAAATTGTAACGGTGTAAGGCATGGGTAGTGATTTCTAACAAACTCTGTTTGGGGTGGTAGAAAAGTAAATTTTTTTTTTTTAAAACGGTAGCGAATCTGAAGTGAGGTGTTTTAGGTGGTAGCAAATGTGAAAAAATCCTTTATTAAACAACGCATGAAAATCAAGGACCACATTAGTGATCAATGTGATTTATTTTTAACCAATAACATTACAAGAAATAATTACAACATCCAATAGAATTACACTACACATATTGATGACTAAGCTAAAAATATTTGATAGAGAGTGAAAATCATAATTACAAATTCCAAGGGTGGCCAACAATTAAATAGGGCAAAAAAAATACGAGGGTAAAATAGGAAGCCCACATAATAAGAACAAACAATTATGAGGTTAAAATTTTAATTTAATAATTTAATGTGTACTAGTATTTAATCTAAAATTGTAAAATGTAACAAACATTTAGGGGCATCCAAAATTGCAAAAGTGACAATTAAATAGATGCGGATAGAATATTACGTATTTACAAATACGAGTACATAACATTTCTCCCTTTAAAATTCCTCCTAGACTCGAGAATAGACACACATGCAAAAATGCAATTGACTATTTGTCGTTCAGCTTGTAAACTACAGATTACTCGAAGTACCTACTTCCTCTATGTTTTTTTTTTTTTTTTTTTTTTTTTTTTTTTTTTTTTTTTTTTAATTTGACTTGTTTTATTTACTCCATTTATATTTAATAAGTGATCTATTTTTCTGAGCATATAGTATAGCAGAATGCATTAATTTATTATTGAAGTGGGGTAGGTTAAAATTAAATTATATACAAAATATAAAAATAAATAATAATAAGGTACAAGTGGAGAGCAGAGAGAATTTAAACTGTATTAAAATATGATTAGTGGGGACAATTTTTAATTTTTTTTTGAACAAAATAGTGGGGACAAAAATAGTACATTAGTACGGAGTAAAATGAAAGAGGCCAGGGAATTGAAATAATCGATTTTCCTTCCCCTCTTAATAAATCAAATCCCATCAATTGGCGGTTGGTGTAGACGTGTAGTGGTGATTGGGACTACACTTGATAGGGAGAACCCGTGTTCGATCCCCCGCAACAATAATTGGGAGGGGACTAAAACCTAACCACCCAGAACTGATCCTCACATCCGGATTAGCCTAAAGAGTGAACCAGGTAAAACACCAATAAAATAAAATAAAAAAATAAATCAAATCCCACCATCATTAGAGAGAGCTGGAAACTAAAAAAAAAAAAAAAAAAAAAAAGGAAGTTCACCTTCTCCCTCCCCTCCCCTCCCTTTCCCTTCACTATTGTTATTCAAACAGTGTAAATTTTCCTTGTTATAAAAAGATAATTATACTATTGATTGACAAGATTTTTACATATTACCATGTAACAGTGGTCGTGGCGAAGACACTCATCTTTACTTGATATTCGTTTCATATCTTGTATGTTAGGGTCCTTAGGGATAGTGCTAGCGTTCAATTAGGTGTGGGTGTGATAAATGTAGCTACAAACTCTATAGTGGTGTGGTATTGGTATAGTGCCCGTGTGTCAATGTGTGTGTCGAAGGTGTGTGCTGTGTGCATGTATGATGTTGCGAATGTAGGTGAGCTGTTAAACTCTTTAAAAAATTATATATTACACATAACCTAAGCTGAAGAGTAAAAAGTTTTTATTGTTAATTTACTTTCTTCGTTCCCGTCAAAAAAAAAAAAAAAAAAAAAAAAAAAAAAGAAGGAAAAAAAAAAATTTACTTTCTTCGTTTTTTAAAAAAATTGTACGAGCATTACTTGATAATGTTATGAGTTTTAAGAGAGCTTATACTATAAGTATTATCAAACGAATAGTGCGATTTTGATTTTTTTATTAATGAAGATTAGATTAGATTATAAAAGCATTTTAGTTCAAATAAAAATAATAGAGCAATTTCCCACAATAATGCTAGAATAAAAATAAATTCCCTTTGTACATCGATTTAGAAACTAATTCCCTAGATACCGTCCATGTAGGATCGGTGTTGGGTGTGATTTTATTTTATTTTTTTCACCTTAAAACCGGTAATGACAATAGCGGTTATAGCTATAAAACTGCTACTTGTATTAGCGGTTTCAGAAAAGAGACCGCCTGTTTTAAAAAACAGGTCTCTTTTGTTCCTTACCTTTTTAAAAAAAATAGTAAGGAGGAAAAGAGACCTGTTAATTAAAAAGGAGGTATCTTTTCTGAAACCATCTCTTAGCAACAGGCAAGAGAGCGCCCACTGTTAAATTCAAAGAGACCTTATTTCACTAAAAACGGGTCTCTTTGTTTTTTTTTAAAAGAAAAAAAAAACTGCTAATGTTGCTAGCGGTTTTAAGCCAAACCAAATACCAATCCTACATGGACGGTATTTTGGGAATCTATATTATATATTAAAAAGCGTTCCTGCCACATCATCATTTAACTATCAACATGTCATGTCACTTATAGCATTGCAACATTTATTCCATGTCATTTTTAATAAGAAAAAAACATCCCACAAGGTTTGAACATTGTATCTCATGGTTACAAGATCACACACCTTACCATCTGAGCCACAACCAATTTATGTTCTCTATATACACATAAATAAATATATGTGTAAGTCAGCACAAAAAAAAATATGTAGCCTGAAAAAAAAATAAAGAGGAATAGCCTCAACAATTCCTAATTAATGGAAACGTAATATCTTCAAATATGGGATTTTGGATAACATTTTGTTTTGAAGTAGTAACCCGGTGCAACGCTCGGAGTACACACTAGTTTGTTTTTAAATGGGTATATAGTGGAAACTTGTTTTTGTTTTAACATTATTGAGGAAAATCACTCTAATTAGTAATTATAAAAGACAAATAGACAATATAACATTACTTAATCGGGACCAAAAGTGTTGGTGGCAATAAGCGTGAAAGCAATCAAGAGGCTACCATTTATTATTTAGAGAAAGAATAAATGGTAGTCAACGCCCACAACGACCATCTTCCTATCGACTATTGATTTAATTGAGACCCACTGAGTATTGATTTAGTAGTGTAAGACAACGCCTAAAACGGCCACCTTCCTATACGACTATAATAAAACCCCTTTAAACTTTGAGGCTACCATTAATTATTGAAAAATTTGTTAAACAAAACCACTTTAAATGCACCATTAAACCTTTTAAACGTTTTTTGGCAAAAGAAAATACGATTTTTAATACTGTACTAGTTTGTGGATCCGGACGATGCCCCGGATTTTTATATGGAATTGATCATTAATATATGTTGTAATTTATAATTAAGTTTTATCGTAATTAAATTTGTTGTTCATATTGTCATTTGTTACATATTAATATTTTGTATTGAAAGATTACATAAAAAATCACATAGCTCGGCGGTAAGACACTTAGTTCTAAAATTAGAGGTTGTGAGTTCAAATCATGTGGTGAACATATTTTTTTAATTATTATAAATGAATGAAATATAATGAAGACAAAAGGAAGGGAGAGCCACGTGGTGTTATGAATAGTTACGTGGGTGACGTGGCATAGTGATGGAACTTACGTGACATGTGGACGTTGTTAGAAACGCCTTTTAATATATTAGTATAGATTTTGGTAAAAGACAACCCGATTGTGAACTTTTTTTTTGTTGAAGACAACATAATGTCTCTAATTAGATTAATTAACCTCACGTCAAAAAAAAAAAAAAAAAAAAAAAAAAAAAAAAAAAAAAAAAAAAAGATTAGTTAACCTCTAATTTTTTTTTTTTAAAAAAAAAAATCCTCTAATTTCTTCTAATTATCCTCCAACTCCCTCACTTAACCATTTAATAATTAAATTAATTTATAAATTAAAAAACAAAAACCACCCCCTATCATCAGCCAGCCGCTTTGAACCGGCTACCCACCTCCAATTGTGCAAACTCTAATTAGTGTTCTTGACCTTCTTTGGAGCACGATTATTGTGTCTGTTGAGGTGGGTGTTTGTGGGCAGGGATGGGTTGTATTTCGAGAATTCGTGGTCGAGTGGATGTTTGGGGGGTTGTTTGCCTTGCAATATATTATTGTTAAATTAGCAACCCTTTCAAAACTATAAATATTAAAAATTAAATTAAATCACCTTATAATAAAATTCAAGCAAAATTTACCAATGACATGAATAGCACGAGGGACAACAGGACTGAAAATAATTATATTACGTCCTACATATTTATATGCATTTTAATTTACTACTATGACTAAATAAAGACAAAAATACGTTCACATGAATACAAAATACTTTGTACTTTTGTAGTATTTCAACATCTAATTCCAAATTCTAGGAGAAAGCATATGAGAATTAACATCATTACATCTAATTCCAAATTCTAGGTGAAATACGATGGAAACCCCTCCAAAATTAACAATAGTGGCTAGAGCTTAGAAGAGAGAATAGAGAGAGGAGGCTAGGGTTTTATTTTAAAAGAGTTAAGTTTTAGGATGGGTTCGTTTAAACACAGATGGTGCGTCAAAAGGGAATCCGGGGAAAGCTGGTGCTAGAGGGATTATTCGAGGCTGTGATGGCCAACTTTTTGCATCTAATTGTGGTGTTTGCTCGAACACAAAGGCTGAGCTATTTGGTGTGCTGCGTGGTCTGGCCTTGGCTTGGAATTCTGGTCATAGGCGTGTCCAGCTGACCGTAGATTCTGAGGTTGTTGTGCGCTTCTTGGTGGAGGAAGAACCTCCACACTCCCCTTTCATTCATCTTATTCGTAAATGCAAATCACTACTCTCGCGCCAAGGTTGGGTAGTGTCTATTGGACATTGCTATAGGGAAGCTAATCAAGCGGCGGATTGGTTAGCTTACTATGGTGTCTCGTTGGAGCAAAAGTTGGTGATTCTTGAGGCGGTCCCTAGGGATCTTCGGACCGTTTTATTGGAGGACTTGAGTGGTGTTGCTAGAGCTCGGCTTGTGCCCATGGATAGGGGTTAAGTTGTGGTTTGCTAGCTTGGAGTGTTTCGTTTTCCTGTTTTTGTTTTTTGTTCTTTATTCTGTCTTTTTTCTTTATCGATGTGTCTTTCTTCTTGTTTGGGTTTTTTCCCCTCTCTTGCACAAAAAAAAAAAAGTTTTGATTTAATTTTAACTTTATATTATTTTTGTTTGATGAAAATCATTAATTACGCTTTAATTATTAAACTGAACTGAATTGAACTGAAATGAATTGTTTATGAGAGAAGGAAATTAGGAACTGAACTAAACTGAAATTAAGCTGAAGAGAACAGACCCTTAGATGATAATTCTTATCAAGTATTTATTTATTTTTTTTTTTCAGATTTTAAGTAATTGAAATAAATAAAATAATATGGAATTGATTGCATTTTTTAATGGACCCTTGATTTATAATTTTTCATAGCTATGTTTTAAACATGAGTGAGCTATCTATTTTTTAGTAATTAGAAAATTTTACGAAGTATTTTAGATAAACCTTTTTTTTTTTTTTTTTTTTTTTTTTGAAAAGCTCCAATAGCAAATAGATAGAAAATATCATCAGCCTACATCAATTTCTGCCAGGGCAGCAACCCCTTGGAGAAAGTTATCAACAAACAGCTGCTCAATGCCATTAGGTGAGCAAGGCAACACGATTACCCACCCTTTTACATGAAAACAAGCAAACTCATCAAACTCCCTACTCATAATCCCAATGTCATCAACACAATTAAACTTCAATTTTCTTAAATGAACTTAACATGAGTTTATTTTATATGAACATCCATATTAGTTTTAAACAATTGAACATACATTTCTTAGGCATAATATAAATTGATCATCATGATAAACAAGTAAAACAACAAATGTTTTATCTAATGAAAATATTGTAAACAAGGACACATGTATTTTATTGTTCATGCGTAAAATCGTTACTTCAAATAACAGTTTTGCCTATGATATTATGATTTTACCTATTGAACATACATCCTAATGATTTATTAAGACTGCATTTTAAAGAATAATCCTGAACGGCCAAATTTTTGTTCCATCAATTTCTTCACTCTCCGCCATGGGATCGGTGAGATACTTATTCCATCCTCCAACTGCGCCGTCCCTAAAAAACGTCTTGTTCTCCACAAATTTGCTTAGGAAACCCTTTTTGTTAACGTCTAGCTCTCTAAGATTGTCAATACTACATAACTCAATTATATCTCTGATGATGCCTTCAATTTCCTCTTGGGGAGAAAATGGCATACCAAGAAATTCAGCCAACTTCTTCAAATAAAAACTAGGATCCTCCTTCAGATCCTCATACTTTAAAAACAACACCTTGTTAGGCCGCTCTAAGCTTTGCTTCCAGTATCCAAGTGCATGCTCAAAAAAAGGCCCATAAAAAACGTTACCTTGACAAAAGTCCTCAAAGAAATCTTCAATATTAGGAGGTTGGAAATTTTGATCTCCAGTTACTCTCTTAATTATATTTGGATAAAAATGCCAGTGTGACACAAGTGTGTCCAAGGGATTTCGACAAATGTACACAATCTTACAGTGGGAAGCCTTGATAGATTGAGGAAGGGACGCATAAGGCATGTGAGAGTGGAGAAGGCGTGGTGAAGGGAGTTCATTAAGTTGGTGTGGACGGGGGAGCTTAGGGTTACCACCATAAACCGCGGTTTCTAAATCGTAAACAAGCTCATGTGGATTGTGAGAAAGCAAAGGGCTTTGTTTAGGAGGGTGGACAAATCGATTAACAGAGTAAAGATTTTAACCAAGTGGTGCCTGTTTTTGGAAAGCTAGTCACTACAAAATCAGTGTCTTGAGCAAGGAAATGTCTTTGGCAAGTGAGAATGTTATGAAAAAGAAAAATAGAACACCAGAAATCTTGAATTTTAATGAGTTGGAATTGCTTACAACCCATAAAGTTTGCCCTTGGAAGGCATTGTTTAAGCTGTTCAACTTCTTCTTCACTGACTAAATTTAGTTCTTCACTTTGACATATTGTAGATGGCTCGGCCATGTAAAATGACTTGAGCTTCTTTTTTTTTTTTTTTTTTCACACAAAACTTGAGGCTGAAGCTCTGCTTTGTGCTTAGATGCTCTACTAGATTACAATAAGGCCAAAGCCATATATGTAATAAGATATTTATAAAGTTTATTTATCTTAATCTTTTTGGCTTGTTTTTTTTTTTTTTATATAAAAAAAAAAAAATACTAGTACAACAACTCAGGGCTTGTTTGACATCATTTTTGGTTTTCATTTTCCTGTTTTTTTTTAAAACTAAAAACCAAAAACAGAAAACAGGAAAAAGGTGTTTTCACTTTTTTGTTGTCAGTTTTCAAAATTATCATGATTTTAATAAGTCTAAATATTTTTTGATCCATTATGTAACATATGTAATATACTTTTAAAAAACAAAAAACCAAAAAACAGAAAACCACAGCAATGCCAAACGGACCCTCAGTTTTTTTTTTTTTTTTTTTATTAGCCAGTTGGCAGGTGAAAAAAGTAAAGAAAACAACAATTATGGTCCTGTTGATAATTTGCTAAAATAAATGGATAAATAATGGTATCAAGCTATGGAGAGCAGTTATTGGTTTGTAGTTTTGTACTCATCTAGATCTAGCTATCATTGTGCAACTAATTCTTATTTAAGTATTTCCTCCGTCCCCGAAAGAACGACCCTTTTGGGCTGATTTCACGGATATTACGAAAGTTAAATAAAAGAAGTAAAAGTATATTGAAAAGGTAAATTTACATGGGATTTGTAAAAAGTAGAGAGAGAAAGTGATAAAGGAAAAATCGTCAAAAATGATACAAACTTTTAATGGTCCCTCAAAAATAAGTCAATCTTTTAAATATTTTAAATAATACAAACTTTGAGGGGTATCTGCTTTAAACAAGTTAAAACCGGTTAGTTAGTTGATGAAAATATTATATGGAACACGTGATATTGCAGCTTTTTTTTTTTATTATTATTAAAACGGTTAAACAAGTTTATAAGATAAATAAAAAAATTAACCGGTCAAATAAATTATAGGTAAAGTAACTTGTTTAAAGCGGATAAACATTAAAGTTTATATTATTCAGAAATAATTAAAAGATTGACTTGTTTTTAGTGGATTGCTCAAAGTTTGTACAATATTACTTTTGACAATTTTTCCTTAATAAATTGATGTAATTTTAATCCAAAAATTCCAACGATCAAAAGTGAAAAGAAAAGGTATAAGCTACTATAGTGATTGGAAAACTTATTATATAAATAAATCACATAAATTATAGTACTATTAATAATAGGAATAATATAAAGGCTAGAAAAGTAGGTAAGATTATGAAAGAAGTGAAAAGCTGAATCACGTAATTCACGTTGTTACTTTAGATGTTCTTATATAAAGCCATTGACTAGAGGCCCACTAATTAAAAGACTACTCCAAATTCCATATAATCATAAAATTAAAGTGAGCCAATCAACTTAGGTAGACTCTATAACTCTCATATACAATTGGTGTGATTAACAAACAGTATTAAAAGATTGTTCATGTGTTTCAGATTGGGCTAAAAGAATAGTTTGAGCATAAAGGTCGTGGGTGAAGAAGTGAATTTTGAAAATGCACATAATAAGCCAAATTATTAGTGGTATCTAATTTGATTTTGTCTCAGACAAATGTATAAAAACAGACAACAATATATATAGTTTTATAATGTTGAATGTTGATTGAATCATAAATTAAACTATGAGTATAGATTACTTCCTCTATACTCAAAACACTTATTTATTTATATTCCATTTTGATGTATTTCGACTTGATGTACTCATTTTTAATTGTTTTATTTTTAATTTGTGAAATAAAATTACTATCTTACCTCTACACTTTCAAAAGATGGTATGTAGGATATGTTGAATATATAATCAAGTAATCAACACATGACAATATATATAAGCATTTTGGGTTCTACACCAACTCCATCTTTAATTATACTACCTTTCTATATCTTAAAAAACATACTTCGTATGTATATATCTACTTCATACATATCACTATACTTAGGGCCTGTTCTGATTGACTGAATTGAGCTGAGCTGAGCTGAGCTGAACTGAATATTTTATGAGAGAAGGAAATTAAAAACCGAATTGAACTAAACTGAAAATAATCCGAAAGAATAGGCCCTAAGTGTACCATGCTATTACACGAAATAAATACTTATAAAGAAAAGCCACCCTGACAACAAAAGTGAATGTTATTGAGAGTTAAATATTTTGAATATTATTTTAATTAGCATAAATAAAAATGCGGGTTTCAGAAAAATGCAATAGATAGTATAACTTATTTTTAAAGTGAATCGTTTCTCTTACGTATTATGTCAATGCAAAATTTTGACAAATGATATCATTCATTATCAATATGGTAAAATTATAATAATTGATGTTTAATAATCTATTCATTGAAAAAATTCTAACAAGTTATACCCAGTGTGTATACCTACAAGACCATATAATTTTTTTCTTACGTATAAATTACTAACTGTCAGAGTGGATTAGATGAAAAATCAAACTGTCTTATTACTTTAAAAAATACGAAGAGAATAGCTAGATTGATGTAATAAAAGGACACTAAATTAAGAATTGAAGCGAGATTGAGTTAAATTTGAAAGTGTAGAGCTAGGTAACATAGTAATTTTATTCACAAATTAAAAATAAACCAAAAATGAGTACATCAAGTCGAAATACATCAAAATGGAATAAAAATAAGTGTTTTGAGTATAGAGGAAGTAGTGTATACTCGTAGTTTAATTTATCATTCAATCAACATCTATCAAGTCATCAATATTCAACATTATAAAATTATATACTACCTCTGTTACAGGTTATGTACAACGATTAGACATTTACCTCTCTGCTTTATGGCAAATCGTTGCACATAACCTGTAACGGAGGTAGTATATTGTTGTCTGTCTTTATACATTGTCTGAGACAAAATCAAATTAGATGCAGTACAACTAATAATTTGGCTTATTATGTGCATTTTCAAACTTCAATTCTTCACCCACGACCTTTATGCTCAAACTATTCTTTTAGCACAATCTGAAATCCCATAAACAATCTTTTAATACTGTTTGTTAATCACACCAATTATATATATATGAGAGTTATAGACTTATAGGGTCTATCTAAGTCTATGTGAGCTATAATTGGAGCACAAACACTGCATTTTAGTTTATTTAAACCTAGAAGGGTCTTTGGTCTCAAAAAAAAAAAAAAAAAACAAAAAAAAAAAGAAAAACCTAGAAGGGTCTAAAAGTGAAAGTTGAGGCTTTAGAAGCAAGAACTCAACTTAGCAAACAAAAGATAGATAAATTTAAAATTACAAGAAAGTGAGGATAAAGCAACCCTTATCGACAAACCCCAAACAAATTCAAGTCAAACTAAGTTGAGGGAAAGCATGCAAACAATTCAAACAAGCCAAAACCAAACCACAACATTTAAAGGTCCAACTTAAAGTGGCCTAAGGCCCACTCAAACTCGGCCCAACGGCACATAACCCAAAATTATAGTATTACTTTGCATCTCAAACAACCACAAAAATTCCACAATCAGTGAGTATACGGTAGTCTTAGAGAGTCATCGTAAAGGTGGAGATGAAAATCGATCCCATGGTATATGGTTGTCATTTTTACAATAATTATCACTATACTTTTGTTGGTCAAACTTTATTAAAAATGTTATTTTTAAAAATCAATGCAAGAATCTTTGAGATCTATATGACTACACCAACCTTTTTTATTTTATTTTATTTTATTTTGTCATCATTATATGTGTCAAGTGATGATTTGATATTTTAAAAATTAAATCAAATATCATTGGTCATGATCATAATCTTATTGAAAAGGATATAATTTTTTACATAAATAGAGCTAGCAATTGCTTTGACGCAAATTATCTTTAGGGATACCGAATTAGGAGAATTATTCTTCAAAGAACGAAGAAATTTCATTGGGTAAATTGCTGATCAAGTAGTCTTATTGTGAAAATACTAATACATTAATTACTCCCCTCTCAAAAGTTTGACTCACCACTTTTCATTTTGAGATAACTAACTATTACTCGTATTTTATGCTTTATTTGAAAAGGTATTAAATTATCTTACCCCTCCTATCTACGATCCAACTCTACACGATCTACAACTTTATATTAATATAACTTTTTTTTTCTTATACTCACTCAATTATTTGATGCACTTCTAGAACAAGAGTTTATAATATAATAAGCTAATTTACTTATGAAAATGAAAGGTGAACAATCTGTATATAGTTTTGACTTTCAAGGGGTATGAAGTAAAATAACAAATAAACTTTTATCACGGAATGAAACAAATACAATATGAGTACACTTTAACACTTTATAATAAATTAATATTGCATCGTCGTCAATCTTAGCTTCATCAGCCTTCATGCTTATAAATTTAATTTCAATGGGTGAGAATGTGAGATCGAGTAAGATTATAAATACTTCGTATAAACTATGCGTAACACGACAACTTGTTTTATTGAGATTAGTTTTTATATAAAAATGACAATTATTTCAGAATCTATTATTTATATTGATCTTTGTTTTCTTTATAAATTAATTTAGCTATATTCATATCATAAAAAACATTAGCCTTCAAAGATTTAAGTTTACTTATTTGTAACATTTGGCCATTTGGGGATTGACATGAATCCATCCGCAATGAATCAAGATGAAGATCAAACAAATTTTCGAGAAACACAATTAGTTCAAGATGAGGAAGTTGAACAACTTAAGCAAAGCCTTGAAAAGGCGAATTTCATGGGTAGTAATAAGCTTGTGATGATAAAATACCAAGGCTTTTGGAGCTTATCTATTGGTCTTAAGCCTATCCTTTATTACCAAAGGCATTTTCGTGCTCGAGACACCGATAATTTCATCTCTAGCCTACCAAAAACCGGCACCACTTGGTTGAAATCTCTACTCTTTTCGATTGTCAACCGGGTTGATCATCACCATCCCCGCCCTAGTAGCAAAATAAACCCTTTGCTTACTCATAATCCACACGAACTTGTTTACCATCTAGACAGTGGTGTCTATGGTGGTGACACCATCCTCCCAAGTCCTCACCAACTTCAAGATCTCCCATCGCCGAGGCTTTTGCATACACACTTACCTTATGCATCTCTTCCCGAATCTATCAAAGTTTCATCGTGTAAGATCTTGTATATTGCTCGAAATCCTTTGGACACTTGTGTTTCACACTGGCACTTCTACTCAAAAATTTTAAAGAAGGCGATGGGAGATCAAGATTTCCAACCCCCTAGTATTGAGGGCTTCTTTGAGGATTTTTGCCAAGGGAGAGTTCAAGATGGACCTTATTTCGAGCATGTAGTTGGATACTGGAAGCAGAGTCTAGAGCAACCGAATAAGGTATTGTTTTTAAAATACGAGGATCTAAAGGATGATCCTATATTTCATTTGAAGAGGTTGGCAGAATTTATAGGCTTGCCATTTTCTCCCCAAGAGGAAAGCGATGGTGTCATTGACGACATAATTAAGTTGTGCAGCATTGAGAGTCTGAAAGAATTGGAAGTTAATAAGACAGGAAACATGAACAAGTTCATGAAGAATGATGTCTTCTTTAGGAAAGGTGAGGTGGGTGATTGGACCAACTATTTCACTCCTACTATGGTGGACAAGATTAAAAATTTGATGGAACAAAACTTTGAAGGCACCGGTTTATTCTTCAATCTCCTCCCTCAATCGTGAATAATTTAAGACCATCATTAATTCGTTAGCTTAAATCATTCTAATTATGCTTATGAATAATTTAAGACCATCATTAATTCGTTAGCTTAAATCATTCTAATTATGCTTATGTTGTGTACTTATGTTGTGTTATGTCTAGTACGTTACATTCCACGTACAATAAAATTGCAAAACATGGTTTGTGAATGTGCTTATGTTACTCTCACGTAGTATTTTGTTTTATTCTCGTATATGTATTTGAGCTTTTTTTTTTATTTTATTTATTTATTTTTTTGGTAAGAAGAATTCCCTTATAAGTAGGGGAAATTTGGGATCCCACTTGCTTTAAAACAAAGGAGGTACATACATTTTTCTTTTTAAGGAAAACGAAGGAAGTATATATATATGAAGTAGCCATATGTATACATATGCTACATCAGTTAACTTTTGGTTGCAACTTTTGGGTATTATTTATGAGGTAAAAAATATTCCAAAGTTGGAACTAAAAGTTAACCGAGGTAGTATATACATGCGCATATGAGGATGAAATATAATAACATAATATTGGGGCAAGACTCATCACTTGCATTGTAAGCTGTATGCACATGACTAAATGAATTTTTAATTCAGGGGCACAAAGCCTATTATTGACCTTGCCCTCATCACTCGAATCGTGTGCACATGAGTATTAGTTCTTGTTCAACTTGTTCATTGATCAAGAGGTTCTTCAATAATTTGGCTCATGTGCCGCATACATGTTAACATGTAATACACGTTGTATGTACGTAATACTACGTATATAATTAAATTACTGTTTTTTTAAGTAGCTTTGATTAAGGAGAAGTCAACAAGATTGGCAATTTCTTATGATTATTTAATTATGTTAGTGGCTTACTTATACGTCAGGAAAAAGAAATTATGGCTGAGCCATAAAAAATGAATCAAAGTACAACTTCAAAAACAATCCAAAGTGAGGAAATAACAGGGTTAGTCTCTGAAGAAGAAGTTGAACGACTTAAACAATGCCTTCCAAAGGCAAGTTTAATGGGTAGTAATCAACTCCAACTCATAAAAATTCAAGACTTTTGGTACCCTCTTTTTATTTTTTCTAACATCCTCACTTGTCAAAGACATTTTCTAGCTCAACACACTGATCTTGTAGTAGCTAGCTTCCCAAAAACCGGCACCACTTGGTTAAAATCTCTACTCTTTTCGATTGTCAATCGATTCGATCAACCTCCTAGCCAAAGCTCTTTGCTTTCCCACAATCCACATGAACTTGTTTATGATTTAGAAACCGGTGTCTATGGTATTGACGCAAAACTCCCAAGACCTCACCAACTTAATGACCTCCCTTCACCGCGACTTCTCCATTCACACATGCCTTACGCGTCCCTTCCTAAATCTATCCAGGACTCTTCTTGTAAGATCGTGTACATTTGTCGAAATCCTTTGGACACACTTGTGTCACATTGGCATTTTTATCCAAAGGTAATAAAGAGAGCATCTAAAGATGAAAGTTTCCAACCCCCTAATATGGAAGATTTCTTTGAGGACTTTTGCCAAGGTATTGCATTAAATGGGCCGTATTTTGAGCATGTACTTGGGAAGCAGAGTTTAGAGCAACCTAATAAGGTATTGTTTTTGAAGTACGAGGATCTGATGGAGAATCCTAGTGTTTATTTAATGAAGTTGGCTGAATTTATTGGTATGCCGTTTTCTCCACAAGAGGAAAATGAAGGTGTTATAACAGAAATATTAGCATTGTGCAGTATTGACAAGCTTAGAGAACTCGAAATTAATAAGAATGGAATTCTTAACGAATTTGCACAAAACAATGAGTTCTTTAGGGATGGAAAGGTCGGCGGGTGGACTCGTTATCTCACTGATCCAATGGTGGATAAAATGAACAAGTTGATGGAACAAAAATTTGGAGAATCGGGATTATTCTTTAAATTCCAGCTTTAGTAAATCGATATGATACTACCTCCATTTCTTATTATGTGCAATAATAGGGTACTATTTGTGAGACATAAAATATTCATTTGTTGCACATAATAAGAATTGGAGGTAGTATATAACGTACTTATAAATATGTTATTGTAGTTTCTACGTCTGGTAGATCAACAATACATATGCTTACTTTGGTGTGGTATATTTTGAAATGATGTTAAGTTGGTTTGTTTTGATTTGTATTTCAATATTTGATTTACCTACCACTTTTGCAACTGTGTGTTAGTAATTTAGTATATATGTTGTTGAAGTTTTGTTGATGAATGGTACAATGTAGTATGCAAACCTATATCTATACAAGTATCTTGTTTTTAATAACACACACAAATCACCAATCTCGTCTTGAACATTTTTGGAGAATACTATAAAAAAGCCCTAAATAAAGAAGATGTACTTCATATATTATTGAATTATTAATTCAAATTATTTTATTATATTTATGGTCACCGTACTGAAATTTTGTCGGGTGCAGTGCCACAAGATTTGAGATGAGCGGAAGAGAAGGGGGAAAGATAAAAAATTATTGGCATTGTTGTGAGTAGAATTAGAAAAAACAAAATAAGGAACTATAAATGAATACTTCTCATTTTTATCTACTTTAAATTAAATTATTCAAAAATTCAAATTATATTACTTATTCTTTTTAAAAAAACAATAGATGAATACTTTTGCCAATGACCATTTTTTGAGCATGTACTTGAATGCTGAAAGTATTGTTTAGAGCAACATAATAAAATAGGAAAAATTGACAAGAATAATCCCAACTTTGCTCGATTCGCTTAAAATAATCCCAGCTTTTGATTATTTATTAATAATCCGAACTTGAATATGAATTTGCTTTCAATGGTCCCAGGTGACTTGTAACCTATTGAATAGGTTTTTTTTTTTTTTTTTAGAAAAAAAATAAAATTGATGTACACATGTCATTTCATATTTGGTCAAAAATAAGTTTAATTATAATTTATATTATTGATTTAATTGATTAATTAACTTAAAAAATTATTTATTAAAAAACACCACCAATTATACAACGGAACAGTCGCCGCCCCTAAGCCAGCTTGACCCCCACCTCTGACGGTCGACGCCTTGCTGACTCACTGGCTTCCCGGCGCCGCATCGCCCTAGCTCATTTTCCCCCTCCCCCGCCGGTGAAGCTCAACCCACACCTCTCCCCTTCCCATTTGGTTTCTGGATTGTTCAAGGTTGGCTTTTCATTGAGTAATGTGCATGTGGGTAGTGTTTTGAGTCTGATTTAAGATTTTGGGGACAAGCGAATAGGGGACGAGGGTCGTTTACACTATGTTTGGATAACAATAGTGAAGGGAAAGGGAGGGGAAGGAAAAAGAGGGAAGGGAAAGGGAGGTGAGGGGAGGGAGAAGGAGACCTTCCATTTTCCTTCCAAATCTCTTCAACAATGGAGGGATTTGATTAATTTAAAGTGGAAGGAAAATGGATCCCTCCAATTTCCTCCCCTTCCCTCTTTACATTAGATATCCAAACAAGGGAGAATGCATCCCTCAATTTCTCTTCTCTTCCTTTTTCTCCATTTTTCTCTATCCAAACATAGTGTTAGGGGAGAAAGGGGTGTTTATGCGGTGGATTGGGGAGGGGGAATTGGAAGGAAGGCGGCGCGTCGGGGAAAGGGGTTGTTCGTGGGATCAAGGGTTGTTCGTGGCCGAGCTCGCCGTCGGAGGAAGGGTCGCTTTCGCCGGTGATTACCGCCAGATGGGAAGCGGGCTAGGTTTCGGCAGCCGAGATGGGGGACAAGAGCGCTGATGGCAGCGGTGGGCTGGCCGGTGGAGGGTTTTTTAATTTTAAAAAATTCTTTTAAGGTTTTTTTTTTAATTAATATTTTTTTACTTGATAGTTATTTCTTTAATTATTGATTTAATTTTTTTTTTATTTTTTTGACCAATCACGTTCTAACACGTGTCAAGTGACTTATTATAGCAAGTTTTGTAACCGGTTGAGACCATTGAAAGCAAATTCATATTAAAGTTCGGATTATTAGAAAATAATCAAAAGTTGGGATTATTTTGAGCGAATCGAGCAAAGTTGGGATTAAATTTGTCAAATTTTCCAATAAAATATTAGTTATTTTAAAAGTATTAGTATTTGAAGGAGAATCCTAGTTTTTATTTGAAAAAATGACTGAATTTATTGGTTTGTCTTTTTCTCTCTAGAGAAAAATGAAGATATTATCAAAGATATAATAGAATTGTGCAATATTAATAATCTTAATTATTAGAGAGTTGGCGATTAACAAGACATTTTTAATCTTTGCATACCTTGTGGAGAGCAAGACATTGTTTACTTGTTTAATGCTTTAGGGATATAAGGCAATAAGCGGAGCCGCAGAGAGAACGAAGAAATTATTTAATAGCCTTAACAAACAAATTTTGGTTTTGAAATGTCCAATATGTGACGGTGATACTAAAGTACTAAACCACGCCCAATATTTACTGGGTAGTGATGGAGACAATGTACAATGCACAATGTGCATCTGTTTAAAATCAACATCTCCTAACACATCCAATTCTGAGCTATCAAAAGAACATTAGGGATAAAACAAAAACAGATGAACTCTAATGATAAACAAAACACAAAAACTCCAAGCAAACATAAGAAAAATCAATAAACATGAACCCCAAAAAAACACGAGTCTTATAAAAAATATTCCGTAGTATACTTCCTCCATTCCCCATATAGTAACAAAATCTCCCAAATATGTCTTATAATAATATACTTCCTTCATTCTCTTATATAGCATCAAAATCTTCCAAATAAATATCATGAAATTTAATCTCTAGACCTCGGGATATGTACTTTAATTAACGAGGAGTATTACTCTACTACCTTAACCTCAACCTCTACAATCGATTTTATTTTGAGACGAAAAGAGTATACTTTTGTAGGTGGATATCCAAGGAAGGGAAGGATTTATCTAGTGCGCAAACAAGTAAAAACAGTAGTCGTACTTCCTTTTGTTGTGAAAACATAATTTCATTCCTCCAACCTCTGGGCGAACGACGCGAGCGAAAGCAGCAAAACCAACACAAATCGCAGAGCCTTCGAAGAGGAGAGAGAAAATGGAGATGGAGTTGGAAGGTGGAAGAACGAAGCCATTGACATACAAAATCAAAGCTATGTCTCGAGAAACTTCTGCTCAGAAAGCCACCAATGTTCTTGACGCCGACCTCCGCAATTACTGGTCTACTGGTACTAATACTAAGGAGTGGATTTTACTTGAACTCAATGTAATTTCTCTTCTTAATCTTCCTTCAATTTTTGCTTCATTTTCACCTTAATTTTGTTGTTGTTTTGCAATTTAGGAAGTTTTGGTTTTCGATTCATTGTTTTTGCTTTAATTTTTGCTTGTTTTTTTGGTGAATTGTTGAATTGAGTAATTACTGATCACGTTTTTGCCAGTTTGATTGATTTTTGGTTTCTGGTGGATACATTAGGGTTTATGTTAATTTATGTTAGAATTAATGATTGTTAATTAAGGAAGAGTAATTGAGCAATGGTTTCAGCTTAATTTAGGTCTGTTAATGCAATAATTGATTAAATTTGGTTGGGAAGAGTGATGCTGAAGATACTGACATGATTTCCATAACGCGCCAGGACGGTATATACATGAGATTTTGATAAAAAATAATGGTGTTTCAAGTAGTCGGGAAATATGTGAGAGTACAGATTGGGGTTACATAACACGACAGGACGGTGTTTATATGAGATTCAGGAAATAATATCTATATGATAAGTAGATTGACCAACTTGATTAATTGAGGATCTTTCCTTCAATTTATCTAGCATTGTTAATCGCGTAATTTCTTATGTAAAAGTTATTCAGTTTTGTTTTCTGTTTCTGTGTTTTTTGTACTCTGTAGTGTGGCCTATCTCAAAACGGAAATAACTGAAGTAATCTAGCTAACCTAGCAATAATATATTGCATATTTAGGTCCTTGTATACAACTGACTAGCTAGTCAACAAGAAACTGACCTTGGTAAAAGTTAGAGGAAGCGCATTTGTTAATGTGCATGTAGGTCTTGTTGTATGAACACCCATTTTATGCATCAGCCCCCCCGCCCCTTCCCCCAAAATAATGGTCGCTTCAGTGCTTCCTTGGTCATTTCTATAAACCATTTACCTTCTGCATGGTTTAAGAGGCCTTGTAATTTATATAATTCGTTTTTTTATATGCATGTCTGAATTTTTTTCTCTGTACTATGATCATGAACTATTTGAAGTTTGTTTCAAGGTTTATCAAGTGCATGACACCATGAGTTCTATCTTCAAGAACTTACCATTGTGTTTCAATCACGTGATGGGTTTCTGTATTTTCTGCAGGAACCGTGTCTTTTATCTCATATACGAATACACAATAAATCTGTTCTGGAGTGGGAAGTTGCTGCAGGCTTGCGTTACAAGGTTAACAGCTTGAAGTAATAGATTCTGGATAAGTATATGTTGATTAATCTGTTGCTTAAAGCTACTGTTAATTTGATGTAGTAATGCTTTGTATATAGACACCTTGAAGACTGTAGCTTATATTAGGAGAGTGATATCTAAGAGAAGCATAAATGCAAATTTTCAAGACATGGAGCCAAAAATGTGTCTTAAATGAGCTGACTGTGAGATGTGATTTACAAATATGGTGTAGTAACTGTAGTTCAAGTTGGTATATATTTTATCTCTTGGTAAATTTATTTGGTGACAACAAAAGATTTACCTTTTAGATGCGTATTAAAACTAAAACCTTGTGGTGGAAATGAAATTCTTGAATTTTCACGTAGTCACAACATAAAGTTTCATTTAGATGGAATCATCCTTTAGGGCATGCTTGGATTGAGGGAAGGGTAACTAAAGTCAAACTAATCAAAATGAAAGTGAATATAGGGAAGGAGGAGATAGTGATGGTGTGATTGTAAGGAAAATTATGTAGTGATTTGTGGTATGAGATAAGGAAAGAGGAACTAATACCCTCATTTTGAGAGTAATAGTTACACTAGGGGGAAGGTGGGTAACTATTACCCTCATTACGAGGATAATAATTCCTCCATCTCTCTCTTTTCCTCATGTCACAACTATCTTATTTCATTTGTAAGCACCTTGTCTCCTACAACAACACCTCTAATTACTTATGTTTTTTCAAGTTTGACTTTTATTACCCCCTTAACATATTACTCCCAATCCAAGCATGCCTTTATGAGAAACAAATAATGTACTATAAACAAGTTGATGACTTGCTGAGTTAATCCCATTATTGTTTTTATTAACCTGTCCTTGACTTGTTAGCTCTAATGTAGTAATAATAGATTCACTTGTCTTTGGCTTGTTGGATTTTAATGGTTTAAATTATCACTAAAAGCCTCTACTCCTGTTATGTTGTATAGCAGTAGATGGTTCAGGAAACAGCCTTTCTGCTGTATTGGGAGGAGACTGCTTTAGTTTGCCTGTTGTATTGGGAGGAGACTGCTTTAGTTCGACAAAATAACCCTTCTAACACTGCCAAATATGGGCAAGATCAGATAGATTTCTGTACATTAATCTGATATTCTCTTAGAATATTTTATCTTCAAGTTGAATTATAATAAAATGGTCATATATTTTATTTATTTATTTTTTTTATCGTGGTTGATTGAAGCCGGACTATGGCATCTCCTGTAAAGTTACTCTTCTTTATTTAGGAGGAATGAAGAAACTTCAGCTCGGGTTGGATGGGTGTTATGATGGAGGATTTTGAATGGCCTACTTCAAATATGTTATGATGTAGGAGTTTGAATGGCCTACTTCAAATATGTTATCATAGAGGAGTTTGAATGGCCTACTTCAAATACAAGTTGTGGGAGGGATTTCTGACTAAAACTACCCCACTCAAATTATAAGTTGGCTTGAAAAGTTTGCTAACTAATGTTGATTTGCAGTTGCTATTTATTTGGTAATGTACCAGAATTCTTCTGGATTGATTTGTATCATTAGCAAATGTATTTCTGTTGGTTCTTTAGCTAGCATGTTCTAGTGTGCTACAGTGTCATACATGATGTATGCACCCAAAGGGAAAGGGAATAGTTTTATGGATGCTGGGTTTGTATTTCTAGTTTATATATGAATTTAAAATTGTTTAAAATCCTTGGTGGTCTTTTGTTTGATTTGAAGTCTGTTACTTTTGGTCTACACCTTTTATTTTTTCGTGATATGGTGCTGCTTTTTACATTTAACTTGCTGATCAACTTTACTTGCTTTGAAAGCAGCCCGAGACATTTGTAAAGGTTCGTCCGCGATGTGAAGCACCTCGACGAGACATGATTTATTCCATGAATTATACTCCGTGTCGTTATGTTCGATTATCTTGTCTTAGAGGAAGTCCTATTGCTATCTTCTTCATCCAGGTAACCTTTGAACACCAGGATATCCCATTTATTTTATTTGTTAAATCTGGCTCTTTACTTGTGTGTGTGTGTGTGTGTG
Organism: Chenopodium album; assembly: GCF_948465745.1. Lineage (NCBI taxonomy): Eukaryota > Viridiplantae > Streptophyta > Magnoliopsida > Caryophyllales > Amaranthaceae > Chenopodium > Chenopodium album. Next base: position 6,856,412 of record NC_137858.1, read on the forward strand.
TGTGTGTATACATGAAATTTCTCAATAATTGAGCTAGAAGCTTGAGAGAGAAGGCTGAAGCTATGCTAGAGTGTATGGGGAATCAGGAAACCTATAATACGAATTAAACAGAGAAGGCAAGGAAGAGAAAGGATTATGAGAAGAATTGAGAAGTTAGTGTATAGCCTTACTTAGTTAGCCTTGGGAGGGTGTCAACTGTCAAATCTATCTTCAATTTTCTGTAATTTCAATGATATCAATCAAAATCACCATTTTCAGCTCTTCATCATTTTTTCTACCGTGCTGATTTGTAACAAAAGAACTACACACTCCATTTCCTTTTGTTGTGGAAATGTTTGAAAGAACGCAAGTGTAATAGCTTCATAGAGCTCATTGAATATGTATTTTTTCTTCTTTTTGGTGTTAAGAGTGAATCTTGATTGAAAAGTAAAGTAAGTAGTAGTAAATTCCGCCAGATAACTCCTCATAGAACGTATTGGATCTTGAATCCCCTGAATTGGTGTTGCAATAGGTATTTATTTATGAAAAATCCTTCTACATTTCTGACTTAAGAATTAAGGTTTGTATATCACTTTTCGAACGCAATAAATTCTTTAAGAAAATAATATCTATCTCTCATAAGTCATGACTTATTAATAATGTATTACAGGGTCTGTTTTGTTGGGATATTGACTAACAAGTAACAAGAATCCTAAATTAAATAAAACAAACATGCTTCAAATTTATCCTAGAAATATATAATTTACTTGCCTAATATGCATGGAATTTACTTATAAATACTTCCTCCGTTTTTTCATGCATATTACTATGATGTTTTATAAGTTAGTTATTTACGTATTAGGCAAGTAGATTAGATGTAATGGCCAAAAAAATAGACGCTTCAGCATGATAATACACCTTAAAAGAGTTGACGATTACTACAGTCCCCCAAGTATCACTATATGTCTAAAACATCATACTGGAGTGTCTTCTTCTTTTTTTTTTTTTTTTTGCCATTTCGCATTTTATTACTATTAATAGCCTTTATAGAAGTATTTACTGTGAGTTGTCTTGATAGGGAACTGAGTCTCTGGTGTCTCCTTGTTCTTACTAATTAAATTGATGTTGACAATGCAGTTGCCTTTTAAGTTTCCTTTGAAAGGACATTTACAGCTGAAACAGATAATATCTGAATATGGTCATGTCCAGGTGCTTATTCTAGAGCTCTAGAGACTTATCTGGTGTGTGTATTTTTCAGTTGGTCGGGATTTCAGTGCCTCGTCTTGAACCCGAGTTTCAGCCTGTGGTCAATTACCTTCTGCCACAAATTACGACACATGAACAAGATTCCAATGACTTGCATTTTCAGGTGGCACATATATTTTTCTATCATAAGTCATACGTATCTGTGATCTTTCTTTTTTTTCTTCTCCATGATGGACTTCTAACATCTGGTAGCTTGTAGTTGCTTCAAGATATAACAGATCGATTGCATGCCTTCCTTCCTCAACTTGAGGTACGAAATCAGTTTCTGCTTGGTGTCAGAATTTTCTATTCGTGGAGTCATGGTGATGTATGTGATTTCAAGCTCATGTGGTTTTTCGTACCATTGTGCAGTCAGAGCTTACAAAATATGCTGATGATATAGAGACTAGCACTCGATTTCTTGCTATGCTCGCCGGTCCATTTTATCCCATTCTTCAAATTGTCACCGAAAGGTGTGATCCCCCCCGGCTAATTGTTTTATTATTAACTTATTTCTATATTTTTAAAACATTATTTTCTAACAGATTTGAAACTCTTAAAGATACTTGTAACATCTTTACAGCTAAATTATGCCTAATAATTTATCAATGTTGAAACTGAGTACATCTTGGCACGAACACTTTTATGACTACTGTTATGCATTATTATCATCATTCTTGATACCTTTTCTTGCGGAAAAACAAAACTATCTCAGGATGCGGCATCTAATAATGGGCTTTGTAATCGTAGGGTTAATTGCACCAATAGTACTGTTTGGACTTGCATCACAAATATCTTGAGTTGGTTATGGCAATGAAGATCAGTTTTGTTTACTTTTACATATTCTGTGATAGCTGTAATTAATATTGGGTCAGCAATGCGTATACTTAATCTTCTTCTGATTACTATTCACTATACAATGTCTTTGGGGCCATGTTTGACACAAAGGAAGGAAGGAGCTCCAGTTCAACCCCCTCCCAAAAATATATCTAATGCCCATGGTGGGAAATTTGCTGCAGCAAATTCGTTGCTTCTTCAATCTACCAATTTCTCTTAGCCTTATATAATAAGTTACGGGAACAGTTAACACGGTCATGCACACTGATATGAACACACTAAACCTGATTTTTTTATGCTAAATGTTGTGTGCAGCCAAAATCTTATAAAGCTACTGCCTCCCCCCCCCCCCCCCCCCCCTCTCTCTATCTGGCAACTATTTGTTGGCTTTGTTTTCCTTGGCATGCTCTTTGGTTGGATATTGTTTGTTATTCAATTAATTGCCGACTGATGATTAGATAATCTCTGCATGTAAATCTCAGAGAAACCGCAAGATGCTCAGCTACTGGTGTAGACTCTGAAGTTTCTAGAAATAGTCAACCAGTGCCAGCTTTAACTGTTTCCTCCAATTTTGAGGTAGTTCGGTATCTTTTTTTATATCCTATCTTTGAATTACTTCTTTGTTCATTACCCATTTGACCTAAAAAATCGGCCTCTTAAATCTCTTGTTTATAAATTTGACAAGATTGGCTATTTATTCAATATTCCATGATAATTGAGCTGTTTATAGTGATTAAAATGCTCACATTGCTGTTGTCTGCCCCCAGCTTTTTAATATTTTTCTTAAACCTAATTCTTTTCTCTCTCTCTCTCTCTCTCTCTAATTTTTATTGATAACTTCCTTTTCTGTGTTTGCTCATTTGCTGACATTAGATCTCTAAATTATTTACAGCCAAGGAAATTACGCAGCATGTCACCATTTCCTGTACCAACTTCCCGATCAATTGTATTTCGTCCAGATGCCGTATTCACGCTGCTGAGGAAAGCTTTTGCAGATGACGATTTAGGAGCTGTATGCAAAGTGGTATAGAATTTTGTCTTTTTGGTTACTTGTTGCATCCAAGCCATTATATAGGTGTGGGAGGTTTTGTGCCTTCCTCATCTCTCCCCTCTTCATTTACATTAGCTTAGTAATGCAACATATAGTATTATAGCCTGATCTCTTGAACTTATTTTCTTTTAGGCTGCAAAGATTCTCCATCATTTAGCAGAGGCAGCATCAGCACAAGAAGCATCTTTTTTAACCAGAGAGACATCATCTCTGGTTGAAGCACCGGTGTCAAAATCATATCATGTTGCTTTATCAGATTATTCGGAATTGTTTGGAGACCAATTTTGCATTCCAGTTGTTGACTGGAATCCTAGCTATATAAATGTCCTTGATATTGGAGCGGTAGAGGAGGGAATTTTTCATGTTTTATATGCTTGTGCCTCTCAGGTGAGTTGACTTCAGAATTACAATTGTACATCAGCTCAATTTTTTCTTTCTGTTGTATCTTATTTAAGTACATCAACAGTCGTTGCTATGCAGCAAGCTTGAAGTCAGTGCTACTAACTTTTGGTTGACATTACCTCTTATACAAGCGCTGTTGCCAGGTTAGTTATCTTGTAACTTAAAATCATATAATTCTAAAACTTGAAATATTCTAAATTGAGGGAATTCAGAAAGCAGCTTCTTTATTTTTTGGCTGAAAAGATTTTTTCTCTAGCTACATAGAGCTTCTTAGTTATGAAACTTCCTATCTTACTCATTTTTATTTTTATTTTTTTATTTATTTTTATATGCGTTTATCTTAGATGCCTCTTTTTCTCTGTGGGTTGGAGGGGGGTGGGGAGAGCAGATTATTTATTAATGCTATGTTCCTTTTGCATTTTTTCATGTCTTTATTACTTTTTCTTTGATATAGATCCAACCAAAATGAAAGTGTAAATCAGGTCACAGTAGACCATAAGCAAAACTGGACCATACTAGACTAGATCTGCCTATTAAAAAAATTAAAAATGTTATTGTTTGTTCATGACTTTGGAGAACTAAAAGTTGGACCAAAGTACCAAACTAGACCGTATCATTTAGTCAGCAAAGAACAAATAGTTCAGGCAAATTTTAGACCTGATCATTTTGGCTCAGTCTTTAGGTGAATGGAGTATAGTATTAGTTGTTTAAGAATTTTTGAGATAGAAATGTAAGAATTTTTTTTAATTAATGAATTTATAAATACATTTATAATAATGGTTAAAGGATACCCTTAAACTGTGGTAAAGGTACTCTAAGATCGAAGAAATGATGAACCAAGGTGCTCAAGCCTCGACAGTCCATAGAAATAATGAACCCATGAAATCTACTTTGAATGTTTACAGAACCTTTTTATTGGGTTAACAAAAAAGAAACTAATGCTTCAGAGGGCCCTTTTATATTAATTCTGAACAACCATTCATACTCTGTTTTCCTATTTTGTTATGTCTCTGCAAGACCTTAATGATCAAAGAAAGTCATGCACTACATGGAATGTTATTAAAGGGAAGATTTCATTTCTGGTATTAGATCTAAAATGTAGAGATTCCTTTTATTACAAGATTATCATTGGGTATCCTCTTTCATGGCTTTAGGTAATATTTGGCTCATATCCTCATGCTTTCGTAACGTTTGAGGTCCAAACCTATGCACAGCAATCAGTCTTTTTGTGTTTCTTGATTGAGTGTTTTTTCTCTTACATATTTATTAATGCTTTCTGATGAAAGTGAATAAATTGATTTCCTTCTCATAGTTAAACTCTTGGAATCTTGTAGCTCTTCGTCCATCCAATTGTATACTCAGTGTTGATGATACTTTCTCGCAGTGGATGCAGCCTGTTGTACAACAAGCCTTATTGAAGGTTACGTATTGTTGTTGTTGTAGCTATAAATGTGTCTTTTACTGCCCTTGTTTCTTGAATTTTTCTCCTTTTTAATGCTGGGTTGGCATTGCTAGTTTTCTTCTCTCATATAGCAGCTGTTGTTTTGCAGATTATATCAACATTGTCATCACCGGCTTATCATCCACTTCTTCATGGTTGTGCTGGCTATTTGTCTTCATTTTCACCTTCTCATGTGCGTATTTTCTGCTTTCTGCCTCATACTGTATGAGTGTATGTCTTAGTGACGATAAGACAGTTTCTAAGCCTTTAGTATAATTACTTGCATTAACTATGATGCTTTATTCCTTAGGTATTGTGATTGTTTAAGCATGTTTGTATTGGATTTAGTGGCTTAATGTAGTAGTATCTTCTTGTTTTGCTGCTAGACTGATTTTTATTTTTTTTGTGACAGTTTTTACTTGAATTGGGTCTTTTTGGAGAGAGAGGGGGGGGGGGGGGGGGGGGAGGGTTGCAATACCTGCAAAAGGTATGTTATCTTTAAACTGGATATATGAAGAGGACTGTGGCAGGGATTGTTGGAGCCTTGGACATTTTTTAATTAACGTCTTGGATTCAAAGGATTTTGGGATTATATTAAGTTGTGAAAGGGATGGTTTTAAGGATGCCTCATTTAATCTTGTTACTCAAGGTTAATGAGCATCCTAGTTAGTCGTAAAGTGGCAAGGGATGAGGCTTTTGACTTGTTATTCGTCATAAGTTTAGTTTTTGTTTATTATAGTTGTTGATTGATATTGTGTAAATAAGATAAAAAATTATTTGTAACATTAGAATAAACTAGGGTAATTTTTTAGCTAAATTTAGGTGTTTGTTGGATGAGGTGCTAAGTTATAATGTGTTATATGTGTTTAATAGGCACATTTTTTTGTAACAAAAATACTTTTATTTATTTATTTATTTATTTTTTATATTTAAGTGGAACGTGTTTAAATGGCTTTACTATATAGAAAGTGATATAATTTAACGCCTGGTGCAGGCAAAAACTGCTTGTGTCCTGATTGACTTGTGCAGCGGTTCACTTGCACCTTGGATGCCTCGAATCATTGCAAAGGTTGGTTAGAGGATCTTTTTGTTTCTTCATCTTATATTTGGCTTTGTTACCGTTTTTGATTACTTGGTTTAAGAGGAGATTTTTTTTTAAAAAATAAAATAAAAATTAATGGGCCTTTTCTGCTGCAGATAGACTTGGCTGTGGAGCTTCTAGAAGATCTTTTGGGTGTTATTCAGGTATATTTCTTGGTTCCTTTGGATTCTGCATGTTGTTCAATAGTTCTTCATGGATCTGTTTGCAGTTGCCATTCCTTCCTTTTGGATGAATATGCCATGATATTTAGGCCTTTTGGCTTGCAATATTTAACTTGTCTTTGCTTTCATCTTTTGAAATTTGGATGCATGGCGTTACAACAGGGTAAACATCACTCCCTAGTACGTGTCCGTGCTGCCCTTAAATACCTTTTGCTGGCTTTATCTGGTTACGTGGACGATGTACTGGCAGAATACAAGGTAATGAGAACCTCGAGTGAGATTTTTTTTTTACCACCAGTCTTTGTACTGTCCTTCAATTGTTTGCTACCTTACGATGTGCTTTTTAATGTATGAATTTGGTCCATTTATGTAATACTTTTTATATCTTTAATGTCCATGGAGGAAAATTATTAACCTTGTCAGTGTATCAATTGTCTCATGACTCATCACATGTTTCCTTGTACTACTCTTCGTAATAGAAACTAAATCGTCATGCTAAATTGGTAGAAAAGTCAAATTACCTCTTATCTTCAGTCTGACAGTCAAAACTCTTTATTTTACATTTTCAGATATAGATCAGAATAGAATGTACATTTTCAGATATAGATCAGAATAGAAGCTACTCTTAATCTCATTTTGGTCTTTATTCAGGAAGCAAAGCTTAAAGTTCTATTTCTTGTGGAGATGCTGGAGACTTTTCTTGAGCCAGCCTTTTCCGCCTCACAAAGCATGATAAGCTCTGCTGAATTCTCCTATACTTTCCTCAATGCTCATGAAAATACTTGTGCTATTGCACTTCAAGTGATCCGTGCAGCTGTGAAAAAGCCTTCTGTTCTTCCCTCATTAGAACAGGAGTGGCGGCTTGGATCAGTACCTCCTAGGTAATTTTTATGTCTCTATTTCATGGTTTATAGCATCCAATAGGACTCAAAAGGTCTTTTCTGTATACATATCTTCCTCGCGTAACTTTGGTTTTTACTGGCTTTAAACCTGTGAAGTTGTGAATTATCAACATGTTCTCCTTTTCCTTAATTGGCAAGCTGTTCCTCTCACCAACACCTTGCACTCTCTCCTCACGTGGGTCTATTTTTCACTCCTTCAATTTAACCAGCTACTTAATTAACACACTATCCCTGCCTTTTCCAAGTCTTCCTGATTTGATGTGGCTCAATGGCCCTAGTGCCAGTCAAACCCGGCATATTGTTGGGAGACAAAGGGAGTGTATCAATGCTGCTTTAATGCTAATGGTAGTTATTTATTTTTTTATCTATCTATTTATTTATTATCTAAGGGCAATGTGTAGGAAGTAAGGTGTGCAGCTTACTATTACAGGCCTTATGTTCTAGTGATCATTATGCTATCCATTGATTTAAAAAAAATAAAATAATAATTGTAAGATTTGTAACTAAGCTACTAAGTCAGTATCAGTACCTCTATTTTTGAAATTCGTTTGTGATTAATTCTCTCTTTTCTTAAAAATAATAATCAATTCTCATTTAACACATTTTAGACATTTTGAATTTAGGATTGTTTCAGAAATAACTGAAAATTGCTAATTTGCAGAAAATGCAACTTACAGTAATTATTTGTGATATTTGTTCTATTCTCTCATGCTTTGCCTTAAACTATCAATGAGATTTTTGGTAACTTGATTCATCATGCTCAAAGTGCATTAGAACGACACTCAATCTGCCAGCTGAAAATTTGGAGAATGTACTGGTCATTATATTCTGCTCTGTGCATCATAGCCCCTCTCTCAAAGTTTATTATTGTTGTTGGTGTTGGGTTTATTTTATTAATAATTTTTTTTTATTCTTTTCAATTTCTTTTTTAATGCAGTGTACTTCTATCCATTTTGGACCCGCACCTGCAGTTACTACCTGATATTGACTTTTGCAAGCCTTCTCTCTCCAAGTCCGAGAAAGAAATTTTGAACTCATCTTCATCGCCGCATGCATCTAGTGAAGGAAACTCTGCTCTAAAATACCCTGGTCCAGATGAAGGGGATGGAATGACAGATGGTCACGGCAAATTGGATATTCTAGAAGATGCCAGCCTTTTGTTTGCCCCGGAGGAGCTGAGAAATCTTGCACTACTGAACTCTTTCGGAAGTGTTATCAATGGTATGCAGGCTACCCATTCAGATCCCAACCATGATGATACACCTGTTATCGGGGAAGAAAAAATTACTGGTGTTCGCAAGTGTGCTACATCGGATTCCGGATTTTCCATGAAATATTTTACCTTGCATCTTAATCATACCCAACTATTAGACTATGAGATCTGCAAATCTCGAGCATCTGAATTTCAGCGTTTGGCTTTGGACCTGCATTCTCAGGGAAATGTGAACCTTGAAGGTCACAATGCTGCAATAGATGCTATGATCCTGTCTGCTGAATGCTATATCAATCCTTTTATGATTTCTGTGAAAGAGCATTCAGTGTTATGTAATCAAGTGAAGATTCCTGGGACAAAATATCCCCATGATCAAGAGATTTCTGAACTTAGGAAAGCCCTAGGAAAAGGAAACTGCAATCTGGAAACAATAAGTCACCTTGAGAGGAAGAGAGACAAAGTGTTTGTCCAAATATTGCTTGAGGCTGCTGAGATGGACAGGAGCTATTACCAGAAAGTGTCCGATGGAGATCAGTGCCCATATGGTGCTGGGAGTGATGATGAATCTGGAAATTTTTCTGTGAATGATGATGCATCTGTAGATGCGATAACATTGGTTAGGAGAAACCAAGAATTGCTGTGCAATTTTTTAATTCATCAATTGCAAAGAGAGCAACAGTCATTGCATGCAACTCTTATGCAGTCTCTTGTGTTATTGTTATATTCGGCCACTAAGCTTCTTTGCTCTCCTGAAAATGTGATTGACATTATCCTAGGTTCTGCTGAGCAACTTAACAGGTCTTTGATGTCTACTCTTCACCAGTATAAGGAGGGGAATCTGCAGCTTAACCCAGAAAGGATATATAGAGTACAAAGGCATTGGATGATTCTTCAAAGCTTGGTCATTGCTTCTAGTGGAGGAAACAGTAGATCAAACAATGTATTTAATGTGAGTGGCTGTCAGTATAGCAATCTTATTCCCCCATCAACCTGGATATGCAAGATATCAACATTTTCTTCATGTATTTTTCCTCTGGTCCGCTATCTTGGTTGGATGGCAGTATCACGGAATGCCAAAGGATACCTGACCCAACGTCTTTTCCTTGCCTCAAATTTGTCACAATTGACAAATTTGTTGTCCATATTTTCTGATGATCTGGGAGTATTGGAACTTGGTGGAGACAGGAAAGAGGTTCTGGATTTGGAAGAGTTAAAAGGAAAACCAGACACCAATAAGGCAGATAACTTTTCCCAGCAGAAATATCAAGAGCAGTCGTTTGCTGTAATATACCCAGACCTAAGTAAAATATTACCTGACATGCAAAAAGAATTTGAAGTTTTCAGAGAAACAATTTTAGAGGCTGTTTCTCTGCAGTTGAGATCTCTTGCATCAACTGCAGTTCCAGATATATTGTGTTGGTTCTCTGATCTGTGCTTGTCACCCTTCCTCCAGAAGGCGGACAAGACTCATGATAGTTATCCTCAAACTAAGGGTTACCATGCCAAAAATGCCAAGGCAATCATTCTATTTGTATTTGAGGCTATTATAGGTGAGCACATGGAAGCCATCATTCCGGAGATGCCGAGATTGGTGCAGGTGCTTGGCTCTCTTTGCAAAAGTTCTTATTGTGACACGTCATTTCTCAGGTCTATATTACGCTTACTAAAACCCATAATTTCATATTCTTTGAGCAAGAAATTAAATGAAGAAAAGTATATAAATTGTGATTCATGTCTTGATTTTGAGAGTCTATGCTTTGATGAGCTCTTTACATACATCAGACAGGAGCAAGAGAATATGGATTCTTCCACCATAAAGGTCAACAAGGCTCTCATTATTTTTATTTTAGCTTCTGTCTTTCGTGATCTGTCATTTGATCGGAAAAGGGAGGTCATTCAATCGTCTGTCCATTGGGTGGATTTTCCTTCATTAGAGCCGACAACTGCATTCTACGATTATCTTAGCTCATTTCAGCAACTTTTGCAAAGTTGCAATGGATTTTTAGTGGAAAATTTAAGAGTACTTGGTCTTATACCTATGCCTCGCACTGTTGATGTAACTGTTAAGTCACCTGGAAACAATGGTTTGGAATCTAATGCATGGTTTCCTGATAATTTCTGTTATGGTAGTGAAAAAGAGGAGTTTGAGACGACTGAAGGAGATATCAGTGGTAGTTCTACGGTAGGTACTGACGTTCATCATCTGTCTTTAGAAGAGATAGAAGGCTTCTGTGGGGACTTATGCAGTCTCATTTCTAGTCTAAATAAATCAATTGAATCATGTTGGAATCTTCATCCACAACTCTCTAGGAGTCTTGCTGTCTATTCTTCCCAGTGCTTAATGTACTCAAGATGCTTGTTTTCTGTTATGCAAGAAATTTCTGGTCTGGAAGAACACAACACATTGGTCTGCAAGACATTTGATGAATTCTTCGCTCATTGGAAAAATGGTATAGAAGGGCTTGCGGAAAATATTCCTCTGGTTCTGGAGAATAGTTGCTGGGAAGTTGCGTCTACTATGGTCGATTGTTTACTCAAAGTGCCAGCATTTTGTAGCCTGGATAACGTGGTTTCTACACTAAGCTCTGTGATTGAAAATATCATGCTAAATGCCCCAAAAATTTCTTGGCGCTTGCAAACTGATAGATGGCTGTCCAATTTATTTTCTAGGGGTATTCTTATGCATGAGAGTGGGATATGTCTAATAGAATTAATTTCTAAAATGTTGAGCCATCTTGAACCAGAGCAACGTTTTACTGCACTTCTGCATTTAGGTAGACTCTTTGGCCTAGATGTGAATGGTGGTTGGGTGGTTCTCACTTCTCCATCGTTTGACAAATTAGCTTCAAAAGATAGTGCTGTTTGCATCTCAGAATCAGTCTTATCCCAGCTTGTTTTGAACACATGGGATCAAGTCTCTCATATGGCTTCGTTTGACACATCACTGCACTTGAGGACTGTTGCTATGGCGCTTCTTGTTCATTATATTCCATTTGCCAACCTTGCCAAATTGCAATCTTTTCTTGAAACTGCTGACACGCTTTTCCAGACGTTGGGAAGTTTTGCTTATCCCATGGGTGAGGGTCTGTTTGCTCAACTTTCATTAGCACTAATTGCTGGTGCTTGCCTGTACTGCCCAGCTGAATATATGTCGTTGGTTCCTCAAAGTGTTTGGAGATATCTAGAAACCCTAGGAGGTTCCAAATCTGGTATGTTTATCTGTATTTTGATTGTTTATTGTGTTAACCTATATCCCTCACTCTTTCCCATCAATTTTTATTATTTTTTTATTGCTTATATTTGATAATGCCTTCTGCTGGCAGCATATTGCTTCAGGGTAGTTTTCTTTAAGAGCTTACTGCAATGTCTTGTTTAGACAGTAACTTGTTGTCGAAGGATTAAAGGTGAAAACCAAGAAAGGACTTTAGCATCATCCATAAGTTGAACATAATATAGGAACATAATTACTGGGCATCTCATTTGTGTCCAGTCTGAAGTTTGCCTACCTTTCAAGTGCTTAATCTGTAAATGGATTCTAAAAAGGGGTTCAGATATAGACATTTTTGTGTTAGGGATGTTGATTTACAGGATCTGTTGAAGTTTGAAGAAGGAAGGTTGATAAATGGGAAGGGCTATAAGATTGAAAGATAAAAAGAAAAGAGAGGGGTCACCTCTATGGCAGGGTGTTTCTGCCAACACCACTTGCAAGAGGATGATTATGAACTTGTGATATCGTGGAAAGTTGTTTGTATGTAACTCATTGGATTTGAAAGAAGATTGTTGAAAAGTAGCGTCATAATGATATGGCCAAAAGCTGATGTTAATGACCCTCTTTGTGAATCTGTTTAAGACAAACTTGTTAATCATTATAGGCTCAACTCTCAAGGTGTCACACACACACATAAATTATTAAATGGACAAGTTCATAACATATGATTATATGCAAGCTTATATCAATGCTTCATCAAGATGAAATTGTTTCAAATCAGCGTCTTTATCTCTGTCTTCTGTTTTGCATTTTTATTTAGGTAGGGTGCAATTGGGGGTGAAATATTGGAGGGGAGATTTATATCTATCCATTCAATAGTGATTACAGTTAGAGTTGCTGTGGGATTTTGCATATTTAACAATCACAAAGATGTTTAATTTGCATTTCTACAAGTGAAGCATTATTGGAGCTAATATACTGAAACTATGATACCATCCTCACGAGCCTTCACCCTTCAGTTATATGTTTTTGACATTGCCATTGTACTTCTATGGCAGGCAGAGTTGGGGAAATGGAGAAGAGGATTTGCCAAGCTTTGTGTAAAGTTAAGAGCGATGAAGAAGAAGCCAAAGAGGTAGGTTATGAGATTTATTTGTTGTTTTACCCTTTCTTTTTAGGTTATTTTTGTGGCCCTTTGGTTTACTGAGGCCAATGTTGAGGTTTAGCTGAGGAGGAAAAGTGGACCATGGACCTAACATACAAAATTGAGGGGAAGGTCTAATTTGTTAGGGACCCCACTTTGCATTACATGCAAAGACACCATGCTAGGTTGAACCCTGGTGGTTTCTGTAGATTTGTATATTTTCATGACAATCAAGATCTATTAGCTGGCTTGAGTCATTCTTCTATCTCTATATAACGTATGTAGTCATATCTTCTCGTTCATTGTCACTTCTTTTCACTGTATTTTCATGGCTGGAAATTTGTAATTTTTCTGTTGATTTCTCTCACAAGGCCCTGAAGGAAGCACTTTCTTCTTGCCAATCGAAAGAATTTGATCCTGAGTTCGGAAATACTCGTGAATCTGTTCTTCAGGTAAAATATATTTTCCTATCTTCCAAATTTGTTTTGTCATAGAAACTGCCATAGCCATGAAGGAATTTTCAATTATTATTTTTTCCTTGTCTTATACGAAGTATGAAACCCACTTTTTTCACGATTTATTTATGGATTCATTGCTGTTTCTTGCAGGTTCTTGCTAATTTAACTTCTGTACAAGCATACTTTGATTTGTTTGCTGAAAAGATGGACCAAGAAGCTGGAGTAAGTTACTCCCGTGTCTCCAGATGCGATAAATTGGGACTATATGCATCTAGTTTAATTAATTATTAAAAATAAATATTTTGTAGGAGCTAGAGGAAGCTGAACTGGAGATGGAAATTCTTCAACAAGAGCTTCCGCTGCTGGACATTAATCCTCAAAATGAAGTTGCCTTTCCTTCATGTAATGACTTCACCTTGATATTCTAGAGCTATGGTATTGATGAGTTTGAGCTCTCTCTTGACATTGTTTAATAAATCTCATGGAATTTTCTCATCTTTTTATCTGCAGCTGATGCAAAGGATGGACATCGACTGCAGCAAATTAAGGATGGCATTCGTTCTATGTATGATTATTTGCTGTTTTGTTACTCTGTGTTCTCTTTCCTTTGTGAAAATTGAGGGAGGGGTAAACCGTACCATAACACCTAATCAATCGAAACAAATACGTACCAAAACACCTAATCCTGAAATTTTTCGGCCCAGGATCACTATATTGAGGAGGAACAGGTCATTCAAAAGTAATGCAGCATATATTCCTTACAGCCTATGCCCTATAATGTTCAGTCAATTGTATGGATTTTTGCATGAGTTAATCTTTCATGTACAATGCTGCCGATATGACTGCAGATTGCTGTTGAATCATAAATGATTTCTTAAGGAGGCTTGATTAAATTTTATAGAATATTAGAATTTATACTATACAAATTATTCTAGGGTTACAGTTATGAGATCATTGGAAAATAGTTACATTCCTAATATACACAAATTCTCTATTTATGGACCTGTGGTTTTCTTTGCCATACTTTTGCTTGTCTTCATTTTTAATACTATTTTATCATTCAAGCTCTTGACCAGATCTTTCTCGATTCACTTCTTTCTTGGTCTATTAATTGCCCTTGTAAGTTCTAGGTTTTTTGGAGGTACAGTTAGTATTTTTACTCACTAAAGGCTACTGCTTCATTCTATTCCAGAGAGAAATCTAGAATCAAGGAAGAAATAATAGAGCGAAGGCAGAAGAAACTTATGTTGAGACACAGACGCCAGAAATATCTTGAAGAAGCTGCTTTACGAGAAGCAGAACGACTGCAAGAACTTGATAGGTTTGAATCCAATATATATAGTGATTAATAATACTCTGGTTCTGATATACCTTAGTAGTAACACATGTGTTTAGTCTTCCTAGTAATACTGTTTTTATGAATTTAGACAAAGAACTTCAGAAATGGAAAAGGACATTGAAAGGCAGCGGATGCTGGAGCTAGAGCGTGCCAAAACCAATGAACTTCGATATAATCTTGATTTAGAGAAAGAAAAGCAAACACAGGTGAGAAAATTTTGATATGATCTTGACTATCCAAGAAATGACTTTTTCCCGTCGTGTTTTTGGCTCTGAAGTTATTTATTCACATGTGATGCTTACCAACTCATCATAATTACATGTAGAGAGAACTTCAACGTGAGTTGGAGCAAGTGGAGTCTGGAAGCAGACCACCGCGAAGAGAATTTTCTTCTTCCACTCATAGCAGGTAATTGTCATGCATCATTTGTTCCAAGTTTTGGCTTGTTTTGTTCTTTAGTTCCATTGGTTGTGTATAAGTCCAAGGCTGGGTATATTGTGTAGCAGCTAAATAATACACATGGGTAACTAAGTAACTTGGGATACTTTGTCTCAGATACTCAAAATTTATGATGATAAATGTATTTATATTTTCTGAAGTGGTACAGAAATTGAGGAAAATTGTTAAAATCAGAGAAATATGAGTGGATAGAGAGAGAATAATGTATGAGAAAGTATTGACTTGAGACTTGAGAGTGAGAGAGGTTGATGTGGAGGGAAAATACGAATTTAATGTAATTTTTTTGAGAAGGTAAATATGGGGGGGGGGGGGGGGGGGGCGTAGGGAGTACCAAATAACGGAATGAATTGCAATGTCCTTTCACTATGCCACATTATATTGCATGCCCTTTTTTGTTAATAGCTGTTCTTAGGGTTAAGAGTTATCATGTTATCAATCTGAAAGTCATTTGTATGATACTATTATGACTTTTATGAGAGAAAAAAAATACATCATGTCACCTATTTGAACTCATGGATAGTCTGAACTCACATAGAGGTCATTATTGAATTGACCTTGTAGGGTTCGGCGTCAGCACTGAAGAAGATTTTAAGCCTCAACTTGGCTCAAATGTAGATTGTCAGAGAATGTTGATGCTGTAATGGTCAATTTCAAGCATAGTTCCACTTTTCAGTTAAGTGGTGATGTAGTATGAGCTCTCTTATATTAGTAAAACAAAAACGATGTAAGGTGACTAGGTGAGCCATGCCTAGCCTGTGGATTTATGGACTCAGACCCATCGTGGTCAGTTTTAGCTAGCTGTTTGAGGTTGGATCAACCAAGCTGGAGCTGTGCTAAGCTTGAAACAAGCAAACCTAAGTGTCAGCTCAAGCCAGTGATGCTTATTGATGATGAACATGAGATGCTTGTGGAATAGGACACATTTATTGGAAACCTACAATAACAATTGGATAATTTTTATTATCTAGAGCGATTTGTAATAGAAAAAAATCAGGCTCAAGTTTAGCTGCGTATATTGTAAAAGGATGGGATTATCAATATGAGAGTTCCGATGGAAGGGAGACTAAAAGATAGTTATAACCAGTGCTACCTAATTCGCTATTATGAGATTTGGTACGGGTTAGCGCTTTACTACCTAATTTTTTAGATGGGTCAAACATTACAAGTTTACTTGTGTGATTTGCCTTTTTCGGTTTACTGTATGTGGGCAATTGGGCTACACTGGTGGATACAACCAAATTAACGTTTCAACCCATTCCAATTTGTGTCTACAGATACATTCAGCAGCAGCATCTTTCTAAAGAAGCTCCCGCTCAACTTATGAGGAAGGAGAGGGAGGGAGGGGGGGGGGGGGGGGGGGTGATGGGGGGGAGGTTCAGATGTATGCAGCCTTAGCCCTATGATAACAGAGGGCTGATTCTATTTGGCAGTAAGATAGCAATAGCCGTCTGCTAGGGTAAAAAACACTAATGAACCATATTTGTTCAAAATTTAATTGTTGGCTTCCTTGTAAATGGCGTTTTATCCATGTCTACAGTGTCTAAAATCTGTGTTAAACTTTCTATGTACATCATAAATTCATAATTCTTATCAGCTGCTCCTGACCTTTTTTTTTTTGTTACCTTTGCAGCCGTCCGCGTGATCGGTATCGGGACAGAGAGAATGGGAGGTCCAACACTGATGTCAGCTTAAGAGGAAGTAACACCGGCTTACCTCCTGATATGTCAGTCAACACCCAGTCTCTTACTACAACACCCACTGTCGTCCTCTCTGGTTCGAGGACATTCCCAGTTCAACCTCCAACAATCCTTCAAGCACGTGATCGCACTGATGAGTGCAGCAGCAGTTATGAGGAGAACTTTGATGGGAGTAAGGATTCTGGAGATACAGGTAGCACTGGTGATCCCGAGCTAGGGCCAGGATTTGATGGCCTCTCTGGTGGATTTGGTTCTCAAAGACATGGATCAAGAGGAAGCAAGTCCAGGCAAATATTGGAGAGAAGAGAACGAGATGGAAGACGTGAAGGAAAATGGGAGAGAAAACATTCATAGTTATCTAATCTGTAAAATATGCTGAAGTTCTGACCAACTTTCGAATGTACAGGTCAGCTGCAACTGAAGGATGGACCAGAGGCACATAATATGCATAAAGCGGATCTAAAGTGAAATGAGTATAGAGATAAATTAGTTGTGTTGTAATCTGTTGTATGAATATTTGTTGCATTACCAAATGTGGTCAGTGCTCTCAATTTGTTAGTGCTGTAGACAACGTAGCGTCCATGAATTTGATCGCGAAAACTGTAGCAATTATAAAGGGGTGAGTTAGGGTAAAAGGTATAGCATGTTACAAGGCTGTACATAGTTTCAGATGTAGGAAGATAATTTTAAGGTAAAATTGGTATAAACCACCTTTTTTGTCCAACTTTTTTGAAAAAACCACCTGTTAAGTTTTTTTTTTTTTTAACTAAACCACCTTTTAAGTACCTAAATTTTTTATTGCACCACCCCTATTTCAAATCTAACATATTGTATCTCAACCATCCACTTCCAAATCATCAACCATAGCAAATCTTTCCCTTCCATCTCAACCATCCACTTCAATTACCTCAATTTAGGTTTTGAGAATAAACAAATACAACAATTTAATTTTTGTAGCAAAATTAAGTTTGGTTTTTTAGAGCTTTACTCAATTTAGTCGTGCATATATATAAAGGGGAGGGTCAAATGTTTTTGGAGGTGAAAAAAATACATGATTTAGGAGCGAAAGTCACAAGTTGTGGACCCCTTTGACGTTTTAGTTAATTTTTTCGTCATAATTTGAAATAGGGGTGGTGCAATTGAAAATTTAGATACTTAAAAGATGGTTTAATTAATAAAAAACATAAAAGGTGATTTTTTCAAAAAAGTTGAACATAAAAGGTGGTTTTTACCAATTTTACCTAATTTTAATCCAAAGACCACACACATATGTTGTGATTGTAATACATTTTGTAGTAGAAAAACTAGTTTTCAGTCCAAATCGTTTCAGGCCACACTGTCGGCGAGTGGAACTGTTTAATTATTTTCTTCTTGCTCATTCATGTACTTTCTGCTATTATCACCCCAAATATTACAAACGTCTTTACCTTTCCATTAAGAAAACAACAATACACCTCTTATATGGACTCTAATACAAAATCAGGTAACAAAGTTCTAGATTAACTAATGAAGCAATGAGCGGTTTTGGGTAAATCCACATCGAGTATCTAATCTGCTACAAGTCATCCCTCCAAATACAAAAAAGATGGCATTTGACACTAAATTGAATCTAAATGAGGTGAATTTACTTATAAAAAGTGTACAAGGCAAATGAGATAAATATATATTTGTATACCAGGGCCTATAAACGACCCGATACTTCCAACAGCAAAAATAAGTAAACATAAAACATAAGCCAGATCAATCCCCTATAATACAGTATTATTGAGTTTAATGATAATAGCAAAATGTCTTCACTTCCATTTCTTGAACTTTCCTCGCCCAAATAGGCCATGTCCCCCATGATGCTTCCAGCGCTTGCCAAACTTTCCATGCTTGAACTTCCCATGATGACCAAAGCCGCCATACATACCATGTCCATGCGAATGATGGTGTCCGTGTGAGAGATGATGCGCTCCATAAAGAGCTGCAGCGGCTGCAGCACCTCCAGCTAAGAGTCCCATATTTGGTCTAAAGCCTTTTCAATACAAAACACGTTATATTACAAACATCAGTTGACAGCAATAGTAATGAAGTACTAATCAAAAGTAAGCAATAATGCCAAAATGATAAAGAAGTAAAATCTAAAGGATGTACCTGAATGATGGGAAGACGAATGATGAGGATAACCAGATGAATGAGGATACCCTCCAGGAGGAGGATACCCGGCAGGGGGATAGCCCCCGTGGGGTGGATAGCCAGAAGGCGGATATCCACCAGGAGGCGGGTATGGTGGGTAAGAGTCATAGGAGTGGGATGGATAAGGCTGTGGTGGATACTGTTGAGGCGGATATCCGTGTGGGGGAGGGTATGCACCATATCCATGACCGTGAGGACGATGATGTCCTGCAGCATATCCCATCATACCTGAAAACAGACGTTTGTCTGTTGTATCATTGTTATTCGGCCTGTCCATCTTGCAGACCAGGTGAAATTACTGCAACAGCAATAATCAATTAAGCTAATTTAGATTACTATTCAAAGAAATAAGTATCATAAAATCAGAATGACAATAATCAAGATATTATGTCTAGCAATACTAGATATTACTCATATCAATGTTGTGACTCAAGGATCAGGGATCACAATGATAAACCCTTCACAAAAAAAATGTTGTACTCCCTCCGTCCTTAGTCTTTACAGAATAGCCTATATCTAATTATCCGCGATTGAATCTTTTATCTTATACAAGTACATTCCAACATATCAATATAGTATTTCATTTAAATCTTTAGTAAACTTGAGCATTTTAAGGCTTAACTTGCTAATTTTGAAAGTGACCTAATACAAAGTATTTTTTTGTGACTGACTTAAAAAACCATGGCCTATTATAATGGGCTATACATGATTATATTTCTACAAGTTTTATATAGGATTCTTACGATAAATCTCCTACCAGAAATCATTGATATTATACTTGGATTAATGATTTCTTTTAAATTTCATGATTTGAGGTACAAATTTGTAAACAAAAAAAAAATTCTGTTGAAAGTACAGGTGTTACATCTTCTGCAAAATCATTTTTTTAAAAACTCTCATAGAAATAATTTTGAAGATATGAAAAAATCATGTAATATGTTTATGACTTTAATTTAAATTACCTACAATAACTCATATTTATTCATTAAATTGCTAGTTGTCGTAATATATTAGTTGGGTTTAACATGATCCGAAGCATTCCATCAACAAATAGCCACAAAAATAAATCAAAAACATAAAAACAAAAAAATGATCATAGAAAAAACAGAGGGGAAGGGGGAAATCAAAGAAGAAAATTAAATAACTAATTCTTTTGTATAAAAATAAAACGAAAATAAGGTTTCAAAAAAAAAAAAAAAAAAACGAAAATAACAAACAAATTTAAATCAATGAATAGAAGATAACCTAATCAAACTTCAGAATTTGATCCTCAAGAATTTTCCTTTGGTTCTTGTTCTTGTTTTTTTGGTTTGGTGTGAAAAATGTTAAATTTGAAGGTTTGAGAACTTTGATATAAGTGGTTAAAAATCAGGGAACCACAATTTATATTCCGTATATATACGCGTTGCTTCGACGCGTTATATAATACTCCGTATTTTCTATGTTTTTCTCCTCCTAAAGTTTTTAAAGTACTCCCTCCGTTTTTAAATACTTGCTCCATTTTTTTTTTTGCGGCCATTTATAAATACTTGCTCCATTTTCTTTTTTTAGAAAGCTTTTATAATATTTAATTCATTTTTGTCAATTAGAGTACCCAATTTTATTACTTTTAGATTCACTCTCCTCCAATTTACCTTCAACCAACCCTACTATCTCCATATTTTAATACTTTCTCCAATATCTCCTAAAACTCCGCGCATGAAAAAATGGAGCAAGTATTTAAAAACGGAGGGAGTACGTACCTTGATTAATTGATCATTTACTCCCTCCCGTCCCTTAATGATAGTTCCTTATGGGCAATTTTTACGTGAATTAATAAGTATAAATAAAAAGTAGTAAAACACATTGAAAAGATAAATATATATTGAGTATGCAAAAAAATAGAGAAATAAAGTAAAAATATTACGAGTACTATGTTCACTGTACGTTATGAAGTAAAAATTCTCATCTAATCCGTTAAATTGAGTAAGAGTAAATTATGATTTGAACTTGTCCTCCGTAATCCCTATTTTAACGCTCTACTAATTGATAAGGAAAATATTGTACAGAAATTAAATTAGGTGATTTCGATATTTCCCCTTTAGGTGACATTTTCTAACACAGTAAACTAATTATCTATAGGTCGTTTTATTACTCGTGTAAACATGTAAAGTAGACAAATTCAATCTAAATAAATTCATTCTCATCCTTAGGAATTAAGATACAATTAAAAAAGTAATCATTGATGAGAAGCTAACACGAAACAGCTTCATAGAGACGTAAGAATCCTTTGCTAATTCTTGGACTAAAGTCATTGGCTTTAATGTTATGTTTCATGTGTGTGATTTTCTAAGTAGTTGGCCTGGACAATTGGTGATTTCATTGATTGTTTTGTTTAACTACTACTCAACTAGTATCTTTTTATATGATAAACAAAGCTCTCTTATTCCAAGAAGATACGTAAAAACTCAAGCCTAAAATTCGAAGTAATCTACTATAAGCTATAACAAACAGTGTAATCAACATTTTCCGACACCTTAATGGAACCTTTAGGTACATAATTAGTGATAAGATTCATCTCTTGCAGCTCTTGACTACCTTACAACATACAAGTATATAAAATCGAACAAAACTCTTGTAGGTCGTTTAAGACCTCTCGTCATTGATTTCAAGCCACCATGCGCCTCTATGTGATATGAACATATACGGTTTCAAACAATCAATAGACACTTTAAGATGCCTAGTCCACAACACATTGAGCTTTTGAGCATATATGGCACAATACACATCAATAGCTAGCACTTAAAAAGATTCGAGGGAATGCCAGGAAGAATTCATTCATTCTTTGACTCACAAGACAACTATCCAAAATATCTAGGAGAAAAGGATTCTCAACCCTCAATTGATCTCTTAGGAGTTCAGATGTGCCAAGATTCAAAAAGATCGTATAGACCACTCATGTGACATTGCATACATCAAATTTGTAGACTGTATTGGACCACCAATTATAGTCGCAAGGTTGACCCGTGAGGGGTTCCTGCCCTAGGCGATAGGGCCATTCATCATACCTACCCAAAAAAAAAAAAATTTACAGTGGCAGGGTTTGCCTCACTTATGCCCTTAGGTGACTACATTGGTGAGAGGATCTGCTGGACAACATTGTCGTCTCTGGGTGATCAGCTTGATCCTGTGAACATCTGGTGCAAGATCCACGCTTTTTGAGGAATTTTTTAAATTACGGGGCATGGTGGCGAAAAGTCTTGACACCCTAAGGCATACATCTTAGGGTCATATAATGACGTTTGGAACCATATATGACCATTATATATTGTCAAAAATGTCTGTAATAGGCTTTAGTTCACGAAATCGGTGTAAATTTCGAACGGGTAAATTGATCGATTTAAGGCAAATTGGATGGTTCCACCCACCCAATTGGACTCCCGGAGGGTATTAGAGACCATAGTAAACGTCTCGGCAATTTTTATTTTCGGGCAAAAAAAGGTCAAAAAATTCCAAAATTGAAGGCTATTATCCATGCTTTTTCACTAATTTTTTAGGTTACGGGCCCGGTGGCGAAAATTCTTGAGAACCTAGGGGATAAATCTTAGGGTCATATAATGACGTTTGACCATATATGACCATTATATGTTGTAAAAAATGTCCGTGGTAGGGTTTAGTTCACAAAATCGGTGCAAGTTTTGAACGGGTAAATTGACCGTTTTAAGCCAAATTGGATGATTCCACCCACCCAATAAAACTCCCGGATTTGTATTAGAGACCATGGTAAACATCTCGGTGATTTTTATTTCCGGGCGAAAAAAGTTAAAATTTCCAAAATTGAAGGCTATTATTCATGCTTTTTGAGGAATTTTTCAGGTTACGGGGTTCGATGGCAAAAAGTCTTCAGACTCTAGGGGATACATCTTAGGGTCAGATAATGACGTTTGGAACCATATACGACCATTATATGTTGTCAAAAATGTCCGTGGTAGGCTTCAGTTCACGAAATCGGTGCAAATTTCGAACGGGTAAATTGACCGATTTAAGGCAAATTGGATGGTTCCACCCACCCAGTTGGACTCCCGGAGAGTATTAGGGACCATGGTAAACATCTCGGCAATTTTTATTTTCAGATGAAAAAATGTCAAAAATTTCCAAAATTGAAGGCTATTATCCACTCATTTTCAGTAATTTTTTATATTAGGTTACGGGGCCCGGTGGCGAAAATTCTTGAGACCCTAAGGGATACATCTTAGGGTCTTATAATGACATTTGGAACCATATATGACCATTATATGTTGTAAAAAATGTCCGTGATAGGCTTCAGTTCACGAAATCGGTGCAAGTTTTTAATGGGTAAATGGATCGTTTTAAGGCAAATTGGATGGTTCCACCCACCCAATAGAACTCCTGGAGGGTATTAGAGACCATGGTAAAAATCTTGGCTATTTTCATTTTCGGGTGAAAAAAGGTCAAAAAATTCTAAAATTGAAGGCTATTATCCACGCTTTTTGAGGAATTTTTTAGTTTACGGGGCCTGGTGGCGAAAAGTCTTCAGACCCTAAGAGATACATCTTAGGGTCATATAATAACATTTGGAACCATATATGACCATTACATGTTGTCAAAAATGTCCGTGGTAGGCTTTAGTTCTCGAAATCGGTGTAAATTTCGAACGAGTAAATTGATCGATTTAAGGCAAATTGGATGGTTCCACCCACCCAATTGGACTCCCGGAGGGTATCAGGGAACCTGGTAAACATCTCGGCAATTTTTATTTTCGGGCGAAAAAAGGTAAAATTATTCCAAAATTGAAGGCTTATTATCCACGCTTTTTGAGGAACTTTTTAAGTTACGGGGCTTGGTGGCGAAAAGTTTTGAGACCCTAAGGGATACATCTTAGGATCATATAATGATGTTTGGAACCATATATGACTATTATATGTTGTCAAAAATGTCCGTGCTAGGCTTTAGTTCACGAAATCGGTGCAAATGTCGAATGGGTAAATTGATCGATTTAAGGCAAATTGGATGTTTCCATCCACCTAATTGGACTCCCGGAGAGTATTAGGGACCATGGTAAACATCTCTGCAATCTTTATTTTCGGACTAAAAAAGGTCAAAACATCTCATCAATCCACGCTTTTTGAGTAATTTTTTAGGTTACAAGGCCCGGTGGCGAAAATTCTTGAGTCCCTAGGGAAACATCTTAGAGACATATAATGATGTTTGGAACCATATTTGACCATTATATGTTGTAAAAAATGTCCGTGGTAGGCTTTAGTTCACAAAATCGGTGCAAGTTTTGAACGGGTAAATTGATCGTTTTAAAGCAAGTTGGATGTTTCAACCCACCCTATAGGACTCCCGGAGGGTATTAGGGACCATGGTAAACATCTCGGAAATTTTTATTTTCGGGCGAAAAAAGGTCTAAAATTTCCAAAATTGAAGGCTATTTATCCACATTTTTCAAGGAATTTTTTAGGTTACGGGGCCTGGTGGCGAAAAGTCTTGTGACCCTAAGGGATACATCTTAGGGTCATATAATGACGTTTGGAACCATATATGACTATTATATAATGTCAAACATGTCCGTGGTAGGCTTTATTTCACGAAATCGATGCAAATTTCGAACGGGGAAAATGACCGATTTAAGGCAAATTGTATGTTTCCACCCTCCAATTGGAATCCCGGAGGGTATTAAGGACCATGGTAAACATCTCGGCAATTTTTATTTTCGGGCGAAAAAAGGTCAAAAATTTCCAATATTGAAGGCTATTATCCACGTTTTTTGAGTAATTTTTTAGGTTACGGGGCCCGGTGGCGAAAATTCTTGAGACCATAGTGGATACATCTTAGGGTCACATAATGATGTTTGGTACCATATATGACCATTATATGTCGTCCAAAATGTACGTGGTAGGTTTTAGTTCACGAAATCGGTGCAAGTTTTGAACGAGTAAATTGACCGTTTTAATGCAAATTGGATGGTTTCACCCACCCAATAGGACTCCCGGAGGTTATTAGGGACCATGGTAAACATCTCGGCAATTTTTATTTTCGGGCGAAAAAGGTCAAAAAATCCCAAAATTGAAGGCTATTATCCACGCTTTTTGAGGAATTTTTTAAGTTATGGGGCCTGGTGCCGAAAAGTTTTGAGACCCTAAGGGATACATCTTAGGGTCATATAATGACGTTTGGAACCATATATAACGATTATATGTTGTCAAAAATGTCCATGGTATGCTTTAGTTCACGAAATCGGTGCAAATTTCGAATGGGTAAATTGATCGATTTAAGGCAAATTGGATGTTTCCATCCACCTAATTAGACTCCCGGAGAGTATCAGGGACCATGGTAAACATCTCGGCAATCTTTATTTTCGGACTAAAAAAAGTCAAAATTTTCCAAAATTGAAGGCTATTATCCACGCTTTTTGAGTAATTTTTTAGGTTAAAAGGCCCGGTTGCGAAAATTCTTGAGTTTTTAGGGGATACATCTTTGGGACATATAATGACGTTTGGAATCATATATGACCATTATATGTTGTAAAAAATGTCTGTGGTAAGCTTTAATTCACGAAATCGGTGCGTTTTGAACGGGTAAATTGACTGTTTTAAGGCAAGTTGGATGTTTCAACCCAC
Organism: Chenopodium album; assembly: GCF_948465745.1. Classification (NCBI taxonomy): domain Eukaryota; kingdom Viridiplantae; phylum Streptophyta; class Magnoliopsida; order Caryophyllales; family Amaranthaceae; genus Chenopodium; species Chenopodium album. The sequence goes on from NC_137858.1 coordinate 6,881,851, forward strand.
CCTATAGGACTCGCGGAGAGTATTAGGGACCATGGTAAACATCTCGGCAATTTTTATTTTCGGGCGAAAAAAGGTCTTAAATTTCCAAAATTGAAGGCTATAATCCACGCTTTTTAAGGAATTTTTTAGGTTCGGGGCCTGGTGGCGAAAAGTCTTGTGACCCTAAGGGATACACCTTAGGGTCATATAATGATGTTTGGAACCATATATGACCATTATATAATGTCAAACATGTCCGTGGTAGGCTTTATTTCACGTAATCGGTGCAAATTTCAAACGGGTAAAATGATCGATTTAAGGCAAATTGTATGTTTCCACCCACCAAATTGGACTCCCAGAGGGTATTATGGACCATGGTAAACATCTCGGTAATTTTTATTTTCGGGCGAAAAAAGGTCTAAAATTTCTAAAATTGAAGGCTGTTATCCACGCTTTTTAAGGAATTTTTTAGGTTACGGGGCCTGGTGGCGAAAAATTTTGTGACCCTAAGGTATACATCTTAGGGTCATATAATGATGTTTGGAACCATATATGACCATTATATAATGTCAAACATGTCCGTGGTAGGCTTTATTTCACGAAATCGGTGCAAATTTCGAACGGGTAAAATGACCAATTTAAGGCAAATTGTATGTTTCTACCCACCCAATTGGAGTCCAGGAGGGTATTAGGGACCATGGTAAGCATCTCGGTAATTTTTAGTTTCGGGCGAAAAAAGGTCAAAAATTTCCAATATTGAAGGCTTATTATCTACGTTTTATGAGTAATATTTTAGGTTACGGGGCCTGGTGGTGAAAATTCTTAAACCATAGGGGATACATCTTAGGGTCATATAATGATGTTTGGAACCATATATGACCATTATATGTCGTCAAAAATGTACGTGGTAGGCTTCAGTTCACGAAATCGGTGCAAGTTTTGAACGGGAAAAATTGACCGTTTTAAGGCAAATTGGATGGTTCTACCCATCCAATAGGACTCCCGGAGGTTATTAGGGACCATGGTAGAAATCTCGGAAATTTTTATTTTCGGGCGAAAAAAGGTAAAAAAATTCCAAAATTAAAGGCTATTATTCATGTTTTTTGAGAATTTTTCAGGTTACGGGGCCTAGTGGCGAAAAGTCTTGAGAATCTAGGGGATACATCTTAGGGTCATATAATGACGTGTGGAACCATATACGACCATTATATGTTGTCAAAAATGTCTGTGGTAGGCTTCAGTTCACGAAATCGGTGCAAGTTTCGAAGGGGTAAATTGATCGTTTCAAGGCAAATTGGATGATTCCACCCACCGATTTGGACTCTCGGAAGGTATTAGGGACCATGGTAAAATTTTCGGTAATTTTTATTTTCAGGCGAAAAAAGGTCAAAAAATTCCAAAATTGAAGGCTATTATCCATGCTTTTTGAGAAATTATTAGGTTACGGGGCTCGGTGGAGAAAAATCTTGAGTCCGTAGGGGATACATTTTTAGGGTTATATAATGACGTTTGGAACCATATTGTAGGGAATATTTCAAGCATTATGACCCCAAACTTGAACCCCACTGTGATCATACACTTAAGTATGGTGGCGTTCCAAAGGGAAAGAAAAGAGAGCAAAAGAGTCGCCAACAAGTTTTAGGAACTTGTAAACCCAAAAGACAATCCAAAAGGACCATCAACTCCATAAGGTCTTGAACCAAACAGGGTTCGGGGACGAGGTACGAATCCAATCTACAAAAGAAAGGACCCGCCCTATAAAATAGGCCTCTACTTTGTTCTGCTCGTATTCATGTGCGCTTTTCGAATAACATGCAAACATTATATTAAACCTAACCTGTTTATCTATGTTGGTTGAATATTAATGCACAAATAAGACTATTATTGGCGATCACTTGTATTAAAATCATATTAGCCTAAACCAAATTAATAATTATCTTATTAAGCGTGATTTCAAGTACAAATTCCCTTTAACAAGCATAAAAGGCGTGATCAAGCAATAACAAATAAATAAATCAAGCAACATAATAATAATCAAAATCATGTTAATAATAAAGCTTAAATAATAATAGCAAGATCCTAGACATGATACTAACAAGATTAATAACAAATCCTAGCATGTCACTAAACAATAAAAATCAAAGCTTTAAACCTAATATGGTACTAACATGCTAACATAATATTAGAAAGCAATAAAAGGCACCCTAAACATGATACTAGAAATCAATAAACATTAATAAGCATGCTTTCTACATTGTGAAAGAAATAGAGAGTAAGCTAATCTACTTACTTTGAAGCCTCGTACCTCTTTCTAATAACAAAATACACAAGTTAGTAAACTTCAATGAAAATAATAAAAAATAATAAAGGAATTAAATTGAAATCAAATTAAATAAAGTTTTGACTAGATTTGGGACCAAACCCTCAGAAAATATCAAACTTTGCACGTCTAGGGCGAAGGCAACTTCGAACTTGGCTAAGTGATTCTAAGTCTTGTGAATGTGGAATATTGTTTGAAAAGGTTGGTTTAGAAAGAGAGAGAAAGAAAGAATTCAGTAATTCTTTATGAGAGTTGATAGAGAGAATTGATTGTTGATGAAAGTTGATGAATAAAAACGGAGGTCGAGGACCCTATTTATAAGAAAACAGTCCGGAAAATCATAGAATTTGATAAGGAATAAAACTTCACTCTGTCGCTAACAAACCGACCTTGTCGCTAGAAATTTATCTTGTCGCCAAGCGACAAGGTCAGGGTCTGTCGCGAGGCGACAAACCTGTCGTTTGGCGACAGAGACAGTTTTTACGGATTTTGTTTTTATCATATCTTTTGATCTAGAAGTCCAAATAAGTCATATAATATGTCGTTGGAAAGCTCTTGAAGTCTACTTTCTAATTCAATTGGAATCAGATTAAAATCTTTTTTAGATAAAAAGATATGGCCGAAATAGTGAAAGGGTGTCAGTTTTGGATAGAGTTTCGTATTTCTTTCATATCTTTTTCGTTATAGCTCGGAATTAATATTATAATATATCATTGGAAAGATAATTTCAAGATCTATCCAACCATATAAAATTTGGATAAAAAATATGAGGCACGAAAATAATATCTGACTGTCTTTGAACATCTTTAAATCCGAATAGAATTAGGAAAGTTTTAAAAAAAGGAAAGTTTATATTTAAATCAAATTCTATGATCTTATCTTTTCAAAAAAGGATAATTAAGATATTTTAGAAACTTATAGAAGATTCTAATCAATCCTAATTAGTTTAGGAATAGGATTAAACCTTTGGACCCTCCTCATGATCATTGGGTCGTAGGTAAAATTCGGTTTGGGCCCAGTTTAGTATTTTGGCCATAACTTCCTCATTATTCATCGGAATTGGGCTTATAATATATCGTTGGAAAGGTCTTTTCAAGCCCCATCCAACTACACCATTATTGGACCCTTATCATGGACCAAACTAAACTGAATTGAACGTTTTTATAAAATAGAGTGGGTTTTCGAAAACAGAAAGAAAGATTTTTAATAAAAACTAACCGCAACAGTTGATTTTTCACACTTTCACCTCATTCGATTATGATTCGACGCGAAAGGTATTCATCACTGGGTTTGGTTTTGGGGAGACACAAATGGGTGTCTACACATATATGACCATTATATGTTGTCAAAAATGTCCGTGGTAAATTTCAGTTCACGAAATCGGTGCAAGTTTCAAACTAGTAAATTGATTGTTTTAAGGCAAAATGGATGGTTCCACCCACCCAATTGGACTCCCGGAGGATATTAGGGACCATGATAAACATCTTGGCAATTTTTATTTCCGGGCAAAAAAAGGTCAAAAAATTCCAAAATTAAAGGCTATTATCCACGTTTTTTGTGGAATTTTTTTAGGTTACGTGGCCTGGTGGGGAAAAGTATTGAGACCCTAGGGGATACATATAACTCGTATTGACCGAGTATCACTTATGTGCAAAACCAAGGACTTCCTTGATACTCAATAACATGATTCAATACCAATATCCTATAGTCAAAAATTTGCTATATTATTAACAACATATCAATACATCTGATGAGACAAAAAAAAAATTGGATTATTGCCCCGCCTGTAATAGAAACAAATTGGGTTAGTTTAGTAGAAAAAACCTCCATGATGTACATCACTACATTCCTATAACATTACTCATATTTTTAAAGCGGGGAGGGGGTAGGGGTTTATCTTGCCCTAAATTACTACTTGAAGTGTCTACACCTCGCTATTTTTTCCGCCTCGGCTATGCTCATATGTCTAATTCCATGATGTTTCATCCAGCCCTCTCCTTGAATAAACAGTTCTTGAAGGGTATTTTTTTCTAGTTTCAGCAACTTGAGGCCTTCATTTACACGGGGAAAGAAACCTTCAGGTCTCAAACACCAACTCCTGAATACGCCATATAAAACATCCATGTCACCTCCAAACCTCTCAACACCACCGCTATAGAACTTAGTGTTGCTCATAAGGATACTATTAAATATCAAACGATCTATTCCACTGGCTAAACTTCTCCATACTGTAATAAAGTCCATGCTGTTTAGACCTTCTTCCAACTTAGACATCTTCCCCTGCAAAAAATCAAGAGCTACTACAAAAGATCTTGTTACTGTCCAGCCTTCTTCAATCATTTCTTGCCACTGCTTCTTATTCTTTATATAATCTCGAATCTGAGCATCAAATCCTCTTAAAACAACATTAGTCATCTTATCAATCCATTCTTTTCTAAACTCCTCTAGTTTCGTGATTTCCTCATCTAAAACCCCATTTTCACTTCCCTCAGTAACACCAGTGGAAAGACTACTCTCTCCAAAAACTTTTCCTGATTCATTGTCATCTGCAAGTCCCATTTCAACAAAGATAATATCATCACACCATTCGACTAAGATAGACTCGAGATGGTGAGCAGAATTAACTGCTGTCATAACTCTGGCCACAGCATCATCATCTGCCAAAGCTGTGAGCCCTTCTGCTTCTTGACATTTGGTAAGCAAGCAATTCAGGAAGGTCTGAATTATTGGAGCACCCACTAGTCTGACAAATTGAGATCTCAAAAACACAGAAGGTATTGATCTACAGCGGTCAATGACTGATGATACATGTTGAAGAACTATGGAAGAAGCTACGGGAGATTTATAAACATCAGACCCAGGAAAAAGAACTGCTCCTCGAGTTTTTGTTGTCCAATTTCTCTCATCTTCCATCTCAGGTTTCAATTTCTCTAGTATGTTGTCCAGTTCTATTTGCGCCCATAAATCAAGCCAGTCTGGCCGATCACAGAAGACGGAGAGAGAAGACATCCTTTGCAAGAGACTGTATTCCTCAGAGTCGAAGATCCCAGACAGGGCAGCAAGAGCTTGAATCTTTTTATCAAATGCTATCATCAAATCAACCAGATGAAGCCAAGACATTCTTCCCTGTGGCCTAACCTCCACTGTAGTCTCCTCATCCAAGCGAGAAACATATGCAGGGAATAATTCCTTTGCCAAGTAAGTTGACAGGGAGGTCACCATGCCTGAAATCCATTCCTCTCTGCAACTGTATCCTGTCAACATTGCTTCATCCACCAAGGGTTGCAACAATCCGTCCACTGAATCAATATAATCCCTTGTATTCTTGTAGACAAGAGCAAAAATATATTCAGGCTTATCTACCCACTTTTGGAAATGATGAAGGGATGCAAGGGAGAGAGGATTCACAAGTTCTTCAATACCCCAGAGTGGCTGGTACATAGAAGTATTATGGTTATACCCCTCGATTTGCCGTGACTTCCTTTTCCGCTGTAGCTCCTGCAGGCTGCATAAGGCAAGAAAATTTTCACAATACTTCTGTTTAAGCTCTCCATGCATTGCTGAGAGAGGATTTGACTCTTCAGCAGTTCTTCTTTCAGTATTTGAAGAGCTCAATGTGGAAAGAGGTGGTGGCCAGCCAATCGAAACAAGCAGGGCACGGTAATCAGCAATGGCCTGGGGTCTCAAAATAGCCAAGGCGCGATCAACTCTATGATCAGCAGCTGACACAAGTCGGACCCATTGAGGATGTTCCCTTGTCACTGAAGCTAAAATATCATCTACTGATTTAAGGGAATTGATTGCATTGACGCATATTTCCTGCGAAAAGATGTAACAAAGTAAGACAATCAACTCTTGAAGCATGACTCCAAACAGAAACCATTCAGCTGATGATAGTTTCCAGGGAGAACCTCTGAATACTGACTAGTAGACCGTTTCTTCAGATTTCTGTTCATCACAGAAGTGACTGCATCTTCAATGTCACCAACCAGGCTATCAAGCTTCAATGCTGTCTCTGAATTCAAAACAAAGGTGACCGTGATCAGAGGAATAGCCAATACGAGAAAAAGCATTGCTCTACAACTTTAATCTTCCAGCAAACAAAAGCTCACAAATGTCAATTATTGCATGGTGATAAAAAAAATTAGAGGATATACAGGAAAATCACTAGGGAAACATTTCAGAATTATGTTAAGAACAGTCTACTCATTAATCCAACATGCTGCTTCTACTGAAAACTTTTAGCCAATAAAAAAAATGGCAATGGCATAAGAAAGACTTGAAAAGACCTTCAAAGCTGGATCTTTTAATAATGTTGGAGCATAGTAAGATAATGCCCATAACCTATTTCAAAAGGGAATCAAATCTGAATTCCCAGCAGTGGACATGCCCTATTATTTTATTAAAGAGCAGATAATTCTGACCCACAAGCTCATTCAAAGGCTATGATTTACACTCTGGTTCTCTTAGACCTAGCGTCAAATTCCACTGAAGGGAAAATAATCAATTTACTGTAAACCACCAGTGGCCAGCAAAACCATGAGATGCCAAGAGGCTGCCACCAAACCCAATTTAAAGCCTATACCTTGTGTCAACGTAACCTCCTAACCTGAGTATCAAAGCTTTTTAATATATGGGAAAACCTCTAAGGGTGCGTTCTATTCACCTTGATTTTCTGTAAGAGCTGAAGTAGTTTAAAATCAACTAAACTTTTCTACAACCAATTAACTGAATTATGAACTTATGTGAATTACTAATCTAAACTTAGTAAAACTTATATTTAGTCGTAAATTGAGCTCGGGTAGCCCTTATGAACCTTGATCTTAACTTATCTATATATGTTTTTTCCTAAACTTATCCAAACTTTAGCACTTAGGAAAGATGGGATACAAACGATGATTAGCTTTAATCAATTGAAATGGAAATTCACCAGTTTGATATTTTTATTATAAATATATCAACATTCACTAGTACAAATGAAAAGAACTTACCTCAATTTTACAGCTATAATGATTGTTACTGAAAGAAAGACTCGAAATAAACTCTTCATGACTCTTAATTGAATGAGATCATAATGTAAAGACAACCCCATCAAATTCTCACCACAGGCAGGATTTACAAATGGTTCTAATGTACATCAATGATCAACCCACCCTCATTATTTCCTGTAATGTTAAAGCTAATTATCGATTGTAAAGCGGTAATTATTGGCCAAGATTCACAAAAAGAATACTCTTTATATATTTTCCTTATGACATTTTCAATCAATTATGAATTATGAATGCTTCATCAAATTCCACTAATTAGGTTGAACTTTAATTTCTGATAATCACATTAATACTCAAATCATAGCCTGACTCAACTTCAAATCATCAACTTACCTTACAAAAAAACCACAAATTATATGAATTGCATTATAATTAAACTTTATAAAAACACAAATTAATTCTCAAATTATCAACTAACCAGCATAATTTCGCACCGTCGCTACTCTCGCAACTTCTTTAGCCAATGCTGGTAGCTCATCTACGGCCATATCCTCCACTTCTCCATCTTCACAAAAAATTATAAAAAAATAATCAAAATTCAAATAATTTGATTTAAATTCCAGGAAAATCGGAGAAAGTGAAAACCTGAATTGGAAGCAAAAGAGGAAGATTTGGATTTGAGATCTTGAAGCTGACGATGAACATGATAAAAAGCGTCTGAAATTCGGTCGGAAGAAGAAGCGTAAGAGAGAAGACTAGAGTCGAGGCGGCGAGTAAGATCGGTGAGATGGTGAGTCAACTCAGAGCAGTGAGTGTCCAACTCGGTGACCAGGTTTGTGGATTCGGAGAGATTGAGGTTGTGTGTCGGAGAGAATGTGGAGTTGAGGAAGGAGATGACCGGAGGAGAGAGAGAGGTCATCGCCGGTAAAGTTTCCGGCGAAGAATCCATCGGAAGAGTTGCCGGAGTTTTTCTTTTCTTTGATTGCATTTGAGGAGCTTTTACCGTTGTTTGGTGTTTTAATGATGGTTATGGCTAATTAACGAATTTGGGGCAAATGGGTGACTACAACTACAAGGGTGTCATTTCGGGTCATAGGTTGGTTTCGAGTCGGGTTATTTTGAGATTGAGTCATGTTAAATTACTACTTTCGATTTACTATTTTTTTTGCAACTATTGTCAAAAATGGAAGTTACACATTATTTGCAACTAATGTTTTCTTTCGTTTTTAGGTTTTCATCTCTATCTATCTATCTCCTCATCACATGCATTCCTATTTTTCGCTCTCTATTTTACACTCACAAATAAATTTTGCCTAGGAGTCCATGCACCCTTCAAAGTTGCAAAAAATATGAAACAAATGTAGTATTATATTTATATGGATTAAATTTTACATTTAATCAAGTTGGATTATATCGGGATAATTTTTGTACCTATAAATTTAGAAGGTGCAATTCTAAAACGCTTGGATTAAAAAACTTAAAAAGTGTTAAATATTTGTATTATAAATCCTTGACTGCAAATTATCACCATATATAAGGAAAAAAAACATATAATATGTGAGATCTTGTTAGATAGTATGTAATTAACATATTGAACACGGTAAGAAACTAAGAATACAAGTGTTGCTAAGTAATAGATTTCCATAAGTCAAACAAACACTTGGTAATGTTCTTTCCTCATATCCAGAGTTCTCAAATCGGAGTAAATGCTAAAATTACGAAACTAGAATCATTGGGTTTCCAAAGATCAGGAGCAATTGTTGCTATGTTAAGTCCCATGTTGAGGCTTTGATTGAGCTGCTTGCACCAAGGCAGACTCCCACAGCTGTTGTTGATAGTTCTCTGCAGAGTTTTGATCTTACTGCCAATTCTAGTGTGAAGAAAGAGTAAATATGTCAAGTATTAATAGCTAGAATTCATCAAGTTCTAAAATAGAAGAATTAGATATTGATGTGACCAAAGAAGTTGAAGAATAATTGGCCTCACTCGATTCTACCATGGCTGATGTTAATCAAAAGGATACAATCTGACCCAATGAAGTTGAATATAGAGCAACTTCTTAATAATGGTAATCAAACAAAGAATAGATAGTTTGATAGTTTTTGACTACTCTGTAATACTTGCAGTAGTAGTTTCGCCTGTTAGAGGACACGGCAACCATCCAAAAGATATGCTTTTGAAATACGCACTAGATGAGCTAACCTCCTGAGCTAACAGTCACCAGGCTCACCACATTTTTTGTACAAATACACAAGAATGCCTTCCAAATTTCCAATCACCAATCATATTACCACCAAATTAGCATTCAACAAAGTATATTCTACTGTGTGGATTGCCAAGGCACGGCTACGTCAGCACCATGTAATCTCTGAACCTATGCTATGCCCTACTAAAAATAGTACTATATAAGATGATACACAAAATCCTACTTATGGCACAAATCATCTACATTTTCAGTCTGTCTATCAGAAAGGCCCCTCTGGATCTTCAATGCACTATCAGAATTTTTTCGCTTACAAAATGGCAAAAGCTGTGGAAGATGATGTTTATCGAAAATGATCCACTATACCAGAGATGCTCTTAGAAATTAATTGACTTCAATTTGGACTATACCGGAGATACTGTTCATAGAATTCGATCAACTGTAACCACACCAAAGACGGAAATGTGAGATACTATAGCCACTTTTATGTAATATAAAGAACATCAATATATCACTATAAAAAAAAACTGAGAAAATTACCAGAAGAGGGTTGTTTGCCTTCAGAAACTTGTTATCGACCATAACTTCCCTTCCATCGGACCTAGAAGACAGAAACAATACAGAAGACTCATTACATGAAACAAATGTCACTAATAACATCACATAGGTGATAGAAACATAATCAACAGAACTGTCAGGCCACATCATTTTCAAATACTTTAAACTCTTCTAAAAAGGAATTATTTCCTTGCATCAGCTCATCAACGTGGATGTTACTACAGAGATCTCACAGCTAAATAAATTTATTTCAATATATAGCAAAATTATAAATGGTATACATACAATGTGAGTGTTCTGTAATGAGGCTATGACAACACAGTTGAAATAACTCAATCGAAGGTCAGATACTGACACACCATATCTGGCAGTCCAGCTAATTGCTGGACAAACTACTTAAACAGGACATCACAATTCACTAAGGATGGGTTTTATTAAAGCTGGAACTTAGGACAGAACTCCAATGAGTAAGTTTGGTGGGTTCAGGGCTCCTATATGAAAGCAGATACTAGTAAACAAGATGCATCATATACCAGCAGTGTTCACAGTCCAAAGCTTTCTAGTTGATGCAAGAGAAGGATTTTTGCAGCAACTGCTTGCAAAAAGGCTGCAGCCAAATCATTGAAAAAAACAAAACAGCAATAACACACAGACACAATATTGTAATTGCTTAAAAAACACACAAAAATAGTGAGCACCAAAAAGAATTACAGGAGAACATGTCTGCAACTGCAAAAGTATTATTATGATAAGACTAAACCACAAACCATAACAAAGATTCCAGACAAAAGCAGAAACGAAGAAAGACAATGCAGGAATAAAGTGAAAAAAAACCAAAAAAAATGCATCTGTTGGTAGCTACATTCATAGGGACATCATACTAGTTTCAGTAACTAATCAAGAATAACATTGAGTTTGAAGGGAACATGTATGATCAAAACAAAGGACCAATTACAAAACTATTATGCTTGAGTTTGAAATGCAAAGTAAATCAGGAACACTGCAGACATTTGGAAAATACTAAACTTAGCAAATAGCAAGTGGGTGTCTTCACGATAGAAATGATGATTTGAGCCAAACCCAAAGCATAGTACTAGACAAACTATAATGCTTTAAGAGGTCAGAAGAGAGGGATATGATCCAGCAACAAAATTGACCTCAGAAAGTTTTACTTAATTGATTTTACTCTCTATAAGTCTATACTAATTGGAAGCTGCAACTACTAAATGCAACGAGTTTTTTTAGTTGTATCTTTTGACAAGTTTGTCAATTATGCAGTCTAGAAAAGGTTTGTTGAATCAATAAAGTCTGACTTCTTCAGAAGAGTGACGAGAGTTGAAGTAACAGAAATTACTGGCCTCTCTCTTCAGAATTGGTTCATTTACCCTCATTCCTTCATCACTTCTGTTTATGAATTATAATAATAAAGCTAGCCTCACTCTCAAGAATCTTTTAACCTCCCCACATTCCATCATCACCGCTGCTTGACTTATAATTGCAAGCAGCTGACCCTTTCAATATATAAGAATCAGGGAATTATCACAGTAAATCAAAAAGGGGATGTTTACCTAATTTAAAAATTAGAATAAAATTAGCTGTTTGCTATTCCCATGATTGTGAAACAAGTATATTATATAAGCATTCCTTTTTTCAACATCCCTCTAATAAACATAAAAACTCAATTACTCAAAACATTTGTTTTACCTTTTAAGCAGTCCTCAGTCATCCCAAATTTCTGTTCCCTCTTTCCCCCAAGAAACATCACAAAGATAATCTAACTTATCAAATTCTCAAGCTAACAAATTCACACCCCAGAGAGAGAAAGGGAAAGGAAGTTAGGGAAGTAATCTAAATTTACATTTCATGTAGAATGACATCAAAATAAATATGACCCCAAAAGACAGGGGTACCTCAACTTCCCAGCACATCGAAGTGCCAATGTCAAGGTCTAAACCAAGAGAATTCACCCAAACCACAACATACATAAGATTAATCTAAGGAGGCTAAAAAATAGGAGCACATATCTTAATTTTGAATCATTATCAAACATATGTCAGCCACAAAATGAAAAAAAACTCAAAATTCAAATTGATCAAACAGATTGAAGTTTAAGTATATATTGAAGCCAAAGTAAAGTTAACCAAAATCACCTTTCCAAAATGATGTTTGTCATAGCATATTTCCTAACTAGGCTTCAAACATCACCTTTTAACTAGAAGCCCTAACAAAATCCTTTGCAGAAACATACTTCAAAACTCAACCTCATATCAGATGTCTCATAAAATTTTGGTTATTTTCCCTCCTGCACCCTTCTGCACCCTCCCACCCCTTTAGCTTTGTCCCCATGATGATAAAAAACCACGCAATTGTACTGCAATGATACTATCACAAGCTCTTTACAATGAAAACAGAGATGATGTTTAAATGGAGTAAATAGGACAAATGATTGTAATTAGGGATTTTACTCAATCAACCAACAAATTTTAAATTTGGCTAGTATCTGAATATATGACACTAACATGAAAACTTCAGACATGATAACATTCAAAGCACAATAATCCTTTCCACAATGATACTTAACTAGGAAGAAGGTTAGCATACCTCATTGCCAAAAAGGTTACAGAAACATCCTGAATATTGTTTGTCACTGATGCTGTATAGCTTATTGCCTTGGTGATCCTTGTAATAACAGAGGAACTCCTTGAGCTGTCCAATTTCTTCTTGCGGTAGGCATCAGAATTTGCTAACATAAGATCCTCAGCCCTATCACAAGAGCTAACATTCCCAATTGCTGCATTTGAAAAGTAATCAATATTGAGTGACGAAGTATCCTGTGGGAACCTTCTTACAGAACCAGATTTCCTTCGCTTTGCACCTCGACGTAGATTGCTTTCGCCTACTTCCACACTGTTTGCATTGGATTGACAATTTGTTAAACCATCTCCTTCTACAGTCATGGGCTGCGGAAAATGTACATCCATATTCTTTCCACTTGAACTTTGACCATATAACTGGTCATTGTTTTGTTTTTCATTGCTAGCAACATGTGGAGATACAGTCTCAGAGCCCTTGTAATCAACACTTTTGGCTGCTCTAGGTCTCCTCATTGCCTCATCATGCTCTACAACAATGTCAACCATGCCAGGTTGAGAATGGGCCTGAACTGAGTTGTCTAAAGCAGCAGAGCGTTGATGTTCATTGCTAAGTGATATCCTAACGGGTGTTAACTTACTCTTGGAAGCACCATAAGTATATTGCATTTTCTTCTTTGGTTGGGTAAATTTGCGTCTTCTCTTTCGAGAACTCTTCTTTGAGCCAGAGCGCAAGCTGCAGTGAACAGAAAAGATGTTTATGTAACTAGTACGCAACAAATAACCAAAAAAATCCAACACCTGGAAATGGCTAAGTCGCTAAGAACATGAACTTATAACAGATAAGAGCAAGCAAAAACCTCTCTTCATAAGCTTCCACAACATCAGGACAAGTTTGAAGATGATCAACGGGCTCCCAAGTGTTCGCACTCTCCGGCCAACCCCGCCTAAATCAAGCACAAATTTCACCGAAAAGAAATTTCAGCTAATTATCATTTAACCAAATCAGCTACATTTATGGTGAATGTTCCCCCAATTTCAGCTAATTTCACATGTAAATCAACTAGGTTAAAGTAAATCAACTAGGTTAAAATGATAACTATATTAAATGTTCCCCCCAATTTCAGCTAATTTTCATTGAACCAAATCAGCTACAATTATATTGAATGTTCACCCAATTTTAGCTAAATTCACATTTAAATCAACAAGGTTTAAATGATAATTCTCTCAATTTCATTCACTACAACCCAAAATCATATTTCTTATACCAACAACAGCCTATCACATGAAATTAAAGTCATCTCTCCACATTACACTATAATTCCAATTGTACATACAACAATAAACAATGTCTCTCAATCATAATCCATAAGCCAATCCCTAATAAACAGCGCGGAACAACCAGAATAACCTCGGATTAAATCCCGTCTACATAACTGCCCTCGGTAACACCCAATACACAACCAATTAACCAAATTAAATAACAGACGAAAAAGAAAAGAAGAAAATACGCACCATTTGATCAAATATTGACGCTCCCCCTAATCAAAAACAAGAACAAAATTAGACAAACAAAAATCAAAAAGCCCTAAAAAATCAAAATCAAAATCAAAATCAAAATCAAAATTGGGAATTCAAAATTATCACCTTACAAATCCTCTTTCGACGAATAGATTCAACCTCATAAAACCCTTCAGCAAGCTTTCTCCTTTCTGCACTAGTTTTCCCTTCAATCGAACCATCAACACCATCTCCATTTTCGCCTCTTTCTCTCTCCTCTGCTCCTCCTTCACCTTCTTCCTCATACCCTTCATCTTCATCATCATCTTCTTCTTCATCATCTTCCTCTTCGTAATCGTCTTCTTCATCTTCTCTCTCTTCACCCCCATCAACATCAATGACATTTTCTCTCTCCTCCTCTTCCTCTGCTTTAATACGCTGCGTATTGGGGGTGGATGAGGAGGGTAAGTCCTTAAACTCGTCGTTTTGAGAAGGGTGAGACTCAGTGAGTGAGTGAGAGTGAGTCAGTGAGTTTGACTCGGATTGAGGAGTCCCACTTCCTCCACTGTTTTTGGGCTTCTTCATTGGTTTCTCTCTCTTCACTTTCTCTCTCTACTGTAGGATGAGTTCTTCTTTCTCAGTTTTCCCTCCTTTGAGGTTTGATTGCTCTCCTATCTATTTGGGCATAATAATCTGACATGTAATGAGGGCAAAGTACAATATATAGAGGTATATTTGTATTCGATTTTATGAAACGGCGTGTATTATTATAGACGCCGTTACAGAAGAATTTATATCGTGTGTAATAATGGTGATATCACATTTCATACAATTGAAATCTCTTGCAATAATGGAGATTTTACTTTTCAACTTTGACTAAAAGTCAATAAGTGGACCGTTGAAGGATAGGATAAACGCGCTTTGAAGTATTAATTGTGAGATAGGATTCACGCGTTTTTGACATGTGTCCCTCTTTAGTGACTTTTTCCTCGAAATTGTGAAATTCAATGCTTGTGAGTGAGGATGGTCTTTTCATGAGTTTTGCACTTTTGCCCAATCCTAACTATATGAAGTATGAACATTGGTCTAAGTGTATTTGCTTCCCTAGCTCATTAGAGTGAATTGAGTGCCTTAGGAGTGTATTAGTAATGAAAGGGAAGAGATAATTCAATAAAGTGTTCAAACTCTTGAAAACCCTATCACTAATTCAACATTTTTTATCAATTTCATGTTAATTAGAAGGTAGTTTTGAATTTATTAGGCATCAAAAAATTTAGATTAAATCAATAGCTAAATGTTCGATTTTAAAATTTTGAGTTATCTTACACAATACACATCTCAATTTTTTCATATCAATCAATGGAAAAGGGCTACACTATGAGATATTGCATTGGCTCAATTTGAGTATTTCACAAGTAAATGTACACATTTGATACACCTCAATGAATGATTGTTTCAGGTAAAGTCCTTGTTACATGTATCATTCCATTGTTTTGGCCTAAATTCAGTATCAAATCTGCTACACTTCCATAATTGGGGCAGAAAATGACCTTTGTACCATATATGAACATTGTACTTCCCCAATTTGCCACATACATCATTACCTCTACCCCCCTTTTTACCTCCCTAATATAGAAAATGAGAAAAAGGAAATAAGGGCTCTCTAACTCAATTAAGCGTGAATGAGAAAATAAAAACAAGATGTAACATACAGTGGCTGAGATTTTGAATGTAAACTTCAGCTGCTTGGATCTTATAAGAACATGTATTGTTGCAAATTTTTTGTTCTCTTCTTATTCTGAAGCTTCCTAAATGCAGACGACTCAATTTGTCTAATCCTTTCCCTACTGACACTCATCAGCTCACCAATCTCTTGTAGCGTCTTCATTCTTCCATCTTCCAATCCAAATCTCCATCTTACCACCTGCTTTTCTCTTGGAGTCAATGTATCCAAAACCTTCTCGAGATCTTGCCTCATGAACTGCTTAGTCAATAAATCCTCAGAAGTTTCTGCTTCAGGGTCTGCAATAACTTCCTGAGGGGAAATCCACAAGGATTCAATGAGTCATGATTTTAAGTAATGAAGGGAATAAAGTAATTGAGTTGCATGTGTTAGATGAATGATGGAGAAAAGATGCATACCGAAGGTTTAAGATTCATATTGAAACCAATTTTCTGGTCTAAAGACCTAGGAGCCTTAGGAGTCATTAGCACTGCATTTAGCCTCTTCATTGAAAGCCCTGCAGCCTCTGCAACTGCCTCATTTTCAGGTTGTTTTCCATTTTCACTATACAGCTGTTTCCGAGCTTCTTTTACTCTATAAGTTGCCTCAACCATGTGAAACTGCATTTACAATCACAGCATGAAAAAACACTTACTTCTGGCCTCATAAAACAATATATGCGAGACAAAACTTATAATTCAGAGTCTGGTTGTTACATAGGAAAAGAAAAAACAAATACTTATGGTTCTTAGATTCATTTCGATGTGTAATGTTTTCTTATCTTTTATGATCTTTGTTAATACTAAACATATAAGTATATAATGGTCACAGACAAATCTAGGAGACTGCAACCAGATTTTTCGATAAATAAGGGAAAGGGATGTAAAGAGCACTTACTGGAAGGCGGATTGTCCTTGACTGATCAGAAAGAGATTTTCGAACTGCCTGTTTTATCCACCAGTGAGCATACGTTGAAAACTTAAACCCTTTGGAGGCATCAAACTTTTCTGCACCTCTAACAAGGCCTCTACATCCTTCCTGCAAGTCAATAGATTTACTTTCATAGGTCACATGCAATAACAAGTTGAGAATAACAAGAAATAATCTTGCAAATTTTAGGTTGATGTAGGTGGACAAGAGGGCAGAAAGGCCATAAACCTGAACAAGATCTTGAAGATTCATTCCAGATCCTTGATAATTTTTGGCAATTGATATCACAAGCCTTACGTTGCTTTTAATCATTTTATCTTTGCAAAATCTACCATGGTTTAGACGCTTCCTCAAAGTCCTCTGATCAACACCTGCTGCAGCAGCCCACTGCATAAATGATGGCTCCTCCCCAAATTTTTCTATCAGTTCTTTATGCAGCCTTTCTAGTTTGAGCAAATCCTGAAATAGTTGATAGCTGTTGATGTCAGTTTATATAGCCAAATACAAGAGCCGAGAAATGTCATGTGCTCTTAAAACTCATCGATATTGACTTTGGATACAAATTCTCAACTCAAATTTATACATTATCTTAGGTCATTAACAGGGGACCAAAGAAATTTGAATTGTTTACATCCTTAAGTTTTGTAGGAATATGATATTTCTACACAGATACATTTTGTTCACGCAAACTGGATTTTTATTATCTGTTATATAACAATTAGAGTCCTCCACTACAAGGACTTTATATAGGGCCAGCTGACAGCCATCAGCATCAATTGACAAGACAATTAACCAAGGGGCCGAAACCACAGAGGACCCCAATATATAACACTACCTCATTTCCTAAAGGATAAATAGAGTTATAGTAGCAACAGAAACCAAAAAAGTAGAAAAGAGTGCATATTGTCGAAAGTGGGGAATGTAGATGTATTGTGAGGTTTCTGTAAGAAAAAGAGAGTTGTAAATCTTGTAAGTGGAGTTTCAAGTAAAAAAAGGTTTGCCAAAATAGGAAAAAAGCATAAGTTAGCAAAAGTGCAACAGCCAGAAAGGAATGGAGGTACTGAAAGACATAATCCATGATCTCACATGCAAAAATTTGAACATTTGAGGAGGGTTCATTTAATGATTTGGATCTCTTAAGAACTGCATATTATGGATGATTTTCTACTTTGGTTTTTGATTTTTGCTATTATTTCTATGTTATCCGCCTTTTAAAAAAAGGACCAATATTCAAGGATATTATCAAAGGGCCCTCAGATTTCGTTCAAACATGGAAGCATGGAAGACATATGCTTCCTACACAGGACAGCATATTCTTAAGTAAGCATTACCACATCTTAAGCATTTTCCTGGTATGTTCTGTGATATAATAATGTTTTAAGGATCCCTTGCAATATGAGATCAATGAAAGAATGCCTAGAAATATTGAACAAAACTGACTATAATCTTCCATTTCCACATATGAACTCTCAAGAGAAGAAAGTTACCTACCTCATACGCCTGACATTTAGTCATATAGACCACATTCATATTACAAAAAGATTAGACATACCTGAATTCCGGCTGACAACTCCAGCTCTTCAGAAGAAGTAAGAAGCTTAGAGGAGCCAGTGCCTCTTATGTAACGCAGTGGATCAGAATAGTCCACTTCCTGCACGGATGTGCGCTTTCTGCGGCCATTCCCTACCTTGACAGAAACAACATTAGATGCAGCCTTCTCTGCAGCCTTGTCTCTCCTGGCCTTTCTCTCTCCTTGGCGTGTTGACCTAACAGCAATGCTCTCAACAAGTTCTGCTTCCAGGAGTTGAAGCTCCTCACTTGTTGGCTCAGTGTCAGCAGGTTCAGAAACAGGGTACTCCATGAGGTCGCCTTCTCTAAGAGAAATGCCAGCACCCTCAAAGTTTCTGACATTACCTAATTGTTCACTTTCTAAAAGTTGAGCACCATTAAAATGAAGTGATTGACCTTCAGGCTTAGACTCTGGTTTTTTTGGTTGACTGTTAAAAGCCATTTGTGCGGCATCCTTTGCAAATTTGGCTGCTGCCCTTGCCAAGGCAACTGCTTCAGCAGCAGCGGCGGCAACAACAGCTTCTTCATTTTCAATCAGTACCTTAGCTGCCAATGCAGTATCGAACTTTGCCTGAGGATGAATTCAGAAATGGTGCACTAGTTAAAGATGCCTATGTATAGTTTTCATTTCTTCCCAGGAAAAAAAAAAAAAAAGCCTCCAGAAAATGAGGGGCTTTTGATAGAGCACATTGTTTCACCTCCATTACAAAATCAATAAAAACAGCTGGACTAACCATCAGTAATAACATTCGAGGCACTGGCAATACATTACATGAAGTTATCGTTACCCAAATGCTGAACTGTTGCACACTACACCTAGGCTGTTGTTCTAATACAAAGTCTGTATGCCGGATACTCAGGCACTCGAATATGATCATAAGATGTATGACAATTGTCCCTCCAAAGGAGTCAGAGTGTCATATTGGCATATTGCCCCAAAATCAAAAGGTTTTCAGTGTACTTGTGGATCTTAAAACTCATCAGTTGAATAAAATGATACAGTTTGCACATTAGTGAGCATGCCTAAACCTCATCAATACGCATAAACATACAACAACCCAAATGACATAATATAGCGAGTAAATGCAACCAAAGATAAGAATGGAAACTTAATGACCTGATGTAGACCAGTATAGCCGAAAATTGCAAATTCTTAAAACTGAATTTCAGTTAGGTATAACTAAAAAAACTAGAACATGATCAACACTATGTTTGCGAAACAAATTACTAAATGAAGGAAAGGGGACGCGAGGATCTTACTCGCATTTTCCAAATATAAATCCCACATTCCCTTACCTTACCTGCCCTACAGGCTACACCAATGTATATCGAAATAATCGATAAAAACATATCCTCCCATCCCCACGAATCTCCCTTCCTCGAAATCCCATCATTCAAACACACAATAATTTCAAGATTAATGAGTTCTGACCTCAGCTGGAGAGCCCAATGTGCTCGGAAAATTGGCATGTACATATGCAGAAAGTGAATTGGAATTAGATTCAACATAAGACAAACGCAGCTTCTCTACATCAAATACAGCAGTTTCTGCTGATGCTGTTGGTGCTGGTGGAGTAGACACCGCACATTGTGTGCGAAAACAGACCGAATCTCTATTTCTCACTGCCAAATTTCACATAATAACAATCAAAATCACAACTTCTTAGTTCTATACACTCATCACATTGACCTCAAACCAATAAAAAAGACAGAAAATTGAGCAATTTTGAAATTAAGCTAATTCTAGTATTAAAATTCAATACATACTTCAAATGGGTAATAATCAAATTAATCAGATTACACATTAATCAGCATAAAAGTATACATGAAATAGTACAATCTAATCAAAAAGTTTAAAACTTTAGCAATAAAATTGAAAAGGGTAATCAAAATTAAACCTTTTTTAGTCAAAATCATGATAATTAAAAAGGATGAAAAACATACAGAGGGAAGGTGCAGAAGAAGAAGCAGGAGGATGAAGAATGGAGGTAATAGAGAAAGTGTCAGGTTGACATTTGAATTGCGGCAATAAACATGTCATCTTCTTCTTTGTTGTTCTTGTTCAAAATCTATTAATGGCGGTGGATTTACATAGATAAAGTTGCAGAGAAGTTTGAGTGGGAAGAAGAAAGGAGCAATGGATAAGGAAATCGCAGAGAGAGTGCTACCAACGAGTAACCACAAATGACCAAGAAAACCCCACTTTTTTCTTTTTTCTTTTTTTTTTTTTTTTTTTTTTTGGGTCTTGGTTTGGGTAAAATAAACTCCCGCCATTGGCCCACAAAGGTGAAAGGTGTAGAAAATTAGGTAATTTTTGGGGTTTATAAGATTTGGAATTGGGTTAAACAAAGAGTTCTTAGGTGAGATTTCCAAATGCTGCAAGAGATTGGCCAACAACAAGAGTTGAACTAGAATTTCTTAATTACATTTGGAGATCGAATTGATGTTATATGGTGTACACTGTACTATAAAATTGACTTGTATTTGATTATTTGATTTGAAATACTAACTCAAAAATTGTGTTCTACCTGAAATTAAATGACTTGAAGAAGTCCGTAAAAACTCCCTCGAAAGAAAGGGCATCCTCTCTACTCGATAGAACGACCTGCCGATTGCGACGGTACTGCTACCTGTTAGGTTTATCTCTCGGCAATGGCTGAGGAGATCGCTGCTTACGTTTCTCGTCTTGCCCTTGAAGAAGAGAAGAGTGTTGTTGATTTGGGTGAAATACAGAACGATGATGGTGAAGAGAACCTAACCCTAATGCTGATTGGGAGGGTTCATATGAACAGATCCTATAACATTGATGCTTTCAAACGCACAATTACTGGTGCTTGGGCGCCCTCTCAGGGTGTGGCGATTAGGGTTCTTAGCCCTAACTTATATGCTTTTCAATTTTTTCACTTCAGAGACAAAGAGAAGGTGTTGGAAGGCAGACCTTGGTGCTTCGATAAAAACCTGTTACTTCTTAAAGAGATTGAAGGCGATGAGCAACCAGAAGAAATCAAAATTACTCATTCCCCTTTCTGGATTCGGATAAAAAACTTGCCCTTTAATTGTCGTTCTGATGCATATGTCAAAGCGGTTGTAGCAGGGATGGGGGAAATTCTGGAAATTGAAAAGGACTTATTAGGAATAGGGAGATATCGAAGAGTTAAATTGCTAATTGATGTTTCGAGACCCTTGCGTAGATTTCAGAAGATCAAGGATAAAAGAGGGAAGGAGGTTCAAGTTGATTTTGCCTATGAAAGACTTCCGTTTTTCTTCTTTGCTTGTGGTGTGATGGGGCACTCTGAAAGAGATTGTCAGGTGGTTTCAGAGGAAGATAAGACGACCAATTTAGGGTGGGGTTTGAACCTTAAAGCCACACCTCGCAAAGGGAGAGCAAAAGAGATAGAGGAGATGGAGTCAATTTCAAAGAGGAAAACCTTGTTTGTTACTAAAGCAGAGACTTTTGTTCCCAAAGTTGTTGTTGTTGAAAGGAACCTGATGTTATTGTGACAGGATCGGACTCTCTTTTGGTGCTGCAAAGTACCCCTGTACTTGCTGAGACGTTAGACTCTATGTTAGACAACAATAAGACCCTTGCATTGGTGGAGAAAGGTGACAAAGCAGGGGTTGAGTTCCTGGGTAGCCCTGAGATGTTTGTTTTTGGACAGCATGAGACCACAAAAACAGGACAGAATAAAAAGTGGAAGAGAGTTGAAAGAGGAAGGGACCATGGGATGTCTGATGTTAGTCTCCAGAATCATAAAAGAAACATAGAACAAGCTGAAGTAATCACTGATGAGCAGGTTGGAAAACGTTCAAAGATGAGCATGGCAGGATTGACTTATTCTGTACCAGCGGTGGGGTTTGGTGAAGACCAACCCCACCGTGAGCAATGAGTATTTTATGTTGGAACGCCCGGGGAGTGGGCAATCCCCGGTCCGTTCGCCAACTCCGTAAATGGAGTAATCTCTATGCCCCCGACATTATCTTTTTGTCGGAAACAAAAATAAATAAGATTGAGGTTGAGAATTTGAAGAACACCCTTGGCTTTACTAATGCCTTTGGTATTGCTAGTAGAGGACTTTCGGGAGGATTATGTTTGTATTGGAAAGATGGGATTGATTGTTCTATAATTTCTTATTCCCAAAATCATATTTGTATTGATATCAACCAACTTAATGTTGGCTTGTGGAGATTTGTGGGGATATATGGGTGGCCAAAGGAGGAGGAGAAGCATAAAACTTGGAGTTTGCTTAGACATTTGTGTGGAGAGGTGGACATTCCCATTCTGCTAGGGGGTGACTTTAATGAGATCCTCAACTTTGATGAAATTGATGGTGGGGCTGACAGAGTTAGGAGGGAGGTTCCAAATTTTCGTGAAGTGGTTGACGATTGTGATCTTCGTGATTTGGGTTATGTGGGAAGTTGGTACACATGGGAGAGGGGAAACTCTGTAGATACAAGGGTAAGGGAAAGGCTAGATCGTTTTTTAGCCTCTTCCTCTTGGATAGACTTATTCCCTGACATTTTAGTGGAGCATCTAACTCGTTACAAGTCCGACCACACCCCAATCATAACTCGCTGCAAGAAAAAGCTTCAAAGAAAAAAGAAGAAAAAGAAGCAATTCAGATTCGAAACTGGTTGGCTCCTTGATGAGGGATGCGAACAAGCTGTAAGGCGTGGGATGATTCTGAAGGCTTGCATACTGTGGAGAGGGTGTCTGCCATGGGAAGGGGTCTACGTGTGTGGAGTGGGAAGAATTTTGACAAGTTAGGTGACCAAATTGTTGAAGCAGAAAGGCAGTTGCGGGAGGCTCAAATGAAACCCATCACACCTGAAAGCTGCAAGGAGTGCTCTGAAATTGAGAAAAAGTTGGATGAGTTGAACGAAAGGCATGAAGCATATTGGTATATTCGCTCTCGTGTGTCTGAAATTCGGGATGGAGACAAGAACACCAAATATTTTCATCACAAAGCCTCCCAGCGCAAAAAGAAAAATTTTATCGAAGGCTTGTATAATGATTTGGGGGTCTGGCAGAATGATGAGGAGGAGGTGGAGAAGCTCGTGTGCAATTTTTTTGATAAGTTATTCACATCGGATAACCCTTCTAGCTCGTGCGTGGATGAGGTTCTCAAACTTGTAAAACCAGTCATCTCTTCTACCACAAACAGTGAGCTCATGCGCCCTTTCTCGAAGGACGAAATTTACAGTGCTCTCCAACAAATGCACCCATGCAAAGCTCCGGGACCTGACAGTATGCATGCTATTTTCTATCAAAGATTTTGGCATATTATTGGTGATGACATTGCTAGTTTTGTTGGTAGTATTTTACATGGTAGTCTGTCACCGAGTATTGTGAACAAGACTAATGTTGTTTTGATTCCGAAAGTTGACAAACCAACTATCACCGCTGAGTTTCGCCCTATTGCTCTTTGTAATGTGCTTTATAAATTAGTTTCGAAAGCAATTGTGATGAGATTAAAATCAATCCTCCCGGAAGTTGTATCAGAAAATCAGAGTGCCTTTGTACCGGGAAGACTCATTACTGATAATGCTCTCATTGCTCTAGAAGTCTTTCATACTATGAAAAAGAGGAGTAAGGGTCGAAAGGGTTGGGTAGCCATGAAACTAGATATGAGTAAAGCGTATGACAGAGTAGAATGGGGCTTCCTACGCCAATTGCTTCTTAAAATGGGGTTCGATGGAAGGTGGGTGAACTTGATTATGGACTGTGTAACTACTGTCTCGTATTCCTTTGTGATCAATGGTGGTGTTTGTGGCTTGGTTACTCCGTCTCGGGGTATCCGTCAAGGTGATCCCCTATCACCTTATTTATTTATTTTGGTAGCAGATGCTTTCTCTAGAATAATACAGAATAAGGTGGAAGAAGGGAAGCTACATGAGGCAAAAGCTAGCCGTAATGGTCCTGCTATTTCTCATCTCCTTTTTGCAGACGACAGCCTCCTTTTTGCTAGAGCCAACCGACAGGAATGCAATGTGATAGTTGATATACTCAACCAATATGAAAATGCATCTGGGCAGAAAATTAACTACGACAAGTCGGAAGTTTCTTTCAGTAAAGGAGTAAGTGTTGAGCAGCGGGATGATTTGATGAACCTTCTTAAAATACGGCAAGTTGATAGACACGAGAAGTACTTGGGTATTCCAACAATTGTCGGCCGGTCGAGAAGATCCGTTTTTAATGCTCTGTTAGATAGAATTTGGAAAAAGTTACAGGGGTGGAAAGAAAAATTACTTTCTCGGGCGGGAAAGGAAATTCTCCTCAAAGCTGTCATCCAGGCAATTCCAACCTATCTGATGGGGGTGTATAAAATTCCGGCGACAATTATTCAGAGTATAAAGTCGGCTATGGCAAGTTTTTGGTGGGGTTCCAAAAATTCTGAGAGGAAGGTGCATTGGAAGAATTGGGAGGAGATGTGCTCTCCAAAGGTTCTTGGTGGAATGGGCTTTCGGGATATGGCGGTCTTTAATGATGCCTTGCTTGGGCGTCATGCATGGAGACTTATCCGGAAACCGGAATCCCTTTTGAGTAGGGTGATGCAAGCAAAGTACTACCCAAATCGTTCTTTTCTTGAGTCGAGTTTGGGTCTTAATGGAAGCTACTCTTGGAGAAGTATTTGGAGCTCAAAGGCCATAATTCTTGAGGGGTATATATGGAGAGTTGGAACTGGAACAAACATAAATATATGGCAAGACCCTTGGCTTGCTGATGGCGAGGGGCGTTTTCCCACTAGTACGGAGAATATGGTTGTTCAGCATGTGAGTGAGCTCATGAATGACAGGAAGGATGAGTGGAATTCAGACCTGATTGAGCAAATTTTCAACGACAGAGATGTCAAGTGTATTCTGTCTATTCCTCTCAGTTGGAACCAGCAAAAAGATGAGATTACATGGGCTTTTTCTAAGGATGGGGAGTATTCGGTTAAGACCGCGTATATGCTCGGGAAAGGCTGCAATTTCGATGCTTTTCATCAAGCATATGTTGAGATATGGGGCTTGGATGTCATCCCGAAGGCTCGCCATTTTTTGTGGAGATGTTGTACAGGGACTCTTCCTGTTAGGAGTCTTCTTAAATATCGCCACATGACTGACTCTGCTGTATGCCCTTGGGGCTGCTCGGAGGAGGAAACCCTCCAGCACGCCTTATTTGATTGTGATCGAGTCCGAGTACTGTGGGAAGATGCAGGAGTTGTGGATTTAATCCAAGGAGAGGAGCGCCATGATTTTTGCGAATTAATCGTGCGGTGGAAAAGCAAGAATGCAAAGCTCAAACAAAAAGCTACTCTGCTTGCTTGGGGTATTTGGTTTGAAAGGAACAAGAAAGTATTTGAAAACAAGATAACCCCAAATGCTGTGATTCTTGAGAGGGTTACTCGCCAGCTTGAGGAATTTGGGTCTTATGCTAATCGCATCTACAAGACCACGCATCAGTTGAGAACAGTCGGCCCCAAGAGATGGACTTCCCCTCCTGCTGGTTTCTGCAAAATTAATGCAGACGCTTCTCTTGCTGTGGATGGGTGGATTGGGTTGGGGGTGGTGGGCGAGAAATCATTGCAGGGAGGTCATTTTTGCAGCAACAAGGCGAGTCCGTGCTCATTGGCCTCCAGAAATTGCAGAGGCAAAAGCCCTGGCATTTGCTATGCGTGTGGGCAGGAGGTATGGGATTGAAAATGCTTTGTTTGAGTCAGACTGCAAGCTTCTTATTGATCGTCTTTCGAAAGGTGCCATATACCTCACTGACATGGATTCAATTTTGGGGGACATGTTAGCTCTAAGTACTTCTTTTTTGTCTATTTCCTGGAATCATGTAAGACGAGAGGGAAACTTTGTAGCTCATCATTTAGCTAAGCTAGTACCCTTCGGGGATGAACAAGTGTGGGAAAATCACTACCCATGTGAAATCTCACCATATGTATTGATGGATAATTTGTCCTCTAATTAATCTACTAGCTCAGTTTCTTTCAAAAAAAAATGACTTGAAATTGACCCGAGTGGATATTGTGTTGACATCACATGATCCGAATTGACTCAACTTGAACCCAATTTAAAGTGCTCACTTGTCACCTTTTATTATTTTTAACAAATGAGATATACATACAAAGAGAAAAAGGGTGTTGAGATTTAATTCGAGAGAAGTTGACATTAATTTAATGAGCTTACATCAGAACTTAAATTCGACTTTCGATTGTTCAAAACTACTCCTATGATATTCTTAGATTTTGCGGATTTTTTCTCATCATAATTTGATCAATTATTTTTTTTCTATTTCCTAAGTTGGGATTAATGTTTGTAGATAAGATGTGGAGAGAACAAAATAGAGAGCCCTAAATTCACTTTTGTCCAAATAGCATTCATAACTTCGCTTTTAAGGTAGATTAACTGTACCACTTCTATCCCTACCTTATAAAAAGTAGAAAATAACTCTTAGGAATAGTGTGCTACCAATTATACCCTCAAAAATGTGTACCAAATTGTGGGCAAAATGTGTATTTACTTTTTTACCCTCATTAATATGTTTACTATCATTAATATATTTAATGCCTTTTTTTTTCTTTATTCATACATCATCAATTAATTCAGTTTTTTTAAACAAAAAACATATAATGTTTTTTTTTTAATAAAAAAATTCTAATGTTTTACACTTCATATGATATTATTATTATTTAAAAAGCAAAAAAATTGTATATACAAAGGGACGGTTTATAACCAAGATACTGTTTATTTTTACTCCTTTGTAATTGCTCTTCTTATTTACTATCTTTTTGTCCTTTAATTACATCTATCGTTAAGGTTTATTAGCTTTTGAAATGTACATATAAAAAATGTTATAGAATTTGAATGAGATTCATATTAAATAGTACAGTGATATTTGAGCAGATGTATGTTATCAAGAGGTAAAAACAACTTAAAAATCCTAAAATCAAGGGAAATCAATCGATTGTAGGAAAAAAATAGCTTGTATTAATTACTGAGAGAATTTAAGAGGAAAAAATATACATTATTGAGTTTTTAGTTGCAACATTTTACATATTATTACTCCATAGTCCATGCATATGACCACGGGTCCACAGCTCACAAAAAAATCATTTGAAGAAAAACACGGCTAAAAATATTACACTAAGTATTATTGAAACATGCACATCAATTAAGAGTTCTAAACTAACACTCGGCGCTTAAAATATGAAGGGATGCAAATCAATTAATTATTATTTAATAATAATATTGAAATAACACTATCAAACTGTTTAGGGTTTTAAAAAATAATTGTGTTAAAAGATTTTGGTGGCTTTCTTATACTATTCTACAAATTCACCACATAGACCCATAAACCAGATAGTGTACGTATTAAAATTACCAGGTCTACCACCCAAAGCTAACGGTATAAATACATGCCAATGCAAATTCTCCGCAACAGCTAGCCCCTCCGTGCGCATCGCGCGCGTAGGATACCCTAGTAAAGAATAAATGTTCTACAGTAAAAGAATTATACAAGAGAATTAGAGCATATTATTTACCCATCTATACTCCAAATTATTTACCTCAACATTTACATCTTAACATGACTTAAGCCTCAAGCACTGCAACATTCTTGAATTTGATCCATAAAAATGAAACATAAATATTACATAGGGCTCCAGAGACATAATAGCTAGAATTATACTTTGTATCATATAACCTTCGTGTCTGACAAAGCAAGAGCGGAATAAAGATTAACAATGTAAATGAATTGGGCAATTATGCCACTGATACTTCTGCTATTGATTCCAGCAGTGTTATACAGCCAACCAAAGTCCAAAGCATGCACTGCAGCTTCCACTTAGCATATGACAAAGATAAACGCACATGGCACAGACTGTTCGTATTATCAGCTACACTACTCGACCTCCAAGCCTTGGTTGTAGGAAGCTTAACCTGGATGGTTCTGTTGACGATAGGAGCCTTTATTCAAGCTTTGTCACTCAAGTGTGGGTCGGCTTCTTTGTTAAAGGCCGACTCTTGATTGCCATCCAAGGTAAAAGTATAAACCTATAGGAGGTTGGAAGTTGGAACCCAGGAATTAAGCCAAATATCCTTAAGAGAGACTCTAGGATTGTCATATTGATGCTTTCAAAGGACAGATAATTTCAGCCCACAACTATTATGCAGTTCAATGCCATGAGCTGATCACTAGGGAAAGGTCCAAAAATGCCTATGTCTGCTGTGACTCTGTGAGGCCAACAAAACTGCTCGTTGCCATGTTGGCTTGCAGCTAGCTGATCTTTGTCTGAAAATTTAATTTTGCAAGCTTACCCACCTAAGGCAGTTCGTTAAGGGTATTTGTCTATCCAGAGAGTTATGTAGTTGATATTAGGGTTTTAAAAGTCATGCCTTACTGTAGTGGAATGAATTTTGCTTGGGTTTTGGCCTTCCTATGACCCAAAAAACAAAGAGCAGCCCATCATAGGGTATGATTAAGAAAAAAAAACTGAGTTTTTGGAGGAATATGGCACACAGTTTCTTGATTTTCCCTTACTAACATGATGGAACTGCCAGCACAGTCTTCTGCTTTTGTTCAAAGAGAGGAAATTGGATTGGATGCAGAGGCAACAAAGGAACCTTTCGGCCACAGTTTTCTCTGATAGACCTAAATATGCTGTTTGATGCCAAGTTTTGTCCAGCTCCAGACATAAAATTTGCAACAATAAAAATGTCAACTATATTTTTATTTTTCTTATGCATATATGAGCTTTTTACTCAATCAGAAAAAGACAAGGAAGGCTGGATAGTACCTTTGGTATATATCGAAGGCGACATTAATACTGTCCTCTCATGTCAAACATATTGAGTTCCTCAATTCATCTCTCCTCAGTATGATGTCCTGAGTTCAACAAAGAAAAAAAGATGGATTTCATAATTTCAATCTTCCAAGAATGATAAATAGATTCAAATGCCTTAAATTTAAAATAAAAACATAAGACTCTGAGACAGGGCTCAAAAGAAAGTTAATGCAATGAGAAAACAATATTGAGAAGATAGAGCAAGCACCTCGATTGGGCAAATGCAAATGCTATCCTGGTTCTTGATCATAAGCTTATCATTGACATATGCAAGTTCTGTTTGTTTGACCAGTTAACCACTACAGATCCTTCTTTTGGGAAAAGTCGAGGCTGTGGCCAGGATTCTTCTTCAGTTTATTTTCCTCCATCAATTTATGTGTACCCCAAGAATCATCCCACAACCCGGATGCAGCATATATATTAGCCAAAGCAACATAATTAGAAGAATTTTTGGTATCCAAATTGAAAAGGTGTTTTGCAGCTAACTTTCCAAAAGAGATATCTCCATGAACATTAGAAGCACCAAGTATAGCTCCCCAATGCAATTCATTTGGCTGAATATTCATCTTTTGCATCATAACTAAAGCTTCCTCTAATTGACCACCTCGTGCAAGCACATCTATCATGCATGAATAGTGTTTTTCAGTTGGAGCAATATTATGTTTGCCAACCATATTATTAAGGCATTCCCAACCTTCCCTAATTAGCCCTGCATGACTACAAGCAGATAGAAGAGACAAGAATGTAACATCATTCGGCTTGAGACCCTCATATTCCATCTTCCTAAACAATGACATTGCCTCATGTACATAGCCATGCTTGGCATATCCATCAATCAAAGATGACCATGAAATGACATTCTTCTCTTCCATTTGATCAAAAGCACGAATGGCTTCCTTAAGCTCCCCACATTTGGCATACATATCGATAAGGGCATTGCCCATAACCACGTCATGAGTAGGAACGTACTTAAGTGCAAGAGCATGAATTTGTCTACCAAAGTTTAACAAAGAAGAATTAGAACACATACTAAGCATGGTACAGAGGAGATAACCATCTAGCACCATGCCACTGTGGTATATTTCACCAAAGAGATTCAAAGCATCAATATGATGATCATTGTCCTGTGCAAAGCCAGCAATCATAGCAGTGTAAGACACTAGATCCTTTACCATCATACTCCTAAATACAGTGTAGGCATACTTTGTGCTTCCACATTTTGCATACGCATCTATTAGCAGTCTACACAGCAGTTCATGTAATCCGAAGCCATGTTGTACAATAACTCCATGTATTTGGAAAACTCTGGAAAGATTACTACCTTGAGCACAGGCATTCAATAAACTCCCAAAAGTAAAGCAATCAGGTATTTTACCTAGTAATTTCAAGGGCAGCAAACATATCAGATTTAATAGTTGCCAATCAAAAACTAATTTATACTCTAAACAGGATTAAACACCTCACCTTCTTTCATCATAGACCGGAACATTCGAAATGCATCATTTACATAACCCTGAACTGCAAATCCACCAATCATTGTATTCCAGCAGACCAAATCCCTCTCAGACATCATCTGAAAGACAATACTCGCATCCTCGATACGCCCACACTTCGAATGCAGGTCAACCAATGCACTCTGTACAAACAAATTCCCAGCAAACCTACTCTTCTGCAAACACCCTTGAATTTGCTTCCCACTTCTCAAACACATCAACTTAGTACATGCCCTCAATGCACTACCATACGTAAACTGGTTACCCTTCACACCTAAATAATGCATACTCTCAAAAACCATAAGGGCATCCTTAAAGAACCCATTTTGGGAGTACCCAGATACCAAAGCAGTCCAAGATACAATATTTCTTTCAGGCATTTTATCAAACACCTTACGTGCATCCCTCATGTCACCAATTTTGCCATAGAATATGATCATCTTGTTATTCAAAGTCACATTTGAGTCAATCCCATTAACGAATAGATACTTATGTATCAAACGGCCTTCTATTCCTGCTTTTGCATCAATGCACAATTGAAGTAAATTCAAGTAAACTGAAGGGTCTGAAGGAACTGGGTTCCTGAAGATGGGTCTGAGAGCTTCATATAATTTACCCATAATTTGCAATTCTAATTCTAGTGTTTTTCCAGTAAAGTTTCAAGTCAGGAACTTGAATGAATAGACAGAATTACGTGTAAAGATATGAAATATTATGCATTGTACGTTAAAATATGCAACAATTTCGAACGATTGGAGTATTAAAGTATACAGGGGAGGTAAGAAGAAGGTTTTTGTTTAGAATGAAGAAGTCAATTGTAACTAGGAAGTAAATTTTGGACAAAAATAGAGGGCAAGGGTTTTTTAATTCTAAAAATTAAATACGAATGGTAAAATCCGCAAAATCAAAGGTGTATCTATTGGTTTACGTTCTTATTTGAGAGATCTTTCAATTGAATGTATAAGAAAAATAGTTTTAATTGTATCATGCACATGGTACAACTGGTTGTACAATAGAAATTGTTTAACAATTCACTACTATTATCATATTCAACTTATGGGTTTATAGATCATTAGTATTGTTTTCTTGTTGATTTGATTTTATACTTTGTACGTGTCAAATTCGATCAATTAAACGTCTCAACCTTTCTCATTCACATCTTTATATTATATAAAGTTATAATATATTCCATAACCTAAACACTAGAACTTGGGAATAAGATAGAATATTAAAAAAGATAGAATATCTAAAGATATTAATAAATACTACTATTCTCAAAATATTATCTTATCACTATATAATTACAAACCAACCACTAGCCCACTATTAATAAAAATCAATTTCAATATTTCATTTTGGTTTGAGCTACGTCAAGGTGGTGAGTCATCTATTTTAGAATTGATTAGGACAAGGTTACATGCAATTTAAACTTGTCTTGACCAAGCAGATGAGAGAGGTGAAAGAAGAGCATGAATGTATTCAACCAATTCATTAAGTGATTACAATTAGCCATAAACAAAGATGGTAAGCTAAGTTAATGAAGCTAATAATCCTACAAAACAATAAACAACTGGTGTTGCTTCTACTACTACTGTTAATAATGTGGGATAAGAAACTCCTCACTAGCTCATCAAGCTGCGAACTCACCTTGTGATTTTGAGGTCACGAGTTCAAGCCCTACCGATTCCCTTACCTCCTCCTCTACTCTCAAATGTTGACCTACGAAGCTAGGTTGAGTTAACCTACGAGAGGTGTCGATTCAGTACGCTATTTTATCTTACCTTAAATTCTCCACCAGCTCTGGTATTGGAATATTGCCAAGTGCCAACTTAATAGCAATTCCATTTCAGTTAATTAAAAATTGATACTTCCTACAAGTAAATGCCATTTTGAATTCAAGTCGGGTCAATTTTTCCAAATCGAAAATCACAGGTTACTCCAAACAAAAACATACAACTCTACAAGACTACAACAAGAGTGGCATTCCAATGAGAGGCCCCCGTTGGCAGCTGAAAGTGAGAGAGATAGGAAAACTGTAGAGAAGTTAGAAAATGTGAAACACTCAGTCATCACCCTTCTCTTCTTCTTCAATTTCAATTCCAAAATTGAAATTATGCAGATTCTTTCACTTTCAATTTCACCATTACCAACTTCTTCATGTCATCTTATGTTTAACCCCACTTCTCTTTCATCATCTTCATCCTCCTTCAACTGTTGTCTTTCCCCTGCTTCTGCTTCTTCTTCTGCACCTGAGTCTCAATCCAAGCTTCAATCACAACCTTCTCCAATTTCCAACCCCAAAAACAACAAGAACAACAAGATTAATGAAGAGGGTAACAATTACAACAAAAAGGGTATTTCAAAAATTCAAGTTTCAAGGCAAAAATATATCCCAGTTTCAAAATCCCAACTTCATGATGCTCTCCTCTCTTTCCTCCGTGATAATCAAGGTGGCGGCAATGGCGACGATGATAATGATGATGATTCTATTGTTTCCCATTTTGTCCTCCTCTCTTCGTAAGCATTTTTATTAGATTATATGATGTTTCTAAAACTTGATGCTTATTCTAGCTACTACCTCCGTTTCGCATTATCTGCAACAAAGGAATATTTTATATCTCACAAATAATACCCCTTTGTTGCAGATAATGCGAAACGGAGGTAATATTATTTTTGCTTACTATGAAGTGGAGTATAATTGTGTGTTTTTAATGATTGTGAGAAATATTAATGGAATGATTTTACACATTGAATGTTGAGAAGCACGGACAATTGGAATTTCATTTGGAAGTAGTGTATGGGTTTCTCTGATTTTTACTTATCTGAACTTATCAGAACTTATTACACGAAAACTAATTATACTCCGTGATTGGGTACGGAACTTATCTTAACTAATCTGAATTAGGTAAACATAATGGAGCCTAAGCTGCAATTTTCCTATATTAAGTTTCTACAAAAAAGTTTTAATAGGTAATTATTAGTTTCAATCAGTAATTGCATATAGCAAAGAAGTGAAGAACAGTAGTGAATTACTGAAGTAAACACAAGTTTCAATCAATAAATATCAATTTTGATCAATAAAAATAATTTCAATTCGGTAAAAGTTAGGTGACAGTAAGGCCTAAGTAAGTGTATTCACCAACAAAGGTACTTATTTTTTATAGTGAATACTTGCTGACCTGATTGATATTCCCACAATTCTGAAAAACATGTGTGAAATTAGAGGAGATTGTGCTCGTAAATCCCATAATTTGTCTAATTTTCAACTTTTCACTATGACTTGTAGATGTTGATATTGCTAGTTTGTTTATAGGTGCTTAGACTCAATTCTTCATGCTGAGCATAAAAGCATTTTGGAGGAAATGCGAGCTGATTACCTCTCCACTCAGTCTGTGAGACATGAGGAGGATTTTGATACATTTGGACTTGAAAGGGAAAGAGAACCTAATTCTGATGAGGGCATTGAGCTCGTTAATGGTGGAGGGAATGGGAGTGTGAAGATTAGTGGAGATGACACCGCGGATTTAGAGGAGAACCAATTGTCTTTCTTAAAAGGGCTGGACTTGATGCAGATTTTTGGTGATATCCCAAAGAATGATGACAAGAACTCCAGGTATTATAGCTAAGATATCCATTATTTATGATGATCTAGCTAACATATCCTGTATATAGTTTGCATATATTTCTACTTGAGCTAGCTACATTAAGCTACTAATAAGGGGTTATGTCCCTTTAATTCAAGTCACAAGGAAACTGATAGACTCACTCGGATGTGTGGCTCTGATTGTCATTATCGAAATCCTTGTGTTAAATATTCATGTCATTTCAATGGAGTATCAATTGTGGTTATTATCTGTTCCTGCAGTTGTATGTTTGTTACTTGTAACGAAATAAACGCCATCCTTCAGGC
Source organism: Chenopodium album (assembly GCF_948465745.1). Taxonomy (NCBI): domain Eukaryota; kingdom Viridiplantae; phylum Streptophyta; class Magnoliopsida; order Caryophyllales; family Amaranthaceae; genus Chenopodium; species Chenopodium album. Next base: position 6,916,444 of record NC_137858.1, read on the forward strand.
AACGTGAACTTACTGTGCAGTACTTCTGAAGTGGCTACAGCAACCCGTTTCCAGCGCTCATTCATGAAGCTTCTTCAAGAAGCACAATTTGAAGAGCTATCAGTGAGGGATCTGATGCTTACATCAGCATTGAACAGTGATTATCTTCTCACTTTGCCAATATATGTTGATTGGAAAAGAGCTTCTGAGTCCAAAGCAATTATATTCAGGTGATATTTCAGTATTAATGTTTGCATGCATACTCAAATAAAGCTCTTTAACTGTCAAAGCATATTACTTTTCTACATCATTTCCAGTTATCACATATAGGCAGCCTTATGGGCTCTCTCTCATACTTTGATGGAGACTGATTGGCCTACCACCCTTTTTTTTTTTTTTGGAAACATGACCTACCACTTTACTACAAATAAGACATTTGATTTAGTTCTTTGTAATCAAAAGTTGAGATGTTGCCAATAATGACTCCTTTAGCTCTCTTGTAAATTTATGAAGTATTTATTTTTAGGCAATGTACTTTAGTAAAGATGATTCATCTGAAGTGAGATGATTTGTCAACACAAAAACGATTAACTATAAATTGAACCTATCAGGCTTAAATTTCTATGTGTTGGTTGGCACTTAGCAATACTTCCCACTTTCCATTCCAATCCAGTAGCTGCCACTTCTTTTATCAGATCAAAGAATGAACAAATTGTTTCTAGCTGTCTTGTTAATGCTAAGCCTATATTCTTGCAACATTAATATACAGGGCATCTATTGCTTTAGTAGTTTAGTTGTCCTTACAGTCCCCTTATTGAGTCTTTTTATCCCATTTGTATAACTCCTATGGCTGTTCAGTTGTTTGTATTACATTATTATTCCAGCTCTAGTCTATAGCCCAACAACAATGTCAACATTCTCACAGCTTATGTCTTCTAGTTACGTCTTCCTTTTTCACTTAGCTTGTTGCATCAAACTCTTTTGTTGACACCTATTGTATCATATCTGAAGACCTTTGATTAGAAAGCTGCTGCATTGGCAAAGTGACAAGTGGTAGATTCCAGGATTAATAGAGTTCTAGTTACAAAAATCATGATTCATCTCAATCCTATTGAATGGTAATTCTCAATCTTAATGACAACATTGGGCTACTATTTCTGGAACCATACATGAGTGTGGCGGATGTATATTATTGTTAATTTGTTACCAACCTTATGGGTCTTTCCTATAAGCTCTGAACCAAAACGGGAAAAGAATAAAATTTGATTTTTTATTTTTTTTTGCATGCTTTTCTTTGAATTAGAACTTTATTCATAAATAACAATTATATGCATATCCAGGCGGGGCTATGGTACTGAAAAGCAGAAAGGTTTGCTCATAGTTGAAAAGCTTGATTATCTACAATCAAAGGTTTTGCAAGGAATTTTCGGCCTTGTATCAAAACCACTGCTGACTGTTGGACTTTGGATTAAAAAGGTACTTCGATTTTCATTTGTCTAATTTATAGTTCTTTAAGACTCTTATAGTCATCTCCCTCCCTTAAAATGCATATTATTTCAACTATATGTGCATATTTTGATTTTCGTGCTAACAATATTGTTCATTTGTTCGGTTATCTGGAAGAACTAAAGTATGCACATCGTATTTTTTTTTTCCTGTCAAAAAAAAAAAAAAAAATGCTTCCAATCTCATTTATCCTTATAAGTGAAGAGAGGACTAATGAAAATTAACCGAGCTAAATAAGCAAGCCGATAAACGATGAATTTTATATTAACCAAGGCAGCTTGTGGTGATCTTGAGTAAAATAAAAAATAAAAATAAAAAAATAAAAATTGATGGTAGGAGTGCATGACTAAATTGATAATTAAAGGGGAAATTACCACTCAGTTGGCCTCCCAGCATCTCATGGGGTCCGTGGGAAGCACCTAGGTCAATGTCCTTTCCCAGTATAGAAAAGTAAAAAATTCTCCAAAAGTGAAGGTTGTAATACATGAAATTTGACCAATTTTGGAGAATTCGGGACCCGATTTTGAAAAATCAAGTGATGTTAGGGGGTGCACCTCAAACTCATAAAAGATTGTTTGGAACCCTATATGACCACTAGTAGGTCTAGTAATGGCCTTTGATGGCCTCAAGTCAATAACTGAAGTGCCTTGAACTGACTAGATTGATAATTAAAAGGCAAATAGGATGGTTCTAATCACCCAAGTGGCCTCCCGAGATCCCGTGGGATTCATGGGAAACACCTTATCCTCTTTCCTTTCCGGGTCCGGAAAAATCAAAATTTCTTCAAATTTGAAGGCTATAATCCATGCTTTCGGACCAATCTTGAGAAAATTTTCCAAAACAACAGTGGAAGTGGAGGGTATCTCGAGGGGTCAAAATAATTAATTTGGAACCACAACAAGTCTGCTAATAGGTCTATAAAGTCCCAAGAATGAGTTTGGTTCAATTGGATGGCTATTTTTTAAATCTATTGTGGTGCTAGTCAGGAGGTTCCAATCACCAACTAGGCATCAAAAGTCCTATTAAGGTGTTGAAGTCCTTCATTGAGTAATACCACCCACCTTTGTTAATGCATGTGTTGTTTATATGTTGGTGTGAGTGTGTTACACCATTATGAGTGTGTTACACCATTATTACCATTGTTGATTTTGATTGTTACCAATAGTTCGAAGTATAGGAATTTCTCAATTTCATCTCTTGTTGTGTTGTATGACAATGTGACTGCAAAAGGCAGTAGTTTGCGTGTTATGCTTCTTGAGATTTCTAAATTCTCTAATACAATGTGTTTACTGAAATTTTAAACAGAAAAGTTATGTGTGGCTTTGTTGTGTTATCTTTCATTGTTTTTCCTTCTAGACGGTCTATTAATGGAATTTCCTTCTGCAGACCATTCAACTAGCCAATGAGAATGAAGATATTCAGCTTTGGATCAAGAGAGTCCAGCTCAAGTTCAAAGAGACTTCCCTATTCCAGCAGCCACATATTTCTAATACAACAACCTCAGACGATTTCCCAAAATATGACCAGGATTTAGACAGGGACTTGCCTATCTGGTTGGCTGCACAAGAGGCTGTGAGTCGTTATGAAGGCTTCTTATCATCAATAGGACCTCGTAGTAGGTTACTGAGGAAGTTTCTAACGTGGGTTGGAGTTCTACCACCAACACCAGAAGTTCCATTTGAGTTTGATTCTGAAAACGTTGCTGCTACTGAGCCTCACTTAAGGTATGTCTAAGTTAAAGTCTCCCTCTTCACAGTCATAAGTGTCCGCGAGAATGTGTGATATAGGAAGCAATTGTTCATTATATTCATGTTCTTATGATTTTTCGGGGGTTACAATGACAATAACTGAAGGGTTTTTCACAGGCCAGTGCTACTATCTAGAATCACTCTCAATGATATATGGAAACCTGCTACAAGAAAATTTTGCGGGAACAACGTATGGAAAATGTTGAGAGTTGGCTTTTCTATTATTTTCTCTCGATCAATCATACAGGTATATTACTAATCTTCAAAATTACTATTAGTGTCCGAAAGCTGACATTCTTGCTTCTCTACCACCAAATTAGTGCTGTTCTTGTAATATTTAAACTGAATTTCTGAATTGTAGATAGGAGCTATAGATCAATCAACTATTAATATTATTCTGGTGTCTGTTATCCTAGGAACCTGCATTTCAGGAATTGATTTTACTGTACACTGAGGAGACTGGAGATACGAAGATTTCTTCATTGCAATTAAAGATTTATGAGAAAATTCCAGTACCAGATTTACCGGTAACATTTATAACCTAGTGATGAACTATTTTTTTCATCATGCAAAGTACAAATTCCATCCATTTTTAATTTTGATTTATGTTGTTCTGTCTTAATATGTCTGCCCTTATATTTTACCTCCACTCTGTAGTAATTGCAATTTCAACTGATACATACTGGTCATTGAACTCTTCTTAATATGTGTGTTATCAACTAGGACTGTCAAAGTGAAATTAATGGGTATTTATTAGCTTTCTGTTTCTATGTTCAATCTGTCTTAGCATTTTCATGATAATCTTGCGCAGGTCATTTTTCCTCACAAAAAGCTATCATTTCGCATACTGGACACGGTAAGGACCATGCAATATATTTTTAACTTGTAATAAGGTTTTATACACATGTAGTTTCAAGCTTCTTTGCATAAATTATTTTAAAATTTGACTGGCATGAAGTTGTGAGTTGTGCGGTTGTGCCTGTAGGATCTGGCTCCATTGATAGCCTCTGATGTCAAATTACTTGCCCTTCTCTGCATTTGCCAAAAAAAAAAAAAAAACAATATTTATGTCAAACAGTTCAAGTAATTTTCATAAATGGATTCAACATTCAACAATGAAAGTTCAGATTACTTGGGCCCTATATAAGAGCAGTTTATGAATTGAAAATTTTCCTTTTACTTCTGTTACTCACTACTTTGACTCTCTTTTATAAGATGATGGTTGTTTTTAAAGTTTTGTTACGTTGTAATATACTTAAGTTTTTTCCACAGATATATACTTAAGCTACTGTTTGGTGTAAGGATACCCCTGGGCCTTTCCTTTCATTGATTGTGTTATGTTAATGTACTCGTCACAAAATTCGTTCTACATTATCCTGCAATTGATGAGTTAAATCTTGGTTGCCCAATTCACATATTATAAATATTTGTTAGGATCAGTTGGTCAGTACTCAGTACTTTACCATTCAACTATATGGATGAAACTTTAGGCAAGTATTCTCAATTCTTCCTGATGAAGTTGGCACTCCAAAGTTAGCATGTGCCATGAATTTTTTTCTATCAATCTCCTTTATTCGTAACTTCTTACTGATGAAGTTGGTCACTGCTTATCAGCTGCCAACAGTTATTTCCATATTGATCTAGTTCTATCATTATCTAGGTTCTATCAATATCCAGCCGACAAAATCATATAGTACATAATGTGGATTTGATATAGGGATAGCATCCTTCGTTGTGTATCTTCGTTGTGTATTATGCTAGGTTTGCCTTGCCAGTTGTGGAATTAGAGCCTGAAACAAGGTCCACTTGTTCCATATTCACAATGGTGAAATCTATCTGATTTTCCGAATAATTTAGCTTTTTTGGGGTAGAGAACTGCAACTATTTGTTTCCTAGGAGTAATAAAAGTTCTTTTATGGAAGACCTTTTGGCTGTCGTGCATGGTAACCTATCTGATATCTTGAACTTCATTTGAAGGTACGCTTGGATGTTGCCACAATTGTAGGACTTCTGGCTTACTTCATCAATTACAGATTTGAGGATGCCTTGTCTTCTCCGTATGTTTTTCGAGCTTTTGGTATTTTTTGTTCTGAAGATTTCCTACATGAACAATAACTTTCATGTCTACTAATATGCAAAGCTTTTCTGCAAGATTTATAAATCTTTTAATATAGTAGTTATCATTCCTCAAGCACAAATAACCACCTGTTTCCTCAGTTCTTGAAGTCAAGCTTTGCAATAGAGAAGACATCTGAATGAGTGAGTTCCTGGTCAGTTGGTTAAGCCTGTTGTCCAGTTACCCGTGAGGCCGTGATTATGCTTGCCTCTTCCTGGTGATGCTGAGATTGAGTCCTAATGGAATGGCTCTAGATATGCTATATTCCTTCTAATTACAGTATACTTCAAGAGCCCCCTATTATTTAATGACTGGTGTATCTCTGTACTGTCGTGTGTTATTGTCTGAAACCTGCTCCTTGGAACACCATATAGTCTGCAACTAACATGTAATCGGCCTGATGCAAGGCCACTTATCCGTATTTTCCATGTCAAAACATATAGTTCAAGCTGAGCCCCGTTTGTGGAAACCTTCATCTCATCTAAGAATCCCTTTCCCTTTTCTGTATATCAATCCAAACTTATTAACTATATTTTACCACCTTTGACCCTTTTCTGCTTCTGTTACATACCATCAGTAAGTTCTTGAGCCCTGTGTAACTTCATTCTCAGGTCAGATTTACTGCTAGATGTCATTGCTGTGAGCGCCCTCATCATTTTTGTTACGCGTGTAGCACTTGGATACAAACAGACACGGGATAGATATGAGGTAAGATTGCTGAGTTACTCTTTGTTGATATCAGATAGAGGGAAAGACATTGCATGATCAAACTCCCTCCTTTCCAATCGTGGTTATTAATTCTTTTTTAAACAGCTTCTCGTCAACAGGGCATTGTATGAAAAAACTTTGGCTAGTGGGTTTGGCTCTGTTTATTTTCTCCTAGATGCTTCAGAACAACAGCAAGTGAGCAGATAGAATATTTTTTTCATGATATATTTCCATTATAATTCCTTTTAGAACACACTAAATGGTTTGATACACTTTTAACTTTTTCTTATTTATACCTATGATCAGTACAAGGAATGCGTTTTGGCCTATGGGATCCTACTCGAAGCAGAAAAAATTCAGGTCCTCCCTTTCATTAGTTCTACTTGTACATCTTATTGCCCCTGCTTTGTTCACGTTCTTGAATTATGTTTCTATTAATGAGAATTCATACGCTTGGCTGTCACTAGCAACTAATAACCAAAATGTTTTAGTACCTAATGATCTTTCACATCTATTAGCATTGCTCAGACTCAAATGTTAAAATTATGCCTGTTCTAACTTAACTAGAACTTACAACTTTGAACTGCAGTTTCCCACTCGCACATCCCTCGGAGAAGAGTGTGAGAAATTTTTGTACAGCAAGTTCAAAGAGAAGGTATGAACTGAATATATGATTTGCGTGCCTGTTCCATAACATTTTAAAGTTACAAACTCATACGAAGTAATACATTATGAGCAAATTGTTGCAGGTAAAGATGCCAATTGACAAAGCTGTAGATATGTTGATAAATTTTGGTCTCATAGTTGAAAAGAAAATCGATGGCCAAAATGTGTTGCAAGTTATTCCGTGCTCCATGGCATATGATGCCCTAAGAAAACGTTGGGATTGCCTGTTGCTATAGATTTTGGCTGTATCACGCCTGATTTTGTAGAATTTTTTGCACAGGTTGTAATCTTGTATATTTGGTTGCTTACTCCACAAACATCATTATTGTATATTATATTACCAGGCTTAGATTAGTCTTCATACTATTTCAAAATTCTTATCTAAATATATTAGCCTTTTTAGTACTCCTTCCATTCCAAAATAGATGTACTACTATTAGTGCTGTATACATAAGATTAAACCGTCAAAAAGGTACTTGTTACAATTATTCATCAATAATCCACATTGGCAGATATGTGTCAAAAAATGAACTGATATTAACCCTCATTGAATAGGATCACAGACAGCTGCTCAGTGTAAATGAAACTTTTGGACTGGGTGGCTAGGCAAGCAATACAATCAGCATTTACAACTAAATACATACTGTATGGCTTCGCCACTTCGCTCAAGTTCTGATTGACCAAATTTAGCTCAAGCTCTGATTGACCAAGTTAAGATAGCCAAGACAGTGGCTAAACCTTTTCTGGTTGGCTAGTTGATACAGAGATGAAGTAAAACTGCTTTGATAAAATTTGAAATTTAACGGATAGAAACGTTATCAAAATTTAAGAAAACAGAAGTCCAAATCTGATAAGAAAAACAGCATAATCATATTTTTCATATAAAAGTTAGGAGCCAACAAAGTTCTCTTTAGCCAGGCAAAGATAAGAATCACTTCAGATTTGTAACGAAAAAGGACAAATTCAAAATCATTGCTATAGAGCTGCGGATGAAACTCAATCTGGCTTGGTAAAACTAACTTGCCTCCAGTCACAATACACATTGCTTAACTAATTGTTTGAAGAAGATTCAGCAAAATTGCTAAATTAAACAAAAAGGGGGGGCAAGAGGAAGCAGAAATATTTTTTAAAAATAAAACGAGACACAAAATCATCTAACAGATCAAGACTTCTGCTCTTCCTCTGCAGTTGCTTCGAAGGTCTCACCAGCAACAAGCTCGGGAACATCATCATCGTCATCCTCAGCAACATTAGCTCCAGTTCCATCGGCATTAGCATTAGGTGCCCTGTTCTGGAACTGCTCGGCCAACTTCCTCAAATTGTCCAAGTTATCAGGTCCTGAGATATCAGAGCATGGGTATTAGAAAATAAACTATAAATAGATTAGTAGATGAGAACAATCTTCAGGAAAAGGATAGGACTATTAAACACTTACCCAATTGATTGATGATTCCGGGAAGGATATCTTGCAATTCTGATAGACAAAAGCAACTCAATCAGTTAGAAAGCCAGGTAACTTGTATTGTATTTACTTAACAGTGAAAAAATGAAATTCAACCAGCGAAATATGACATTAAAAATAGAGGAAAGAAAAGTTCGTACTCTTGGTTTGTGGTGTACCACTTACAACCCAGGTATTAGCAGCAATCGATGCTTGAACTGTGAAAGAAGAAGAATAATCATATCAGCAAAAGGAACAAACAATAGACCAATAAGTTGACCATATCAACAAATCCTTAATTCATATGCTTCATCAAACAGATCGACTAACCTTTAGGGTTAACAAACTGTATAACTTGATCATCCTTGAAGATATTCACTTCCTCGATTTGAGGGATAACGTTCACACCTATTCTTTTCAAGGTACTCTGCAACCTTTTGTCATCTGTGGTGGTAGTTTTGTGGACGGCCTTCTTCTTTCTGCAATCACCAACACATATAATCTTAGAAAAAATTTGAATGTGATATATCCATACATGAAAGATAATTAGCAGATAAAAGGCCCAAAAGGCTAACAAACAAGTAATTTCACATTAAACAGTTCATTGGGAATTCGCAAAACTACGCCATCCCACACAAGTATGTTAAGATCCTAATCATGAATAGAAACGACATTTTATAACTCTCCAAAACCTACAAGAAAACTTCAGTAATGAAGGCAGCAAAGAGCTGGGATAAATGACAGACGAGTTCAACACTACACCAACAGAACAAATGAATAATAATGACATATACAATTATACAGACACAGTTAATCACCCAACCAGGTTTCTCATCCAAGTGATGTATGCAGAGTTATTAGTCTCAAATGGAATTTCTACAACACATCATTAATAACAGGCATTTCTATAACTACTGACACATTTAAACACAATTCTAGCTAAAATTCAGCAGCAAGCCAAAGCAAAACTCATACCTTCTCACGCTACCCTTTCCACCAGTGCGGACCGCACCGGCCATCTTCTTGAGCTTCTCGACATTCATCTAAAGAAAGAAGCAACAAATAAGTTCCAGTAATCAACTGACACTTAAAGCTCACAATTAACATACCATCTAGTTAAAACCCTAATTTTCTTTAAGCAGCCAATATTTCGCAATCCAAGCTACTTAGCAAACCAATACAGATAACACTGTTACCCAAAAATGATATTAAAACAACATACAGCAATCCCTCAACAAAATCACGTAAAAATCTCAATTTACAAACAAATCTAACCAACATTTCAAAATAATGTACACAATTTGTGCTTTAAACATTAAATTAACCCAGAAATGCAGCTAAAACTGCCTTAAAACATCATATAATCAAAAGTTTAAGCATTTTTATATTTTACACATCAATTCTTTAAATCCAATAAAATATTACAAGTAAATGAAGATTCAATAAAACAAAAAAGACAATAATTGCAGATTATAATAACACAACGAAAAACCCTAATCTAAAAAAACCACAATCAATACCGTCCAATAAACAAAAACATCATCCATGTTAATGAAAATCAATTAACAACACAGAAAAACCACTCTAAAACCCTAAAAATCAACAAATTACTAATGAGATTTTATAAAACCCTAAGCTTGAAACAGATTCATTAAAACCCTAATCCAACAAAAAAAACAAATCGATGAAATGGTACAAAAATGAGAAAAATGAAAATTAATGAATGAAGAACAATACCTTAAAGAAGATGAAGAAATGGAGATGAGAGGAGAGAGAAAGAGGTGGACGGCGGTTGCCGCTGAACAAAGGACTAGGGTCGAGGAGAGAGAAAATGAAAGAAAAAAAGGGGTTTAAAGAGAAGAGTGAGTGTGTGAGGCTATTTCTACTTATCTCATAATCTTCTTCATTTTATATCTCTCTTTCTCATCCTACGGTTCATATTGACTCCCATTTTACTCTTCTCTTTCTCTTTTGGTCAGCCCAAACCCCATTTTTGTTTCTGGCCCAAATGTAATTGATAACTTATTCATAGCCCATATACTTTTTTATATAAATAATGTTTTTTTAGGAAAAAAAAAAAAAAAAGTTTAAATGTTGTATAAAACTTAATAGTGTGTGACCCGGGCGATGCTCGGGTTGCTAGTTTGTACTTGTTGGTTTCGAGTTTAAATCTTGCTATAGACATTTTTTAGTTGCCAAACTCAATCATTACATATTGGAAACAAATAGTATTATAAAACATCAATTAACGTATCTAAGTTAACTATAATTTTGTTAGATAAAAAAATACAATTAATAAATGGCTAAGATGGTAAGACTTGTTGGTCTTGAGTTCAATTCTTGTTATAAGCATTTTTTAGATGCAAACCTAATCCATGTTGTGAAGGTGACATGTCATGTTTATAGTGACATGTGGCACATATTGCTGACATGTCAAACTTAAAAAAGGCGACACGTGGAACATATTCTGTTTTAGGAACGCTTTTTAATATATAAGTATAGATAGATTCATTAATTGTATATCACTATTATCATGGCTAGCTACTCTGTATATTTTATTTGGAAAACATTTTCACATAGTTTTGTATGTGGCAGGTCGCAACCTGGGTTAGGTTACTTGGTTAGAGATTACTCGGTCGGTCAAGGATTACTCGATCAATCAAAGTACTCGGTCGGTCAAGGGTTACTCGATCAATCAAAGTACTCGGTCAGGGGTTTGATGAGTGTCAACCGGCCACATAGAAAACGGCAAAACGCGCTGTACAATTTAAGGCGTTAAAAAAAACACACACACACAACCTTAAATTGAGATGTTAATTTAAGTGCCTTTTCAAAATAATGTGTTAAGATATTTGTATTATGTATGTAAATAATCTTAATTATATAATTAAAGTAATTTTAGATATATAGTAACTTATATTTTTAGAATAAATTTTTTAACACCTTTTAATTTCAACACCTTATCAATTTCATTATTACCCTTTTGATTTCAATTTAATTATCAATTTAATAATTACATGTATCGTTGTCAAATGTCCTAAACACAGCCTATAAAATTTACATCAAAAGCTAACAAATAGATTTTAAAAAATAAAAAATAAAAAGAACCACAACAATAGTAAATGTACAATTTATTATGTATGTATCAAACAAGTTTTCGTGCTTTCTTTATATCGTTGTTTAATACGTAGTATAACTTTTTTATACTACCTCCGGTCCAAGTTAGTTGCAACTTTGGGGTATTATTTGTGAGATATAAAATATTCTAAAGTTGCAACTAACTTGGACCGGAGGTAGTAAAAGATTTTTATAAATAAAAATATTAGGTTGCGAGTGAGAAAACATGAGTAACAAGTATTAATCACTTTTTATGCGTGCGAAACTATTTAATAATATAATTATGTATAACTAATGAAATTAATGAACCCTTATTTTCATTTGGTCTCTCGTCTCTTTTCTAGGGTTTTAATTTTCTTGGCCGTTTACGCCAGAAATAGTCTAATTTCTTTGGAAACCCTTCTTCATTGATTCAATTTAGTTTTTGTTTCGTTTTACGTTTTGGTTTGTTTTGTTCTCTCCATTTGTGACAGTCTGTCCCAATTTTCTGGGTTTTTACCAATTTTCTGGGATTTTGATTCTCATCCATAAATGGGAATTTTATTTTTAGGGTTCTTATAATAATCGGGAAGGAAATTTGGATTCCTATGGGTATGGGATTTGTCATCAACTGGTTGATCAAAACATTAGCGCAGATTGCGAAGGTCTCACTTGGAAAGATGCAAAGACATCGAAAATCATTGCTCGCGTCAAGCTTGAAGCGGTGGAGTATGAGCTATGACAAATATGCATATTAATTATGATTTTGATTGTAAAAGTTATGATATTTTCTCTAAATCTGTGGTTTACAGGTCTTTATTATTATAGATGTCGTATGGCTATTATTTATTTTTGTTTTTTTTTGTGATTATTTAATGATATTAATGCTTCCCGTTTTTAAACAAAAAAAACAAAAAAAAAAAACAAAAAGAAAAAAAAAAGAAGAAGAAGAAGAAGAAAGAAAAAGAGTTGATGTCTAGAATATACACATTGACAAAAATCTAATTCATGGTATTATACATCAATATGTACATACGAGTAAGAAAATACATTTGAAATGTGATTACTGACATATTTGTTTGTGCCTATTTTATAAGGTAAGAACGTGACAAGTGGAACAATCTCAAGAAATTATTCTTTATAAATAATACTGTATTACAAGTCCTATCATCAATTAGGATTCCTTGCAGTATTCAAAAATTACAACTCTTTCTTTCATTCATAGTGTGAGTACCATTAATCTTTTGTATTATATACTCAGAAAACTATACAATATGTATTATTTACGTTTAATATGCGTGTTTAATTTGAAAAAAAAAATAATTTGAGGTCAAAAGAAGAAATTGACTATCTTCAAAACTCAAGATTACTGTTCTAACAAAACAATAAATAACGTTTCCTTAAAAAAAAAATAACATAATACTTAAATATGTTTTCTCAAACCAAACATTATCTCGATCGATTTAATTCATTGATAGAAAAAAAAAATAATCTTGATACACTATGCGAAAAAGTGATTTTTTTTTCAAATAAAATACATGCACCAACTATTCAAACATAACGGTATATTACTGATGGATTACCCGTTTGACACATATTTATAATTTTGTTGTTAAAAACTCTAAATAAATCTTATACACCGTCGCTTCCAAATAAACTGTCGCTAGAATTTGTAATAATCTTTTAAATTGTCGGTTTTTTTGTCAAAATTACCAAATCATTGATTTTCTTGGTAGCGTGAATATGAATATAATACTCGTAGCATAAGTAAATACAGTAGTCATATAATCATCAAGGAATATATTTCGCTTGGGTTAATAGCCAATTGAGTTATTATTATATAACTAATTACTAACCAAAATGAATATTCCACTAAAAAAAACTAAATTTTAGGTAAACAATAGTTATAACTTAAATAAAATAAAAAAAATATATATAAAAAAAAAGTCAATTTTCCTACTCGGCAAAGTAAGAGTACAGGAACTAAAACTTTATAATAGCTAAATCAAATGCATACAATTTAGTTTGAGTGCAACATATAGAATTATACAAACAAACACTTTATCAATAATAACTTTTCTTTATTTAATCGTTAACTTGTTGGATGAATATAATAATTGATAGCAACACATCAATTATCATCATACGAGTATATCTTTCTAAACTCCATTGATAATCGAATAAACATTCTAATTTGATTTGCGAAATTTGCAAACCCATGCTTAATAATGGTATTAATGCAAGATCCTTTAGCTAGATCTCATAATTAATTTAATTTAATTCTCATAATTTTCATTTTGAAAGGAAGGAGGGAGAAGTCCCTTTGTTCTGCAAGTCTCTACAGCTCCTTTGTACATGTCCTTCAATTCGTACTTGAACTTGAAATTTAATCCCATTAGCTTTTCAGAAGAAAAATGCACACATTCCATATCTTCATCAAAATCCTTAAATCTGTCCAATAGTTCAAAGAATAAGTTAAAAAATTGAAAAATCATTCAACATATTTTATGAACTAATGTGATTAATATTTGTTGCACGTTTTGATTAATATTGTATCGATTTATAATATAATGACTATACAATTATGACATTATATCGATCATACGGAGTAATTGCTACATACTTGGTGGGTATGTTGTATTCAGGGTACTCCTCCTTCAACATTTTCCCAATATCATAGATGGTAGCATCACAAGCGGAAGCAATGTAACGCCCCTCGGCCTTAGGATGTTCATACAAGTATATATGAGCCATACAAAGGTCATCCAAATGCACAAATTGGCCTTGTTTAATGATTGAATAATGAGCTTCATTTCCTACAAATTATATCAAACCACAATCAATTAATGACACAAAAAATACATGATTAATTATAAAATAATTTAGCAAATTACTTACTTGTAATTGGAGATAATGCAGTAATAAGACTAGGTGGCATTGTTGGAGTTATAAAAGGTCCAACTACCAAAGGTGGAATAATACTGATAAAATCAAGATTATTTTCAGCAGCAAATTTCCATGCAGCTTTTTCTGCTAGTGTTTTTGATACAAAATACATCTGAAATCATACAATAAAACCATATATTAAGGAAATAAATAAATTAATTAAAATATTGAAAATTTTGGAATTAATTACTCTGTATTATTGAAAATAAATACTCTGTTAATTACCCATCCAGTCATCTTCTTAGAGCGGCAAAATTCCATATCACTCCAACAAGTTTCATCATAAACAGGTTTTTGGATTTCTTCTACATTGACAGTTCCTGCAGATGATGTGAACACCAATCTCCGAATTTTCGCCTTAATGCATGATTTCATTATGTCTAACATGCCGTTTATGGTAGGCTTGATCACCTCATTCTGTAACCAAAATAACACCAAAACTATTAGAAACTAAACATATATAGCATGTAACAAACACAATTTTATAAGTGTCTAACTCGAAGTTTCGAGTTAAAAGTTGTGGTTTGATTAAATTAGGATGCTGATTAACCTCAGGATCATTGGAATCAAAGTCCATGGGGGTGGCAACATGAAAAACACCGGTACAACCATTAATGGCTTCGTCGAAGCTTCCTTCTTCATTAAGGTCTGCTTTCCATAGTGTCAAGTGAGTCTTTGCATTTGGCAAGTCCAACAAATGCTGTACTTTTTTCATGTTACCTGCATAATATTCAAGACAACCATTATAATGTTAGTGTATAAATTTACAATCTACAAAAATATTGAGAGTTGCAAAACTAATGTATAATAACTAAGTAGCGTAGTAAATATAGACCAGGGTCTCTAACGGTGGCTCGAACAATGTAGCCATGCTCGAGCAGCCTTTTGATGAGCCATGAGCCAATGAACCCAGCTGCACCAGTAACACAAACAATTTCTCCTTGGACAACCATTTTGAATTTTATAGTACAACTTTATTGTTAGATGTTATATTTTGGCTTTGGAAGTTTAGGCAGTCACATATTTTAATTGTTGCTTTGGTTTATATATAATGTACTAAGTGAGTGCTCATTGTACGAATCATATGCCATGTTATATTATGATCATTTTTATTGCATAGTTTTTTGTAAGATAGTGATTAAGGTTAAAAATAATTTTAGGATTTAATAATGGTAGGTGAAGAATGGAAGATAAGAAGCAAGGTAGGTTGGGGAATCTCGTGATCAAGTAGCTAGATGGATAATTAGGTCAATATTAAACCAACGGTAGAGACATACGCTAAATAAAGCACTATCTTAAATTATTTTAGAGCCCGTTGATACATTACTTTAGTTAGTAAGACGATTGTACAAGGTACTCCGTATATCACTTTTGCAGTTACATACTTTAAATAAGTCATAAGGACAACACAAATTATAAACAGGGGTAGACATATTTGAACATGTAACTTATCACACATAAGTTATCAGTCTTAACCTTATGCCAAAACCTCATCAATAATTGATCCCTGTCAAACCCTCTACTTTTCGTACACAACCTCTCAATCTTGTCGTAATATTTATCAGTAGGCCAAAATCTCTTGTAGGTAGATCCCACTTTTAAGTAACTTATAAGTCCATAACTCCATAAGGTTGTTAAAAATTGTACAAAAGGTAATGAGAAAAGCCCATTTAGGCTGTTATGGGCCAGCATTGTAGCAAGCCGATTGCATTGTTGGCCACGATTTCCTCCTTTGAATTGCACTCTTCATCTTGTTTCTCCTCATTCTACAAAAACCTTTAATATACATGATTACATCTAGGTGCACTAGAGGTAGGTGCGTCGAAAGATTGTTCTTTTTTTACTCGTTAGAACTTTTTAAAAGACATTTTTAAAATGAGCAGAAAAATATAAAATGAGTAGAATATTGGTTCATTTAGGTATATGTATAAAAAATTTCATCATTTCACAACACAAGTACAAGTCAAGGATTACTACTTCTCGCTAATGTGAGTCTCATCACACGAATCACAACAATTCACTCACTTTCATGGATGCATGACATGCACACAACCTTACACCAAATCACCAATATGTGAGATGTAGACTTGTAGAGTCGTCATTTTCCCCTTTTAATGTACATTTTATTAATAAACACTTAATTAAATTACTTGAATACGTGATAAAAATCACACTACATAAAGTTATCTGCCAAGAAATAAATAAGCAATTGAAATGATAATATGATCAAGTAGATATCAGTTAGTTTATCGGCATTTTGTAGTTTAGTTAAACAATAATCTGATTTCATATTTATGATGTGTGATTATACCAGTTTTGCTTGCTATGTGACTCATCAATCTAGACTAATTCACAAGAGATCCCCCTATTTTGGGTGAGAAAGTCAGAAAGATGAAAGTGTCTTGCTTTGAACAGCAAACTACTACTCGTAATCTACTATATGAAATTTCAACAAATTCAACAAAATGCTCTCTAACATGTTACATGAAACAATGAAACATGCTGTATATTGATTAGTATAACTCGGTAATGACGACTTTAATTTTTAAACCAAGTTTATCTTTTTAATTTGTCCCTTTGAAATGTGTTTATATGTTAGGGAGGAAGATTAAATTTTTTTTTTAAAAAAAGGAGAGTTACAAATGAGTTAATGACATATCATTATTAAGTAGTCCTCTAGAATTTTAATCAATTAATTTGATTGTTATTCACAATAAATATCTGAGATCAAATCTTGACAAACTGTGGCAAAACCCTTAACAATCATCCAATGAAGTACAAATATCCATATACGTAATAAATTTGGAACAATTTGGGTCACGTTAAAGAAAAACAAGAACTATACGGACAAAGGGAGTATACGTGACTATATCAAATGCTTAATTATTTGATATCTTCTCAACTTTCACATTATTAACAGATGCCCGTGGTTTAATTGATGATAGAGCACCTTTTTTCAAGAACCAATTAAGCTGATGGCTAAACATTTCAAAAGAAGTATTATTCTAATTACAATAATTAAATTAGTAATAAATTAAGATTAATTAAGACATGAGACTATTATTTAGTCACGATCTTAAAGTACAAGGAACCATCCAACATGGAGGTGTTATCCACTTAGAAAACAGTATATGCTTAATTGAGATTAGCCAGGTAACACAATGACATTAAAAGTCATATTTTAATTATTTAAAGTGTATAATAATAGCTTATACTAAGTTATTAAGGGAGTACTACTATACACGATGATGAACATGTTCACATTGAATAAATTATGTTTATGAGAATTGTCAATTTAGGTGTTGGCCGGTGTATAATCGACGACTTGACATTTTCCTCTCCTTAATCCACTAGACTAATTTTTTAAAAATTTTCAATTATAAAAAAAAAAATGATAGCAAAAATACGTAACTCTATCGGACTATATATAACCCTAGGTTTTAAAAAGAAACTTCATCAGCTGACATAATAATATTACAAGTATTATATATCTTCTTGATCATTAAAAAGTATCAAATTTGTAAGTTGATATAATTTGAAGTTATGTCTGATAGCGAGGAGAAAAAGCACCACCACTTCTTCCACCGCCACAAGGAGGAGGCAGACGAGGAGCCAAAGGACCCGGAACAGGAGTATAAGCATCACAAGGTCCTTGGACACGTTAGCAAGGCTACCGCTGTTGCTGCTGGTGCTTATGCCTTGGTACGTACATTTTTCTTTACATATTTTTATTCGTATGTACGTATTGCACATTTTGGTTCGATACCATGAATAATGTTAAAAAGGCTTCCATGACCAATACTATATATGCATATGCTATCGTAACAACTTTGATATAAACTTACGTTACTAGGCTGAAAAATTGAGTATATGTGACATGGTGTTAATGTATGTACAGCATGAGAAGCATAAGGCAAAGAAGGATCCAGAGAATGCTGACCGGCACAAGAAAGTAGAGGCGATCGCAGCCACGGTTGCAGTGGGAGCTGGTGGATTTGCATTCCATGAACATCACAAGAAGAAGGAAGCCAAGGAAAAGCTCAAAGAGGAGAGTGGTCATTAAACTAAAATTTAAACCGTGTGTTTGATTTTTGTTCTAATAAATACTCTGTAATTTGCTGTGATAACATGGGAGAAGACTTTATATTCTCACATTTTACTTATTTTGTGTTGTGAATTGATTTTATCATTGTAATTGTAATTTTGCACCAAAGAAATATTAATACGGTACCAAAAAAATTAAAAAATGATTGTCTTATATGCCTATGAAATATTTAAGTTTTACATGACTACCAATCCAATAAGTTTTTATAAGTATAAGTAGGGACACTTTTAAATAAATTCTTATTTATGGTTAGTCATATCATAAATTGAGGTTACACTTTTGGACAAAATACGGTTTAGATGAAGTTGCGTAAATAAATGGCTAAAAATTACTCTTCTAAGCAAATTAAAGTGGTACTACATAACTAGCTGGATACAAGACTTGCAATTTAATTTTAACACGAATTTGTTTAAAACATGCTCAATTGATCATGATGATTCTAAGCCAGTCCAAACCAATACTCAAAAAATCTGATCTAGTCTACACTATTGTAGTGTTCGGGTCAAGTCTTAATATTAATCTTGTATGAATGTATGATCAGTCATGAACTATTTGTGATATTTTAATGGTCGGTGGATGTAGTCCGGTTTTTATTTTGATACAAGTTTTATATCCAACAAGTAAAAGAAAAGTTCTATCATAATTCTTTAATTAGGTTGCACCAAAAGAATAATTCTTTAATTAGGAATAGTCAATTTTTTTTATCTTTTTTTTTTTTTTTTTGAAAGAAAGAGTCAATCTTTTTTTTTTTTTTTTTAATTAACCAAATATATCCAATTAGATTTTCAGCTGGATCCAACTGTTGTAACTTATGGTCTTACTTTTTAAAAAATACTTTTGAAAAAAAGAATTGGATTTCCATAAAAAGACATTTATTGATTGTGAAAAGAAGCTCAAAAACGAAAGAACAAATATTCAAAATCAATTTATGTGCAGTGGCTCTGAGAAGGACATAGTATGACTTAATGTTTTGATAGGAATTCAATAACTTCAAAAGGACAAACTAAATAACTTTATACCTTAGTAATCCAACACGGTCATCCCTCTTACAGTCTTACTAATATTAGGGTGACTAACACACGCAATACACACGCCGTAGCAGATCATGTCTAGGAAGTTCTTTGGATTTAGCCTTATGTCACAGATTTAAATACTGTCAACATTAATGAGTTAAAATATTAAACAACTATTTTTAATGGTGTAAATGTCCGCACTCTCTTACTTCATTTTTAAGAGTTCAAAAAAGCTATCATTAACATATTTTTTTGGTACTACTACGAGAAGTTCCCACCGCCTTTGGCGAGTGGACTAATCTCCCGTGAGAGTTTGCATGGGTACCTCAATGGGCAGCATTCCTCCCAAATGGGATTCTTTAATAAGGACAAATAAGTATATAAATATTTTAGGGCTTACTCAAACTTTTCAAAAGGTAGCTAGGGATTTAAGTTGTTTATTTTTACAAATTGTCCAATTACCTTATCAAATCTTCTATTCAAAAAATGTGTATCATCAAGAGGTATATTGTAATTATATTGACAGAGTATATAAATCCATGGCTTCAATTCACTAAAAAAAAAAATACATGGCATCAACCATAAGCTTAAGTTTTGGGTTAAAATAGTCATCTAACACATACGCAGTACTACCTCCGTTTCTGAAAATTCGACTCATTTACTATTCATGTGGTCAAAATAAAATAACTCTGACCACGTGTTATGATTTATATAATACAAATAAATTAGCATGAGTGATCTTTTTAAATTCCCCTTATTATAAAGTTTTCAAATATCAATTTTTTTTATAATTTTTTCTTATACATAGCCGAAAATATTCATGATCAAAGATGTTCATTAGAGACCCCACAAATGCAAAGTGTGTCGAACTTTTAGAAATGGAGGGAGTATTAAAAATAAAGAAAGTAAATACGGAGTACTTATAATAAATGACCGTGATTTGTCATTGATGACCAAAAAAATTTCAAATTTCAACAACTAATCAATCAAGGTGATGGCTAAGCATGTGAATAATGGAAAGAGTATTATATTCTGTAATTAACCATTTTTGATAATAAAAAAAGCATGAGATAATAAATTAGTCATTCTTAAGGTATAAGGAACACATCAACGTTAAGGAATTTATGAATTATCCACTAATAAACCAATTAAAAAGTCAATGCTTATTGGTTAAGATTAATTGATCAAATAACGCGCCAATTGTAATACAGGGAGTTACATACTAGTATGTTCACATTAATTAAATTATTTGGTTTGCCAATTGTCAATTTTGGTTGTACTGTGGGTGTCTGATTGATGACCAAACATTAATTAACGTAAGATTTTTTCTAGATGATTGTTACAAAAATATCTAGCTCAAGTGGCCTATATATATCCTTAAGTTTCCTAGGAAAAATAATCATCAGTTGATACATAATTTCATTCAATAATAGTACACTCTCAAAAAAAGTTTGTTTGATTTTAATTGTGAGTTGATTAGAAAACAATGGCCGATGGCGAGGAGAAGAAGCACCACCACCTCTTCCACCGTCACAAGGAGGACGAGGAGCCTAAGGATCCCGAACAGGAGTTGAAGCATCACAAAAACCTTGGCCATATTAGCAAGGCTACCGCCCTCGCTGCTGGTGCTTATGCCTTGGTACATTGACTTATATTGTTCCCTTTTTTCGGGTTTTTTTTTTACAATTAATCTTTAGTTAGTTTCAATCACGTGTATGTATGTCGTACATTGGTCATAATTTTTGGGCTTAAGCTAAGCTTTTATTTCATATATCTAAAAAAAATTACTACGTACATGCTATACATATGTTAGGGTGACAACTTTAACGAGTATACTAGCAAAATTGATCATATATATAAGTGACATAACATGTTAATCATCTTATGTATGTACAGCATGAGAAGCATAAGGCAAAGAAGGACCCGGAGAACGCTCACCACCACAAGACAGCCGAGGAGATCGCAGCCACGGTCGCAGTGGGAGCTGGTGGATTTGCGTTCCATGAGCATCACAAGAAGAAGGAAGCCAAGGAAAAGATCAAAGAGGGTCACAGCGGCTATTAATTAATGCTTTGTGTAATAATCTAGTTCTTATAAATAATTTGTTGTAAAGAAAGAGTTGAGGACTTTCTTAAATTGTTATCTCACATCTGTGTAATTTATGTCGTGATTTGATCGATATTGTAATCATTTTCCTTGCCTATTGAACATTCAAGATCTTTATATTCGCATTATATTATAGAAATTAGACTTTTTGTGCATTTGAAAATTGAAAAATATGGCTTATGCTTCCTAAAAAAAAGGGTTACACATACCTAAGATCCTTGATTGATCTAATTCAAACCCGAAAACTTGATCTAGACTACAATAACATGAAATATTCTAGATAAACATTAATTCAAAATATGTATACCTATGATCGCATCATGGATTAAAAATGGTGGGTGAATACAATCATATATTTCTTGATTATTACTAATGAATACAAAAAAATCTATGCTATAATTAGGGTTTTCCAATTTTTCAACACCAAATCCTATGGATGTCTAGATGACTATATCCAATTAGATATTATCTCATCCAACAGCTAATTGTGGTCCATATTTATGTCCAACTCAAAACATCCAAATGGGATTTTGGTAATATGAACTTTATTTTAAAATAAAATAATAAATAAAATTGCTCCACCTATGAAAAGGACATTTTATCAATTAATAATCGTTGGACTAGTAGTTTAGTACGAGTACAATTGTAGAACTTTTAGTTGGAACATTTTTTGTAAGCCTTGTAGATCTATGGCTATTGGCTATCCCTTGGCTCTCCGGCCTTTTGAAAGTTAATATGGACATTGATCCACATGGTGCACCTTAAAATTTGCAATCTTAGTGAGTTTAGAAACTTTTCATGATTAGGCCCAGACCACCAAAATAATACTTCCTCGACCTAGACCATCAAAATAATACACCCTCTGTTTTTTCGTTTTTTTCCCCCCTTTTGAACGGAAAGTAATAATATCATTAAATAATAGTCATACGATATCTATAATTTTTCCTTTTTTTTTATTACAATTTTCATTTTATGTTTGCTAATGGAAATCTTTAATCAACTAAATCTCACGAATTGGTTTTAAAAAAAAATCTCACGAATTCAAAGAGACCGTGCATGGTTTCTAATTTTTTTCCACATTTCTTTTTTCAGTTTTTAAAATTCAAAAGCTAAAAAAAATAAAAAACAAACCCTTAATAATTTATCAACATCATAATCGTACTTCATATTGCGTTTATTTCCGTTGAAATGTATACTTTTCAAATAACACATGTAAGGGTCTGTTCTCTTACGTTGAAATTCAATTCAGTTCAGTTCAGTTCAGTTCAGCTCCTAATTTCCTTCTCTTATAAAATATTCATTTCAGTTCAGTTCAGTTCAGTTCAGTTCAGCTGAGTTCAGTTTAGTTCAGTTCAGCCGAGTTCAGTCAATGAGAACAGGTCCTAAGTATCTTATACGAAGTATTAAGAAAAAATGAGTGAGTTAAACACTGTATAAGGTTAAAAATTACATTTTCTATTGTCATTTGATTTTGAAACGAAATTTATAAGGTGGATTATTTCTCTAGGTGCCGCACAAACCTATATTTATAATCTTCATTTTCTCACTTTGGATATTTGCAACTCCAAATTAAGATGACAAGTAGTGGGAGATATCTAATATCTTAACCTTTAAAATAACAACGCTTATGAAAGGCAATAAAAATCGCAAAAGATGCCACTATGAATTAATGATTTAATGATGTGCATGAGCATGACTACATGAAGCATTTTAGTGAAGTAACGCTACAATTACGGAGTTGTGTATTAGCTTACCCCTTGTCACATACTCACACGTTAACCTCGGAAAGGCAACAACTTGACTCATCTATGTTGTGGCATTGGCTCGTCACGCTAATCATTAAACATGGATCTTCAATTCCTATGGTTAAGCGGATTATAATACATATACAAAGTTACAAACAGAGGATAGATTTTTATTTTTTATATATATCGAGGTATACACTGTACAATGTATTTAGGATTATTTTTTCTCATTTAGATGATTGTTTTAATCATCATGTTAAGAGCAAAATCGAACCATAGGTTAAGATGCATCATGCACTAGGTGTATTTAAAAAATTTCAAGATGCATATAACTTATCTTATTTAGAAAGTATTTTTCGTTATTATATCAATACTTCTAGAGTCCATTTCTAATTATATATGTATATATAAAAAAAAATAATAAAAAAAAAATATTTATATTGTACCACTTAATAAAAAATTTGTTTTTTGTAAGACAATTTTTTTTTTGTTTATTAAGATGATAATCTTGTATTTTATGATAACCTTTTTTTTTTTTTTTTTTGTGGCATAGAAATGAGGAAAAAGTTCAACCAATTTAAGATAATTTATTAATTTATGGTCCAAACTTTTTCTCATGAGTTACAACTTACAACCCTATATATATACACACACGCAAACGCACGTAACATTACCATTTACCACGATTACCATCTAAAACAAATTATATCACCAAGAAAAATAAAAATGAAGGTATGTAGATTAATTTTGCTAGTTTTCTTGCTAAATCTCCAAGAAAACCCAGTAAAAGCAGAGGATGGATTCATAACAACAAAAGGGGTACAATTTTTGTTAAATGGGATCCCATTTTATTCAAATGGATTCAATGCATATTGGTTAATGTATGAGGGTTCTGATCCTTCTCAAAGACACAAAGTTTCAGCTGTTTTTCAACAAGCTTCAAATCATGGCCTCTCTATTGTTAGGACTTGGGCTTTTAGCGACGCCGGTTATCGACCGCTTCAATACTCCCCTGGCTCTTACAATGAACAAATGTTCCAAGTAATTTTTTTTCTTCATTTTGTAATTTTTGTTACAAGAGATTTTTATGTTATTTTTTTGTAAATTGTGATTTTTATTGGGTGTTTAGGGTTTAGATTTTGTGTTGTCTGAAGCAAAGAAGTATGGGATAAAGGTGGTGTTAAGCTTGGTGAACAATTATGATGAATATGGAGGGAAAAAACAGTATGTGGAGTGGGCTAAGAGCAAAGGACAGTCTTTGTCATCTAAGGATGACTTCTTTACTAATCCTGTTGTTAAGGGATTCTACAAAAATCATATTAAGGTAATCATCTCGACTCTCGATTATTTTTTACTTCGTCTATACATTGTTCTATGTCACTTGCCTGCCAAAGTACAGAGTATATTGGAATGTTTAGAAAAAGTTGTCACATTTCCAATGTCATTACTCGTGTTATATAAGTAGTTGGGAGAATAGTAGTTTTAAATCGAGAACCAGGTCAATGTCAGTTAGCTTATTTGGGTAAGGTATGCGAGTATGGTTAATATGGTCAGCAAATTAGCATGTTTAGTTGTATATATAGAGTTGGGACCATAAAATTAATTATGTGATTATAATAAGTAAATTATGATTTGAAAATTACTGTTATGTACAGAGTGTATTAACAAGGGTTAATAGCATTACTGGAGTTGCATACAAAGATGATACAACAATTATGGGTTGGGAGCTTATGAATGAGCCAAGATGTCCTTCTGATCCTTCTGGAAAAGTACTTCAGGTTTGTTCAACTTCTCCTTACTTACTACGACTACTATTAATTACTTCTTGAAAAAAATTGACTTTCTTTTCATTGCTAACTTACATTGTACTAGTAGCATTTATTTTGGTGTTTGATGCAAAGATCTAATCGAATATCTCTTTTTAGAATTTATCTGAACTTATCGACTTTAATAATTTGCCTAAACTTATTACGAGTAGTTTCTTATAATCAACGTGTTTCTGTATTACTAGAAAAAAGATCGAATGTGCACATGTTGTGGTAAAAATAGCCAAATCAAAGAGTATAATGTCATAGTCATATAATCACATGCATAGTTGCAACCAACCAATATTTTTGTTGATAGTATTAAGGCTTTTTAAGTTGAGCACGGAATCTATGATCCTCCAACCGTACAAAGAATAGGGTGACATAATGAAGGTGGTGTTACATAACATTATCAAGTTGTAACATAAAAGAGGGACTACATTGCATTCCTTTTGCCACATTTTATAGTGGGTGCATATATTATGCTAAATTCATGTTGATACTGATGGAGTGATGGCTATTTCTTCTGTTGGGAAGATGTAATTAAATGCTTCAAAATTTTGATCACCTTCTTTTATGAAAAAAAAAAGTTAGTAGACATCGATGATCAATCTCATTTTTTCCCATGGTCATAATAATTATGGTGGTAAAACACCGTGGTGTTATGGTATTCGAAGGTGTTGTGGTGGTATATAGGGTTAGTGTGGAGGGTCGGGAATTAACACGAAAGGAGATTTTACCTTAGTGCCCCGGTATTAACCTACTCATTTAGAGATAGTAATAGTTTAGACCAAGTCAGTTTCAGTTTGGTTCATCTACACTAGGAACCAAATACATTCATGAACAAGAATCAAAAGATGCTCCAATAGTTGTTACGTTCTTGCCTAACCTATATGCCGACCTTATAAACCAAACAAAAACATACAACACACATTATACATAGACAGAGAACAAAATACAAAAAACATAGGTGTTGGTGAAGATAATTCTGAATTTCTGATATTAGCTGTCATTTTTTTAACAGTACTCAGAAATCTGAAGTAGCCTTTTTTCCTGTTTTCAGGATTGGATCAGTGAGATGGCTTCCTATCTAAAATCAATTGATCCAAACCATCTTCTTGAAGTTGGATTAGAGGGCTTCTATGGAGATGACAAGAAGCAATACAATCCAAACAATGGCAAAGAAGGAACAAACTTCATTGCTAATAATCAGGTTCCTGGTGTGGATTTTGCTACTGTCCATTCTTACCCGGATCAATGGTAGGTTTACCGATCTACATAAAAGTCACTCATAACATATCCTGTAAAATGTCGCACTTGTCCTGTATATTACCCGAAACTTGCCATGAACATTACTAAACTGAACTGCAGGCTCAATGGTTCAACTGGTGAAGCACAACTCTCCTTCCACCAGCAGTGGGTGCAACAACATATTCTGGACTCACAAAACATCCTTAAGAAGCCAGTGATGTTTGCGGAGTTTGGTAAGTCATATAAAGTCTCAGGCTACACCACATCTGACAGAAACCAACTCTACAATATCACCTACTCTTCCATCTATTCATCAGCCAGCAGAGGCGGACCTGCAGCTGGTGGGTTATTCTGGCATCTCTTAACTAAGGGAATGGATAATTTCCGAGATGGGTATGAAATAGTGTTCGAAGAAGAATCGTACATTGCAGGAATAATTTCCGAACAGTCACAGAAACTTTCTGGGCTAAGAAAGAGGTATGCTCAGCTCAGAGATGCCGAGAAGAACAAATACTAGAATTAGTGGATGTACACAATTTTAAAACCCTTTACTACAATTTCGGGATTATGTTGGCCTCTTATACCATGATTATCTAAGTTTATATACACATGAGGTAAACTCGTGGTTTATGTTACATGGAAAGGAAAGCCTGCAAAATTTATTTCTTTCCATAAAGTTAACGAAACTAAATCTAAATCACCAAACCATCCCTTATAGTTGCATTCTTCAAAATGATGGTGATGCCTGACCTGATATAGAAGCCTTCGTTTGGTCTATCTGCTTCTTCAACACCCTGCCATAAATCAATGAAAGAGTAATATATAACATGAGTTTATATAATATCTTCGATACATTAAAATCAAATGTGAAACGGTAGAAAGTACTAATTGGACTTACATCTGTGTTTGCAATCACCACATCTTTTCCAATCTTTGCATTCTTGTCAATTATGCAGTTTCTAAACACAGACGATTAGTAGATTAGTCAAAAGAGAGAACCTTCCATTACATATCTTTAATAAGTACTGACACTGAAACTCCGTAAAGCTTCCTCTTCTTCATGTACTCACTCTATACAATATTATGACATACTTCGTATATCCTTAACAATAAGAGGTTGAGAGTTGAGACAGACCGGACAGCGTAAACTATTTCCAACAGAGTGAGTGCAATTGAATCCACTCAATTAGTAGTATTATGTTGTAGACTTGTGGTTGCATATACAAGACTTGAAATTTAGAGGCATTTACACAAAGTGATGTAGATATAATTCAAAATGAGGCCTTGATAGCCACATCCATTTAATAACTATATTTGACGCGGTGAGCACAACACATATACAACAAGATCAAGTTGGAAGAGAAAGGGTGACAGGAGAAAAAATAAAATCGAGTGTTACCTAATTTTGGTGTTCTGCCCAACACCAATAGGAACTTTTCCTTCAGCAAGTAAAGAAGCGATTTCTGATTCAGTTTGGTCGTAATCTGCACCCATCATCATGGTGCTCTAGAAACAAAAACAGGAACTTATTGAATAATTGATATTGTAAACATAGTGACTTGCTCTCTACTTAAGCAACCGTATTCAAGTTTTATAGAAGAAAAAATTATCAACTCACCTTAAACTCAACGCCAGATTCTAATCTTGATCGAATCCCAACAACGGAATGTTGTACACTACACTCCCGTAGAAAACAACCATGGGAGATTATGGAATCAACAATCTATTAAAGAAAAAAAGACGATTAGTATTGCAAAACTAAAGCAAAAAATAAATCAGAAGATAGTGTAGTGGACTGTAGTCTAAAGAAATAATACCTTAGACTTCTCAACTTTGGTAGGAGGCAGAAATCTAGCAGAGGTATAGAAAGGTGTCTTTGGGTCGTAGAATTGAAACTTAGGAGGCTACAAGTAGAAAAAATACTTCAGAAATTAATTTGGTAATGTTTCTAAGAAAATCAGATTGCATAAAAAATTATTTTGCAAATTAGAAATAACAATTCTTAATCAAATGAAAGAAATGTCAACCTGTTCAGTAAGAGCCAAATTGGCATCAAAGAAAGATTTTATTGTTCCAATATCCTCCCAATAATCGTTAAATAAATAAGCCTGCACAACGGAAGCATACTAAAATTAGTATCAAATTAATGAACATATGTTTGAACTCATATAATTGGAGTTCATACAGAAATAAAATATTTTAAGGATCCAAATCCCATTCACCTGAACATTGTACTCGCCAACTGCAGAGGGAATAATTTCGGAACCAAAATCATTGCTTGAAGGGTATTTCCTATTTAGAAGATCCATAAGAACATCCGTTCGAAACACATACACACCCATTGATGCAATATATGGGTTTGACATGGCTTCAAGGTCTGATAGGCCGAGAATACTGGTATCTACTTGCTACCACAAACAAAAAAAAAACAAAACTACCATCATTAATGTAAAGTGCTGAAAACATTTCTTCCTAAAATTTTTTACTTTAGGAATTCTAAAAATAGTTGTCACTATAGTCTATACTTAATTTGATACCATATACGTTTGTAGCTGTATGCTGCATGAACTCTAGTTAAAATAACTTAAAACTACACCTAAAGGATGCATCCATTTGTAACAATAAGTGTTTTCATTTGTGTTTGTATATTTCTTTTATTACTACATATTAATTATCACATGAAGAAATTACGAAAAACTCAAAATTCACAAGTGTCATAATCAATTTGTATTCATCACAACTAATTTTTACCACAAATAGTACTTGATGGTCCATGATTATACAGCTAATACAAAGGCATGTTTTTTAAGTAAAATGAGTTGGTCCAAAACATGGAGTAATAAGTAACATTAATTAATTCTACATAGGAGTAACAAATAACATAATTTAACAATTAGGTAAATAAAGGGTATACCATCGCCTTTAGGTCAGGCCCTTTGGGTTTTTCTGCAAATTGGATAATCCGTCCAGTGCGGTCAATTTTCATCAACCCGAAATCTGATGCACGACTGAAAATAGACCAACTTACAAATTAATACCAAAAAATTGAAATGCCTTATTACACATGATTATGATAAGAATATCATATCTATCATTATTCACCAAAGGTGAACACTTGTACCTGTCATCCATGGGTAAACATGAAACTGTAATATCAGCATTGGTGTCGATGTGTTTCTGTTTAATTTACAAACAAATTACAATATTATACTTGCATAAGAAAAATAGTGCCCAATGATATATGAAATAAAATGAAAATATACCTGCACAAAACTCATGTAATCCATTCGATAAAGATGATCACCGGATAAAATAATTATGTGCTCGATATTCTTGGACTTAGAATCCTACATAAACAATCACATAACTCTGGTTGTTGTAATCAATTTTAACAATACTCTCCAAAAAAAAACGTCCGTATTTAATTACCTCAAATAATCCTAATTGTCTCACTGCATCAGCCGTGCCTTGAAACCATCTCTTTCCTTCTTCTCCGGGTGTTTGAGTGGCAGCAAAAACCTATATTCATTATATTTTCAACAAAGTATTGAATGTAGTTTTCATTGAAAAATTTACTTAACAATCTTAACTAATTCCATCAAATTTCACAAATAACTACTGTCACACCCTTAAATATCAAAATTACATCATACATTTATATTACCTCCACAAAACCATCACCAAAATTCACACCATCCCCAAAATTATACGTCCGAGCAAGATGACGATTAAGCGAGAATGAATTGAACTGGGTAAGGATGAAAATCTTTCGAATGCCACTATTGATGCAATTGCTCATAGGAACATCAATGAGCCTGTAACACCCTCCAATTGGCACCTATATACCATTTCACCAACATAAGTCCACGAATTCAAATATTCACACATTACCATGTTTATTTTGATGAGTGTTTTGAGCATTTATGTAACATTTGACTAGAATATTATAACAAAAGGTCTAATTGAGCAAAGTTTGATACTTTCTACAACATCATACTACTGAATTTTAAACATTTCAATTACGCCCTATAAACATTATAACAAAAGAACAATGCGAAGTTTCAAACTTTCTACAAGATCATACCGCCGGCTTAGCTCTCCTGCCAGTAAGAGGAAAGAGGCGAGTCCCAGCACCTCCACCTAGTATAATTGCAGCTACATCTTTTGGGTCTGCTTTTGGACTCTCCATAAAAGTTGGTTCTAATTTCTGTATCAAATAAAGTTAAACAAAACCATATATATTCAAACAAAAAGACAAACATTTTAAAAACTAAGAATCAACACAGAAAACATACCAATTCTTTAACACTTTGATTAAAATCTGAGGTAAGAACAGAGAAAGCAACACCAGGTTTAATGACCCTTTTACCCCTGCTATCAGTTCTTAAATTCCTGGAAAACAGAGCTTTCAGATCTCTATTCCTTAGATTTTGACTGATTCTTTCTCCGAAAAATCGTTTCATTCCAGCTTCTGATAAATGGGCACTATTAGGGTTCATGACTGCTGCTACACTTGACTCCATGACTTCTCTCTAAAATCTGCATCATTATTAAAAAAGGATCAAAATCATACCAAAAAAAAAAAAAAAAAACACTCTTTTTGTAGTGAATCTAACAAATATTAATTAAATAATAAAGAATTAGCCTGAAAAGGCATAAACAGATCCTACCAACTTTTAAACATTAAAATTAATACCCAAATCACGAATCAATCATTTGGCAATTAAAAAAATACTCAGATCAGAAAAGTAACATGGAATCAAAAATAAAACATACCCAGAAAAAATTGATCCCAAATTATAATGGGAATCAGAATCAAAGCTTAGGAATCACCAAGAACAGAGAGAGAAAATAGGCAGAGGAGATGTAATGTAACAGAGAAAAGCTTGGGAGATTATAAATAAAAATGGAAAATGAAGGAGAAGACGGACAATTTAGCTAAATGAGTGGGAAGTGAGAGGTACTGGAAGAGTGTGATCAATGATAGTTTTTTCTGAATTTGGGTACCGCTTTTACATTCCACATTTTATGTGTTATGAATCTGTGATGTGATGTTATGTGGTTTTTTTTTTTTATTTTAAAATTATTCTTTTTTTGTTTTGGGGGAAAATATTTCAATTTCACCTTCCGTTGTCAAATGAATGCTAAACGGTTGTTACTCTTGTTAGTCTTGTTCGAATTATATGGAAGATATAATGAAACCAAAATAAATAAATTTATTAACTTTTATAATTTTTAATTACGACATTACGTACTTCATAGTATTTTAAACTCTTACCGGGCTTGTTTGGCAACGCTTTTAGTATTCAGTTTTCTGTAATTTTAAAAACTAAAAACCAAAAACAGGAAACAAGAAACAAGAAAAAGGTGTTTTCACTTTTCTTTTAAAAACTATAAATAAATAAATAAATAAATAATATATATATATATATATATAAAATAAAAAAAAATAAAAAACTCTTACAGGGCTTGTTTGGCATCGTTTTTGGTTTTCAGTTTCCTGTTATTTTAAAAACTAAAAACCAAAAACATGAAAGGTGTTTTCACTTTTCTGTTGTCAGTTTTCAAAATTATCATGATTTTAATAAGTTTTGATTCATTATGGGTGACATATATAATAAACTTTTAAAAACAAAAAATAAAAAAACATGAAAACACATGTTATTTATCGATTGTCAAACTTGTACATTTTAATATATAAAGTCAATACTCCGATCATAGAAAATAACACGTGTTTATGAGCCGATGAGTGCCAAAGAGTGTAGAATTTATGTACAAAAAATTATAGCATATTTGTATAAATTACTAGTTTAGCTATATTTAAACATTAAACTTAACTAAGACACTTTCTTTGTTTAGACATCTTAAAACTTTAGGTTACTTTCTAAAACTAGAAAATTAAATTTATGGTCATAGGATAGTGAATTATAATCTATCCCATATGTAATTTGTAAACATAATCTCACAATCTTCGTCATTTATAGATACCTTCTTTTTCTTTCATTTCCATTGTTGTAATGCAATTTATGACAAATCGTCTCTATTAATTGTTGCTAAATGAGATATGATAAGGGAAAAAAAAAAAAAAAAAAAAAAAAAAAAGAGGTTGTTTCAAACAAAATACCTTTTGCAACATGACTCACCGCTTGATTAGATAATGCACTCAAACATTACATGTCAAGTGAATACGTTTAGTTCATGTAAACTTGTATTAGGCTCAGATAATGCACGTCTCTTTGTACGAATTTTCAAAAAAAGGGTATTATCAAATACTACCTCCGTCCCCTTTTGATAGTCCCTTATGGACATTTTTCACGGGAATTAATAAACATAAATAAGAATAGTAAAATTACATTGAAAAAGTAAATTGACATTGGGTATGCAAAAAAGTAGAGAGAAAAAGTAATAAAAGTACATGGGAAAACAAAATATACATGGGAAATTTGGATTTGCACAAGTATTGTTGCAAATTGGAGGAAATTTTGGTAAAAAATTAATATTAATGGTTATTGAAAAAAGCAAATGGGGTGAACATTTTGGGACTAAAATTTGCCCATAAGGGACTATCAAAAGGGGACGGAGGGAGTATAAGTGTATTTGACATGAATATTTTTCAAAAGAGGTTGTTGAACTTTGTTTTAGCAAGACCAAAACACATGTTAACTCTCACTATTATATTGTTAGCTTGTTACAATCATCAATTATGGCTAGTATCTTTCAAACAACTATCCATCTACTATTCTACTTGAATGTGTGATGCATTCATTGTATGGAATATTGTCATATTCCCATCATTGTTCTCTGATTGTATGATAAACTCCCTACTTCTGAGGTTATATACAACATGCAAAGTAAATTACTTACTTCGAAGTGCATCACAAAGAAGGATGATAATTTGTACTCTAATCATGAAAAGAGTAAATGTCAAAAAAGACAACAAAGAATGCATATACTCGTAATAAATTTTGATTTGTGACTCATATTATCATTTCTATAGAGGTATGGATCCATTATTTGACTTGGTAGCAACCTACATCGTCATTAAATACGTTTAACTTAAGTTAACTCTCAATTCTTGTTACATGATTAATTCTAGACATTAGCATATGTGAATGTTAAGGGTCAGTTATATTCACTGCATTTTCCACTCATTTAGAAAAAATGTTCTAGTAAGTTATGATAAGGGTTAATAAGAACTATCTAAACTCAATTACAACAAAACTAAATTAAGCTCTTATAAGTTCTTAAAGTGCTATCTAAGCTTAATTTACAACTAAACTAATATAAAAACTAGCAAGTTTTGTTCTAATAAGTTTTAATTAAGATAATTCTTATTAATATAAATTAATATAAATTCAAATTTCTATAAAATTAAGTCAATAAAACGCATCATAATTTAAAATGAAGGAAGTTTGATAAGACTTATAAAAGTATTGCCATTTGCCAAACAACAACAAAAACTTATTACTCCTATGATAAACGGTTAAATTTACGCATGGTTTTATCACACAATCCCAAATTATTACCAAATTTGAAAAATTATTACTGCATATGCTTATCCTTAACCTTTAGCTCTTACGGCTGCATATAGACAATATAGCGTTATCCAAAACTTATTATGGGCTTCACTCCTATGATACAAACAGCTAAAAGTTGGGCTTCAAGTCTAATCCACAGAATCTCCCAAACATCAACAACACTAGAAAACTCTCACACTACCACATCCACTCAAAACCCAACTTTTCTTTCTCTCTCAATCTTTCTTCACAAACAAGCTCTTCAAAATTCACAACAATGGTGCTCACCCTATCCAACCAATTCCTAGCCAAAATCCCATCAACCCCAAAAGCCTTAACTCTCCCTAAAACCTCATCTTCATCCCTTCGTCCTCAATGGAGCTGCCGTAAAACAGACATTCACCCAGAATTCCACGAAGATGCTAAGGTCTACTGCAATGGTGAGCTTGTTATGACAACTGGTGGGACCCAGAAAGAGTACACTGTTGAAGTTTGGTCGGGAAACCACCCTTTTTACCTCGGTAATCGGTCTGCTCTTCTTATTGATGCTGATCAAGTTGAGAAGTTTAAGAAGAAGTATGGTGAATTGACTCAGATTATGACTATTCCTGTTCTTAAGGGTGAGATTGTTCTTCCTCCTAAGAAGAAGAGTAAGGCTAAGAAGAAGTAAGAGATAAGATTTCTGGGTATTGTTTGTTGATTTTGTTTTAGGTTTAATTTGTGTTTTTTGTATAATTTGTTTCGTTTTCTGGGTATATTTGGGTGTTATTGTTGGTGAATTGTATGGAATTTATGTGTATTTTGGTTTTGATTTGATGAAGTAAATTGAAGTTTATGTTTTTAATGGGTAATTTTTTTGTATAATTGATGTTAATTTGGGTTTTAATGTGTTTGTTAATTATCCTAATTGATTGTTGGGACTAATTGCAATTCTATGCTAATAATATGTGTTTAATTGAATTATGTTTGTTTACTATTTTGAAATTTACAAGAAATGTTAGCAAAAATGTTTGGATTTTAATGGACTATGTTGTCTTTGTGAATACTAATTTTGAATTGGTTGTTGATTAACAAAAGATTAGGATTTTGGATTGTCAGTGGAAATGCTGCAGTTGAATTGAGCATCAAACTTTGGAGATAATTTTAGCTTCTGAAGTACTAATTCTGAACAATGCATTGAAAATTTTGAGTCTTGAGGCAAATATACAGTAAGGACATAGAAATAAACGGCGCTGGCTATAAATCTATATCGATTTAGGCATTAAAGTGATCAAACTGTCCTGTTTATGTAATATTAACTTGTGAGTTGTGAGGACATGTAAATACGAGTTATTAATTCGGTACCACTTCACTATGTCAAAAACCTACTGTGTGATTCAAAATTAGCAAGTTGCTTGTGTAATTTATGGAGAATATTGGGATCAATTGAGCCATTGAGGAGTGTTTTCATGTACTTTGTGTTACCTGGCTACAATTAGATGAGGCTATACTGCTATAGAATCGAGGATAATGTAAATCATTCACAGTAAGACTGTGATAGTTTGGTTGGACAGTAGGAATGAACTGAGTGTTTGGTTTTACTCACTGCTGTTATAAGGGTTTTGCATTTGTTAGTATTGGGAACCCATTAGTACATGATTCTGAGAACAAGCAATTAGATGGGGCTAATGAATTGAGGTTAACACTAATTATACGCGAGTGATTTTGATAGATTGGCTGGACATCAGGAATGTGAATGTTTGGTTTTACTCTTCACTTCAGAATTGAGAGTTGGCATTTGTTTATATTGGGAACCCATAAAGGTCATTTTGAGACCAAGTTATCCTTTGTTCTGCTTCTAATTGCTTTTGTTGTTCACCTACACGGCTACATATACACGTCCTCCGTTGCACTCATTGAAACTACACATACACATATTCACATATTGATGCTTTCACAGTTTCACTGTTCTCTTATTACAACTGCAATGAACCTCAGAAATTTGATCTCCTTTCCTCCTTTCTGCCCTTCACAATAAAGCTGTTGATTGTACTTGATTCTATAATCTATACTTCTACTGCCACAATGCTGCTGCTGTTCTGATAACGTCTTTACCCATTCCCCTCCATTCTCTTTTCAATGACTTTTTTTATTATTTTTCTTCATATTCCCCTCTTTAGGCTAGACTATAGTGAATAACTTGGTATAAGGCTCTGCCAGTGGTTGATATAGATGGTGTGAAGAATCCTGAAGATACTAGAAGATGAGAAAACTTAGTTTGAATGATATAGGCCCTAACTGGTAGCCTGGTACTCTCTGGTAGCAGATGCAAAGATAAATAAATTTGAGGTACCAGTACATAGATGGTTTTTCTTGGGGTTGCAAGTGCATCAACCAAAACCAAAGATATAGTCTATGTTCACAACTACTTCGTAGCTAGGCATCTCATAGCGTTATCGGGACGGAATGTTTTATATCGGGCATTATCAATAAGTTCCCCCTTGTAAGCCGCCCATACTCGACCCAAATTATGCTCCCTGGTAGTAAATTAGAAGCTGG
The DNA here is from genome assembly GCF_948465745.1 of Chenopodium album. Classification (NCBI taxonomy): domain Eukaryota; kingdom Viridiplantae; phylum Streptophyta; class Magnoliopsida; order Caryophyllales; family Amaranthaceae; genus Chenopodium; species Chenopodium album. The sequence goes on from NC_137858.1 coordinate 6,952,730, forward strand.
AGCTAGCAGTAGCAGTGGTAGATTTCTATACATATATGGGGGACTTGTTATATAGTGATTTTGTAATTATGTTAGGTTGCGACTTGCAAGCTGCATTGTTTTGCATACTACTGATTTTTGCGATACTATTTGGTTCAATTGGTTTAAGTTAATTGCATCATATTTATTTATTTAATAAGATCAGCTGAATTTGTTTGTGGTAAGGGACAATGGCCTTGACTGCTAGACTGTTAAGACGGATTAGTACAAAGGGTGGGCCTGTACTGAGTCAGCCCAATAATATATGGGCTGAACTATTAAGCCCAATGGGTTACAGACCTTACAGTACTCCGTATTGGATACAAACCATTCAATATTTTAGGGTCTTACCGAGTACCTTTGATTTATGGGTAAGAAAAAGAAAAGCAACTAAAGTTTTGCCTAAATTAAACAATCAACTTCTCAACATTGGGTGTATTGGGTAAAAACAAAATTGTGGGCGTATTTTTTTTCCCGAATATTGGGTGTATTTATTTACTTGGGTTAGTTTAAATACTTGCAACAAAGCTTCTTGACATGCAATTTAAGAAAGAGAGTTAAAGAGGATAATTTAACAAACCTTAATCAATCCCCTCTTTTTCCTGATGTTTAAGTTTTTTTCATTAATTTGTCATAAAACTCTCTTAATTTTTCCTTATCAAAAACAAAATAAACTTTTTTTTATTTTATTTTATTTTATATAATTTTTTAATACTGTATTAAGTTTCATTTAAGAGGTTGGTTGGAATTATTTTGAAACAAATGAATTTTAATAACTCCATCAAAAGGTTATCAATCTTTCTGAGGACCTGACCTTTTTAACTTTCTGTAATCTTTCTTAGGAGATAATTTACTTTATGCATTCTTGGAAATTTAATGTAAATAAATATGGAAAAAGTAAGTAAACAAAATCCCTTAGCACAGAAGAGTCAATAGAGCCGGAAAGAAGGCATTATCTTAGATAATTAAAATGTGAGTAATGAGACTAATGACATCTTGTCAAATCTAATTTCTTTCAAAAGTTACATCGTTTGCCACACTTTTGTCTCCTTAAGCGGACACAATATGCCTCTTGAACAAAATTTGTTGGGCAATCATGGAGTTTAATATGATTAATTATTAACCTAATCATTAACTAATGGTGTGTGAAATTTTTTATAACTTTGCTGCAAAGTTTACCTTTGTGATTTTTACTTCTAGGAATGTCACAATCTGAAATTACACTGATGAAACTTTGAAAACGATAGCATTGCTATCACTTCCTTGCAAAATAAGAGTAATGATTTTGGCACCCTCGAAAAAGAGTATTGTTTTCAGTGTTTTAGTGTCCGTCTCCTCTTGAATGGGAGGAGGGTACGGTTATAAATTTTGGGAATGGTTAATAGAGGTTGGCTAAATCTGAACCAACTTTTAAGATATGGATTCGAACCCTGGCCTCACGCCTGGAAGTTGGAGAACTAGCCAACTACTCTAGCCTCCTATCTCATCCTATATGCCTATATGTGTAGAATGATTTTGATCTTTATACTTATACTCGTATTTAAGAGAGGCACTTTCGAAAAAAGTCGAAACTAGTAACTAGGCTTCTTAGCTTAATTTAGTAATAATGCCCAAAATTCCATCTTCCATCTACATTTACACTTAGAATTTAGTAGGTGAGAAATTAGTAAGGATAAGATTTTCTGATAACTTTAGGTGTTTCTATGAATGATATCACGCAATAATATGTGGGAAGCGAATCTTACACTCGAAAGTGAGGCAGCTAAGTGGAAGGAGAAAAACGAACAGATGGTATCTTTCATTCAAGTGCTTCTATCAATTTATTGAGGGAATAAATTAAAGGAACACTTTTTTCTAATTATTGATGGTGAAATGCAACTATAAACAGCGTGAAAAGAAGAAAAAAGAAATTGATCTAAATTTTATTTAATCTTTGCCATTATCAATTTTCCTTAACATGTAAGGATAGCATATACTATATGTTGGTTATCTCAATTATAAAATTGCTACTAATTTTCACTCAATTGAATGCTCCGTATATCATAATGTTTGATGCTCTTATCAAACAATAATAGTCACATGGAGTATAAAATGATTTAAATTCCTTTGAAAAGATTTAATCATAGTTAAGATTATATGATTAGAAAATAATTAAAATTTAAGAATACTTTTTCAAATTTGCATCTTATACTACCTCCGTTACATATTATTTGCAACGATTTGACATAAAGTAGAGAGGGAAAATGTCTAATCGTTGCAAATAATATGTAACGGAGGTAGTATTTCAAAGTCATGTTTTGTCAGCTTAATTTCATTTAAAATCAACGTTGATTAACAAAGAATTACTTTTGATTAGTAAATTTCATTCATGATTGCAGAATATAGTAGAGTGTGATAATGCATTTCATTCACCTGATTACATATATGAACTTACTTAATCTTATCAAAACTTATTAGACTTATTAGAATTTATTTTAATTATAAATCGAAGTTGGGTGATCCTTATCAAAACTTAGCTTTCCTTAAATTGTCTTGTTAGAATATATTTTTCCTACAATAAAGTGAAAAACAAGATAAACCAACATTAAGATTGTATAACACATGCACAAAAACAATAGTATAGTGATAAACATTGGTTTAACGATCATTAGAAGACAATTTCGACCGACAACATAAAATTAAATTGGTAACAATCATTAAATAATTAAGCTCACTAACAATCATTTGAAGAGATTAGGGCATAATTAATCAAATGTCAAATTAATAAAATGATGTGCACTTGTAAGTATGAGCCCACAATAAATGAGATGGCAAAATTGCAAGAGACTATACAAGATACTCAAATCTGGGTTGGGTCTAGCATTATTCAATGCATATCATCTTAGAAATTCAATAATTTCACCTTCTTTTTTCTTTAACTGTCAAAAACGGATTAAAATTCACATGAATCTTAGCAACAAATGAAAAGGACTTTTTAGAAACCCTTTAATTTTTAGAGGTTTAAAGGGTTTACACGTTAACCCTTCTTTTGCATCTATTCAACTGATTGCATGAGTAATTATTAAAACCCCAACTATACGATTGGTAATTTGGTTGACCCTTTGTTGCACCAAGTCATGTCATATTCATTTTTTGGTCGTGACTATAATTTTTTCCCTCTTTTTTTTTTTTTTTTTTTTCCTTATTATGGGTCGGTTAGTGCTTTTGGAGCTGAAGTAATCTATCAAAAATTTGGGGAGGATTAAGATGGACAACCATTTCTACATTGAAATTCGAAATTAAAGAGAAGGGTGAAAGCGTTTGTTGTCACGAATACAAAAAAGGTTAACGAACAATAACAACAAAGTAACACATAAATATATGTGATTCACTAACAACGTGTGAGTTTATTCCATAGACATATGAGATGACAAATTTAGGTTAGGTTAATAGCCTAGGAAATCCCTAATCGGGAAGATATAGGCCATATATGCTTTGAAAATAATCACAAACGGAAATTCCTAATCTAAAATAAGTTTGAAGTAGCGCTACTTGATTTATATGGGACCAATTTAAGACATATTCTAACATTGCAACGTTATTTATTGAAATTAAAAGATATGGAAGGATAAAAAAATGTACTCTTGAGAGAGGATTTAAGTATTAGTAAGAAATCATTTAAAATTCTAGATTGACCAGTTTTTTTTTATTACTTTACATTATGCATGAGTGTTGACAATCATAATTTCGATACTCCATATTTTAAAGATCAATTTTGAGATCGTAGAGTAGTACCTAGTACAAAGACTCTTCTCTTTAAACACCTTATTTTTGTTCATGTTAGATATCACATGTTCAAGTAATATAACTTGAATACAAATAGTTCATATAAATTCAATATAGCTAGGAAAGGTTATTAGTTCAAATTAATGAAATTAGCCGAGTAGAAAGCACCTCAAACAAATCGTATGAACAAGTACATTATAAGAGCATTCAAGTCAATGTACATAAATATCATTTTGCTAGAGAGTAAAGACAATAAGAAATAATCCAAAGATTACGTATAATTCTGTAGGTCTTTGTTTAGTTTCCAAAGTCCTTAATTAATGCAACAAATGAACAAAGTGATGAAAAATTGAGTTGTTATAAGTCCTTATAACAAGCTAGTGTACAGTAAAAGTCAATATGGTTAGATTATTCTAGCTTCCCTTTAAGTTACTAGTATTACGCCATATGTTCAAGATGAGTAATTAAGGATTTAAGGATCAAACAATTGACAACATAATTAATGGATTAGAAGTTTGGAACGCTAAACTAATTTTGACCCAATTATCAGTCAACTTTAATTGAAAAAATCACGCCGAAAAGATGTCCTTAATGCTTAAAGTATTGAGGTAGAAGTTACCATTAATATTTAATTCATGCAATCTTTCAAATTTATTATGATGCTTCAATTAAACAATGACACTAGCAAAGTTGCTACGTAGCAAGAACACATATAATATTTTGCTTTATTAGTGACGAATCTATTGACAATATGTACTATAATCCTAGCTGGTAATCAAAGTTTAATATAAATTACACCCCAAAGAATGATTATATATACTACAGTACATTATAATGATTATACTACAGTTTTCTACCAAAATGAGAAATTTTCACATGTCAAACAAACTAAATTAGTTCACATAAGCATATAGTTTTATGTAATACATACTAACAATTTAACATGTTTGGGTTGTTTAATACGAGAGTACTTCGTAAATATAGAAGTGCTTTGTCTCTTAAGAAAAATATCAGTACAAAGTTTCTTTCAAAAAATCCATTGTAGATTTATAGGTTTGTTATATCCATTTCAGGTAGTTAATAGTCACTAACTCACTATGTTTAACATTTTAGTACGACTAATATATAGATTATAAAATGTATCTTATTTTTATCAATCAATTACATAGTTGCATTTGCACGACAGCATGCATGTTACTGTTGACATAAGCATGATTTAATTAGCAAAATTAAGCTAAACAAATAAACACATCAAAGGTTAGGTTAACTGTTAAAGACTTAGCTATATATAACTAACAAATTAAAGCCCTAAATTAAGTCAATTGAGTCAAGTCTAAAAGATAGTGACTAAAACGAAATGAAGTAATGTTTAGGAAAGATAGAATAGACAACATCAATCATATTAAATACACTCCACCGCCGACCATTTTGCTTCTTTTTCCCTTTTTCATACAGTATTGTTTTCGTCCCCTTCACTTTTTTTTACTAGTCAAGAAGTTAAGTGGAAACTTATCAATTATCATAACCTTTAATAAAATAAATATACAATTTTTTTTTTTTTAACTACTCCATCCTACTTACTCTGTTTTACAATAATGTTAGCATTTTACCGTTTCACACTTGTGAACAGAAAACTTTAAGCATGAACTTCTTTAAAGGACAGATGTTTTAAAAATGCACATCGAGAAAAATCTAACAAAATTTTATATGGCTTTATTTCTATTGTATAAATCACAAATGATAATTAATTAGCATATAATGTCAAAATGCAAAACGTTGATATCATTATGATACGAAAATGATAATAATATATTAATCGCCCTCCGCATGGCCAGCATGATGGAACAACATAAAGCCTATCATGCTGTAAGTACAGTAGTTCAATTTCTGCAATTCTAAGTTACATTCTCTTCAATCATGTTCCCTCCCTTTAATTATTTACTGCTTTTTTTGTACGAGCGTATCATACTCTTTTACTGTTATTTTTCATGATCTTCTACAAACAAGTACTTATTGCATTAACGGAATGGTGAAAAATATCAGGCGTACGTGAGTAGGGAAAAATGAAAAGGAGACATACTAGTGAATGTAGTGATTGAGTTTGAGTATACTACGGAGTACGTGCTATAAGCCTATAAGTGTATGTATAACGTTAGACGGTTCACTAATTTCCAATCTAATGTTCGCCTAAGGACTTGTTTTGTTGAATTAATATTTAGTTTACTTCAATGCAGTTTTTTTTTATATATAAACATATAAGATTCAACTGTAGATATGTATCACTCTTGTTAAAATGAATTTTAACAAAAAAAATAAAATAAATCTCATAATTATGTAAAAAGACCCCAAAAAACTACGTTACCTTTCATATAGAAATTAACAACTATAGAAAACTCTCCCAACAATAAGGTCAATAACACCATTAATTGGGTGGGGTTATGTCCTTATTCTTTTTCAACATATAGCCCCTTAGAGATACATGTTGCGCATAATTGGAACATAACATATTTCTTCTTCATTAGAAATTACTAGATCGACCATGTCAAATTTGATTGTGTGAATTATGACTTACTATCTCTAATCACAAATCCTCGAATCAAATTATTTTTTCTTAACATGAAAATAGTGCTACTGACAAATTATCACATATATTTTCCGATATATCATATCTCTAACAGCTACACATGCATGAACAAGCATAATGGTGAGCAATTTCAAAAATCAAAATTCCACAATACATATATATGATATAAATTGGTGGGGGTGGCCGTGGGCGTGGTACGACGGTAGAAAAATTAGTCCCACTTGGCCACTAAAATTGCTAAATGGAAGGCATAATGATGTTTAAACCATGATTGACTCAATAATTACTCCGGAATTGCTGTTTAAAAGGCTAATTATTAATTAATGTTCATACATTCTCTAATCAAAATTTTAGCCAATATATGTAGGCTAAGCTAGGGTATGTAGGACCTTTAAGATAAAAACCCTATTACCACATTCTTACCTTTTCACGTGTAGGGACCCAAGAGGTTTTGGGTATATCTTTCATGTTAAAGCTAAGTTAGTCTTTTACAAATATTTAATTTTCTCCAAATATATCTATATATTTGCTTTAATTTGGTTATTCACCCAATGCTTAAAAGTCACAATGAGTACAATTAAAAGTTGATCTCAAAAGAATAAATGGGATTAAATTAATTGATATTGTATTGCAACTTAACAAGAATATGGGTGCTAATTGGTAAATGTATTGAATTTATTTTGAGGATTTTGCTTTAGTCTAATAATCATAATTAGTACTTTAAGATTTGGGTTCTATAGGTAAGGAAGACTAGGTGGAAAGTTTTTAAAAGTTTGATTTGAGTAGATTTGGGGGAATTTAGTGATGAAACTTTCTTGAACCAAGTCACTAGCTAGCTACTCAAATGAATTTGCCATCTTTCTTCTAAAAACCACACAACTTGTTATCTTTCTTCTGATGAATTCATAAAAATTAGAAATGCATGATCGACACTGATTGACATCATCAAGGCGAGGAGTCAAAATGAATTTTTTTTTTTTTTTGGTGTTTAGAGAGCCACAAGGGTAGGGGTGAGAATCAATCCCAGGATTTCCTGAAACCGGGAGTGAAGCTTTAACCACTTGAGCTATCCCTCACTCTCAGTCAAAATGAATTATTGATATAGAGAGAAGCTAATAGGGTTACACAACCGTAAGCTAATCATGGGGCGACTTTTAATTGAGACTTGGACACGTAAGATGTTGATGAATCTTCAAACTTTATATATTTAAGGACTTAAATGGGGCGGCATGGCTAAGAATAATGTCGAACATCAATTACTAGTAATAGTAGTAGCTTAATGTTTTAGTTTTCTTTTAATGTTTCTTTGCATGTACCATTGTACCAAAGGAATGGTCATTTATACAACTATGGTTATGTTGTTATGATTTAACATCTTTAAATCAAGGGTGGTCCTACAGTCCTACATAATAGCTACTAGGAAAATTCAACGATAATATTTGTTGGTTTGTTGAATTAGGTTATACTTCTATGTTGGTAGTAAAGATGGGCACGGGCCGTGCCGGCACGCGGGCGGCACGGGCCCGGCACGACTCCGGCACGGCCCGGCACGGGCACGGTGGCCGGCACGGCACGGCACGGCGGCACGCCGGCGTGCCGTGGGCCGTGCCGTGAACAACTTTTTTGGGACCGGCACGGGCACGGCCCGTGGCACGGCGGGCGGCACGGTGGCCGGCACGTGGGCCGGCACGCCGGCACGACCCGCCGGCACGGCACGTGGCACGGCCCGGCACGGCCAGGCACGGCACGGCACGGCCCGTGCCACTAGCCGTTGGAATATGGCCGTTTATGGCCGTTTTCCAACAGCTATAAACGGCCATATTTTCCACCCCATTTCCCACCCAAATCCCCTATAAATACCTCATATTTTCCTCTAAAATTTTCACAATTCATCAACTCATCTCTTCTCTCTTATTCTCTAATTTTCTTACTCCCAAATTCTCAATTCTCAAATTCCTAAAAAACATACAATCTTCCTCTCTTTTGTGAAAAGAAAAAAAAAATTCCTACTCTCTTATAAATTTTACATTTTTACTATTATTACTTGTACTAGTCTACTACCAAAAAAAAAAAAAAAAAAAAAAAAATTGTTATATTTACATTCGGGAAATTAAAAATTCGGGAAATTATAAATTTGGGAAAGCATTGAAGCGTCATTGTAAGATCTAACTCAACTTTATTTTAATTTGTTATTGTTATTGTTATTGTTATTATTATTGTTATTATTATTAATTTATTATCATTATTATTATTATTATTATTATTATTATTATTATTATTATTATTATTATTGGAACTACTTAATTATATAAAAACTACTTTCTATTTTAATTGTGGGTTATTTGGATTGTTGAAATCTGTCTAAGGCGGGATTTGGGCTCTGGACAACGTCGCTCCTAACCTCTCCTACCTGGGATCTCATTGATCCAAGTAATCTACTATTATTATAATTATTTTTGAAAATTTAATTTATATAAAAACTACTTACTAATTAATTCTCATTGATCTCATTGTTGTTAATTGTTACTTTGTTATTGTTAGTTGTGTTATTATTATTAATTAATCATGGCATCAAACCCGAACGTTTCCTCCTCCTCTAGAAAAGCCAAGTCAACACGTAGGGAATCACCAAACCCAAACACTTCAATGTCTATGCCCCCCCCTAACATGCCCTTTCCCTCTCCTAACATGCCCTTTCCAAACACTTCCACCCCTTTCTTTCATCCCCAAAACACGGGAGGGCAAGAACAAATGGATGATATGGCTCCTTGGACCCAATTTCAACAAACCCAATTTCAACAATATGAATTTCCTTTTCCTCCTCCTCCTCCTTCCCAAGGTAGCCAAACACAAGCTTCCGGGTCGAGTGAACCATCCACCCATAATCCTAACATATTAGAGTGGTGTACCGAAGAGGATTTTGCTCAAACCAAAAGAAAGAGTGGATGTTGGGTACATTATCAATTAAGTAAAGATGGGAAAAAATGCAAGTGTCGGACTTGTGGTAAAATTTTCTCGGCCGATACCAAGGGAGGGACGGGACACCTTACTAGGCATACAAAAAAATGTGGTGGACCATCTAGTGATCCAACCCAACCTAAAATTTCTCAATTCCATCCACAAGGTTTCATTTACAATTACGAGAGAGATAGGGATGAACTTGGGAGAATGCTTGTACATGCAGAACAACCTTTTCTTTTCGCCGAAAATGATGCCTTCAACAACTATATTAACCGAGCACTACAACCAAAACACAAAAAAATGTCCCGAAAAACCGTTCGATCTGCTGCCATGAAGACTTATCTAGAGTACAAATTGAAATTAGTAAATGAATTAGCTAATCTTCCTTGTAGAGTTTCTTTAACCGCCGATGCATGGGATGGTGGGTACGGACTTCACTATTTATGTGTTACTTGTCATTGGTTAGATAATGAGTGGATGTTACAAAAACGCATCATTCATTTCAAAATGCTTGAATACCCTCATACCGGTCTTAACATTTCACATCATTTAATGGAAGCTATTGATGCATATAGTCTTAGGGATAAAATCATGTCTATGACTTTCGATAACGCAACTTCTATGACATATAGTGCGAATTTGGTTAAACCCCAATTAACCGATTTAGTATTAGATGGAGAAGCACTTCATGTTAGATGCATTTGTCATGTTCTTAACTTGTGTGTGAAGGATGGAACACAAGCAATTGGTCCATTTTATCACAAAATAAGGAATGCTATTTGCACTATTAATAGCTCTAACATGAGATATCAAGAATGGAAAGGTTTTTGCAGGCAACAACGGATAAAAACCATAAAAATAGCACCGGATTGTCCAACTAGGTGGAACTCCACCTATGAAATGTTGAGTCGGGCAATCGAGTACAAGGTTCATTTAACACTTTTTTATAATATGAAATATCCACAAAATGCTTTACTTGAAGATGATTGGGCTAATTGTGAAAAATATATGCAGTTTTTACAATTACTATATGGTATGACACATTGTTTTTCTTCTGTATATAATCCTTGTGCTCATTCTTTTCTTAGCAATGCATGTTTACTTGCACAACTTTTTGCGGAACACCGATCACAACACGTTTATCGTGGATATCTTCCATCCATGGAGGATAAATGGCGTAAATATTACACCGATATCCCTAAGATTTATATTTTTGCTTCTATTTTAGATCCTAGACAAAAATATGATGGCACCTTTTTATTAATTGATATTTATTATAGTAACATGAATTTTGAAGATGATGTTGAAACTTTTAAAAATAAGGTGACGGATGAGTTTTTTAATTTATATAATGTTTATGAAAGTAAATATGGAACCGTGTCTCGATTTGCCCCTTCTCAAACATCCAAAAATGTAAGTAAACGGGCCAAAGGTTTATTTGCACAAGCTGCTAACTTGATGTCTAAGTATTCAGGTACAGAATCATCATCATCTAGGAGAACACAAAGCGATGTTTCGGAGTTGCAAATGTACTTAAGTTACGACTTCATGAAAGGCATGGACGACGAAGAGAAGTTTGGCCTCGACATCCTCGATTGGTGGAAATCACAAGCCGTGAAACATCCAATTTTGTCGGCAATGGCTCGTGATATTTTTGCTATCCAAGTCTCCTCCGTTGCTTCCGAAAGAGCTTTTAGTGCGTCGGGAAGAGTTCTAGACGATAGAAGAACAAGACTAAAACCCGAAACACTTGAAATGTGTGTTTGCTTCAAGGATTGGTTGGATGCCGAAACACGTTCTCAAGATCGTACTTATGCACAAAACGACGACGATGAAGGAACGTCGACTTCTTTTAGTTCTCATACTTCTCAATCCACTCAATTGGCGGATGACCTTGAACCTCTAGGAGACGAAGACGAAGATGAAGACGAAGGCGAAGACGAAGACGACCAATAATAATTACATGATTACATATTTACATTATACAATATTGTATTCTTTTTGTATTATCGAACTTCGTATTCCGTATAATAAATGAAGTTATTCAATATTCATACACTATTGTACGATTTTTAATTATCATTACTTATTTTGTAATTTTGTATTATTGAATTATCGTACATTCGTACCGGCTACCGTCATATAATAAAATAAGTTATTCTTCAATTTTTTATGTTTTCGGATTATCGCACTCGTGTTTTTTTTTTTTTTTTATTATATGCATTTTTATTTTTAATTCGTTTTTTTTTAACATTTTTTTTTTAAAAAAAAAAAAAAATATCAAGAGGCACGGTTTGGCCCGCGGCACGGCCCGTTAGGCACGTGGGACGTGCCGTGCCGTGGGCCGGGTGTGCCAATTGCCGGCACGGCACGGCACGGCACGGCACGGCACGGTCACCACCCCGGCACGGCCCGTGCCCATGTTTAGTTGGTAGTAAAGTCTTTTTGTTTCGTAAGCATGCTAAGCAATATCGAGATTCAAATCATAAAACTCACAATATATTTAAGCTTTTCATTTAGGAATAATTGACTATCATATAAATCTGTTAAATCATAATAATAGGCCTAGGAGCCATTAAAATCTAAAGTCATTAATATTTCTAATTACCTATCTATGCTCCAACAAATTGGCAAATTACATAAAGATAAATAAAGAATATATTTACAACATTCACGGTCCAAAAAATTTGGATGAACTAAAGAAAAGAAAAGAGTAATAAAAAGGTAGGGGGCACAGAAAAGATTAAGAAGAAAACCGTGAAAGATTCACACAAAGTGACAAAAGGAACAAATCTATCTTTTTCCCTTATCCTTTAATTCTTTTTTTTTTTACTTTTCCACGTATTAATTTCAAAAATTAAATATTTTAAAAAATAAAAACCCAAAGCACACGGCTGATCGCGTGTTTGACGGAGCCAGTAGTAAAATTTGAATGGGCTTTATCCGATCAGTTACCCCCCAACCTTGTTCTGTTATCGGTTATCCGACTTATCCCCACATAATTAAAGTTTGGAGTTTGAAGCCTTCTTTTTCGATTTTACTTTTACCCCGTCAAATGCTAATCCACTGTTTTTCACCAAACTTCTAACCATGTAGCCGTGTAGATATTTGTCACAGGTTCAAATTGTCAAATGCCAACTGACTTAAATAAACTCATTTTAGGACATGTTTTCATTGACTGAACTCAGCTGAACTGAACTGAACTGAAATGAATATTTTATAAGAGAAGGAAATTAAGAACTGAACTGAACTGAATTTCAACGTATGAGAACAGCTGAACAGGCCCTTAACCTCGAGTTTGAAATTGACTTGATCTACTTATATTTATCTCTTTTTTTTTATTATTTTTTTTATTTTTAATTTTGCATGATTAGATAAAATTTGATCTCAAACTTTGATTACACAATTTCTTATATTCCTCACAATTACAAATATCGTCTATAAGAGAATGCTATCTGCAAAATTCACTATATTCATCACAATTACACATATCGTCTATTAAAGGCTAATTGTACAAACGACTAGTTAATCAATTGACAATATTGTTCTTTGACATCTAAATTTGAACAAACTAGAATGTTAAACGTTGTACTGGTTTCTCATTACATCTGATACTTATTTAGAAAATTGTTTTATAAAATCAAACTCTAATGTAAAAATATACACACTCACTCAATGTACGAAATAACTTTTAAAATGGGCAAGTATTTCCATTTAGTAGTAGATAATTGGTTATGTCCGAATTAGTTAGGGCAGGGCAACAGGTCACGTAGTAACCAAGAGAATAAAGAGTAATAGCACGGGCGTTATTTGTGCGTGTCAAACTCTGAATCTGTCATAGCTCATAGTAAAATGTAGAACAACAAGATTATTTGTTGGTTGGATTCTCAATTTAAGTATTCCCTTTTTTATTCAAAATCAACCAATCCAATTGAATGTTTCTAAATATTTGACCGTGTAAATAATGTATCAATTTTTATCTAACTTTTTTGTACATTATATGTTTCAATCTTTGGTGTTTCACTACTTTTTTCTAGTTCATGTATTTTTCATGAGTTTGGAAATAAATCTTCTTTAAAGTTCTTGGGTCATCTCATACCATTGGCCTCTTATGGATCAATTATTTATGTATCTTATGCAAACAGTAAAAAGATCTTAGTGAGGAAGCAAATTTATATCTTGTTTCGACAATTATTTCCATAAGGAAATAAAAAGTGCTCGGGGATATGAAACATGCTTTGAAAGTTATGAGTTAGCGGCCTTAGAAAATAGTCAATTTAATTCATTGTCCTTTCAAATGATAGAGGAAAACAAATCTTTAAAAGAATTGAACCAATTTATCAAGTGTAGAACGAGACATGGTTCTGACAATAATTGGAAATGAAAAATATCGTCTAATATGTCTTTGAGCTCGAAAAAATGGCGAAGAGAGATTGTCTCGAATATAGGAGAAATCATTTTCCATGTCAACAATAATGTTGTAGATTGTCCGCAATGTCTTACACTGCCATTTTACCATGTTAGACAAAAAAATATGAACTTCACCTTCTAGTAAGAGTATGAGACGTTTGATCCCAAGAAAAAAGAGTCATTTAAAGATTTTCAAGAATGACAAATTTGCAAACCAACCCCCAATAATTGAAGCCAAGTCTTACAAACAAAAAATTGAAGCTAAGGAAATTAAAATCTATTACTTCGTATTACTATACTACAACTTTGAACTAATGTTCACTTAATATTATAAGTATCTTTTTGAAATATAATTTTCTTGTATATTACTATTGCAATTTCCATTGACATCATCATTCAATCTTAGTATCATGGACCAAATCATAAATAATGCATTAGAAAGTAATAATAGTACTAAGTACACTGAATTTTGAATTTAAACAAGATAAGCGTATAGGGCCTAGCGGCCATTGAATTATACATACATGAACTAAAACCAGGATCTTTATTTCTTTTTATTTTATTTTATTTTCACAATCAAAGGATCTTTATTTCATAATTCATTTAATCTATGTTGCAAAAATAGAAGGAATGGGGGCATTACGAAAAGTTTGTCTATTGCACATAAATCTTAATTATCGTCTCATTTATTATAGTAACAATCAAAAAGTGTTGTACTCGAGCTGAGTTTTGTCATTACAAGCAATATTGTGTTATCTTTTCCTATGTGAGATAGAAATTGGATTAAGGAGTGTAAGAGTGGCAATAGTAACTTTTGTAAAGTGTAAGAGAGACATTTTCATTTTCGGTTTGGCTTAGCCATATGTAATACACTCGCTTCACAAATTAAAATAATATCTGATGATTGATATTTCCTTATTAACTAATACTCCGTATTTACTTATTAAATATAAAAATTACGTGCTTATTTTAAAGGCATATGTAATACACTTGTTATAAATTTTATAAGCGAAAACTCACTAATATACTTGTATATATCATTGATCATGTTGAGTTGAATTCCATTATCACTATTCTTTATTAGTGACGTGGTGAGTACTGAGTAACTGGGTACATAGACACATTTTTTTTTTCCACCGAGTCTTTATAATTACGTTTAGCATATATTCTTACGAGTATTATATGAAGTATGGAATAATAAATTTGGTGTAAACCTATAATTCCGGACTCATATGATCAAAGTATTGGTAGCAACGCACTTGTAAGAAAAGGAAACGAAGCACTAGCATACATGCCCATATAGGCTTTAATTAGCCTGCCGGCTAATAACGTAAGCCTAGGACTAATTTAACTTATTTCTAACTAATACTAGCTCCTGTCTTCTTCTTCTTATTCTTCTTTTTTTTTTTCCCCCCCTCTTTTCTTGGCAATTTCTCTTTTGTTGGTACAAAGAAGAGTAGTGAGACGGCGTTAATTAGTTTATTAACTTTTTCTTATAATAATTTATCAAAATTATATGGCTAAATGTAGTCCATTATATTTCAGGTATATATTGCACGAAGCATTTAGTATTTCCTTGATTGGTTGTCAAAAGATTGCCCAATTGCTATTTGGATCAAATTATCAAAATTTGAACATTTTAAAATAACATTATTAGTAATATTTTAAAACAATGTTAATTAATTATGATATTTACGTGTACAAAAGTAAAAATTTTGGTAAGTACTCCGCAATTTTAAGGGGTGTGTGCTTGTGTGGAGAGTATAGTGCTACTAATGGACATGAAATTTGTACAATTATATACCCAATGTTTTATTTTATTTTATTTTATTATTTTTTTTTTTTTTTTTTTTGTTGATAGTTAGAAAAATAACATTTATTAGTATTCTGTACTCATAGTAATTACTACCTCATAAACTATATGGGACAAGTTATATGGCTTTATACAAGAATCAATATACAAACAAGGAAATTTACTTGAAATGATATTGCTACATCAAGTAATTTCTCGACCTTATAAAACCTTTGCTAAGGTTGTTGAAATGTCTAAATGAATGTGATGCTAGGAATCTTTGTCGTTTATTAAAATTATGGGAAGTAAATAAAAATAGGGAGATTCCAAACAAACAATTATTCTCTTCTCTGCCTCGTCTTTTTCTATTGACTATAACTTTGACAATAAGCAATAGCCCCCCACCCCCCCTCCCTCTTCTCATATATGAGTTTGAATTTACCCTACAACAAACTATCTAATGTAAAATATCGACTTTTTAGAGTTAATTACGCAACATTTTTATGTTTCTAATATGTTCAACATTTGTTTATCATGGAAACACAGTAAGCTCACGAGCAATTTTATATTGACATGGATGGCAACTATCATTGATTAAAGCTCACGAGTATATACTTTTGTATGATTAAGTTTACATTGAAACAATCGTGCTAGATTTGTCACTAATTAGAGCAAAAAATCCTATATAGTACAGAGTAGTTAGTAATGGAAATAGAAACACCATTTATGTAAAATCTTGTTATTCATAATGCACTTCCATGAAAAAAGCAACCTTATATCAAGATTTTGTGGGTTTGTTTTAGTAACGTCGCCAATTATAAGATTCCCAACATCAAACAAAAATAAAATTTGTACCCTAATACTAACCTTTAAAAACAAACCTTCACAAATTATCATCAATTCCATTTATTCATTTTCATTTTACAATTTTACTTTCAATGATCGTATATCTACCGTATTACTTATTCCATGTCAATTTAATTACTCATAGAGTCGTAATAGTAAAAGTAGAACATACTCGTATCATTTTTTAACATTGTAACGTGTTCACGCATCCATTTTATCATCCCTCCATTATAGGCATCTAATATGAAATTCTCACATACAAACTATATCTATTTTTATTTTGATTTTTTAAAAAGTTGTAATCATGGACCCTAAAAAATGCGATGGATAGCCCTATAAAAAACCCTGAAATTCCCCCCATTCCCCACAACTCCATTCTTCAACACCACTCTTTCTCTCTCTCACTCTCTCTCCTCTTCTTCCCCAATTCACCATTTTCTCTCTCCTCAAATAAACCGTTCCACAGTTATTCAAATAATCAAATCCATTTTCTCTCTCCTCGAAACAATTTCAAATTCAATGGAGTCATCATCTTCATCTCCCTATTATGAATTCGACACCATTAAAATGGAGAAAGAGAAAGCGATGCGACGATATAGAACCTTCAAGAAGATCGCTAACATTGTTCGAACTGTCGAAGTTATCGTCGCTATTATGTTCGTCTCATTTTCTCTCTCCTTCACTTCTTCGTACCTTCCCGCCGTTATCGAATTCTCCGGCGCTTTTTTCCGGCGGATTTTCTCTCTCCTCTTTTGTCCTCACTTTGTATTTCTCATCGGAAACGTCATTATCATCACACTCTTCGCTAAATCTTCTTCCGAGAAGAAAACCTCCGATCAAACCGAAGAAGAATCATCCGAGGCAAAAATTGAGTCCGACAATGTCGAAATCGGAATCTCCGGCGAAAAAATTGAGTCCGGTAATGTCGACGGCGGAATCTCCGGCGTGCCGGAGAAAATCGTTAGCGAAGTTCCGGCGGTGGTTCCGGTGGCGGAGGAGAGAGAAGTGGAGGAGAAAGTGTATCGAAGGACGAAATCGACGTCGGAAATGGTGGTTGTGAAGGAGGAGAAGAAGGAACTCCGGCGATCGGAGACGGAAGTTCGCCGGAAAATCGAGAAATCGCCGGCGATTAATCGGAGGTTTGAAGAGGATGAATTGAGTAATGAAGAATTCAACAGGAAAGTTGAAGCGTTTATTAAAAAACAGCAGAGGTTTTTACGAGAAGAGAAATTGGCGGTTGTTTTGAGTAATTAAGCATAATTACGGTAATTATGAGTAATTAAATAATGATTAGTAGTGATAAACTGGTAATTATGTTAATTACTCTGTGAGAAAGTATAGAGGAAAAACAGAGTATGATAGGAAGTGTTATTTTTTTGACACTTTACTATCAGAAATTGTAGTGCGTGATTTTTACTTTTGAATGTACAGTTTAGTTGAAGAGTAGTAGTACAAAATTCTGAAGTATACTTCTACTAGTAGTGTTAATGTAACTAAGACTACTTTAATATTAATATTAATAATAATAATAATAATTACTGTTATTAGCAATCTTGTTCTTGAAGTTATGTTGCTATGAACTTTAATGGTGTTTTTACCACAGTTTTCTAATTGTGCAACTTTTTCTGTTGGATTATGCTTATTTTATTTTAATGTTACGGCTCTGTTATTTTTGTTAAAAATAATTGTGTAATACGGAATAGCAAATTGATAATTAACGCGCAAAGTATTACAAATTTACCGTAATAAAATTTGATCATTTGAACTTGAAAAGGCTATTTAAATCTGAAAAATGAAAGTCAAATGGGATTCTTAGTGTACCATAGCTCAATTTTATGGTATAACAAAAATTTAATCCAGGGAGATTGTGTTAAGATCATTAAGTAAATACATTCATTTAGATCTTAAGCTTGAGCACAAATTGAGCATTTTTCACACCTTTATGATACCCTCATAACCGTAATGTAATCTGGTAATGGCAAAAGTTGTGCATTTGCTTGAGCAAACAGTATAATGGCAATGATAGAAGAATATCTGAATATTGACTTGTGCATTACGTTTTTAGCACAATTCAGACATTTTTAAAACTTTAAACGTCCATATGAGTATATGACATATGATAAAGTAAATGAGCCTTTGTTACCGAAGAAGATGGGAGAGTTTTGATCACTTTGCTCATACGAGGTTCCACGTAAAATGTGTAAATTACCCCGTACTTGAATGTCGCATGACATTGGACACCAAACATTTTTTATCGGATGTAAGAGTGTAACACAAGTACAACTCATGTGTATTTAATTATTTATGACTTCCGCTTAATTGAAAGACTAATCTACAGCTAGTGTTCAACTCAATTAGATAGGATATATGTAAAATATTACGATTATAATTTAAAAAATTAAGAAATCTAGCATTAAACGGACAAATAGACATCAAAAAGATGCTATGCCACTTGAGTTTATGGATAAACTTTGGAACATATTCTTGTACTTAAAAGCATAGATCATAAGTTAAACTAGAAATTACGGAAGTATTACTACCACAAATTATGTTTCCTATAGATTCTTCTGATGTTTTAAGGAAACTTGTTAATTCATCAGAAATACTTGCGTGGACCTGGTTCACAATAATATTATTGTGGACCCGAGATTTATACACACGCAACTGATATTATATTGAACATAGTGACCTTTATTTTTAACATAGTAACCTTTATTAAAAGTTGTATAACGTTTAATACTATTGTGAACTTAAAGTACGACGTTATGACCTTAATTTTAACATAGTGACCTTTATTATTAATATTGACCTTATAAAATATTTCATTAAAAAAATTAATCTCTTATAGCCTATATATTACCAAATTGACTTTTATTTTCAACATAGCAACCTTCATTTTATTATAGTGACTTTTTTTTTATTAATAAAACAACCATAGTTTCTCTAATGTTAATGGTGCACAATAAATTAGTGTGAACCAGGTTCATTTAAGAATTTGTGCTAATTCATCCAACATTTGAGATTCTCTTTTTCATTTATATTTTTATTCTAATTCTAATTTACGTAATTGTTATCTAGTTTATGCTTGCCAGGTAAACCAATAAATTGTTGGGCTTTTGGATAAAAGGCATAATACTCTGGATACCTAATCCACAAAGCCCAAAGGCATATATTTGATGGTATAGTTTCTTGTTTATCTTTTCTTATACTACAAAGAAACTTTCTATTCTTTACGTATGCACTCTTAAATAACCCGTAGCTTATGAGTAAGAGTTAAAATCACTAATATGTATGCATGAAACTGAATATTTTGTTTGGGGACCAAATAGAGTTCTAGTTTTTTTAGAAAGTCAAGTACATATTCAATTCTTTCGTTCATCACTTACCTTAAATTAAATTAAAATATACGAGCAATTTAATTATCTCACTATATCATAACTCGATATAGTACTACCACTAGTCCCGAATGAGGGGCCAAGTATTGTTGATTATTCCTGATAAACAGTGAGGAAATTTGTCCTTAAAGTTTAACAATTGTTCCTTAATTAGTAGGGACAATGTTGTTCACATATGGAGTACTTTGCACATACAAGTATTATAATTTCACTAATTTGTTTTGTCTTTTTTTTAGTTGTATTAAAATTTCACTACTTTGTTTTATTGTCTTTTTTTTAGGTCTTTGTTTTTGTATTTCAGGAAAAAAAAAAATTAAAAAAAAAAATAGAGGAAGTGATATTTAGGTAGGAGAGTTCAACAGCCAACAGACAGTTCCTTTGATGTGGGGTTGGTTGAAACGAATGTGAAGGGATGGATTCTCTTCTATCTTTTTTATTTGTGTACTTTATTATTTATACTTACTAGTGCTTCTTGTTAGAGGTTGTTAGTTTTTTTGAAGAACCTTTTCTTTTGTGTTTATATCCATTTATCTTAACTTTATGTTCATGATTTAGCATCTTTCTTTTAATTCTGATCAAGTACAAAACATGTTTAAGATTTTTAATTGAAAAAGGCTAGTTGAAGTGTTGAACATAGTAATGGCCTGTTCTCATTGACTGAAAGAACTCAGCTGAACTAAACTGAAATGAATATTTTATAAGAGAAGGAAATTAGGAGCTGAACTGAGCTGAGCTGAACTGAACAGAACTGAATTTCAACGTATAAGAACATACCAATTTTACATTAAAGGTGAAAAGCGATTGTTCAAATTGAAGTAGAGTTTGACCAATATGATTATTTAAGTATTACAGAGTATTATTTTAAAGATGAGTTATTTATTGATCTTATGAATCTCAACTTACACATGTGAAATCAAGTATCATGAAAAGTTTCACTTATTAGGACCCGGGTAGTGAGTAGAAGTTCTCCATAAAAAGGTTACTTTTATTTCGCATTATTCTTAATTACTGTTAACGTTCATATGTGCATTGGCTTTTCATTGACTGAGATCAAAGATTAAAATGTTGTTAGGGTATAGAAGGAGAGGGAAGAAGTGTCAAAAAAAAAAAAAAAAAGAGGGGGTGGGAAGAAAACTTTAAAACAGATAAAACAAAAATGTAAATGTTGTTTGATGCCCAAGCCTAGTATGTCATTTAAAACAAGTTTGAAAGATAGATTTCCCTCGAATTCTTTAGCATCTTATACTAAGCTACTAAAGGGTCAGAACTCAGAAGGCATCTTACAACAAAACACAACAAGTGCATATGTGCATTGATATTGATAGATATAGAATTGGGAATTAGGAATTTAGTACAAATAATGATATTTCTAGAAGGATATGTGAAACATATACGGAGTAACATATTCTTTAATTTTAGATGTGTTACTTTGACTTTCATACGGAGTACTGTATATTCCCAAATCCCAATTTCTTTTGCCACTATTAAGTAAATTGTTAAATTTATAGTACATATTAAAAATATACGTTTTATAAATAAATTATTTTCAGAATTTATTTCAAAGAACGCATTTAATATTGTTGATTAAACTTGCGCATTGTCATTGACAAATATGAATATTGAAATAAAGCATACACAATATGAAATGGAGATATTATGATATGGTTCCTTTGATCCATATAGATTACCCCGAATAAATTCAGGTAAGGGTTTTGCATGACCTTTTATTTAGCTAGGAACGGAAGGAATAAAAAGTTCGTATTTGATAATTCTACTACCTTCTCAAAATCAATGGCTCCCTATTAAGTTAGCCTCTTATCAACTTTGTTCCATGTTTTGTATGAATGTCACTTTCATAAAATATGCTTCTATTCTGTTTAGGCACTAAACTTAATTAGTATTCTAGGCAGCATTTGGGCATCAATTAAAGCGCGTATATATCATCTAAGCTAAGATTGCAACAAACACACACATAATAATGTAATATTCATGCACAAAAGAGCCATATATAAATAATCTAAATTATATTCTAGTCTTTTGTTCATTATTTTTTTTTAATTCATATAATTTGCAGTCAACTACATACTTAATTAGTGTAATTAGAATCCTTTTTGCAGTCTGAAAATTGCTGAAAATATCTTAATCAGAAAGAAAATTTTGACCCCACTTTGTCTTTTAATTTCATTTTTTATTTTTCATGTAATCCACACCAATAAACTTTTTCTTCCCCAAGTATCTAATGTATTTTTTAAATATTTTAATCAAAAAATAATTCTTTAAAAATTAGTGGATGATTATTCTTATACAAACGTAAACTTAAAATTTAAAAAAGGGAGGCATTTTTTTTCTGACTAGACATAAGACGTACATAGATTCTTCTCTTTGTTTTTTCGTCACTAAATGCTTGATATTAATTTAATTTTAATAAGAATACTAAACCTAATTTATTCATGTTCTACCTTAGTGCTGTAGCTTTAATTTATTCTTTTGAAAAGAATTAAGAAACTCAACCCAATAGTTTATGATTTGATGGTGTCAACTTCTGAACTTCTTTCCATAATTGTCAAATATCACTAGATGTTTACTCCATAATAAAATTGTGAGTCGAGTTCTAATTTTCTTTCAGCATAAGCAGAAACAACTAAATTAAAAAACTTATAAATCTTAACAGAGAGGAGATAGAGTGACATACTAGTACAGACTACGGAGTATCGAGTTTATTTAGTTTTTTATTTTGATGTCGAACATTTCTTTAGATGTTTTCAAAAAAAAAAAAAAAATTTGATGTCGAACATTTAAAGTTTAGAATAAGCCAACACAGTCAGAATTGCATGACTCGATCCCATCTATAAATCAATGCGGCTAATATAGAATTATTTATCAACTTTGACAATTGTCGGGTCTTAAGAAATCAAAAATTAAAACTAATGACTCAATATATCCCTATGAAATAGTAATCGTTGCCACCTACATCCTAGATTTTATTTTCAATTTTAATACAAAGTATAAAGAAGATTAGTAGAAGCTTCAATTCGAGTTACAACTAACTATTCACGTATCATCTATTGATGACTCAAGTACTCAACATAGTTTTTCTTTTTCCAGTAAGTTATATGCTCATCCATGGTCTATCACCCTCAAATATAAACTATATAATTTAAGCAATAAGGTGGTTTGTGCACAAAAATAAGCCAACAGTGCAAATATTCTTTAGCATAATAGCAAACTTGTACAAGAACACTAAACTATACCCTAATGATGCAACAAGCAATAAGAGAGGACCATTTCTAAGACACCAAACATAAACAAACCAATTGGGTAAAATGTTTGTTCAAAGTACACTTGTCAGACAATCAAACTATGAACTCGTGCACTTAACCAAAAAAATTTAGTAAACAAAAAATGTGGACCGTCCAATTATATGGAATCATAATGAACTTTATATTATATAGTTTAATAATAATTACAAGTATATTTGTAAAAATATGCATGTAGGGTGTAATGCTTATCCAAAGTTCTAATTTGCTACCAATATTTGTGGGTGTGGTGGTTGTTACACTACCCTTTAGAACAATCATATGATCCATAATTTTGATAAACAATCACAAAGAGAAAGAGTTGGCATTTTGGTTTGTTTTTAAAGATTGTTTTAAACGAAAAAAACAGGGGAAAAAGCAGAGTGAACCTTCCCTAGAGTCTATAAAAGGATATTACAAGAATTTAAATAAATTAATTAATAGATCGTGCCCTTATTTTTTAGGTACTTGGCCCTTATAATTTAGGAAATAAACTATCCAATTTACATTACAAGTGTCAAGAATTCTAGTATTTTAATTTGGTTGTTTGAATTTAATGTCATTGTCTTTGTTTTTTACTTGTTAGATTTTCCTATGGTACTTTCACTTTTCTTTTAGTGAATTCTCTAATGATTGTTTATGTTTCTTATAAAATGTGATTAGCGTATTAAGCTTTGTTCTAATCAACTTATTTAAGTATGTTTAATAATGTATGTATTTTGATTGTAGTATCGGGTATATTGTACACACGTGCTAAATCTAACTAGATCTCACGTGTTAATGATTTCTGGAGTAGATTATACAAGTATTATGTTTTGAAATAATATCAAACAATTGTCTTTATCAAACTGGATATGTTTAAATGGACAGGCCATGCACCATCATGTACGATACAACTCATTTCCAGCTTCAATCATTGGAAGGGGCAAAGAAATCTACCTGTACGGCTATACCATAAATTTTCAATTTGAATTATTCTATGCTCAATACCTTTACCTAGGTATATTACCTACTTCTCTAGATAATAAATCATATTGCGATCATAATATATTTTTAACAATGCTCAATTCTCTATATAATACTTCGTAATAAGCGTGAGAAACGGAATTTGTTATTATGAGACAGAGGTATGTAGAATTACTTATTACTTATATTGCTAATTGAAGAACTTTCACCTTGCTAGGCTTTAGGCATGGTAGCGTTTTTATATTATACTTCATGAAAAATCTATTAATAATGTCACTAATGAAAGAATGAAAGTTAGATAGACTAGCTAGATTACAATCTTAATACTACTAATAAATTAATTTTGGCATATTTTGCAATTGAGTTTGGTGAAAAAGGTCAAATATACAAGTCTTAAATAGCTTATAGATATGTTGATTTTTTGCATAATTACAACTTTTTCTTAATATACAATTAAGAAAAAGCAAGAAACTAACACTTTAAGATCCTTTTATCCAAACACATTAGTTAGCTGTCATGCATAACATTCAAATTAGACAAAACTTAAAATTTTATTTTAATTGTTACCTACAAATCTGCTTCCTGATTCCTAACAAGTGAAAAAAAGATGTTGCTAATTGTTGTTATATTATGATATTAAATTCAGTTTAAGCCTAAAGTCTACTAATTATCCAACATTTAGATGATCCTAATATGCACAATTAATATGTAATGCATTAGTTAATTAGTAAATCGACCTACCTTTTCTGTACTTATTTAGCTACTGCATTACTTATATATGAGGAAATTTAGCTAGCTGTGTAGTTGCTGGATAATGGACACCAAACACAATCTTAAATCTATTCATGCAATTTTATTTTATTTTATTTTTAAAATTAATCATACTTCATAATTTTGATTATTCGTATACACGTGTAACTTGGACTAGGAAGCTACGTACATATAAGGTTAATTGTGCCCTTGGAGTGCATAGGCTTGATATTAATTAGTGATATCATGTTGAAAATTTTTATACAACGGTTTGTATTCATATGAATTTTATCTAAGTTATGTCTAATTTCTTTGTAATTTTCTTTGTAATTTTAGATAATAAGATATATGAACTAATTTGATTAGGGATCGAGGGCCTGTTCTCTTACGTTGAAATTCAGTTCAGTTCAGTTTAGTTCAGCTCAGTTTAGTTCAGTTCAGTGTAGTTCAGCTCCTAATTTCCTTCTCTTATAAAATATTCATTTCAGTTCAGTTCAGCTGAGTTCAGTCAATGAGAACAGACCCCGAGTTGATTCGTGCTTGCATAATGTGGATTTATGTTTCTCTCTACAACGTATTGAGTTAGAAATTATCACCTTTATTTAAAAAGCACAAGGCTGCTTTTAAATGCATGAAACATGTTAGCGCAACATAATTGTCGATGTCAAAATAATTCACCTGTAAGTTGTAATTTGTAATTGGTGATTAATTGATTGTATATCCTGTTAAGCCCAGAGAGCAGGCCCATGTTCTACTTATTCTGGATCTTAATATGGTAAAGCCCAATCAAAACATTGTTTCATTATTGTATCACTGTATATTACAGTACAACCATTTTCAAATGTATACAATAGATTGTACATGTTCATACTGTACAATTTTCAAATGTATACAAACACATTGTACATGGTTGTTAATGTGATCTTTCAATTATCCTTAATTTTTGTTTCATTGTTAACTCGTGTAATTTGGATTGGACAACCGCTTTTTAACCTCGAAAATAGTGCCCAATTTTCCACACTCGAGTCTGGATTAGTCACCTCCCACCTAAGTATTACATAAAACATGTTTAAAATGTTACATAATTTCTATCCATTAATCAATTTGTTAGTAAGAAAATTAACGTTACACAAATAAAATTTCCAATTCTTGCTAGGGGGACTTACTTGTAAGTGGTGATTAACCGGTAAATGAATACAAGCATCATTGTTCTGGCTAAATTCATGCCTAGACATGTTCTTCCTCCCGCGCCAAAAGCTAAGTAAGTGTATGGTTTTGGTTCATTCTACGTATACATAACACATGATTTAATTGTTGAACGTATCAAGGCAAATAATAGACCTCTTTTCGGTCTTTGTGTAAACTGATTGAAAGCTGAGTATTAGAGAGTATACAAGTGAATGTGAAAGGAAATCTTACATCAAACCTAGATGGAATGAATTTATGAGGATCTTTATGTAATGTAGGATCAAAGTGTATAGCTCTAGCATCAACGTTAATGTTCCATCCTTTCTTGATTTTATATCCTGTATTTAGTAAATTTAGGTTCAGGGTAGTCAATTATAACATGTTATATATGTACAAGTATGTGCTTAATTTAAGGAAGACTAACCTAAGATGTTGCAATCGCGGAGTGCAACTCTTGGGAACCATGGTACTATGGATGCCATCCTCAAGCTTTCTTTTACTACCTGAATTATATATACCATTCATTTATAATAGTCCCTGTGACGAAATTTCTTTGAAATATGAGACGATCTTTAAGGGACATCAAAATATGGGGCTAAGCGGCTAACAGAAAGGCTAGGGGCCGGGTCGAATAGTACCTTGGCAGCATATGTCATCTCATTGAGATCTCCTAATGTAAGGGAGGATTTATTTGCAACTCTCTTCTGTAAGCTGAGTACTTCATCCTGTTAGAATAAAGATATTTTATACGAAGTAACATTAATACAAGTATGGTATGTACATGTACATTATTACAAGGTCAATTTCATAACACTCAAGCATAATCCATCATACATAATAAGTTTGTATATACCTGTACAACTTTGAGTACTCCTTGATTTTCATCCAAGTATTTCACCATCCATGTCATCGCGCTTGCTGTGGTGTCCTGACCTACATTTTTAATTTTATAAACATCATTAGATATATAATTTCTTACTAATCCAAGATTTGCTTAAGATATTATAGACAAATATATAATTCCAATATGATGATTTCACTCATTGAAGAATTACCTGCAATTATCATGGTTAAGATGTTATCTTTGATTTGTGCATCAGTTAAGCTTGGCTTTGACTCAGAAGAGCATGGTTCGCGATTTTTTCCTAGAAGTAAGCATTGTAGAAAATCTGTATAATCATGACCATAAGGAATTTGTGTCGAATGTCTTGCTCTTCTCTCTCGAATCATCTTCTCTAGCAAGTTCATAATTCTTTTCCTTGCCTACATTTGCAATTTATCTCAATTTCATACCGCGGACTAGGGGCTTGCCCTCAAATAGAACCTAGCAACCAAGGGGAGCAAGGGCCTAGAAGAGGGGTTAAGGGCCGAGGACCGGGGTTACTAATAAGCTGCTACAAATGTTAAGAAAGTTTACCTTAAGACCTTTGTTGAAAGTAGTCCAGGGTAAATTCAAAGGAAATGCAAGCATTCCATGACAAACACAAGCAACATCCTTTTGTAGCATAGATAGCTCACTTCCATCTTCTAAACTTAGTAGCATTTTACACATTGCCTTGAAGGTTATCTGCCAAATTCATATACCAAGCCCAATAGTTTTCATTATTTGTTCAACATAGACTAATGGCCCAATTATTTAACAGTATTGCACGTCTGACTTTTGGTAGACCCGGCCCACTTTAATAAGCCCAAGTAGCTAGTAGTCTTGCATCATATTGGTTTAGTACATAAAATACTTTACTAACTTCAGAGTTTCAATAATAAGTTAAAAAATCTTTTCCTATTTTGTTCACCTTATTTTCACTTACTTAAGTTTTTATAAGTTTTGTTGAGATTAGTTTGGCGAAAATAAGTTCTGATAAAGGTTACATATCTATAGTTCATATTACAAGTAAAACAAGTTTTAATAAGGTCTGACAAGTTCAGATAAATAAAAATCAGTTGAATAAAACATATTTAAAGCACGTGTTGCCAAAATTCCTTTTTTGAATATGAGATTATACAAGGATAACTTTATGCATAAAATTTTGCACAGGCAAAATATATACGACCAATATGTTTTAAAAAAAATTCGAATTCATCAACCATAAATTATATTCGAATCATAAATATTATTGGTATACATTGTACATTCATGGAAACTAAAAAATTCGAAAGCATATATCAAAGACTTGGCTCAAAGTTTCATTTACGTCATGTCTAGGGCATACTCAAAAGCAATTTATATATTCCACAACTTGGTTTCAATAAAAAAAATATATTCCATAACTTTACAAAGTTTATTCCATAAAAAGTAACATAGATAAATCTTGAACTTAATAAAAAATAGCTTCACAAATATGATTTCAAATAGGTCAGAGTGATTCTCATATATTATTCTAAGATATATATATAGATGTTGTACAAAAAGAATAGTTAATGATTTGACCATACCTTAAGTGCTTGATCAAGGATGATCACATTTCCTGTAAATTCCCAAGAGTAGAGAGAATTTACTACCAATTGATCAAATTGCTTGGTGAAATCAGCAATTGAATTTGAGTTAAACAAGTCAAGAAGATGTCTTCGAATTAGCTTGTGAGTTTGATGTGATGCACAAAGTAGGCTTTCTGACCCAATTACTTCTCCAATTGACCTAATATACTTCTTTGTAAATTTTCCCAAATCACTGCTTAATATTTCTTTGGCTGATTCCGTGTTTGCCACAAACACATGTGTCTCTCCAAATATGTGCGTCTTAAAACAATTACCATACCTACTCGAGGAAAAATAATAAAATTCGATGTAAAAGTATAATAATATTTACAATTTATATGCTTGATTAGTAGTAAATTTTTCAGGTGACTAATACGATTAAAAATAAACTTTAGAGTTTTGAATTATACCTTAGATGGCGAGCTTGAACAAAGCTATAAAAACCTTGTTTGCTGTAAATTGCTGCAATGAATTGGAAGGTTTCTCCAATATAAGGGAGTAATCCTCTACTTCCAGGTGGAAAATTAATACTTAATTCTCCATTTTTACTATCATCATGACTAATTAACCATAACTTCTTCATCAAATAACCAATTAGCAATAAAATGAGAACAAATAGGTATAATCCCAAAGCCATTTTTCTTCTAAAAATTTGATATATTATGAGAATAATTATTAGATAATTTGGAATGAACTTATGTTTGTTCTTGATCACTCATAGACATATAAGGAATTTAAATTTAAATTTTATATAATTTAATTATACTAATATTAAAATATTAATATATAATTTTAAAAGGTGGTGCAATTTAACGATGGAAGAAAGGCCACGATAATTAAGGGAGATGATGGTGTTGTGATCTTGGCCAGCATATTGCTGTTTAATGTTCTCCACTATATAGTTAGTGGGCTACTAAAATTGAATATTTGATTGCTTCTTTTTATCAATTATTTTCTTTTGTTCTCTTAATTACTTGTCACTGATTAATTTCAGATTTGAAGAAACGCAACATTACAGAATAAGAGTACTATTTGTTAGGAATTCAAGAATGTAAGCATCATCTTCTCTAATTAGCCTTGCTTTATCCAATATAAGGTGCGAGTTCACATGGTCTAGTTGGGCCATGTTTGGACCAACTTTTTTTTTTTTTGAAATTTTGACCTATCATCTTTTTAAGATGTTCACGATATAAACTGGTGTATTATGTTTTGTATATAATTATATTTATTAACTAGGTTAACCCCGTGCGATGCACGATTTTATAATAAGAATTGAATTATAGGCTTTTAACACATATTGAAAGAAAATAACTACTTCCTCCGTAATCCTAATTAATTTTTGATTAAATATGAATATACAATTCCCAAAAGTGAATAATTTTCCTATTTAATTAGGAAATTTCAATTAAATTATATTATTAACTGTTGTTAACAACTCTTAAATAACTAGATAAAATGATGTGTGTAGAAAAATCAAAATTTAAAATTCAAATGGAATTTAATTTTCAAAGCAATGTTAAATATATAGGGTAGCTTATAAAGGAAAAATAAGACATCATCCTTGCTTTTTGGAGGGAAAAAATTAAATGAGATAGTGACACGTAAGCAATGATGACATTAGCGGTCGTTATTTTAGTATATATATATATAAATATATAGATAGATATGGCAATATACTCTGTATTTCGAAATCTTAAACCAAATTAGGAGTGGAACACTACTAGAAATGAGCCATTTTCCGATGGCAAAAATCCATCGGTAAAAGTGTAAAAAACCATCGGTATTTCATTTACCGATGGCTGCCATCGGTAAAAAACCATCGGATAATAATACGTCGGAAAAATCGAAAATACCGATGGAAAAGCCATCGGTAAACTTAATACCGATGGTTTTACCGATGGCTACAAACCATCGCTACCTTTTTAAATACCGATAGCAATAGCCATCGGCTTTTTTATTCCGATGGTCAAAAGCCATCGGCATTTTTCGATTACCGATGGCTTTGACCATCGGTAAATTTTTTACAAAAAAATAAAAAAAAAATTAAACCCCCTACCCACCCACCCACCCCCTGCCCCTGCCCCCTGCCCCATACCCCACTTACACCTCCTACTGCCATCTACCCACAACCACCCACCACGCCACCACCGCAACCCCAATCCATCTACCACCACCCTCTTCAACCACTTAACACCACTAACCACCACCCGAAACAGTACAAAATAAATCCACAAAAATCAACCCGAAATCAACAATAAAAAATCAAATGAAATGACCCTGAAAATCAACCAAAAATACGAAAAACAACAAAGATAACATTGAAAATCAACCAAAAAACAAAATTCAACCCCAAAAAGACGAAAAACATGAAATCAACCCATTTAAAAAACCAAAATCAACACAACATTGCCGAAATAAACTTTAAAGCAAAGATAACCACGAAAAATGAACAACCAACAATGAAATCAACTCAAAAAAAACAGAATCAACTTAAAAACTCACGAAATCAAACAAAACCGAACATACCTTCAACTTTTGTCACATACTTAAGGTTTAAAAGGTCAAATTCGACCACAAAAACTCCAGATCTGGAGTTTTTATGGTCGAATTTGACCATAAAAACCAACTACCACTACAACACCGCCGCAACACCGCGAAAAAGGAGATGGTGTGAGGAGATAGAGACGGCAACAAAGAGAAGAGGGAAGAGTGAGAGCAGACCCAAGAGATCGAGGAGGAGAAGAAGAGAGTAGAAAGAAAGAGGAGATTGGGAAGAGCGAGAAGAAGAGAAGACATGAGAGGAGAGGAGAGAGAAAGAGAAGGAGAGAGGCGAAAATGATCTAGAATTGGAGAGAGAAAGAGGAAAAAAGAAAGTAAAGGGGTGGGCTAGGGTTTGTGAGGGTTTTTTTTTTTTTTAAAAAAAGTAATCACCGATGGCTAAAAGGCATCGGTAAATTAACGATGGCTTTACACCATCGGTATATTTATTTTACCGATGGCTAAAAGCCATCGGTAAAATAAGTAAATATTCTCTTCAAAAATAAAGAATTTACCGATGGAAGAAAGCCATCGGTATAAATATGCCGATGGCTAGACCATCGGTATAAATACCGATGGCTTGATAAAACCATCGGTAATTTTTTTTTTACCGATGGTTTTTTATGGCCATCGGTATTTTCCATCGGTAAACGCACTTATTCTTGTAGTGGAATATCATAAAATGACAAATTTATTAAACATTTCCATAGCAACACATTCATTTTAAACTACAATTACAAAAACAAAAATGAAGCAAGTCTTAAGCCGTACGTACGGATGAAGTTTAAGTTAACCTTTTAGTTACAATCCAATAGGAAAGAACTAAAAATGCTAGCTATGTAACCTTCTAAGCAAGTAACGTAGAGCTAATTTCTAATTAGCGAAATAACTAAACTAATCATTTCGGAATTAGGGTTTTTATTAAAGTGATCTTCCAAAATCTTAGTATACCTTTGAAAAAGATCATCCATAATATTTTTCCCAAAGTAATGCTCCAACATAGACTCAACCACAGCTCTATGTATCTTGGCTACTCTTTCTCCCTTCGCCAACGCCGCCTTGCATAAACTATGTTCATCAGATAGGTTGTTGCTAATTTTTACGTCTCCATCCCATTCCACTTCAACAGCTTCGAAACGATGCCCGAAAAATGATGACTCTTCTTCAACTAATTGTTTAACTTCTTCTAGGCATGGTGCATAATATGGCACATTGAAAAAATCCAGTTTATTCTCTTCAATCAACCCCTACATTTCATCGATCATACGTGCATGTTGTTAATAGAGTATTTATTTACAAAATTGTGTAGAACAATACATAATTACAAAGTAACAAAAAACGGTAGTTATCTTGATGAGATCGATTTGAAACTTAGCTTAAGGGTTTGTTCTATTAAACTAAAGGCATGTTCTCATATGTTGAAATTCAGTTAAGTTCAGTTCAGCTCAATTCAATTCAGTTCAGCTCAGTTCTTATAATATCATTTTTAACTTAAATATAGGACGTAAGTAGTTAGCAAAACCTGTAAAAACTAACCTCAGAAACCATGGTGTTAAAGCTCTTGGCGATCAACTCCCAAGGATAGAAATTAGGTTCAGAAGTAAGATCGTTGGACCTCCTACCCATAAATGTTAACACCATACGCCCCCCTGAAATCACTTCTTCTGCACGACATGTCAAAAATGAAAGGAAATCCTTTCGAAATTGTAATTTATATGCATTTATCACTTCGTTTGGGCTAGTCATTGACATGTATATCTTCCCTTTGTTTAGCATCTTCGCGTTATCTTTGTCATCCAAACCCTCTGGAACCTGCAAATTAAATTAAACCTTATTTCTCGATTTTTCATAAGATACACGACTATGCTATGAGCTGCATATAACTCTTTAATACGAGTCTACGAGTACATTTTTCTATGTTAAATTAAATATTAACATTGTCGATCAGTCTGTCACACATGCAAATATGTACGAAGTTTTTTATTTTTATTATTTTCAATTCATTATGAATGATAATTAAAATTTGTATAGGTTCTCAATTAGATTTTCATCAACAAAAAAAAAAAAAAAAAAAAAAGAGGTTCTCAATTAGATGGAGCATAATCCTAAATGGGGGAATATATACATAACATGATTTTTTTTTTTTTTTTTAGTTTATTCTAGGGATCATGATTTAAAATATCAATTAAACTTAGTGTCATTGGTCTTACATATACCCCCAACTTGTATTAAAGTACTCGTATTCAGTTAATTGTCTTTAAAAAAAAAAAAAAAAAAAAAATTACCTTTGAAAGAGAAATGGTGCTTATTAGTTAACAAATTAAAGAAAATATTAGGTGTTAATTGTTATAGATACAAAGTACGTACCAAGTTTATATATTCTAATTGAAGAGGCTGGTAAAATTCGTACTCTGTACATGAATTTCTAAATTAAAGTAACGACTTTGAATGGATACTATTTTTGATAGAGGATACCTTTTATGATAAGGTTTTGTTTGAATGGCTATTGATGAATAAGTACATCAATATTCAATAATTGTCAATGGTGTGCCTTTGTGGGTGGTCCAAAAAAGAATTTGTCTTGAATGATTTACTCAGCCTGTGGTACAAAATGTATGATATAATATAAAACATATTTTTGGGTCTCAACCATTAGCTTAAGCTTTTGGTTGAGTCATAATAAAGTATAAAACATATTCTTGAACCTTAACCATCAGCTTAAACTTTTGGTTGAATTGGCCCTTTAACATGATATTAAGAGCATTAATTACTACATTCCGTAAACAGGGACAATTCCAAATTGGATGGACAGC
Source organism: Chenopodium album (assembly GCF_948465745.1). Lineage (NCBI taxonomy): Eukaryota > Viridiplantae > Streptophyta > Magnoliopsida > Caryophyllales > Amaranthaceae > Chenopodium > Chenopodium album. The sequence goes on from NC_137858.1 coordinate 6,986,527, forward strand.
GAATTGTTGGAGCGTAGAAAGAAGCAAAGATATCTTATGAAGTTATGGTTCATAATCCAGCTTTTCTAACTTAGTAAGATTTGTAAGGATAATAATGTTGTTGTTGTGGTTATGCCACGGTTTAATCCTCGTTTTTTTTTTAATGATCGGTGTTTTTGGTTTTGTTCTATGGAACAAAAATATATACGTCATATATATGATGTATATATTATGAACATTTGGGTACCACTATGACTTATGAGTCCATTATGATGTTGACAAATCAATTAGTCACGATTATTCGATTACATCAAAAAATCTTTATGTTAATCAGTACTAGATTATTAAATTAGGTTTATTAAGCTATGTATAGTGTTTTTATATTATATGCTTTAACATATAGTCATTGCGATATAAAATTATTAACTCTTTGTTTTCTTATTATATATCTAAAATTATCTCTAATTCTTGTTATCTAAACTAAAACTTTTATTAAAATTATCTCTAATTCTTATTAATCTCTTTTATTTATGATAGCGTGTCAATTATTTTGAAACGGACAAAAGATGAGGGAAAGTGTATCAATTATTATCTCGAAACGAAATATTTCATAAATGATAGTGTATGTCAAGTATTGATCGGACATGGCATGGAGCAAGTGTAATATTATAAGCCTTGTAATAACCTAGGGTAAAATACTAAGCATAGAAATTTTACCAAATATTTGTGCATTAAAAAAAACAGCTAATAGTAAAGAACTAATCTAACCTGAGAAAGCCAATGCAAGCTAGAAGAAGAATGAACAAAGTGCAAGGTCTTATTTGGAAGCAACCTCTCATAAAAACTTCCAGGAAGACCAGCTATAAAACATGAGCATGGCTCGAATTCACCGCCTTTTTCCTCTTTCAATTTGTTTTGAAAATTAGAGAGTGATCCAAACACCCCATTGAAGTCATTCCCTGGTAAATCATTCAAATACACCATAAACTTGGGTGATGAATGTCCCTCCATCTTCCGGCATCTTGCATTAACCATTTTGATTATCTCCGACACCGCCCCTAGGGCCGTTGGGCCTGATGAACAACCGAGGTCGGCGATGACCATGGTCTCAGGTAATTCATTGCTTAAGTAGCCTTGTATGGCTTCTTCAACAAATGATTTTGTTAGGGATAATATCTTGTCCTGAAAGTAAAAATAAAAAATTAATAAATTGATGAAGGCTTTTCTAAGCTACCCAATAATAAACTCTTATTTTAAAAACTTTTCAAGGGTAATATTTTCATTCTTAATCATTAGGTCAAGATACGATTTTCTTGGCTCTATTTTGTTATTTATACTTCTATATTATTAAATTTTTTATAATTAAATTAATATTTATTTCGCCTATATCTATCATCAAAGCAGCTTTAACTCAAAAAAAAAAAAAAAAAAAAAGCAATTTTAAATCATTAATAAAATATATATAAAAAAATATACATAGTGAGCAAATATATACTGAGTACATTGAAATAAAACCAATTATAATTAAGAAAAGAATGACTTTTATTTTAAATACCGCAAAGTTAGTACTCGTATATGAATGGTAAAAAAGTTAAAAGGGGTGCATGCATGTATATTTATGTATGTGTGTGTTGTAGATTACCTGAACAGTACAATTCTTTGCATAACTGGCTTCCCCTTGGCCTTTGTTCATGTGGAAAATTTGAAGCATGTCCATTGTCGTCAATTCCATGAAAATAATTTTGTGTTAAAACTAGAAGAAGAAAATAAATGAAGATAATTAATGTTAGTTGTTCTCCCTAATAAAATTATGTGGAGTAGAATGATCCTTCAAAAAAAAAAGAAAAAAATAAAACAAAAAAGCTAGTGTAGAACGAAGCAAAATGCTCAAATACTTCTTCCTTATTGAATCGATTGAGGTTGAGGAGGGGAGCGACATTTTATAGGCAATGTCTACACCTTGTCAACTATAGTCCATACAATGTGTCAATATGCCTCCAAAAGAGTGAATAAAAAGGGTTACTCTAATTAAAGCCCCTAAAAAATCCTCTAATTAAAGCAAAATTTAATTTACACTATTTAAGCATATACTACCTCCATTTCGCATTATCTGCAACAAAGGAATATTTTATATCTCACAAATAATACCCCTTTGTTGCAGATAATGCGAAACGTACTTTCCCTCAAAAAAAAAAAAATGCATATATGTACTTATTTGCGCTCATATAAGAAAAAATAAGTTCAAATCATACTTTTTTATATTATTTGTGATTATTATTGCTTATCGTTAGATGTCTTTTATTTTGCAATAAAATATTATGAAAATTACATTTATATTTGAAAGATACACACATATAAATCTAATTAGTAAGAAGACCTCATTTGATAGAGTTATTTTTTTTCTTATTGATTATCGTACATGTAAAGTCAAAATTTACTCAAATCAGACAATTAGCTTATATTAAATAAATAAATAAATAAAAGATATGATCAAGAAAAATCATTTCAAATTCAAAATAGATAAACAAAAGGATACTTAAAAATAAAATAAAATAAAATACATGTGGTCAATAAAAGAACACGAGTGTGATAATGAAATACTTGTATGTTAGTATAATTAAAACAAGTTTAACTAGAAATATAACAGAGACTGCATTGCACTCATTATATGCAAATCATGCTCTCGTGTGTAAATATAAACTAATTTTTCTATATAGTGTTTATTCCCTGATGGGGAGGGTAGATCCGTAGATGGCACAATCGTATTCATCCTTTTTTGGGTGCACTAGTCCCACATTTAAGGACTGCGCCATTATAATTTAGAGGGTACGATATAAGCATGATGTATAACCAAATTAAAACTTCTTTTTTGGTTATTTTTTTTAATTATTATTAATGTCATTTCTATCTCACCCATGGATAAACCCCGAGCTAATCATGACCAATTGCTGCCCAAAAATAAAATATTAAATAAAACAAACAATAATTTTTTTTTTTTTTTTTTTGATGTTTAGTGAGCCAGAAGGGCGAGGGTGAGAATTGATCCTAAGATCTCTTTAAATCGGGAGGAAAGCTCTAACCACTTGAGCTATCCCTCACTCTCGCATACAATAATATTATTCATTATTGTACTTCATATGGAAAGCTCTAACCACTTGAGCTATCCCTCACTCTCGCATACAATAATATTATTCATTATTGTACTTCATATAACATGCATGATGATAGCTTTAAAAAAATAACAAAATAAAAACGAACCTCAACGTTTTGGCTTGGGGATGAAATTGATGTTTTAGAATTATTAATTTCGTGAACTGCTAAACATCGCTCCCATTTTACACAATAACGCTCCCTTTTTAACATGGAAGGACAATATTGCCCTTTGTGTAAGGTGTAGTGTATTATGGTATAATATCATTCCCGACCCCTCCACTTAATACCACGTGGTATAAAAAAATCACGACACTACCACATCCGACCCCGGCCCACCACATCCGACCCCACCACATTCAATCTACCACCAAAAATCCGAGTATTTTTTTTTTGAAAAAAAATTTATTAAGCATTAGCGACGAGTATAGGACGATGGATGACGACAATGTTAGGACACCGGAAGCTTCGTCGGAGAATTCTGTAAGTCGTCTTATTTTTTTTAAAAAAAATTGAAATAAAACATCCGTCTAAAAAATTAGGATCCTCCTAGGTGGATCCACTTAAAAAATTAGGATCCACCTGTGGATCCTAAATTTTTGAGCGGGTGTCATGTTGTTGTTGTAAAAAAATAAAATAAAATAAAATAAAATAAATTATTGTAATCTTTGTATATTATTAATCTTTGTATATTAGTAATCTTTGTGGATTATTAGAATCTTTGTATATTAGTAATCTTGGTATATTCTTTCCAAAAAAAAAAAAAGTAATCTTGGTATATTATTATTGTAATCTTTATATATTATTATTGTAATCTTTGTATATTAGTGTGAGAGTTTATGACTTATGAGTGCCGTGTAGTGAGTCGTGAGTATTTATTTGATAGGGGTAAAAATGGAAAATCCTAAAAAAAATGCGAGCGATGCCTAGTAAAAGGGGAGCGACATTTACTCTTTAAATAATTACCACAACGGATAAATTATAAACTCGCCAAGCTATCCAAGAAACAAAAAAACAATATCCCCAGTCCTAGATCAATTTGCTCTTATAAATTGATTAACTATTTTGTTTTTTCATGAAATCTAACTATTACATGTATTATTTTAAAGAGAATTATGTACAAGTATTTATTTGTAAAACTAGATAGTGACCCGGGCAATGCCCCAGGCTTGTTTCTCTTCTTCATATTTAATTAAATGACAAATAATTACATTGCATGTATCATATCCCTTTTTTTCATTTTCAAATTGGATGCACAAATGAATCATCAAACCAATATTCAACCCCCGAGCATAAGTAGTGAATAATGAAGAATTTTACATGCACTAAATTTTGAGTGAATTATAAAGAAAATCAACCAATGGAATCTCATATTAAAATATAGCAAATCCTACATATTACACAATTATCAAACCAAAATGCTACTTATAGCTTAAAACATATATAGGCCATAATTAATTTGGGGTGATTTATTAAAAGTCTAAAAATATGAGTTTAAGTATGCAAAATGTATCCATGGCAAAATGACAGAAAAGAAAGGACAAATGGCAAAATGTCACTCCTTGTCTTGGAGTTTTAATACTCCCTCTGTTTTTAAATACTTGCTCCATTTCTCTTGGACACGCATGCCGATGCTAATCTTTGATCATTAATATCTTTAATTATCAATACGTATAAATTCTAACAATTGAAAATTAATAATCTATTCATTGAGATGATTCCAACAAGTACCCACAAGACTATTTTTTCTTATGTATAAATCACAAATATTAATCAAAGTAGGAGAAATAAATAGTGCAAAATATAGAAATGAAATAAGTATTTAAAAATGGAGGGAGTAATAATATAGATTTACTTTCATACGCGCGCCGCCTATTAATTCCACACCTCTAAAAATATGTACTCGTACTGAAAATATTATAAGCAAAAGAGACAGCATAGTACGAAGTACAATCTAATAATGGAGGCATTTTTCAATTTGATTTTGTAGTTTTACCTTTCAAACGTTTTATGATGGTGACGTGACATGCATGCAAACATATGAAATAAGGTCCAATGTTATTAAAAACGTTGTAAACAACAATTGTTGTAAACTTGTCATGTTGAAGTATACTTACTTGTGTAACGTTGTAAAAGGCATCGTTTACTTTAATACCTTGAACATCGACACATTAAAAACACGGGCCGACAATATTAGAATAGTTTACATAATTGGAATTTATTCTAGGAAACCAGATAATTATCACATGGAAAATTAAGTTTGTTCGTTGAGACTGATTACATAAGTATAAATTCTCGGATTAGATAAGACTATATATGGTAAGTGTTGTCAATTAATTGAGCAAATAGACACGATGTAGTACAGTTTTAATATATATATATATATATATATATATATATATATATATATATATATATATATATATATTTTGAAAACCTAGTACAGTTTTAATTAACACATCCTCACAATATGACAAATTGACAATAGCATTAGAGAATTAGGGAATAAGTTTATTTCTTTGGAATCGGAATTACGGCCGAATTAATACTTGAACAAGTGTAAGATGTATTTATATTTTGAAAAGGTGAGAAATTAAACATTAGATTGCACCAAAAGATAAAAAAAAAAAAAAAAATAAATAAATAAATAAATAAACCTTAGAAATCTCTCCTTCATTTTTTGAAAAGGGGAATTCCTATGTAATACAGAATAGAAGAGAGGTAACTGAACTAGAGTTATTACATATACTACCTCTGGTTCAATTTACTCTCAACAAAGGGGTATTATTTGTGAGACATAAAATATTCATTTGTTTCGAGTAAATTAAACCGAAGGTAGTACATACTTCGTATATTAATATCCATACTACTAGATACTAAATGACCCACATGAGTTATCCAATTCACTGGGTGATCTACATCTTAATAGATGTTTTGGATACTCCAATTACGAAATTAAAAAAGGAAAGAGCGAGTGTCATATGTACCTGTTTTTGTTTTTGTTTTTTTTTTAGTTCTAACATCTTCAATTCATCAAATACAAAATAGTTAGGAACAAACCCAAGGGGAGTTGATTTTAATGATAATATGACATGGTTATTCAAAATTTCAATCTATAGTAGCTTTAGGGAAAGAGTACCCTATGAATTAAAATGATAATATGACGTGTTTATTGTTACTATACTTATGACTTAAATGATAATATGACATGTTTATTGTTGCTATACCTATGAGATATACTTTATCAAACCAAGTGCGATCTTATATTGATTTACTGAACTGAGCTGAACTGAACTAATTGGAGCTGCACTGAATTGAACTAAAATGAAATGAAATATTTATGAGAGAAGGAAATTAGGAACTGAACTGATTGGAGTTGAAATGAAATATTTATGAGAGAAGGAAATTAGGAACTGAACTGATTGGAGTTGAATTGAACTGAATTGAAATTAAGCTGAAGAGAACAAGCCCTACGGTCATCCGACGCCAAAAAGCCTAGGGTTTGGACAAATTTGTTAGACCTAAATTTCGGGCATAGGACGGTCTAAAAATTTCATATTTAGTTAAAATTTTGACTAAATTTAAAATAGCGGATTTGGACACGACTTTTTTTACCCTAAAAACTTAGTAAAAACAGAACCTTTTTTTTTGGACAAAGCTTGGGCCGCAACTTGTGTCGGACTCAGGCCGAGTCCGGCCATTTTGGACTTCTCCTGATGTCGGCCAGCCCACAAAATTGTTGCACTATTGCCAACTGTCCCTTAGAGCCCTCCACGGGGCTAAAGGGGTGGGTAAGGTTAGGCACAATGGCAGTTCAACCAAATACCCCACTATAAACCAACATTAAACTATAACAATTCCAGCACCAAATTAATCAAGCAAAATATCTCCAAATCAACCGGAATAACCCTTTTCTCCGGTTGAATTCCGCCATTTTTACCGGCGAATTGCTTCATATTTCAGACACCCAGTTATCATACTCAGATCTCCAACTTCAACCCATCTTAAATAGTAAAAAATGTAGTCACTCATTCAACTTTCTAGTCCCTTTCAATTTTGACTTTTTACTTGAAAATGTAGATTCAGATGATAATTGTTTATTTGTTTTTTTTGCACTTTCATCTTAATTCTTAATTCCAACAATTTTATTCTACAAAAGATGCTGAATTTCTTGAAAATCACACCTAATGTTCCACTGTCTTATTGTTTGCTAAGACAGAATCTCAATTCACACTTCACATGTACTTTTTTCTTCATTTGCGTATTTATTAATATTAAAAGAATATTTTTTTTTAATTAATCTTTTTTCTCTCTATTTTATTTTAGTTTAATTCAATACAATTCCAAAAGGGTACTCTACTTTGTGGAATTTTGGACCAATTGTTGATACCCATTTCTGAAATTTTACATACTTGAATTTAGTTTGTGTGAATTTGTATTTTGAGATTCAGTTTTGATTTTTTTGATTATTTAAATTGCAGAATGAAGGTTGTTTTGGAGAAAAAAGATGCAGGTGATTGGTATTACAGAGGGGAAGGAGCAATTAATTTAGTTCTTGCATACTCTGGATCATCTCCTACCTTTGTATGTTTTTTTATAATCTTTTTGGATTCCTGCACTTTAAATGTATTGCATGTTATTTTAATGGCTTATTATCTTTATATCTGATTCACTTTCCAATTTTAAGCTTCATTTGAACTGATGTTTCACTTTTACTGTCTTCTTTGTATAGTTTTGTTAAAAAATTATGTACTTTATTCACTTCAGTATAATTTTTTTTGAGGAATTCTCTTCAATAAAATTATACTGCTGAAATTGGTATTGTATTAGTCTTTAAGTTATCTATCTTGCCTAACATCAATACGCTATATTTGATTAATAGCTGATGATATGATTATTCATAGAATTGACAAGAACAAAATTCTTTATGTTGAGTCCTAACTTAGTGTGTGTTCAATTCACTTGGTTATTTTATATATTTGAATTCATCCGAACTCGACTGAACTTATTAGAACTTTTATCGGTTGTAAATGAACTTTGATAGTCCCTATTTTCCCAAACTTAACTTATTTGAACTAATTTGAACTTGTATTTCCTGAAATTGTCTTATTTAAACTTTCTAGTCTGTTTAACCTTTGTTGGAATTTACTTTTTCCCGAAAGTGGAAATAATGTGAACAAAACAGGTCATTGGATGGCTGTTGGCTGTTTTAGAGCATTATTGCTAATGATAATTTGCATACTTGTTGCCTTGTTGGACTGTATGTGAATTACTTCCAGTTGTTGATCAGTTTCCACCCTTGTGCAGAGTGGGAAAATAATACGGGTGCCAAAGGTCCCGAGGAATGGGTCAATAAAAGAGACCGAACGCTCGGTTTTGTCCAAGCATGAATGTAGCTTATGGAAAGATGTAGCAGATATTGTTACATCCCCAAACAAGGAGGTTGCTGAGCAGATGTATGTGCAATGTGTGATGATCCCACTGTTAGGATCAGAGTTTGTTGATCCTGGGGTATGTTGACTTGTGACTATTGTATATTGCTAGTGTAATTTGGTGCTTGTTTAATTTCAGTTTGTCTATGTCCTGTTTGTTGGGTAAAAAACTCAATTTGGTGAAACTGCTATGTTAAAAGGCCATCACTAATGTTGTCATGAAGAGTATTATGTCGATTTCTTATGCATGGAAATTCTGTGGTGGTGTGTTTAGACTCTAAAGTCTACATGAGACTGTGCTTATCTTAGAGTTAAATTAGCGTCTGTTTTGAAGCATAACGAAGAAGGAAAATGAATGATTAGTCTAATGACAACCACCTGTAAGCCTGTAACGGATAAAGAAGTTCAAAAATGCTAGGTTTGTTTGTCTGTTTGTTTGTTTGTTTTATTTTCTTTTATTTTTAAATTTCTGAAGTTTGTTGCATAGTCAGGTAATAACTCAATTACTAAGGATACTGTTGAGCAAAGCCGTAAACTTGAGGAGTTTAGGCCATTTTTTCTATCCTCATTTTCTTTTTAATTACATATTCAAATCGACTGTAGACTGTAGAGGATGTGATTGTATAATTTTCTCTTTATCATATCATTATCATGCTTTTGATCTACCATCATCCTTCACTACAACACTTAATCAGCCATGAAAAATATCTCGATGTTAAGGTTTTGTGGAAACCTTAAAGAAATGTGCTTCAAATTTGTACAACTAGTATTACTCTTTGGAGAGTATTGTGATCCGCTCATTTTAAGACTCAGGAAATTGTAGAAGTAGAAGCGCGCTGACAAATCTTGTTTTTTGCAAACATGCAGGTAAAGATTCTTGTATCAAGGGAATTTCTGGAATTGGTTGAAAGAAATGTTCTCTCCCAGCGCCCTGGTTGGAGAGTTAGTGCTGCCAGTGTGGATTGCGGTGCTGATTCTGTGCTGCTAATGTCAGATCATTCAGTATTCCCCCAAGGTAAGTAGCACTAGGAAACAATATAATTTTTTTTTTATCCTTTCGCTTCTCTATTTCTTTTTGATATTTACACCGACCTGAGTTTCCCTTATGTAGCAAGGTCAGAAAAGTAGAAAAGTAGCGCATACCTGAGTTTCACTTCAGATATAATCGTATTCCTTTCTGGTGTTATATTGATGATTGCAATGATATATGTAGCCTTAGTCTATATCATGTTGCTGCTTGTTTTATAGAGGAAGTGATATGATGAATTATGTTATCACTTTCAGAAAACATGAGTTTATATGTTATCATAACATTATTTTATCCAAGTAATATGTCAAATAAATTTGAGATTAGATATGGTATTTGATTATTATACAGTGTGTTATAGCTTGCTAGGGTTTTAGATATTATAAATCCTTATGATTGCTTCTTCCAATTCTACATTGTTTTAAAACTTGGATTTTATTTCACTGAATTTTGTCTATGTAAGTTTGTTCGTTCTTGTCATAGAGCAGACATTGTGCTTAATATGTTTGTGTTTTGTTTTTATTTCTCTTTGCTTTTTATTACAGTAATATTTTTTTTAATAAAAAAAAAAGTGACTACTCATTGCTTGCTTCAAATTACCTTCTTGATCATTCTGTTTGGTTTTCTTGTAGGCACATCTAAAGGAAAACCATGCCTGTCCGTGGAAATTAAGGTGGTTTAAATTTCATATGACAAAACTCATTTTAATGAATAATAAAATAGATTTCATTCTCAATTAACTGACCCAAATTAGTAAAAATCTGATCTTCTTATCTAATAATCTATTGTCTCCCATGAGCAGCCCAAGTGGGGATTTCTTCCATCTTCGAGCTTCATAGCTGATGAAAATGCCATCAAGAAGAATGTATCTCGTTTTAGAATGCACCAAGTCCTTAAATTAAAACAACAGAAGGTAACCCCCATTAATTCTCTTTGCATGATCTTTATTTAAGGAGATGTAATCAAATAGTGATATATTTGCATATGCAATGTGCCAATAGATAAATGCCATTACTTTCTACCTGAGGATGACTTTGATGCTGATCATTTGGTATTCCTGATAGTGAGACATGAGGCTCTGTTTATTTTTCAGATACAGCAATTGAGCGAATATGACCCATTGGATTTATTCTCTGGATCAAGGGAGCGAATACATAAAGCATTTAAGGCTCTCTTTGCAAATCCACAGAATAATCTGCGGGTTTTTCTAAATAGCTCCCTAATATATGGGGGCATGGGGGGTGGTGACCAAGGGATAGATTCTGTTAAGGTTGAAGCATTTGAAGATAATCTTAAATCTTTCTTGCATGGAGAAAATGGTTTGCATAAAAGGAATTTTGTGCATCTTGTAGGAGAGGCAATACTTAAATCCGGTGTACTAGACAGGTTACTTGAAGTCCAAAAGCTTGACAAATTTGACGTGGAAGGGGCAATTCATGCTTATTATGATATTGTTTCCCAGCCTTGCAAGATATGTAAAGATTCCGGTGAAGACAGGCAATTAGGAAAGTATAGCTCTCTGCATTCAATCCCTGTAGATGAAAGTCTGAAGATTGTAAGGGACTACTTGATAGCTGCAACAGCCAAGGACTGTAGTTTAATGATTAGTTTTCGTCCAAGGGAAGATGATGATCAAGAATCACACTATAGAACAATATACCTGGATGCAACAAAGCAAAGGTTTGATGTCAAGGTAAAGATCTATCCTGATCTATTTTTAAGTTCGCTTCAGCTGTATTATGTTAATATCACAGAAAACGACCATGACTGTATACCTGTATTCAACAGAGAAAGTTTCTGCAGTTAGCTGGGTTTAAATGAAGGTGTTTAACACGATGATAATACTGATAAATTAATTGACTCCCTCCCCCCCCCCCCCCCCCCATTTCACTCAAGAATCTTGTAATTTTTTTATGTTCTAGGATCCTTCTACAGTGCGCTTGACATATAGTTTGCGATTGGTAAATCGGATGCCTATTGGTAATTTAATGGTATCAAGAATGTGTTGTGCTTACATATGCTTATTTACGCTAGTTTCTCACGGTACTTTAATCTCAATCTTTTACTCTTTGATGGTCTTATGTTCCGTGCACTCTTGCAGGGATTTTTTATCGACCTTGATATGAAACCCTTGAATAATATGGAATACTACTATGAGCTGGATCAGAAAATAGTCAAAAGTTACAAGAAGATGGTCAAAGTAGAGCGTGGTGCTGCAGATGGGGAAACCATTGAGGGGTATGAAACTGGATATTGAGATTGAAAAGACTTCTTAAAAGGTTTTGCTTGGTATAGATTGTTGAGGATTGCACAGTTTCATTAAAATCGACATAACCTGACAAATTGTCCTTAGCTGCTGTAACCTAGTTAACTCTGTAAGATAATATTGTTATCTTAGGCATGCTCGAGTCTCGACTGCTCATGTCAAACTGTCTATAGATTAGATTGCAATATTTGATGCTCCTCAAGTCCTCGTGTTTAAATTTCATCTGTAATATGTAAGATTTTGATATGTATGTATGTACAATATGTCAATATGTAATTCTTAATGTCCTTTTGTGGTACATGAACATTTAGTGTTACCTCAACTATGAATTTCTGCCTTTCCTAAGTATGCATTTTTATTGATCATGGATTGATGTTAATTAAACGATCCAGATAAAGGAATGTAGCTGTCAAGTATTTTATGATTCATGCAACAGGAGTTATAAGTTTGTGATTATTTCATTGTTTTTGTTCTTATGCTCTCTCTTAACCTTATTGTATGTATTAGCTTGATATTGCAACACGCCTGCGTGAGGTTTTACTGGATATGTAGCTCTAGGATTCTAGGAAATTTGTTTTTCGACCACTTCAGTGCCTCCCAATTCATTCATAGTTCTTGAGCAAGAATTGTAGGGTGAAATGGAATTAGAGAGTTGCCCCATGTAAATTGAATGATCTGTTGCCATTAGGGTCGGAGACTCGGAGGAACTTACTTTTTGATGAATTATTGGTCATAGTTTGATTGGAGAACTAAAATCAGTTCATATATGTGAGTGAGTAGGTGTGTATTACTAGCTGCTATAGTGATTCTTCTGTTGAAGTAATATCTAATTTCATTATATGCAGTTTGGACGTCAAAATTCATAATCGATTATAGCTTTGCTTGGCTGATGATGAACTCTCATGCATCACTGGGATGGAACACTATGCCACGGATGGCCTCATCAGGTTCCATATTTGGTGAGTAAATGCATATAATTGACATATATCGTCTAGCATCGTCATGACCATAATTATAACTGGACAACTGGTCCCTGAGTAACTGCCAAGATAAATTCTGTAGATAGAATTCCACAAACTTATTCTTGCTTGCGTCTGAGTTTGAAAATATCAGAAAGGAGTAGTGAACATGAATCTATAAATGGGTTCTCTAGTTTTTGTTCCTTGCCAACTTCATTCACAAGAAAGTTTATTCTCCATTTGTGTATCTAGTTCTTACAGCATTATGTCCAATGTTTGATCTTTTTCATTTCATCTTTTTGCTTTGAGTGCTTCAATTTAACCTTATACAGTGTGCAGCAGAATCTGTTAGCAAATTCTGTCTTTGTATTCACATTCTCGGTACCACTCGTGTTCCTCCCCCTTCATTTCTGAAGAAGCTAAAATTATTTTACAGGTTTTTCTGCTGGTTGATCTTATTGTTTTACAGAGTCACGCTGATGTTAACAGATCAAAACTAATTTTACATAGTACTTGTATTATTATCAAGCGTAATTATGCTGTGTGCACTGGTTGGGTATAGTATTAGCTAATCTGACTAGTTATGGTTGATGCAGAAAACTATAGTATCAGTGGATCTTCACTGCTCAAATTGCAGACTGAAAGTGATGAAAATAATCACAGCCCATCATAAAATACTAACATTCACCGGAGAAGCTGATCCTGTATATATTGTTAATAAGCTGATCCTGTATATATTGTTAATAAGCTGAGGAAATTCCAGAGCTCCGTCTATATAGTCAGTGTTGGCGCTTAGAAGGAACACTAAAAAGATGAGAAGAAACTAAAATGATGTGTGTATGGGTACTTGTTTTCTATTGCTACATAGTTTTAGCTGCTACCCAGTGTTAATTTTTTTTTTGCCTGTAAACAAGAAAAAAAAAAAAAAAAAAAATCTGATTATTTGCAACTCAGTTCTTTATGCTGTTATCAAAGAGAAATGCCAATTCTGTCTTGTATTGTAAAGCAAGAGCTTCATAATCTGTCTACGTTTGAGGTGCGCTTTTATAGGCCATATTTTCTTTATGCTGCTTTGCTGCTAGCTTCTGTGAAGCACAAGGAACATTAACATGAAAAACAGGTTCTATAATATTTCGATCTAATGTCATTTTTTTACATAAAAATACATGTAAGCTTTAAAGAAAACATCTCCCTGCATACTCATAGAGCAGATCATAGCAAGTTAACACAATGTGTACTGTCTTGTTTCAATGAATGCATAAATCAGAAATATATAACGCCTGCTTATTTGTGGTCAAATATATACTCAGTCAGGAATCTACTTGGTCCTGGTTTTAAATCCAAGGACTTGGCTACCATGTTATTGTGGTGATGATCCAACTTTTTAAGGGATATTGACAAGTTGCTCAGTTTTGTTTGATTGAAATTGGAAATATCTTTGGGCAGGGATGGTCTCATCAAATGGTCATATACGAAGTATATCATTAGGGATGCTGTAAAAAACATCAGTAGATATCATCCGCACCTATGATTTTCACTTGAGACAGGCAATTGCAAGAAATGTCAACAGTAGACAAACTAGAAAACGCATGCGAGTACTAACTTTTCTCTCATTTCTTTTAATATTAACCTCAGGAGAAAAATATGAAACTCTATACTGTACAGAAAATACAGGAGGATCCTCTGTTAATTAAAAACTCTACCCCAATACACAATGCCGAGAAAGAGACCCAAAGAATATGGCAAGTTTCCCCCTGTAAGCAGCAATCCATTCTTCACCAGCAGAACCTTCTCCTCTGCAGATTGAATAATACACATAAGCCATGATACACTTAAGCAACAAACATCTAGGGAAAGTCCGCGTTCACATCAATAGGTTAAGGAACAAGGTTTTCATGATTATATACCCGGAATCTAACAGATTCTTGTGCATCAAAGAATGCAAGCAAATCTTCCTGCCTCATCAAAGCTTCATGTAGTGCCTGTTCATCAAACAAAGATATAAATGAACCATAAAACCTTCGGACTTATTTAATTTTTCCTGTAGAAGAACACAAGAAGAGTTGCCCCTGTAGTTTTTCTATTCATTTCACATCAACAGTTCATTACAAACTAATAATAATAATGGTAACAAATTTACAATTAAGAGAGCTACCTTTTTGGTTGCAATCAATTCTGCTTCCAGTGCATCTACTCGATATATTGCAGCATTTAGCAACTCCTCTTTCTCAGAAGGCATCTGCATTGGCTTTGTCTGCAATGTTTTTATGTTCTCTTCAAGATCACTGAGCCTTCTGAGTGTAATTATGCGAAATTCTGTCTCTGTCATGTCTGGACTCACTGCAGGTTGTTGCAAATTCTCTTTAAAATCTGGTCCAAGTATATCATGAAGGTTGCGGGCAAAATTCAATATAAACATGGGAACTTCTCGAGAAACTTTCATCGTTGCTGATCGGAAGAAAGCAAATAAGGTCACAAAGAAGGCCAGGACTCCAGCGAAAAATCGGAAATGACTTTGCTCTACGTTTGCAGATTGTTGAGATATTGTCTCTGCAATAAATTACACTAGACATGCTGAAAAATCAAATTAGACAATTATCTCACAGGCAAACAATAAAATCTAGTCCAAGTTGAACTAGCTCTTCCAGAAGGAAAAAACGAAACACAACATAAAACGAAAAAGAGAAAAAATGCAGCCCAACTACTAGTACGCAATAGCAAACATACGACCATAAATACATGATTTTGAATGAAATAGTACACTCTTACACTTTAGAATTGGTATGCTAACCTGTGGATGGATTAGACTGATCAGTGGAGACAACTCCTACAGATTCCGAATCCAAGTGCTTCACAACTACAGGAACATTTTCATCATTATCAGGAAAGCCACCAGTAGAGCCACTATTTCTGGCTATCCGAGCCTGCAAAAATTATTTCCTGTCAGGATCTCCTCTTTTGCCCTCTATCTTCAAATTACATACAACTTTATCAAGTGAAAAATCCAGCCCTAACCCCCCCCCCCCCTCCCGCCACCAAACCTCTCTCAAAGTCTCAAATAAAAAAAATAAAAAACGGAGAGAGGAATAAGGGTTAAATTATTCTAGTTTAGGCCGACATTTCAAAAGTATATTACCAATTGCCTGTCCAAGACAATCAGAATTTTCTTATGACTAGCTAAGCAGCTTTAGATATCATTGTTTTATGATTAGGCAATTCTTAATGTTCTGAGATATATCCTGTGCAGTATTAAGAATCAACCTACAGCCTCTAACTAGCCAAAACTGATGAGGAAATAGTAATGGAAGGAGATAAGGTCGAATTTTAATAAACCCCCAGATTGAAAGAGCCTAAAAATAAAAAATCCCAATCAAAACACTGATGCAAAATATTAACTTAATATCATGGAAGCCATGTCTATCAGTTATTGGGTACATGAGGGCTTACTTCTTCATCCACTGGCATCAATTTTAACTCTAAAGAAGCCCTAGGTGCTCTAGAAGAAGAAAATTCTTCAACTTCAGATCCAGACTCTGCTGTTGATGTGTCATTATTTTTAATCTGGTCAAGCAAAAATACATAAGTAACATCAGGACAAACAAATAATATGCAAACATAGCTGTAACAACTTTTCTGTACCCACAGAGAATTCTATTCGAGAAATTTAATATACCATCTTGTTATAAGCAATAACCCTGCCTTCACTGTTTGATATAGCTACTTCGGCTTCGCCAGATTGAATCAACTGCAGGTAATCAATCAGAATTCAAAAAGTCAAAAACTTAAAAAATTTGTCAACTTGAAAATACAGTCATAGAATTTTCACATGACTGCTCATTTTTAAGAACCTTTAAGATTTCAGGATCTTTCCATGGTCCCTTGTCAGACCTTACACAACCTCCTTGATCTGCACAATTGCATGTACCGCCAAGAAATTCAGGCAATTGGCTGTATGAGGCAATCAATTCAAACAATAAGTAAAGCTAAATAGGCTATACAGTTATACTTGTCTTCAGTAGAAGGTTGACCATACAAAAGGACAACCAACATGGGTATCCAGTGAGAGAGATTACCTTTTGTCAATGATCTCTAACAGTTTGCTCTGATATTTGGGGCCAAGGACCTGACAATGATATGAAAATCAAAAAATTTCATATAACTAGAAGGTGATTAACTAATAGATCTTGGTTGTAAGCATATTTAAGCATTCTTAAGTTTTACATGAATTTTGGATGTCGTATGAGGATCAAGAAAAGGCTTGATTACATTCCAGACCAATTTAAAGCCATTGCCAGCATTAATGATATACATTCGGTAAAGAGTCTGCAGAAATGTACACACAACAAACATAAGAAACAGCACATGTAGGTGGTAATCAGATACATTTAAATAATTGTTATTGAATTCAACAAAACAGTTTGTAGCTACTCAACATACCTCAGGATAGTTGTCGTTATCAATTTTTTGTAGCCGCATTATCAGTTCACGAGCAGGTTTTGTTAGGTTTTTATAGCCCTGATGATAAGTAAGAAAATAAATTGTAACTCTTTTTATGCACCTCTGCCCACTGATTGTTGAACAGAAAGCAAGTGAAATAGGCAACATACCACGCCTTGAACATCGAGAATAGTTGTATTTGAATCTATATGCCTTTTTGCAGCAATGGAGCAAGCTGGATATTTCAGTGCAAAGCACCTTTCAAAATCTTGTGCATGATATTTGAGGTATCGTTCCATTGTAGTTACATGCATAAGCTTCTCTGTATCAACCTTTCCCAGTAGGTAAAGATAGACAGGCCGCCCATCTTTGTCCACACCATGAAATCCCTGGGGATAATACTTTAAGACCTCGTCCAACTCATGGTACTCAAAATCCTGACAGAAAGCAAACAAGAAGTCATTTTTTTAAAAGGATTGAACATATAACAGAAGAGTAATCCATACTGTCAAACTATTGAGGCAGCAGAAGGCTGGTTCTCTGTGCAACTACTCAGATCAATGTCAATGAGTTAAACACTGACCTCAAGTATAGTGTCGGCACCAAATTCTTCTCTCCACTTGAGCATATCAGCCCACATCTGCTTTGCCTTCTCAATGTCAAACTTTCTTGCCTTCAAAAACCTGTAAGGGTGAATTTTCAAGATACCAATACATCATTCAGAAAAAATATTCCATTGAATGAAATAGATACCAAACAATTGCTACTAAACAATATATCCAAAGGTTTCAGGCAATCAGTACTTGACAAAAAGCAAATTGTGTCAGCAATTCATTCATAATACAACAATACAAAAGAAGACAGCAACTTAACTGCAGTCATTAGACCACAGCATAGAACATTTATAGGGAACAGAAAAGCCTTAATAGTAGATCGTGGTATAGCCTGCTATCACCAACTGAAAGATAAGATTACCTCAGCAAGGTGTAATAATTATCATGTCTTGCAGGTAGTAACTCATCCGAAGCCAGTGCTTGTCGAAATGCTTGTACAGCCTGCACTTCCTTAACATCTCGTACATCCTTTATAGAAACAGAAGGAAGGCCCTCAACCTTCCTCTTGCCTTTTTTCTTGCTGAGTGAACGCCTTATTTTACTGGATGCGTTAATTGCTCTCTTTTTAAAACCACCAATCTTCTTCTTCTTCTCATCTTCTGATATCTCAACATCTGATTTCCGCTCTTTTCTTTCACGACTTGTTGAACCTTCAAAGCCTGCAAACATTATATAACAACTTAGTAAACCTCTGTTACATTGTTTCATATCATTGAACAAAAAAAAAATATATACAAGCTATAAGCTTGTCAGATAAAATGCTCTTCTCTAAGGACAGGTTCGATATAAATTAGGGAGCGGCTAAAATATTACGTTCCGAAAACATGATCTAGAACAAGCTAATAGCTCCAAGGCTATCCTTGAGTCAGTTGAGTGTCAACGTAAAACTTTAATTCTATGTATCACAGCCATCTGTAAACCTTTCAAGTAACCTTAGTAACTCTTTCCCCTCTACCACATACAAAGTACTACACTAATACTTATAGAAAACAGAAGTTCATAGCTAAAAGGCTATATTTAAGCATCAATCTGATCAATGTAAGCTCTCGATTCTACATTTTCGCAGACATCTATCTACAGTATCCTTATTAACTCGCACTCCCCTACAGTACATTAACTATGTTAAAACATGATTACACCCCCAAACTCGAGCTTGATACAAGTGATCAGTGATCATTAATGAAAAGACCACCAACAGAGAAAAACAGTCTTTCATACTACAAGAAATCACTAACACAGTGATTCTTAACAGAACACATAATCCAACTACAATGCTATCAATAACATACTACTTATCTTTTGAAATGACACATGAAAATGTATCTCAATACTGTAAAGTATAGATGACAACCTTTTCCTAACATCCCATAATTCCAGACCACCCGAGAAAATGATGTAGACGAAATTTGATCCTAAGTTTCGAATCCCGCCTTTAGCTAACTAGACATCCTCTCATAGACACAATTAAATAGCACATTACATAATATTGCAAAATTATAAGGGAAAAAAATTCAAAGCAGCAATTAATCAAAAAAACACATAATTTAGAATTTAAACTATGCATGATAATAATTATTCAAAAGTGCAAAAAATCTAAAATTGGGGATTGAGAAAAAAAAAGGAATAATTGAAACTTACAAGGACGAGCAAAGTCAAGTGGGCCAGACAAGCTGGAATTCCTCCCTAACTCCATTCTTTAAAACTTCAACAAATTTTCGATTTCTCCATTGATAAACTTCCCACAAAAACAAAAAAATCATCAAATTAAACTATACCATTCAATTTCACGAAATATGTAAATGAAATAATGATTATAATTTCATAAAAAAAAATAAAAAAAAAAAAAAAAAAAAAGAAAAAGATAAATACCTGGAATTAGAGGGGAGAGAAAGAAATGCAAAAAGAAAGTGGAGTTAAAGTGGATTGAAGAAAATTCAAAGAATCCCCAATTTTAATTTTTCTATTCGGCCGAAAATTTCAAAAATTTGAAAAAATCAAAAGATTAAATTTATTTGATTTAATTAGTTGGGAAAAATTGAAATGACAGAAAGTTAGGGTTTAAAAGAGGTATGAATTTTGTGGCAGGGAGTTTCGCGGTTTATAGTTTGGTAATGGAAATGGTGGTATTTGATATATCGAGGGTGACACGCACTTAAAGTGGGTCCCTTTTGTGATTGCTTTCAATGACACGTTTACTTTTCCGATTGCCTTACCGTTTTTATTCCCGCCTCTTTTCTCTCTCTTTCTTTTATTTATTTATTTATTTATGGTTTTTCTAGATATAAGTGTAATAATAAATAATAGAGGTGAGGTGGATGTCTATTTATTATTGGCTGCATTTTTGGGTGTAAAAAACTTTATTTTCGTTTATTGCATAATAATAATAAGTTTGGATAAGATAACATAACTCTAATTAGTTATGGTCAATTGAGTTCAGTTGAATAGAACGCGCATTTAAGTTCATATAAGTGAAAATCAAACGTATAGAGAATGTATCTTAATTTAGAGTAGTCATTTTAGAGTAGCTAATAGTCAAGTGAGATCTCATTACGGGCGGATTACTTTTAAGGTTGATAGGTCGGTTGTTCAATATAATACAACGAGAAAATCAGAGTGATTTTAGTTATATATTTATTCAGGTTGGAAATCTTGGAATGACTCAATTTGGGTTTGATTTAGGTATGAGATACCAGTGGGCAGTAGATAATTGTAGATTAGGTCAGCATTATCATATCTAATTCAACTACTTTTCTCCCTTTTTACCGATTCTTCCAACTTCTTACCCTTTATATTTCATTATGATACTATTTTCAAGCACTAATTATATATCATACAATTAAATCTGGTACGGAGTTAGTATGCCATTAGACAACACAATTTGAGAAAAGTAGCAATTCAATAGAGATATTTTAACCCTCTTTTTTATGATTTTCCTTTTTTTAATCCTACACATATATCACAAAACTAAAATAAAAAAAGTAAAAATTTATGCAAACTTTTAAAATCTGTAATGCTACCTAATCGTCAAAGTGTCGTGTAATATTTCAACTAATTCGCATTATTTTGTGTTCCTCATTGACAAAAATGTCAAAAATTGTTAGAAAACTTGAAGCAACAAAATATAGTAAAATACTACTCGTATCAAAAATGTATTTTCTAAATTTCTTAGACAGAATTAAAGGAACATTTGGGGCCCATTTAAGTGACCTAAAGTACAATATGTGTATTTAATGACAATTGGTTACAAAATGACCATTAATCCATTTTGCCACTAGAAATCCAACACCTACTATTATTGATATTTTCATTAAACATGACTTCAAAGGAGATTTATAGAATTGATTTGGCACCATGAACTTCTAAAAATAAACTAATTAATAACATTTCTTGTTAATTAGTTTAATCATCATTTATACTCACATTATTTGTCAAAATTATAAAACAAAAGGAACAATGACTTTTCTTCTACTATTGAAGAAAGGGTCCATCAAAATATAAGAAACAACAATGTGTGGATGCTTTAGAAAGAATCCAAGATGTATCTATCTAAATGTAATGTACGGATTTATCTTGTTCTTTTTATAATGATATGAATGAGGTCCTTCTCAATTTCCTCCTGTCATGCATTGGCAAGAACTTAGTCAATCAACGAAATCTACCGACACGGTAAACAACCATAAAACTCCATTATTGAAGACCCTACTAAATAATATTTAGTCGAGTGGTAAGGATTGTATCTTATAACCTCGAAAAGTCGAAATCAATCTCCACTAAAGTCACGTATGGAGTAGGGATTTTCATACCCCGAAGACCCTCCCAAGGGGTCTTGCTTAGTTGCAAGCTTGCCTGGGGTCTTACATAAAACATAAAACTCCATGGATTCTTGAACAAGTTATTCTAAAAGCAGAGAAAGATACGAAAAAAATCAATCTCTTGGACAAAATCTTCCCACCTAAAAGATCAGCAAGAAGTTTATACAAAGTTCCTTTCTTAAGATTATGAGCTTACTATTATTAAACATAACTAAAATTAGAAGCTTCCAAGTAGTACCAACTCCCAAGCAATACTATGAGTGTATGACAGCAATTTAAACAAAGTGAAATATCTGAGATCCAATTATACATCATTTTAAGTTTTAGAAGCTTGAAACTTGAAAGCATATACTCGTATCAGTTTACCACCTGAGTGTCATATGGACTCATATCCATAGCCAATGCAACATTCATGTCGTTCGTGTTTGAATTACAGCCTAAAAGTGAAGGACATTACCAATACAACCTTGCAGCCTGAACCATACTCAAGAGTAACAGTAAGTTCCATTATCATGGGAGTAAAGGTTGTTCATCTATAGCTACTATTCACAAATATGATTATAGCATTTATTAACACAGAGAACACTAAAAAGGGCATTTTGATCCGCTTGAGGAACCAGCATAATCTTCAGCTTCATAAAATTATATACAATGTACAATGTTTGCTTTCTGCAACTCTGCATGAGCTAATACCAAACAAGTTATTGATGGAACTGACACAAGAAATTGCAGTTTACATTTCTACCAAAGGAATTGACTTAGAAAATGAGTACCGATTAGCTGTTGTAAGAAGAGGTATTCATTTACCTGTCATGCCCAGTTTCTCTTAGCTCGAAGTTGGGTGAGTTTGTCCCTCCATTGAGCTGCCAGAACAGCACAATACCATGAGAGAACCAAAAAAAATAATTAAAGGTTTTCATTCAGAAGATGAAATGTATCAAGCAGGGTAAGCTTATTAATAACAAACACAAGCTATGCTAAATTTCTACGAGTATAACAGCTAGTCTCAGATGAGAGTATGAGACTCTGACATGATGTATGTCAACCCGCAACAACATAATAAATTACTTTACAAGTACTCCGTATATAGGAGTCAAATTAAGTTTTTTCTCATGAAAGTTGGTGAAAGCAAAGTCAATTTAAGAGCTTAGATATGTAAACTTAGAGTTCTGAGATCTTGTAGCACCAACTCACCAAGGTATCAACAATCAACACATACGACATGTAAACATATATAGCGTGTTATAAGGTTGAAAATTTTGTTAAAAAGCTTCCTGTACATTCTTCTTATGTTACACAACACAGGGTTAGCTTCCACCTAAATTTACGTGTAGTTGAAAATGTGGAGCTAAATACAAACAGATGTACTAGTAGAGGAACACTAGTATACAAATAGATGGGAAAAAGGTAATCATCATACCTGCTTCTTGATAACGCTCCTCACAAGCAGCATTAAGCATGTTGCGCAACAGGTTAAATTCTGTTGTCTCTATACATGGCTGACCATTAGGCCTGGATGAGGGCCCAAAAAAATTCAATACACAGTTTGTGATCCACAGAAAAATTCAAAGTATAAAAAACCATATCCCATATTGATTAACACACCATTACATCAATACCAATTATGAAATATGCATCAAGAGAACCAGGAAATTTAGTAGTTATCTTCTACTTTAATGCCACAAACCTCATGGTAGAGCAGATTTTGCAGAACAAACATGTGCTTGCTTAAGCGAACCTCAAAGCATAAATTAGTTTGCAATTTTTTTATAAATCACCCCAAAAAAATTAAAAATAAGCACCACATAGTAGAATTACATCTCACAAACACAAGTTTACTCTTTCATCTCATCTTAAATAGGTATGAGATATGATGATATAATGTCCTCCAATCCACCTCATAAACATAATAATATGACTAATTCAAAGGGAATTGGCTCTTTGTTATTAGTTTAAGGAACATAGTTCCCCCCTAGAAGGCTACAAGGCTTTGTTCACTTCACCAAAAATAAATAATTTACTAATAAAAAAAATTAAAAAAAATCAGGGGACATAAGTTGTAATTGGTAGGATATCAGTTTTGATCAATATAAGCAAGTTATTTTTTAGTTAAATCAGTTCCAATTGGTACAATTTCAGCTTAAATCATAAATTTCATACATAAAAAACATCATTAATTTCAGAAATAATCAGTAGAAATAATTTTTTGGTAAAGATAAGGTGTAAGAGAAATAGGGTCTAAGAGCCAGTCAAGTGTTAGCTTTAGCTACTTTGATGGATTGTGTCTAAGGCTCTAAGCTGTTAAGCTCATTGCAACAGCTTCAAGAGTAGATGGACAAAAGTAAAATTTGTGCATGCTATGAAACTGGGACAATACAGTGGTTGTTTTCATAATATATCCAGTTCCTAAGCTCAATGAACTCTAGTCCATAGCCGAAGAGAAGGGCCCAGAAACCTGAGCAAAAGTGATGCCAAAAATAACCTACCGATCCAATTCCGTGAATGACATGACATCTGATGCAAGGCCCACATTTATTGTCTTTGGAGATTCAACTATCTTCATACCATCACTTTGAGCCAGGTTCCTGTTTACTTGTATAGGCACCTGTGTAGATACAGATAAGCTTCAGTCCTCAGAGTAAAGGTTAAAAAGCTATTTAGCTTATAAAGGTTTGATACACTATGTGATATGTATCAGTCAATCAAATATGCTTGTACAAAACGCTACATATTCTTGTTCAAAGAGATCTTTGTAGTGAAAAGTAAATAACTTTACATTAGTTGACTGACTTCTTTTAATATAAATTTCTTCCTTCTCAACAGAAAGCATGCTGTAGTAGATGATGTGTAAGGAGGAGTAGGTCAACTTTCTAGTCTTAATATATAGTACGAGCTCGATACTAGAGAATAATATACTTCATATTACTTAGCTCTTTCTATAAAATGGTCAAACCAAACCAGCAATTGGACCGCTGGGGAAGCATATACATCAACTTTGAGTAAATCCATTATAGCATACGAGGAAACCAAATTAAAAATCAGAATATCAGATCATAGGTGCATCAGACTTTTTTCCTTGCCTAAAACAATGCAAACGATATTGTGTGTGTGTTGCTTAACAGAAACTATTTTACAGAAGGTCCAATAATGAAGACAAGTTGAGATATCAATACAACACATAGCAAAAAAGATAAGCATAACACTGATATCAGTAAGCTAAAATCATATAGATCCAAAATCTGAAGTTCTGAACTGATATACCAAGGGTATCAGGCAACTAGCAATGAACCTAAGCAAAAAGTAACAAAAGAATCCAGTAGTTGGCAAGATTCCAAAATCAGAATCTTTCAATTAGTTCTCAGTAGTCAGTACAAAAGGGTAAAGTTAGATTTTTTTTTTCCATGGCTAAACAAAAAGATAGCATTCCAAAGGACCCAAAAGAATGACTAAATTGGAAGAAAATGTATGTACCTTGCATCTTACAGCAATATTAATTGCATCTGAAGGTCGAAGGTCAAAACTGATACATTCATCTTCATTATCAACCTATATCAATGACTTTCCACAATTAATTCATTGTTTTTCACAAGAAAAAGTAAACAAACTATAAAAGTAAACATAATCATATACATGCCTTTGTGAGATATAACTGAGCAAAATATGCTTCATGGACTCTCTTAGTTACACGGACAAGTTTGACCTGCAAAGATGGATCTAAGCAGTATGCTTTGTGGGGTTTAAAAGATAGAATTTCACTATCCACCAAATTACTAACGGGGAAGGAATATTAATTTTTAACCCACTTACTACATATCCCATCTTCTCAATCATTTCCTTCATAATCTGATACATTGTTGGCCTAGCCTGCACATTTCATCAGAACATTTGTGATTAAACTTAAATAACCATGAATATTGTAGCTGATTAAATTCACAACAAAATTGAGTTGCATTGAAGAATAGACGCATACAATGTGTACATTACGGATAGCAGCCATGAGCAACACACTAGGCATCTCCACTGCAAGAACACATAATTTGGACAGTTATTAAATTGATTTAATAGAATTTAATGAATGCATGGATCAGTTAGCAGAGAGTTCTATGTACATACAAACAATTATTGGTAGAAGAAGACCCGTTCCATCTTCCATTTTAAGCACAATGGCCGGATGCGGTGCATAATCTGGAAGGTGGCCACCTTGAGGGCTGTTATGGACACATTTTAAGAACCTGCCATCTCTCATCTTAATTGTGAAACCATCTGAACCACTTTTCACCTCAACTACAATAAAGCAAAAAAATACTGATTAATAGCATGCTCAAAATAATACGTGAAGAAATCTCAATCTAGAAACAGGCAACACATTATTCACCAAAGCATCAATAACGAAGGCATGCAGAATTGACTTTTTAATCTACTGTATTTACAGCTTCAAGTGCATCTGAAATACAACAAAGGTGAAAAATTAGATGTGACAAGAGAATGCAATTTAGCTCTCCATTTACATAGTTTACTAATATCCTTAGAAAATATGTTTATAACTCTTCTCCCACGATATTCCAACAATCCTATTAATTGATAATGGTTACAAAAGAGACAGAAAGTGAGAGACAACTGATAAATACCCAGTCGTAAGAGCTCGTGCATAGAGCTATTGGCTGCACATTAAAAGACATTCAGCACAATGATAATCTCATACTATCCTTTGGCACTTTTGAAAGTTAAAAAGCAAGATACATTGTAGTATCTATAGACCTAGGAATACCAGACACACATCAAGAAAGGAAGAATACCAAATTATAAGATGAATTAATGAAGTTTATATAAGACCATTGATATTCCAACATTCAATCTCGTGAAATGAAAATGAGAGTACATCCTACCAGCTTCAATTACACTGGAGTTGACATAATCCTCATCATTTTCCTTTTCTGCTCTGTTACCACTTCCATTGGAAGACGAACTAAAAGTGCAATGAACTGTGCCAAACCTTCGGACATTAATTGGGCGAGTAAGCATGCTCGCGTTAGTAGATCGCTGACATACACTTTTATAACCCCAAAATGCACTTCTGAACATGGCATCCTTCATCAAAGAGACACTAATTGGTGCTTGGTAAACACCAACCTGCTTCGCACGAATTGTAGGGCAAACAACTGGTCCGTGTAATGACCCCATCTCCTACTTCCAAGTCCTAAGATCAACAATGGTCGCAACAATTTTACTACATGAACAAGTTTATTATAACTTACAAGTAACCAAAAAGTATTCATTACTAAACCAGTTAAACTATCATCAGAAATTTCACCAACACTTAAACCATTTCCTACTCAACTTAAGCTAGCAACTAGCAAGATAAGACATAGCTGAATCTTGGATAACTGCTTCATAAAACACAAAATAGATTCCCACTTAGTACTATTTCAAAGCTTTCCATAAAAACAATGTTCCTTCTTTTTATTATACAAATACAACTAAGATTTCACACTTTCTATAGTGATACCCTTCTGGACCACAAGTCTGATACACAATCTGTTATCTGTTACAGGAAAAACAGCCAACAAAACAGAGAATTTTCATCACTCATAACCCACAAAGGCAACAACATACTTCATGCAATAAGCAATACTATTCAATCAATTACAAGTTTACAACTCCCATGTAAATTAAAAGTCTCGGGATGATACCCAAGACGACCTCAGATCAAATCCCGTCTACATCACTAGCTTTTATGGCCCCCTACAATCCAAGAGTCCAAACTAGAAACATAGTAACAAGAGAAGCTTAATAATCTACATCCATCAAGCATGATCGATAATAGTGCAAAATTTGGATATTATAAACTTTACTTTTAACTTATTTCTTAAATAATTCCTAATACAAGTATATATTTATTTTAAACTTCTTGTTGCAAATCAGTCAATTAAATCAAATTACAAAATATGGATAAATTGTTCGGATTCCAGCATCAAACCTGTTAATAAAAAGAGAAGCTTTGAAGGAATCTGGGAATTTTATGACGATCAAAGAGCGTGAGATTCTTCTATTAAAGACCTCAACGATCAATTTCCTGTAAAAAAATCAAAAACCCAATTTCGAAAAATTCTAAAAATGAAAAGGGTGTTAGATCATAGTATAGTAAGTGGTAAGAAATTGGGAAATTTTGATGGGACCATGAGAACAAAATTGAGGCTATTATTTGAAGAGAAAAATTAAAATCGAAAAATAAATGGAATCAAAGTGAAGAAAGGTGGGGTTTTTAAAGAAATGGACCGACGAAAATTAATCAAGCAAAGTAGATAAATTTGGATAAGAGATTCCTCGGCCCCTTTATTTTTATTTTTTTTTTTCTTGGGAAGATATTTTTATATTTCCATATATAGAGGACATAAATGAAGAATTATCTGTTTTTCAAGTGTGATTTGATCAATGACACTTGCACCCTCAATAATTGTTGATAATGGAATGGTAATTGTGTTGACTTGTAGATAAGAGAAGTAGAAAAAATCGTGAAAGTTGATGTCTGATCGGAAATACTTATATTAAAAAAAAAATGAGTTGTGTTGACTTATAGGTTTATATTGGATGATGACTTTACAAAACTTGCTCCAAAAGATCTATAATGAGAATGACTTGTTGCAATGTTATTGAAGAAATAAACTAAATTTTTAAAAAAGAAAAGTACTCCTGTTATTTGCATATTAATGCTTCATTTAACCTTAATTATCCTCTAATTTATTCATAATTTTAATTGATGATTGGTGGAACGAATTATGATATCATCTTATGTTGTCTGGCTGGGAAAAAAAAAAGTTTTTTTCCTTGTCAAAAGCTCATGTTCTAAGAAATTAAATTGTTAAATGAAACATACTTCTTGGTTGACAATACAAGTAGTAGGTAAGCTTTCTAATATGATTAGAAAATTTCAATCTTTTTAACACGTACCGTAGAAAATTTCATAATGAAATAGAGGAGAATCCTTCAATTGTAATTTATAGGATTTTGCAAGAAATAAAATCTCCTTTTTTTTTAAGGCCGACCAAACAAGCACTAAACATGTGATGACAATTGGAAAATAATTAATATAGCACATTTTGTGTGTGGTTGCCCACATCGTATGATCACTTATAAAATATTCCCTCCGTCCCCTTTTATAGATCCCATTTGAAATTGCACGTTTGGCAAGCAACACTTTAATCATAAATATTGTTAGTTGTTTATTAGTAAAAAAATGACAATTGAATATTAAAAATCTATTAATTGAGACGAATCAAATAAAGCCCAACATCACTATATTATATATTATACTCTGGATTTGTTACAAAGTGATGAGATAATAATAAGTCGCATAATACCTTTTAAAAATGTGACCAACTCAATTTTGGAATGAGATACTCTGTAAAACATAAACTACAAATAATGTTTTCAACATATTAATATAAACACAAACTGTTTAAACCGATAAACAAAACTTTAGACCAAAGTTTCGTTTCTTTAATGAGTTTAGAACATTGCATTCATAGTCATTAGTATGATAGTTTACGCAATCATAAAAATATTAATAAATCGTGATGTATGGAATTTGTCTAAGTGATAGTTTGCACTTTGTAAGGGTAAATAGGTCATTTATGAAATACAAGTTGGTATAATAATGCAATGAATGAGTTTGGATAAACGTAAGCAGAGGAAGACAGAAATGGGCCCAGGTTTCCGGCGGTAAGAGGATAATCAGCATACAACAGATTACGTCTTGCCACGTCTACTATTCTTTCAGGCGTTGCTTGCTACTTGGACTCCCTTCTTTCGAGGATTGGGTTCCCTTTTCGGTTGTGCTAATACAAAGACTT
The DNA here is from genome assembly GCF_948465745.1 of Chenopodium album. Classification (NCBI taxonomy): domain Eukaryota; kingdom Viridiplantae; phylum Streptophyta; class Magnoliopsida; order Caryophyllales; family Amaranthaceae; genus Chenopodium; species Chenopodium album. The sequence continues at coordinate 7,016,053 of NC_137858.1, forward strand.
GCGCGGAGTGACCTGTTTTACAATAATATTATTACAAGATGAATTAATAATTGGAAAAGTTAAAAGAATAATCCTATTTTTACTTCCTACTCATTTTAAAATAAATCAATATTTGTATATTTTATAAACGAGTCAACTTTTACCTCTTATTTTCTCAAAATAGTCCCTTAAACTATTTTTAAAAGTTAATAATCGGTTTTATAAGGTGACTTACCACATGTCACCTTTTAATTGATCCTATTTTTTACAAATAAAAATAAAAAACAAAAGGACTAACCCCCTCCCTTCCCATTCCCTTTCCCTGCACGGTACACCCTAATCCCCCACCTAAACCAGCCTGGCTCACCATCGATCGTCGCCACATCGTCACTCTTTCTCTCTCTAACAAAATTCTTTTAGATCCGGTTGCTTGGTGGTATGTAGGGGCGTAAATGAACCTAAATGAACTGAGCCGATCAATAAACTACTCGAGTTTAAGCTTCGTTGAAGCTTGTTTATGTTCGTTTATTTAATAAATGAGTCAAGCTTGAATAATGTTTGAAGCTCGTTTAATAAATAAGCTTGAACACGAACATAGATATGGTATAAATATACTCGTTCATATAAATTCATGAACATTTTTGTATACGAACTATTTTTTTTTATTAATATTCATGAATTTATTAATATATTCACAATTGTTAATGTAATTCTTAAGTTTATAATTAAGATTTAATTATTATGCTAATTGAGATTTTCAAATGTCAAAAATACAAATCTTGTTTATTAGAGAAGCTAACATAAATAAGGTGGTACTCGGCTCGGCTCGACTCGACTCGACTCATTAACACCCCTAAATTGGTGAATTTTTTTTATGGTTGGGGTTGATTTTCGTGTGGTAAGGGGCCGGGTGTTTAAGAGGATGCATAGGGTGATTTTAAGATGGATGAAGTGATCTTTCGAGGTGGTGGGGTAGAGTTTTGGATGGGTTCAGGGCCGTAGCAATGATTTTAGGGGTCTTGTTCTAATATTAAAATGGGGGCTTAATAAATTTATTTTTAATTTAGGCAATACATGCAACTTCCCTATATATTACAAATGAAATTGCTTTTGTAAAACAATTATATATTTGATTACGCAAAACAAAATTTCCCTATATTGTACTTATTTTAATTCTTGTCATTTTGATTAGGTTCAAAACATTTCAACCTTCACAAATAAAAAATGAAAAAAAAGTTAAAAAAAAAAAAACCTTTAGTGACAACAACTACACCATTAATTTAAAACTAAATAACTAATACATTTAAACATAGTAATTAAAAAAATAAACTGACATTATCAAAACTAGAAAAATTAAAGAAATAAAATTAAAAACATCAAAAAATTACCTTAAATCAAAATTCACAAAGCAATATGACTGATTTGACCACATGAGCTATGTATTTAATTCCCAATTAATTTTTTATGTAATTATTTATGAGTTGGGATTAGATTATTGAAGATAAGTAGATAACCCATATATATATATATTGCTCATTGCCAATATTAGGGTAGAAGAATTGTTTGAGTTTGGTTGAAAATAATTTTTTTTTTTCCATTGAGAATTCTTGAATGTAGAAATAGACAATACAATTTTCCATGGAATTGTATTGATGTAATTATGTTAATACTAATTTAAATTGATGGAAGAATATAGAAAGTTGTAGAATTTAATTTTGTAACTTGAATTAAGAGAAAAAAAATAGCGCGGGGATTGAAAAATGTTAATATGCTGAACATAGGGCGTTAACAACAATGCTTTTGCTAATACTGTATTTTTTTTTTAAAAAAAAAAATTTAAAAAATAGGGGAAAAAATGCCCCTTCAAAAATGGGCCCTGTGCAAGGGGCTCTTTGCACTCCCCTTCTATGGCTCTGGATGGGTTTGAGGTGTGTGCTGTGCAAAATCTTTTAGGTAGGTGAAATTGATTTTGATTGGTTGGGTTAGATGGTGGATTTCTACTAAGTGGGGTGCACACTGGTGAGGGTGGTTTCAGACTTTCAGTGGTGGGGGTTAGGTTTTTGGGTGATTTCAAGGGTGGGGTTTTATGGTAGATTTGTGTAACACGTCCTTCTCTCCATAACATCGACAGAGTATTGACATTTTGCAAGTTTGGTGAGGATGTTGTAACACGTAAACATACAATAAGAATCTACCACCAGATATTTAATTAATTGTTAACGAAATGTTGTAACCCAAAACAACTAACGTCGTCTACCATTCATGACTTGATGTATGATGAATATCATAACTTATACATCGACAATATTTACATTTATTCACCATTATCGAATAGGCCATTAAATTGACCAGCACCGTTGTAGCTTGCTCGTATTGATAACTATATAGACATATAGTGTATTCCATTGTTGAGGTTTTTCGACTAAAACTCAATGCAATCAAATTATTTCCCCTCATGCAATATCTTACACTTATTTTATGGAGACAATAAAGAAAAATACAATTTTCATCTCTTCATTAATCATTAATTTACTATATATCTTTCAGAGTTATTTAAGTGAATATTTCATTAACCCAAATTTTGCTACTATTAAATAACTTCGAAAAAAAATATTGATCTTAATTTTGTTTATTACAATATTTTATTGATATTACTCTATTCTTCTTTTCATATCTTGTTATTCAAAGTGTGTAGAGTAAAATGTAGAATCATTTGTTGCAAACAAAAATTAGCAATAAGGGCAAAATTGAGTGTACTTTAATCACATGAATATTTTAAGAGCTTGCCAAAAGCTTGAAATTCTCTCACAATACTATAGACACATTGCTTGACCACTTTGTAATTATAAGGCCTTCAACCTCTTTAACGTATGGCTACAATTAAGCCACTTTTTTTTTTAAAAAAAAAAGAAACTATGCCAAAATATCTTACCTTTACTCCGTATTACATGCACTAATGCATGCATACACAAGAACCTTCACCTTCAGCTACTTTCTTTTTCTTCTTCCAAATTAAAGGTTACTCCGGTTTATCTAAAGTTCTAAGACTTAGATTCTTTAATAATACCTCTGTTTCTTTTTACATGCAACAAAGGGAAAAAAAAAAAAAACAATTCATCTGCTCGTATAAAAACATCCATTTAACTACCTGAGTAGATCTTTCTCATGCTTCTTTAGACATATGATTTCCCATGTATATTAATTTTCTAAGCCCATTGGGGTGGCCCATACTTTTCAGTATTATGTAATTTGGCCCAATATCCTGTTTTAAATTTTAATTTTAATCAATAGAATAGTTGTATAATTCCCCTTATTTTAACACGCGCAAAAAATATTTTTAATACGGAGTACTGATTGTAAGTTGTAACATACATCTGTGCAAGTGAAAATAATTTAAATATCAAGGCAGATCTATCAACCATGTTTTAACTCACAAATAATCACAATATAGTAATATACCGATTATCATCAAAGGGAGGACGTAATCGTTGCTAAAGTCTATGTGTTGCATTATTTAAAGAATGAGAGAAGTATCCGCTTTCAGCACAACTGCACAACTAAGCCTCTTGACGGAAATGTTGTACATGAGGGACAGCCGGACAGGCAACATGAGGCCGGCGTCCTAATGGAAAACACCGCGAAATTACTTACTAAGACAGTAGACATTGATCGACGGGCAAGAAATGAGCCTTGACAATAGACCTAATCTTGCTACGTTTAATGAACTATTTTGTACAATTGTTCGTAAAATTATAATACGAGTATTCAATAAGTAGTTTACATTGAGATAAAAATTTGACAATAGTAACACATTAATTATATTATATGCCTTAGAAAAATGGATCAAACGTGGTCTGTCTTGATCTTATGAATTCATTCAAGATGACCAAGTTTGTTCCATTAATCATACAAGTAACATATAATTACTACATACTCGTATATATTTTCTCTTTACGCATTTTAATTAAATTATCTATAATTAGAAGCCAGCAGGATTAAAATTAGGAGATGGCCAAATACCACCATTAATGGCAGCATCACTTGCTAAATTAATATAGGACATACATGATTGAGGCACAAGACATAATCCTCGGCTTCTTAAGTCGTCTGTTAATATTGATTCATCACTCTCACCATATTCATCGTCTTTAACCTGCAAGAATAATTATAATATAAAGTATTTATTCATCATGTAATTTCGATTTATACGTATATTTTGTACGTTCATGCATGATCATATATATACGTAGTTCATGCAATAAATATAACATACATACATAGATCTTACCCTTTGAGTGGTATTGGAGCTTTTGTTGTTAGATGATGACTTCATGTATGGAACACTTAGTGTCTGCATTAATAAAAATGTTTTACGTATTTAAGCCTTGTTTTTTTCACCTTAAAAATAAAAAAGTATACGTAGTATGTTCGTTGTTCGTACCTCAACTTGGTTTTGGAGGAATTTGATGTATCCGATTGCTTCCATCAATACGGAAGCTGTATCTGTCTGCCAACAACACCCAAATACAAGTTTAACAACACAATTTTTCAAATAAATGTTCATTTCAAAGCTTCTTCTAAGTTACATACTTACTTTACATATATATCACTTCATATAGTTATAGCATATTGTATGATCGAACTACGTTACTTTCAGAATTTCAGATCGAGAAGAACTTTATATTAGCATTAGTTTATAAATGTCAAAATGTGAGAGAAGTTTATTGACGAACATTATTATAAAGCTACTCCATACTAGTTAAAATTGAAATATATAAAGCTAGTTTTTTTTTTTTGAAAACCCGATATAAAGCTAGTTAAATGTGTTGAAAAAGCTAAAGGTTTTTTTTTTCCCTTCAAATAGCGGTTTATAACATGTAACTTTCAATTGATGTACATATACATAAAGATGATACAGATTTTTGATAAGCTAGGTAGCTTTAATTTTGATAAGGTTGTTGAGTAACTTTAATTTTCTTTTCAACTAGCTTAAATTTTTTTGAAAAGTTACTTTGCCAAACACATTATCAAATCAATAATTAAGTTAATTAACTTCTCATATGGACTATCAATCTTTCAAATTAGATAAGATGTCTTGCCAAATGTTACCTCTTCATCTACTTTATTCAAATTTTTTTTGACAAGCTACTTTATTCAAATTAAAATATAGAATATATTATATATTTTGACTCTATGAAATGATTTTGATTGTAATAATGCAACAATTTTGACTCTATGAAATGATTTTGATTGATCAATTTTAATTGCAATAATGCAACAATATAATCATATATAATGTTAAGTACTGAGTATATACCTTGCCAAAGGGTGCCACTAGTTGTTGAAGAGCCGCGATTCTATCTCCTAACTTCTCTTTCCTTACCTGATTAATACACAATAAGCATGAATGTCGTTACACAATTGTATATGTAGTTTAACACAGTGCATAAGATACATCATTCTAAGAAAATAAATGACCTAGTGTAAATAATTTCGTGTTAAAATTCCGTCAAATACTAACATGTGTAGTTCTCTTTGTAATTTACGTAGTTAAGATAGAGAACGTCTGAAGGTTTGTATCATATCATACATTAAAGATACTAGGATAGCATAACAAAGTTCATGAATGTTAACTGACTAAATTTAGAAAGTGACATATTATTTAGTAACCAAGCAAATCCGAAGTGCTAATAATTGAGAATCAACATGCTTAAGTTAACCTTGCTATAACCTACCTTAAAAGGAGGGCAAGAAGTGCGTGGTTCGAACCGTGGTTTTTTAGATGGCATTTGATGAGTTGATTGTTGCTCCATAATGTAGTTCTTTGAATCAGCTGGGATGACTCCATTATTATTGTTAAAAGATGAAAGCTTTAACCAAAAGAACTTAATCAATATCAATATAGACTACCCACAAAAAGAAATAAGTAAACCACATAAACTTTGCAAGAAAGGAAAAAATAAAGAAAAGAAAAAGTCATAAGGTTCTGAAAAGATAATTTTTTATATCATTTCAATGTATAAAGCTGAAGGTATCATTCATATAAAAAAAAAAAAAGAAGATAAATTAGCAGGACCATTCTTTTTCTCTTTCAAAAATTTAAATTATTCAACTTTAATTTATAAAGAACTTTAGCTTTTTCTATTTTACTCATACAATTATAAGAGTAAATAATTAATAATAATTGATTGATCCTTTTATTTTATAATATTCTTTCTTTTTACATATTGTCCTAAATATATAATTAATGAGTCACTATTATTAAAGTATACTTAGAACACTAATCCACGCTTGTCAAAGGTGGAGAATCATTAATTTTTAAAGTTAAACATGTGTTTTGTTTGACATTTTGACAATGCAAATAAATATCAAAACCTATACCAAATATATTAGCTAAAAATAAAAGAAAAATATAACAAATAAGATGTAGAAATATATAAACTCCCTTTGTCATTTTTTTTGTTCTTCGCGGTATTGAGGAGAAAATTGTTTCTAAAAATAGAAAGATCAGAAAAACAAATAAAGACAGAAGGAGTATATGTACATAAAACCATTAACGTTGATATATGTAGCAAAAAGAATGTACTCACATTATTTGGAATATTGCAAAGTTTGAGATCATTAGACTGTTGCAAGTCATGCTCAACGTTGAACCGAGGACTACCTTCAAACAACTCTAGGAGATTATTACTTGGAGAGGAATGATTGTTAAGAGTCTCTCCACTTAAAAATCGAGCAGTAGCGAATAGATCGAAACCATTTTGAGCATTATTAGCCATCTGAGAATCAATTGTGCTCGAACTAGAAGATATTGGTGAAGACATATTATTGTTGTTGTTGTTGTTGTTGTTGTTACTCATGTTCGAAATATTTACACTAGGAAAAATCTGGCTGAAAGTAGTACTAATGCTTTTATTAGTATTTTGAAATTGTTGTATATTTGGTTGGAATGTTGAAGGCTGATTATGATGAAGATTTCTATTATTAGAAAGCATATGGTTTTTGAAAGTAGGAGATAATGTGTTCTTGAGAAGTAGCATTTCACTTGGTGATGAAGTTGAGGAGCTTAAAATGTCACTAAATTTCGCGAAAGTAGGATTATCATGGTGATCTGAGGAGGTTGATGGTGATTGTTCTTCCTTAACTTTGTCGGCGATAAGTTGATGATGATGTTCTTGGTGAGGAGTAGATTGATTAATGGTAATATGATCATTAGGCCAAGGAAAATCTACTTCTTGTATTAGGGAATTGTTAAGAGAAGTGGGAGCATCTTCACCACAAGTTGCATGGATATTGCCATTATTGTTCCTGCCAATTAAAATTAACAAAAGTTTAAGTAAAACCTCTAATTAAACATGTATAATTAATGAAAGTGAATTTTTGTAAAATTAAATTACAAATTCTTGGAATGAAATAAACTTATGAATTTTATATATTTGAATACTTGTTAAATGGTCTATGAATTATGTGAAAATTATTTCACAATAGTAACTATTCTATGTCTTTGGAAAAATTTTATCTTTAAATTAGATCCATGCATAAAAAGATAGGAGATCAAAAGAGATCCAACAAAGAGGAAAGATTACCAAAACATGATGAAAGGCAATTATAAAACCCTAGTTCTAGGAAAATGCATGTAAGATCTAAGCACAAACTAGCAATAGGAACCCCACTAGCGCGAAGAGGGATTTCTCTCTCTATTCACTTCAGACGACTGAGCTTATCTCATATGTATGTACAAATTTCAAATCAAAAGATTAAAAGTTCACATCCCACCTACTTCTTTATATTTTTTCATGGAAAAATTAATCACAAAAAAAATTCAAATTTCTTTAGAAAAAAATGATATACATAAATTTATGCCAAAATAATTATAAAATAAAATAAAAAAAAATTCAACTTACAAGAAGAAAGTGGGAGCTTTCCAAGCATGGTCATTTTCTGCAACACTAAAACATGGAGAAGGCAAAGAAGGTTGATTATTAGAAGCAGAATCTGCAATAAGTTGATGATCTTGAAGATGATGATGATGATTATGTTGCTGATGAAGATTTGAAGGTTCCATGCTTATATCACACATTTAAGTAATAATATGTGCATAATATAAGTATAGATAAATATAATTATATAAAAAATTGGGCTTTAAAATCCCAAGATTAAGAGTGTATTAATTTAATCTCCTTCCCATAATTCTGAGCTCCCTCCTAACAACAAGAATAGTTTCAGGTGACAGCCACAAAAAACCCAAGTTTTTATGCATTATATTGCTTTTTTAACAACTTTTTTCTCATTTCTATAATATCCTCTTTTGTGTTTTCAACCTCTTAAAGTACCCTTGAAAAGAAAGAAAGCTTAGGAGGAATTGCTCTCTCCTAGAGGGGCTTTTTAGGAATTTTGACTATAGTTGATTAGTGTTAAGGATATATAGACTATTTTTGATGTGGATGTTAGCTTACTATGTTGGGAAAGTCTTTAGATTAAGGTTGTTAAAAAATCTATATTCAAGACTAATATGTAAATGTATATATCTTTGCTAAGTACGTATGAAAATTTTATTGGCCATTTAATGGGAGGCGATAGAACGAAAGTTTATTAGGGCCTAGAGGTGTAAACGAGCGAGTCAAGTTGAGTAATATCCTATTTGTGTTCATGTTCAATTAATTTGAGTCAGTCTGAGCTTTCAATCATGCAAGCTCAAATTCAATTTAATGAGCAAGGTTCAACTTGTTTATGATGAGGTTGTAGTTTTCGTGAACAATTTGTGAATAGCTCATTATTAATTAATTATATTGAGTCGTGTTTATAAATGATAAGATTTTCTTATAAACGAGTTGTGCATGCTACTTACAATCAAGCATAAAAACAAATCCTTGTTAAATACTCTATAAGAGTCTAGGATTTTACTTGATGAATAGGTAAATTAACTTAATAAATGTGAATAGTCAATAACGAACTTTATTAAACAAGCTTGTTCACGAGCATAAATAAACTACTTGTTCATGAGCTTATTTGAACGAGTATATATATTTATGTTCATGCTCAACGTGATTTAGGAATGGAACGATCGAGCTTCAAGAATTGTGGGTTCAAGCTTGGCTCACCTATTAAATTTTAAAAAACTAACATAAATGAAAGCACTTGGGGCCTGTTCTCATTGACTGAACTCAGCTGAACTGAACTGAACTGAACTGAACTGAACTCAGCTGAACTGAACTGAACTAAATTGAACTGAACTGAACTCAGCTGAATTGAACTGAACTGAACTGAAATGAATATTTTATAAGAGAAGGAATTTAGGAGCTGAACTGAACTGAACTGAACTGAACTGAACTGAACTGAATTGAGCTGAACTGAACTGAACTGAACTGAACTCAGCTGAACTGAACTGAACTGAACTGAATTTCAACGTAAGAGAACAGGCCCTTGATCAATCTTAGGTATCCAAAGTACCAAATAATTAAAGTTTTTAAATTAAAGTAGAATTTTCCTTAATTAATTCAATTCCACACATAAAAAAATTATCTCTTTTAAGATATGATAGTTACTTTTATCATTAGAATACTAATCGTCTCTTTTGTTTTACGTTTTTCTAAAAATCTATTCGGGATTGACTAAAATATGAAGTAAAATGATAAATGTACCAATTATTTCCAGCCAAAGAGAGTATCAAGTTTGCCGACCCATAGCTACTTGTTTCTTTCTATCTATCAATCTCAAACTTTGTTTCTTTTGTTTTTATTCTTTGTTTAGGAGATCGATCAATAATGTGTAAGAAGGGTTATTCTTTTTGGCAGACTGCAATAACAGGAAGATGATTACAAATTAGCTAGGTTATCATCATAATTGTCCTTCCCTTCAATCCCAAGGCTTTAATGCTAAGCAAATGATGACTATTGGCAGCCGTGCCCTATTAAATATCCTTACTCTTAACCCAGCATGTTTATAAGCTCTGATTACCTCTTAATTATGTATTATATCTTGCTAAATAAATTATTTATAATATGTGCTTTTTGATGGATTAGATAATAATAATAATAACCATATCTTATGCTTGGTCGGTTATGAAAAAAATTATAGGAGTAATGAATATAGCTAGTAGCTCAATGGAGTTAACTATTACATCCATCATGATTATATAAGCTTAGGTTAATCATGGCTTGTCTAAGACTTGATTCGTTAGCAAGATTGTTACTTTAACATTATTTTAAAGCTAGGTGTGTAGTTACAACATGGATGCCCATCATTTTGATGCATTATGTTTTTGTATGTTAGTAGAGATGTGGCATTTTTCCTAAAGGTAAGCAGAATTGTCTATCAGATTGAAGCCTTGCATATGTCAATCTGACTTAGATCAGCTAACTAGATACATTATTATATTAAAAGGGGTCAGGAGGTAGGGTAAGAGACTAATTACCACCCTCGATCAAAAAATATTCTTAGTGAAGTAGTGAGGATTGAACCCTCAAAATCAAAGCTGTAAAGTACAATCTTTATCTCTAGACCAATCTTAGCGGTAATGTTGCCATCATATGTTTTTAAGAAAGAGCCTTAATGTGTTCTATAAAGTTTTGGCTTAAGGTAGAGCCCATGTATGTTGCATTTGTGAGAAAATTTGACAAATTATAATTACTCCATGTGTGAGAACTTATAAGCTCTTGTGAATTCTTACATACTCCATTAACACCAATTGGATGGTGTAGGTTAATATAATTGAATCTACAGGAAAAAATACATGTATAGGATGCATTATATTGGTAACACAAGTAGAGGCTAGGATGGGAATGGATGATGACTTGATAATATAAAGGGTTTAGAAGACATTGAAGGAGCCTTAAGATGACATGAATGGAGGAAGCTAAAAATGACATGAGCAAAAGTAGGTTAGAAAAAAGAGTAAGAAACAAATGATAAAAGCTAATGGAGGAAGATGATAAGCTAAAATCTTGATTCATGCAACTAATCTTGATTTAGAAGTGAGGCTTTGGTTTTGTTATTGTTGTAACTTTGTTGAATTTTCGCACAAATCAAACACATACATACATTATCATTCTTAATCATATTAACATGTTACATCCGTTCAAAAAAAAAATATTAACATGTTACATGTACGCCTTATTATCATATCTCAAACTTGTCACATATAATGAAATTAACACATGTACTGGATGACCATTTTTACTTTATCACGGGTTAAAATTCTACATATAAATATATAACTCCTTTAATAAGAGAGAAAAGTACAGTTAATGAGTTGATTAACCAGTTAAGTAGGGAAGTTAGTCAGATAAGACAGAAATAAAATCAGGGGACAAAAGTTAACATCAGAGTAGAAAATGGGATAGAGAAACATGGCAAGGGGGGTATGGGCAACTTTGGCTTTAAAATTCTCACCTTTTTGCTTTTACCCTTCATGCTTAGCCCCATTGTCACCCAACCACCTGTGCTGTATTTTACACATTTTCATTTCAATCTAATAATTTATATGTGCACCCAAAATAAAACCATCTCGATGTAACATACAAGTATATAAATAATACTGTACTTGTTATATGTGGATGTGTAATATACTAATATTAATATAGAAATGATAGAAGTACTCATGTACGTAATTACATATGTAGACAGAGGTACAAGTAGTCGAGTAGTTATAAATCAATTTCTTGATTAAACCATCTATTCAATATTGATGACTTTTAAGGTTAAACTAATAAACTGACATACGATAAGGAGATAATTTTTAATAAAGAGCATTTATTAGAGTGAGCAATAGTTACTTGGATATATAGACATATAGTAACATACTAACATGTATGTGGACGGCAATTACTTTTTTATTAAGTCTAAAAGTGTTGAGATTAAAATTCATCTATTTTATTTACCTTTGTGGCTCTCTACACCAAAAAACAAATAAATATGAGTAGAGACAGTTGCTAAACGCATGTAATTAATTTATTAAACAAATATAAGTAAGTCATAGAGACAAATATTCTGTTAGAAGTACGTGCATTAGGTCATCAACTTTGTCAAACTGAGTCTCACAAACTCTCAAGATTATTCATTCCATGAAGTCTGCTCCGACAGAAGTGTTTCAGGCGCATTTTCTTGTTTTTTGTACCCTCCTTTTTTTTTTTTTATTTATTCTTTTCTTATTTTATTTTGATTGAGATCTACTGTAACATTTGCCTTATAAAATATCCGAGGTACAAACTTACGAAATAATACTTCGTACTTGAGTGACTGCTAGACTGCTGGTATGGTATTTGCCCAGCCTACAGGAAAATATAAAGAATCCGTATTAGTATTTAACTCACTTGGTAGGATTCTTACCATTCTAGAAATACGAGGCTAGAATCTTACCAATTGATAATGGTGCTTGTAGGCGGGGAACTTGGGATCCCTTGGACCCAAAAAACATTACATGATCTTAAATAGATCTTCATGTTCTGCAAAGTCGGAAACACAAAAATTGGTGGAGAACAGAAGGTAAAATCAAGACAGTTGTATGTAATCCCAAACAATTATTTTATGATGGAAAATGCTCTAACTTATATATAGAAAGTTTTGCACTATTTATGATTACAAATGATCAAAATTTAATGCCAGCCTTGAAAGCAGGCATAAGTGCATAACCCATTATATTTACATCCATATTTGTTAGTATACATCACTTCTACAATCAAGGTTTCCCAGAATTCATGCAATACTCGTAACTGAATAAAACGAGTTTACAAAGCTTTGCCAATTTTGTTGTTTCTGGATAAGGGGTACTAAAGCCACCCAATTGAGGCCTTAAAAATTAAATGAATTGATACTGTGAAATGAGAGGATGAGAACTGGACGATTCGAATTTCTCAGACAAAAATCAACTTCTACTTCACTAATGAAGCACCTTCTGTCTCTTGGAAGCGGCCACATACTCAAGTTCTACTCCTTTCTCCAGTTCACTCTCAATTAAGAGATCACTGTCCAGGTCACTTTCTGTTACTGCCACAGCCTTATTTTTAGCACATTTCACACGCCGGGTTCGTTCAAATGCCCCTTTGAGGCGGTCCAAATCAATGTTTCCAAGTGCATCATCCCCACGAGCAGTTTTGGAGCTTGTATCAACTGTCTCACAGTCAATGACACTACTAACTCCACTGCAGTCACTTGACTGATGCTCTGATGCTACCTTAACCGGAAGATGGTTGCTTTCAACTATACCCTTCAACCCATACTTGTATGTTTGAGGTTTCTGCTCTCGAGCCACTGGAGCAGCTTTCTCCACAAGACCTGACTCAACTGTTGATCTGCTCTGTGCACTCTGACTTGTGGAGTTTTCAGCTTTCAGAGTAGATGGCTTGATCACATCAGTAGGAACTTGTGGTACTTTTTGTTTTTCATCGTGCTTAAAATACCGAAGCATTTGCTGCGTAACTTCTGAGAGAATGCAAAGCAACAAAACAGTACTCAAACTTCAATGAAGATGAATGAAACATAGAGAAAGTCCATTACTTTTGCATCTTATAGGGAGGCAAGAACCTCCCATGACAGCCTCTCCCCTCAAAGCATTGCTTCAATTTTTACTGTTAATCCTGAGTACCATTTTTTTTTTTCTCTCTAGGCATTGATACCATTTAGCAGCTGACATTACTACTTTAAAAGCATTTGTTTTCCGAATATAATAACTTCAGATGAATAAATAGTTCTCATCAGATTCAAGCCAATAATAATTTAAACATGGGCACTGAGGTAGCTACAAAATAAATAAACACAGCTTTTAGCATATCCACGGAGACATCACCAAAGGTTACAAAAGAAATGAGAAAGTAAATACTGCTATACAGGTTTGCCCGAGGAGCTACTTCCTGCTCATTTGTTGTTTAATTGGAAGACGACCCTATGGATATAAGAATATGTACATATTTTAGCAGGTGAGGTAGCTATAGAAGAAAAAATGTACACACAGAAATGACTTTTGGTTGACTTGGGAAGAATAGATTTGCAGTAGACAATGTTTCCAAATTCCAACCCAATTCCTTGTTTTGGTATGTTATTATAGAAATCACTAAATCAGTGGGCCTTCACACTAAAAACCATGTGGTGTTCATTGAAACCCAGGAGGGACAGTATCGGTTCCATCTACAGAAAACCTCAGATCAACCAACGTTCCTACTCCTAGCCACATACACCACCACCAATCCCAAAAAGAGGAGACTGCTAAGGAAAAACTACTGACCCAGGACAACCAAACCCACTACCGAGTCACTTAAAATTAAACATCATCTCCAACCAAACTATCTCCAACAGCCAACACCCCCCTTTAACCCTTTTTCCCTACTCTGCTTGTGTCCTCTTTCACTTAAAAACAAATTTGTTCTCTGTTCCACTACGCAACCTTATCTTTCCCCCTCTTGATAAAATTGTGTTCAGAAATTGAAGAGGGGCAGGATCTGAAGCGGTGGCTGCTACAAAAATGGAAAATTCCAAAGCATTTGACAAGCCAATTACAGTTCCGGTCAGCTCAATCACCTTCTCCAAACTCCTAGTAAAAAGAAAGGGAGATCTACCATTATTTTGCCTTAATTTGCTTCTTCGAGAAAGGATTAATCACCAAAGAATAGAAAGGTCCATCAAAAGCCAAGCTTCAGTCCATCCATACTACAAAGGAGGCAGTGTGTTGGCGGTTAAGGTCTCCAAAGATGGTTGCGGGTCCAGAATGGTAGGGTGAGGAAGGAGAAAAGATAGCAATAGGACTGGCAGGGAAAGGAACCATAGGAGAGGAAAACATTTAAAAAAAAAGATAGTTTGGCTGGAAATTGTTGGAGGGGATAGAAAGATAAGGGAAGTAAAGAGCAAAGGGCCGCCTCTGTCAAAATTAGTTGGGACTTGGGAGCATAGGCAAGAAAGAAAAGGGTAATATGGTTTTGACTAAGCAAATAAAAAGCTCAAGCGTTCACGCGATTTTTGTAATCTTCGTTTAATATCCTGCTCTCTCATTCTGTTACCAATTGCGCACACCTTTTTCTATCTAGCAATGAAATGGCCATTAAAGAATCACAGCATACCATAAATTTTCCCAATTTCTCAAGGTTCTCTGAAACATTTTTATCCAAAATTTTTAAGATTCGGGTGATGTATACCTTTCCCAAAGTTTCACTGGCTAATCACAGTTTCAACAGCAGGAAAAAAAAAATAGAAATGATGACAAATAAATAATCACAAACCTTCTAGTTGCTTAGGTGACACATCAAACTGCAGCCACCAAGCCTTTCCATCAACCATTGGCAGTTTGAAATTAATAAGCTTGGCTGCAACTGACAAGGATCCAGCAGCAATGTAGTGTGGTTTATACTGCAAGCATAACGTTGTTCTAAGCCTGTAACCACAGCAACAGATTATTTGAGCAACATTGAGATACAGATACCAACTTTAGCCCAATAGTAAACACAGATGAGTTATCAAAAGGGGAATCATTACCATTCATTCACAAGATTCCAAGCTGCTTTTGCAACTTCATTGTTTGAGATCTTTAGCCTCTTCAAAGCACCAACAAGTGGGCTAAATGGGTGTTGAATTGCCATATCAAAGTTGATTGTTACTAGCAAAAGATTCTCAGCAACTAGAATTAGCTCCTTCTGCTTATAATAAACTTCCTACAAGATGAAAACAAGACAGATTTCATATTATGCTAACACCTAGAAAAATAACTATCGTAGTCAATTATGGACATGAAAGGACCAACGTACCCGTCGTTTGATTCTCTCGGAAGCGGAAGGATCCCATTTATAGACTAATTCATACGCCACTAAGACAACATCCCTCAACGGACGTAGGTTGTCCTCCACTTTGGAAGCAAGAAACATGCAAGCAGTTGCGACTGTCTGCATAATTTGTACCATCACATTTGTGAGGACAGATCACCCACTAGGAACAGTAGTGAGGCAAAAGTCTTTTGAATACTGCAATTGACAGTCCCCACTCCCTATACCATTAAAAATTTCTATGCTTTTTGCTCACCCTATTATATATGACTTTCACATGATAAATGACCACTTTTGTAGAAATACAATTACTAGACAAAATTGAGAAGAGAGCCAAGTACATATATAGATTGTAGCAAATGATTAAGAAAAAGAATATTTATGAGAAGCCTTATTTATGAGAAGAATTTGAAGAAAAAGAATATTTATTCTTAATATCATCTGCAGCTGCTTAACTACTCAGCTCCTTGTGACTAAAACCCCTTTGTGTAGAAAGTTAATTATTTTAATGAATGAAGATGGGTTCTTTAGGTCAATGATCACATTTTTTGCTACTTTGACCATCAAGATATATGAATTATAAAAGTATATAGATATAGATTCTACAACTGGAAAAAAATTGGTTAGATTTTAAGGGATATTTAAATCTATGGACAAGGGAGTAAAAACTATGAATTTATGGGATGCGGGGTATTGATCCCCATACCTCTCGCATGATAAGCAAGCACTCTACCAAATGAGCTACATCCCCTTATTGAGAGGGAAGGGGGGAGGAAACAATGAAAAACAACTCCAGGAACTCTAAGTAAAAGAACCCTTTAGGTTTTTCCAAGATACAATCTGACTATACAATTGAATAAAACTCATACTAAAAATCCATATTCATTTCGTAGAAAGCCAGTTTCAAAGAGATTCTAGAAAATACTTTTAGAACATTTTGTTTAGTCACAAAAGGTTTCATATCTGCCACAATATAAGCTGCAAAGTTTTTTTTTTGTTTTTTTTTTTTTTTTTTTTTTTTTTTGGGGGGGGGGGGGGGGGGGAGGGGGTAAAAGAGCCAACAATTTCAGGTTTACCTATCAAAATATCACAAGCCAGGACATTAACATACCTTATAAAACACTAAAGTGTGGATATCATAAATGTGCCAACTTTTCCTTTACATAATCGATCGAAAGAGACGCTACTAATATCTCTTTTAAATAAATTATAAAATATTGTTGTGGCCTTGTGGATTCATGAGGTCTCAAAATAAAAACAAATGAGACATAATTTTATCCAGCAGGGATGAAACACAAGCAGGAAGCAAAAATGCTGCAAGTAGCTTTTGTAGATACTTCTAAAAGATACAAGTACATTGTTATCATGGTCTCCTTTTGAAATTTTTGAAGCATAGATCCTACAGAGACAACGCAATAAATAAGCAAAAGAGCTTGAAGGAAGAAGAGAGGAACACAAACGAGGGGGTATAAAAAAATTAAGGCTGGGATGAAGTAGCATTTCTTGGAAAAAAAATCCTCCACTATTACAGGAACACTTTACAAATTTTAATTTACAGCTACATTTCCTGTATAGAAACAAGCAGGTCAAGTCAGGATTGCAACATTACCTGCCAATCATTCTTCGCATGAGATTGGCGCATATAAAATCGATGACAGAACATTGTTGCAGTTGCCGTAGTGACTGGGCTCCTGAAATGTATTAAATCACACTTAAATGAAGAGTACACAATATAGAACTAGCAGAATCTTCTAAACCTTTCCCCTGGTCTTAGATTTCTAATTGAAACCTGACTAAGAATACAAACACCAAGTTTCAATTTGTCATTATCCCCTTTAGGTAGAGCATTAATTAACATCATTGGAAGTTGGATATAATTATCCAAAAGATATCCCTTAATTCGGCAAGTAAACTTTATAAACTGTACTAATGTATGCAACAGATGCACTTACACTCGCAGCTTCATGCCAAGATCTTTAATAAATGAACAATATAATTTCCGCAGCGATGATTCCCTAGCCCGGTCAACCCCGTCCTTTCTAGACGGTGAATGGTTGTCTATTTCATCTTTGGTGAAGTACCAGCCTCGTGTACCCAGATGAAGTTCAGCAGTGAAATCTTTACAGGTAGCATTATTGCCATTTTGAGAAGGATTCACTGGCATTTTCACTTAAGAGCTCCTCCCACCACAGTCAGGAAAGACACCTCTAAGGTAAGAGCTCAATTAGTTACGAGCTTTCCACTAACAAGATAGCTGCACAATTTTGAAAAAGAAAAAGAAAAGATAATCAGAAGATACTACATCATCTACCACAGCTATAGCAAGGGAACCTACAGAAGTGCAGACCTGACATATAATTAATTACTCAAAGGGTTACTATTCGTCTATTCCAGATCATCCTAGGAAATCTATGCAAAGCTAAGAATAACTACAGAAAGGTAAATCATGGAACCAGTACTCCTCATTCGTTTGGTTGTATATTATTGAAATCAGCATATACTCCGTTGTTTATAAGAAACAAAAACAACTGCAAAAGTGTGTTCAATTTTCTTCTAATTCTAGATTAACTCTCCAAAATATCCCATCATTATCTAAGGAAATTCAACAGAAAGCTACATAAAACCAAATGAAACTCGAAGATTTCCTCAATTATATCAGATTTTACAATTCCATAGTTTTTCTATAACAACTTACTTTCCCACACTTCTTAATCTCATTAATTTACGCGAATCAACTAAAACAAAACTTCCAAAGCAAACTTCACTGATCCTACAATCCTACTCTTCACCAACATTTATTAGCAATGTCTCATAATACTCATCCCACTCCCCGACAACTTCCCAAATCAATAAAAAGAAAATTCAACCATACAGCCAACATGATCAATTGAAACCCTAATTCGTCCTACAACCAGAAAAACGACAGAAAATTAATTCTACGAAACCCTAATTCACCCAACACCCAAAATTCGACCGAATTCATCATGAATTATTACAAAAACACAAAATTCAGCAATAGTTCATGATAAAAGCGAGAAAATTGAGCCAAATATCAAAGTAATCTAGAAATCGACAACATAATCCAAAAATAAGGAAAAAAATTGCATCTTTATATAAAGAAAACATTGACACATATAATTCAAACAAGTTACTTGACAATTATAAATAAAATCAAACACATTAATTAAAGTAAATTAAACAAAAACAAATTGAGAGATATAGATAGACCTGAAGCTGCGGGAAGATGATGGAGTTTGATTTAGGGGTGAATAACGGTATCTGTTAAAATAAACAAAACAGAAACATGTTGTGTTTTTGTGGAAATTATAAATAAAGATATTCCAGTTGACCAAGAAGACGACTTCACACGTTTTTCAGATTTTTGTTGTTTTTTAAGGTCGGTAACTCACTTTAACTCGGTGATAATTATTTAAGGTTACTTACGAATTTTTCACTGTGTATCACAACAAAGTATAAAAAAATACGCGGAATCGCCAAGATGTGTATTCGATGAATTGAGGATGTTATAAGAATAATACATGAGATGTCACTACGTAATCAACATATGATTTGGATTATAAAGTAGCATGTTCTTAGGGGGATCACAATCTAGATACTAATATGAGCTTTGATTTGATAAATCCAAATTCTTTGGATAGTGGCATGTAATCTCATTATTTTTTGGAAAGCAAATCAAGCCGCGGATTTGATCGCGTGTTCTTTTAGAGATCTCAATCTTGATGCTATGGGCCTGTTCGCATTCACTGAACTGAGCTGAACTGAACTGAACTGATTAGAGCTAAACTGAAATGAATTGAATTGAGCTGAAATTAATATTTTTTGAGAGAAGGAAATTAAGAGCTGAAATGAACTGAACTGATTGGAGCTGAACTGAACTAATTAGGGCTGAACTAAACTGAAATTAAGTAAATATGAACAGGCCCCATATCAATTTTGATTTAATAAATCCATATTCTATTTTTATGTTTTCTCACTATTTTTTAGAAAGCAAATTAAGTAGCAAAATGATGACAAAATTAAAGGATCCTTCATCCTTAACATTGTCATCATGATTTTGTCATTTGCTCCTTCCCTCTTCCTTATTATCTGTAAGGATGCTTTAAGTTGACCAACTTCATGAAAAAATCATACTTGTAACTTCTAATTATTAGAATAATTATGATAAAATCACTATGCTCACACTTATTCAAGAATGATGCTTTAAATCGACAAGGATCTTTAGCCTTACGCCAAATTTGCATGACATATATGTGACATCATGTCGTGCATACATCACACACCACCATAATACATATGTAATAAATGTTTGAGTGAAGTAGCAACAAGAAGGGAAATAAAACTGAATATACACATAAATCAAGTGAGGACTCACATCATCTTAATATCATGTATCGAATTAATAACTTCTTACGTATCTTTAATAATTGAATCTACACATATATTAAATTATTAATTGTAGTTTTTTTTTCATTACTATATTACATTTTTGCATCAACATTTGTAACGGAGTATTATTCTTACCTTTTTATGACTTATACATGCTAACACAAGAACTCGCACATCATATACATCTACAGAGCTTTTTCAGTGCAGCAGGCCACATGGTGCGGCAGGGTTACTTGTATTCTGGGTTACTTGTTTTTGGAGTTACTTGTATTATGGGGTTACTTGTTTCTGGAGTTACTTGTATTCTGAGGTTACTTGTATGTGTTACTTGTATGGATTATTTGAATGGGTTGACTAACACCTACAAATAACCCCAGACCAAAACCTCGTACCAAACCAATAACACCCTACAAGTAACCACTGACCAAAACCAGTAACACTCATACAAGTAACCCCATAATACAAGTAACACCTACAAGTAACCCCTGACCAAAACCAGTAACACCCATACAAGTAACCTCAGAATACAGGTAACACCTACAAGTAACCCCTGACAAAACCAGTAACACCTATACAAGTAACCCCAAAATACAAGTAACACCTACAATAACACCATACAAGTAACACTGCCGCACCATGTGGCCAGCCGCATACAAAAATTTGTAATACATCTATCCCACCAAGTACGTAGCATTATTCTTGTAGACTTAAAGATGGATTAATTATTGCGACATCTTTTAAGGCTAATAACACGTATCCAAGTTTAGCACCAAAAAAAATAAAAATGAAAATCCATATCTATATCTATATATCCTATATGGACTACGAGTTTATCTACGAGTCCGTATTCATATCCGTATCCATAACAATTGGCCTTGCCCGCCTACCCGACCCGCTAAAGAAAGATTAGACTCTTAAATATCTCAATCCATCTTCCTTTTTCCACAAAACAACAATTGTCCCACTGGAGTCTAATTCTACCATTGTCTCATATTATCAATCTTGTCAAAATTTCCTCAATCTGAAAATCCCCAACAACCTATTTGATCACAACTACAACCCAGGATTTCATCGATTCTGGTATAAATTAAACACAATTTCTTATCCACTTTACTTCTTATCCAACAAATCCCTAATTTTCAACCTTCAATTTATCTATTCAATTGTCGTGCTAATTCAGGTGATGCTCAATTATATGGTGTTTGTGGATCTGCTTCAAGCAATTCAAATCATATTCTGGGTGTGGAATTGACCATCTCAGGTACCAATTTCAATTCTTTCGTGACTAATTTAATTTAATTTAATCTTATTGTTATTCAAAAACTGGAATTGGGTTATGTTTTGTTCTCGTTTTCATCGAATTTAATTACCAAGTTTTTGTGTTTAATTTACGTTTTCATGCTCATTTTTTGTCATTGTTTGACAATTAAAGAATTTTGTGAATTTGTCAAGAATGAAATTTTGCCAATGTACTTTGTTTGTTGTATTGCATATTTGCATGGGGTTGGTAATTATGTGCAATTGCCAGCATCATTGTTCTGGGAATTGAGTAGTTGATTGATGATTATACAGCATTGTCTGTAGTCGTAACGAACAAGAATTCGATTGTAATTAAAGTTGATGACGGAGGTAATGAGTGCAGGTCGAGGCGAGTTGATGGATGCAAGGATATAGAGGGGTAGAGAAAAGATTGATTGAAGAAATTGCTTTGGGCTGAGGGAAAATTAAGAGATGCAAGGTTGTAACTTGTAATTTGTTTAATGGTAGGAGTGGTGATGGACTCGCTATGGCAGCTGGTTTTGAGATCTTAACTTTTGTGGTTGGAGTTATACTAATATGGAAATTCAGACTATGGGTATGAATGTCTATAAATATTTTTTACGAACAAGTGAATCTTGTGAAGATTTGAGTGTTCAAGTTTGTTTGCTGTTGTGTCTTGTACCCAAGTGACATTGTAGCCTTAATTGCCGAGATGTTGGAAAGGTCATGTTTGGTATATGATAGGAGTTATGCGTAGTTAAAAAAGATTTCTGATGTCCTTCCATGTTCCTGGAGGCGTAGATATCTCTGCAATATTCTAGTTGATTGTAGACTTTTGTAGTTTATGGGAAGTTTATACGCCTGTCAAAACAGATTTTGGAACATGACATGTAGCTAATAAGGGTGTGTTGTCACCTATGCTTTCAATTCGTGATTTGACAATGGATTCTTCAATAAAGACAATGGATTTTACCATATAAGAAAGCTTGAACTCATTTCAGATGTTATTCCTTGATTTCCTTGGTGAAGAGTATATGGACATGTATATAGTAATATCATACTGTCAGAATCACATTTGGTTTTGACACAGCCTTGCTGCAGAAGTTGACCATTGTTGCGTGTGATTAAGTTTGTTGAAGTAAGCTATTTTAGTACAAAACTAAATGCGGCTTTGTTCTCATAGAGATCCAAACTACGGGGACTACCTTGTCAATTAGAATAACTTTAAGTAATGGATACAGGAAGAGTAGTGCTGATATTTCTATCATCCAGTCTGTCTGCATACTCAAAATACGATGCTTTAATTAGGCCTTCCTCTACCTTTTTATGGTGTACATCCATGCACATTCTGTTCTTATGAGCTGCTACTCTGACGTCCTTTGCTTTTTTTTGAGTTCAGTTCATTCTCGTTTCTTGGTAATCTGTTGCCATCAAATCCAGAGCTGGATAAAAGCTCAATTTTGATGTGCAGCTCACTTGGTCGCATACATCTTGACCTCACTAGAGATGACCTTGTAACTGCATTTACATTCTAGACTGATGTTTTGGGAGAACATAAGGGACCTATATTGCCCCTAGAATTATTGTAAATTGGAACTGGAACAGGTCTTCTCTTTGTTACTACGTGTTATTTTTTTCTGCCTGCCTGATTGGTTATGACCCTTTTTTTTTTCTCATCCTCCAATATTTTTATGGACTCCTAACAATCCAACTTGATCCTAGTTGAATACTCAAATTTGTGTGCATTCAGCTGAAAATGCAATATCATTAGGTTGGTATATGTGAGGAATATAAACTTATTTTATAGTATTAGATCTAAAGTTATGAATGCCATTTCTCAGGGTGTACTACTGATTAGTATCTAATAAGAGAAGATTGTGTCTGTAGATGGGTCAATCTCTTTTGAGACCGTCAATTGTACGATCAGTAGCTGTCAGATAAGCTATGTGATATTTATGCCAGCTACTACTCGTAACTCATAGAAAGCCTAGGAGTCAGAGAAAAGATTGTGTACATTGCATAGGCTGTGAAACTTCTGATCTTAAACTCATATATCTCCCCTATTCATTATATTTTGATTTGCTCTGAAGTTTGCAAATTTATAACTTTTCCAATTTGTGTACTTGTAGTAAATGTGTGAACTCTCTCCTGCTGATGGCTTTGTCGAGATAAATGAGAACTTGGGAGATATGATTAAGTACGTGGCAAACGAACCTTCTGTAGGACTATACTACATCCAGCAGCATGCTCAAAGTGCAGTGCCGAACGTCATCAGGCTCAAGAATAATATCTTGGAGAAGTCGCATGAAGTGAGTCTACACACTGAAGATTTGGAGGATTCCGTAGCTATGACAAGGACAATGAAAAAATGTGGTTCCCCGGTTATTGATGCAATGATTCGAGATATTAAGACATCTCTGACCATAATGTCAACCAAACAACCGGTTAGAGGTGTTATTAAACCACGCACTTCAAGTTATCAGGCTGGTGCGGCCAGTTCCTGGGGCTCAGCATGGGCTCGCTCTGCAATTAGTGACCAGAATGATGTTGTGAAATCAGGAAGTTACTTTTCTAGTGTGTTCCAGTCTGCTAAGGAAAAGGCAGCTAACTTGAAGTGGGCACAAGGTACACAACTCAATGTGCAGGAGCCATTACCTTCTGGAAGCAATAGTTCCACTCAGGTGGAGGAAAGTGATGATTTGCCTATATCTAGTCAGGTTGAAAATGAGGTAGTTGAAGGCGGTAATTTATCCTTAGATGGAAAATCTCAACTTGTATTGCCCGAAGCAATAGAATATGACGAGTTCAAGGCTGATAGGGAAGCCAGACTAGAAGAGTGGTTGGATGATTCAGGCAACGTTCTTCAAAATGAGAATGGCGAGGCTGACGAAAATGGGCCTCATCGGTTTGACAGTTTATGATGATGTCTCTGGTTACTCTGTTATATTGATTATATTGACATATTGATCTTAGTGATCTTTGAACTTGATGGTAGATTTATGTCTGCACCATCTGTTGTATCCATATGATACCTGTAACCTTACTGACAATTGGCCTTATTTTTTCTTACTGTACAGTTTAGAACGTGTCGGGGCACAATTGTAACTATGTTGTAATAATATCTGAGGACGACATATGTAGCTTAGTTGGTGCTCACCCCGACTTCCATGGCTAAGTCCCAGCCTCACTTCACCCTTTCCCTGGGTGGTTATTCACTTGGTTATCTAACATAGGGTCATAGGATACCAAGTGTTAGCTGCTTCCCTGAAAAATAAAATGTATTTTTAAGGTTGAAGTTTTCTTCAATAAAAGATGGTTTGTGAGTTTATGAAACTGAACTATGAAGTTACAAAATTCGATGCATGGAAGTGTAGAAGTTATGGAAGAACGTGAGGTCCTTGGCACTTCCATTCTCCTATGATGTTCTTGTTAATGTCTTTATACGTCATTTAACAATCAAGTACTCTTTCACTTAATTGATGAGTATCTATAGTCATATGCTCATAAGTCATAAGAGTAATAACCCATATTGGTGTTTAGCAATGGTATTTCAACTTGCACATTTACTAGCTTCACAAGTTACAATCCTCGCTAGGCAAGGTGACAAGGGGATGTGAATCCTTAACGCGCAAGGACACCTCAGTCATTTAGACTCATAATTGAGAATTATTAGTATATCTATAAGGATATATCATGTATATAACCGCGACATAATGTCCAATCATGAAGTTGGGGATAATGGGAATCGACCCCCCAACCTATCATTGTTCCCACCGTGGCAGAATAGTGACAAAGATGCTCAATGAGTCATCCTTGGGCCAACTAAAGAATGCATATAGGTTCCTAGCCACTCCTTTAAATTTCTAGTGTCCGAACAACCAAGGTTTTTAAGGCACCAATCTTAGTCGTGAAGAGTGGAGCGTATCTAGACTATCTATTAGCTTACTTTCCTAGCACAACGTGAGGTGGCCATCTCAAATTAAGATGGGCATGGTCTATAACATGAACAATAACAGTCAAAAGTAGAGTAGAAAGTTATCATCTAGATGAAGGAGTTGAAATTATGATATTTCTTCTAGCTTCCAATGGCTACTAAAAAATCATCTATCGATAAACGTATTTCTAGTTTGTTATTCATTCTGTATAATTGCAACAATATAACTAGCATATAAACTTTGACCACAGATATAATCAATTTTGCACTAGTTTAAAGTTAAACTGTTGTAAGTTTTTTAATATGTACGAGTAAATTTAATGTCAGGCATGGTAAGCGTTACAAGGGCCCTACAGAACGAGGCCTCTGCAATGCCTCTTCAAAGCAAAGGCAAAGGAAAAGGAATGGTACGGATTACGGAAGAGTGCAATAATGAATTCCAATTTGGAGTTCCACCTTATATTATACTTCGTATGCCCTACGCTTGAATAATTGCACGAATAATGTTTGATGTGTTTGTTATTAAATCAGCCCAAAGGGGAAAATGTACCAAAATAAATGGTACGTCACGACAGTGGAAATGATATTCTTGTTGAACACAAATCTTTTAAGATATAAAGGAGGAAAAAAGGATGGCTTCTTAGTCACAAATTTATATTGCTGTGATCTTTGCTTAAATAATTAGGCTTTCTTATTAAGTTATTATAACAACCTTGAATTTTCGAAAAAAAAAAAAATCCAAAGTTTAAGATTATGTGGGTCATATAAGGAAGCATTTTGCTAGATGGTAATGCCCTTAATTTAAAGGGAATGTTAATACATTTTAAAAGGTGATAACTTTTGGACCTATGACCTTAATTTAAAGGGAATGTTATTATGTTAATACATTTTAACATAAATGGAATGCTTACATTAGATTGTTTTGGCTAATTCTGTATGAAAAGATGTTTATAGTGTTCATTTGTTTTAGATAGGGTAGAGTGGTAAATGGAGGTGGGAATTTAAGAAGTATTGAAATTCAAATTGAATGTTAGTTTAAATATTTAAGAAGAGCAAAGAAGTGGTCTTGAATATTAGGTCGAGAAAAGTCACTTTAATATATCTAAGTCGTAACTGTATTAGTGTTATTAGTACGTATAAATAACATGCCATGCTAAATCAAACTTATAACTACATATTTATGTTACAGGTGGTAATAATTTTTTTATTAAAATAATAACAATCCAGCTATTATATCGAGACACTCAGGTAAGGCTCGTAGGTGTAAACGGTCCACTTGTTGATAAGATCACACTGTACATTACTCCATAATAACTAGCTTATTGAAATACTAGTCAAGCATGTATGACACCTATAAGCAACTTATATGGAGTACAATATTGAGCAAAAAGGACTGAAAAATGAGTTGATTTAAGTTCTCCCTTTCTTCAGACCAAACAATATGGGGTGTCCAACTAAGATGGAAAGTAAGAAAGACTAAAAGAGTACTTACCAAAGCTCCAAAGATTCTAGTCGGCAACACAATCCATCTTAGGATTTCATATGAAAAAAGTTATGACAAATAATTTGTGCAACTTAAACTTTTCAGATGGTTATATGATTTGTTCATGAAAATGCTTTCAAGTACAAAACTCTATAACTAAGTTGAGGATAAGTTTACTTGCCATTCCACTCTTTAATTTAATAGGAGAAAAAAGGTAACCAAGGTGCTTCCACATAATTAAAATGCAACCTTAGCTTATTTACTCACATTATTTATCAAATAATTACATGTTAGAGGAGGGATGGGGTACGGTGATACAACATACTACTTTCATTACAGGTTATGTGCAACGATTTAACATAAAGTAGAGAAGGAAAATGTCTAATTGTTGCACATAACCTGTAACAGAGGTAGTACATACAATCTTAATATGTTAACCTATCTTCATTATCATGATAGCCATTCAACTCGATATTTTGGTCACATTCCAAAAATCGAGTCATGTAAAACTCAAATTTTTCAGCAGTTTTTGGAGGTAACGATACGAGAACTCTCACAGATTCAGGATCTTTAGCTATGGGTAGAAATAAACAATAAATATCACTAGCAACAGGACCCATATGTAATGGTTTTCCTGACCCGAAATCCAAATCTTCTAAACCCAACTTAGACCATTGAGAAATCACCAATGTTGCTGATAGGTCAGTTCTTACCTTTTTATCTTCCAACATATCTATCATAGATCTTATATAATCGTCATTTAAACACGACTTAGCTTGTTGGACCAACTTCACACCATGACATAAGTTGTTGGTGACCAAATCCTTTACTGTTGTCTCGGCACATCCAAGCACAAATCCATTCCCATAATACCCTTGTGGTAACTCTGGCTTTACCCTTTTTCTAATGTTAACCGAGAAAAGAAGCTTAACATTTAGCATATGTGACAAGTTTAACGATTTAACCCACGCCTGCCACGTGTGAGATGCAAGGGCTTCAAATGTGGTACATTTTTGTGATGGACTAATTTTGCTTTTTAATTTAAGAATTTGGGAGGGGTTAAATGTTATGGATGTGGCAACAAGGGGTTGAGACTGTAAATATTTGTTAAGGGCAAAATGGCCATTTTCTCCAATCTTAGGGGGGGTAAAGTTAGTAAACACTGGATGAGTAAAGGTAACTTTTGCTGGGGTCCTTGGTTTTAACACGTGTCGACCATGGAATGGATGGATTGGTGGATCAGAATTGGGATTGGAAGTGATGTGGGCCCACGCATTGAGAAATTGTGATGTGCCAATGCCATCACATAGGCAATGATTGATGGCTGTGCACAGGATCATTCCACCACACCTGAGATGAGTTACCTGCATTAGAGAGATCGAATAAGGTACGTGTGTATGTTAGCTTTGATGCACAAAACTAGCTACTTGGCCCGAGCAAAAAACCGAGTCATTGCATATAATATGAGATTTTTAAGAAAATGACTTGACACATATATATAGCCATATAGGTAGAGTCGCAGAAACAATATGGTAAAAAGTGATAAAGATGAGGCATTATATGAGGCAAGACACTCCTTCTTTGTCTTGAATTTTAGAAATACTATAGTGTGTCTTTTAACATCAATTTTACTTTTACACTATTTATATACTTATAGTAAATTTGCTAATTTTTATATAATAGATTTATATTTAAAATGTTATTGCCTAAAGTATTATAATTTCAAATACGTAGTATGAACTTATGTGAACTAATTATAATTTTTTATATTGAGCATGAAAATAAACTCAAATTCACCGACCAATAAGATAGTGAAAAGAACCATAGAGGAGCTAGTGACACTAAATCCAAATGAGCAAATTATGCACATGAAATGTAGGGTCGTCCATGGCTTTAGTGTCATTTTCTTGAATAATTCTAAAGCAATAAATAAAAACAAAAAATGAAATTGAAAAAGATATAGTGATATTCATACATTATTATTATATTTTTAGGATATGATATTTAAATAAAAAAGGATTTAGCAAAGGGTAAGAAAAGGGCCAAAGAAACAGAAAGCCACGCCATAAATTGCGAGTTCATCCCATCTTTCAAATGATCTTTTTAGTTTTCCAATCAAAAAGTTAATCATTGTTCCCGTTCACATCACTTTGCTAACAACAATTTAAATGGATTATAATACACTTTTAACTACTTGTCAATGGAACAAATATATATTTTATTAAATTCTAATCATAAGTTTATTCAATATTTTGTTCTTTTGCCAATGAAGGTTTTAACATGTCTATAGAGTGATGATTGACATACATATGTGCTACACCTTATGTCATAAAATTAATTAAAAAAAAAAAAATGAAGAATACATATGATAGATTAACTAGACAGTACTTTGTATTAATAGTCATGTAAATGTTTTAATTTGCTCAAGATTTTTTTTAATTTTTTTTAATTTTTTTTAATTTTTTATTTTTTATTTTTTTATTTTTTTGGGGGGGGGGGGTAATAAAATGGTACTAATTTGTGATTTACATTTTTTAAATATTCTTACCAATAAGTTTGAGTAGTGGGGATAGTGTGGCAACGATTCAGATCAAATGTTTCATTTCAATAGCTTGTGTGTATTTTCACTATTTTATTCATATAACCTAATTTTCAATGTAATCATCATTCAATTTGCATTATTGACATACTATCATATAAGTATAAACTCTGTTAATAATCCTTTTTTGAGTAATTAATAAGACACGTTTTACACTAAAATCGATAGATAAGTTGCACATGCGTTTCTTGAATGGAACACATCAACGAACATATATCCCTTAAATCCTCCTATAAACCTCACAAAATGAACATCCTGGGGCACATGCATATTAGTGAAGACAGAGATTAAGGATTATATTCAACAAAGAAACGTGACCTATATTAATTTGTGGATAATTTAGGGAGTTAAGCTCAGCAAGTTTCATTTCCAAACACGTGTTAATAATAATAATCTTCTAATTAAGCAATTAATAAGATGCCCATGTATGTCAAAATAAAAATTATTATATATGGAATAATGCATGGGGAAGAAAGCCTCAAACCATATAAAAATGTACTTTAGTATGTGACTTTATGATCAAGATTTTGTATACTTGTATGTTTTTTGGCAAGAATATAAGCATGTGATATTTTGGACATTTGAGAGTAACAAGGTGAGAGAATGAACATGCAAACATACATATGAAGATAATGAAATCGAGAAATCAATAATCATGTCCGATCCAAAATAAAAGGTTGCTTTCAATATTAACGTATTATTAGGAACGTAAGCCTTAGTAATATAAGGTATCATTTGGAGCATAATTTTTGTGTATGTTCTTTGGTAAGTTTTTGGAGGAACGATACCTCCAAATTCATAAAAAAAAGAAAAAAAACTACCAATCTTTTTTGACGTTGCATTGTCATCATTTAAAATAAATTGAAAGCACATAATTACAAGCATATTTTTGTTTGGAATTTTGTTTATTGTGTAAAATATCTTAAAGTTTTAGATAGGACTAGTATGATTTGCTAGTTGTATAAGCAACAACAAAAAAAAAAAAAAAAAAAAAAAAAAAAAGGTACAATGGCGTTATTCGTAATAATATATAGTAGAATCAATACATTCGAAAAACATTACTTGTACTTATTGTATATACAGACAAACTATTAAGTATTAACCCTTGTCTTTAACTTAAAATTTGAAGTAAAAGTTCTAAACTGATGATTTAGGAATTGCGGAGTAGATTATACACTAATAGTACTAGTACTAATATCTTTTTGTTCAATTTAATTCAAGTAATTATTGTAACAAAACTTCTAATGAACCAAATCTAGCTCAAATTCTCTCCCATAGAAAAAGAGAAAAGGAACTAATTCCCTAGAATAGTTGAATATAGTAACCTTAGCTTGGAATATAAATATATAATGTTAAACTGTTAATTAAATTAGCTAATAACTTTGTATGTGAAAGCTATTGCATTATTTAGATAGATATTAGTGTGAAAGTTATCCGGAATCTTTAGTACTAGTATTAATAATGTACACTTTATTGAGTTATTTCACATTAGAGTATGAAAGTTACTATATAGTTATACTCTTTGGTAAAAAAATTATTATTTATGTTATCACCCAATTCATTTTACTTAAAAATTGTGTACTAGTTTACCTAGTTAATGAGTTATAACTCCTTTTGCTTGTTATAGTGTATTAGAAATATTTTCACGGCGTCAAAAAAAAAAAAAAAATTCACATAATTTTTTTTTTTTTTTTTTTTTTTTTTTTTTTTTTTTTTTTTTTTTTTTTTGTTGAGGGAATTCAAAAAATACTTAACATTATAGAAATGATATTATTTTAGTTTAATTACAAGTCAAAGGATCGGACAAATTAGTGGAGTTGCATAATTTTTTATCCGATTTTTGTTTAATTACGAGTATGACCCCACTTCTACTTCCCTTGTTTTTGGCTTTATCAAAAATTGATATTTATTAAAGTTCTTGGCTTATAATTTCTTTTCATTACTAATTTTACTATGTTGGAGATCAATTGCTGAATCAACCCTATGGAGTAGCATAGAAGATCAACACGACTAATATATGTTCCCGAATACTACAATAGTATAGTACACTAATAAACTTAGGGTTATTTTATACTCATTTAGTTCGGATATATTATATATAGCTCCGAGTTTCTCAAGTATACCCGAAAACACCTAAGAATTCATAATTAAAAAACGGATAAACAAGTCGAAATCATTATAAAAAAGAGGGAGGGATGCAAACCTGAACTATAAGAGGAGGAACATCCAAGAAACAAAGAGCATCAACCTTATAAAGAAGTTTTCTCCAAGACTTATTAGGCTTACCACAAAACTCCAAAAACTCAACAACAGATAAATCTAAAAAAGCCTCAGCAAACAAAGCACCTTCACCATTACAATCAACTTCAAGCTTTTGATAATCACTACTTTCATGAGTAGTAGTAGAACTAGCACTACTAGTAGCTCTCAACCTCCCCGCTAGAGGGTAATACTCGGTAAGAATCCTCGAAAGCGAAAGCTTCAAACTCTCAACACAAACACCTTTCTCGTACAAGTAAAGGTACTTAATGGAGAATCGAAGGAACTTTTGATCGTCGAGATTTGAGAGATAAAGAGAATGAGTTGGTGTAGTACGATGTGGAGTGATTAATGAGGGACTATTAGGGTGGTACTCACAATCTGGGATTTCTGCGGATTTTTTAGTGTCCGCTGTCATGCTTATTATTTTTTCGAAAAAATTTTAGAGAGAGAAAGTAGAGAGAGAAAGCGAGGGGATTGAAGGTTTGAGAGAAGAGATGGAAGGATGGAGGGAATTTGTAGAGGGGAGAAAGAAGGAAATCTACGGTTAGATATGCATGTTATGTTATGTTCATATAGGTAGTGATATTGTTCATGTACGATGAGATTCCACTACGTGACATTTGATAAGTAGGCGGGGATAGAGACTAGAGAGCACCTTAGGGGAGGAGTAGAGGATCGAACTTAATAATAATGTTCCGAAATTAGTGATTACTGAGGTAGCATCGTGTATGAGGTGGGTGCATGAATAGATTGTATATATTTACTTCATATATTAAGGTTTGAAAATTTTGTATCGAATATCTTATATGATCGATGTTCACTTTTGTAAAAGTACAAAACTACTACTTGTATATATCAACGTTAATAAGATTATTGTATAACTTATTTCAACTAAATTAACTACACAAACCTATTAATTATTAGCTCAAACCTTAAACTCCTATACTAAATTATTTACTTAATTAAATGATGGGTACAAATTAAATGATATGCGGGGTTCTGCCATTGGATGAAATGCCTCCTGTTAGATCTTAGAGCATATTCCAATTGTCGTTAAGGATGCTATTATCTAATGAAAAATATTCATGTTCGTTGAGATAGTGCGGAAATTACTGGCATCAACACCCTAATAGTACCAAATTTGTTTTAATTTGTGTTTATTTTAAAAGAGAGTCACGAGACATTAATGTTGGCAAGATTTGATCACAAAAGAGAGAGAAAAAAAAAGAAGAAGAAGAAGAAAGATTAGATAAATATTATTAAACTTTAATTAACAAAGATGGCAAGTTCTTCAAAAAATAAGATGGCAAGTTGGTATCCACATTGAGTAAATTTTTTAGATGCAAAATGGAACAATTCTAGGCACTCAAAATGAAATTTGTTTTAAATTAAGTATTTCTATTACAAGGATAAAAGTTAAAAAAACAACCTTTAAGTTAAAAAACAACCTTTTATATGTATTCGGGGAATCGGGGTTCACTAATTAATTAACTTTACTACACATGTCTAGGGTGTGCACTAACTTCACTGTACATACCATTACTACCGTATATATATTAATTAACTATTCCAGAATTCCTTAACTTCATCATATGAAAGAGTAATATAGTTATCTAATTAACTTACCTTTATAATAAGAGTAACTTTTTTTTTTTTTGAAACATATAATAATAAGAGTAACTTCATGTCTTCATCATTAGTAAAAAAAGAAACTAAAAAAATTGATGACTTTTATTATACTATGTACATCAGAGTGATTTTTTGATCAAATTAACAATAATTTTACCTTACAAAATATATCACGTACATAAGAATTTGTGAGTTTGTGAAGTTTTAAATGAAAACAAGTTAAACTAACATAGGAATGTGATGTGAAAGAGTAGTTATATATGGTGGTCCAAATTGAAATGGGGTGGTCTTCTAATTCTTGATTTTGATGATGATAATCACTTTAAGTACATGTTTTGATAATTACATATGCACTCTTGTAGATTATATTATCGTTAATTGTTGCTAATCCACGTGGGTTGATCATATTTTATAAATCCTCCAATACGTGGAAGCCTATAAATATGGTAAAAAAATAGGTTAATTTCTGACATGGACAGATCTTCTTAAACAACAAAATCTAATACCATATCATGCCAAAGTCACGCGATCGACCACTCTCATCTAATCATAAGCCACATTTGTTATTTAGAGTTTGTTGAATCATTATACTACTTGAGGGGGCTATAATTTTGCCTACCACATTCTAAGTTTTCTATTTGATCTTTCTTATCTTATCGGTTTGACTGGAACCACATTTGTAATGACTATTTCCAAGAAGAAGACTTGTGGAAGTTCGCCAAGTCTTTAGACCTTTATTTCAGCGGAGAGACTCAAGTTTGACTCTCACGCGCCTAATATGTCTTTTCTATATAGAGTATAATTTTTCTTTCAATAACCAAACATGTTACCCTGTAGACTCACGACTAGACATCGAAGGGATCTCAGTGTATTATTTACCCAAACACAGTGACGAATCTTAAGCCAAAAAGTTAGGAGGGGTCAAGATTTAATCCTTTTAACCTTTGTTAAAAAATAACAATACCTAACCACTTTGCCACAATGTTTTACATGCAATACATAGACATCAAATTACTTATAATGAACAACTCCAAAATACTTAGGGGGTTGGGCCCTAGCCAGCCCAAACAAAGGTCTTCCCCCGCCCATACATAATTTGAATGTATTGATTTTTAGGGAGCATGGTTGGGAATTTCTGACTCAACCCGAACTCGACCAAAAGTTACTAGAGAAACTTGAATCCAACTTAAACTGAACTTGAATAACTCTTATAAGTCTGACATTATTTTTAATAGTTTCTTAGCACAATCTGAAATTGACTCAAATCTAACCCGAATCTGACTCGCCGATTTGAATTGCCAACCCTATTAGGGAGGGATAAGACCACACTAAATATAGATAATAATTATATTTATAAAACCATCATTATTATTATTGGAAGCATGATGATTTTGAAATGCATTCTTTCCTGAAATAGCAAAAACCGTGCTGGTAGCATAACAAATGCAGGAACAAATGAACAATAATATGATGTAACACCACCACGCGAATGTAATTCGGCTTCATTTTTTGTTTTTCTTTTTTCGGTTTTATTATGTTTTGTAATCAGTACAATTATGTGCACCGTACCATCTAACTGTGCAAATAACTCAGTACAATGGTATGATAACAACATTATCGTTGGGTCCTCTTGAATTTTAAGGCTTATAACTCAATCGTTGACCAAATAAACCTATAATTTCCTCCATGTTAAATGAAATTATTCTAGTTAATTAAATACTCATGTATGTTACAAATATTTGTTTTAAATATCTTGTTCACATTTTCTGAATTGAGCTGAACTGAACTGAACTGAGCTGAAATAAATATTTTATGAGAGAAGGAAATTAAGAGCTAAACTGAACAGATTGGAGTTGAACTGAACTGAAATTAAGTAAAAGTGAACAGGCCCTGATTAGAATATATTATGCGATTCCTCTCAATACATAACACACGTACAAGTATTATGATATTCATATATATCGCAAACTAATCTTACGAATATCGCATAAAATCAATGTTATGTTATGCATATGAGATTCAAATAAGATGATAAATGAAACTTCATTATGCATTTTCTTTTCGTAAAGATATATCTCAATTCCAAATAAGAATATTAAAGGCATATTATGTCAAAGAAATATGATTATATTAAATTAATAGATCATGACCAATAACAAGTCGAATGCTGTTAATCTCCAATAACGAATGTCAACGTCACTTTTACAGCCGCCTTTCCAATCCAGGAGATGCATGGTTTGATTAAGATTATAATGTTCATGAAATATACAATGGTCCTGTTTGGCAGTAAGCTTATTGGGGGTATATTAGCTAATTTGACTAACTTTAACTGATTGACTAGTCAAACAAGCTTGTACAAGTGTTTGGTAGTAAGCTTATTGAAAGAGCTTATTCCACTAAATAAGCTCTTTTTGAAAAAGCTCATTTTAGGAGCTTTTTCAATTAGCTTATTCATTAATTATTGTGAAATGACACTTATAACCTCATTTAATTTAAAATCCTATCTAAACTACCTACCCCACAATTAGCTTATTGGTCATTTCACATACTCAATCACCTTTAAGCTATCAGCTATTTACTAAATCAGTTAATAAAATCAGCTAGTCAAAATCAGCTAACTCAAATGCTTTGGGTGATGCAATTGGTATCATTCTCATATATATTTCTTATTTATGTTAAGTCAATAGAGGAATAAGTTTGTTGGTATCCAATTCCTCAAGAAAAAAATTTGAAAAGAAAATTTTATTGATTGTGAAAGAAATTGATTTATATATATATATATATATATATATATATATATATATATATATATATATATATTATTTTTAAAGCTAAAGTGAAATTAAATATTAAGATCTATGCCTTTAATCTATCTATTAACCTATACTAAAAGTAAATGCTTTCATAACACTTGTCATTACCTTGTAACAAAAAATTTCCGCCTTTTTCGTTTATTTTTTTTTAGGCAAAATCTTTAAGCAAATTATATAAACCTTATGATATTTTCTTCTTTTTTTTTTTCTTGACACAATGATGACAATCATATTCCATATATACCCAAATAAAATATTTTTGAATATCTTTTATATACTTTATATTTTGTAATATTATAGTCAAAAATTTTAACAACCGTGCATTGCACGGGATTTTAACCTAGTTTGATTATATAATTGAGTATATTTGTTTGTTTAGTTGTTATGCAATCCAAAGTTGATGGAATATATTGGAAGTGGTATTAACATGCTTATGTGCAAATATATTATTAAGTTGGTTAAGTGCAGTGCTATCACATCAGATTTTGATTACCACATAATTGTGGAGATAAGCTGTTGAATACATAGTAGTCTTCACTTTTCAAGCATAACATAGCATAGCACCATCCGCTGATCCGCATACATCACTAAGTGTTGGTTTGAAGCTGTAAATGATCAGGGTGTACAAAGGGTTTAGCAATTTAATTTCATATTTCTAATTTTGTTATCTTCGATAAATGGCTTTTACGAGGTTTTTTTTTGTTGACTTTTGGTTTTTTTTATGTGGTCAAACAGTCATAAACATGTTTAATTAATCATCTTTTAATAGTTTTTTTTTTTTTTTGACACTATAATAGTTGAAAAGCTATCTTTTAAGCCAAAATAAAAAAGCTAATTGGACAATATAGTTAAATGAAGTGACTTTTTTTTATATATATATATATGTACTTATTTATTTTGGCTTTTACAATGTTAAACCACATTTAAGCCAAAACCAATTTTTTTTTCATTTTGGCTTTTGGCTTGTACATGTTAAATGACTTTTTTTTTTTTTTTTTTTACTCCTTATTAATAACTCATAAAATAATTAATAACTAGATAAATCATTTTTTATAATTAATAATTACTAGTAGATACTCCGTAGTTCACTATTCAAAATAAAAATAATTCATACGGAGTAGTCTATAATTAATCTTCTTAAATATCATTTTATATTCTTACGCCAACAATTAATATTTGATTTCACCAAACAAATTTCTAAATAGACAATGGTCCGACAGCTAATACATTAAGCTAGTCAATATAACCGATTAAGTTAAATATCTAACAGCCAACAATCAGTTAAGGTCACAAGTTCGAGACCCACTATTTACATTTACTTAGGAGTAATCAGTTAAGGTCACGAGTTTGAGACCCACTATTTACATTTACTTAGGAGTAAGAGAATTCCATACTTCCTCCTCCGATGGTGGCGCACAATCAGCCTTTATGGAAGCTACATCATTAGCCGCTCTCCAGGTTTCTGAGGTTTGTTCTCTATCCATCTTAATCTTTGTTATTACTTAGAAAGTTGATGATTCAACCTATTATCTCACAATATTTAATATCCAATGGAGGTAAAAGAAGTACCAATTTCTACATGTATACCAACTGTTTGTGAAAATGCCACAGAAAAAAATGTGACAAAGATTCATCCTTTAAGTTTAATTGCTCCATTACTGATGTATGTTCTATTTCTATCTATTTATGTCTTGTATTACAATGAGAGGTAGAAGCTTTAAATAATTATATACAGAAATTAATTATTGGTGAAATGAAGATTCAAATCTTTTTACCCAGAAAATTATAGGTGAGGTGAAGATTCAAATCTTAGAAACTAATTTAGATGAGAATATGAGATGAAGATTAAAATAGTTATAGGTGAAAAAGAGGAGAGGAGTCATGCATTTTTTAAGATGTACACCAAGTGTTTGTGAAAATGCTGCTGAGTAAATGTGAGAGATTCTGATCTTATTGAGGTCAAACTTGCTAAAAGTTAAGAGCTTGGAGATCAGAACCTCTCATGGTTCTCAAAGTATTACAAGGTTTTTGCATTAGAAGTTTACCTGCCATTGCAAGATTTTACATTGAGATGATACAAATGGGGTTACACTATATTGGCTAATTGGCTGTACTACTAGTTCAACTCTAACTAATGGAAATTAAGTAAAATCCCAATTCATTTCTCTTTTTCTAACATTTCATGTCAAAAAAAAAAAAAAAAAAAAAATGTAGAAACTGTAATGAACTTGATATTAAGGAAGAATGGGCTAATGCACGAAGCTCAAGACCGGTGAAATTTATCTGTGTAAATATTAAACCCTGAATGGTGGATGAAGTAAGGGTTTTGTAGACCAATTGTTGAGATTTAGTAGTCCTATGTGGCTATGTCATCATGTGTCTCAAGTTTATGATAAATTTGATGAAACCTTTCACATAATTGGCAGCCAAATTTTATATCTAGATAACGTTTGTGTTCAAATAATGTGGAGCTACTCAGAGCGGCTACCCAAAGTGAGGGAACAGTCGTCTAAAGGTGATGAGTTTAGTGAAAAATGAAGAACTTTTTTGAGTTTTAATATGTTTTTATACAAATATGCTCTTTTTCCTCTAAAAATGTAAGTTTTGGCTACTCAGACATTCTCTTCATATGTTGGAATCTTTCTAGTTGTAATTACGGCGTGCTGTGAATAACATTTGCTTGATTAGTGTATCAAAGACTAAGCAGACGAAGTTTGCTGTATTAATTTCTGTTTTTGGAGCATTTATTAAATAAAAGAAGAAAAGTACAAAAGAGTTTTTTTTATCTACAATTAACACTTTAATAGAAATGGCTCTACAATAAAACATTATGGATGTCTTCTTATTTTATATCTAAATGAAGCAAATTGACTGAATAGTGCTGCAGACAAGGTATGCAGTGTGTCTCTTTAGAGTTCACCATTCCCTTGAGTTTCTATAATTAAGTGGTACTTTGGCTTGCTTAATTTGCAGAAAAGCTCTATTTGCCTGTAAAGCAAGTAAGATAACCTTTACTTGGACCAAGAGATGGTTTTGGTTCATGATTCATGCTAGAATCAAGTTCCAAATCTGCAACATGGCTGATCATTTGCCAATACTTGCCTCCTACTTCCTTGTTGCATTGTTGTGTGAGTGGAGAGCATCCTTGAATGCGTAAGTGCTGGAGGGAGATGGGAAGTCCGTCTTCTGGCAGTGATTCAAGTTTGGGGCAATTCTCCAGGTATAGATCTTTAAGAGATGTTAGGCTTGCTAGATAGTTTCTTGTAGGAAAGGATTGCAGCTTGAAACAATTTTCGATACTCAAGCATTCAAGTGATGTTGGAAGCCCTTCTTCTGAAAACAACACCAGCTTTTGACATCCTGAAACAGACAGAAACTTCAGGGAAGTGAGGTTTTGCAGTGAACTATCTTCACGAGACAGACAAACCAGATCCTGGCAGTTGTAAATGTACAAAGATTTCAGCTGAGGAAGATGTGGCAATTTGGGTAACGAGGCAAGGTTAGTTATATTAGATATAATCAGCGAATATAAGGAGCCTGTACTCTGTATTGCCTCTACTAAGCTTGAACCATTGCAGTTGTCTATTTCCAGACACTGAAGACGTTGGTTGAGCTGTGGGAGTGTCCTTAGTAAAGGGCACCCACTTATCTGCAGTTTCTGAGGTGAAAAGATTTGTGGTATGCCCTGTAGCCTTGGACAATTGACAATACTCAATTCGAGAAGTTCCATGAATGAAAATTGGTGTATATGTTCTTCTTGACCTCCATGGTTCCTTCTAACAATATGCAAATTTGCCTCTCTCCATTCTTCTAGCAAGGCATTGTTGCTAAGAGTCAAAAACCTCACAGATGGCATCACCGGCAGGGCCTTAAGAGCATCACAGTGCTTGATTTTCATGACCCTGAGGTTTGGGAAGATGTGTGGAAGTTCCCGCAACTGTGGACACTTACTAATCTTGACTCTCATGAGGGAAGGATATAGTGTCTCTGGCCATTCAGCCAACTCTAGCATTCCTTTAATGCAAAGCTCCTGAAGGTGCTGCAATGGCCCAAGAGAGAGGATTCTACAACTTACACAATGATTTAAGGAGATCTTGTGTAAGTTCACGAGCACTCCATTACTCATCCAACTTGAAAGTCTGCTTCCTTTGTAATGATGTATGTGAAGCTCTTGCAGGCTTTTAAAAGGTTCAAGATCTTCAAGGACTGTATCTTGCACTGTACGATCTTGTGGATGGGCAACCTCCTTGCTCCATTCAAGTATCAACTTAGTAAGGCCTTCCTTTTGTTTGAGCTCTGCAGCCTTTGCATCTGTCAAATTTTCGAGTTTAGAAATGTGTAGCGTACCTTCTAGACTGTTCATGCTCTTTAACTCCTCAATTCCATATCCTTTCTCACGACGAACATGGAAAGTATGCAAATTATGCAAATTAGCTATGCCTCCTATACCTGGGGGCAATGTGGAGCACTTGTACCAGAACATCTCATCCAGCTCAAGATATCGGAGATTTCTTAGGTTCCCAAGGTCCTTTGGCAATTCCAGAAGCCAAAGACACCCCAGGAGCTTTAGTATCTGCAGATTGAAGAGGTTGCAAATGGTGCTGGGTAGTAATCTTATCTCAGTTCTTGATAAATCAAGGTACCGCAGCAACTTCAGTTCCCCTAGTGAATTTGGCAGATCAACTATGCTGCTTGAACTGAGATCTAAAACCCTCATGTACTTCAATGAACGGAACATCTTATCAAGGGTATGACCAAAATCTCTGGGGTAACTGATGGGTAGCAGTAAAGTGCGCAACTTCGTAGCTTTGAGAATCTCTTGTGCATGCATTTGAACATCTTTACAGTTAAATGATACATGGCGCAAAGTATGTGCAATAGAGCAAGGCTTGTTTTCTTCAACATGCTGACAGCAACTGGAGACAGATTTCGCTAAATCATGAATTAGATCATGCATTTTGTACTGTTCCTGGCTGTCAATGTCTAAGATCTGAAAGAAGGACCTTGCTAACAACTCTTTAAAATAATCATTTCCAACTTCCTCCAGCTTGTCTTCTCCTCTCAGTTGGATGTAACCTTCAGCTATCCACAGTTTGACCAGATCATTTTTGTCAAACATATGGCCTTTTGGAAATATGTAACAGTATGCAAAACACTGCTTGAGTTGAGAAGGAAGGTAATCATAACTCAATTTCAGAGCAGGCAGAATGTTTGGAGCCCCATTTTCGAGGCTATATTGCTCTGATTCCCAGATGCCATTTCGCAGGATTCTCTGCCATTGACTAACATCATTTTTTCCACGCAAAAGGCCTGCCATTGCCTTCACTGCTAGAGGGAGGCAATTGCACTTGCGGATGATTTCTCTCCCTATCTCTTCCAACTCTGTTGAAAATGCCCCATTTGGTGGAAAGGCACGTTTTACAAACAGGTCCCAGCAGCGCTCCTCTGGCAAATGTCCCAAGTTATGTGTATGAGTTGCGCCCATAATCCTTGCGACATTGCCATTTCTACTCGTAACCAAGACTTTACTTCCTTTCGGACAAAGCCTGAGGAAATTATGAAGTGGTTCCCAGTCCAACTTCTCAACCCACACATCATCTAATACAAGCAGGAAACGTTTTTCTTCCAAGACTTCCAGGATACGATCCTTGATTGACCTCTGACGAACCTTTTCATGGTTCATCTCTGTGAGGATTTCAACCATCTCCCTAAGAATCCTATCCACACTTGAATCCACTGAGACATTAACCCACATAGCAGCCTGGAAATGGCACGACTCATCTCGCTTATTATAGACCCTCCCATCATTATAGACTAGCTGTGCGAGGGTTGTTTTTCCTAGGCCTCCCATCCCAATGATGGGCAACACAGGGACATGCCCATCATTGTCAGATTCTTCTTCCGAGAGCAACCATCTAACAACCTCATTTTTCTCCTCCTCCCTGCCAACTATGTCTGATGTGTCCCTTAGAAAATCCATTTCGCGAATGCCCTCGGTAGTGGATTGATGTGTCCATTCTGTTCCACCATAGTCCTTGGGCCTGAAATGGAAATTATTCTTTTCTTGGAAGATCATTTCGATCCTTGCCTCAATCTTCTTGATCTTTTTTGCAGCTTCTGATTGAGAAGAAATCCAGGCAAGTGGGGCAGGATACCTCTGCTTTTCTCTCAGAGCAACCTCGGCAGCATAAGTTTCCAGTATGTCCTCTGCATCCAGAGCTGCAGCTCTAAGCTTTGTCAGCCAATCAACTAGCTGCTCGGATTGTGAATCCGAACAGCAGTGCTCAGCGTCCTTAAGCACTGCTGCAATGGAGCTTAAGTTGCTCGTTAGCTTTTCAATCTCGCCTTCAACTCCATAGAGTTTATCATACTTGTTCTTGCTGAAGGCATATGCTAACTCTATTACTTTTGTGATTATAGGCTCTGCCAGAAATGACACCGGGTCAGACATTGGTCTGATGCTCTCTTCCTAACAAAAAATCAATCAGATATGGAACAAGAAAGTGTACTAGAGGTGGCTAAACCAAAGAACTGCACTGCAAATTTGAGAAAAAAAGATTGTGGAAATTCTTGAGGTAAGGGAGTGTGAATATATTTAATTTTGGTTTGTGAGATGAGTTATACTCGGATGTTAAACTACTACCTATTTGGCTATTTATAACGAAAAATTT
Organism: Chenopodium album; assembly: GCF_948465745.1. Taxonomy (NCBI): domain Eukaryota; kingdom Viridiplantae; phylum Streptophyta; class Magnoliopsida; order Caryophyllales; family Amaranthaceae; genus Chenopodium; species Chenopodium album. The sequence continues at coordinate 7,058,833 of NC_137858.1, forward strand.
ATTAATTTAAAAGAAACTAAAAAGAAAAAAAGATTGTAGTTTATGAGTGTTTCACATTGGGAATTGTAAACACGTTTTACTTTATTAATGGAGAGCAAAGTGCTTGACACGCTTTACTTAGTAAATAAGTTTATGTCACATCGCTTGACATGAGCCACAATGATTGAGAGTAGTACTAGGATGGTTGACTCTCTAGGAAGTCTTCATGTTGGTTCATGTAGCTGACCTTACTTATGGGATTAAGGCATTCAAGTATAAGAAGAAGAATAGAGAACAAACTGTTATGAGTCAGTAACTTAAATTATAAGTGATGGGGAAGAAATTATTGAAGACAAAGGAACTGTTCCTCGAGCACAAGAGAAAGGTTAGAAACCTATGTAAAAGGAAAAGTATGAAATTAATTAGCCAAGAATACTATTCCTTCTTTTCAATTTTCTTCTTGTTTTGATATGTTTATGATATCACTGTCTGATAAAGGTTATATATGCAGAAAAAATGGGTAGATAACAAGGATGGAAGCTGTGGTTTCATGTTATACGCACGATTCCTATTTATAACTTGGGGACAATCTTGTTATTGGTCTTGGAATAGCTTCAAAGATACCGAGTTAGTTATCTTTAATCTCTCTTGCATACTTTCGTGTTAAAGGCTCAAATTGTAACTGTGTTATTTAGAGAAGCTATACTATGTTAAATTACTTGGACTAGGGCTTCTTTGTGAAGAACTTTCATGATTTTAAACTAAAAGTGAAGTGTCCAAGTGTCAAAACCATGTATAAGGAGGCTCTGACACTGAATAATGTATAGGCTAGCATTATGAGATTTATGACTATTTACGTTTGTGATTTTGTTGGCTAATCGACAGTGATGATAATATTGAAGTCGCGAAGCTGAACGCCGTGTGCTGGCTAGATGTGCGAGGTAAATTGGCTATGTCAGAGCTCTCACCAGGAGTAACTTATGAGGTTGTGTACGTAGTTAAGCTGACAAAATCAGCATATGGATGGGAACTTCCACTTATGCTGAGATTAAATGCACCAGGTAATGAAGCTAAGGTAAGGCAAGAAAGCTTGTGGATGAAACCAAGAGGAGAATGGTTTGAGCTCAATTTGGGCAGTTTTCAAGCAAAAGCCGATAAAACTGATGAGGTGTGTTTCGATATCTTTGAGCATGGCGGTCACTGGAAGTCCGGGCTCATCATCAAAGCTGCCATCATTCGACCCAAACACTAGCTTGTTTGCTGCTTAATTGTGTGTTGTTCAGCTGTTTAGATGTGATCAAATTGGAATTTTGTGTGAGTTAAGATTTGCAAAATATGTACTACATGGGTATTTTATTGCTTTATTTCTGTGTTTCAGAACATTCAAACATCCTAATCTAGAATGTTATAACTGTAGTAGGAAATATGAATTATAATAATGTGATGGTCTATTGAGTTTTAGTTTACCAACAGTCTTTGCTGATTAGGTACTGTGGTATACAAGTTCAATCTTTAATAATCATGCTAAAGCACATTATATTAGTACACAAAATGTCTTCTTCAATGTAATTACAAGTAAAGTTGTGAAATTTTGAAGGGTTTTTACTTAAATAATGCTATTAACTACTTGTTTTTTTTTTTTTTTTTTTTTTTTTTTTTTTTTTTTAAAGCATGCTATTAACTACTTAAATTCTACAGAGTACCAATAATTGTAAGCCATGTAAAGTGACAACGTATGTAAATTTGATTTCATGTTGCATTTCCATTATTGTCTCCACCAACAAGGCAACAATCAAGAGGCCCAAAGTATGCAAATTACAAGCTTTTATTGCTTTATGCTCTGCTAGTTTGTACTCGTAAGAGCTTACAAAGCCTATTTTAATAATTACTCTTTATGTTTAAGTTCTCTCCATTTTGGCACTATTTATAACATGAGAAAATTATATAATTACTCCCAATATATAAAACATAAACATTGTCATGTCAGGTCATATTATTTGACTCATTTTAATGAGTAGATTATTAACATTCAATTGTTATAATATTTACTACGGAGTAATATGAAACTAAAGATATTTGGGGTCAAAATAATGCATTAATAAATTTATGGTCAAACTTTGCACAAAGTTATTGAAACTAATTAGATTTTAAACAAGGACAACGACTAGTAATATAAGGGCAAATACAAATTTATTTTGTTAATCTAGTGGCAATTTCTGTAAATATATTCAAACGTGGTCATTTAGGGCTTGTTCAGTTCAGTTCAACTCGAATCAGTTCAACTCGAATCAGTTCAGTTCAGTTCAGCTCCTAATTTCCTTCTCTCGTAAAATATTCATTTCAGCTCTATTCAGTTCAGCTCCAAACAGTTTATTTCAGTCCAGCTCCAATCAGTTAAGTTTAGCTTAGTTTAGTAAATGTGAACAGACCCTTATTCAGTACTTTTGTATAGTTGTCCAATTATTGCTTGCAACGTCCATTTAACAAATTACACATGCATCCCTCAACTAGTACATGAAAAGACGCATGTATCCTTCAACCGGTACATGAAAAGATGTTTATACCCCTAGATAAACAAATTTCGTTTATATCTGAAAGATAAACTGGGCACGGCTCATAATATACTATCTGGATGTAAGACCTTGTGTTTCTTCACCTTATATTTGTTGAACTGAAATTATTTTTCCTTATGAAAATTTATTTTATTGCTTCTCTTTAAAATAAATTGATTAAACCAGATTAATACTTAGCTTACTGTTGCTGAACTTAATTGTTTTACTAATTTTTTTTTTTTTTGGTGTTTAAATAGCCACAAGGGCAAGTGATGAGAATCGATCTCAAGATTACCTAGATACAGGAGGGAAGCTTTAAGTCTTTAACCACTTTAGTAACTCTCACTCTTACTTGAAATTATTTGAATAAGGTGAAGAGAACATGATTTATATGAGTGGAAAAATTGTAAGAAAAAACCCAAACATGCATGATACTTCATTAAATTATCTCCACACTTATCAATTATCATATTATTTTGTTCTAAATTAATTGCAACCTTTCTCTATTTGCGTGCATCACCAATGTGTGAACAAGTGTTCAATATTTCTTTACTCCCTCCATCCCTAAATTACATTCCTCCTTTCTATTTTTGGTATTCCAAAATTACATTCCTTCTTTCTATTTTTGGTAAGTTTTTTTAGTAAATCAAGGGCCTGTTCTCTTACGTTGAAATTCAATTCAATTCAGTTCAGCTCCTAATTTCCTTCTCTTATAAAATATTCATTTCAGTTCAGTTCAGTTCTCAGCTGAGTTCAGTCAATGAGAACAGGCCCCAACTCTCTTTTTCTGTTTTATATTTAATGTTTTTACACTCATGTTTACCTCATCTCACTCATAATCCTTGTGCCAAATTACAATGAATATGATTGGCTAAAAATTTTCAATTAGGAGCATGTGATTGGTCCTTTTTTTTGCAAAGGATTGATGACATGTCATGAGTAATAACTAATCTATGAGGAATTTTAAAGGGAGGAAAGTTAGGCATTTGTAAATGCATAACATTGATTAAAATATTTTTAAAACACATGGTAGAGAGAGAAAGAGGAGAGAGATAGGAAGAGAGAGGTCTGTAGGTGGACCCCACTATTTTTTGGTCGGATTGTATCACGTGATGGGGGATCACATGTTGATTGTTCCACTGAAAGTTTATATGGTACCATTGAATCCTCAGGGGTACTATTTATGCATAAATTTTGTACAACTAAATGCATATATAATATCATTATGTGCATATATAGTGTCACTGTATATTCAGTGGTACCATTTGATCATCCAATGATACCAGAATATGCATTCGTTTGTACATATGTATAATTACATGAATACCCCTTCTTATGCATTTGTAAATGCCTAACTTTCCTCCATTTCTAGTTCCTCCTAATCTATCTTTGTACTTCCCATTGCATTATCTAATTATTGTTATTTGTCTTATTCTTCCTTTCTTAATTCCCGTGTAAATTTCCAAAGAGGAATGTAATTTAGGGACGGAGGGAGTAATTTTTTTTTTCACTCAGCACCCATGTAGAAATAAAATTAACCCGCTATAGTAATTGCACCAAGTTTAAATTTATAAATAAAGCTACAAAACGATATACTCCGTATAAGCTAAAAATGGATAGTATAAATGAAATAAAACAAAATTACAGTAATCAAAATGCAATTTTATCATGCATTTTTAAACTACTCCTTTATTGTTTAGTAAGAATATTAAACATAAATAGTTAAATACAACATTATTGCCCATAAAAATTACTTGCAATTAGATTTTTGACAAGTAAACGTACTACGTAAAAATATAAAATGGACCCAAAATGAAAGGGATATTCTAAGATTCTTGGTTAGGTCCCTCAAAATATGAGATATTAATTACGACAAAAGAACCTAACATCAACATCCCCTTGGCGTAAATCACATGTATGATGTATCGGATTAAAAGCACAAAAGCCTTTCTTTCCCAAATAAATAGATAAAAGATAAATCAATTTTATCTGTAAAATAATTTATTTATTTTTTTTTAAATAAAAAAAAAAAATAAAAAAAAAAAAAAAAAAAAAAAAAAACTTTGCTTTCTTCCATTTTAAGGAATTTCTTGTAAGATTTGCAATTTCAAAGTTTGACTTAATTGCGTTGAAGTTTAGACAGTCAATCCCAATGCAATATAATTGTCGTTCTTAGAGTGGAAGCTCAACAAACAATCCTAATCATGTTCTTTATATTTGATTTTATACGATTTTTTATTCCAAATCCTATATCTAGATTATCTTTTTCAACTAGAAAATCAATCTTTATTTGCATTAGGTAATACACATATCAAAAATAGATTTCCTTATTATTTCAATTGTAGAGCAATTTCATAAATGAAATTTGATACTTGATGTTTGATGTCATAAACTTTTACAATTAATTTGGCTGAAATCATAAGTCAAATGATATGCAAGGTATTACTCCGTAATTAGGAGATTATATATGTAAACATGTAAAAAGTTAGAAAATGATCTTAAATAATCTTTGATTTGAGGTGCCAACTAAATTTATGTTTAAAGACTCTTTCCACTTCTTTTACTTTTTCCATTGTGTTTTTAATGGGAATAATAGAATGAACAAAAGGTTTTGTGTGAGACCGAACTCACGTGAGACCGGGCTCAATAACAAAAGTCCAATAAAAAGGCGCGGGCTAACTAGACCCGATCGCGAGCGAGGCCCGCAACACCAAAAACATGATAGTGGACTCACGTGAGTCCGTCTCACCCAAAACTTTACCTAGAATGAAAAGTTACAACTTGAACACAAACGAAGTATATTATGTTTGGAATTGAGTTAAGGGTGAGGTTATGGGTTCTATTTCACCTTAAGAAATTTTGTTTAAAACCTAATTAGGTCTAAACATGATTAATCAAGTCGAATCAGATATATGTATAAAAAAAAATGTGGTATTTGTCAGAGATTGGATCAAGTTGTTTTTACTCAACACGCTCAGGCCTAATAAGGTGAAGTTTTAACACCTTTTTATCATTTGTTTTTTAGTTTTTTTGTGTAGAATCAATTAGTTTTATTACAACAACAAAATTTCAATTTTTACCTTTTTTTTCAAACAAATACTCCATATATTAATTTAATTATTTTATTGATGGGTCAATCATTGAACTTTGCTATGTAGTAAAAGAAATTGGAAGAATTTCAATTTTAGAATGATATTAAAATGAAATCAATACATGTTGAAAACCTTTTATCCACGTTAAATCTAAATTTAATTTGTAGGATAATCTAACTATGAGAACATAAACTAAACAATCCTTTTATTGAGTGTTTTTTATAGTCCATCTCTCTTAGATTTCACATCAAGTAACCTTACTACATAAGATCGCATTAAAACATTTTTTGTTTGTTAAGCATCAAAATTCTTCCTAAATTTTTTAAACCGTCTCTAAGGAGGTGTTTGGTTCATCAAGTTGGACTGGATTGGTATGGAATAACTAGAGAGGTATGAATTCTAAAACTCGTACTAGTTCAAAGTTGTTTGGTTTAATTGTTGGAATGGAGTCTATCCTTCATTAATACGAGTAGAATGAAATGTGAATCTTAGGGTGAGAGGTGGGTATGGTATTTATGGTCTTATGGGTAGGGTTTAAATCCTCTGTCCCATTTTTCATGTTTCATTTGTGTTCCACTTAATATCATTGGTTGTAATAATTAGAAGGTCCCACTTCTTAAGTTTTAAAAGGCAAATAAATATTTTAAGAATCAATCATATTTAGTGGAACACCAGTGGGACACAAACTATAGGACAGATGATTTTCTCCGGGGGAAGTTATATACCCTTGGATATGAGACTCTATTACTAAAACCTCAACAAAACAAAAAACTAGACGGAATGAATTATAACTCCATTCCAACCTATTCAAAATTATCCGACCAAAAGACCCCTAAATTTAGAAGTTACATAAGAAAATCTTAACTAGAGAGTAGTTTTTTCTTTTTTCTTGTTTGGAAAAATCTAAAAAAAAAAAATGAAATAATGGCTCTATTTTGTCACCTATCCATTCTTTCATTGTTTCTGCAACCTCTCCCCTTCTTCCCTCATTATTTCTCTCTCCTCTGTTCAACTGATCGTGACGCAATTATATAATCTCTCTAATCGAGGATCTGATCCAATAATCTCCATCTTCTTTCTTTTCTCTCTCCTCAATTTCATCATTACCCACTTTCTAATTTCCAATTTTTCCCTCCAAATTACTTATCAATTCCCCTGCTTCAGATCTGTTCATCAATGTTTTTTTTCTCAATTGATGACATTTTTTCCTCTTTTTTCTTGCTAAATTTCCAACCTTTTGATTGATTTTTTAGCTGGGTTTAAAGTAAAAGGTTTGATTTTTTGTGGGTTTAGTGAATTTTGTTGAAATAAAGAAGAAAAAAAAAAAAGTCGAATTAAAAAGGTCGGATTTTGAAGATGTTTCTATTTGGAGTAAGTTCGAGGATGCAATTTTTCTGGGGATTGATGATAAAAGCGACGCTTTGATTCTAATTTCTATTTATATTTGCTGCCAATTTGAGTAAATTTTCTTTCTGGGGTTTTTGATTCAAAGGTATGAATAATTTTCAATTTATTTACTTCGTATTTAAATTCTTGTAATTGTTTGTAATCATAAATAAAAACTACAATTCATATTGATGATTTTAGTATCGTTTGTCTTTTCGCTACTATGTTAAGCTCAAATATAAGCATTTTTTTAACAGTATGAAGATTTAATTACAATTTTTTTTGTTGTTCATAAAAGTTGCTTCTGTATTTTCATTGCTTCGATTTTTTTTTTTTTTTTTTGAAATTGGAAACGTTTATCACATGCTCTTTTGTACTTAATATGTGATTGATGTGTGGGCCATGATTTTCTGTTTAGTTATCTAGTGTTGATGTATGTAAACAGTTTGGATTATAATGTTCATGCTTAGGTAACTTGTCTTAATCTATGAAATTAGTTTCGATTATCATTATGATGTTCATGCTCAATTAGACAATTAACTACTCCGTATTGTTTATCTATGAAAATTGGAGTATAATGTTTATGTTTAACTAACTTAGGTTAATATGAGAATTATTTGGATTATGAAGTTTATGATCAATTAACTAGTGTTAATCTAATCTATTATAGAAGTTTGGATTATGCTTAATTGTCCCATTTATAGACAATTTTATGTATGCTTAATTTATCAATGAAGATAACTTTGCAAGAAAAAATAGTGGAATTTTTGTAATTATACTTAATTTTATATGTTGTGACTTTGAAGGTAATGGCAACACAAGTTGAGCCTCCAAATGGTGTTAGATGCCCAGGGAAGCATTACTATTCAATGTGGCAAGCTTTGTTTGAGATTGACACAAAGTATGTGCCTATTAAACCCATTGGTCGGGGTGCATACGGAATTGTTTGCTCGTCCATTAACAAAGAGACGAATGAGAAAGTTGCTATAAAGAAGATCCATAATGCTTTTGAGAATCGTGTTGATGCGCTGAGAACATTGCGCGAATTGAAACTTCTTAGGCACCTTAGGCATGATAATGTGATTGCTTTAAAGGATGTCATGTTGCCAGCCCATCCAAAGAATTTCAAGGATGTGTATTTGGTCTATGAACTTATGGACACAGATCTTCATCAGATTATTAAATCCTCTCAGGCTCTATCGAATGATCATTGTCAGTACTTCTTGTTTCAGGTATAACATATAGTGTCACTTTTCGTTCATTGTAGCATTCAACGATTGTTCTGTGTATGTGTTTCTATGTGATGAATTGATGATTTAATAAATTTTACTGTAATAATTAGAATATGAGTAACTGTTGGCATTATCATTTAGGATTTTGACTGTGGTGGATCTTCTAGCATGTTTGTCTGAACTTGAGTTAATCGGTATTTTCTATTTTATCAAGATGCTCGAGTTTAAAAGTTTCATTGCTTATTTTTACTTCTAGATTTGGATTTGTTATATCGTGTTTGTATCATGTTTTGTTCTGTTTTCCTATCAATCCTCTTTATTAGCCTTCTTTTCTTTTTATAAAAGAAAGGAATGATGATCATTATGAAATTGAGAGAAAGAAAATGATGTCCATTGTGAAGTCTATATGGGAAAGCATACTGAAGTTGAGAAGCAGTAATCTTTAAGAAATCTAGTTTAAATAAATCTTTATAAATAATGTTTATGCTGGACCTTTGCTTATCTTTATGAAAGCCGCAAATTTCTTTTTCTTTCCTTCAATCTAAATGTACTAATCTATGTTTGAAGTCTTTGAACTTTTGCTTTCTAATAAAACAAGTATGCTTTAACTTGTTTGTAGAGTTTCTTGTATTTTAATCACTGTATCACTTTTTACATGTTCACATAGAGCCATCCTTTCTTATGTTCATATGCTAATGTTCCCAAAGATCAGAACTTGAGATGACATTTACTACCATGAAGTTCTTTGTAATCTTCACCAAAAAAAAATAAAATAAATTTCTTAGTAATAACTTCGTTCTCATATGTGGACATCTTGTATGATAATAAGTCTATACTCTATATTCCTCGCTCTCTTTGTTCTTGTTGAGTTCACATTCCTCATGCTCAAAGCAATTATTTTCCGGAAATTCTTATGATGGGCTTAATGTAGTTTGACCATATATGTGTATTGGCATATTGCAGTATTTTCTTGCAAGTACATATATTGGTTCATATGGACTGTTCATCCTACTTCGTGTTTACCAACTTGTTTGCTTGTGTGTAAAGTCTGCTAGCATGATTCCAGATCTTGCTTTAATGTGCTGAAAAGTTTCTATCATGCTATTACTTAGCAATGTGCTCTCTTGGGTGATTTACAGAAAGTAACAAAATAAAATATATAAATTACCAAAAAAAAAAAAAAAAAGGGACATATAAATTTGGATGTATATCTGTTCTTGAATAAGTCAGTTTGTGTTGTAGAATTCAATGCTAAGATTGATGCAAGTACATGTGCTTTCTATTTGACAAATTTATCATACATCTTTGAATGCAGTTGCTGAGAGGTCTGAAGTATCTCCACTCGGCAAACATCCTTCATCGTGATTTGAAGCCTGGAAACCTTCTTATAAATGCAAATTGTGATCTAAAAATTTGTGACTTTGGATTGGCTCGTACAAGTAGTGGCAAGGGTCAATTTATGACAGAGTACGTGGTGACACGTTGGTACAGAGCTCCCGAACTACTGTTGTGCTGTGACAAGTATGGAACCTCCATTGATGTGTGGTCTGTTGGGTGCATTTTTGCTGAACTTCTTGGTCGTAAACCATTGTTCCCAGGTACCGAGTGTTTGAACCAACTAAAATTGATAGTTAACATCCTTGGTAGCCAAAGAGATGCTGATCTTGAGTTTATTGACAATCCCAAGGCCAAAAGGTTCATAAAATCACTCCCCTATTCTCCTACTGCTTCTTTGTCTCGCCTTTACCCAACTGCCAATCCTTTAGCCATAGACTTGCTGCAAAAGATGCTTGTCTTTGATCCAACAAAGAGAATCAGCGTGACTGAGGCTCTCCAACACCCATACATGTCTCCTTTGTATGACCCTCGAGCTAACCCTCCTGCACAATTCCCTATTGATCTCGAAATTGATGAAGATTTAGATGAAGAAATGATCAGGGAATCAATGTGGCAGGAGATTATGCATTACCATCCAGAAGCTGTCAACCAAAATATGGAACTATGCGGTTAAGCTCTTTATATTCTCTGTAGTATGGTGATCGAGACCTATGAAGAATATTTATTTTCGCTAGGAGCTTCATCCTTAATTAGGTTTCTTTCTTAAGTTTTTACCTGCTTTTATTATCTTATAAGGAAATATGCAATAATAGTTTGTGCTATTGATGCATGTTCCGACTGTCTGAGGCTTATCTTCTGTGTCTAGAGTTTCTCATGTGTTGTGTTTTTGTTGACTGTTGTAATGTGAATTGTACATATTCGTGTTTACGAATTCCTGTTGTAACCTGTTTTCCCCCTTCTCTTCAACCTCCATTGTAAATTAAGATGTAAGTCTAACCTTGTATTAATATATGTTCTCTTTCTCTTCCTCTCGAAGTCGATGGAAGAAACATAATTACTCCTTACTGAGGCTTTTTTTGTGGATGTCAGCACACTGATGTTAAAGATCTGCTGCTGCTTTCTTTTTTCCTAGAATCCTTGTAAGAAAATTATGCTATCACCGAAGATTCGGCTTTTTTTATCTATACTTTTATTTTTTTTTGGTAAAGAAGTAGGGCAATTACCCCATTACTACAGTATTTTAAAGCATGAAGGAGCATATCATAGCAATGTGATATGTAAGAAAAGAAAAGTAAACAACTTTTATCTTTGCCAGAAGAGTATCGATTCGGCTCTATGTTGGGGGGGGGGGGGGGGGGGGGTTGTTACTGCCATTGTAACATATACGGCGTAAGCTTGAACAGTTGAACCCACTTAATTTCGAGTTTATGTATCAAGGGTTGAAATTTTGTCACGCCCATACTCAAGTCAAAAAAGTTTGAGATTAATAACATATATCTCAAGTCTAAGCATAACAGCAGGCTCCAATAGAACGAACCCATGAGATTAATGAGGCAGGATATGAACGTGTGATAAATTTCTTAGCTTGTGCTGTAAAATCCAAAATATAGTGACTATCATATTGTTGTCACCTTCAATAAATCCTAGGTTGTGATTATGGGCTGAGGCTTTTAAATGTATGGGCTCACATAACCAATTATGGGCCAGTTGCATTAATTTAGTTTGGTTGCTTTAATGTTGAATGTTGATGAATTATGATGGATAATTTGGGATAGAGACTTTTGATGTGAGCCTTGAATTCACTTTTAGTCAGTTAGAACTTGTGATAAGCTTTCGAAATCAGAATTCGAGAGATGAGTAATTGAGTATGATTCTACAGTAGTAGTCAAGGATAATGGTATGAAATTAGTGATTTTTTTTTTTTTTTTTTTTTTGTGTGTGTGTGTGTGTGTGTGTGAAAAGAATACAATTGATGATTCGGTTAATATAATAGTAACACGAGGGTTGTTTGGTTGACAAATGTAAAAATTGTTTTACATATTACGCGTATGATCTTAGGGCCAATTTAAGCTAATACCTTTAACTTCAATGAAAAAAGAAGATCTGCATCAAATACCGTTAAAATTTAAAGCTGTTATATTATGCTATTTTTTCACGTGGGTCCATTATTGCTAAACCAATGCATAACCGAGATTGTCATGATATGAACCAATACTCTTTTCGTTCCAAATTGATTGACGTATTCAAACTTAACAAATATGTCGATGCATGAGTTTGACCATTAGTATATACTACGTATAATAAAACATTGGTAAAAATGATTGAAAAAATAATTATAAAACTTCACATTAATACCTATCTAAAAGGTTAGTATATAATTATAAAATTAAAAAACCCTAGCCTCCTTTTCTCTCTTCTCTCTCCTAAACCTAGTCTCCATTGTCAATTTTCAAGGGACTTCCATCGGATTTCACCGGTGGAAAGCCCCAATCTTTATTTTCTTTTAAGCCTTTTGTTTTAGGTTACAATAATGTCTCCCTCGAAAGAAAGGGTTTATCTCCTTCGAAAGACAAGGTTTTTTCGATCTCCTTCGAAAGACAAGGTTTTTCGTACTCCTTCGAAAGACAAGGTTTTATTTGTGCTTAATTTGGTCTCCGGTTGTGCGGGGCTACTATTGATTAGGGCTCGGATTCGGGTTACGGAATCAGCACAAGAATTAACTTTCTTACAAAATTGTGAAGCGACGACGGATCCACTCAAAAAGTTGTATGAGACAACGAATCGAGAATATGCCGAATTGTTATATTTATGTATTTGGATTCTTAGCCCTTCCCCGATTAATTCTTGTTTGGTTTTGTTAAATTCGTTTTCATTATCGTTCATTGTCAATTGTAGATGTCGTATGGCTTATATTAATGAAATTTAGTGTCCTTTGGGACTTCTTTCAAAAAAAAAAAAAAAAAAAAAAAAGGTTAGTATATAATCATAGTAATTAGTGAAAAAAACAAAAAAAGCCAAACTATGTCAATTTCTGGAATAAATAGAATAACTAAAATTACTTTTGTTTGATAACCCATAGTAAGGATTGTTCTTAACTTGATTTCTACTTTGTAATTTATAAAGTTGTAAGTGATTGAGAGTTGTAAAATACTATAACTGTCAATAAGTATACATTTTCTATAATTTTGATATAGAAAGAAAACAAAATTCTAGGAAATACTAATATAGGAACGGCATACATTAATGGAACATAACTGATCGAATAAGCAATAAAGCTAGAATAGAAAGTTAATTAAGGAAGGATTAATTTGGCCAATCTCCAAACTTTTTCTAGGATCCGGCTTAAGCACCATCCATAACCAAACTTGGCCCAAATGTGTGTTTATAGATGGATCATGTGCCTAAAATTTGGATAATTAGGGAAAATTAATCCTACTTTGATCACTAACTGTTTTTGAGACAAAGTGTCTTAAACTATGCGGTTTGATAAACTATGAGGTTTGTATATTGAAGCACAATATTGAATTATATAATCTATCAAGCAAAGTCGCTAAATACTCTAATTGAAAGGATGACTCAATGAGATATGAACCCGCGACTATTTATTATGCTAATTCTTGATAGCATGTTATAGGTTTAACTCAACCATAAGTTAAATTCCTGATCGAATTCCCAAATTGGTTTATATACTCTATTAATAATAATTAAGTACCTTAATGATACCTTACTTGAGTACATAAATTGACTAAATTATTTTTTTTAGTTTTGAGTCTATCTAGAATTTTTTTTTTTTTTTTTTGGTGTTTTGAGTCTATCTAGAATATGGATATACAGTTTAAACACATCCCTTTGTTATGGATAATCCGAACACATTTCGTTATAATAAAAATACCAATGGGACAAAAATGATGTTTTCATCTACCGGCCGCCACTACCACTAAGTTTCCCTTTTTTTACTGCCTTGACGTCGGCTTGATCAATGTGCTATAGTGGTCTCATTACATTGCATTTCAAACTTGGCGCTTTAATTTACAAAGGTACTTCTCTTGTTACAACTACCACTATACTATGTCTTTTATTAAGGTCGGGACCGAGCTATCTATACTAGGTAGTACGTAAAGTTATATATATCCAGGAGTTCAAAGTTGATTTCATAATCTTTCTTTTGACATTTTTCAGCTTTGTCACCTTTGCTTTCTTGCATATGTGTGATTACTCTGCTTTCTTAGGCTCAACTAAGATCATATGTCATGTAACTCGTGTGTATCAAGAGGTCGTTTGGATGCTCGTAAGACAAGCAATGCATATACATTGCTTGCAAACGTTTATTGGATTTCTCGATCACTCTATTAGTAGATCGAGTAGTTGTGCAACTAGTACCTCAGGCTGGCAAAGTTGTCCAATAATAATAGTCTTAATAGATACACCAAAGTTTAGATGTACCTAGGAGCGGCACATCAAAATGAGTATTTTGTTAATCGGATATAATAATGCAAATGAAATACAAATTTAAAACGTCTTATGACTTTATAAATTTATATATAATAAGATTATGAAAATTGGTGTGGTCTACCCATCTATGAATTATAAAATTGACACATTTATCTAAATTTTATACTATCACTCCTTAAATAATCAAGCAATAGTGCATGGATCAAACATGCACCTAACATTCTAAATTTCTAATGATTTCTAATAAGGCTAACGTGCATGTATCCCAAAATAATATTTGGAGCTTAGTATCATATTGGACTTGACCTAACAACCCTAATAAAGTGCAAATTACCGCAAAACCCGCGCATGTTTTTTGTTTCAAAAAGAGTACTTTTCATTAAAATTAATTATTTACTAATACTAATTAACTAATTGACCTACATTTATACTCTTCAAAATCAAGATATTTTTCCATAGATCATAGAAGAAGTAAGTCAATTTTTTAAAAAAATAAATAAATAAAATAAATAAGTGCATGTTGAGTTTGTGGGGATCTAGCTAATGTCTGCTTCTAGACCCCCTTCTTTTTTAATCTAAAGTTTTTACTTACTTTATAATTGTATAAGCACACATGCTTATTTTCTTAACTTTGATGATTGGATTAAGAAATAGAGGAGCTGATAAATTTGGACCCTAGTTAGATATATTAACTTTGTTTGAGATATTTCACTTTATAGGATTGTTCCTGTTATTCAGTTTGTCTTTTTTTTTTTTTTTTTTTTTATCCTAATTCTATCTATTTATATCATTTATGAGTTCACTACGTAATAATTTATAATTATACTTGTTACATTTGTTTCAATGTATACTATTTATATATCAATCTTTAATAATTTACATTAGTATATAAAAAACATATATTTAATTTAATTTGATTTTAAAAAGAAAAAAACACACATCAGGGAAAAGATTGTGTAAATTTTAAGTGAGTAGACTATAAAAGAACGCATTTGAATACAATTGTATGGTCTAATTTGTATTTTAGCTAGCCTGCTAGTTGTTGTTGATTGAGATGAAAAATATCAAAGGGGAATGTATCTAGCTACTGTATTTTAAATTAAATCTTCTTCTTTTTCTTTCAATCTTCATCTTTTTACTAATTAAAGTCTTCCAGTAGTCAATCTGCTGCTTTAATCTTGGACCCCATCTTTAGATTTAAGTGTATTAGTTTATGGTAAGACGCCAATTTAGAATGTTATTATCATGTAACTTATCCTTATTTGCAGCTTAATTTAATCTGAGTGAATAAGAATTTGATTTCCTTAATAGTAGTAATGTAGTACAGTACATTGCTAGATATAGTTTCTTGTTTTTCATTAGGGATCCATGAAAGTAGCTTTAACTTGATCATGATTGGTGGGCGGGAGCCAGGACCATCTAATCAATTCAAGTCACGACAGATCATAATATGTTGATAACCCCATCACACAAGTGTTGAATCTGCTAACTAAATTATTCGACATTCATATTGTTAAATTTTTTTTTTTTTAAGCTTCATCAATAGTAAGTTACAACGCTAGGGCTAGAGCCGTGGAAGCCACTACTCTAAGTGGTTACCAAATGTCCAAATGTCTCAACGCATTAAATTAAAAAAAGGAGCTAGGTTGATTATCCTCTAATTCTCGACACTAGGCATATTGATATTGGAATTTTTTATTATTGAGAGTTGGGGTCATTCTCATGAGCAAAACATTGCATATTAAAAACCTAATGGTAATTGGTAAGTACTAAGTAGGTAGTATTATGTGCTAGTAGGTAAATAAAGGTGAATTTTTACTAGGAACAAAAAAATATAGATTATAGAAAGATTTTGCTCAATCTACCAACCATATTAAATATTATAAGATTAAGGTTAGTAATACACTAATGTATAATGTATGGTGGACCGACATGTACATGCATGCATGAGCCAAGCACGAGCTGCAAGACTCAACAGAATATTGTGCCTGGTTGGTGGTGGGCTAGACTCGGGCTTCTTTTTTCTAGCGACCGTTGCAATATGACAGGGACGACACACGCTTCGTTACAACTAGCTTAGCACCGCCTAACTAGGCGGCCCGACAACATGATTCTACTTGTGGGTCATAATGTGCAATTGACTGATATATTGGTGAGACGGCACAACATGAGAACACTTTAATTTGTCAATCCTAATTAGAGACAGAATCAAAACATGTCACGTGGCAATGCACTAACCTTATAGGCTTATATAATTGTTTTAAATTTTTTATTTTTTTTTAAGAATCATAGTTCCTTCTTGAATCGTGATTTTGAATTATCTAACAGTCACTTAAACATAAATGTCCAAACTTATTAAATATAATATTTGTATATCATCAATTAATCCTATTCACCAAAACTTGTTAGATCGTATTTGAATCTAATTTTAGCTATGAACTAAACTCGATCGTCCTTGTCTTAAATTGTTACCTAAACATGAAGAAGACACATACCAATAGTCCCTTTTGTTCCCTTTAGAAATGATTACGTATAGGTTGACATGGAACCTTAGGGATGAAGGTAATAATAAGCAAGAATAAGGAAGAAAGAATGTTAAGTTGCATAAAAACATGATATCTTATTTCTGACAAAAAATGGACATACAAAAAGATTAAGATGCCCACTTAGATAGTCACTTCACAAGTTCACAACACTACTACACGTTCTGTGCATGGAAAAGTGGTTAACAGGATATTCTCATTGATTTGCTTCCTTTATTTTTATTTTTTTTCATCAAAGATTATTACTCAATCGTAGTTACTAGCTTAGCTAGCATAAAAGGGTCGATTGACCCCTAATTATCAACAACCCCTTATGTGCCTACCCCATGTGATGCTTTTTTTTTTTTTTTTTTTTTTTTTTTAAATTTTAATTTTTTTATTTATTAAAAAAAAAAAAAAAAAAAAGTCGATATGTTTCTAGTGTTTCTATATTATAGGTTAAACTTCCACCCCACCACAACAATTTATCCAACCATATTGATTATAGGTGAAATCAAGCTCAATCAATTCCATGGTTTTTTTTCTTTACTTTTATGTGAAAATGTTGTTCATCTTTATATTTTATTTGAGTGTAATATGTAGGGATCGGGCGAAGTTAATTATAAAGGCACAGATCCACCTTATGTTTTAGGTCCCGCAAATAATCAATTTATATCATCACAAATTAATGGATTGCTAGATTGTGGGTTCATAATATGTGACATGTGTCATTTGTCTCCTTCCCTTAGCTTCCATTTTTTATACTTATATACAATTATCTATTAGTAGTAATTAATGAGCGGATATCCTTAATGAGCAAACAATACATTTAGAGTATATAAGGATGGCTTAGAGTACGTATAAGGATGCCCAAAAGACTAGATCGGAAAGAAGAAGTTAAAAAGAAGTAGACATAGGCACACAACACACAAGGAGTATAACCTAACTTTAATTCAATACGGAGTACATCAGTGCCTGAGATATTATTGCAAAAAAAAAAAAAAAAAAAAAAAAAAAAAAAAAAAAATCACTATTTACTTGCAAAAACTTTTGTATACAACCGGTTTACACTAATATTAGTGTACATCAAGTAGTATAAGGGTAACTTTTAGCTAATTTTAGGGTAACTTTTTGCCTGTTTTTGGGTAACTTTAAACATAATACAATTTTTATATCAATAGACAACAAGAAAAGTTTTATAAAGGTAATTTAATTACATTCATCACTAATAATTGATTTTTAATCATTTAAAATGTGATTCTTTACTAATAAAGTGTAGATAATTTTTACGGGTCACATTTTTATTAATGCTAAGGTTCAATAATTGGAGAGGATCGGATATTCATGCATACGTTTGCAATAAATAAATCAATGAGGAAGTATAGTCGTATAGGGGAGATCAATTGAAGAAGTCATTTTATGAATGAACATAAACATGTAAATGATTTCATGAACTGTGGTGTTGAATGATATTCACATCTCCATCACTTTATCACAATAATCACATTGATGATTACGTTTATAATTGGAAACTATCAATACTAACATATTAATTGAAATTCTATGATCTCCTTCATTAGAGAGATAATTTTCATCATATCCTAATAATGTTGATTTTCCAAGTATTATTCTCTCAATTTTTGGCTTCTTTTCTTTTGTGGGGATAGTGGAATAGTGAATTGTTATTTTATTTGGTTTCCAATTGCAATTTTGTTAACATTGATACATCAAATCACATTAAATTAAAAGACATGCATGATCTTAAATAATATCCGGTTGTATGTATTAGATGATGAATAAGGGAACGTGTGTTATTTTTTCATCACAAATAAACTGTACTAAAGAGATTTGCATAAGGAAAATGCTGATAAGAAAGTGACATTTAGGGTGTTGTATAGTATGAGATTTTGGAAGCATTTCAGTGCTGGAACTAAGCACATAAATAAACAATAATGCACATATTTATGTTTTGTATGTAAAGACTAAAGATCAATAAGAGTGAGCTTAAGATGATCATAAATAAACACGTACTTAATATGATGTATTCAACACTTAAGTAAATGTTAGTATTATAGTCATATTTCACTAACACGAATACAAATTGCCAAGGGCATGCCAAAATTGAATTCAGCATGTAACCTTTTGTACAGGAGACACTGAAAGAAAAATGAAATTAGAAACCTAAAACCAATATACGAAATTAAACTTCATTTCTGGTATTTTTGTATGGTTGATTATAATGCATTACAAATTTGTTGGTATTTATATCGTGTCACTCATTAGCATAATGACATCAAGAACACTGTTAATTAAGGCATTAACCCATTTAATTAATAATCAACCATCAAAAAATTGCCAAAAAGTACCATACACATTCAAATTATATGTCTTTTAAAGTTGGACTCCATTACTAATTTTTTATCTGATTTTTGCTAGAGAGTAAAGAGTTGTTCTATATCAAAAGGGACCACAATAGCAAGTGATTTCAATTCCAAGAATCAAAATGTTTATAAGAGTCAGAGATAATCAGGCATTACCACTCTTTTCTCTTCTGCCAATCATCAATTATTAATGTACGTTTTTTTGGTTTTGGGTGGTCATTGGTCGGTCAATAATTAACTTTTGGTTTCATACAAAAATTAAAGACAAGATTTATAAAAAATTTAATCTTATGCCTTTGGTACCAATTCAATTATATTATCCCTATTATTTACTCGTATTAATTTAGTATTTAGCATAATCTATTGTCAAATACGAGTACGTACAAAATAAATAATTTGCGGTATATATAAATTAGTTCAACAGCATAGCATAACATAAGTTTTGTAAATTAAAGAATGTGTTTGAGCAAAAGTTTGACAAAATTGAATAAAAAACAAAAATAAGTAAAGTGTCAAATTAACTCAAGATCTCAAATTCAATCAAATATTAGCATAAAGATAACTAAGGAATCCTAACAATATTTCCCTAAATATTATCTTTACATAAATATAATATTATCTCAACATAAAGTAATTAAGATTCAGCAAAAGAAGTTGACAGGAATAGAATGCTAATTCATGGCATAACAGTGTTACTACGAGCTAAGCTAAAGTGCATGATTTAGGCTAATTATTTATGGCATCTCTAACAGTATTAAGCTAAAGTGCGTGCTTAGTATTTAGGTCTAGGCTAGTCTAGTTTACTGTTAATTTTAATTAGCTGAAGTTTCCACACACACCCCAAAAATTAAAAAGTACAGTAATTAAAGAAAAATACAAGCAGTAAAGAAAATAAAGAAATGAATAAATAAATTACCTGAATTTTGATTCTTTTTTTTTGCAATATGGAAAAACAGGAACATAAAGTAGATTTTTTTTTAAAATCAAAGGTGCACGTTGAAAATCCTTGCAGCACTTGTCCAAGTCCAACATTTTAAAGAAGAGGCTAATTTAACTAACCCACAATTCTTGCTTGCTTGTGTAGTTGTGTGATACTCCCTAGCTTAGAGGCCGCGCATTTTTTGTACATAGTAGTGTATTTTGGGGTTGACCCGGTGTATTAATCAGTGGTACATACTACGTAGTAGCAATGAATCAATAATAAATGTATGGAGAATGATTTATAAAGCACTGTGGGATACAATATATATAACGAGATATTTTTTAAAAAAAAAAAAAATACGATACGGAGTATTAATTAGAGTGATTAGCATGTAATTTTGTTTGCTTTACTAAGATAATATTAATACAGAGTAATTGTTTAGGGGTATATATACGGAGTATGTATTTTTTTAAAAAAAATAAAAAAAAATTAATAATATGGAATATTGAGTACTTCAACTAACCCTAATTTCAAAGTAGACAGTTCTTTAATTAATTAATCGGAAAAAAAAAAGGTAGAAAAGCAGCAAAAACAATAATTAATCAGATGGAGCACCTTACATAGACCACGTGCATGCAGCATGCATCTAATGCACGTTCATGTGTACGGTACTTCTATTACTTTAAGGTTTAAACGTAAATTCTCGTCAAAAATAAAAAAAAAAGTTTAAACGTAAATTCTTGCATACGGAGTACGGAATAGTAGATGAGTATTTCCTCTGTATTTTTTACCATACTTCTTTTAGTTGCATTACTTGCATACGGAGTATACAATTTGTAAATTATGTGTTTGCAAAAAATTGTTTTAATATCTTAAAATACACAATAAAATGAAGTTGACAATGCAAGATAATTACCGTATATTTTATCTAACATTATATTTTATCTAACATTATACGGAGTATTAACTCTATATTTGTTTTAGCTTTGACCATATGAATAATAAAGAGGGGAAAATAGAATTTCGCCCAAGTCTAGACACAATCACATTTACTTTTCAATTCTCTTCAGCCTAATTTGTTCACTTTATTTACACTTATTTCAAGTCTTGTAATATATATAAGTTCAAAGAAGTTCTAATATGAATATATGATAAATTCAGGAAAAATAAATTTTGATAAGGTTTAACCAAATTTAAATTCAAATTTAAAGGTTTAACACTAATTTTGTTGTAAAATTGAACTTTAATTGATAAGTATGATAACCCGTATCAACTTGTCATAACTTAGTTTAATTTTCATGAACTTACCTTATCTAATATGAACTTATTATCTATTACTTGTACCTAACTTTATTTATTGAATATATGATAATAAGGACTTGTAAAGCGGCATATTTATTAAAAAATAATAAATAAATAAATAAAAACATAAAATATTAGTATAAGATGCATTTGACTACACAAATATGATACATACAAAATGGAGATATAAAATTGCGTTGTCATGTTTGAATTTTCAAACAATTGAATGAACTTATTAGTTCTTTGATTGAATGAACATGGGTATTATCTAATTTATTGTACCGCGTTTAAATGATATAAGAACATGGCTATGAGAGTAGACTATGAATTAGTGTTGACTTTTTTTTTTGGTTTCTAATTGTATTTTCCAGCTGAATTATTTCACTTTTAATTTGATAATGATCCATTTCATTATATTATCCTTCTAAACACCCCATATCAAACTTAAATAAATCTCAGTACTTTATAAGAATTTAGAATTATGTTATGTTGATCATCATTTTTGTAGCTTTCATTTTTTTTTCATACTTGCTTTTGGTTATTTGAAGAATTTGAAGTTTGAAAGTCTCACCATAATATATTTCTATTAAAAAGACCAAAAAATAACGCAATTGTTATTTTCCAAAGGAGGAATAATGGTAAATCAGAAAAGTAATTCGAAGGTAGTAATTGCGGCCTTTGCGGAGCTTCAAATAGTACCACCTTTTGTCAATTTTGTGTATAGACATTAGACAACCAACATGGGCAATATAAGGAATGAACATTTTGGTATGTAGATTATTGCATTGATTTTAAGTAGATTGAGAGCATGGGCAATGTTGGAAAGGACACATGAACTTTTTTCTGTATTCATTTATTTATTTTTACTCCATTTTATTATTTTTACTTTTTTTTATTTGTTGGGGAAATGAGTAATCTTGCTCAAATGAACTAGCTAAGGTAAATAATAGATACGGAGTACTTCGCATTACAGATGGGGGGTAGATCTTCTAATTAAATCAATAATCTTCATATGGTTCACAAGCCCCATTCCAAAATATCAAGCCAAAACATCGTGGACATTTATTAAGGTTTAACATGATGTACAATGTGCATAATACATACAAGTGACACAAGTATGGAACAATCAAACCTTTTTTTTTTTTTTTTTTTTTTTTTTGTTCACATACCTTGTACAAAGTAAGTAAATCAGAAATATATAATCACTGATATTCAATATATTACGGAGTAACGTTGAAATTTATGGAAAAAACTTGATATTTGCTTAATTTTTAGCATTAATAGTTTATTATCTATATATGGAAAGACAGAAATAGGCTTGTAAAATTGGTAAAATAGCAGCTGAGTCCCTGAAAAAACATGGAGTTAAGCTCCACCAACCAGCGATCAAAAAGTGGCAAGTGTGACAAAAGTGTCAGATCAAGTAGCGTGGCGGACCCAACTGAATTAGAGAATCGTAACGGTAAAAATTAACCAAACAATTTTTTTTTGGGCGGTGAAATTCAGGTGATTGACACAGAATCTTTTACACTGTTAAAAATCACACATTCATGACCTTTTTTTTTTATCTTATTTTATTTTTATTTTTTTATTTTTATTTTTTATTTTTTCTTTAGTGGGTGTCAAAGGCTAAACGGCAATATCAATAATTTTATGAGGGTCAAGAAATTTATTTATAGCCATTAAAGGCTACAAGTACCTAGTGCCAAAGGTTTATTCTTCTTGCATAATTTTTTTTTTTTTTTTTTTTTTTTTGTAGCACTTGTTTAATTTGTTTCATTAGAGTTTGTCTAAATTTAATAATTAATGTGGACGTATATTGTTTGAATGTATGTGGTTATTTGGTTAACATGGTAGAGTAGTGTCATCGCTTTCCATCTACTATATCTTTGAGATATAAGAATCAAATTCTACTGGTCTCATTTGATGGATTTCTCTTTGATTCACCCTTGGATGAGTCTCCTTCTTATACTATTTAGTTGTATTAACTTTTATTCGTTTCACCCTATTTATTTACTAGATGACCTTCAATCATGTTTGTTGATCCAATTATTTTATCGATCAAAATCGAGTTCATTCAAAGCCACTTGCTAAACTAAATTTATTTCATATGAGGTATTAATTAAAATTTATTTTCATTAATCATATATGACTCTGATTGTTAACAACTTTTTTTTTTTTGTTAAATGTATAGATTGACTATCATATAATGACCTACATGCAAAATTTTCCTTTACTAGAGATTGAGAGAGAAATATAAATATTTATTACCTTAGGACTCACCTATCATATTCTAAATTTATAAGTTACAGTAATCAAGACACATGTAGTAGTAAACTTTTCTATATTTAAAGGAAACTTTACAAGCAATAGATTTATGTATATGGCCATTGCCGTCGACATGAAGATAATATAAACTCTTGCATTTCAACCAAAAAAAATTATGACTTTGCCAATTTTCTTGATTTGAAAATTACATATTGTATTTTAATATTCTAGATCACATAAAACCTCTTATTTAATTAACTAATCAATTTTTTTTAACAATGAATACTTTGCAAAGATTTGAAACCACATGGGATGTCAGTTGATCTCAAATTATTAATGTTAAACACCCCAATTAGAAATGTACGGATACACATATTATAATAAGTTTGGTGAATATACAAATAATTCAATGAAGTAAATTTTCTTAGTAAAAGTCTTCAAAAAAAAGAAAAAATTTTCTTAGTAAAATTCTTTATTCATTACCTTTACAGAGCAATATACTCTTAAAAGTTCAATAAAAATGTTTTTTATTTTTATTTTTTATGATTACATAAATTCGAGTAAATTTAAATATAAACAACATTATATTACTAGTAATACACATGTCTGACATAAGGATTTTAACTAAAAAGATCTGAAGTTGAAAAAGTTACCATTATTATTTGCTGTTTTACTATTAAACATTTTCTGTTCCCTTTTGCAAACCAGCTGGATTTGGGAACGGTTGTGGAAATTTCCCTTTAAAAAAATCACATGCCACTAATTATTTTTTATTTTTTATTTTTTTCTTCAAAAACCCTAAATAAAAAAATCTAAACTTTATAATTTAGCTTTATTTTTTCTTGTCATTTCTCTCAATTTCAAGCCTACCTCTGTTCTATATATTCTCCCCTCAATAATCTCAAAAACCTCTTCCTCCTTTCTTCTTCCTCCTACTTCTAGATTTCTGCTTTTCTTTCTACATTTTCTCCCTCTTCTTTCTCTCTCTAGATTCTTCCTAAAGCCCCTAGTTTCTGTTCCCCTGTTTTTGCTCTGTTTTTGGCTTAATTAAAGTCCCAAAAATCCGAGCTTTTTTCTCTTGAAAGAGAAAACCCATCTCATAAAAATCCAGTCTTTTCTTGTTATTTGCATAAAGATCCAATCTTTATTGTTCTTGAGATCTGAAACTCTGTTTTTTTCCCTCTAATTTGCAGTTCATGCTTATTTAAAATCTGGGTTTTTAATGTATGATATTAATGACTCCAGTTCTTAGTGAAATTCTTCGTTCTGGGTTTATGATAAATTCCTCTTTAAGGCGCAGGACCCACTTAGTTCAATCTTTCTCTGTTGTTTTCCTTTACTGGTTCTATGTTTTCTCATAAATTAGCCTCTCATTTTGCTTGATTTTCATCTTTATATTTAGTTTTTAATTATAATCACATAAAAAAAATCATAAAAAAAAACTTTTTTTTTTTTTTTTTTGTTTTCAAAATTTCTTTAATTGGGTCCTGCGTCCTGTAAATTGTATAGATTTATAGATATTAAAAAAAAAAAAAAAATCCCATCTTTCAATTTTGGTTAATCTTGATTGATGGCGAGTTCGAGCAACAATTCGGCGACGAGCAGTCAGATTCAGAACTCAGGATCTGAAGGAGATTTACAGCAAATGATGGATGAGAGGAAAAGGAAGAGAATGGCATCAAACAGAGAATCAGCAAGAAGATCAAGAATGAGAAAACAGAAGCATATTGAAGATCTGATGGTTCAAGTTGATCAATTAAAGAGAGAAAATAATCAGATTCTTCAAACTACAAATCTCACAACTCAACAATTTGTTAATGTTGATGCTGAAAACTCTGTTTTAAAAGCTCAAATGAATGAGCTTAACCAAAGGCTTCAATCCCTCAATGATATCCTCAATTACATGAATACCCTTACTACGGGGGTTAACGGTAACTGTCACGGTAACGGTAACGGTAACGGAAACACCGCTTTCGAGGATGATTCTTTGGACATTATTAGCCATGATGATTTGGGTGATTTTGGTTTTATCAATGGGTATTATGGTAATTTCACTCATAATACTAACAATGTCATTGGTGCTAATAATCCTTGGAACTTGGTTTATCTCAACCAACCTATCATGGCTTCTGCCGATGTCCTCCAATACTAAAAAAACTATATTAAAAAAAAAAAAAAAAAAAAAGCCCTTCTCATTTTTTAGATTTTTTTAGTATTTGTTGGAGGTGAAAGTTAGGCGCGGGGGTTATTATTGCAAATCAAGTTCCGCCAGAGTGGAAGACTAAGTATGATTATAATTAAGTGGTGGGCTAATTCTATTTTTTTTTTAAATCTAATTTTTTTTTTTTTTAATTAGTATCATCAAATTATCATCAAGTGACACTACAAGGGGTAGGTGGTCCATTTTATGATGGAAGAATTTGTTGTTTAAAAGGATATTCACGTGCAAATGACGGCTCTAAGGTGTTCTAGAATGTTGTATTTAAGTTCATTGTTGAATGTAAATTTACCATGGGAGGCCTTTTTTGACGAGGTTTACATGAGTAAAACTTTGTGATGTAATGAATTGATCTCCATGATAGCTTTAGGCTAGGGCAATCAATGGGGTATGATGATATTGATGATGTAATTTGGAATCTTAAGATATTTATTTATATTATATATTGATCATATTAGCGACCTTAATCATGTTGCTTTGTTTAAGCCTTTTGTTGTTGCTTACCTAATTATTTGATGTTTAGCTTTACCTCAAAAGTCGCGATCCTTTGTCTTTACTCTCAATTATTTCAGGTGTATTTGTTATATTGATGCTTCATTGCATATTATGTTAGGTAATTAATAGCGAGTGAAATGTTTTTAATTACCGTTAATTGATAGTAGATCATAGTTAGACATGAATTTAGGGTAATATTGGTTTATAGTACAGGGCTGGCAATCCCTAACTCGACCCGATAATCCGAATGAACCCGACCCGAAGTTACTGAGAGAAACCCGAACCCGACTCGATCCGAACCCGAATAACCCGAATTCGACCCGATTTGACCAAAATTTCATATTTCGTAATAATATTAAGTTTTACACTATTTTTGATTGTTTCTGAGCATAACCCGAAATTGACCCAAAATCTGACCCGAACCCGACCCACTGACCCGAATTGCCACCCTTACTTATAGTAGTTGCTTATATATTAGGCAATGATATAGATTCATTTCTTATAGGCAAAGAAAGAGTTTAGTGCAAATACTCAAAAACTTTGTTTTCAAAAGTGTTGTGTAATTTTGGTAATTGATTCTAGGTATGGAAGGCAATTCCAAATATTTAACGCTAATTTAAGTGGGGAGTGAATTTGATATCACCAAAGTATGCAATTTTCATATGTTTTGATCTCCATCGTTTTAGTTTTCATTTCTATTTAATTATGTATTGGTATTTTATTTTATGGCGATAATGACACCAACGATCCCTCAATTATTCCAAACAAAAAATTGAGGTACCTTCTTCTTTTGGCTTTAAGTGCGTGTGTGTGTGTAGGGGGGGGGGGGGGGGGGTGGGGGGTTGGCGGTGGTGGTTATTCCAAGGGGTAACTCGTTCAAGGACGGTCAATTACTTTATATTCTAGCCAAACAATTGGTTGATATAATTTTAACATTACTGCAATATAATTTTTAAATTTATGGTAAGACATATGTAGAGACTACAAGAATGAATACATTACTCTTACGAATTTTGACTAATTTATAGTATAAGTTGAACACTCAATATATCAAGCATTTAGTGAAAAATGAGAAATGTACAATGAAATTTTTTTTACAAGAAAAAAAGAGATTAAATCAATGAAGCAAAAGCACATAAAAAAATGCAATTGTCTATTTACTCCGACTGAAATCAACTAAGATATATGGCAAGTAATTGATAGAATTTTACCTTCAAATTAAAATGTCCTATTTTTTTGTGTGGAAATGGGATCTAATAATCCCTTGTTATCTCTGCATTGATCTTAACTACTCTACTCTTAAGGATCCCTTGTAATGTCATTTTTTAATCCATTCATATATACAAAATACAACTAGTTCTTCACCAAAAAAAATATAAAAATATATGCAACTAGTTTATGTATCTAGGTGCTGAATTTTTACTTCTAGCTTCCGAGTTCCAATAGTTCAAAACAACTTAATTATTTTAGGTCAAATATTGAGATTCTTAACTTCCCACTTTAATTTTTTTTTTTCTTTTTTTGTAAATAATCTTATTTATGATAACTAGAAATGTTTCCCCAACAATATAATAACTTATGAGTCAATCAATTTATCTAGAGATTTTGCCTTTGTATATACAAATTGCAATGAACCATATTGACATTACTCCTTGGATCATGTAACGTGTGTTCAATATGGCTTAACCTCGACAATCATCCTAAAAGCCTTAAGAATACGTTTTGTTTCTATAACTATCACATATACTTCATGTATGTTAGAACTTGAAGCCTTTCACCATACTTGATAATTAATAATACGATCATAGCTAGTTGTAGAGTACGAGTTAGCAAGAGAAATCCAAACCTGACGCTGAACAAATCTAAATTAATCTTGGCCTAATTGAACTCGTTGTTATAATGTTATTACAATTTATTAGGTAATTTGGATATGACGTACATTGTTTAACTTGCCCAATAATGAACTCATATTTTTTTATAAATCAAATGCGGGGAAGAAGATAACTTTAACTAGTATGCTTACTATAACACAGTTCACCCTTTCGAAAATGGTGCGCCAAGTATATTTAACCTTTTAAATCAATCTTTATGTATAGCGAAATGATTCATGCATGCAAATCACTTAAATAGCTCTATTTTATCAATGGAAAGTAGAAAGTATAAGCACTATACATTATATACTCGTCCCATTTATGTCTTTTATGAATGATATTAGCTACAAAACTTTGATCTTAATTGGTTAATAAGATAAAATATTAGGTTACATAAGTATTTAATTAAAAATAAAAGGCGTCAATCAATAAGTTAAAGCACCACACTAAGTGACTGAGTGTACTTTTTTTTTGGATCAATGCACTTGCATGAATTTTAGTAATTTTTTTAATAACTTGTGTGGCTTTTATTGTTTAAGAAGAATTTATTTGGCTTGTTCTTCTTCTTTAATTTATTATTTTTATCTTTTAAAATAATTAGAAAACACAATTAAAAAACACCCAATTAGGTTTATCAAAAAAAAAAAAAAACACCCAATTAGAAAATAATTTTTACAGGATATCCTTGTCGTCCACTAGTATAAGTTTGACTTGTTAAATTCAATGTACCATGATATAGACTATAGAGTATTAATCTGGCCAATTTTTTCCAAAAAAATTGTCTCCTTTTATTTTATGAATATTGATAAATAAATACTGATCAACTGCAGCACCGCCCATAATTTTTGACAGGTTTGTATTTATTACATACAACATAATTAATAAATGCCAATCAATTATTATCAAAATTACATCCTTAAATATTGAATCAAATGTTTTTTCGCATGCATATAATCTTTCCATTTTTCTCACATGTATTTTTTTTTTTTTTTTTTTTTTTTTTTTACAAAGGATACAAACAGATTACATATTAATACTAAAGCTAATAAGGTTAACCGCCGCTTCTCCAGCTATAAGATGAGCTCTTTGAACGCGCTGACGATCCGCCTTGTGTGCACTACAGAACTGAAAGGTTGAGGCAAGATGCTGAATCTTGCGGATAAGCCAAAGGTAAGCTATGTTACCTTGGCCATCACCCCGTAGGAGGGAAACAAGATTACACGAGTCAGTAAACACCGTGAGAGAATGAAACCCCTTATCAAAAGCCCACTGTAACCCATACAAGCATGATAGAGCCTCCGCGTGTAAAGCTGAAGAACATACCCCGAAGTTACTTCCACCAATGATCCGATCATCCAACGGTCATCATTATCCAAGCACCACCCCATACCGGCATGTTGAGAATCTTTGAACCAAGACCCATCTATTTGCATAGACTGTAAAGCACTCCCATGAGAATTTAGACCAAGCCGAGCTACGAAGAACCCAGGCGGAAAAAGGGGACCACCATCACCCCCCACATCATTTGGGGAACTTGCAAAGGCATCCGACGCTACAAAAATTGAGTGCGATTCCATGACGTCGGCGAACTGAGAATCAAACGGCCGTAATGCGGACGAATCCTGAAAGACTCTAGAATTCCGACATAGCCACAAAATCCAAAGTGTACCAACAAAGGTACCTAAGCGAGTACTAGAATGCCCATCCTGACTAATAAAAAGTCGGATATAATGTAGGATCCAATCTGAGAGAGAAAGGTCTCCATAAAATTCTGAGCGGATACCAAGGCAGCCGCCCCTCCAAACTAATCATGCTATAGTGCACATTCTGAAAAGATGTTGCAAGTCCTCTGGTTCTGAACGACAGAGGTCACAGAACACATCTTGAATCGGAACACCTCTGTGAAGGAGCTGAACCTTAACTGCAAGAGCCCGGTGTAGCAGTTTCCATAAAAAGAGCTTCCATTTAGGTTGTATCTGGAGAGACCACAGAACTTTCCAAAAGGAATCAGTACGAGAAGGTTCCGAAACAGGAGAAAGTTGCTATTGCAGCATTGCATAACCTGTTTTCACTGAGTATGTTCCAGATGGGGTGCTCGCCCAGAATCGAAAGTCTTCCTGAGTCGTATCAGGTACCTCCATGGCGAGGATTGTAGAGGCGGCCGTTGGAACAAACCAGTCAACTACCTTAGTAGTATCCCACAGCCTTGTCTGAGGATGGATAAAAAAATTAACCATTTGCGCAGCAGAGCTTGACAAAGGAATTCCGGGTTTGAACTCCGGAACACCGCCATTGACCCACCTGGCCGAACCATCTAGGGTGGAGAGGCCATTACCAATCTTCCAATTGCAGCCTTGTTGTAAAAGAGTCTCTGCCTTAAGTAACCCCCGTAAGGCATACGAATGACGACCAGAAAAGGTACGGCGACTATGAGGATTGTTGGACAGGAAGGTAGTACGCGCACCGAAAACTTTGGAAACTAGCAGCTGTGGATTAGAAAAAATTCTCCAAACCTGTTTCATAAGCAATGCCTTGTTTAAGGAGGACAGACATCGAATGCCTAGGCCACCCAAGCCACGAGGAAGATGCATTGTGTCCTTATTAACCCAGTGCATACCCTTAGTTTCCGAATGAGCCCAGAAGAATCGCATAAGTAAGGAATCAATTTTCCCAGTAACCGAGACAGGTAACTCATAGCAAGCGAGAACGTGGGAGGCCATTGCTACAAGGATAGAGTTAATAAAAATTAACTTTTGCGATTGTGACAACCGGATAACATTTAAACAGTTAATCCTTCCAATGATTTTGTCGATAATGAACTGGAAGTGGTCCTTCTTCTTTCCCACAAAGTCAATAGGAGCCCCTAGATGATGATCAAGCACCTGCACAAGCTTCATTTGAAATATCGATTTGAGCCCTGCTTGAGTGGAGGAACTGACATTCGGGCTAAACTTAATCAAGGACTTTGACAGGTTTAGCTCTTCTCCTGAAATCTTCGTAAACCGTTGAATGATCTGCATGATATTAGTACAGGAAGTGGACGTTGCCCGAAAAAAGATGAGCGCGTCATCCGCAAAGAATAAATGCGAGATGGTAGGGCTCGATCTAGATAGCTTAATTCCTTGAAAAAGCTTCATATCCTGTCCTAGGTGCAACATACGAGAGAAAATATCCATGCAGAAAAGAAAAAGATAAGGAGAGATGGGATCACCCTGCCGAAGACCACATTGTGGTTTAAAAGGAACTGAGGTTGTACCATTGATCAAGGATTTGTAAGAAACCGTGGCGAGGCATTGTTGGATCATCTGAAGCCAACGTGCCGGAAACCCATAGGCTTTTAAGACCTGCAAAAGAAAACTCCAGTGAATTCTATCATAAGCTTTGCTCATATCAATTTTGATTGATGCAAGCCAATTAGTGCCAGATTTTGAACAATTGATTTTCTCCATTAATTCGTGGCTCAACAAAATATTATCTGTCATAACACGTCCTTGAACAAAGGCGTGCTGAGAATCTGAGATGAGAAGAGGAAGATACTGGCGTAGCCTGCCCACCAAGCACTTAGAAGCGCATTTTATCTCACATGTATAATTGTTACAAGTACATTATAATTAGTTATCCTTTACTCTTTCAAGGACTACACTAGCTCTACTTTATAGCATTTCTACACTTAGCTTCTTTTTTCGTTATATATATTCAGATTCACCATGTCAAGCTTCAACTAGCAATATGATCGAATTTGCGTCTCATGACTTGAAAGAATGTCACGAGATTAAATCCTACTTAATCCTATTTGAGGGTAGGGAATTCGTTATCCTATTATTTAAGTCATTTAACTTAGATTTCGATAAGTCTAACTTATAAATTTAGATTAAATTGACTTGTAAGTTGTAAAAGGTGATGATTCAATAGAGTACTTCTCCTTCTATTACAAATACATTTCGATATGTATTTGTACAACCTTGATAGAAAGTGGTTTGCTTAGCTTTTGGTAGTCTTCTATTGGCAATAAAGATTTATTTAATTAGGTACAAGTAGGGGAAGATAGAACCACTAAAATCATGAGAAAACAATCAGCTAACTCATTCTAGCAATATACGGAGTATAATAATTTATGAACAAGACTATATTAGTAAATAATAAGTGGTTTGAACACCTTTCACAACTCTTAATAAGGCAAGATATAAACAAACAACCAACATTAGGAACTTATCATCAATATTAAAATTATTCAAGGACAATCGATCTTAGAAATTATAACATTTTTTCGTTTATATCATTTGTCCTTTATGACCCTCTTCACACCAAAATATAAATAATGACATTAAGACTTTGTAAATTAAAGGAAGCTAATTAAGAGGGTATTCATTAATTTTCACACCGTATCATGTTGCCGCATAAACTTATTGGTTAGTGATGATTAATCCTTAATAGATAATCTGTCAAAATTGGATGCTTGACAACAATACAATCAATTTGGATGGGTTAGTTTGTATGTTAACGTCGTATAATAATAAAAAAAAATTGTTTCAAGAGTGAAGACAAATAAGAGAACTAATAATAATATTGTTGAGTTTGATGAGTTCACAAATCACAAAACACAATTAAAAATAGATTAATGTCGTCTACTTTGTATAGACAACAAAAAGATGATGTCGTATGCTTAAAGTTGGCCAAAATTGAAGAAATTAGCCCACTTGAAGTTAGAGGAAACGTAGCAATTTTATTTTTACGGGTGCAATTTGAGTCTTTTCCCATATTTGAGAATTCCCATTGATTAACTTCAAAATTAAGTAAAGCGATTTAATTAGGGTATTTATCTAGTGGGTGAACCTTGGTTGGGAGATCCTTCAAATTATATGAATCATTAATTGTCATTAACTCATTATGTATGTAGTTGTCTACTTATTTGTTCCATTTGTTGACGTTTGTACATATGTCATATTGCCACGTGGCACCCTCCCTCTTTTAATTACCTTCACTCCATGGTTTCACCTTCCACACTGTCAAATACAAAAATGAAAAATTGCAAGTATTGTATTAGTATTATTGGTAGTATGTGGTACAAAGCATTTTTTGTGTGTGCTTTGTCAAATATATATATTTCATCTGTTAGCTAATATTATAACGTTTTTATCTTATGTTATCAGCAAATTAAGGGCCTGTTCATATTTACTTAATTTCAGTTCAGTTCAATTCAGTTCAGCTCCAATCAGTTCAGTTCAGTTCAGCTCTTAATTTCCCTCTCACATAAAATATTCATTTCTGCTCAATTCAGTTCAGTGTAGTTCAGTTTAGCTCCAATCAGTTCAGTTCAGTTCAGTTCAGCTCCAATCAGTTCAATTCAGTTCAGTTCAGCTCAATTCAGTAAATGTGAACAGGCCCTGTGTAACATTTTAATTTTGGTAAAGTTATTACTTTCCATCTCGCTCTGTCCTCAATTGATTATTACGAATTTACGACTATGGACAAAGTTTTTCATTTCCTCGATTCTTCTTTACATAGGCCGTGTTTCCCTTATAATTATGTCATTTTAATGTAATGTTACGGAATATAAAAAATTGTATGGATGGGGATCGAAGAAATTGACAATTGAAGGGCAAATACACTACTACATACTATCATATGATATGATATGGTAGGAATCATATGATGATACTTTATCAATTGATAATTAGGATTTGATTGGCCGGTGATCGCATGTTAGAAAGGAGGAAAAAAAGAATTAATTGACAAATTAATTTTGCTCAATTGTTTAATTAGATTATGTTGCAGTTCAGGAAAAACCAATCAAAAATCATGTCAATAATATTATGTTAGAGATGATGGAAAGCACATGGCCAGCCAGTTTCTAAGAAGACATTGTCCTTTCGTTGCTTAATTTAGGCATTTAACAATAGTATATATATTGTTGGAAGTTTAATTAGTTAAAGTATCAATTATTCCCTGATTCATAATTACGTAAGTAATTTTAGTCAACAAAATTTGATTAAAAATATAAGTAATTCAAAAAAATCAATAAAATATTATTTCCAAAAAAAATAAAAATAAAATAAATATCAATACAATATTATGCGTTACTTAAATTATGATATTGTATTATTTGAACACTATTAAATTTACAACTTTGTACTAAAATCGTATCATAGATTGATTAAAACTAACTCGAAATAATGTATGTATAGAAAAATACACTATAATATTTACAATTTTATTAATTCATAGAGAATTTAATTGATGATAAGATGTACATTATTGTGGTAGTACGAATTGAAACATTGAGGTAATTATTAATAGTGATTTGTGACATTAATGAGGGGCATACTACGTAATATCATGTTATATATATTGTCGTTGATAAATTGCCGCAAGTCCACAAGATGTTCATCATGTGATGACTAATTAGTTGGAAAGTTCAAAGAATTTTTTAAAAAATAAAGCAGATTGTTTTGTCAATCAACTTTCTAATGAGAACGTCGGCATTAAAGCATTATTATTAGTGTTGTAATACTTGTAAATAATGAAGAGACTGGAGTGAAAATTTATACATTAATTAGTTGATTGATATTATAAAGTTTTACTTAGGGTTGTTATTATTTTTTGTTCACAAGATCGAAATAATTCTAGTCGAATTGATTAAGCTTTAGATTATGCATGAACTTGTGAGTCGACCTTTAAGTATATAATTTAAATCTAATATTATGAATTGAGGATACGAAAATCATGTGGGAGCTCAATAATAGAAATAAATCAAACGAATAATGTTAAAGTACATTAGTCCTTTGAAAATAATAGAACTCGATCTATTCGAACTATCATTAGTGAAGCCTAAAAGCCTTTAATTTTCTTGATTAAGAAGTTAATACACTAACTTGCTTTCATGATCCAATGAAAAAAGTGCTTTTACAAAGAGTAAAAAAAGCTGAAAAAGAAACGATTACTTGGACTTTTGAACAAAGATGCTAGTAAATGAAATGATGATGAGCAAGAACACAAGTGTTAATTTCTTAATATATATTGTTTGTTGAAAGCAACATTGGTCTCATAATTTCCAAAATTAATTATCGATTAATTAAAATGTAGAGTTAAGTTGTACTATTAGATTGTCAAACACGGGAGGTCTGATTCTCTCTTTTTTTTTTCTCTAAAAAAAGATACTAGTACGTACTACGTAGTAAGTAGTGTCCAATAAACTATAACTTGTGAGTTTTATCGTACAAGTCAAAAATATAAAGAAATTAAGAAAAATACTTGCGTAAGATAAGAATAATATCGTACATTGAAAAATAACATAAAGGATGACTATACTAACTTACAAGCCTAATGAACTACTCTAGTTACTACTCATACTTACTATGAGTACCAATTGGTTGTAGGTTTAGAGCTCCGTTCGTTGAGATTTTATGCTTAGGCTCCTTCGAGTTTGCGACAACTTGGTTTATCAAAATTGAAAATGAATATTTAAAAGCGAAAACTTTAGCTTGATGCCTGACCTTACACTTACAAAGTTACTAGTCTACTATGGAGTATCAACTTATTCATTACTTTTGCTACATGTTTTAGCTTTTGTAAAGGGTTATAAGACTTATAACCACAGTTCACACCACTTTGAACATGGACTTTAATTAACATTAAGGGAAGAGTTAAGTACGTACTGAAATTTATATTAATTACTTGTATTTTTTGGTCGGAAAACTTTGTGATAACATACAATAATTTTATACATTATATTACATCAATCTCGTTAGTTTTATATATAGCTTCATTAATACAAATATTAATTTGGATGCATCAACTTGAAGTTTGGAGAAATAATAAATTAGGCAGTCAATTCTTTAACATTGAATTAATTTACGCTTGCATCATAGTTAAAATGACGTGATGTATTATTACTATGACTTGATGAAAATCAAGTTAACAATTAACTTATGCAACTTTGGGAGCTGAACTTTGGACAAAAATTAGAGTAAGGATTTATGGTTTCTTAAAGTAATATTTTTAGTATTGTCTTAGTCAATATTCCGTACTAGTCATCATCAAGGTTACCCTATCAATTTATCTTTATTTATATATCTCATTTCTCTTTTGGAAATGTCTCGATGTCGAAAAAATAATAAAATTTCCTTTTGAAATGAGAGAATATCAATTTATCTTTATTTGTATGTCTCATTTCTCTTCTGGAAATGTCTCGGCGTCGAAAAAATAATAAAATTTCCTTTTGAAGTGAGAGAATGAAAATGATGCATTTATTAAAAAGATTGTTTTAGTAAAATCATGGTTGTTTGAATGTTTTCTTTTTAATAAATGACGAGTTTAAGGCACATACACACGTACCATACAATAATTTCTATGGTGAGCAATAAGCCACTTGAGATAAGCATGTACACAACCTTAGTTTGTTTCACCTTTCCTAAGCATTATAGAAGGCCAACAAATCAAATGACGCATGCCAAATGCCAATTACAAAAAGAAATCAAAAATTATTATAAATATCTATATTACACTAAATAATAATTTAAAATGTAAGTATATACTTAAATTAGGCCTTCAAAATCAATTCCACAAGCAAACTATATATTAAAATATAGAAAAATAAAATATGTAATATGTTATGAGCCCACTTTTTCTTATATCATAACTCAAAACAAAAATAGCACGCATATGGTACAGATACTTAATTAGCAACTTGTTAACTACTTTTGTAGTTTTGTTTTAAATGGCTAAATATATAAAACATATCTTAAATTGAAAGAACATATTTTTTAAAAAGAAAAAAGGGCATTAATTATGAATATAAAAATATAATTGTGGTCCTTCAATACAAATGGCAATTACAAGAAGAATTAGAGATCAAAATAGCAAAACCTCAACATCATGCTGATGAATAGCATGACATAAATAGTCATATAAATTAAGGGCACTAATAATTTTATATCCTTTTAGGGATGATTGCGTTACTAGCATATATGCACTAATTATATTTACTAACATTATTACCTTTGATAAAGTGTATTTTGTAAGCATTGGAAAATGATTTGTCTGTTGTAAATGAAAGAAGCTAGACAAGTAAAGCATTAAACGAGAGAAGGCTAATGATCAATGGTATTTTATTTTACGTTCCACTAACAAGCTAAGGTTGCGAGTTTGATTCTCATACGGAGTAGTATACATATGATGTACAGGATTTTAGGTTATAACTTATAATTGAACGACTATTATGTGAGGGCATCTTGGCATAGATGAATATTACATTTCATGACAAAAAATTATTATATAAAAAAAAAGTTTATGGAATACTCTTTCTCACATTCAAGTATCAACATTTTAGACAAGTTTATTGAAAATGATTTTTAGAGTTTTTTTTTTCCTCTAAATCTAGATAGATACATTAAAGGGGTCTTTTTTTTTTTGGGTAAAGAAAATGGTCAATAAATTTATAGGTAGTCATTGATCACTTAGGACATGTTCTCTTCAGCTTATTTTCAGTTCCAATCCGGTTCAATTTAGCTCCAATAAGTTCAGTTCAGTTCTTATCTTAATTTCCTTCTCTCATAAAATATTCAGTTCAGCTCCAATAAGTTCAGTTCAGTCAATCAGCACAGGCCCTTAGTCGACAAGTAGGATGGTAGTACAAAGCTACGGACTATATGCATTGAATGATGAATGATGATGAAGCCAATAAAGGAAGTGTATGTCCACACAAGGGTGCCTGCATACGTGTGTGTATGTTTGTATGTTTTGAAACTTGGGGAGGAAAATCACTTCATAGACGATAACAAGTAAGCCCTTAACGTAACTTTTGAAACTCGTTCAATTAGTAAATGAGTCCAAAGTGATCAGATAACTGCTATCTGGTACGCAACTATGCATACTACTCCCTGAAATTTTTCAGGTGGCCTGAATTGATTGTTATGACAAAAAGCTAAAGACTATTGAGGACATATTATGCAAATGCAGTCACGTAGATGCTAACATGTTAACAGATTAACATGATCAAATTAATGGAAAAAGGGCATTTGATAGTGGTTGATTCTTCCTCTTTTCTACTTGCTCATGTTAAAGAAATATACTGATACAATTATTAACACTGTAGTGTAATAGCACTGGTTGTTTAAATCAACAATTATAGTGACGCTTGACTAAGGTGAAGTTTTTTCATCTAATACGACATGGAACTTTAAATTTCTGTTTAGTGTGTAGAATACATCCGATGTGTGTAACTGTATACTCCATCTGTCCAGAAATAATTGTTACAATATCTAGTAGATGAGTAATGATATCAAATATTAGTACCACAGAATATAACCCTTTATCTTATGGCGTTTTACTGTCTTAGCTATTCATAATTTTCTATCTAGGAAAACCTTATATGCTTTAGTTCAAAACGAAATTGAGATACTCTGCATTCCCCTGTTGTTTCTGAGTCAAGTTCAAGGAGATTCCCGAAACATAAAATTTAATACTTGAGAAAACAAATTATGAATGATACTATACAACATTACAACTTTCAATCATGCAGGTTATACTGAAGTCTGACACTTTGTGGTTCAAAGGATCCCTTCAAACTTCTAAGTGACACTATAGAATGCAATCACTGCTAATATTATATGAATCCCCTATGATTCAAAGTGAATTTTGTTACAAAATGAATATGCTGGAATGTAACACTTCCTGTCTACTGCTTCGTAAGTAGTCTGGATCAATGGATGCCCCGTTTATATGTAAGACTCATCCTGTCTCAGTTGAATGAAGTACTTCCTTCCAAGGCATTACCTGTAGTCTGCTGATAATGTCAGAGATGTATCCCAACAGCTCAGAAATCAAATTCGATGCAATCATCTGATGTTCAGGTCTGAATGGAGAAGAGCAGCGTCTTTCACAAAAGGGATACTAGAATATTCACCAGCAAGAGCACATCTCATGGACTCCAACACTGTAACCAAAAAGAAAAATGTGGCAGCAGACCAAAAATGTGGAGGGAAGAATCGCGAGGGGAACCAATTGCTTGATATCCCAATCGCCTGCACCAAACTCCCTAGCAGTACTGCTGTAATAACATGAAACCTGAAGAAATGAGGCCACTCTTTCCGCCTTACAATCCAGAAGTAAAACATGATAGGGTAACATGAGAGGAAAAACTTGGGGAGTGCTAAGAGGGAGCTGTGCAATGGGAATACTAACTTATCAAAGTTTTCGAGGAA
This sequence comes from Chenopodium album, assembly GCF_948465745.1. Taxonomy (NCBI): domain Eukaryota; kingdom Viridiplantae; phylum Streptophyta; class Magnoliopsida; order Caryophyllales; family Amaranthaceae; genus Chenopodium; species Chenopodium album. The sequence goes on from NC_137858.1 coordinate 7,098,044, forward strand.
TGGTGGAGGGTTATTGGTAGGGTGAGCATAGACCCAAGTGAGCTGGTCTAAGAAATTCATCAGATATGGCAGACATGCCAAAGACCTCCACCACCATTTTGGCTTCTCTAACATTTTAGGGTAAGGTGGTAAACTGAAGAGTGTGTCCTTTGATGCCCTTGGGAGATAGGAGCCTCTTTTCAAAGGCGAAAACGAGAGATTGTGCAAAAGGCTATCATCATTTGATTGCTTGTTGATTGCTAATGGTGCTGAGAAAGCAGCAACGCGCAAAGGGTAAGCTGAAAGAATTCAGTTATCAATCAGTAACTTCTTTGTATTAGAAGAATTTCCTCCAACTGAACAAAAATTTAGGAAATGATAACAATTTCAACTGAATGAAAACAAAAACTCAATTATCATCACATGTGTTTAAAAAAAGAACTTCAGTGTTTTAATAAGCATTGCATTGAGTGGAAAATATCATGAGAAACCATATACAAAAATTACTGTCATTTTATAAGGAAGTGATAATTTTCTCACTCGATATAGTTATATAGTATGCTTAGACAGCATGTAACTACTCACCCTTAGTCTTCAATCTTGGAACCTGTACATGATCACGAGGAACAGGCAGGGTGACCTCTACATGATCACGACGAATAGGCTGTCTATATCGGTAATTAAGAACTACCGGTGCATAGAAGCATGGCTTTGCTATCACACCTGCAACAGAGCATTAAAAACAAACTAAGGAAACCTGATAGGAAGCTAAATACAGAGGAATTTAAAATACAATGATCATCTTGTACTCCCTCCGTTTACAGTAGGAACATCATTTAGAGACGAGGGTACTAATTTACAATCTTCCAAGTTCCAAGTTAACAGACAAAACCCCTTATTCAATATACAATCAAACTGCCAACTTTATACTGTATGAAATTTTGAACACATAACAGACAACAGGAGGAAAATTATCCTAGATTCCTAGCACACTCTTCAAACAATGTATCTACCAATTTTGTAAAAGTAAAAAACAACACATGATTTGTCTTCAACATATCTTCCAATTAGCATATACTGAATATTTTAGAAGAATATCCACAAAGACCAAAACTCGAAACTTTTACATTTCAATCATTTTCCTCATTATAGTTAAGCTTTTCGACCATTTCCATAGTTTTTATTATTCCATAAAGGTTTTTGAGTTTATCTTCTTGATAAACAATCGCGATTAAAGGTTCCGAAGCAAACCATAACTATTATACAAGTTCCTTCAAAAAAAAACTATCATACAAGTTTAAGGGAGAATTCTAATCAAGTGCAAAAAATGCAAATACCTAAAAACATCAATATTTTTTTTTTCAATATATAAATGGTTATTATGCAGACCATATGAAAAATGAAAATCTACAATAATTACACAAAATGTACCAAGAAATCTTGATTCATACATTAATAACAGATTTTTCCATAGAATAAGATGTTTATCATAAAACTAACCCTAGGAAAAAATAATCCTAATACAAAAATGAAGACATACAAAAAATATTCACATCGATAAAAATAAGTAACTTGTTTCGTTCATAGCATAAAAAACAATGGATTCTATGATAAATTTCAAGAAGAAAATATATAGAAACAAATAAGAAAAATGCAAAAACATAATGAATTTACCTTGCATTTTCACGAAATTTGAGAATTTACAATAAATCTCAACTCAAGTTTAACGGAGGATTTAGAGTATCCTCCGATGAAACGAGAGAGAGAAAAACTTGAACCCTGTTTTTTTTTTGGAATGCTTTTTTCTAGAATCTGAGAATTTGCTTGGAGAAGGGTTTTTCACTTTTTCTATTTTCTACATTTTTGTAGAAATTGGGCCGGGCCCACTTTTAATTTGGGTTAATGGGCCTTCTTGGGCTGTTGTTTATTAGGGTTTGGACTTTATGTTGTTTGGACTGAGTTGGTTGAATTTGAGGATTTTTTTCAACCCTTGTAAACTAGTGGATGTTAAACAAGTTCAACATGGTAAAAGGATAATCATTGTATACTTAGTCATTGTGATTGTGACCCATCGAATAATGATATGTTCATATGAATATTCAAAGTCATAAACAATACAAAGTCAATTTGTGGATGTGTACTCTAGTGGTAATTGACATTTGGAATATGGGATCAAATTTCAATTTTGTCATTGTTACATAATTTTTGTGAAAAAACAAAGTAGTTTCAACATATGTCCACGAGAAGATGAGAGGAAGGTTTTTATTTATCTTGAAATTTATGAAGTGTGGAATTCGAATTGGTTAAATAATCCTAACGTGGAAATGAAATGGACATCAAATTAGGTTTAAATGTGAAACCGTTGCTCAACACAATCAAACCATTAGTTTAGTTTTAGAAATATTCTATTCCTTTCTTTTCAAAATAAATGCTCCACTTTAACTTTTTTGCATTATTTGCATAATTCACTTTGACAAATTGTAGTGAGTTATATACATGAGAAAAGATAGTTATGTGGGTGCTTGTTAAAATGTCTCAAGGTTTGGTTTTCAAATATCAACTTTATAATTTATACTTATTGTTAATTAGAGATATAAATGGTCAAATTTCTTCAGCAGCATACATGCCTAGTCAAATGAGGTACTTTATGTGGAACAGATGGAGCAACGATATCTCTAAAATGAAGCTTATACAAAGTTGTAGACCTAATTAAACCAAGCCCAATCGTAAATGAGCCGTTTTTCAACCATAGATACGACTTTTTCAACCATAAATGAGCCGTTTTTTATAGGCAAAGCCAACTCGACTCATAATCACCACTACAACAATTTTCTATAACTATTCTTTTTTGACCATTTTTGTAACCTCAAAGGAGATAGTGCACAAATGTTGTGGCAATATAACCCAATTAGGTCATTTCGAAAGAAGTCAATATAGCAATGGTTAAAACTTAAGAGTGGGATGTAACGCGTGTCGCGCACTCCTCGTAGAGAGGACGAAACAACTAGAAAAACAAAACAAGGCATCTCCATCGTCTAGTCTTCTCCACTCTCTTTCATAGACAAAAGCTGACACTATGACAAAACCCACAACCCCCATTTTTTAATTACCACATAAAACTCCATTTATTTAACTTTTAAATAAAAATTAATCAAAAATAAAGCAACCCAACTCAACCCCAAATAATTAATATTAAAATAAAATTAAAAAATACGAGTAAAAAAAAGTGAAGAAAGAGAGTGTAAAAAAGAAGTGAAATGGACCCTACCTTCCCTCTCAAAAGGCACAATTCCCAAAGTCATCACCCCTCTTTCTCTCTCTCTCCGTCTTTCTCCCCGGGAAATATTTCTCCCCTTTCATCCAAACAAACCCCACTTTCTCTCTCTACAATTTCCGGTATTTGGCGTTTTGGTCTTTGTTTATCAACCCTAAATCATAAAGGTACGATTTTTATGTCTTTTTCTGTTTGTTGATTGTTGAATTCTTGGAAAAACCCTAACTTTTTGATGTAAAATGTGTTTATTTCTGTGTTTGTTTATCAGGGGTGTTGCAAGTTTTGATTTTTAGAAGGAATTTGTTTTGGGTTTTTGATGTTAGTTTGAGTGGATGAGTTTCATTTTAACTGATTTTGCTAGTGATTGTTTTGATTGGTTGACGATTTGATATGAATTACTGGAATGTTTGTGGGATGAAATGAGTGAGATGTTTTTGGGGTTATTTTGGAAGTTTGAGTTAAGGGTAGTAATTAGAACTAATGTTTGGTGGAATTTGGCCCAAATGGATTGTTAGGATCAAGCTTGTTTGGTGAAGTCATGTGTTTTTCCTTGTTGGGATATTGATGTTGATTACAGTAATTGTACTAAACCAGAATAGTTCATGGTAAATCATATTAGAAAGCTATGAGTTTGAGGAATGCACTTGAGAGTGATGTTAGCTAAACCCTCTTTCATAAAATCCCCCAAATTAAAAAATAAGATGAAGAAGCAATTAGAAAAGCAAAGGGCCATTAAGTGTATTTTGGTTGTGTCGTCAGAATCTTTATCATGAATTGTGGGTCACCAAAGGAGACATTGGAAATGTTAAAAGGAAGAATTTGAGGGCAATGCTCAAACAAAGTTGATGCAAGTTTTGAACCTCAAACTAGTTTTTGGGTCTTTGAGATGCATAGGTTGAAGAAGAGTGAAACTATAAAAGAATCTGTGAGTAAATTTATTACTGTTGATTATCAAATTAGATTACTTGGTGAAACATTTTATAATGAGAGAGTGGTTGGTAAGATTTTAGTGAGCGTTTGAAATATATGAACATTAAGTTTCTCACTTGAAGACTCCAAAGATCTATCCAAAATAACCCTAGTAGAGTTAGTCATTGCCCTTAGTGTTGTAGAACAAAGGAGATCAGTGAAGGAGGAAAAAAATGGAGAAAAAAATTGAGGGATTTACTATCTTCATTGTCAAAAGGGAAAGGTAGTAAAGTGAAATGTGACAACAATTGTCATAAGATTGGTCCATGAGGAAAAGGATTGTTGGCATTAGGGAAAACCAAATTTCAATAAATGTAAAAAATTTGAGTATTTATAATAAGGAATTGTAGGTTCTGATAATGAGAAAGAAATTGAGGCACAAGTAGCCAGGGAAGTTCTTGAATGGCAGGTGGTAATGTGCACAGAAGGAGAGAAGTGTTCCAAAGATTAGAGGTTGGTGATAATGTGCATCAATAATATTTGTATGAGATGAGATGTGCATCAAAGTTGAAGTGTTGTGCTTCACATATATTTTACAAATTTGAAGCAAGGGGTTGTGTTAAGTAATCTATTTCAAATTAATTGTTAGTGGTTCATTGTCAGTGGTTTAATTGTTTTCTTGTTTTTAAAGTTAGGTATTGAGTCATGATTGTTTTTAATTTAACTAAGCATGTTTTTCTTTTTTAGTCAAGAGTAGTGGGCTATTTTGTGGGACACTAAGCCACCATCTCCACGTTAGTAGAACATTAGTAGCAATGTCATAGTGTTTTTCCTGTGTTATTTAGCCTATTAAATAGGCCTCATATTGTAGTTTATATTGAGTGGGAATGCATTAGCTTTTCCAAAGTTTATTACTCCGTATTTCTTGTTTTGCTTTCTTATTACCAACTTCTGCAGGATCTCACTTAAGCTGCTTCTGTTGCACACCCTCTGACCTTACTAATCCACCAGATTTCTGTTTAGGATTGTTATACATAAATAGTCAATGCTCTGAATTTTGTTTGTTCAATTTACAACTTGTACATATTACCCTTAATGATAAATTTATAGGGAAAATTACCATGTTGTATGATAAAGGCATAGATATTTACGTTATGAAGGATAATTGTGGTATATTAACTCAATTTCTTAATTGTGGCCTATCTAGGGATAGATAAACTGAGGGAGTTTCTAGCTCATAGATAACTGTCGAAGTCTATCTAGTTATTTTAGCATTATTTTGTTTACTAGTCTTTAATTTTTGTTTCTTATTCATCAAAACTCATAAATAATAAGCCGCCTGCTACCAGCTTAATAAAGCATGATAGCTTCAAATACTCATCAATCGTCATGCAAATTCCTGCCTTTCCAGCTGCTTTATTAACAAGGAAGCAAATTGTTTTTTGGTCAATGATCCAAGTACGGCTGTTTGGTTCTGCAAATTAGTGCTGCCAAGCAGGGAAAAAAAGTTTTGCTTCTGCATTTAAGCTAGTTGGCTTCTGGTTTGTGTTGAAGTGGGCCAAAACTTTCTTTAGTTGAGGTTGCCCTCATGTATATCAATATTAAGAACATCATCAGCCACTGTTTCTCTCCATTTGCTCTTCATTCTCCCACAGTTAATGATGTTGTTGCTTCTATCCCGCTTTAGTTATGTTTCTATAATTTTTTTTTTTTGAGCTGATAGGTTTCATTTATTCACAGTTCAATTGCTTGATTTGCTTCTGATTGAACACTACTATGTCATAAAATTTCAACTGCTTGTTGGAGAGGCTGATTATAATAGACTTGCAGAGAGACTGGGTGTGATATGCTGCAATGCTTTTTTTTTTTTTATTATTATTATTTATTTATTTATTTATTTTATATTTAATTTTTTTTTTTTTAAAAAAACCTCAATGATTATTCATTTCTGCAGAAAGACGTGGTATGCTAGTGGAGTAGTGGTAGATCTCTTGCTTGACATTCCTGTGACAGATTGTCTTTTTAGTAGCATATGACCGGCTATGGGTTCAGCCTGTTGTGTAGCTGCTAGGAATACGACTGTTTCTAACAGAAGTGGAAATGGAGAATCTCATAGGCAAGCCAGATATTCTCCGTCTTGGAGTTTTCGATGGGACAATTATCGACGTGTGGCAGGTGAAAATGAGAACCCTTCGTGTCAATCTGGTGATAGAACAAACCTAGATGTTAGAATAGAATTGAAAGATGGAACAGGGTCAGAGAGGGGAGTTATTTCAGATGGTGGTAGCCCATTGGATAACCTTGGTACACCCATCTCACTAAAGTCGCCCTCGTATGAAGGGGTCAGCACAAACTACTTGTCTCCTTCAGGTAAACCTTTTAGTGCCTCTCATAGCTCTATGTTGTACGTTTTGCTATTATATTTACCCAATATCTTTTTTCTCCAACTTATCTCATCACATTTCAGCAATTCAGCACTACCGTTCAATTTAATATGCCTTAATCGTTTGCTGTATTCACTTTGTACTTCTAGTTTAGGTTTATGCATCAAAATTATTTGGTTGGCATAATTTGCCTCTATTAGAAGGACCTTTCTCTAGACTAGCAAAGGCATGTCCTGTAAATTGCACCTTTGTTCTTGTGGCTACGAGTAAACTTCTCTAGTGATTGACAATTAAAGCAGAGCCTATGACCTTGCTGCCGAATATTTGATTTTGGATGTTATTATTATGCTCCATTTCTGGTCCTGCAAAAGCTAGACTTTTTGTTTGATTGTCAATACAGTCAGTTAATGAGCTGTCTTGAGTATGTGGTTGATTTACTTAACTTCTGCTCTGGCTGATATGCATTTTGTCTTTGATGTTCCAGAGACATCTATGACCAGCAACCAATTTACAAAGGTGAGTTTATTAACAGTCATACTACTGTTCTAAGTATATCTTAGTGTGTTCCATTGTGCAAGGTTATTTCCTTGTTTTTTTTTTGGTGTTTTGACATGGTGATCACATTATTTTAACAGATGAATTCTATAGAAGTGCCTGAAATTGCTGCTGTTCCAGTTGCCCTTCAATATTCCATGCCATCATGCTCATCTTTCTCAACACCAGGTGAACACTTGTGTTCACATCGTCAGCTACTTCCTGCCAGTTCAACCCCAGCAAGACGAGCTCGACGTTCACCTGGACATCAGCTCTTTAGGCAGATTTCAGATAGTAGAATCCTGGGCTTGAAATCTCCAAACAGCAATCCTGTCTCAGAAGGAAGACCATCATTTGTGCTCTCAACGTTTAGCAATGATCTGGCTGGTGGGTCTTCTGATGGATGGTCATTGCGCACATTTTCTGAACTTGTTGCTTCTTCTCAAAGAGAAAGATGGTCTTTTGACAGCGAGCGTTTTGGTTCTGGCCGTCACAAGATAAGTGGATCAAGCAGCAGGTTCTCTTACTCCCCTTCCCTTGATCTTCAAACATGTGGAGCATGCTTAAAGGTTTTGGCAGAGCTCTCAGTTGTTGCTGTTCTAGCATGTGGTCATGTATACCATGCTGAATGCTTGGAAACCATGACTACAGAAGCTGAAAAATATGACCCTGTTTGCCCAATTTGCACAGTTGGGCAGAAACAAACTTCTAAAATGTCTAAAAAAGCTTCAAAGGCAGAGGCAGATTTGAGAATGAAATTTCAAAAAATATCAAGGAATCGCGTTATAGATAGCTATCTTGATGGTGAAGTTGATGGCTCTGAACGTCAAAAAATTACTGGGAAAGGGAAGTTACCCAAGATGGATGCAAGCAGTAGTTCAAAGATTGCATTTGCAAAGCCATTCTTGAAGCGACATTTTTCTCTTGGATCAAAGCTCAGTAAATCTAGTTCAGACTACCAGTCAAGTAAGAAGAAAGGGTTTTGGGCAAGATATCGCAAAGATTGACTTCCATCCATTATTTAGATGGTGAGCACAGAATTCCAGAAAAGCATATTTGTCTTCTCTGTTTTCTAAGGTGTTGCTGAATTTTGTTGTTGCTATTGTTGCAGTTTTCCTATTATTGTCATTTGATTAAGCTGGTGTTACCCGGAGTTAGTGTTTTGGAAAGCATACTATCACATGTCTTAGCCACCATAATGTATCATAGTAGATTGGAGGGCATTGGAAGAAGCTGAACTTTTGCAAGCATCACAGGGTCTCCTGACATCACACATTCAGAGAAGGTGATGGGAATGAGAGAGATGATACGGCACTTGGAAACAAAACTTCCTAGTATTTCTCTTTTGTAAGCTCTAATTGTTGGAGTCTGGATATCCTATGCTAACTTGTGAGGACACTAAATGCTGCTATAGATCAGCAACTATGTGCCTCAGTAACAAGATAGATTATTATTGGTTGTAATTTCTTAGTGCTGTATACACCGCATGTTTTTTTGGCGGTTCCCCTCTATTAGAGCGAGGTTGATCATTGTTATTGTGGCTCTTCATGTTGATTTGCGTGGGTTTGTAGCATGACTGTTTGGCTACTTGACAATAGATTTATCATGCAGCCAGTTGCTAACAGCACCATTAACTTGTGTCTGGTAAATTTGTGAACATTATGCACTGTGTTGCATGCACCAAGTTGAACCGTGTAATTTATTACTATTTGAAGGCCTTGTAACAGGCAGATTTCTACGTTCAGATTGCATATTCTATTGGTTTAACCCTCAAAATGTCGCTAGTTTCTCATAAAGCTATTGTAGGAGTTGTTTGGAAGAGATGATTTGATGTAGTGGTGAAAAGATTATTACGAGTATATCTTAAAGTTGATCATATTTAATATTTATAACTCTTTACCGAGAATTCTTGATAAAAATAAATACTACTAGTAAATAAATTCCCCATAAGGCCATAACACATCAATGTCACACTCAAACAACTAATTGAATCAGCTAACTACTACAAACAGTTAACCTCTAATTGCCAAAAAGGGCTTCTATGTCTTTTTATGATTGAAACAAAGGGTGATAGCAAACACTAATTAATCACTATGTAAAAGAGGATCCTCCATATTGTCTATGATACTTTGGAGGCCTGATCTATAACTTGGATACAAAAATTTTACGCCCAATTCATTCTTGATATGAGCATTGCTCACTCGTTTTTCTGCACCCCTGAGAAGCATGCTACTGATAGAGTTATCAGTAGCATCAATCAGACCAGGCCATTTCTGCTTTATCAGTTGGTGTGCAAGGGCAAAGACTTCGGCTCTAGAGGCAGGATCATCATCAACAACATTATAAATCTTCCTGTAGAATAGGTACATTATGAAGATCAAGCGTTATATTTCCAAAGGGTAGAATCTGAATTATATAGGCAGCTACTAATAATACGCAAACAAAATTAATGCAAAAACTGAAACCTATTACGAAGTATATTACTGCTGTCATATAATTTTGCAGAATATTACATCCTCTACAATATATATAAGATATCTTACTTGTATACTAATACACTTCCAAATTCCCTGACTTACTCTAGATTAGAAGCAACGAACAGAAGAAGTATATGTCCTGCACAGTAATAATATCCAGCTTAATGAAATTAAGACAGGACAACAGCAACCCAAAGTCATTGGCAAAACCTGTGAGGGTGAGTCCATGCTCAAGAATGGTAAGGATTACATTTATTCCCTTAATGTGCAAGTCTCAGTCAAGGTGCTCAGTGCTCTTTCTGAGTCTCTGAGCCACTTAACCCATACATTGCAAACTAAATCGTATTTTTAATAAATAAATAATAAGATTAGTTCAAGGCTTCAAGCATATCCCTTTCATGGTAGTTTCATGGTCCTCTTAATCTATGCATTAATGTATGTGTATGACCCCTATGAACTACTTAGTTAATGAGCATAAATTCCAAAGAATAACATACTACAAAAATCAACATTTGAACTTGAATTAATATATGTGCTCTGAGAGATTGCTAATATCTGCAGAAACAACTTGGCGCTCTACTTCCCTGACTTTTCGCAAATAATTACATCTTTGAAATGGTATCAATAGGATTGCAACATAACAAACGTGACATAAAAATCTTTGGAAGTAGCAGCCTTTTGGATATAGCCTTAGTTCCTTAGGTCCAATGCACTTTGGGTCCTTGAGAGAAACCGTGCTAGTTTGCTAGGATGCTTGGGAAGAACGTCCAAGTTTAAATGAATTTTGAAACTGTTGTCATAAAGAGGCTCATAACAGTCAAATATAGAATTGTTTGGGTGAATCAATCTTAGTTCAGGGTTGTCGGTGATTATTGGATAAATATCAATCTTAGTTCAGGGTTGTCGGTGAATCAATCATAGTTCAAAGGCTTAAAGAGGGATTCACGAGTATGAACTATACATAACCTTTGAAAAGAGTAAACTCAGGCCTTTTTCGGTCCAATATCGTCTATGAACCATGGTCCAGATTGCATATCTAAGTGCTGGAGGCTACTCAAAAGCAAGGGAAAAGGAATTATAAAGTTCCTGTTGAGATTAGTCGCCAGTATCGGAGGATCTACAATGCATCATAATTTGAGTTTTGAGGTTATGAATTTTGTGATATTAGCACTCCTAAATTCTGTGAGCTTTTCCAATGATCGCTGGAAAGGGTCTGAAAGGTGTGAGTGTTAGCCTTATTAATCAAAATCTTTTTTAACCAGTGTCATCTCTAAATCAGATGTCCATTATGTTCCCTAGGAAAGGGCTTAGCATGGTCCTTAGGCAACCATGGGATATTGGGAGGTTGTTTTGGAGATGTTGAACTCCACACCTCCCACCATATTAACAACAGAATAAGCATGTGATATGTTCTTTCATAGGAGATTAAGAGCATAATCAGGACTGGTGCCATCTATAAGTCATAGGGTCATTGAGCAACCTCACGATGGTTCTCAATTCTCACCGATTCTCTTCAAGGATTTTGAATCCATGCACAAGTCTCATAGGCATCACAAGCAAGAGTTATGGATGTCAGATGAGCCCCATCTAGCACATCTTTTGTCCAGTATTGCTACTTTAGATTGAATTTCAAAATTGGTCTTACAAAAATCTCTTTAAAGTCATACAAGGTCCCTCAGCAATTGGCCATCCCCTAGTGGCTTACTAGTTGCAATTAACATTTTCCCGTGCATGTCATAGGGCTAACATAACGCAAGGCCAACTCAAGGGAACAACGCCAAGGCAACGCGCAAAGCAAAGCCAAAGCATCTTTAGACATGATTAAGAGGGGTGGGCCAAGGTATGTATGAGATGGTTCCAAGCCCCAAGTAGGCATTCCAAGGCCATTAGGGAACCCCAAGAAGCACCTTCATGCATAATCTTGTTGGGTCCAAACAACCTCTTCGTAGACCAAATTTGAAGTCTATAATACACGAAATTTGAACCAATTTGGATGACCTGGTATCGTATATTGATGTGATGGTAGGGGATGATCCTTGGGTCATATAATGTTGTTTGGAACCATATATGGCCACTAGTCTATCACAAAAAGGCTCGTGGAGCCCTTAAGTTAATGAAAGGAGGAGTGTACGTTATCGGCTAAGTTGAGAGTTTAAAGGCAAAGTGGGCAATCTCAACCACCCAAATGGCCTCTTGGCGTCTCGTGGGGTCCATGAGAAACTCTTCTATCTCTTTCTGTTTAGAGCTCAAAAAATTCGAAAATTACCAAAAAACTGAAGGCTATTATCCACACTTATGGACCAATTTCGGGAAATTTTTTCAAAATTAAAATGAATGTGGTGGGTGTCCCCAAGGGTCATATAAGTTAGTTTTGAACCATAACAAGCCTACCAATAGGTCTACATTTCCATTTATGATAGCTATTATGTATGTGAGCTACCTTAGAACACTAGAAGGGAAGAATACCTTACATTATCTAGATGTTTTACTAGAGTTTAAAAGTGATGCCCAAGAGGTGTATCATGGCCTTTGATACAGCAATCAATGTCACAAGAGTTATAGCCTTCAAATTTGCTCATCAAGCTATTATTCTAAATTCAGCATCATTCATATTCAGATCGACAGTATCAATTCAAAATGCTATTAAAAAGCTCTTCTAATTTTCATGACACAAATTACCAATGCCTCCTAGGGATCTCTTAGCAGCATAAGTTTGTGTTAACTTCCACAGTAATAGGGAAGATTAAAGAAAAGAACAGCTAAAGAACCACATGCAGTGTGCTATTGGCCTATTGCAGTTTTGCTTGGTAACTGAACTTTTATGTCCACTTACATGTCGAAGATCAAGCAGTCCAGTTCCAAATAATTTCTTAATGCAACTAAGTATAAATGCTTCATCAAAATTGCTAAATCTATTAGGCATATTTTCCAGAAATGCTAACTAGGAAACTAACCTCTGGACATGCAACGAGATGCTTGCTTTAAGAGCTTGACAAATGTCTGCAACATGAACTCGGGATGTAAAATTTTTAGTTGCTCTCCTCTTCTGACGTTCTGACATTTCTTTCTTCTTTAGAATGGTATCAATAGCACTGCAATACAACACACATTGCATAAAAATCTCCGTGGTAGCTACTTATTGACTCAAAGTTTATAATCAAGACATCACTGATCGGCAATTAATCAGCAAACCTTCTTCCAGGGCCATATATGCCACCAAGTCGAAATACATAGGTTGAGAGGTCAAGATCTTGTCCCAGATTTAACCACCCTTCCTCTGACTTTAGTCTCATTTTGGCTAAGTTGCTTGAAGGCTCTGGGATATAACTGCTGCAAATCAAGAATCTATAAGTTACCTGGGATATGATTATCACAAGAAAATTCTGATTCAAAGAAACTACTGTGCAGATGCTTACTTCTCATCAACCCATGCTCCTCTAGCATCTCCGTATACACCTGCAAGTAAAAATAGTTTGTACAGAAAGAATAAGATTCCTTATTTACAAAACTTTATCAGCTCTTAACTGAATAATGATACTTCAATGAAACCTTCAGCTAGGTTTCATAGTCCATTAGTCTAACTAAATACTAATTAGCATAGTCTGCAGCTTTCCTTTGCATTATACAGTGACTTTTGAGATGGTGAGACCTTTTTGCGATAAATCCCTTCCAATGTACTAGAGAAACACATCCGTCAAGGAATGCTCTCCTGAGTCTCTTAAGTGTATTCATATGGTCATCCATACTTAATCAGAGTAATCAAGTCAAATCATATCTGGATTCTGGAAACAATAAGATGCACTCTTCAACACCTACCCCATGTCATGTGACTCCCTATTTACACTGGTAAAATATTTTATAGGTAAGACTGAATCAGTGTATGGAGCACAGTAATAATTCAAAGCTATGCTTCATATACATCTATGAATGAAAACATAGAGCACGTACTTGTAGTTGACAAATAACAAAGCCACTGGAGATTTCCATCTACCAAACTTTTTTTAAAGGTATCTTCATGTTGAAGAATCTGCATCAAGTTAACAAATAAATCTAAGTATAAAAGAGTACACTTATCTGAGGCAATCTCAGTACTTTAAACATTAAAGAATTTACAACTTACTGGATCACCAATATCCAAAATTGGGGGAATGGAAACTAAAAGGTGAGTACAGCATCTTAGTCTATCAAGGAACTTCCATCTGAGTCACATATTGAAGGATCCGAGGCAATAAGAAACGGAACATAGTGAATCATAGTATCCTGAAGGATCCGAGGCAATAAGAAACGGAACATAGTGAATCATAGTATCCTGGCAGAAAAACCTAAACCATCTGAAGTCTAGGCCCCTTCATAACAAAGGGAAAACAAGGATTTCCAAATGAAGCAATTCAGGTCTTATAAACAGGTTTCAATGAAACTTAAACTACACTCCTTACTTTGCAGATAAAACATTTCAGGGAAAACAATTTAACAATGTTGAGTTGTTGACATGTTTTAGTATGATATGGTCAGCACATCCTACTTAAGAACCCTCTCATCAATTCAGGACAAACATCAACAACCCGACTAGCGAAATCTTGTGTATTGATCATATTCAGGCAGTTCAACATCATGAAAAACCAAATAACACAAAACAGCTAGATGAAAGTAAACACTTACTCTGGTTCCATTGCATTAAAAACAAAGGTATCAAATCCCTTTTGTTCTAGAACCTTCTTCTTTGCATCGCTCATACAAGTACCAGCAACTTCCCTACAACTTCCTCATGTTAGCAACCTCCTGAGGCAACTAACAACATTTGAGCAACCTATATATCTCACTCGAATCCGAATATTTAGCAATCAACATTCCAAACACTAGTAATCCCACAAAAACATAACTACAGAATTGCAAAATAATGCAAAAACCATCATTGAAGATTATTTCAGTAGATATAAATCATAAAAATTGCTAACAACTTTAAAAAAAAAAAAAATTATGCATTACTATGTCCAATCCAACCCAATTGACTAAAATTCAAAAATACCACTAGTTTCATACAGCATACAAGCATAAATCAAGCTCCAATACCAAAACTTCAATACCCAAAACAACATTTATCACAAAAAATCCCAAATTTTTCTGGGTTATTTTGTAAAATGATCATTAAACCAACATCATAAAGAAATTTGAACAAAATAGTAGCATAATAATTAAATTAAATAATTAATTTAAATGAGAACTAAGTACCATCCTTCATTCTTGAGCTGTTGAGCAAAGAATTGACCCACATAACCCATGCCAAGAATAAACATTCTTTTGGTTGGAAACTCAAGTTTATTGCTCTCAATTTCAGACTTTATGTGAGTTGTTGATGATGGAGTTTGCAATGATGATAAAGTTAGGAACTTTGGTGAAAAGGGAGCCTGGAGATTACGCCGGATTAACGCCGGAGCTTTCGGAAGTTGTGCCGCCGGTATGGCATGAACTTCCATTTGCCAAAACTGTAAACTTGAGAAAGCCAATTCGTAAAGTTGTGTAGGAGAACAAGGGTTTAACGAGAAAATACGAAAGCCCTGTTTGGGAGAAAGCTGAAGCTGGTTGAGTTAGCTGATTTTGACCAGCTGATTTTATTAACTGATTTAAATAACTTATTATATTAACTGTTTTTATAAAAGTGTTTGGTAAATAGCTGATAGCTTAAAGGTGATTGAGTATGTGAAATGACCAATAAGCTAATTGTGGGGTAGGTAGTTTAGATAGGATTTTAAATTAAATGAGGTTATAAGCGTCATTTCACAATAATTAATGAATAAGCTAATTGAAAAAGCTCCTAAAATGAGCTTTTTCAAAAAGATCTTATTTAGTGGAATAAGCTCTTTCAATAAGCTTACTACCAAACACTTGTATTAGCTTGTTTGACTAGTCAATCAGCTAAAGTTAGTTAAATAAGCTAATATACCCCCAATAAGCTTTCTCCCAAACATGGCCGAAGTACAGAGTGAGGGATAGCTCAAGTGGTTAGAGCTCCTTGTTCTAGGAGATTATGGGATCGATTATACGAAGTACAAGTTCCTCAACATTAGAAACGAAATTCGTTTATCAAGGGGGCATTGTTATCATTTTAGATAGATAGGTTAGAGTAAATTTGTATTTTCAGCTATAATAGAAATTACTCGTTTCATGTTTTAATACTTTACTGAACATGCATGAGACAGACTTTGACCATTAATTTATCCAATCATATGTTAGTAAAATCAATGGAAAATTTATATTTGAAAGTATACATTATAACGAATTCAACAATGTATTATACAATAAAATTTAATTTTTTTTTTAGTAAATTGATCAAGTCAAAACCATTATGTGAATAGTGAAAAAGTCAAAGTGAAACACTTATTAAAACATAGAGTAACAATTTAATAACTCCGTGAATTCGACTAGATTTTAAAGAGCTATTCAATAGAAATTTCAAAAGCTTGAAGACTACTTCTCTCATTCCTTTAAAAAATTACTTCCTCCGTTAATGGTTATTTGCAACAAAGGAATATTTTATACCTCACAAATAATACCCCTTTGTTGCAAATAACCATATCGAAGGAAGTACATGGATCACACCGTTTAAAAGGGTGATATATGTCCAAAGACTTAAATCAAATTGTGTTTTTTTTTTCTTCATATATACTTAAAACTAATTAACAAAATGGGGTAATTTTTGGTGAAATGTTGGGGAACATTCTAGTAATCACACCAAATTTAATAAAAACATAACAAACTCCATCTCAAAAAATTCCATTCAATTCTCACTTTCTCTCCTCCTTAATTTTCCTCCCCCAACATAATAAAATAAGATGATTCACCAACTAACTCCATCTAAATCATAATGAACAAAATCTCAAGAATGAAGACAAGCCAAATCAAGCACTCTCCACATTTGTTGCAAACACTAAATGTCTAAATGACAATGAACCCCACACAATCTCATGTTCTGCCACCTTAGATACCAAGTATTACGTAAGTATTTATGTATGTACACACAAAAATAAAAAAATGTATTTATGTATTTTATTATGTATTTTGCCTTGCATGCTCCTATACATGATGATAATGATGGATTTGAATCTAACGAAGGTAAAATAAAGGGCGATGAAATTTCTTGAAGTTCACTTTGGTGGGTTTTATATAAGTTACGGTAATATGTCTGTTTCTTTTAACAATAGTTTTATTGGTACTAAAAATAAAATTTAGAACCGAAGATTATAATATATCGTTACAACTTAAAACATACTTTGTATGTTGAAATTTTTTGTATGGAGGCGGATGCACCATGCTTGGTGCATCCAATGTTCTTTAAAAAAAGGTGGAATGAACATTTAGCTATTCAGTAAAGAACATATAGTTGTTTTGTAAAGAACATATAGCTATTTTATAAAGAACATCCAGTTTTATATGTTTTTTTTGTAAATCTAAAGAACATTTGTAATTTTAGTAAAGAACATGATAATATTAAAGAACATTATTCATATAGTAAATGTACATTTGGTATAAATGATCATGTATGTATATGAAAAATGTACATTTTACTGTATTATAATGTACATTGTATTATATTCTAATGAACATATATGTTATAATGTTGGTTACATGTTTTATATACATTGTATTATTTGCATCATATAAAAAAAGAACATTTTACTGTATTTTAATGTACATTGTATTATTTGGATTTACAACTTTTTCTAAATTTGTCTATTTGCTTGCTTTCTTCTTCCAAAATATATTAATTGGTTGATCTTCTTCAAGAATTTCATTTTACTTCTCATTGCAACAACAAAATTATATCAAAATCGCAATTAATTTTCAATAAAATCAAATATTACAATTTTCAATCAAATTTATAAAAAACAAACACTCAAACTCAATATTAACAAGTATGAATGTCAAATAAACAAGTATAAATGTCGAATTTGGTCTTACCTTTTTGTCATCTTGAACAATTTTGGGCTCAAAAATTCGAATTTCTTGAAATTTTGTTTGAGGTTTGAGGAATTTAAATGGGTTTGAAGTTTTGTTTGGAGAGAGAAAGTGAAATTTTGGTAAAAAAAAAATTGAAATGATTTGTAATTAATGTATGGTAAAAAATAATAATTATAGTACTATTTATCTATTTCATTATACAAAATTTCATTTTAAAAAAAAATATACAAAATTGTTGCATAAAAAACTGATGTACATTATAAATGTACACTATGTTCTTTTATATATATGTTCATGTACATTATAAATGACTACTATGTTCTTTTATATGACCATGTTCATTAGTATATATCTGAATGTTCTTTCCGCGTTTTTGTATTTTGGAGCGGATGCACCATGTGGATCGTGCATCCGCCTCCACGAACCAACAACAACTTTGTATGTTAGTAGTTCGTATTACTTAAACTCTTAAAGCAAGTCATAATTTAGATTATTCTCCACGTATAAATACCTAGCTAGCTCATAATTTGTACTCCATATTATTTAGTTTTCACCAATTTTCCTTGTTGTTGACTTGTTATGCCATCCTTCATGCATTTAAATCAGCAATAGTACAGTATATAATAAAATTGCAATAGTAAAATATATGTAAATAATGCAATTGGCAGCCAGTGAGCCACACATCCAATTTGGCACGCAATAATTTCAACTAAACAAATACTTGTAAAACACATTGAAGAGTTTCTGCTGTCATGCCCACCTATATATTAAAATCTCTATCAAATCCAAATTATTTGTCATCTAAGTTTCTTATATAAATTTTTAAATTAATTATTTTTTTTTTTAAAAAAGAGGTATTTTAGATAAATGATGCACATACATTATGAACAACTTTTGTAGTTTAACTCGTAAAAAATCATGCAAGTAACACCAATACACTCATTTGGCCATTTGGGTCAATTCTCTATGAATTGTACTTGAAATATAATTTATGGTGAAGTACATATTTTAGTTATATTAATTTCTCAACTAATAATTGCTAATTAGTCAGTTTACCTTGCTATTAGTTTCACGTGCGGTATCATTTTTTCTTAATAATCTTTGTTAAATAATCTTAGACTAAGGGCCTGTTTCGAGTTACTGAACTGAACTGCTAATTGGGGCTGAATTGAACTGAACTGAATTGTTTATGAGAGAAGGAAATTGGGAACTGAACTGAATTGATTGGAGTTGAACTGAACTGAACTAAACTAAAATTAAGCTGAATAGAACGCCCTTAATTGAATTCGTTCGGTTTTACCACGTCTAATACCATTATAGATTTATAATATATCAATACTCCAATTACTCCCATCCAACAAAAAATTGTCCCAATCTCCATTATTTCCCCTTACCCCAATTTATTATTACTACCCACCCTTGTGTAAATGTGTAATAAACACAAATTTCTACAACTATAAGAACTAGTTAACCTCACCCATAAAATTAGCTGTACTTCAGCTCAATTTACTGTATAAGCTATGAATTGTAACAAGAAAACTCTTGAGCGTGAGAAGCATGTTTCTAAACTTATTCACTTGTACAATCACCATTTTTATTGCTAGCCGGTACCTTTCAATTTATTTATAACCAACCAACCAACCAAGACCAACCAATCTCCCACATAATACCTAATTTAATTATTCATCAAAATACGTACATACCCTTGCTCCATAAATATTGCAACATGTAGATTATCGATATTCAATCCACAACGTTAACCATTAATATCTTTTATGTAATTATAAATACGTGTTATAAATTATAATAGTTGATATGATCAAGACATATCTAACAAGATCGATTACAGTAACAATTCTACTACGAAATGTATATAAAAGTCCAATTTTCTCAATATTTAAATGGAAGGAGGGGAAGTATTAAATGTTCAACCGTTTATTAGCTCCTACCACTACTATATATTTGACCTTAATTTGTCAACCCTTTCTTTAATTCATATTTTGCCCTTTTTCTCCTCCATTGCCTTTCTTCTTTGATTTCTTTCTCCAAAATTCAAAAACCTTTTTTTTTTTTTTTTTTTTTTCAAATGGAAGATGGTATGGTGAACACAACATTATTGGCAGTAATATCATGGAGTACCTATTTCATGTTAACAAAAAAGTTTCTCCCAAATTATTCATATGAATTTCGCAACAGAATTGTATCAACAACTCATGCAATTTTAGCTGTTACTTTAGCTTCTCATTCTGTTAAAGATTGGAGTTGCCCTGTTTGCCCAAATAACTCTAATTCCAACCCACAACAGGTAAACAAAAAAGATCTGATCTTCTTGTAAGACAATCACCGTCTAAACAGGAAAAATTGTTAGAGACGGGTAATTTATTTGGAGTAATGAAGGTTTAATTTGTGTTATATTGTAGATACAAGCCTTGGCAGTAACAATGGGGTACTTGATATATGATTTGGTATGCTCTCAATTTGACAAAAAATCAAATCTTGACAACACAATTCATCATTTGGTCAGCATTATCGGAATTGTAGCTGGTATTTCATATCAAAAGGTACTCTTATTATTTTCATTTTAATTTAACGCTATGTTTAATATTCTGTACCAGTAACACTTATTGACGTGTGATTTATTCATATTAAAAAATGTATGTAACGGGGGAGTTATTTTTAACAAAATCTTTATGCATTTATTAATTTTCACGCTTATCTTGTGAGATTGATTTTAGTTTGAAAACAAATTGTAGTGTGTATCAGAGATGATAGCAGCATTGTTCATAACAGAGATATCAAGCCCATTTTTACATTTAAGGGAGTTTCTCAAAGAACTTGGATACCGAGATACTGATCTTAATCTGGCTGCTGATGTAAGTTTGTTTTTTTTTTTTTTTTTTTTTTTTTCACCTTTTACTAGAATTTACGTACTCTCTCTGTGTCAAATTAATTACTACGTATGAGTTTTCAACATAAAAATTTACTGACTTTGACTATTTTTCCTTGCAATTTTATCGGAGTTGAAAGATATTATCACATTGGATGTTGTTAGATTTATTACTTTTAACATATAATCACAAAAAAAACTTACTTCTTGGAGATCGTGAAAAATTATACTCCGTATAAAGTATTTATAATAGAGAGATTACTATAGTTAGACATTTTTGTATATAATTGTTTGAAAAATCTATAAAAATTTCAGCTTTGATCAATAGACCTTCTATCAAAGAAAAAATCAATGTTTGAATAGATTCAACAACTTAATATTCTAAAGAACTAAACAGAATTTTCAAAACTTGTCTCTATTATAGGCCTGTTAATTAATTATTTTGGACCAAAGAAAATTGTATTATTTGGACAATTTTTTATATTTTGACCAAAAAAATATACAAATTACAGTAGAATTGATGTTTGAAATAAGCCAAATACAACTGCCCAAGTGGCAAGTACTCAGATGGGGACATAATTAATTAGGGTAATGTATTTATATAATGTGGCATTAATTAGACTGTTCGTGAGTACACTATCTTCAGTATCTATCACTTTAAATGATACATATTGCCCAACTAATAATCTGCTATTATATTTTTGGCCAATACTTTGCACTATCATCTGTTATACTACTGTATGATTTTTTTGTATTGTGTGGCAGATAATGTTTGCAGTTACATTCTCTGTTGCAAGGATGGTTTTAGGTCCTTTTCTCTTTTTTGCTGTCTTATCAGCTGATAACCCACTCCTAATTAAGGTATCCGGTTAATCCCTCTATTTCTTTTTGTTACTTTATTCATATTCGAACATATTTTTGATAAAATATATTCACGGGTGAACCACAAATTTTGGATTCATAAAGTCAACAAGGGTAATGGCTGTTATTTGTACAAATTTATGGTACTAAAAAGTTAATATTATTCGCAAGTAAATACATCAAATGTATAATGGACATATATGTTGTTACTCGTAATATTTGTACCCTCATGTTAAATTCGCCTATGTGTTTTTCTGGTCCAGGCAATGGCTGCAGGATTACAGTTTGTTAGTGCATATTGGTTCTACAAAATCTTGAAAATGGTTCAATTTAAACTCACTAAGAGAACAAGAAGCAAGAAGGTGGCTTGATTAATTTGCTATGATATAATGTCTAATCTTGAGCTACATCTACATATATACCGTGATCATGAGAAATTTGTCATGGAATTTCATAACATTTGCTCTTTCAAACGTATGTCTAGTGTTCATATTTGGAACCAGTAGTCTGCCTCCTTATTTTTTTAGCATAATTTGTTACAAATTTTCATCAATCCTTATTTTTTAGAAGATTATTCTACTCTTAAAAAAAAATTATCAAGTGTATATTAATTAATTGGTAGAGCTACATTTGTATTTAGAATTTATGAGTATGTTATAAGTATATGAGTGTATTACTGTATTGTTTCCTCAAAAAAATTACTAGAAAGCTAGTGTATTGTTGTAATCCTCATCTTGCACCCTAGAGATACTAAAACACGAAGTGAACAACAACAACAACAACAAAGCTTTAGTCCCTAAATGATTTGGGGTCGCCTAACATAAATTGTCAACAACTAAGACATAAGAGTCAAGGAAAAGAAAATTTCCCCTTGAGATCAAAGTTTCATCATCTTTTAGCCGGTGATCCAAACAAAGGAAATGCGAGTTGCATCCTAGCTACTGTATTCTTTTCTTTTTCAATCATCTTTTAAAATTTCACAATATAAGTAAAACACGTAATAGGTACAAATACTCCTAAATGCACGTAATAATCTCACTAAAAATACGGCTGTAACAAGTTGAACAACAACTCCTAATTATGGAAAATAATTGGTAGATATATGGTGTTAGTTCATCATCATTTAAGGCTAAACGCGCCAACTTTGGTCCCACAAACTTGATGCCCTTCATCATCAACCCTCTACCGCCATTAATGTACTAACTTATCAATGAAATATTTAAGTGATGAAAAGTAGGAAATTGATAGTAGTGTCACAAAGGCCAAATATTACTCCATACTTGAGAAATTGATAGTAGAAAATTGATAGTAGTGTAATTGAGGCCAAATAAGTTCAGATCAGATGCTTGTCTTATATGTGGATTTTTATCGCTAAATATCTTTGATAACGTGATGAAAAAATTATAAAATTACATATAAATAAAATACACATTAATACGAATTTAATAAGACCCACTTGATGTATTTCTTTTTATAAATTGTACTACATGTAAGGTCAAAGTTTGGTCTAATCAGACAATCAAATCAGATTAAATAAGACCAGATCAGACCAGACTAGATCAAATTATATTAGATAAGATTAGATCAGACCAGACTAAATCAAATTAGATGAAACCCGACCTGATCAGATCAAGTAAGCAAAAATAAAGTGAATTAAAAAAGCCCTACATATCTAAAGAAATGTGTCAATTGAAATGTAACAACGAAAGCATGATATTATATTGTAATAGTCTTTTATTGAGGATATTAAATCCAAAGCATACAGTACAAATTTACAATCATTCATACATGAAACATAAATAAGTAAAGCAAAGCATCATTACATAGTAGTCATTTTTATTTATTCAAACCGAAATACGAAATATATATGTGTATATATATGTCAAGCAGCGTGACATAGTAGTCATTAATTTCTTCAAAGTTCAAACCTTCCCATCAAGGCATTGCATCAATTCAAGCATCAAGAATCTTAGTTTCTTTAGATAACATCTCAAGTAATATTGCTCTTGCGGAGTCGATTGATTCGTGCTTACCATCCGAAAATTGCGACCTAAGTAGGTCAATCACTGTTTTATTCACATGAAAAGCCTTGGTAAGAACATTGTCCAAAATCTTAGGCGTTGTACCAAAGACACCATTAGCAACATTAACTCTTCCCAGGTGTTGGCTACCAAAAGCCGCGATTGCAAGAGCTTTTGATTTAAAAATGGATAAGACCTTGAGGGAACACTATTATGTCACCCTCTTTCAATATAGTGTCATAGAGCTTGTACTCGGTGGACACAAAACCGGCGTAGAGAGTTCCCTTCATGACCGGGAATGCTTGTGAGGCACAGGGGTGGTGATGAGGAGTGTTTAAACCAAAGGGTGCGAAATCTATACGTGCTATGGCTACACCCAGCGTGTTAAGTCCTGGAAATCAATCAATGTTCACAAGTGTAGCTTCTACTCCTTGAGGGTTGTCAATAACCGAAGCTATGTCAAAACCTTTGTACACAAAGTCTTATAGTATAATTTAGTAAATCTCACAAATAGTAAAAGAAAGGAAAAAAAAAAAAAAAAAAAAAAAAAAAAAAAAGCAAATTCTTTTCTAATATATTTTGTAATTTCTGAAGATGCTACAAACATTTTTGCAACAAGAATGACACTAATTTCACTGAAAAGATTCAACATATACATACACCTGTGATTTGTGAAATTTCCGCTTCTACTCTTCCTATGTGTTAAAATAGCTTTTCCGCCTAAGAATTGTACAAACTTTTCAAGGAGGTTTGGTCCTCCTTTGAACAGAAAAATGGCCGTCGAATAGGGACCATATGTCAGTCGAGGTTGGCAAATCAAGCGCTGTTCTTGGCTTTCCTTAATACTTCTTTTAGGACATGTGCTATTCGATCTGCCATGTGGTGCTCAAGAAACCTCTCTTTCACCCTCACATAGCCTTTCCATCCCATGGTCAGCCTCCTCTCAACATGTGTTGCTAATTTCACAATGTTCCTCGCCAGAGGGGTGACACCTTCTTTCCCGGCAGGATGCAACAAACCTGTTGTCTCATTCACAACTATCTCCATGGTACCTCCAGCAGCTGTTCCCTGGTGAACAATTGATTTGATGTCAACCAAATAGACTTAAATCCATGATGCTAGCAATACACACAGTATTAAGTTGCTAACTAACAAAAAAAAAAGAAATAACACTTGAAACATTTTATGAAAGAGTAGCTATTTGCTACAACTCTACAAGATCATGAAGCGCCATTAACAGGAAATTGCAAATTCTTGACCTAAAGCATTTCAGGTCAATCCGTTAGCAATATGACTGACAAAGAAATGCAAAATGTAGCTGCAGTCTTAGTTTGCTAGGCAATGATGATGTCATGTTTACAGTTACACGATTACACTAATTCATGTTAACTAAATTCATCACCACACTATCCAGTACCCTTTGACCTTAAGTTGAAGATCATCTTCATCTATAATATGGCATGATAATTAGAAGTTTACAGGAAGTATCAATATCATATAATAGTAGTGGTACCGTTCTATACTATCATTCTGCCCAAATTTTTACATTACTGTAAGAACAAAAGATAGACTGGTGTAAAAAATATGCTTACCAGGACAGGAAGCTGGAAGGCCATAGCCTCAATGGTTATCCTCCCAAAACATTCTCCGCGCGCCTATACACCATCATAAAACTTTTATGTTAAGCTCAACCAAAATTTTAAGTGCACGTTAAACAAGTTACAGTGAGACTGAGAGCACAGACAATTCAGTGAACTTGAATGACAAATGGAAAATGTGTAGATAAAGCAATAGTACCCAGCAATGGTAAATTTGGCAAAAATCTAAACCATAATTCCACCAATCAAAAGGCAAGGGTTAGAATAGTGTTACAACTGCTGTGTCATGAAGATAATGTATGCAATAGGAATAATTCAATACCACAATCAGAAAGTCTAATCAAATAGACACATGAAGATCTAAGTATTTATGACTCAAAACAAACAAAACTTCTGTTCTTTTTTGTAACAATGTTTTAGTTAAAAGGTCCTTGACTTGAGATACACTAATAAAAACTCTCACATTACTTGCAGAACAAAATTAAGCAAAAGCCCCCTTCTCCAATACAAGATAGAAGATAGATATGCCAGCTGCAAGTACCTGTGAGTTTTGGACAAGAACATCAATTGCGGCAAGATACGGAGCTACAGTCAGGGTCTTATTAATGAAGTGAACACGATTCTGAATCTTTTTCTCAGCAACAAAGCTACGAAGCTCTGTTTCAAATTTAGTTTGCGCATTTATATCACTTCCTACTACTACTGCGTGCACAGGAGGCACCTGCAACTTCTTTTCTTTAATAATCTGCAGGCTTTCCTGGAATGCGCGCAGAAATAGATCCTGACCTTTTCCACGAGATACACCTGCAGGCACAGAATGGTCACCGAATTGTAAACAAATTTACCTTAAATAAAGTCTCGTTGAACAAAAAGAAGCATACACTCATTTCCTAAATCAAGACAACACCTAAGCACTCTAAAAAAGCTCCTTGCCTCATTTTTTACATTTACTTAATGTCTCAACAGTTACTATTATGAAGCTAGTTCATATAGATAATGGAAGAACATGAAGAAAAAAAAAAAAAAAAAAAAAAGGAAAAATAGTCTACAAATATGATTCAGTTTCAAGGAATGTGATTGGGCGTAAATATTTTCACACAAAAAAAACAAAGCTTCAAAAAGCAGATACATACTATTTATGATAGCAAAGAGCAAATCCTCATTCTGTACGCCAAGAGTTGCTCGGACATGCTCACGTAAAACTCTCTTAGCCACACTATTCTCAGCAACTTCCATAAGGTCCTTGCTGTTTCCAAGGTGCACAACAAATGTGTCTGGCATCTTTATACTGTAGAGTTAACATATTTTCACAGTTAGGAGCAGCTAAAAGCAGATCAAACTTGAACAAATCAAATCAAGAAGTACAAGAGAGCAAAGAATTTTGTTGCGGAATTATTTTCCAATGTGTTCCAAGCTACCCTTCATAAACCGCAGTTTCCACTCAATATGTCAGGATTTAAAGGTTTGTCAACAAAAACTCAACCACATTCAGGTCACGTATGATCAAGGTTTTGCCAAGAAAATGCCACTGCTTTACTAAGAAAACACCAACCAACATAAGGAGGCAAAAGAACGTGAAGAGAAGAATCTAGTCAAACACAATCCTTCCCATTTATCTTTATATTTGAACTGATTTCTTCATGAGAATAGATTAAGCAAAAACAATGCAAGGGGCCAGAATTGCACGTATCACCAACAAAATAGTGTAATGAAACTTTTTTTAAAATAAAGATTCCTATGGAAGACAGGGTTGAGTTAATAAGTGACAAAAGATCAATACCCCAAACGTTCTTTAGTTCTGTTTTTCCAATATTCTGCCGTGGTGTGAGAATCAATCATAGCAGCTGCCACAAATGGTAGGTGCTTCACATACTCCAAAGTGAAATAATGTCCTCGCATTTCATGAATCCACCACAATATCTTTGGAAGAACACGAGAAACATTATCCTTTAGCACAGCGTCCAGCCATTTCCCAGCAACAGCAGTATTTAATACAACTAGATCAGCTTTCAGAGCAGTATCAATAGTCTTTTGGCCCTTCGCATGGAGAATCTGGATAATAGAAACTAATTAGTGAAAAGAAAGAATAATAGGTACAGATGGAAGCACTCCATTTAGCAGGTCATGGATAAGTCAGATCACCAGTGAAGTAAATATCTGAGGACTAGACAGGGAGGAAAAGTGGAGAGCTAAGGATGTCTCACCTGTACTCCTCTGTCCAGCATTTTATTTTCCAAACTGTATACAACCTCATCTGGTTCAGCTGGTTTTTGATAAGTAATCCACACAACTTCAGCACCAACACCTCTCAACAGAAATGCCAACTCCATCAGCAACAGTGGTCCACCTAAACACAAGCAGATGCGTCAGATAGAAAGTTTAAATCAACAGTGAAATTTAACACACGTATGGACTAGAGGAGGGGCAGGCTAGAGATTCAGATAGCATAATTTGTTCCATATAGCAAAGGAATATATATATATATATATATATATATATATATATATGTATATATATATATAAAGAAACTCATTTACAGCGCTGGTAGTGGCCAGTCAAGGCAACCTTTACAGTCTATATTAAATGCTATGGTAATTTGATATACTAGCTGAGTCAGGCACATAGATATGTACCTTTGTGCAATATCAATACTAGAGTGTAGGCAATACAATTTTAAATGAGGCCAGGAAAAATATCTCTAGACATTTGAGGATCAGGCAATTAGTCGTTCTATATTATTCATAATCCAGATGTTTACAAAGTTGATCATATTCGCAATGTACTTAATGGAAAGCAAGATGGCCTAGCATGCACCAGTTTGAGCTTAGCTGCTGGAAAATTCAAGATCTAATTTCTATCAAGACGTCCAGCAATGTCCGAGATAGGTCTTTCAAAATGAATAAAAACCTATGTCAGGAGAAATCGATATTGGATTAAGTTTCAAAGAAAGTGGCAGCCATCAGAGTATCAGACAACTCAAGCATGCTCAAGCAAATTTTCATGCTCCAATCGCCAGTGTGAACTCACGCTTATAGATCTCTAATGTATGACTAATGGACTCTCAAACTGCAAAATAATAAATTGTATTGGGAGAAGAATTATTTAAATCAAGGTGTCTAGTGGCAACCATTAGGCGAACCCAGGGTATATTTATCAATTTTCCCACGACTTCATAGAAAAATATCATGTACCCTATAAGCTGAACTTGCTCATGTCAAGAAATGTCATCAATAATATTTTGAGAATCACTAAAGCTTGAAGGAAAAGAAGAAAAGATTTTTGTCTGGAAATGTCATGAGTTACATGGCCATTAGACAAAGCTCTAAAGGCTTCTCTCCTCTTTGCATGAACGATTTTCAAATGAACTTGAAGGTCATCTCCAATTCATGTACGTGAATCAACGCAATATATGATTTGCATTTTTGTAATCCTTAAAGACATGTAAAGTAATGACTAAGCTTACAGCATGTGGCCTTGACAGGTTGACAGGACATCATACCAAGGTTGTACAATAAAGACTTCATGATGGTTTTGTTTTAGTGTTCCAAAAGTTATGTCTGTTTTGCCTTACTGTTTTAGGTTGCTTCCCTTCCTGTCAAATATTGGGGCCTCATGGTCAATAGCTAATACGCGGATACACCTCTCCCGTGCCTGTTTTAGTTCATTTTCAGTGGCCGCGTCACTATATGGGAAGTCTTGCTCTAATTTGCTCGACCATAGTTAGAGGAAAGAACATAAGAGGTACAAAAACAAGGAAATTCCTCGTAAAAGGCCAACTGCAATAAGGTGGGTGGACCAGTCTGGGTATAAGAAAAATGATATTAAAGCAATAAGAAAGATGCTTATAGTATGAGAAACTCTCTGAGAAGAGTATATCTTTTAGGCCAAAGTTAATTGGTCATCAAAATGCTGTTACGGACATAAAATCTTCATTCCCTTTTATTAAACCAAATTCTCTAACCATACGCCCACATCTCCTTTGCCACCCTTTTTCTTCTCTCTACTTCCTACAGTCCCCTTTCCCTCCACTATTGATTTCCACAATGTGATGGTAATATTACTAAACCAATTCCATATACTTTATCTTCACTCTTTATGACCCGCTTCAATATACCTAGCTAAGAAGATAGAAGGATTTGACAAGAGCACACTAATAATCCATTAAACTGGAAACAAATCCCTATTCTAATTACTTAATTAAAGGGTTTAACAGATTCAACTGTAACTGAATTGAAAATACAGAGCTACATTTTGCAATAATCAGCTAAATCTCTTTGACAAGCCACATCAATGCATAAAAATGCTGAAGGAGCACCAGGGCATTTACCTCATTGAAGTGAGACACACTTTATTCCAATCGTAAATTCGATTCATTAATAAAAAGTCATACAACATCTACAAAAGAAATCAAATTTAAAAGAGCTACATAATGCAACAATCAGTTTTTGGATCCTCATAACTAAAAGAGACTTTTTTTTTTTCTTGGTAATTACATCTATCCAAAATTTTAAATTAAATACTAATGAAACTAAATTAAACTATTCATTTAATATCTCCAAAATCCCAACAAACACTTAAAACACCTACATTTTGCTACACTAATAATCAAGAAACAATAATTAAAAAAATAATCATATTAAAAACAACAATGCAATTAAAAAAACAATGAAATTAGGGAATAATAAGAAGATACCGGAGAGCGAGAGTTGGTGCGAAACCAAGAGAACGAGCTTAGACTTCATAAAGTAAAGCGGGCTCGAACGCGGCGACAACGACGACGACGAAGAAGATGAATGAAGGATCTGGTCATCCTTACCGCCATACAACAATCGATCATCACAAGAAGGAGAAAAACTAGCTCGAAAAAGCAATACAATTAGGGTAGAAATCGAAAACAGAGCTAAGATCGTTAACAACCATGTCTTCTTCTTAAGGGATTGCAGATGAAATGATGAAGAAGATGAAATTGGTTTCGCCATTTTCGATGCTAATTGTTGATTTTCTGTGTTTGAATTTGTTAGCAGTAGTAGTGGGAGGATGAATGAGTGGGTGATTTGATTAGCGACATTTTCTAGGGTTTATGGTGATTGAAGAAAGGGAGTGTGATTGATTGATTGATGATGAAAATTGGGGGAATTGGGAGGAGAGAGAAAGTGAGGAAGTAGGAAGTGTTGTCGTTGTTGTTAATTCTAAATAATGAGAGTGGGATTGGTGGAGTGGTGGTGGTCGAAGTGCCGACACCTGAATTTTGGAAACAATTTCCTCGAGACAAGGAGGAGGGAGTTGGGATGATATAGTGTTAGGATTAGAGGTTATTGGTGTTAAAAATTGATATGATCCGATCTGATCTTATCCGATTTGATCTAGAAAAAATTCTAGATTTCGACTTGTATGGACATAAAAACTTAACATGATTCTATTTTGAAGTAGATACTAGATACGGAGTATGATGTAACCCGACATCACTAAATCTGACCCAAATACCCAGTTATTGATTAGGTGTTAATTTAGGTTATCGGTTGTGATTGGGTTCAGATCGGATTTTAATTGTGTAATTTGTAAATCATTATGTCCATGCATGCAAATTAATTGATTAGATGTTAAATTTAAATTATTTTAAATCGGATCAGTAGTGTGTTTCGGGTCTGTTCAAGTTTTGATACTTGAGAGGCTGAGAGCGACTGCATTAATTTGTTTATAAGAGTACTCTAGATCAAATCAACACATTTTTATGAAACTTTGTTTTATTTATGTTTTTTTAAAAAAATAAAGGGAATAAAGAAATCCTTTAAGCTAGCCACTTTGTAAGATAAGTTCAAATTTGATATGTCTCTTTATTAACGGCTTGCCTTGTATGTGGTCGGCCACACCGTATGACCATTTATAAAATAACAAAGTAACCCCTATAACATTAACCGAGTAACCCTATAAAACTGACAAAGTAAGCTCCTTTAACCTTGACTAAGTAATCCAAATTACACTGACGAAGTAATCCCTATAATGGTTGCCACACGGTGTGGTCAGCCACATAATAGAATTTGTGCTTTACTAAATATGGATGGTTGATGATCATCTAAATATAAAAATTCCCAACGATGTAATTTTATTTTTCCCAAGTGTACTATAATCTTACGATTATGCTAATTAATAGTTGTAAGTAAACACTTTTTAAAAGCAATATTATAGCTTTTGCTATGGGGTACTAATGAAGTAGTAATGGAAAGGCAAGCCTTGAGGAGAAAGGTTTTGATGAATATGTGTTCTCATTACAATCTTGAAGATGAAATAACCAACAATTGTCGTTGTAAAACATGTTATTCGATAAGTTATTCAAAGTTACTTTATATTGTTAACATGTGTTAAAATTATACTGTATTATCTTTCTTTACAAAATTGGATAAATTTCATACATTATCACATATTCACTTTAGTACATTTTAAAATTACACGAATCATAATTTGATCTAATAAGATCATAAACGTAGATGTACATGCTAAGAATACTTTTTTTTTTTTTTAAGGCATGCTAAGAATACTTATACCATAGATGATTTTACGGATTTTTTGTTCTTAGTAAAAAAAAAACCTCACATATGTGCCTTATTCAGCTACATCGTATTATTTTGTAAATTGATTAAGGCCGGTAATCAAATTCTAAACCAACACAAACTCACATTTCAAAGCAATGTACAATTTAATGATAATATAAAACTTTACTCCGTAGTAAACAAGATGATTATGGCCCTCAACCCAACATTTGTTTTCATACGTTGTCTTGTCATTGATAATTGCTTAGATTAATCAAGCATACCATTGCTCAGTCAACTAAACAAAATATTTTTTTTCTCGTATTAGGTGAAATTACCAAATGGCAAACGTTTCGCAGGTAATTAATGGACCACAGTCCACATATATCAATTGTACGGAGTAGAAAAGAAAGTAATTAGACATATATTAATCAGCAGTTGGTTCGTGGAGGCGGATGCACGATCCACATGGTGCATCTGCTCCAAAATATAAAAATGCGGAATGAACATTCAGTTACAATACTAATGAACATGGTCATATAAAAGAACATAGTAGTCATTTATAATGTATATGGACATATACATAAAAGAACATAGTATTCATTATAATGTACATCAGTTTTTTATGCAACAATTTTGTATATATTTTTTTTAAAAGAAATTTTGTACAATGAAATAGATAAATAGTACTATAATTATTTTTTTACCATACATTAATTACAAATCATTTCATTTTTTTTTTACCAAAAGTTCACTTTCTCTCTCCAAACAAAACTTCAAACCCATTTAAATTCTTCAAACCTCAAACAAAATTTCAAGAAATTCGAAATTTTGAGCCCAAAATTGCTCAAAATGACAAATAAAAAAGAAAGGTAAGACTAAATTCGACATTTATACTTGTTTATTTGACATTCATACTTGTTTATTTTGAGTTTGAGTGTTTGTTTTTTATAAATTTGATTGAAAATTGTAATATTTGATTTTATTGAAAATTAATTGCGATTTTGATATAATTTTGTTGTTGCAATGAGAAATAAAATGAAATTCTTGAAGAAGATCAACCGATTAATATATTTTGGAAGAAGAAAGCAAACAAATAGACAAATTTAGAAAAAATTGTAGATCCAAATAATACAATGTACATTAAAATACAATAAAATGTTCTTTTTTCATATACTTATATGATGCAATAATACAATGTACATAAAACATGTAACCAACATTATAACATATATGTTCATTAGAATATAATACAATGTAAATTATAATACAGTAAAATGTATATTTTCATATACATACATGATCATTTATACCAAATGTACATTTACTATATGAATAATGTTCTTTAATATTATCATGTTCTTTACTAATATTACAAATGTTCTTTAGATTTACAAAAAAAACATATAAAAGTGGATGTTCTTTATAAAATAGCTATATGTTCTTTACAAAACAACTATATGTTCTTTACTGAATAGCTAAATGTTCATTCCGCCTTTTTTTAAAAAACAATGGATGCACCAAGCATGGTGCATCCGCCTCCACAGAAAAAATTTCATATATTAATAGAACTAATAAAAGTATAGTTTAGACATATACAACACACATAGTGGACAGCTAAACGCTTAAACTACTTTAGACAAAGACATAACATATCGTTGGTACACCCCGGTCACTAAACACACACACATAGTCATGTATCATAAATTCCATAACTATAGTGTATGAACATTTTCATGACACCCTTAAAAGATCTAGTACATAGAATAGGATCTTTGGAATTTATTTCCTCAGTTGGATAAAAAAAAAACATAGAATAGGATCTAGTAAACTCTGCAACAACTTGGATTATCATACAAAAGATTTGCAACATAAATAACACTTTTATTAAAAAAAAAAAAAAACCCCTCATAATTATTAGTATAATCACATGCTACTAATTCTTGTATCTGGATTTGTTGATCCTAATTTGGCAATATGATACTGTGCGGCATACTTGTACTTAGGAACTTCTCCTTCTATTACCGGCGGTTCGTTAAGGAATGCCCAATTGCTTCTTGTCCACCTGCACACGTACGATTGTAGTTTAAATTACACTATTAACGTGATTATTAATATCGTTGCATACAAAAATAAACTTACCAGCAGTTAAGATGTTCAAGATCGGCATCAGATTCCTTGCCTACAATGATTTTACCATTCTTTCTATCAATCAATGGCAACGAAGTCGATCTTTTAAGCTCATTTGGAGCAGATTCTTCATTAATTATATCCTGTAATTATTACCCATATTTTTAATAAAAATGGTAATATAAAAACTCAAAATCAAGGATTTTTATTAACAAGATTTAAAACTAATTAAGAAACTAATTAATTAATATCAAAGATGAATCATGATTCATACCTGAACTCTAGGAGAAACAGCTTTAAGATGTTCTTCCTCTGTTTTCTTCTTGAGTTTCCAGTAATCTTCAATTCCCTCTTTTGTTAGTGACTTGTTTCTCATCAATTTTACTAATTATCACAAAAAAAATTGATAGTTAGTCAAGCTGATTTACATTATTACACAATACCACGTAAGGATTGTTACAAATAAGTTTGTAATCATGATACGTGTGCATAACTTATTTTAAATGCTTCTCCATAACTTTTTACAGTGGATATCAGATATTCTAATGATCCGTACACGGGAACAACATTTTATCGAACAATTCCTAGATTATGTAACGTTAATTTAAATGTTACAATCATAAACTTCGAATTTTGAAGAGATAAAATATGAGACCAAGAATCACATACCATATTTTTGATCTTGAACCGGGGAATCCCATCCAGACATTAAAGAACCCATGACTTGATATTTTTTGTGCTTGGAACTTTTTTAATTTGTTTTTGTTTCTTCACTCTTAATTTTTTGTTGGAATGTAAGCACTAGTATTTATTTGTAACAAGATTTTGGATTTTTATTTAAAGTAAGATTCAAAGGTAGTGACGTGGTAGGCCCCACCATAATATGATTCTTATCTACATTCTTATTTTAATGATAGATCCTTTGATTTTAAGGTAATGTTTTTGGAGCTATCTTTATCAAAAATGGACAAGATATTTTTTAGGAATGTACTAGATTATTTATTAAAAATAGTAAGTTAAAGTTTGCATGATAATGCATGTTTATCTAAAAAAACTATGGATTTAAGTGTTAAACCGCTTAAATCTAGATTCATATGTACTGTACATATGGCGTATAAGCTGTCAAAACTATGGACTTTATTGCTAGTTGACTCTAATTTTTGGTTTTTATATTTTCTTTCAATTATCCAACTTAGGTTTGGATGATATATAGATGTGTTGATAATCTTAAAAATCCAAATTTGATTCCTTGAATAAATGACGTGTATATAATACTTGTACACCAAGACATTTATTCTAGGAGTATCATTCAATTCACATGTATTGTTGTTGTGTGTCATGCATATATCCATTTGGCCACTAAATACATGTTGTATCTTGTACCTTGTCAAGTACTCTGTTAGTACCTTATGATGTACATACTCCGTATATAATAAATATAACAACATATATAATAAATATAACAAAGTTTGTACGTATCTTATACACCGTGTATAATGATGAATTATCAATCGGTGGTGTGTGATGCAAAAACAAAAATAATTTTTCATCCCACATAATGTATGGGATTTTTTGTTTTTTTTCAATTCAATAGCCGAGTTATTTCAAGCTTTTTATATATAGCTCTACATATGATGTCATAAATTATGGATGTATACAGTAATGGTGGGCGGGTTAGGTTGCCAAGTCAAACATTTTTTGACAAAAAGAGAAAGATTTCATTAATGAAAGACAGCCAAACGACACTTACAAACAATTTCGAGGAAATCTAAAATTCCAATACAAATACAATTCACCTTAGAACTAATTACATCGCAGATTTGATCAACGATCGCCTTTATAAAAATCTTCATCTGAAGCAAAACAATCTATGAGTTAGCACTAATTCGGCTTGAGATCCACATATGAATAGTTGTTTGGGTGAAAAAACTCATATGACCTTCTAGACACTTTTGGATTGTGAAATCCTAAATCTTCAAACTTTGACAGATGAACAAACAAATAAATTAAACCTAATAGTAGATCAAACTCCATCATAAAGATGTGATCTTTTATTGAAAGCAATTTAAAAGTTTTTTTGGGGCTTACCACCGGTAAAAATACCGATGGTAGCCCCTATAAAAATTTATAATTGAGATCAGAATTGAAGAAAAGAGATGGAAGAGAAAGAGAGAGAAGGAGAAGATTGAAGGAAAACCTTCCAAAAAAAAGAAGGAAAATCTAGCAATGGAGGCTAGAAAAACCCTCTAAAGGGAGAAACCCTAGAGGGAACCAAAAAACCCTCCCAAGGAGAAAACCTAGAGGGAACCCGAGTAGTGCCAAGTCAAACATTGCTAGTGTCTTAATAAAAAAAAAATTCCGATTGCCATAAGATTTTTTATAGTATGTTTTAATGGCTAACTTGAGTATAAATACTTGTATTTTAGATCAAATACACTTCTACGCTAATCATTAATTCATAATGTACAACATTACTACAACTAATAAGAAACAAGTACAAATACAACTAAAAGAAAATCCACTATTAATAATGTTGGTAATTTTCCAAATTATACATACATTGCCTAAATAAATTTGAATGAAATGGTCAAAATTAGGCCCTAACCCAAGCTCTTCCATCCATCAAACTCATAGTCAAATAAGGTGAGGCTTGATGAGTAGAAAGATTAAGTGACCACTCAACTCGTCTTGTTCTTCTAGCCCCTGGTCCATAGCATTTGTATTCACCATAAAATGCGGTCCTACATCAACAACCAATTCAAGTTAAACCAATTATTTAATTACCATTATAATTGTCTTATTATAATTACATTAACCAATGAAAAAGGAAAGAAAACTAAAAAATTGACAATCAATCACATATTTAAATGGGGCCCTTTGTCCCGTCAAAAAAAAAAAAAAAAAATGGGGCCTCTTGTAATAGAGATTTTCACCCTAATGATTAGGTTTTTAGGCATAAAAATTAGGGCTGGCAAACGGATCAGGTCGGGTCGGGTTCGTGTTCGGGTCAGCTGATTTCGGGTCAGCTACCCCTCAACCCGAACCTGATCCATTTAACTTTTCGGGTTGAAAAGTTCAACCTGAACCTGATATTTTCGGGTTCAGGTCAACCCGAATTTGACCTTATTTAACCCGATTAATTTTCACAAATAACTTGCTACTTACATACTCCCTGATTTTTTCACACACGGAGTTCATAGGATCAGTGCTTCAATTGAAACCAAAATAAACAACATTTATAGTCTAACAAAGTAATAAACTAACGATTCTAATTAACAATTACAAACCAATAAACAGTGTGTTGAACGAATAATTATAAAGGGTCATTGTTAATTATACATTACAGGAAGTATAACAAAAACATGAAAATAGCATACATCATCTGATTCATCAGATCATATCCTTAGCATTAATTATAATGTGTTCTTGTAAATGTCCAGCCCTTGCTATCATTAGTAGTGCCGCCGACACCGTACTGCTCATTCTTTCATAATTAAACTGCTCCGTGGGTGATTGATGAAGGTTTAACTCTTGAACTGTTATGTTTGTGAAAGAGAAGGTGTGGAAAGGGAAACGATTTTAAGTCTTTAGGGTTTGAGTTCTTGAGTTGAAGAGAGATAAAAGATGAGGAAAAAATGAAATATTAGGGAGAAAGATAGCTCTTGCGGCTGAAAGGGGTGAGCATATGAGAAGATTTTAGGGTTTTAGTTTTTATTAGGACCCAAATGTGGGCTTGGGCTGACTTCAATAAGTTTTTTTTATTTTTTTTTATTTTTTTTCGGGTTAGGTGGATCACTTTCGGGTTGGAATATTCAACCTTAACCTAACCCATTTAAATTTCGTGTCGTGTTCGTGTCAACCCATTTAAGTTTTCGGGTCGAAAACTTCAACCCTAACCCGCTATTTTCAGGTCGGGTTCGGGTCGTGTTTTCGGGTCGGGTCAATTTTTGCCAGCCCTAATAAAAATGATAAAAAGTGATGCAATTATATATGCAACATATAATTGTCTAAAATTTAATTAGTGATAATCTAATATGGATACAAAATAATTGACTGATTGAGATATAGACTATATAGTTGATTGAAAAACTAGTTTACTACGGAATACTCCATATCAGTATGTTGAATTCACGAAATTCTCACAAGATATAAAATTATATGTAAATCTCGCATACTGTTGAAAAACACGTGAAATTTACATCCATTAGAAGGAAAAAAAATGTAATACCTGTGGGTAGATGGTTTGCCCCAATCATCCCATCCTTGAGGTAGAACTGCACTAGACATGTAAGTTTGTGAGAAAACCACTCTAGCATAAGGACCCCAAGGCCTGCCTAATGTACAACTTTTGACACCCGTAATTTTGCATCCCACAAAATAAAATCCTGTATTTTCTTCTTCTGATGATCTTCTTTGGGCTGTTATTGCTCCATTTTCTTGTGAGATTGAATGCAAATGACATTGCTGCACAATTTACATACACTAATTAATTTCTATTTAGCCAAAAATCACAATTTTCATTTATGTTTGATTTAAATGTAAATTCAGTACTCGTAAGTAATTATAGATACCTTGAAAAGAGAAGCTGCATTTCCAAAGATGAAGTCAGTGCCTCCTTCAATGAAACAATTGTAATAGAAATGTCTTCCACTTTCATCTAGAAGTGTATCTTGGTATGATGTAAATTTACATGCAAAAAACACCGCCTTTTCACTTGTTACTCTCAATGCTACTGCTTTTTTCGTCGTACCATATGTATTCTACACACAATTAATAAGATAACAATTATCAAACTAGTAACGTGACAATTAAATATGTATAAACTGATCTCAATTGCTAATGATCTCACCTCTCAAACTCGAAATCCAATACGAATTATTAAAATTTACCAGAATAGTGAGGTAACGTCCCATAAAATCACTAGCAAAAACAGTAACAGTAGGAGATTTGAAAATATCTCCACCGTCATTCCAAGTGATAACCGTAGTATTTGCATTTCTACCACTTAATGTTATAAAGGGTTTATCTTCAGGTACAACAATCTTCTCCTTATAAATTCCAGGCTCAACCCTAATAAATATATGTTGTACATTGTTAGACGGGACCGCGTCGATTGCATCTTGTATCTTCACGTAGCTACCCTTCTTCCCCGATTGATCGACCGTGATAATTTTACTCCATTTCCCTTGAGCATTACAAGTTGTCGCCATTTCCAAACAAAATCCGATCACAAACAAGAAAATCAACAAACACCCACGAATTTCCATGTTACCACGACGTACAACTAAAATCGTTACAATTAATAAACGTTACGTACACCTAGAAGATTATAAATTATATGATGAATTATATGGAATATGTAACAAATTTGGACTTAGAAAGAAGTGATGAAGAAAGGATTTGAGATAAGTAGTGTATAAATAGAAGGTGATGGTTAGTTATAAAATTATAATATAAGGTTTTTATAAAGATTAAATTACAAGATATGCCGTTTTCTTGCGGTTGACAAGGAAAAAAGTTAGCAAAAAGAGCATTTAAACACAAGTTTTCGGCGGGTAAACATAATGAAGAAGAAAATTAAAAATGAGTTTAAGGAGGCAACAGTTGCTGAAATAAGAGGAGTCGTCAGGAGGTCAGCGTGATTAGTACACACGTTACCCACGTTTTATGAAAAACGAGATTTTTTTGGTTATTTTGCAACAACTGTCTTTTTTATTTTTATTTTTTTTTTATTTTTTTATTTTTATTATGATATATAAGTTATATGCTGTTATTGGGTTGAGGAATTTGCATAATTATTTCATTTCCGTCCACATGATATTTGTGATGGCTTGTTTAACGAGGAGGAATTGTACCGATAGATATATCTAGTGTAATCGTTGTATATGATTGATTGACGTGGAACAACTAATAACAATGATATCACCACCGCTAATAATGTGGTGCAAGCCATGCAATTATTTTTGTTTCGAATATATTTATAAGAAAGTCTAATAAACGTATAGCATTACATCATATGGAATGTTATAACAAAACTTTGAGCTTAATTAGTGAATGACCTATACTCCATGCATAAGTTATTCTACTAATTTATTAATTGTCATCTAATTTGTAAATTTTCGTATAATAATGTATTCTGTAATATGGCAATTAATTATTTATCATTTAAAAATATAATACGTAGTATATGTGATTGAGGGAGTAATTTAATTTGACTTAATTAACGATATTATATATATAAAAAAAGGGTTGACTTCAATTTAAATCTTGATTTGAGCTACAATTCAACAAAACAATCTGTCAAATTAGGTAATATAACACATTGATATATATGCAAGGAATGGGCTGGTGGGACATATGACTTCTTGAAAGGGCAAAAAATATATATCTCATATTAAAAGAAAAAAAAAAACATTGATTCATCCCCATTAATGAGATGTTCTAAATTAGGTTTTAAGCAATTAATAGACTTTGTTGTTCATAATTCCATAAATAATTGGATAAGACAACAATAATCCATTACTCTTGTAATTTTTAAGTGATAATGCCAAAGAAGTGGAATTTGGTGGATTTTTGATGGCTTTTTGGTCACTCTAATAACTAGTTGACGTCTTTTGGGGTGGAAATTGTCAAGATTTTGGTCTATTAATATACTTTGTACTTAGTTTAATTTGTAGCGTAATGTTGCCAAATAGTTAAGACATTCATTGCATTGTTCTTCAAATGTGATGTTTTGACCCTTGTATGCCTTTGGAAATTAGCAATGGGTTCGTGCATCATCTCTCGGTTGTTTTTCATTTAGTTTTTAAATTTTGGTATGGTGTGCTGCGTGATTTGCAACATAGCAAATGGACCACCTTTACTGTACGGAGTAATAATTTAGGGATATTTATTGAATTATTGTGTTAATATCATCAACTAAGGGCCATTCACTTCATCTTAATTTCAGTTCAATTCAGCTCCAATCTGTTCAATTCAGTTCAGCTCCAATCTGTTCAGTTCAGTTCAGTTTAGTTCAGTTCAGCTCTGAATTTCCTTCTCTCATAAAATATTCAGTTCAGTTCGATTAAGTTCAGTTCAGCAAATGTGAACAGACCCTTAATTGATAAAGTTTTTAATGTCAAATTAACGAGATATTTTTTCGCATTTGTATTAAGGTTTTTTTTTTTTTTTTTTTTTAAAAAAGGAGCACAAGCTCAAAAATGACTTTTCCATCAGGACCATCACACCTAAAGACCAACATTCAACCCAACAAAAACCCTTTCAACAATGACCCAAATCCTATCCATTTTGGGCTACTTTGTTATCTTGAATACAAAAAATACAAAATCTTTTCTTCTTCATTTTGCTCTTGAATTAAACATGAATCAAAATCAAATCGACGACTGAGACCTTTAATGGCACAAGCAAGTACACTAGGCCAACTTATCCATATGTGAGCAGAAATGAACAAATATGTCTGGCCTCATGAAATATCACATGTGATGGAATTAAAAGAGACCGACCTTATATGTGAAAGAGAGTGTTGAAGTATCACCTTTCTAAACAACACATATAATGTCCTACATTAATAAAAGAAAAGATAATTAAACACTTTATATAAGACTAATGAGATACTCCCTTTGCTGTCAAATTATTTTGGGGGGGAGCTCCCCTAGACCTCTAAAATGAATTTTTTGTTTTTGTATGATTGGCAATGCCCAAACCTATATTTAAGTAATTTAACACATGACCCACTTCATTTATGAGTTATTAAGGATGTGGAATTTTCCGTTCACAAAAAAAAAAAAAAAATAAAAAAAAATATAAAAATAAATAAAAAAATAAATAAAAAATAAAATAAAAAAAAGATGTGGAATTTTTTGAGATAAAATCTCATCTGTTCCATAATCTTTAGTGGCTCATGGTTAAAAGTAATTATGAGCTAATTAATAAGTTAGAATTAGTGTTAGACTGCTTATGAAAGAATATAATGAGAACTCACATTTTTCAATCGCTACAATATGTGACAACTCACAATTTTTTTTTTTTTTTTTTTTATTGTTAAGTACACATATATGATACTCAAGGCCCTGTGGATATGCTTAAATGTAGCTTGAGTAGACACAAAGAAGAAAATTACATAAAGTAACAAAATATTGCATGGTATCTTGCTTTGACAGTTTGACTTGCCCCTCCAATTAACCCAAGACACCCTTTTTAATAAGTTTTGACTTAGGGCCTGTTCTCATTAATTGAACTGAGCTGAGCTGAACTTATTAGAGCTGAATTGAACTGAACTGAAATGAATATTTTATAAGAGAATGAAATTAGGAGCTGAACTGAAGTGAACTGAAAATAATCGTATGAAAACAGACCCTAAGTGGCAATAACCGAGGGCCGGCATGTATGCATATGACAACCTCGACATGTTGCATTTTAGAAAACCTTCGTTTCTTTCTATTTAATTTGTAATTTGTCATTCACAATCCCCTTATGACTCATTTGGATAAAAAAAAAACCTTGTAATTAGCAACGTAATATGAGATATAATCATCGTTAAGGATATAATTTAACTTTAGATTGGACTTGGACCAATTTGAGTACGTATCCTTTAAATACAATAATTGCTCTTGAACAAAAGAGAAGTGTTACTAACTAAAATAACTTGAGCTTGCCCCTAAAATATATATATATATATATATATATATATATATATATATATATATATATATATATATATAATAAATTACTTGAGCTTTGCAAAGTTCCTTTTAGAATAATGGACTTCAATTAATTGATAAATTAACTAAAAATAATCAATTCAACATAGATTTATCATTTACAGTATGTACAATCTGGCCAAAGAATAAAGAACAAATAAAGAATCATATGTACATTGCAATAATCAAGTAGCAATTCTACAACCTATATTATGCTTTGATCTTCAATTTAGCTCTAATCATGGTCTTAGACAAAACTGTATCAGCTTCTTCATGTGTAAGGCTTTGTGACCACTCAACTCTTTTCGATCTGTTGGCTCCTGGTCCATAACATTTGCTTTCACCATAGTACACCGAACTGTAATTATACAAAGATCAAAACACATTAGCATAGTGTATAGTATATTATGTAACGTAAGGAGTAGTTGATAACGATATATATATATATATATAGTTGATAGTCTTGACATTAACAAAAAAAATGACACGCACCTATGTGTGGAGGGTTTTCCCCAATCATCCCATCCTTGAGAATTAACCTCATTGGACATGTAACTGTTTACGAAGACAACTCTAGAATAAGGTCCCCATGGCCTTCCCAATGTGCAACTTTTTGTGCCAGTAACTCGACAATCCACAAAATAAAATCCCGTGTCTTCTTCAGGTTTTGACCTTCGTTGTGCTGTTATTGCCCCGTTTTCGTTTGAAATGGAATGTATATGACATTTCTACAACAATTCAAATTTGATTTAAATTAGCCGCGGTACAACAATAATTAAAGATAAGTTATCTATTTTCAAATCATCATATGAATGCGATAATATATAGTATAAATGTCACATACTTGGAATAGAGAAGCTGCATTGCCACAAATGAAATCAGTTCCTCCTTCAATGTAGCAATTGCTATAGAAATGACTCCCTCCCTCATCCAAAAGTGTGTCTTGATATGAAGTTATTTTACATGCATAGAACTCTGCCCTTTCGCTCGAAACCCTCAAAGCAACTGCTTTTGCCCCCGGCCCATATGTATTCTGCAAGAAATAAACTCAATGTCATACTCTATACCTGATATAAAAAATAGTACACGTGACTATTAATTAATATTAGACAAATGTTTTTAACAAAAAAATATTTGTACATACCTCGATGGTAAGGTATCGAGCCATAAAATCAGAAGCAAAGATGGAGAGAGTAGGAGACGTGTATATATCACCACTATCATCCCATGTAATTGTAGTATTTAAGACATCTCTACCACTAAGTATTATAAAGGGCTTATCTTCGGGTACGGTAACTTTT
Source organism: Chenopodium album (assembly GCF_948465745.1). NCBI lineage: Eukaryota > Viridiplantae > Streptophyta > Magnoliopsida > Caryophyllales > Amaranthaceae > Chenopodium > Chenopodium album. Next base: position 7,141,584 of record NC_137858.1, read on the forward strand.
TCCTTATACGTTCCGGGCATAACTAGTATAAGTGTAACGTCTACATTGTTAGAAGGAACCGCATCAATTGCATCTTGTATTGTTTTGAACTTGCCTTTGTTGCCTGATTGATCGACGGTTAGTAGTCGTTTCCACGTTAATTTCTCGGACAATATTCGAGCATTAGAGTTGCTAATCAAGCAACATAATGCAAAGACAAATAAGATGATCTTAGGAAAATAAGAGCTTTGAGATGCCATTATTAGTAATTTGGTATTTGTGTTTTTTGTTTTTGTGATCAAAAGATATGATTAGGAATTGAAGTAATTGTTGTATGATTTGGTAATTTGATTAGTGTATATATAGAGAGAGCAACATGACGTGATTAAGTAAATAAGACAATGATTGGGGGATGTAACGGCTGATATCTTGCAATTTACATTTAAAACATTCCATAAAAGATGACCATTGTAATTACATAATTACGTCATTATTTGCATGTAGTTTTAAGTATTCGGCGCGTACTTGAAATGTTCATGATTCTTTCCCCTTTGAAATTGGGTTTGGGAGAAGATAAGGTTAGTCAACATTGTATTTGTATACCTACTAGAAATTAATTTAATATGCTAGCTAGCCGAAGTTTAAATATAAGCATTAATATTATTTTGTAACGTAATTATTATTTTAAAATATTATGACAAAATCACGCGTTAGTAACTAGCTATAATTTTACTTTTTTTTTTCTTTATTCGTGTGGTTATAGTCTTATACCTTAGCTTGTGATGAGCACATAGCTAAAATATGGTCTTGGTTGTAAGGTGAAATCCTCTTTATTTATTTTTTTGACAATAGCAAAGGAGCAGTTGCCTCAAAAAAATAAAATAAATAAATAAAAAAAAAAAAAAAAAACAAAGGAGCAAAAAACTAAGAAAATTTCGACAAAGTAAGACGAAATCCTCCTAGTTATTGCTTCAATTCTAATCCATGTCAATTCATAATAGACATTTTCTACAATTTTGATTTTTGAATGACATTTGTGTGATTGTATGATGATAAGATGATTAAATAATGAGGATAATCATAGATTAGCTACTGCGTATGTATATTTTGTGTTGATGAAGCAAATAAATCCTTCATTCAATGTATGTAAGACTAGCTCATCATTGCTTTGCAACAACATAATGTTGTGAACTTTGGTGTTCTGAATTTTTTATAAAATATAATAAGAACGGACTAATATAAGTATACGAAGTACATGAAAAAGTACACCGTAGCAACTAATTTAACAAGCTAAGGGTGCTATTGTTGTGTGTGTCAAAAAAACAAGGGTGCTCTTGATCCATTAGCTCATTATTTCATCTACTTCCCCGTTCCATATAAATGCCTTTATTATTTGCTCAAAAATAAAATAAAACATATATTTATTATATTATTGTTTATATTGTTTAAACTTATTTAATACTTTGTAGTTAATTAGACATTAGAAAGAATATTATCATGTAGAAATTTATCAGTTAAATTATTTTATTTCTCCTTAGACCCTATTAGCCTGGCATTTTGAGTGTTGACCATATGCATTAGAAATCGCACAAAATGCACATATACAGTTGTTTAATGAACATATAGTCAACTAGCTTAAATCCTGTGCAATGCACGATTTAACCATTTTTAACAAAGATTCAATAACTTATACGTAGTTCAATAATTTTTTACAAATATATACTTTTTATAAAAAGTATAATAAAGTCCTTCCTAAAAAGTTCTTAATTAGTAGATTTTATTTTAGACTATATCTGTATGATATACAAATTTATATAAAAAAAATTATGAATTATTTATTTAATAATAAGGAAAATTTGTCAAAATATTTATTGTAAGTATGCCACTTTGTGGTAAAGGTCCTTTTATAAAATAGGTGGCACCAAAGGTCTTTTTATCACAGTACACTTAGGTTGTGGCGAGGGACTTTTGACCGGACTTCGGCTGTTGACTTTTCTCCGGCCAAAATAAGTCACGTGACTTGCAATAACCACTTAAAAATCGTTTTAGATTTTATTTTTTCCCCCTTTCCCTTTATATTTTTCATTTTTTATTTAGAAAGCTGACCCTTTATTTTTTATACTTATTGAAGGAAGTCTCATAAATCCACTTCAATTATCAAAGTAATGTGAATCGGGCCAAAGTAAACTCTTTAACAGCATAAATATATATGGAATGGAGAAAATATAAAAACAATTATCTGTTATAACAACTACTAGATGGAAAATTGTGTTGAAAGATTTCAATTCAATATTGTGATAATTTGTTTAAATTAATAAGTTTACTTCTTTATTTATTTTGAGAAAATTAGTCACTTTTGGTGGTGAAATATAATTTCGTTTATTAAATGAACCGCATTGAGCCATGATCATAGTTATAAGTCTTATAACTGATCATTTTTTACTTTAGGTATCCAAATTCAAGCACTTTTGGTACATAGTATATTAGTATGAAACTACGAATGTATGATCAATTTATACTGATTTTGGCTCATTGAATTGGCTGGCTATGAATGAAGGATTGTTTTAAAGTATTGCTAATTGCCGCCAATTTTTTTTGTTTAAAGAAAATACGGAGTATCCGTAATAGCTAGTGACAATTTAGGCTTATTTCATTACCATCCAATAAATATAGCCACTACAGGGTAACTGTGTATTACCCCTATCATGTCATTACCTATTTACTTATGTAGTAGTTAAAGATACAACAATTCAAGCGGTATATGTTTCGATGAATCAATTCAATGAAATTATATATATTTAATCAACATAGATATATATACAATCCGCCAAAAAAAAAACCCCTAATACATGTACAATGAAGTAATAATAATTATCAACATATCAGTGTTTGATTCTTGATTTGGCACTAATCATGGTCTTGTTAATAAGGGCAGTGGCTTCTTCATTGCTAAGGTCTTGCGACCACTCGACTCTGTTTGATCTGTTGGCTCCCGGGCCATAACATTTGTATTCACCATAGTACACCGAACTGTTTCAATAAACAAACAATCAAATGAACATTAATCACATAATAAACTGATAATATACACGGGTGTCATTTATTATGTAACATACGGAGTAATTGATAATCAATAATACGCACCTATGTGTTGAGGATTTGCCCCAATCATCCCATCCATTAGGGTTTACCACGTTAGACATGTAACTGTTTACGTAAACAACTCTAGAATAAGGCCCCCATGGTCTTCCCAATGTGCACCCTTTTATACCTGTAATTGTACAATCCACGAAATAAAACCCTGTGTCTTCTTCCGGTTTCATCCTTCGTTGTGCAGTTATTGCTCCACCTATGTCCGAAACTGAATGTATACCACATTTCTACAACAATCCAACAAGAAATTTAATTAATATATATTTGTATGACACAATAGAGAGAATTTAATCAATCAACACATAAGTTGTACATTATAATGTTACATACTTGAAAAAGAGAGGCTGCATTCCCACAAATAAAATCAGTTCCCCCTTCAATATAACAGTTACTATAAAAATGGCTTCCTTGTTCATCCAAAAGCGTATCTTGATAAGAAATAAATTTACATGCCGAAAACTCTGCCCTTTTGCTTGAAACCCTCAAAGCAACTGCTTTTTCCCCCGGTCCATACGTATTCTGTAAGAAATCATCAAAGTCAAATACTTATTAATTTCAAACCCAAGTACATATGATATCACATGGTACAAATAATATATGTGACTATTAATTTCAAAAAAAATAAGAAACCTGTATAGTGAGATATCGAGCCATAAAATCAGAAGCAAAGACGGAGAGGGTAGGAGACGTGTATATATCACCACTATCATCCCATGTGATAGTTGTATTTTCGGCATCTCTTCCGCTAAGCATTATAAAAGGCTTATCTTCGGGTACGGTAACTTTCTCCTTGTACGTTCCCGGTTTGACTAGGATAAGTGTGGTATCTATGTTGTTAGAAGGAATTGCATCAATCGCGCCTTGAATTGTTTTGTAATCGCCTCCGCCTAAATGATCGACGGTTATTAGTCGCTTCCATGTTAACTTCTCCTCCGATGACAAGCGACGAGCATTAGAATTGGTGATGAAGAAGCAACAACATGTAACTACAAAGAACATGATCTTAGGAAAAAAATAATAACTTTGAGTTGCCATTTTTGTTTGAACTAATGGGTGGTTTGTTTGATCGAAATTGTGAAAGATATAATTTGGAAACGAAAATTAAAGAACATAATGTATGATTTGGGAATATTGTTTGTGTATATATAGAGAAAGTAATATGACAATTTCAAGTAACACAATGATTGGGAGACGCCATGTACGTGTACTAATTTTGCTTTTCACATTTAAAGAATGTAATTCATTCAAGTTTTTTCAAATAAAATATATAATTCATAGAAGTTGACCAATTTTATTATACAAATTACGTATGTACGTTACTATTTGCATGCAATTATAAGATATCGGCGTTGGATCGGATATATTCTTATTATAGAGAATTTCGGTCATTCTTTTCATTCATTGAAAATTATTACGGAGTAGAATACAAAATTCTACGATGTAATCTTTCGTAATAGTTGAATCATTTTTACGGTCACAATCTTCTTATTTCATATTCATAGAAAGTCATTTAAATAATAATAACAACAAAGCTTTAGTCATATAATGATTTAAAGTCAGCTAACATGAATTATCATAAGAAATTGTCTAGCATATATATATGTGACTATCAATATGTGACCAGGCCATTATTTGTAGATGGAAGAAATGAGGAATATACATGTATAAAGTATTGTACATTATAAAATAAGTGTAGAATTAATTAACATTATTAGTTATTGGTGCATGAGTAGTTAGTCAAACAAATTGCTATTACATACATGCGGATGAATAACGTACGAATTGCCAGAGTGAAATTCAAATTTCTTAATAATAGCAATTACCACCTTTTATTTTATTTTTTTTGACAATTACCACCTTCTGTTATGTCCATTTTAGCAATTATCACCTTCTATTTTTTTTTTTGAAAATTACCATCTTCTATTTTCAAAAACATAAAAAATTACCACCTTCTTGCCCCGCAACTACCACGTGACGTCATTTTGGGCCCATTCTTTCCCTTTCCTCCCTATTTCCCTCACATTTCTCATTCCTATTTGGTTTCTCATCTCCCCTTTCACTTTTTTCCCCTAAACCACCAATAAGTGTTCGTCATTTTTTATTTGGAGGAGTGAATTGAAGTGTTTTTGATTGTTTGGGGGAAAAGAAGTGAAAGGGGGATGAGAATCGAGTTAGGAATGAAAAATGTGAGGGAAATAGGGAGGAAAGGGAAGGAATGGGCCCAAAATAACATCACGTGGTAGTTGAGGGGCAAGAAGGTGGTAACTTTTGATATTTTTGAAAATAAAAGGTGGTAATTTTCAAAAAAAAAAAAATAGAAGGTGGTAATTGCTAAAATGGACATAACAGAAGGTGGTAATTGTCAAATTTTCCTAATAATAAAATTAAAAAGTGAATATTATTAATATGGTATACTTCCGACCCACTCCTTGCGTGTGTATCTTGATAGCGAATTGGTAAATAACTAAAGACATACAATGGAGATTTTATGTTTTAATTGCACGAGTTAGACTTCATATATCCGCTATTAAAGCATCATCTTGTTTAAGCAAAATGGACGTTTTTCTTTATCTACCCATTTTTGTAAGGAAGCAATCCCTAAACATATAGTATTATCCCTCGTTACCCTTAAAACCAGGTAATTAGTACGTGATTAGTAGTAAGTCAATGTTTTTTATAAAACCCGTTTAAGTATTAGAAGAAGGTGGTTTTTTTTTTTTTTTAATTTAATATAAAACGAAGAGACAAGTTAATTTACTAAAATAACTACAATATTAAATCACGAGTAATAAAGTATAATAAAATAGTTTGTAATTATAAACTAAAGCTACCAAGCTAGAAAGAGATCAATTGATCGAATTGAAGAAGTTTTAATTGATCAATTGCATAAATCTTAAATACAAATATACAATGCATATATATCCCTTAAACCCTTACTATATTGCATAAGAATTTAATTATTACAGGGATTACAACATCAAGCTTACAAACTAACCACAATTTTGTGAAAATAAATCGAACATATATAATAACCATGAATAATCAAACCTTAGTACGGATTCACAATGAACTTGACAAGAACCCAATAAATCACAAATTAAACCCAATAATCATCCTATTTAAAGAGGTAAAAATACTTAAATTAATTAATTAGGGCGACGACAATTCTTCCTAACTTCACCATTAGACCCTAATAGAGGGCTAATCTTTCCCATCTTAACCATGGACTTAGCAAATTGATCAAAGAACAACTCTTCATCTTCGGCATAAGACTTGACCAATTGAGCTAAGTTCGCGTAATTTCCTGAATAAAGTTGTTGATCCGTAAACAAAAGTCCCCTGCCTCCCAAGATAAGTTTGTAGTAAGTGTTATCAAAGGCTCTTGGAGATGCATAATCCAATGGAGTTATGTTGTTGTCACCTCCTGATGAAGGACAAACTGACTTCAATTCATTTAAGTAAGCCTTTTCGAGGCTCAAATCTGGTTGTTGAGTGTTACCACTTTGGCCGTACAACCTTTGCTTAAAACTTGTACACCTCGCCACCCCAATAGTATGTGCTCCTAGTGAATTTAAGAGAAGATGAAATTTAAGTAATCGGGAAAAATTATTTGTGGACAGAGGGAGTATGATTATTTGTATATGTGAAGCTTTTACCTGAGAGCGCGACAAGATCAACTTCATCTAGGCCTTGTTGTTGAAATGATGCAATAAGCTTTTGGGCTGTAAGGATAGGAGGTGGAATAGTTGCATTTGCAAGTAGCATATTTGCTGCTTTTGAGTCCCTTCTTCCTAATGGGACTTCCCAATTAGGTCCTCCACTCTGTTTATCAAAAGCCGAAATTATATTAACAAGTTCATGAAATATAGCATACCATATGAACTTAAAGCAGTTCATTAGAAAGTTACATTTAGCTTATCTATTGTTGTTCTGTTTTATTAGGGAGGGGCTTACCAAGACACTGGCGGCGCGTGCTACCAAGGCCAATATATCAGCACAAGAGACAGTTTCAGGGCATGCTTCTTCTAACCTGGCTTTAATTTCATCAATGACAGTAAAACCTCTCAATGAATTAAGATTTGGCTTAGCCTTTTTCTCACTTACAAATGCCGCACTATCATCTAACAGAATAGAAGCATCACACCCCTGTCGTAAACAAGTTCATCACAAGTCACAACCATGTTATTTACATTATATTGATCATATACCACAAAAGAATATATTATTAGCCTACAATTTTTAAATAAAATGCACAAACCTGAACAAAGCAATCATGAAAGTGAAGCCTAAGCAAAGAAGCAGCCATCCGAGGGTCTTGAGCAACAGCATTTTCCAAGACCGAAGCAATAATGTTGCTCGCTTGAGGGCAAGAGAAGTCATAGAAGTACGGAGACAACGAACTATAGTCGTTCCCACCACCACTACCCCATCCAAAGCCGTACCCATAGCTATAACCCGGGTCTGCTTGAGCAACCATAAAAGGCGATATCAAAGAAAGGAAAGCCATAAACACTAGGTGCATTTTTGAAGCCATGTGTGTTATATGATAAGTTGATCAAACTCTACTAAGATTTTTGAGTGTTGTTGAATTGTTGAATCTAAGGGTACAAGATTGGTTAGTATTTATAGACTAAAAATGTGGTGAAATTATGAAGAAATAAACTAACCACTAAACTCAAGATTTCCTAATTTGATACATGACTTTGTTTATGACTATATCAAAGTGGTTCCTCTGCTCCATTTAGGGTACTAATGTTAGTGCTCTAGTTTTACCTGCTCTAGGGAACATTTTTGGAAGTATTACGAAATTATATAAATTATATTTATACACTAAAGTTTGTATCCTTTGATTCCAATTTCTTAATCTTTTCTCTTTTGCTTTATTTGCCCGTGGTATTGTAGAATACATAAACATATTAAAGTTGATTGACCAACTTTGTACGCTATACTAGTATGTAATTTCAATGTTTAGGATAAGTTCGGTTTTAGTCCCTTGTAAATGGTAATGACATGATATTCAAAGTATCCAAATCAATTTTTTTTTTTTTTTTATCCTGATCATGAGATTTTTTAAATTTAGTTCAACCTGTGTCACGAAAGATACAAAGTTACAACTAGAGAAGTGACAATATTTTTCGGACATCTTTTTACTGCAAACTCTCTATATGTTTATAAATTTTATATGGATAAATTGTTACTAGTGTTGAAGGGCCAGGATTAAGATCAGTTTTTCTTACATGTCAATTACAAAACTAGTATATGGATAAAAGTTTAAAGCTACAAATTTATGTGATGGTAATACACTAATATACATTTACACATAACACATAAGATAATTATAAGGACAAAAAGACCCTAAAAAAGATTTTGACTTTTTTATTAGAGTTTGGTTTGATTTGTTATATTTATGTTAATATTGTATATTTGGCAAGTCTATCTTGTTAGGAGTTTTAGGCAAGTTAGGTATTCCTTTGTATTCGGTATATATTTGTGATTAATGGAATATACAAGGCTAAGCCGTTTTCTCCCATCGTTCTTGAGTTTATCATGGTATCAGGCCTCTCTAATTTCTAGAGATTTTTTTTCGATCCTTGGTTTGTTTTAATTACTTCCGCATATTAATTGTTTGTTTGAGAAAATTAGGCTTCGAATTATTTTTCCAGATTTTTTTTTCTTGCAAATTCGATCAATTTGCTCATAATTAGGGCTCACAAACCCTAATTGGTTTTCTTTTGGGTTCGATTTTCTGATTGGTGCTTCGAGTGAGGTGTCGTTGTTCTTGCGTGGTGCTATCTTTTGTAGTACTGCTTGCGGCGCGTGCTGGAAGTGCGTGCTGTGTGTGCTTGGTTGGTGTGTTGTGCGCTGCAACATTGTGTGTGGTGCGTTGGTGTGTTGCTGCTGTGTGTGGTGCGTGGCAGTAGGTGTGTGGTGCGCTAGTGTGTGCTGCGATCTTTGTGTTGGTGCGTTGCGTGTTGTTGTTTTGCTGCTGTGGTGTTGCGGCAGCTTGGTTAGGCAGCGTGCTTGGTTTAGTTGCGTGTGTGGGTTGTCCAATAGAGTGGCAGCTTTGGTTTGGTATTATTGCTCGTGTGGGCAGAAGGTTCTTGTTCGGTGTTCAGCTTATTCTTTGTTGCGTGGTTGTGAGTAAGCATTGTTCTTTATTTCTTTCAAGGCCGCCATTTTTCTTTGTTGTCTTGCATTGCTTAGTAAGCACTGTGGTTGTGTTCCTTGCTCTTCAAGGCTATTATTATTAATTTATTAGTAGCTATTCTTTGGACTTTATACTTGCAGCTATTTTATTGTTTGGTGGGAGCAAGTTGGATATTTTATTTTGTGAATTGTGGTGGTGCGGTTTGGTTATATATTTTTGGTGGTATTGGTTGTTTGAGCTAGTTTGGTCATTTGTTTGTTTTTTGGTGCGTGTGGTTGGTGCTATCTTTTGGTTTGTGTGTTATTGAGCTGCTTGGTGTTCTCTTTCAATGGGGGCTCAATCTAACCGTATATTTGAGCGTCTTACTGACGCAGATCGTAGTAGTGTTCCTACTATCTCTGAAGAGCAATGGAAAAAACTTTTATCTGTCGTTCAGTGCTCGAGTTCTTCGTCTATTCGCACCTATAATTCTGTCGATTGGCTCATTGATACTGGAGCTTCAAATCATATGTCTGGTAATATCGATTTATTTACTCATTTATCTAATATTTCGTCTCCTGTTGGTTTGCCTAATGGGAAGAGCACTACTGCTACAAAAGAAGGGAGAGTTATTCTGTCTGATAATTTAACTCTTGATAATGTTCTTTTTGTTCCTGCTCTTAAATGCAACTTGTTGTCTGTGTCCCAGTTGTTAGAAAAACAATCATATTCTGTTATGTTCACTGACAAGCTATGCATTATTCAGGATCGCAATATGAGGAACCTGATTGGAGCGGGGGAGCAGTGTGATGGGGTCTATATTTTCCGTCCGGTTCGTGCTCGGAATTCTCGGGCAAACAAAGTGGTAATTTCTGATGCAAGTTAGTTATGGCACAAACGTCTTGGTCATCCATCAATGCAAGTGGTTAGTTCCCTTCCGGGAGTTTCTCATAGTACTCATGCTCATAGTAGTTCTTCTGGTTGTTCGTTTGATTGTGACATTTGTTTTATGGGAAAACAACCCCGTAACTCTTTTCCTTTGAGTACGAATCGAGCATCTGGTATTTTTGATTTGATTCATTGTGATATTTGGGGCCCAAATAAGATTTTGTCTAGTTGTGATGCTCGGTATTTTCTTACCATTGTTGATGATTTTTCGCGTTCTACTTGGGTGTTCTTAATGGTTGGTAAATATGAAGCTGCTCAGTTAGTTCATGAGTTTTGTGCTATGGCTAAGACTCAATTTGGCCGTAAGGTCAAGGTGGTTCGTAGTGATAATGGTCAGGAGTTTCTCAGTTTGGGTTCTTTCTTTGCTAAGAAAGGCATCTTGCATCAAACGTCGTGTGTTGACACGGCTCAGCAGAATGGTCGAGTTGAACGTAAACATCGTCACATTCTAAATGTGGCTCGTGCTCTTCGGTTTCAGGCAAAGTTGCCTAAGTATTTTTGGGGAGAGTGTGTTATGACAGCTGTTCATTTGATTAACAGGACTCCGACTCCTGTACTCAAGGGTAAGACCCCCCATGAATTATTGTTTGGTCAAGTTCCATCTTTTGATAGTCTGCGTGTATTTGGTTGTCTTGCTTATGCCGCAAATCGTCCTCGGATTAAAGACAAGTTTGATTCGCGTTCTCGAAAGTGTATTTTTGTGGGGTATCCTCACGGAAAGAAGGGTTGGCGTCTTTATGATTTAGAGACGAATGAATTTTTTGTGAGTAGAGATGTTCAGTTTTTCGAAGATAAGTTTCCGTATCTTGAGTCACTTCCTGATGAGCGAAGATTATTGTGGGAAAAATATTTTGCAAATCCCCCGGTGTGGGATGATGATGACGATGTGCTTGGGACGCAAATTGGTGTACAAGGAGGGGGGAATGCGCCCGAAAACAGTCTACCCCGCAACCGGGTTGCGGGAGCAGCTGCCCAGCCACAACCAGGCTGCGGAGCAGCCTGCTCACCTCGGTTCTACCCCCCTGGCAGACCTGCCCGCAGGCAGGCTGCGGCAGCCAGGCCCCAGCCGCGACCAGGCTGCGGAACAGGCTGGTAAAACAGCAGCCCCGCAGCAGCAGGCCGCGGGTAGGCTGCGGCAGCAGTCCTCCAGCCACAGGCAGGTCGTGGAGGCTGCTGCCCCCTCTTCTTCTTCGCCGGCTTCTTCTTCTTCTTCGCCTCATGACGCAGATTGCCTTCAAGCTTCGGGTTGTGTGCCTCATACACAAAGTACTCTAGTTTGTTCTAGTAGTGTTCCGTAGCGTGAGATAGTTGATGAAAATATTTTAAATAATCCGGACTTGAGGGGGAGTTTGTCGGATAATTTGGGTCGTGGTCATCGTGTAAAACGGCCTCCTTCGTGGCATCGGAACTATGTCACTCATACTATCATCTCTGAAACTATAGACCCCTCTACATCAACTGTCGACCCTCCTTAATCACATTCCTCAGGTAAACCTTTCCCTATAGCTTGTCATGTTGCATATAATCGTTTTTCTAACAGACACAGGTGTTTTTTGGCGACGATCACTAAGGGAAAGGAACCGTCTTCATTCAAAGAGGCGGTTAAAGACGTCGGTTGGCAAGAGGGCCATTGGTTGTGGTTGGGTGTACAAAATCAAGTACACAGACAAGTCAAAGGTCGAACGTCTCAAGGCTCGTTTGGTTGTTCGTGGCAACCGTCAGGTTGAAGGTGTTGATTATAATGAGACGTTCGCTCCAGTTGCAAAGATGACTACGGTACGTGTTTTGTTGTCTGTTGCAGTTTCTTTGAATTGGGAGTTACATCAGATGGATGTTCATAATGCTTTTCTTCATGGTGATTTAGAAGAAGTATATATGCAATTACCTCCAGGGTACGGTACTTCGACACCTGGCAAAGTTTTCAGGTTGGATAAATCTTTATACGGCTTGAAACAAGCCCCGAGACAGTGGTTTGCTAAACTGTCAAGTGCTCTGCGAGGTTTTGGGTTTAAAAACTCATATGCTGATTACTCTCTATTTAGCTATGTACAGGGCAGTGTCTCTTTACATGTTCTTGTCTATGTCGATGATTTGATTATTGCAGGCAACTCTCATGATGCCATTGTTCGTTTTAAAGCCTATTTGAGCAAATGCTTCTATATGAAGGATTTGGGTTTGCTTAAGTATTTCTTAGGCATTGAGGTTGCTCGGAGTCCCGATGGCATCTTTCTTTCACAACGAAAGTATGCTCTTGATATTTTGACTGAGGCAGGAATGTTGGGTTTTAAACCCATTGATACTCCGATGGAGCAGAATCATCATCTTGCACATGCTTCCGGTGAGCCGTTTGCTCATCCGGAACAGTATCGTCGTTTGGTTGGTCGTTTGGTTTACTTGTCGGTCACTCGACCGGAGTTGAGTTATTCAGTGCATGTTTTGGCACAGTTTTTGAGTGTTCCACAGGTTTCTCATTGGGATGCGGCCATTCGTGTCTTGCGCTATCTTAAGGGTAGTCCGGGACAAGGTATTTTGTTGCGACCTACGACAGATTTACGCTTGACGGCGTTTTGTGATAGTGATTGGGCGGCATGCCCGTTGAGTCGGCGTTCCTTGTCAGGTTATTTTGTTTTCTTAGGTCGTTCCCCTGTTTCGTGGAAGACTAAGAAACAGCCCACTGTAGCCACATCCTCATCTAAAGCCGAATACAGGTCTATGTCACTCACTTCTCGTGAGTTAAAATGGTTGAAAATGTTGTTGTTTATTCTTGGTGTTAAGCATTCAAAGCCTATGCAGTTGTTTTGTGATAATCAGTCGGCTTTGCATATAGCCAAGAATCCGGTATTTCATGAGCGTACGAAGCATATAGAGGTAGATTGTCATTTTGTTCGTGATGAGTTGATAAACGGTAATATTTCTACCTCATATGTTCCGACAGGTCATCAGTTGGCAGATATTCTCACCAAGGCTCTTGGACGGCAACAGTTTGGTTTCCTTTTACGCAAGTTGGGCATTCGTGATTTACATGCTCCAACTTGAGGGGGAGTATTAGAGTTTGGTTTGATTTGTTATATTTATGTTAATATTGTATATTTGGCAAGTCTATCTTGTTAGGAGTTTTAGGCAAGTTAGGTATTCCTTTGTATTCGGTATATATTTGTGATTAATGGAATATACAAGGCTAAGCTGTTTTCTCCCATCGTTCTTGAGTTTATCATTTTTTTTTAAAAGTCATTACCGCATTTTTAAAGGTGGAAATATTTTGTCACATTCGTTGCAGCAAATAATAATTAGGGAGTAGCATATAACAGAAAACCTATGAAAAATTAATGTAACAGAATAAATTGCTTTAGAGTTAAGGCAACATAATCACCTTTAAAATAAATGACAACACAAATTAAGTCAAAAGCAGCCTATGATTGGGTTAGCTCAATATTGTAGGCTATATATTTGTAATTTCTAGCTGGAATTTTGGATAAGATAATGATTACTTGATAATTGCATAATTAGTGGACTACTTTCACCTGCTCTAGTAATGTGATTAGTGAACTGATTATGAGGCTACTACTTTTAAACTTTGTTTGATTGGGGAATATAAATTTAATGGGAAAATGATCTTAGACTTAGTTTAGCCAAGACAACCTTATAGAATCATTATTCATCAAGTTCGATCACTAATAAGGTCTTGGGCTAGTGATTAAAAATGGAGATATGGTTAGTATATGAAAGTGTTTTAACTCAATCCAGGCCAAGATGTCAACTGAGATGCAAACTAAATGTAAATTTATCGTGGTATGTATCAGATTGAGAAGCTTATCAAAACACATGCTCCACCTTTAGAGTTGGAGCCGTGCCATGTTTAGTTTCTACTTAGTTTTATCTTTGATGTTTCGGGTCTAGCCCTTTTTTGCTCCCAAGAAAAATGGCATGGAACTTGTTAAATTTGGTTTTTAGGCTTTTGGCTAAATTCATATAAGAGTTGGAAACTCGATTACAATTGATACGTGCATGATAAAGCAGCAACTTTACACGAAACAAGAATAGTACAAAGCATTATTAAGGTAAGCATATAACGCTTGTGTGCATAGCCTTTAATCAAGGGAACAAAACAACTAGTTGGGAAAGGTCAAGTATAAGACATTGTATACATCACCATGAGGCACGATATGGACCAATGAAGTCGTGACGGATCTAAAAAAATATTTAGCAGGGCCAAAAATAATATGTTGTATATGCTAGAAATTCAGTTAAATATTCAGTTAAATCATACGAACTACAAATTTACTTTTGTGTCCTCGCGGACAATTTATGCATGTACAATGTATCACTTCTCGGTCAAGTGTTAACAACTTTCAAGTTTTCAACCCCATGTATGTCATCTCACATGCCTAGATTATCTAGATAGAATAGCATAATCCCACAAAAGCTTTCACAAGTAACTGATCGTTGAAATTTGCTGCACAAGTAAACTTTCAGTGTTTACGCGTTGACTTATTCAACAACAATCTTGATTCTTCAGAGTTACCAAGTGATATCATGCAGCAAAACATACAAGAACAACTTAATAATACCAACAATAATAGAGCAACAAAGTCTAAGGGGGGACCGAAGTTGGTTAAAAGGATATGATTCAGCAATAATGATGTTAAACTTTCAAAATGTGAAAGAGATTTATGCACGAGCGAGGGACAGTTTCGAGAGAGATTAGTTACTAATAGTTGGCTTAGTATTGATTAGAAGCGTGATTGCATATGGTTATTATGTACACTACAGATGAACTATGTACAGAGTAAGATACACAAGCTCTTGATCTAAAGTGTCAAAATATAGCATCACAGTACTCACAGCTTCTGTTAACAATATACTCCTGGATTTATTGTGTACAATCTGGCAGGCCGTGTATTTGCTGAATCTACAGTGATGCAACCAATTGTCTCATCGGTGTAAGGAGCCTTGCTAAGCGAAGTGGTACATATGCTTTGACCAACGTCCCATTCTCCGTATAATCCTGAAAGTAGAGAACATGTATAAGAGATTGAGACTCAAACAGCATCTGTTCACTTTGAATCTGATGTTAACAGTTGGTAAAATAAGAAAAGGAAATGATTCAGTGATACACATACATCGACAGGGGACACAGTTGTTGAGCTGCATAAGTGTTAACTTCCCAGGCAAAAAGTTTTAAATGGATGATTAAGCAGTTCATAAAGAACCAAACATTCAAGCATGGGTGGCAAACAAGTCATTTGGATCAGAATTGGTTGGACAAACATTCAAGCAATGCATCTTTGGTTCAAACTTGGGTTGGTTCAAGAATCAGGACTATGGTCATAGCTTATTTTGAAATTTACAGTTTATTTTTCGGGATGGTTTGGGTTGGGTTAATTTTAGATTCAGATCAAAGCATAGACAATGTGATTATGGGTTACAGGTTAGAATAGGTCAGGGTGATTCAACTCATGTTTAACGAACGTGTCAATTTCAACAACTCTGCTCAAGATTGCAGGACAATATGTGTAACAAGGAATATCTAGTCCAATTCATAGCGTTCTTTCAAAATGCCAAGTTTACAGCAACCAACAGTTAATACAGATTATTTAGGTAAGTTGTGATGTAAATCTTTAACAAATTTAGGAATTTTCTATCTGAAATGCACGGGGAAAAAAAAAATAGACCCAAGGAGAGATTAACTCACAGTTCTTTCTACCATTCCAATTTGATGTATGCTACTGAGAAGTTCTCCTTTGTCAAAAGGAACCAGTGCTTCAACCCACACCATAGAATCCTGTCACAGAAACACGATCTGGTTAAAGCAAAGCATTGAAGTTGTGAATAGAACTTGGTACATATATTTTGGAATTAGGGTTAGAAGGTATGATAGCTTGCATTGGCATTACACAGTATAGATATAGAAGTTACCTTCAGCTTTTCCTGAATGGCATTGCAAAATTCATCAAGTCCATCACCATTCAAAGCAGATAAACAGACAACATTCCCTCGTCTCTTTGCTTCTGCCTTAATTTTCTCTGGATCACTCACCTTATCAACCTGACATAAGCAGTAAATAAAGTTATACTGCAGATACAGCTTAAGATAACATTCACCTTCTCAGAAATGCAACTTCAAGCTAGTAATCATGAAATGGAAAGTTCAAACTGTATTGGTACATATGAATATATTAAGAGGCAAGTAGGCTACTTACGGCCTTTCATTAAGAATGTTCTAGTACAATAATTTAGATCGCTGCATCTCTCCAAAGGATACATGGACTTGAGAAGAAAAAATTGCAGAAAATTTTCGGATTTTAAAGTGCTTATCTCAATAAATACCTTGTTCCAAATAATTAATATCGGAATTAGCGACACATCCAATTCTGACAGAACTTTATCCACGGCATCAATTTGTTGCTCGGCCAAAGGGTGACTGAAATCAGAAGCATCCGAATGAGATGATGTGGGAAAGACGAATTAAATCTAAACCTGAGTATCAATTGATACCTAATGTCCACCACATGCACTAAAAGTGATGATTCAGATATTTCCTCCAATGTGGCTCTGAATGCAGCAACCTGCAACAAACAGCTTACAGAATTTAATCAAACCAACCAAAGTTCAAAACATACATCAAACTGCTGGAAGAGGATTTACCAGGGTAGTTGGTAGCTTTTGAATGAATCCGACAGTATCAGTTAAGAGAAATTCCTTCCCATTCTTCATCTAAAAACAAGAAAAAGGAATTTAAATTACAGAAAGTTAATATAATATAAGATAAGATTTCACTTTCATTCACTTAAAACAACGATAAGCTCTAAAGTATAAACAATGCACTTTTCTGAAATAACCATCTCAAGAAAACTCTATTTAGCTAGAGTTTTCCATCTTCAAACAATTGAAAGTCTGAAAAAATGACTTGATGTTCATTGCATGAAGTTAACTAACCAAACTACAATATGCTGAATTTAGATAATTAGTACACGTGCCAACTTCTAATTGACAGTTTTTGCTCAGATGAAAGAGGAAAATAAATGGTCAACACACTCACCTGCACCCTTCTGGTTGTTGGATCAAGTGTAGCAAACAATCGATCCTCAGCAAGCACGTTTGCACCAGTCAATTGATTTAACAACGTACTCTTTCCAGCATTTGTATATCCTACCTTAGTTTTTCAATAAATGTAAGTTTCATCATTATCGCTGAACAGAGATATTCAGAATTAAATGCTAATACAATTGTTTCAAGGTAAGCATCAACTTACTAAAGATACAACTGGAATAGGCACTGAAACACGACGATTGCGATACAGCTTTCGATGACGCCTAACAGATTCCAGCTCTTTTTTCAGAACACCAATCTACCAGGAAATGATCACCAGAAAGACAAGAAAAAAGTACATGGTCAGCATCCAGACAAAACAGATGATGGAAGTGAAAAAAATAATAAAAAAAAAGAAGCATTGACAATTTTTTAAGCTTTTTCTTGTTATAATCATCAACGGTATTTTTGTCCACTGATCCAAAGCTAGATCAAAGAAAGAGTAATACACTAATACTTGTATAATCATGTAATTTACTAAATATGGAAACAAACTAAAGGAGGTACCGTGGAGAATGTAATTGGTTGTTCTAGGTGGTCATGGGAATATATGTACCTTTTAAGTCTTGAACATTCAGGTTGAACATTTACACCAGATTACACAAAATTGATTGCCATCTTTTCAGTTATAATATACACTAAATGAATTACAAATTAATTACTTGAAGCAAAAAGAGCAAAAGTCACTCAAAAGGCCAGATTAGAAGTTCTGATCACACAACCACTAAAATATAAACACTTCGGAAGTGATTGTTAAAATCCCACTTACTTGGTCTCGTAGAATACGCTTGTCCACTTCAATTTGTTTCTCACCCATACCTTTCACCCTCCCTCCTGCTTGACGCTCTAAATGACTCCACATTCTTGTCAGCCGTGGTAATTGATATTCCATTTGAGCCAGTGCAACCTTAGAGTGAAGCATTGAAGTTTTCCTAATCAGCACAGATGCCCATATAATTTCTTTTCATACTTAAGCGTATTAAAATATATACCTGTAAAGCAGCTTCATGAGTCGCTGCTCTCTGGTTGAAAATATCCAGAATAAGTGCAGTCCTATCACAGACTCTAACATCTTTTCCAAAT
Organism: Chenopodium album; assembly: GCF_948465745.1. Taxonomy (NCBI): domain Eukaryota; kingdom Viridiplantae; phylum Streptophyta; class Magnoliopsida; order Caryophyllales; family Amaranthaceae; genus Chenopodium; species Chenopodium album. Next base: position 7,159,962 of record NC_137858.1, read on the forward strand.
ACTTTCTCCAAATTACGCAATTGCCTGCAATAGGTTCACATTCAGGACCAACTGACCAGATAACTCCGTAACTACAAAGACTACAATACCAGCAACGTTTATGCCCATTATGACATTACAATTACACATTTTTCTTAATAGAAAGCAATTTAGTCAATAAGAATCCAACTCTCAAAAAACCTCGATAATTGGTAAAGATAAGTTAAAAATCTTCCATCCATTATAGCTTAGTAATCCAACCTTGTATACAGAGATTAGGAGATCGATTCAATAATGAGGTAAGAGTATTCTGACAGAATGCTTCTGCTAGTTATTACCATTTAAAAGTACCCTCACGTCCCTCAGAGACCTTCAATAGAAAGTTTACAAGTTCATATGCATATGATGTATCTCACAATCAACTATAAACATATATGAGATTATGAGTAGATGTCGATAGCTAGACGACACACGTACACCAACTGTCAGTTCCTCAAATAAAAAAAGTGTTTCATTCTTACCCTGGTGAAAGCTCATCATCAAATATCACTGTTTCAACATCAAATGCATGAATTGCATTCTTGATCTCAGAAACCTTGCCTGAGCCAATATATGTTCTTGGATTTGGAGCAGCAAGCCTAGATCATACAGCAGGTATTGATGTTATTTAACCTGTAGGCCAGCAGTTCTCACAAAATAACAGCAAAGGATATATGGATTTGATAGAAGATGTATGTGAACAAAATAAAAGATGACCACATGACAACTCATAAGTCATTTCACAGTGGGATTATTAATCTAATTATGGCTCAGAATAGATGTGCTTTCACTTACAAGGAGTTACAACGGCTACAAAATAAACTCACCACAATGCTTGAACTTGAATTCAGATGGTTATATTGTCATTTGATGCAATACTCCCTATACAATCCTCCAACCCTGCCCCAACTTTGACAGACACACAGAGGTACAAAACCAGTCGACTGGAAGGTATAGGGTATACACAGACAATATAAATCTCCAAATGAACTAATTATTCTGTCCTAAGAAATTGCAGTGCCCAAACTAGGCCATAGCCACATTATACAATCGACAAACCCACGATATACTCACTTTTGATAAGTAGAGCCAACAACCTGAAGACCTGCTGTGTCAGCTAGCTGAGCCAATTCTTTCAGAGATTCTTCTATTCCAAAAGAATCCACTTTAACACCTTTTTGCTCCACACCCACAAGATAAGCTTTTTCAGCAAGAACCTGACATTGTAATATTAGGCCACTTAACTTATTCTCCCAAGAGCCTCAAGCAAAGGCAGAGGGTGCATAAATAAGACAACAGTCAATCAATAGCAGTATAACACAAACTTTAAAATGCTTAGCAACGAGTTGCGTATTCTTTTCTGCATGGTTAACATACCAACCAGAATAACCTAAGCATTAGAAACAGTGATCCTATGCTCAAGTGCTCAACTACAACAGAATGCCATTTATGCATATATATCATAATACATCATCACTACGATTTCTCTTATGAGACTATATCTAGTATCTACAATGAGGTAAACGGTAGACAAAATTTCATTTAGATAATCTGTTAAGAGGTTCTACTAGGGATGGTTTTCCTAAATTTGATCATTAAACTAATAATAACACCCCCCCCCTCTCTTCAAACAAACCTTAAACAATCTTCTAAAGTTCTCTGCCATACATACACCATAGAAATTCTACATACAGATGGTACCCTTGATGCAGTGTTGCATACCATTAGTACTTACATACAATTGATCAAATCAACAATCAGAATTCTTACATTAGCTGTGGTTCAATACTTCACGGCCATTATGTAACAAAGGACAATAATGTAAACGGGATTCGATAAAAGGGCTCAGGTTTCACCCCACAACCTTATTCACATGTTACACTCCAAACATAAGCTCTCTACATCCCTAATTTCAAACAGCAATTCAAAATACTAGTATAAACATGTAAAGAACAAAAGAGAAAAGGATATCTCATCAAGTTCATAACTAAAACATTCAATTTAACATCAAATCAAAATTAAATTAAACAACAGAATAAGAAAAGGGAATGACCTCCTTTCCATTTCTGAGCTTAAAGCGACGTTCTTCCTCCTCTACCTCTTCTTGTTCCCTCTTACTCTCTCCATTAATAGAAAATGGAACTGGGTCTTCAAAATCATCCTCAAAATCGCCAATTATCTCCTCAATTTCTCCACTTTCTTGTTCATCTGGGGTAACAGGGGAGAGAATCTGATCCACACCATGATTAATTTGGAGGGAATTCACACAAATTAAATTCTTGGGGTTCTTATGTTGATGGGATTCTAAGCAATTTCTTGAGTTTGAAGTAGATTTTCGAAATGGGAAGGATTGAAATTGAAGTGGGCATAAATTATGGGATTGAGAATTTTGAAAAGAAGATGAAGTTTTTGTGCTAATTATCCAACAGAAGCTGCTTGAACTCATCTCTTACTGATACTTGTATTTCGCAATGGATAATGAATACTTCGTATTTTTTTTTGTGTGTTTTAAATATGATATTCCTTTTTGGGTGAGTCTGGTCTTGGACTCTTGGTAATTGGTATGAACAAAATTTGCAAATGATTACTTAAACACTTGGTACTTGTGTTAATCTTATTCGCTAATTCCCTATTTTACCCCAATTTCTAAGGAACAAAATAAATATGGATGCATTATACTTGCGTATTTCTAATATTACTTATATGTTCTTTCATTTTATATAGGTCATCCTTAAAAGATTGTCCATATTATAAATGTTGACAAACAACGCAAACTTTACTATCCCAAATTCCACCTCTTTTCTTTCTCATAAATTTCACTTAATTGAAATTTACAAGTACTCAAATACAATAAAATTACAAGGCAAATAATTAGAGACTGAGGGTATGTATACTATGAGATGATTATTAATGAGTTTGAGTGTTCCATAAGGAAATTGGGATGAAGTAGCATAAAATGCAAAGTGAAACTCATCAACCTATCAAAATATCAAGATAAGCAAAATATGACTTGGATTTTAACTTTTAGGTCCAAAATAGTTGAATTTATTTGAAAAGTGAATGTTTGCGACTCTCTGTAGTTTAACTTAATTTTTATCTTTTAAAGTTGATAATTCTACACAATATGAATGTTTAGTAACTTGTTTCTACTACAATTAATCTTATACAATCTTCACATAATCGCAGAACTATCTCATGCCAAATTGCCAACATGTCCTTCATGAAGAAGATAATGGATACATTGTCAAATTATAGCAAACCTAATGCATAGAAAACACTAGACATTGGCTGTAGCTTACTAGCTTATGCTTCTACATAAACCATGCGTCCATGCATAGCCATTTCAAGCCCAATAAAACAAAACATCATCTCATTGATCTTCGAATCTACTCCTTCAATCCCCTTTTGTTTGTACCATGAGTCCACTTTTTGTAAAAGCTTTTTGGGTCAAATGATACAAACAATAAGGGATAAAGGGAGTTATAATAAATGTTGGAGAATTTAGAGTATTTAGTTGATTATTATTCATGTTATGTTAAGTTTAAGTCATTTGGTTAAGGTGTCATGACTTAGACACATATGATTAAGGTAGTAGTATACAACTAATCAAGAGAAAAGATTTCAGTTTCGGTTTCTCTTGCATTAGTATGGTAGTTTCTTGATGCATTATAAATTGTGTATCAATTGATGACTAATTATGCATTGTTTAATACATGTCTTAATACATTGTTTAAGACATGTTTTAATGCATTGCTTTAGTTTCATATCTCTTGATAACATTTTGCCGGTTAATGCATTGTTATTACTTAATGCATGTCTTAATGCATTGTTTAATGCATCTTTTAACATTTGGTGTTTGATGCGTTGATTTTGTATGTCTTAATACATTATTCAATGCTTAACTTAAAGCATTGTTTAATGTATGGCTTAATGCATTGTTACGTTTATTACGTTTGAAAATGCAATGACATACTAAGCTACTATCTTATATATATGAGAAACTCCTCATATGATGAATGAAGGTTGAGAGATGAAATATAATTTCTATCTTATCAATTTGGCATAGAGAGTTGTTATCAGTTGTTCATTTTCACAAAATCACAAACACTTTTATACATTGAATTGCTATCATCCTACAAGTGATAGTAATTGTTCTTCGTTGTATCTCCTGAGTAATTTCCGTGATACCCGGTTGTAGTATAGGGTCGAAATTATACTTTTGGGAAAGTGATCTCGTTCATGCCTCGAAGGTTTTTCCAATAATTTCATTTCCATTCTTTGTGACCCTTGTTTACTAGAAAATCCCCAACAATAAAGAGCGGCCCAAATTGTGGAGTCTCCAACACTTGGTATGAACTAAAAGGCCATGGATTTGCAGTTGCACGGGTCTTTATACTCCACACCCTCAATTCCCCAAGTTATGGTTGGCTGAAAATAATTTTTTAGAGTGTACGAGAGACTAAAGTGTGGTTATTTGATATTACGGTACGAGACATACTCGACACAACACCCAAAGAAGAAATAAGCGAATTTTAATTGGACGGAAGGAGTAGCAAACTTTGGTGCTATAATCATACAAGTTGAAGAGTCTTTTTGAATTTTGACGTAATAATTGACGAGGACCAACTTCCACAATTATTTGAAGCATCAATTCGTAGGATGTCCATATATTATCTATCTATATCACCCCAAATCTTGTTGGTGCCTGCAGCCGTAGGTCAAGTGCAATATGTAGACCCATTTCCACAGCTCACATGCCCATAGTCTTCCTATTTTTAGGACCCGTACCGACCCTACTTGCTTTAAAAATTCATCAATCATCTAACCCTTTTGACTTGGGCGTGCAATTAACGGTTAACCATTATCCAAACCATTTTACTATCAAGTGGTCGGGTTCACTTAAACCCGTACTACTCAACATAGATCCGCCCCTACTCCAGGGTCGATATCTAGATATTCTTTCAAAGAAGAGCATTTTTTTTTACATTACATAAATTGGTAAAAAGAAATGATTTAAGGACTGCAAAGCTTCATTTACTCTAAGATTAACTACAAAACTAGAAGATTAGTACAAAAATCGATCGAATCACATAAAGATGATCAATATGCTCTAAAATTCAGCTAAACTAATGCATCAAACTAATGCATCTAATAATGTACTACTTCATACATTTACAAAAAAAAGTGGTTTTACTTTGCATAAAACTAACCAATTTCAAGTTCAATAATAACAAATCATCATCAATTCATTGATCTTCTGTTTTATCAGTCTGACCTTCCCCTGAAGAATCTACTGAAGAGTCCCCAAATTCTTCTTTGTACATTTCTTCAATCATTGGCTTCCACAATCTAACCCTTGCATTAATAAACCAATTCGAAACCTACAGAAAACAACATAAACCCATCAGCATAACTCATGAAAGTATTAGTTACATACTCGAATTTGGCAAATCGAAAATCGATTCTTTTTACTTGATTCTTTGTAAGGCCAGTTTGTGATGCTAAGGTTAACTTCTCTGAGTCATTTGGGTATCTGCAGAAACAAACAGTTTCCTAAGTAACATCATCATACATGATACAATTTGAAGAGTTTTCCCGAAATCTAACAATACATGTTACATATCACATGAAAGACAAATTAGTCTTCTAATGGACTTACGGATGAAGGAAATGCTCGAAAAGCCAAGCACGTAAAATGGCCACCGAGGTCTCAGGGAGGCCTCGAATAGGCCGCCATGCTTGTCGATGAGCTCCTTGTATTAGCCCAATCTGTTGGAGTGACATCCTGCTATTGCTATTCCGACCATCTCGGTCTAATAAACTCAAATGGGACAACCCACTTCCAATCTTAGGTAAATCAGGTGAAATTTTTTTCCTAGTAACCTTAATTTGAGTTACTATGGCATCTCTTAGGCTACAAAAATGCCTTGACATTGCCTGAAAGGCTAATGCAGTGTAACATTTCGCAGCGCCGTCTCCTGCAATCATCTCAAATGATGAAATTAAATCTTCCATTCTTTGAAAATACTCATCATATCTCCCTTCAACCTAGACCAAAATCAATCAAAATTCAGCATTTCAGCATATTGTTATGTCTGTAACACATATATTTGGCAAAATTCAGTAAATTACAGCATTATAACATACTGTAATGTACTTCAGAAATTGTCAGAATGACCAACCTGTTCTAGTAAAGTAATCAGCTTGGAAAATTTGATCTGAAGGTCATGTTTATCAGCTGATAAAAACCCATTACTCATCAATTCAGCTCTCAATTCAGAACAGAGTCCTCTGCTACACATAAACAACCTCTTAACATCGTTTAATTCAATGTCTTTGCTCCCGAGATCGATTACCTCTTCGAGCATTGATTGTGCAGGCTTCAGATACATCGAATTACTGACAGAAAATGCAGTAAAAGAGGAATTTCCCATGAAAGAATAGTCCCCTGGGTTACAATTTTCTTGATCACCAGAAGAACTAACTAAGTTACTGTAAGCCTGTTGCATAAGCTCTGAAGTAAAGGTTCTTTGCCTGTATTGAGGACTATGAAGTACTTGAGAACCGAGCGAAAGTGAAAGCCTATTCGAGCCGTGGGTGGCCTCATTTGGAGCTCCAAGAAGGTCCATGAGATGCCTAGTATGACCCATATCAGAATGATCATCAGGGTGTACTACTACTGATGAATGATCATGAACAAGGTTAATTGATCTTGACATTCTTTCTTCAAGAGACTGAATCGTTGGAAAATGGGTATTACCAAGAGATTGATGATCTGAAAATGGGTTACTTGAATTGACCCTTATAATATCAGAATTATAAGAATCATCAAAATGTGGGTTCTCATATTTATCAAAAAGGGGTTGAGAAGAAATTGGGTTTGAGATTAAAAAGTGGTGTAAACTACTTGATGAAGTAGGGTTTGTTTGTGTTTCTTGTGAAACCATATTTTTAACTCCCCTAAAAAAAAAGTGGGTTTTTTTAGCAAATTTTTTTAAAGTGATATAAAGCTTTCATACAAGAGAATTGCTAAAAACATCAAAATGTCAGCTTCATGAAAGATTCTACAAGGAAAGAACCAAATCTGAAGAGCAAAAATTGGAAGGAAGAAGAGAAGCTGATCATAAGTGGGAATCTAACTTTGCCCACTTTTGCTTTGTGGGGTCTCAATAAAAAATTCTCCTTTTTTTGGGATTTTTGAGAATTTTGGGAATAAATTATACTGTAATAAATAAGGATTTAAAAAAAAAGCTTGGTTTGATTTTCATCCAAAAAAAATTAAAATTAGGATGAAAATGACATAAAAATAGTTGGATGAATGATGATAAGTTGTAACAAAAGATGATCTAATGGGTAAGACCCTAAAGATATCATCAGAGAAGAAACTGTACTAAAACCTGCAATAGTAAGCAGCAGACAGTTGGAATAGTGAACAGTCAAGTAAGAAACATCAACAATAATACAGTATGCAGCAAATATAAAAAGAAAAGTACAAGTACCAAAATCTAAACCCCCACTAATAAATACTCATATAAAAAGTGCAACAACTAATCAATTTTTACAATAAATACTTCAATAGCAATCAGAAAATCAGATAATGAATTTCTGAAACAAAGGGCATTAATAAGTTTCAATGAATGTTGTTCACAAAACAAGGAATTTCCTGTCAGTTTTAACTAAAACCCTGAATTTTTTATATAACACCTTTAAAATGGTAAAACAAAATCTAAAATTTAATCAAACTTCATTATAATTGGTAATTTAGTATAATTGTTATGCAAGAACATACCTTTAGGGTTCATAACAGCAAAAGACACAATCTTTTTTCTCTCTCCTTGTATAAACTCTATACAAACCATACAAAGAAAGAAGCTTTTTATACAAGGGAGTAATTTGTTTTTATTTTTATATAAAAAGTTAAAAAAAAATTATTAAAAAAAGGCTAAGAAATTAGACCTGTACAAGTTCTCTAAAAAAGCAAAGCTAAAAAAACTAGACCAAGTGGAAAAATAAAGAAATTTGACAATGACAGATAAAAAAAAGTCCCTAATTTTAATTTTAATATTTTATTTTTTTGAATTTTTTTTTACTGACTACAAAAAAACAAGGGATCCTGCTTCTTCTGTTGCTGTATATTCACAGCCCCTGCAATTTCATTTCTTTGGGAGACTCAAAAGCAAAAACTCTGTTTTCTCTCTCTATTTTTCCTTCTGTGATTCTCTCTCTAGCCCAAATTAAGCATGAAAAAGATTGTATTTTTTTTTTTTCCAGTTTTTTGGAGTTTTTCATTTCAATTACATTGAATTCTAGTAGTAGTACCATATTTATTCTATGAAACAGGGAAAGAGAAAAGAAAAGTAGGCTATCTTTTAACACACTCAGAATTTTTAGCCTTTTAGATTGTCTGTTTATGTGAGTCTGTACCCTCCTCTTAGAATATCCTACTTTAATTTTTTGATAACACATGCAAGTAATGCATCCATGAAGATGGTAATAAATGATGATTTGGGTAATTAAGTGTATTTTTGTATATAGTATATTGGGTCATTATGATAAATATTTATCTATTTGTAAAGAAAATGTCTTTGTTTTTTTTTTTTGCTTATTGCATAATCTAGTAAATAACTTCACTTAATTAATTTTCATGTAACATAGTAATGACATACGGAGTACAATGTAACCTTTATATAAAAATCTTCATCATTATTTCATGTAACATAGTGATGAAATATGATGTAACATTTACCAAAAAAGAAACAAACACAACCCATCATTCAGTGTTATATAAGGTTTAATATCTCAACTTTACATGTGTTTACATAAACCAAATGACTATTTTTAGCAACATCTTTTTTTTACTTCGCCTTTCGGTAATACTCTTTAGAACATGCTTATTATATGCTATTTAGCTATTACAAAAAACTTACTAAAGTAATCCAAAGATAAACACCCCCAAAAGAATTTTTTTTTTTTTTTTTACTAATCATAGCAGAAAATTAAGAAATCATAATAATACAATAATAATAATAGAGTAAGAATCTTAAGGTGAAGAAAGAAAGAGATTGGTTGGTTACAATAGGGAAGATGGCATAGAGTCTAGATTTGTTTCTAGGTAAGATGGTAGGGGAGTCTGGTACTCTGCTAGGAACTTGTTTTTGTAATCATTACCATTTTTGTTCCTATTCCTTCATCCCAGTTGTCACTCTCTTAATACACCCAAATTCTTTTTTATTTTTTTTGGTTTTTCATGAAATAAAAGGGTCCCACAATTCTCTGATTAAAGAAGGGTAGGTTCTTTCTTTCTGCATAAAATTTTAAACAATGTTTCATCAGAAAAAATATAAATATCTGAAATTCTGAATCAAAAACATTCTTACTCAAATCTGATGATAATTTTGCATTGTATTGGTAAAAGTTAAATCTGGGTTAAAAAAAATGTTTGTTTGATAGATTTTTTACCCCTATGAAAGTTTCTGAAAATTTGGGCTGCTGCTGTAAAATTCTGGTGCAATAGAATCCCTAAGCAGATACTGCTTTAACTGCATTATTACTGCTATATTTTATGTTACAGATGCTGCAGTATCTAAAAATTTCAAGATTTATTTTCTTAATCAATGTATTTAATCAATTAATTATACAAGAATAAAAAAATTCAGAGTAACTATATTTATATACTCTAATTTTTTTTATATATTTTTTTTATACTTTTAATCTTCTGTTTGTTTGGACCAAAATGTCACACAAAAATTACATGAATAATCCCTATCTTGTACAAATATATGCTATTTTCTCCAACCCAGTATCTATATTACATATTACATCTGGGAAAAATCTACAACAATATATTCAAATGAAATTTACACAACTCCTTGCTTTTTTCCCACTCTGCAGGCCTGCTTGAATTTCACAATTGCGCAGACGGCGTCGTAAGAGCAGCAGGAGAGGAAGAAAAAAATGCAGGTATTGCTATTGCTAAGGTTTAGTATATGGTCTAACCCCAGTTTATTCATATAGAGATTGTAGAGAAGTATGCATAGAAAGGTTTTTTTTTTTTTTTTTGTACTTCTTTTTTTAGGCTACAAAATCATTTAGGATGTGTGATGGGTTACCAAACCTGTGTTGCTGGTTTACTTGCTCAAGGTATGGATTATAGTCCGAGGTGGCGACTCCCATAGTAGCATCTGTATTTGTGTTACCCCGGAATGTGACATCGCCTTCACGATGTCGCAAGCCTAAGGCTAGGGATACTTGGTTGTCTACACTAAAGTTGCCTAATTCGGACATTTGGTAAGCAGCAGGATTGGCCATGAGATGTGGATGCCCATGCCCTCCACCATTAGGATCAGGAGAGGAAAGAGTCCCATTATTACTGTAAAACCCGTGATTGTCATTACTAGCACCAATACCTTGGTTGACATTGATCTTCGAATCATGAGCATCGTGGACTATTGATGTTGAGCTTTCCTGCATTTCCTCTCTTCTGTCTTCAGATCCCCAAGACTTCTCCCTTGCTAATTTCGGCGTGTTTTCTGGTGAAGATCTTGAATTCAATAATTCTGCTTCTCCGAATTCTTCTTTGTACATTTCCTCAACCATTGGCTTCCAAAGACGTACACGTGCATTAATAAACCAATTTGCAACCTGTTCCATTGCAAGATCAACAGCAACAGAATATCAGTTTAAGTTGTGCAGTAATAAGAAATTTCATCAAAGTTTGCATTTAAACTCCTACATTTAAATGTAACATACTTGACATAGAAAAATCAACTAGTAAGTAATAAGCCCTGTTACAAGAGGTAAAGATAGAAATATAACAAGTACTTTTTCTCCATTCCAATTCAAGTTCATCACATTCAAATCAAGGAGCTTTTCAAAAATAAAATGTAAAATATCTTCTTTCAGCAGCATAAGACAAGTACAAAGTATTTTACATGGACTCTTCAAATCACCTGAAGTACCCATGTGGATACTCGACACTCCAAGCCTCCAGCATGGGTATGGACAGGTGAAGATTTCGATTTTGGCCAAAATTATACTTTGTACATAATATTCTTCAGAGTTCAGACTAATGATACACACATCTGAGAGTGAATAGACATCATTAGGTAATTTGGGGATGGGGGAGTTGGTGATGGGATGGGGAAGAGAAAGAGGCAACAATCGATTCTCAAATCCAATTTCTCTGCAGTACAACCCTTCTAAAGAGATGTTTTCAAAACAACAAAAACAATAATTCTATTAGCTTCTCGCATTGAAATTACCTGACTTCTGGTCAATCCTGTCTGTCTAGCCAGCATAATCTTCTCTGAATCCTTTGGATATCTGTTAAACATAGATTTAAAACATGAGCCTGAATTCACCTTTCATAAGCAGAACTCTTGTAAGTCTAAAGAGGCAGTGAACATACGGATGGAGGAAGTGCTCAAAAAGCCAAGCACGAAGAATAGTAACAGCACTTTCAGGAAGTCCCCTCTGAGGCCTCCATGCATGGCGCATCATACCAAATTGCTGAAGGGCTCTCTGTTGCCTGAGTTGTTGATCCACATAGCGAAGACGAGGAATTACTCCAAGACCATTGTCTTGCTCTCCAAGGCTTTTTCGGGTTGCTTGAATTTGGTTAGTTATGGCATCACGCAGGCATCGGAAATGACGAGAAATTGTTTTAAGGGCCAGTGCTGTGTAAGGCTTGGCTGCCCCAACTCCGGCTACTACATCAAAAGATGACACCAGGAGTTGCATCTGTTGACAATATTGTTTGTATCTTCTGTCTACCTGCAATCAGAGGCACAAATGATATATATTATAACTCGGTTCAGCTCATTCACCATTCAATTACCTATAAGGACACATAAAAAAGATTTCTAAAGTGGATTACATAACATTGCACCATCCTTCCAAGTGCTCCTATCAGTCTTTGACAAGCAGAACAATCACGAACAACTTACTACACAGTACACCATGCCAGCTTCAAAAGTTATACAAATATAAATGCAAGCGAAATGAATCTGAATCCCAAACCCTGAGATCCAATAGTTCTAAATGCAAAGCTGAAAGCTATATTGACAAGCATCAAAGGGACACTTTTTCACTAAGGAAAACATTATGACAGTAAGAAGTTGGAAACTGACTCACAGTGCTTCCAAAGCATGTGACAATCTATTTAACTTCATTATCAACTCATACTACATAACCATTGATCAAATGAAAATCAATTATTTCCCTATTGTGTCCTCAAATTCAAGAATTTGGCTACTTCTTGTCAGCTTCCAACTCGAAAGAAAGCACACCACAAAGTAGATCCCCCCACTACACTGCATACACACTACTTCTATGAAAAAAAAAAAATTACTAAATGTCCTCCTGTAATTGCATTTATGAACTCGGTTATATTTATTTACTATTCTTGTGTAACAGCTATCAACTCCTCTGTTTCGTTCCCTATCAAGCCTTAAGCCACATATATCTCATTTCCCAAAATGGCTTTCAGTTAGATACCGACACTTCCAAATCTCTGTTTACATGGTTCTACCTAATAGCTTCGCTATAATGGAGCTAAGAGAATCAAAATTGATCCTCATGATTACTTTCAACAACCAAGAGACACATCAATCAGCATCAGCTATATGGAAGAACCTCAAGCAACAGATTATAATATAAGGCAACCTCTAATCTTTCAATCAAGCTAGTATTCCCAACAAATTCGATACCTCCTCCTCACCTGATCACCAACACTTTCGTCTATAGCTCTGTCAATGTCTCCAAAACATCATAATTTTCTCAAGGATTGTTCAAGATATACCACTTATGATCAGGAACAAGATGTGGTAATCCATAAAATGCAATTTAGAAATCAGGACAACGCATTGACATATTACCAACCAAGAACACACAAGAATGAACAATTCAAAATCTATTGACAGTAAAATAAAACAATGCAATGACATCATACCTCATCCAACATGGAATGAAGCTTATCCAACTTGTTCTGCAATTCTTGTCTCTCAGCAGGAGATAGCTCCACTGTGGATCCAGACTCATTAGCTTCTGAGGCGGCTTGTGATCCGCCTTTAGACTCCTTGGAACTCTCATCTACCTTGCTTGTGTTTTGTTCTTTACCAGAATCAGATCGCTTAAGAGCTTCCCGGACATTAACTACTTCATCCAACAACTGCTGTGCAGCCTTAAGGTACTTAGACTTCACAAGTGTGTTGGCCATTCCAGCCTGCTCATACTGATATTGATTACAATTCATTGCTTTCGGGTTCATTGAATATTGAGGATTATTCAGCGCCCCAAACCTAATGTTATTATGTCCATCTCCTTGCAATTCATAAGGAAAAAAGTCAGAATTTCTCATATCCTTGTTTGGGGAAGCCTCATCAACCTTGCAGGCCATTGGCCTAACATTATTCTCAGCCGAAAAGGGAAGGTGAGGGCTTAGGACAGAGGAGATTCCTGGATTCGAGTATTGATATTGCTGAAACTGAGATGTTGAAACCGCGGTTGACATCTGTGTGCTAAGGCTAAGAGATAGTCCTTGCAAATTCTGCTCACCATCCACCATATTTATCTGACTCCTAGATGTCAATTGAAGCTCCCCTGGCATAGAATTACCGACGTTTTCACCTCCTCCTGAGTTAAGTGTCCCGCTCATGGGCTGCATACACATTGAATCCCCGGTAGGTGGGATAAACATCATCTCATTTCTCCCATTCATCGCGGGCATCTCAACACCATTTTGTGGATTCATTGAAGAACCAGGCGAAATCTCAGAGAACGAACCGGGTGAAGAAGATGTAAGATACATCATCATGTTCCCATGGAGAAGAGGTGACTCAGAGTATGATGCAAACTTTTGGTCCCGGACATACGGCGCAGACAGGACATCAAGCTGAGCACTAGAACTGGGGTAATAAGTGGCCATTTTTGGGTAGGATTTCTATCACTTTTACTCAAAAAGTTGCAATACACAAGCACAATTCCAACAGTAGAACATCAGCAGAAATCCTCATATGTCATATGATCAAAGTTCATGGACCAGTAACAACAACCTGTGATAAGATAAAAAATCACTAAATAAATAAGTCCAATCTGACAAAGCAATTCACCTTTTATGTTTTTACTCATCATCATCAAAATCTTTGTAACCCAATAATTATAATCTGCCAAAAGGAATAATATCATACATATTCTAGAATCATCTAAGATATGATCAACATAATTACACTAATAATTTCAAGGAATTATCACTTATAGAATCAAAAATTAAACTTACACAGAAATTAATTAGTAAAATAAAATACAGAAACCCTATTCTGAAAATGTAAAAATAGACTAATAAATGAAACATAACACTAAATTGTAAAAAAATTACAATCAGCTGAAATTAGTGTTCTTGATAGTTCTTCATCACTGAGCTAAAACAAGTCAAACCCAGAATAGAAATTCAGCAATATGAGCTATAATCAATCAAAGTGCATCATCAAAACCATGGTTAAATAAAATAAGCATTAAATTTATAAGTGAAAAAATATATAATTACACTGAAAAGCTAGGAAATTATAATTGAGGTATACCTTAAAGAACCCCAAAGAGTTTGTGCCTTAATAAGGGAACAAAGAAGCTTAAAATTGCAAAAAAGCATAAAAACCTTATACACTAAAGACAAACTGATCCCAAGAGATTTTGCAAACAATAAACCAACCCACCCTTGAAACCCTTTTCAATCAAAAAAACAATGACACACCCAATTAGAATAATATACTTACTACAACCAACAAACTATATATTATAAAATTAATAAAATTATTTAATACAAAAAATTAATTAAATAAAAAAAGATTGAATTTTTCCTACCCAAATAAAATAATGAGTGGCTAAGATAGAGAGAGAAAAGAAAGTAGAGAGAGAAAGGAGTTAAGTACAACCTTCTATTTCTTGAATAATAAACAAAATGAATTGGTAAAAAATTAATCTTTAATTTAATAATCTCTCACAATCAATCATATTCTCACCATTGGCACGTGTGAGAGTAAGAAATTTAGCACCAAAAAGATGTAAACTTTGAAGGGATTTGAGAGTAGTAGTTGTTGTTGTTGCTGTTGTTGCTAATAGTTGTTGGTAACCTCCTCTGTTTTTTTCTCTCTCTACTTTCTCTCTCTAAAAATCTACAATATTTGGGGTTTAAGGAAGAGCTAACTACCAGTTGGTAGACCTAAACACTGTCTTAAACCTCATTCAAAAGCATACCCACTTTCTCTCTCTACACTTTCTCTCACTAGTTGCAGAGGATTTTTTTTTTTTTTTTTGTGAGGATTAAATTGAAGAAGAAGCTCTGTTTTCTGTGGTCATGGTCATTTTTGTCCCTTGAAAAAATATCAATAAAGTTTTAATCTTTTTTAGAAAATAAAAATAACCCATTTCATAAAAAACAAAAATACAAATAACCCATTTCATAAAATCTAAAAATAAAAATAACCCAGAAATTATTTTCTGTATTTTTTTATAAAAAAAAAATACAAATATGGACAATTGTGATAAGGGGGAATAAAATAATTGGAAGGGTTAGCTTTAGAGATAGCTGCATACTATTCGTAGGAGTAGGTGACAGTGACAACATCACACGTTTTAACGTATACAAGCGATTCCTAAGTATATACGCCTCCAAAAATTAATTTTTAAAAATATGAATACATATTTTATTAAATAAATACAAGTATAAAATTTCAATTTTTAATATTATGAAGAATTTAGTTTTGCTTGTTTGTTGGGTGTATTCATTATTCAATTCATATTTCCGGCTTGGTTGGTAATTTGGTATCCACAAATTTTATTCGCCCCCCTCAATTATTGAATTCAATTGCCTTGTTGAACCAAATAAATGCTGACAGAAGATGTTTTATATTTTTGGGATTTTGAAGAAATTTGGATAGGAGTAGTAGCTAAGAAATAATACAATAGTATTAAAATTGTATTAAAAATTGCGTATGCATTTTGGTGTATAGGAAGCCATAAAAGACAAATAAATGCTTAAGAAATTTAATAGGAGTTCAATTCTTAATTATTTCTAAGCGTGTATAAGAAATTTAGCACTCCCTCCATGTTTTTTTAAGTGATACATTTTTCATTTCCGACCGTGTTTTTTTAAGTGATACATTTCCTTTTTTGGCAAAACAATACATAAAAATATTAATAGAATATCTCTTTCCTCCCATGGTCCCCACCCAAACCCACTACTACTTTTTTATTATATCTTTCCTCTCACATATATTACTTTTCAATAAACTATTAACCCCACTATCTTTCTTTAACATTTTTTTAATACTCCACTACCCCACTTACCTCTTATTTTATTTAAGTCAATTAAATTGCCTAAAACTATGTGCCGGTCAATATGTAGCACTTAAAAAAACACGGAGGGAGTAGTATTTCAGTGGCGCATAAGATTATCATATATGTTATGTATTATGCATGATAGTGTGAATAAAAAAAAGGCATATTGATTGGCAAGTAAAACCAATAATGAAACTCCAAAGTGAAATGAAAAGAGAAAGAAAAGTTTTTTTCAAATAATGAGTGAATTCTAGAGAAAAAGAAGATAATCAAGGTATACTTTTTATGGGCCTAGCTAGGTGGGGGTAAAAAAAAAAAAAGGAATGGGTTAGATAAAAGTTGGTGGAATTCCAAACATAGTTTACAACAAAAAGGTTGGTTCCATTAAAAATAAAAATAAAATAAAATAAAATTTTAAAAAGTAAGAAAAAAGGGTTGGTTAATGCTTGTGCATGAATTTGGATTGTTAAAGTTGTGCTTTCCATCATTTGTGAAGATAGTCGGTTGTACTTGAGAAATCATCTGTTGCAGTTGACCAATTATGGTACTCATTGGTTCATGACCAAGAGGTGTTAACTTAGATTGTAATTCAATTGTTTAACCTCCTAATTACTAAACTTTGTAAGTTGTGTTTTCCATGTATAATTAGGTGCTTTTTTTATATACAATTATTCAATTGAATATGTATGCTAACTTCCTCATTCATTGTTATTACTCGTATTATGAAAAGTTAATAGTTTGAAATTACACATTGGGGGTAAACAAGAGCTCAATATGTGTTTTCATGTATATATATATATATATATATATATATATATATATATATATATATATATATATATATATATATATATATATATATATATATATATATATATATATATCGATGATAATCATTGTCAAAATTTCTTTTCTTAATGGAATATTTCAAATGGGATAAACATTAAGGAACGAAACTACAATAATCATTAAACTTTAATTCGTGAAAGCGTCTCTAATAAATAGGAAGCTAATATGAAAGAAATTTTGTCAAAAAGATGGCCTGAATGTTAATAAATGTACAGATAAAAGAGAGTTTTTTGGATGATATATTATCATTATATATGAAGTTACAAACTCAAAACTTCTCAAGAACTTGATAATCTGATAAATATGATCAGAAGAAGAGAATTCTCGATAATGTAACGCAATTAAAAAGATTTTTTTTTTTTCTTAAAATTAAATATAGTATAATGAAAAAAAAAAAAAAAAAAACATGATCATCCCAATCTTCGATTTGCTACAACTTTAACAAACTTATATGACATCCACAAAGAGAATTGTAAATGATTATAATTTAAGTGTCAAGAATTACATTGAAAAGAAGTGACAAAATGAGGTACTCCGTAAAACCTAATTAAACTTTCCTAAAGTAACTAATTCCTTACACCAATCCTAGAAAAGAGGAAAAAAATTCCCGACATAAGGTGAGTTGATCGAATGTCTGGAGTCGCTTGATGTAATTAGGTCAACAACATTTAGTGAAGTACAAGTTGAGCTATCTTGTTCAAATAAGAGCTCTACATGTAATGCATGCATATTCTCTATAACGATCTTCTTGTCAATTAGAAGTTGCTTGCATGGCTAGTGTTTAAAATGCAATTCATTAAAAAGATTGCGTCATGAGAAAAGTACATTTATATAACGACCTTGTTTAATCCATAAATTTATATTAGATTGTTTCACATACCAGTCTAACTCAAATTAGCACTTTATACAGCTTTTTCTAAGTTTATTTAAGTTATTTTAGTAATTTATTTTGAAATTTTCAATTTTATAATACATACTTAAAGCAAATACGGAGTATTACATTATTTTACGAGTAATAATAGCAAAAGCTAATTTAAACCAGTGTACTCCGTAATATATAAAAACCAACGCCATTATTTGTCAACAATCTACTTAATTGAACTAAAAATAAAAGAGATATAATTCCCAATCAAAAAGTAATTAACAATAACTCTCAAAGTCTCGTCAATTATACTCCTTAATTAATCCCAAAATTAAATGACTCTAGGTGGCTAACCAAGAAAGACAACAAATAAATTTGCACAATCATTTTTTCTTAGCTACAAGCAAATCTCAGTGATACTATGTACCCTATCATTAGCCGACATCTATAAATTCCATAGATTGCAAATTTAATGAATTAATAACAGTACACTCATACAAAGGACAATGATTTTTTTATACATATAATCTTATTTTCTATTTTAATTTTATTTTTAATTTATATTATAAAAAAAAATCCTACAAAATTGCTTACCTTTTACAAAAGAGTTTAAATGACTAAGACAAACACCTAAATCCTATTATTCCTAAAGTACAAAGCACTACTATATATTATAATGAAAAATTACCAATTCTAATAGTGTTACTAAAAGTCCACAACATAGGATAATAATAATTAGATATAACATAATCTAAGGTAAAGTAGCTTTCATGCTCATAATTTGCATGTTTAGTTGCTATATGATGTTTCGCTTTCAAATGGGATATATCCACATGTTAATATTATTTTATGCATTGTTTGTTGTTTTTGTAGTATATACCTTGGAGAATTTGTAACAAGGATAGTTGACTGACAAATTGTTGTTTCTGTCTGAACCTGATTCCCCCAAGAACTCGGACCTGAGATCCTGATACTCCTATCGGCAAGCTGAGAACCTACATAATGAGAAGAAGTTAGCTAACCCCGGAGTGGTCCGGGGATAACCACTCCGATGACAAAGTCAGAAAATGTTTAAGAGAAGAAAGTAAGTAAGAGAGAGAGAGTAGAGAGAGAGAGAGAGTATCATTCATGTCCTCATTAGCGAGGTCTTACCTACTATTTATGATGATTTACCTTGACTGGTGGCTCTCATCCATGCAGAGCCTTCTGTGCCAAGTGTCGAGCTTCTGTTGCCACGTGCTGAATTCCGACAAGCCGACATGTCCTCTTTCTGGAACATATCGGCATCCTCTCACAATTGTTCAGAGTTTGGTCACGTGCTTTCACCAGATATCGGTCATACCCAGATATCATCCCATACAATTAGCCCCCCAAGTGAGGACGCATGATCATACATCATCGTTCTCAGTTAATGTAGGCGACAAACTTAACCTAATTAGACAAACTTTGGGTTCCATTTCTCATTCTTCAAATTTTACCTTATGTTGGAAATTTCATGTGACAACGTTTCTTGTACTCTGTCAAGCACTGTGCGTTAACAAAACTTTATTACTGACCTTGCCGTTGTCGCAGTTCGTTATACTCGCTCGGCTTATACGCATACACATTATCAGACGAAACTTTGAGAATATCTCAGAGACTCACATCTTTTGCTGAGAAGATTTGCTCTTATTTATTACTTTTATTACTATTTTATTATTATTATTTTTGTAAGAAGACAATTTTTGTACTATAATCCCGTACTGTGTCCATTTGCATTATTATTGGCTTTTAACCGTTCTTGCGAAAAACTCCGTTTTCCCCCCCAAGTGACCTTGTATGCCGATAGCAGACAAGGTCTACTTGTTACAAACTACCTGGGAGCGAAAAACTCCGTTTTCCCCCCCAAGTGACCTTGTATGCCGATAGCAGACAAGGTCTACGTATTACAATATGGACGCGTAACCTTTTTTTTTTTTTTTTTTTTTGAAGCGGGAAAATTAATACACGTGTCGTAAATCCTACCGCTACTTTTTGAAATTGGTTGTCGATTCAGGGCCGTTGGATTTCTGAACCGCCTTTCACCTCAACTGACTCTTCAGTTTTTTCTTTTAGATCAAAATTCCGCCATTTTTCATTTCACTTTTCATCTTTCCAAAGCTTTTTCTCAGTCTCAATTGTTTTTCAACAAAAGGTTTACTTTTCTGACTCTTCCTGATTTCGGTCTACGCTTCTCAGTATATTCGACGTGCTTTTCTTCTTCGTCACTTCTCACTTTAAGTTCATCGTATCAGCTACTTTTGTCGAAGGTATTGCCGCTCTTTAACCCCTTGATTTTGCATGTTTGTTTTATTTTCTCATTTTTGAATTAAATGTCTGAAGATAGTGTCGAAGAGAATTTCCCCAACCTTAGTACTGCTAGGCGTCGTTTAATTAGGCAATCCCTAGGCAAAGAAACTGGTAGTAACCAGGGTAATTCATCTTCCCTTTCTGATAATATTGATTATCCATTTGAGACGTTATCTTCTGAAGAAGAGAAACGCGATTTTATGATACATAGGACCATTGCTCATCGTGAAAGTGCTTATCACCCTACTAACCCTGATATCCCTGCCGATACCGAAATTCTTGACGTTGAGCCTGTTAGTGTTCGTTATCACTTACGCAGCTTTGCTGGGAAACGCTATTTTAATCAATACGGCACTAACGTTGGCAATATAGGTATAAACACCATGCCAAGGGTAAAGAGAACCAGTTATCAGCCTCAAGCTGCTGCCCGTGAGGCTGCTGAGGCCGCCAAAGCAGCTAAGGCAACTGAGGCCGCTAAGGTAGCAGAATCCAGCAAAAGACCTGGGCAAGGTCAGGTTGTAAGTTCTTCTGAAGAAGAACCAGTGGCTGATATCCCTGCAAACCCTCAGGAAGGTCCGTCATCCCCAGTTCATGATTCAGCCGTCAACTCAGTTTTAGGAGATGACGAGACTCAAGAAGACAGTATCAACAATGAGAGTAGGGAGGACATTGTTGACTTGACGGCAGAGGTTATCCAGGAAGAGAATCTGGACGAGGGCTATAATTCCGAGACTGACGGAGCTGAATTCCGACAACCTATTACCCTCGCCAGAGATGGAAAAGTGGCCAAGGCAAAAATAAGTGACGATTTTAGGAAAACGGCAATTGAAAAAGATTACTGCCGCCGCGCTAAGAAATTTTTCAACTTACCTGATGGGTATGAGCTGTCAGTTCCCCCTTCTGGAGCCTCAGTATTAGATTGTCCAGCAGGTTCCGTGGCCGTTTATATGAAGCATTTAGACTTCGGCCTTCGCTTTCCTCTACACCCTTTTGTAGCAAAAATCCTAAAAGCCTGGAACGTCTGTTTAGTTCAGGTTACTCCTCCCACTATCCGGGCCGTTATTGCCACCATCTGGGTCATGCTATATCGAAACTATCCCCTAACCCTTAACGTTTTTAGACGACTGATTACTTTGAAGAGAGATGGTCAGTCAGATGGGTGGTGGTCCTTGTATACCCAACCTCACAAATATACCGTCCACCCCAAATTGACAAGTTGTAAGGGCTGGCAAGTGAGGTTCTTTTTCATGTCGGTTCCTGATGACTTTCCTCTAAGAAGAACCTTTTATCAGCCTCATCCTCGTTTTGACTCGATTCCCGAGAGGGATCTTGGTAAACACGAAGAGAGAGCCGTCAATCATTTTGACGTCTCAGAATTTGATGAAGGTGACGACAAGGTTCGCATAGTTCCTAAGGTGTGGGTGCCGAATGTGAGTTACATTCTGGGCAACGCGCCGTTATCTCGTGTCGGTCTCTGTTGGACTGACAGTTATGGTACTGTTTATTTTATTGAATTTCTCTTCCTTCTTTTTCTTTCTCTTCTTCTTTTTTTTTAAAAAAATTATCTGTACCTAATTGATTGAACTTACATTCCTTACTCTCAGGTATTGACAAGTTGGACAACAAGCAACTCGGCTTATCTTCCGACGGGAAAAAAGTTATCAGACGTTGCCCTAAAGCCTTAAGCCCCTACGATACTCTTGCTACCGTTTGCGGCCGCGCTCCAGCTGTCAGTGCCAAAAGAAGAGCTGAGATCATGGCGATGATAATGCCAAGAAGAGAAAGACGACATCTCTAGCCAATCGGCGAGGTGGAATCGTGATCTCCAGCCCTAGACAACCTGAAGGGCGTGGTGGGAAGAAGAAGGACCAATCGGAGTCCGAGAAGACTCCGCCCACCACCAAAGCTAAGAGCCCTGATGCCATTGTGAAGAAGGTTATTCAGGGGATTGAGATCGAGGATCTCACTGCCGTTGAGTCCCCTCGTCAACCTCAGCCAACCACCACAATCGCCCCTACTACGGTTGGATCAGATTCCAGCATTCCGGCTTTAACCTACCGGTCCAACCAGTGGATAGAGAGAGTTTCCGGCCGGTTTCCAGATGAAGTCCTAAAAGGCTTCGCTGTTCCTGCCGGCCATTCTGGGGACCGTTGGCAGCCCCACATGGATGTCGGTCGGAATGAATCAATGATTACCGACGATCCAATGCAGGGTGGGACTCTTGGTTACCGGCTTCTCAGTAACCTTACTCTTCCAATGGACAGACCTGCTGGTCCAATCGGTCCCCTCGCCGCTGCTCATATGCACAACATAATGAAGGTATGTTTACTCTGCTACTTTACCTTAATCGATTGTTTTATTTTTTGTATACCGTTATGCGTGTTACGCACTTTTATTGCTTATTTCTTGGTTTTTGTTTATCCTTGTTCGAAAATACTTTCCTGTTCACAGGCTGTCATGTCTGGTACGGAGCTTGTGGAGATGTACCGCTATTATCAAGAGAAGCACCATCAAGTCTCCTCCAGTCAGAACGCTATGGAAGAAATCATCAGCAATGCTGAGAGGGCCTTGGACGACTTAAAGAAGATAAAAGAAAAAGATGACAAGGAGATGTCGGAGTTGAAGATTAAGGCTGAGAAGGTTGCTGGCTTGGAGTTGGAATTGCAGAGTCTGAAGACTCAGATTGTTGAAAAAGATAAAGCCATTGAGCGCCTTCTTTCAGTTGAGAAGGATCTCAGCGATGCTAGAGCCAAAATAAAAAACCTTGAGGAGAAGGTTATGCAAATGGAAGCCGATAAGCATGGGATTCGTCAGAGAGTCGTGGGCCGTTATTTAACTTCAGATGAGTTCTGCTCCAAGCTCCAAGATCGTTTCGATGGAGGTTGGACTGCTGCTCAGAGATGTGTGGCTCAAGCTGCCGGTTGGAAGAAGGAAGACTGGGAAAAAGTTGAAAAAGCTTTCAATGAGGAGGCTTACAAGATCCCTTCCGGCTTCGAGACACAACAATTCTCTGAAGAAGACTTGTATAATTTGGCGCCTAGTGCTGATGACGGCCCTCGAGATCCCAGCATTTTAAACTCCCCAGTGCCGGAGAATGCACAAGTCTGAAGGGGCGGGCAGTCATCACCGACATCTTCCTGTGGGTCTTGCATTATTGAGTCTTATCAGCTGTGACTCTCTTTTATTTGTCTTTTGTATGTGTTAAACACTTATTTTGACAATGCTGTTTTATCGGCATATACCCCTTTTTTGTGGTGATGCCTGTCGATTGTCAACTTTGCCTGTTGTGTAAACTTATTTTTACTTTCGTTGTTTGCTAACTGTCTGCATATTTTTGCACCCCTTATCGTAACTGTGTTATCTTTGCTTATCACTTTCTAATTTTCTTGTTTTAACAACGTTATGATAACTATATTGCCTTGCAAATTTTAACATATAAAAGATAATTTGCAAAAAGTAAAGGTTTACCTGATTATTTATCTGATATCCGACAACTTTCAACAATCGTAAACTTTTGAAGATCTTTTGAAGATATCAGATCATTACCTGATGACTTAAAAAATTACATTTAAAAATTACCAATGTACTATGGATATCACAAATATCATATCATTCCTTACTCCCCTCAGTGTACATAGTTCGTGTTAGAGATATGTACACTGAGCAGTAATCGTTCGTTGTTGGTTTAGATTATAACATCGGTCACCTACTGCTTTGCTGTTTCAGCCAGTTAGGTACCCTCTCGGCGATCACTTTCTGAGCTACGCCTCATATCGGCGTATACTCGAATTGATTTGGCCGGTATTATATTTTGAACCAGCAACCTCGTGAGTTGACGTATACAACTGATCAGGTTGTATATCTATTAACTTCACGGAAGCGGTTTTGAGCTGTCCGTCCCATTTAACGATGTTCTGTTAAATGGAGGATGCCTATTCCAACACATGTTGTTTGAATACTTCTTCATTCATCACTGATATCCTTCTTGATATCAGCTTCACATAAAAATTGTACATTACACATAGTATTTCTTCAATACAGCTGAGTTCCATACATTTTTTAGGGGTGTCCCATCCAAAGTTTCCAGATAAAACGATAAGGCCGATGAGATAAAACGACATCTCTAATCCGATAAGGCCCTTCCCAACTTGCAGTCAGCTTTCCATCTTCATTTCTCTTACTGGTTGCTGCTGTTCTTCGTAGTACCAGATCTTCCACACTTAACGGCCGATGAGATACTCTTCTGTTGTAGGCTCTTGACATTCTTTCCTTAAATGCAGCTGACTTAACTGCTGCTTTTTCTCTTAGCTCTGGCAAAAAATCTAACTGTTGTCGTAGGAGTAAATCATTTTGGTCTTGACAGTAATGCTGAATCCTAAATGTCGGCAACCCGACTTCTGCTGGTATGACTGCCTCTGTTCCAAAAACTAGAGTATAAGGTGATTCACCTGTGGCTTCTCTTACTGTTGTCCTGTTTGCCCACAATATCTCTGGTATCAAATCTGCCCACAAACCCTTTGCATCTTCGATCTTCTTCTTAATTGCCGTTACTATTTGCTTATTTGCTGCTTCTGCCTGGCCGTTAGACTGTGGATGGCATACTGCTGCATAAGCAAATTTCACCTTGTACATCGTTAAGAGATCTTTGACTGGCTTACAATCAAATTGGGTTCCATGGTCAAAAACCATCGCCATTGGCAGCCCAAACCTTGTGAAGATGTTTTTCCATATAAACTTCTTCACTTCCGATGCCGTTATCTTCACTACCGGTTCTGCCTCAATCCACTTTGTGAAGTAGTCGATCCCCACTATCAGAAATTTTCTTCCACCCGTGGCCGATGGGAACGGGCCTACTATATCCATTCCCCATTGGGCGAAAGGGATTGGATTTAATATCGGAGTCAGGTCATTAGGGGGCAAGTTGATAACCGGGGCAAACTTTTGACACTTCTCACATTTTTTAACGTAAGCCATTGCATCTGCATTCATCGTCGGCCAGTAATACCCCCTTCTCATTGCTTCTCTGGACAGGGCTCTTGCTCCGAGATGGTTGCCACAGCTTCCCTCATGCAATTCTTCTATCAATCTTGCTGACTCAAAATCCGTTATACATCTTTGCAACGGTAGTGAAAACCCCCTTTTGTATAACTGGCCTTGGTACATGACGAACCATACACTATCCTTCCGCAATCTTTTCAACTCCCCCTTATCTGTCGGCCCTACACCATGAACGATGTATGCCAGTATTTTATCATACCACTGATTCCCAATATTAACACACAATACCTCTGCCGACATCTCATCTATACTTCTCTGCTTTAAAACCTCCACCATGACTGTCCTTTCCAAGTCGTTAAAACTTGAATTTGCCAATCTTGCCAGCGCATCAGCTTGAGCATTTTTCAATCTCGGAACTAATTTGATCTCAAAGTATTGCAACTGAGCTGCTAACTGCTTCATCTTCTCCAAATATTTCACCATTGCCGGCTCTCGGGTTTCATACTCCCCACTGAATTGACTTGATACCAGCTGAGAGTCAGTTGTTAAAACTAGCCGTTTTGCTTCTGCTGTTATTGACAACTGCATCCCGGCTACTGCTGCTTCGTATTCGGCTTCATTATTTGTTGCTTTGAACTTAAACTTCATGGCATATTCAAACATTTTCCCATCTGGAGCCGTTATCACAATTCCAGCCCCTGCCCCCGTTATTGTAGCTGATCCATCAACTGATACCTGCCATGTTCCCAATTCTTCCTCTTCATCGGTGTATGTGGTTTCAACAATGAAATCCGATAATGCTTGTGCCTTAATTGATGTTCTAGGTTTGTAGCTTATTTCATACTCCGATAACTCAACTGCCCATGCCAGTAATCTACCAGATGTATCCATTTTATGCAGTGACTTCTGTAAGGGGTGGTTGGTCAGCACCTCTATTGGATGTGCATCGAAGTAAGGCCTCAACTTCCTAGCTGCCACTACTACTGCTAACGCCATTTTCTCTATTACCGGGTATCTGCGCTCTGCCGCATTCAATACATGACTGACAAAGTATATCGGCTGCTGTCGCTTTTTCCTTTCTACTAACAAAACGACTGCCACCGTTTTAGGCGATGCCGAGATATATAATTGCAACACTTCTCCCTTCTCGGGCTTGGCAATTGTGGGAAGAGATCTTAGGTGATTCCTTACTACTTCCAGGGCATCACTTTGCTCCTTTCCCCACTCGAATGCCTTATTCTTTCTTAATACCATAAAAAACGGAAGTGCCTTATCAGCTGACTTGCTGATAAATCTGGTTAACCCTGCCATCCTGCCAGTCAGTCTCTGTATATCACGAATGGTTTTTGGTTGTTTCATTTGAAGTACCGCATTCACCTTATCTGGATTCGCATCTATTCCCCGTTCACTGACCATGAAGCCTAAAAACTTCCCTGATCTAACCCCAAACATGCACTTCTCTGGATTTAACTTCATTTGATATTTCCTTAAAGTCTCAAATGTTTCTCTCAGATCTGCTATATGGTCTCCTTTTTCCTTACTCTTCACTATCGTATCATCCACATACACCTCAACATTTCGTCCTTTCTGCTTCTCAAAAATCTTGTCCACTAACTTCTGATAGGTTGCCCCGGCATTTTTCAACCCAAACGGCATTGCCTTATAACAATATACACCAACATCTATTATAAAAAGCCGTTTTATTCCTATCAGCCTTATGCATGTTAACTTGATGATATCCAGAAAACTAAGCATAGCATGACCAGAGGTTGAGTCTACCAGCCTGTCTATCCGGGGTAATGAGTAGCAGTCCTTAGGGCAAGCCTTATTGAGATCTGTAAAATCCACACACATTCGCCACTTCCCTGTCGGCTTTCTCACCATTACTACATTCGCCAACTACTCTGGATATGTGCAAGGCTCAATGAACCCTGCTGCTAAGAGCTTATTTACCTCAGCCTGAATTGCTTCTATTTTCTCAGTTGAGAAATTGCGTTTCTTTTGCCTTATCGGTCTGCATTTTCTGTCAACATTCAACTTATGCTCCATCACCTCTGGATGTATTCCCGGCATCTCACTTGCTGAGAACGCAAAGACGTCTGCGTTCTCACGCAACAAGCTTATCAGATTACACCTCGTATCCACATCCATATCAGCCCCAACCTTCACTGTTCTACTCGGTTCACCTGGTTGCAATTCAATTTGGACAGTTTCTCCCCCCGGTAACGACCTTGGTGTTTCCTCAGGCCTTGCATCAAAGTTTTTCATGGTTAAATCCTGAACTGTCGGCTCACCTTCCCTTATCGGGTTACATGGTATCGTAGCACTACCAACCGGATTCTTCAAAGCTGTCACATAGCAGGCTTTTGACATAACCTGACCCCCATACACCTTCTCTACAGCTCCTAAATTCGACACATAAGCTATTGCCAGATGGTAAGTTGATACAACGGCCTGCATATCATGTATTATCGGTCTGCCGATAATTGCGTTGTAAGCTGACTTAACATCCACCACGAGAAACTCTGCCATCACATCTCTTGCCTGTGGCCCATCACCTAGCCTTACCGGTAACACAATACTCCCTTCTGGCCTTACAGTCGACCCATTAAACCCGATTACAGGATATGATACCGGTTTCAGGTATTGCCTTCCTATATTCATCTCATTGAAAGCTTGCATAAACAACACATTTGCTGAACTACCTCCATCTACCAGCACTCTTTTGATGTCAGCCCCATTTATCTTGGTTATTAGGAATAACAAATCATCATGCGGGAACACTACACCCCGTGCATCTTCTTCCGTGAACACTACCTGGGGTATTGACGTTGGCCGAGGACGGTTGTCTACATCCAAAGCACAAACTAAATGACGGTGCTCAGCCAAATGCTTCTTTGCTCCACTAATTGTCCCTCCATGAATTGGTCCCCCCGTTATCACATCTACCCTTCCAGTAGATAACGGTGGTATTCCTGCATCCCCTTGTCGAACTATTCCTCCTTGCGCCCTTTCAGGCCTTACCTCTATCCGTTGCCTTTCAACTGCTTGTGCCGACTGCTGATTCCTACCTGCATTCAACCGATACTGTGTTAAGTGCCCTTTCCTGATCAATTCCTCAATGTTGTCCTTCAATTGTGTACACTCCTCCGTATAATGTCCCACATCCCTATGGAACATACAATACTTCTTCACATCCCTTGGCCTTGCCTTCATGGGAGTCGGCCTTGACCAATCTTCTCTGTTCTGGTTTACTGAGTAAATTGCTGCCCTTGGTGCATTTAGGGGAGTATAGGTGCTATATCTCATTGGCAGCCTTGTCGGCTTGGTATCTTGCCGGCTTCCTCCTCCCCTTCCCGGGGCAAGAGCTCTCGGCCTACTTCCTCCAGACGATGTCCCTTCACACTGACTTTGCCCCTTTCCGACAATGACATGTCTGCTACTTGTCTTCATTAATTCTTCACTCTTTATGTAGTCATGAGCTTTGCTAAACGCCGCTGCTAATGTCGGCAGGTTTTTCCTTGTAAGGTACCGTTTAAAATCAGAATCAACCAATCCATTCATTAAAGCCATCACAACTATTTCCTGTTGCAATTTTGGAATGGTGTTTGCCTCATTGTTAAATCTCCTGATATAATCCCTCAAAGATTCATCCGGTTTCTGCTCCACGGCCATCAATTCTCCAGAGGTTCTCTGCCTCACACTGTTACTGACATACTGACCCACAAACATCTCGGTCAATCTTTCAAAGCTATCTACTGACCCAACTTCAAGGTTGTTAAACCAATCGGCTGCAGCCCCAATCAAAGTAGTCGGGAAGACTTTACACCATACTGCGTCCGAGTTGGTGTACAGCATCATGTGCCCCTCATAGGACGTTATGAATCTTGTCGGATCCCCTCTTCCATCGTACCTACAAGTCGGCATTTTCACCTTTTCCATTGGCTGATCCAAGATATGTTGGGCAAAAGGGGACGCCCTTAACTGCACCACTGTTCGCACTACCTGCCCCTCTACCTGCGAACTTCTCTGCTGCTGAGTTCTGGTACTCACAGTGCGACTTGAGGATTGTTCATCCCGCCGTGACGTTGCATGCGATCTTATCAGCGATTCATGTCGGGATCTTCTCGGCGAGTTCATCAACTGATTGTGCTGCTCCTCCTGGTTGCGGTGCGGTGTTCCTCTATCGGCCTGAGCGGCCCCCCTTTCAGCATGTGCCGCCTCAGCTTCCTTTCTCTTCTTACTCATTGCACTCATCACCCTTGCGGCCGTTTCCAATTCATCTGGAGTGAATGCTGCCATAGGATCCTCTGCCTCCCCTCCTCCTGCAGGGGAGGTTATCGACATGTGAAACTGGTTACCCTCTAAGGCATGGGTTTCATCCACTATTTCCACCTGAGGTTGTTCTATGGGTATTTCATTGTTTCCGTCCATAATTATCGTTGTTATATATATATTTTGTGTGAGGTTCTTAGGCGATAGAAGTGATCAAGCCCCCTCCTTCTAGCGCCAAATTGTTTCTGTCTGAACCTGATTCCCCCAAGAACTCGGACCTGAGATCCTGATACTCCTATCGGCAAGCTGAGAACCTACACAATGAGAAGAAGTTAGCTAACCCCGGGGTGGTCCGGGGATAACCACTCCGATGACAAAGTCAGAAAATGTTTAAGAGAAGAAAGTAAGTAAGAGAGAGAGAGTAGAGAGAGAGAGAGAGAGAGAGAGAGAGAGTATCATTCATGTCCTCATTAGCGAGGTCTTACCTACTATTTATAATGATTTACCTTGACTGGTGGCTCTCATCCATGCAGAGCCTTCTGTGCCAAGTGTCGAGCTTCTGTTGCCACGTGCTGAATTCCGACAAGCCGACATGTCCTCTTTCTGGAACATATCGGCATCCTCTCACAATTGTTCAGAGTTTGGTCACGTGCTTTCACCAGATATCAGTCATACCCAGATATCATCCCATACAATTGTCATAAGTTTTATACTAAAATTTGGTCCTAAAACCAAAAATAAATGAACTTTTTTTGTGTACAAATGGACATTTGTGCTAAATTTCTGGCAGAATGTTCAGAATGTCATTAATGAAGGTGGGTTATTTTAATGGTATGGAATTAATTAACTAGTTACTAAACAAACATTAATATTAAACTCCGGAATCACTGTAATATGAAACTGTTTGTTTCTCCTCATGTAAAGCAAAAGGGATGTTGTATTCATGCCTTGATAGTTCCATATTGTCATGTTAGCATGCATCGCTCTGTGATTGCTCCCCTTCTTGTAGGTATTGATCGAGTGCGACTGATAATGCTCAATTTATAAATGAGACACGTAATAAGTTATCTTAAAATATTATTCTGATCATGGCTTTCTTAGCTACGTAGTGTATTTATCGATAAAATAAGTCACTATTAACATGATGTAATATAACCTTCCGGACATGCTTACACTTAGCAATAAAGCATGTCACCTCAAGAGGGCAACATTTAGAAAATTATATTTTAGGCTACTCCTCTCATATAACTACTACAAAAGAAGTACCAAAACTTAAGGCATCATTTTATTGTAGATATCCATGCTAGGAGAAACTTTAATCTTGTTTAAAAATGTGGAGTTTTAAGTTTCTTTGTAAATTTAGAATAAGAAATAAATTAGTATGCATAATGTGACAATTTGAGTAATTTAGAATTGCATTTGTGCACATTATATATACAACAACAATGTTTCTATCAACTTTTGACTAAGTTATAAGGTTAAAAAAATAAGTTTCTACCCTTTATAGAGGATATCCTTTAGCATATAACTCAATTGTCAATGGGTGTTGTGCTCTTCATTCGATATTCACAGTCATAACTTATTTAAATTCCAAGTAAATTAATCTATACTCATATTTCATGCTATAAGTGAATATAATAAGATGATTATAGCTTATACAATATTGAGTTTGAATTTTTATTGATTTTAATTGGATTATAAAATAGTCTGTTATAAAAAAATAAACAAATAAAAACAAACTTGTAACATCATTAGCAATAGGCCCATCTACTATAGCTAAATGACTAAATGAGTGGATGAATCACTTTCTTAATACAATCCAAATTACTCGAACATACAGAGTTTGTCAATGCATGTCATCTTACCCTTATAGATGGAGTTCTCCTTAAATTTATCTTACTTCTTTTCATGTCCCAATAATTTTATATAAATGAATTTGATTTGACTAGCAATAGTGTGTAAAATAGGAGTGCAATCCAAGAAAAGAATTCATGTTTTAAATGCGCTCGAGAGTATTTTAAGGAAAACTGTGATTACAATTCTAAAAACAACAACAAAGTGTCAAAATCATTCTCACAAAGACATACGAGTATGAAATGATGTACATGAATACTTGAAGATTAGGTTCATATAAAATTATGAACTTTAAGCAAGCAAAAAAATAATTGAAAACATCCACTTCAAGATGTTAGGGTTAGAGCCAATCTACTATGGCTGGACCTTGCATGGTTTGGATTGAATTTTCTAAAACGATAATTGTGATGTTCTTCCAATTAAGGCTATTTGGTCGCAATTTGCATGACAATTATTCCGATCCAATTTTATAAGATTTGGGTATTGAGTCAATCGGATGGATTTTTGAATCATTCTAAAACCGAACAAAATAATAGGCGAAATGTTTTGGATGAGACGATCTAAAGAGAAAAGAATAGGCGAAAAAAAAATAGATTCATAAAAGTTTAACTGCTATCTTCCTTCTCACCATTATTGCTTTCCTAACACACTATTAAACTTTACCAAATTCTTATGTACATTCACATCGTTTGGTGGTCAACATACATGATCATTTCAAACACTCCATCATAGAAAATTAAGAAGACTAAAAGTTATTTAATCCAACTTTAATTTTCTTTCAACCTAAAATAAATAGTTAGCTCATATTCTACATTATACTATTATAATGTGGCAACATTAGTAGTTTAGTACCATACACCTCTAGATGGTGATGTAATGAATTAGCCTCCTAGAAGGAACCTAAAAAATCAACCAAAAATCAAGGCATTTTTGAATGGTTTATACTTTTTAGCTCAAAACATGTGGCATAAAAAAATGTAGTATAACAAGACATTTTGTTTGGACATTACTTCTAATATGGACAATAAAAAGAAATTAATATTATAAATTTTATAAAAATAAAATTATAATTAAATGTGGTGGTTAGAGGGCAACAAACAAAAATTGACACGTAATCATAAATTTGTACCCAACCTTAGCTTCTACCTATTTGACAAATCTTCTCTTCCAATCATAATGGATTTGTTTACCAATTAAAATAAAGTAAATCATATAATTGTATATAATAAGGTTACAAAGAAAAACAAAAAACTTTGAATTTGAGCGTATTCGTGTGTTCCATGCTGCTCCTGCTCCCTCGGTTTGTGGGGTAATCATAGATCAATCACGCCAAAGACTGCAATTTCATAAACATTATCTTGTTTGGAAATGTTAATACAAAGTATATTCGACCAAAATAGTGTTAATTAATGGTTGATTTTACACCAAACTATTGTTTTATAATATACTTAGTCTTGATGCCTAAGTTATTGTGTTAAAGACTTGTGACTGATTGTATGTTTCTTGATTGGTTTCTTAAAGAGTGAAATCGGAAATTCTAATGGAAATTTCCTTTGTCGGAGGAGAGTTTACATTATTTGAGGAAACGGAGTAAGATTTTAGGAATAACTAAACACACCTTTTAGAGCTACAAAGGACATTGATGTATGTTAGATTGACTTTGACCGGTACAACAAAATTAATTGATGTATGCCTTATAAAATAAAAACATCAGCAATGCTAACAAAGAATGACATGGTTTAAAAACAAAAAAAAAAAAAAAAAAAAAAAAAAACAAAGAATGACATTGCAAGTAAAATTTTCATTACTAATAAATCAGCAAGAGTAACATCAGCTATTTTCATATTTTTCCAGAATAAGGTAAGCAATCAGACTTAGGATAGAGTAAATAAATAAAACTGTGCAATGTTTTAATTGCTCGCAAAACGGCACCATTAAGCAAGGTCTGGCATGATAGCAAGAAGCATAGTTCACAGAATCACCATGAGATCGAGTTGAACACTTGAAACACAAGAGGAGGACGAAGATAGACGGGTTTTGATATTCAATCAGAAATACTCGGAATCTCATTGTTACATCATTCTAGTGAAAAGCCAAGAAAGTAACAAAACATAGACATAAATTTGAACTTAAATGAACTCCAACAGAATTGTAATTCAAGATATAACATTCCAAGATTGTGGAAACAAAACCTAATTTAGGAACATTAGTCGTACAAAATGGCTCCAATTGCTTGACTTCTCTTCTCAATTCTCATCAATTATTCAAACAAAGGGCCCACTACACAAATGTAACCCCAAAAACTGCAATAAATGGCTCTAATTGCTGAACTGCCCTCCAAAATATCAGATTATTCTAAATCATCAAGCCATAAAAAATATGCCAAGTATGTATGAATTATACCTTAGAGTTAGTCTTCAATTTGTCAAGTCCTAAATCATGGTCCCAGTGTTATATTAATGCTACTGATACTAACTCGAAAGACTAATTAAAGTAGTCATAATCTTCAGTAATACCACAGTGAGATATATAGTAGAACGTCTAAAACTCGATGCTGGATTGTTGGACCACTTACATGTGAAGGAAAGGTGACGGGATAATTCTGTTTTCTCATGCGCCACTATAAGACTGATATCTGCAAGAAGGAATTACCTTATAATCTTCCCACCAACTGCGTTTTTCATTGCATCAGCAACAAAATCTTCACAGCACATGACGAACTTTCCACAAATGATAGTATCTCAATTCAACAACCAAGTTCAAGGAGCTGATTTGTTAAGCCTCTTTAATGAGCTGAGCAATGCCAAATACTGATCTGCACCTTTGAAAAGGAATTTCAAAGAATCTTTCTGCATTTTTGTAGCGCAGAAAATACCTGCAGGTTACAAACTTACGTTCAACTTATAACATTAAATGCAGGTATTCTCAACTTCTAGCTACTCAACAGCTTATCACGCCAAAAATATCAGCTCGTATAATTTAAGTAGTACAGGAGCAACTATCAGAATAGAAGGCAACCAAAACAAAGAATAAGGTGACAACGAGTGACAAGATAATATACAAACAGGATGTTATGAGAAAAAGTTACCAGCATAGAACCAAAAAAAATGATCATTCAAGACTAACGAAGCCATATAGTTTAGGGCTTTAGGCCATGCTGAGTAGAAGCAATAAAGACACCCTCAGTCAAAAGTAAACTACATTTGTTCCTTTATTCAGTTCGTCAATAACCTTAAATACCCCAAAATAATCATCCACCAACTTTTTCAAAGATTATATAAACATTCTGTTCCCTTTTGAGTTTTACCAAAAAAAAATCAAGCCTTCAAACCAGTGAGAAGTGAGGTTTTTTTTTTTAATTTACTTTTCAGGTGGGCAGTTTTTCAAATAGACTGGTCCATTATTCAACAATTTGTCATTGTACATATTAAATTTAAGACCCAAAAAGCTACCAGTCTGCAAATTAAATAAGCCACTGAACAAATTGAAATACTCGTATAAGATTAAGCTTACAAGGCTCAGAAAACCTATGATTAGTCAGTTGTACTTAATGACACAATGGGACCCTTTGTTGTATATCACCAAGTAGCAATGCTAACAAGGCATGCAAGAGTATAATTGAAATGAGTCAATGACCAAGTAGCAAAAAGTTTATTAAGACACGTTTACTTCAAAACGTAGGGTTATCTACTTATTTTATATACTTCAGCCAAAGCGTTATCCTGTCTGATTTATAAGCACCATATTGCTCTTTTGTTTTAGCATGTAGAGCACGGATGCTTTCATCAATCAGATCAAGTAATGATGTCTTCCATTAACCTTGTTTTTCAGAACCAGGAACATCACAGTTGTACTCAGCCTATATTACTAACAGATGATGTGACAAAAGAGAGCATTGAGACTATTTTGGGGCTTTCCATTTCACCTCAAGCACCTGGGTCACAACTCACAACAATGTGCATGCACAACAAACAATTCATTATGGACCAAACTTGAACATAGTTTTCATGATTTAGCCAAGTCTAGCACCTGGACACATAACCCACTCTGAGTCTCTGACAGGATTGAGAAACTCACGAGTCAATAATATTGGAGACAAATGCCAGTTGCCTGAGCATTAAGACAGAACGCATGAAGTAGCAATAGATTTAGTCAGCAAACAACTTCTCTGGAAGGGCAAATATTTTAAGCATACCACTTGCTCCAGGTGTTGTACTCTCAAAACTTAAGGCTTTATGCTAGCAAATTATTAATCTTTCAAACAAGGTTTACCACAATTTATTTGTACCCCATCATATTGCAACCTGATATTGCATATAATGTAAGTAATTATCACCTAGCAATGAGTTCCAATTTAGTTTGTTCACTTTTCTTTTTCGCCCATCCAATTTAGTTTGAATCTATCAAAAATTGACAATGGCCACCATTGCTATTTATGTCTGTCTACCACATTGCTAATAGTAACAGACCCCCACTCTCTCATCCAGTAAGAAATTACCCCACTAGATCCCATCATATCCACCTTTTTTCTTATCATAAATAACGTTTGATAATCAAACACCAATTTATCTCCTAAGCCTATGCTTCATGATAAGTAAACAAACTAAATTATTACTGAGGAAATATTTATATATAAAAGTTAAGTAGGCGACAAAGGAGAATACTAGCTTTATGCTTTTACTGAAGCTAAAGATATCAGCCAAGAGATCATGCAAGTTCTCTAAAGAGGTGATAGGATTAAGGACATTCCTGAGACCCAATTCCTCATATATGGGTGGCTGGGAGCATGGATGGAGTGGGTGGCCAAGTAGATAAGAGGCAGACAATGCCAAATATGGATAGGATAACTGGATAAGGCACCAGTATTTGGAGGGTTTACTTCTGCCTTTTCTGATAACTATTGGGAAGTGATTGGGCTACAGGGGAGTAAGTAGATTAACTTTGATCTCTTCCTGCATACTAAGATTGATGAATCATGACCCTTGATTCCAAGGACTTATCTACTAAGGTTGGAAATTACCATATAATAATCGTATTAAGGTTACCATTTTATCATCCATTAAGGTTGGGAATAATTATTCAGTCACCCTTGTTCACTTTAACAGATTCCCAAGATATTTCATGCAATAATCTATGATACATAAGAAATACATAAGGAGGGAACTTTACACATACCTCTTTCTCTAGCTCTGAGGCTGGAAGACTCTCATTAACAAATTATTTTGAAAACCAGTTTCTGCTTTTCCTGTAGTAAAAACGATACCTTGACAATATAAGACGCAAATTATAGGATGGAAGATGCAAACTAAATATAAAATCTAAAGAATATCATTCCTTGCCTCCTTTTTATTCCTCTCCCACAAGTTGCTTCCCAAATTTCCGTAATGCAAGTGCATAAACTTCCTTCCTTTTCCTTGAAGTTCCTTCAGCAACCAACTTGACAGCCTGCATCAATCACATATCAATGGCTAATCCACAAAAAAAAGTTTGAACATTTGAATCAATTGAACAAAGGCATACCTTCATAATACAAAATGCAGCAACTTTATATACAATAAAAATGAAGAATCATCCAACAAGCAGAATTCCAATGTTGATCTAAGATATATACTTGACAAAAAATAACGGCAGGTACAAATAATACAGGGTGGGAAAATCTTGATATATATGCTTCTGCTTTACCAGATTTAAAAGTGATTGATTTTCTTCATCAAAACAGCTAATATTATTCAAACACTCAACAAGCATTTAAAGACCACAGCTGAGTACAACACATTTTAAGAGGTAAATATACTTCCTTTCAGATAGAAATGTAAGCTGATATGATAAGCACACATTACGTGTGTGCTGAAATTATGCTTCCTGAAAAACAACATCCAAGCACATTCAATATCAAACAAGTTTCAAGAACGAAGTCCATAGGAAAGCCATTCCACCACCCCCCCCCCCCCCTCCCACCTCCCAGAAAGCACAAATAAAAAATTTTGAATTTTCAAATTGATTTAATTTTCAAATTGATTTTTCCACCTATGCATATGAAATTCAATTGATCATATAAACGATTGAAACATTCAAGAGGGTGGCAAAGATTAGTGAAGGACAAACCAACAAGAAAACTACAACAATAGTCATCAAGCATTTTAGAGGAACTACACATCCAATAGACGCATATTTCTCTCCCAACAATTAGCTTCCATGAGCAGAACAATTTGCCTGTCTTTCCATGATCCATGCTCTCTTTTATTTTACAAAGATCATGCTCCCTAGATCAAAGGACTTTCTAGACATATAATCTGTACTTCAGTTAAACAGTAAAACTTATTAATCACTTCAAAGAAAGTACACCCTATAAAAAAGATACAGAAGAAATGAACATCCATACCATCGATAGACTATGCCCATTAGTAATGAGCTCCCTAAGTTCATCCTCAATCTGAGAATCTGGTGGAGCTTCATCAACACAGTCGGCCTTTCCCTCTATTAGAAGTGTCATTTCTCCCTTTGGTTTCCGAGATACAAATGCCTCCTTAGCGTCCTGCAAGGTACCACGCCAAAACTGCAAGGCTCATGGTAGTTAGAACTCAATGACAAAAGGCCAATATCCAATCTAGTCTAGATGGTAATATAAATATATAATAGTCAAAACAATCAAACAAATGCTAATATAATCAGATCCATAAAATTATGGGAAATACTTTCACTCATTCAAGTAGCTAACAAATCACTATCTACCTAAACCCTCACTAGAATCATACCTCTTCATGGATTTTGGTCATTTCTCGAGCTATGACACATCTCCTGCAACATTACAAAGTATAATATCACAACCAATCATTACATAAACAAAAAAATGTTAAGGTAGTTGCAATCTTGCAATTATTTACTCCTCCTTTCTCAACTTTCTGCATCTTTCCCTTCTATTCCCTTTTCATAATCCCTCCACCCAAAACTGATTGCTTCCAATGGAGAGAAAATGCCAAGGGAAACAATTTGCCATAACCCAAATAAAGTTACTTTGATTACTAAACAAAAGCTATCAGCTAAATAATTAAACAAGAGTTCATGCTTTAAGTAATTAAGTATAGAGGTGCTTGTCCTTATTTGTGAGTACCATCCGAAGGAAGATAAGGACAAATCACTGAGGTGAAGGACAGTAATCCTAAGGAAAACTGACATGTCCTTTACATGCACAAGATAATTCTCTAACAAAATGTATTGAGAAACAATTTTTGACACCAATTTACAACCTTGACTACACAGAGTAAACACAAGCATTTGCCTATTTTATTAGATATCATCCGATTTGCATCGAGTAAACATTTACCTTGAGTTGCCAAAAACTGAAGAAGTTTCTTCAAGAAACTGGTGTAGCTTGTGCGGGGGAACAAAGAAAATCTGTGTCGCACTCTGGTTGGCAGAGAGCAAGAGCCTCTCTCTTCTAGACCCAGCATGCTTAGGAAGAAATCCAACTAGATCAACAAAAGGAATGGAGGAATAAGATACCACCCGACTACATTGAGGAAAAATTACAGATTTGTACACCTGATAGTTTGCAAATTACCAAAGGTGAAGTCATCAGTTGGCAACCCCGAGGCAGACAGAGCAGAAACTACAGCGGAAGCTCCAGGGATGGGAACTACAATAATTTTTTCTTCAACACACAGCTTCACCTGTGGACAAGAAATATAGTCAATACAACCATAATGTAGAATAATTTCCTCATAGTATTATCCACAACTCAATTTATGGTAACTGACCAAATCTTGAGTTAAGCAGAATCTTGATTTTAAACTGGTAGCAGGCAACTTGTGTAAACAGAGAAAAAGTATGATAAGAACTATAATTGGTTAGATGAAATTCTAGCCATGATGATAATATCATGAACAGAAGGCAAAATACTTTTAAAGGACATTCATAGTATAAAACACTTATAAAGATGGTTGCAAATTTGAAATGTAAATCAAGGATGAAATTCATCACAATCCCACCCCTTCAATGAACAGGTCAATGGTTTGATAGCAATATAGCATTCTAGCCAGCATTAGAAAAAAGTTGGGATAAATATAAAAATGAAGATTAAAGGACGCATCAACTGACCAATTCTGTTCCAGGATCACTAATACCAGGCATCCCAGCATCACTAATCAGAGCGACAATTTCACCCTCTTGTAAACGTTTCAAAACAGTTTGGCCTCTCTGAAACTCGTTAAACTTGTGATAGCTCATCTAGAAACAAAACAAGCTTCAATCAAGATACAAACTAGCTGAATCTAGGAAACAAAAACAATAATCCCATCATTATACATACAAGGGGCGTTTTGATTCCATAATACTGAAGCAACTTTCCAGAATGTCTAGTGTCCTCAGAAAGTATCACGTCAGCTGATTTCAGCACCCGCAACGCACTAAAATTTAAGATCAAGTTGAGAAGGGCAAAAGTTCAATATACCAAAGAATAATCTAAGTCAAGAAACCCACAAGCTCATGAAATATCAACAAGAAACAATTTGGTAGTCCTAGTGTCAATCAATATAACACAAACCAACAGCTTGAATATCATCAACACCTCAACGGAACAACACATAAACACTAAAATCTTCAACATTCCACATGATTCACCTTTAAAGGTCAAAGCTTGAAGTAATGCATCGAAAACTAACTCTAACATGACCAAAAGACGAGGATATTTAACAACAAAATAAACGCAAAACCTCAGAAAACAAGTTGTTACTGAAAATCAACAACACATCACAGTTACCAAATTTGAATGAAGTACATATTTCATAGAAATAAATTGATTGATACACATTGCATTGAAAGAATTAGCATCAACAATACAAGAAATGAATAAACAACTTGAAAATTTCGAATTGGGAGACAAATACCGTAATGTGATATCTTCAAGATTACCAATGGGAGTCCCAACTAAATACAAACCCGGCTTCAAAGTCCCCTGTCATCAGTACTCAATACAATCAAAATTTTGAAGGACTATATAATTCTAATTTGTAAGCCCATTTATATTATATTATGTTTAGAATCAAATAACATATACACAATTAGCATACCAATAATTAAAATTAAAAAGGGTACAAAATCAATAAACAAAATTAGGGTGTTAAGGGATAAACCCTAGTAAATTGCAAAATTAAAACTTGACCCAATAAAAATTGGCAAATTTGAGGTTGACCCATTTCAGGAAATTGGTCAAAGGAGAGAGAGAGGACCTGATTAGGAGGTTGTGGGAGGGTGAAATCGGGTGTATCAGAGTCAGAGGAAGCGACATGAGAGTTGGAGCAGAACGAAACGACGGCGTATTTGGGGTAACGGAAGGAGGA
Organism: Chenopodium album; assembly: GCF_948465745.1. Taxonomy (NCBI): domain Eukaryota; kingdom Viridiplantae; phylum Streptophyta; class Magnoliopsida; order Caryophyllales; family Amaranthaceae; genus Chenopodium; species Chenopodium album. The sequence continues at coordinate 7,200,816 of NC_137858.1, forward strand.
GATTGAAGAGGAGAGAGAGTGGGAGAAGAGAGTGCGCCACCGTGAAACTATCGCCGGAGTATCAGAAATCGCCGTCCATGGTAGTAAGCGCGCCACCGCCATCATTTTCAGACTACACCAGGATAATCACACTCACTGGAGTTACTACAGCCTATAGGGGGTATTCTTTTAATTTTTTATCGAGTCAAAACGTCTCACGGGTCAAGCCGGTCAATCTAACCCAAGAAAATGGTTTAGGTTAGACATTTTGGAACCAAGAGAAGCTATAGAAACTTATTTTTTTTGATTTTTAGAGAGGCATAAGGACTAAGGATGGGGGTAAAAATCAATCCTAGGAACTCGTGGAATCGGGAGAAAACTCTAACCACTTGAGCTATCCCTCATTCTCAATAGAAATTTATTCCTAAAGTAATCTACAAATTTTTAACTTCGAGTTAGTGTGGGATCAGAATATGTAAAATAACCATGTTCATATTTCATTAAAAGATTTTGATTGGATTATGTAGGTTAAAATAATTTCAATCATTTATATATTATGAATTTTTTGTTGCTAGTACATGTTTGACTAATAACATCATTTGTTAACATGTTGATCTAAGTTTTTTATCTTCAATATGTCAAAATAAATAAATAAATATATAAAATATATTTATTCAAACTTCACGAATAACCCCCCCCCCCCTTTTTTTTTTATTTTTATCCATTCACGCCTTTGATACAAGATGTTAGATTGTAAATAAGCTTGACTAACCATCAAATTGTTGACCTCCTACTGGTACGAAACGAACCACTAAAAACATGTTACAGATATGAGATATACTCCGTAATCAAGATGATAAGAGTGTCAAGTGGTAACCATATCATAATAAGTTTAATAATCAAAAACTTCAAATTATGGTCTAAAGATCCTAATTTTAGCTATTACTTTTCACATGTCAATAATACTTGTATCAATTTAGTCACTATTTGACCAAAAAATAAGACATTTATCGATGCAGGCAACTCATTCAATTTGATGTGGCCCATTGAGATAGCAAAGGGTAAAGCGTTGGCTATGGCAATTCGGTTAGGAAGACAGCAAGGCTATGGTAATATCATTCGGTAATCTGATTGCCAAACGGCGATTAATCGTATGGTGAAGGGTGTAACCCTCTTGACTGAGCTGGACTCGCTACTTGATGACATCCTCTCTATGTGCACTTCCTTTGAATCAGTGTCTTGGTTGCATATAAAGAGGGAAGGCAACTTTGTCACCCACCACTTAGCCAGGCTTATTCCTTTTGGGGTAGAACAAATGTGGATGAACCATTATCCTCATGAAATATCTCCTTATGTACTTATGGATAATCTTTTGATGGAATTAATTTGTTAGCCTTGCTTCTTTAAGAAAAAAACTCATTGAATTTGAAATTCAGTTGTAATTAAATGGATCTAATTAATTCTTTTTGGTCAAAACAATTGGAGCATAGAATTGTACTTCATCACTTCATTGCTAAGATCTTTCATCTAATCATATAGATTAACTAGGTGATTTGTAGTGTCAAACTGTCAATGTTCTGGTTCATTTAATTATTTGTGCTAAATGTGTCAAAAGATTGTTAAAACCATCAACTATTGACACAATAACACAAAAAATTGACATTTACCGCCCGTCATCTGCACTTTATTATTTTAAGCTCTAAAAAGATTGCTTAAACCATACTTCGTATATCTCAATAGCCTGCACACTGCACTCTAATCTGCACTAAACACTTCCAGGGGTTAGCTAACTTAGCTTGCTCAGATTCCTACTGTGGCATAGCAACATTAAACAAACCTGCTAACTTTCTCATACTTTTAAATCAGAAGCCATTGCTTTACATCTGATGTTTCCGTATTTTAGAGGTGTATCATCCCCCGAGCTAAACAAGAGGGTTTACATAAATCCTTTTTACTCCCGCATCCACTTCAATATCTCCTGGAGATAGGAGGCAGTATTCATCCTAGAAGTCAATTCTATATAACAGTGTTTCAATAGGTCTGACAAAACACTACTCATATATTACACTTTATCATCATGAAACCACCACCTCGTCTCCTTAGGAGATCTACCGTTCTTACATTTATTCACATAACGGTCATTGTCTGCAGGGCGTTGCTGCAAAATGTAACAAAATTGTTTCAGTTATCTTGCTTAAGAAATAAGAATACGAGTAAGCAAAAGCACAAATGGCAACTGCTGGGAGTCGGGGGTGTGGCCAGGGGAAAGTAACTCAACAAACCTTTGAGGTAGAGCTTGACAGCATTGAAAGAATACTGATACAAATTGAGCTGACTGTCATCGCTGGGGACCAAGAGTCGTATAAAATATCTGCAGTCATAGACAATACGAGAAAGTATGTGTTGGCAAGGTCAGTATTAAGACAAATCATCTTAATGGTCCCATACAAAATACACAAGAACCTATATTAGGAGAGATTAATATCAACAACGATTTGTGGAAGAAACAAGGACTGTGAGCTTGCACTACAACATGGCCTACATAATGTTTGAATGACTTGTGAAAAAGATTTCCAATATCAATATCATGAGATTCATTACCATCCATTGGTAAACAAAATAAAAAAATGAGTAGAATACAAAAAAAGATATCTTAGGCACAATAATATCAACGCATAATGAGGTGGTAAGCTATTATGATATAATTACAATATTACTATATCTAGGTATAAAGATACAATTCTCCAAAGTCTATCCCCAATAATCACAATCTCAATCACATTAGAGTGGCTGATGTCTTCTTCATTAGTCTATCCATATATAGAAACTAAGGCTGGGAAATTTGAAACATGGGCAACACTAAATTTATAGAAAGACACAATAGTCAATGCATCTATTGAGCTACATAAGTGAGATCAAACTTTATTTCAGCAACAATAACAACAGCCATTGGGAAATTTTTGTCCAGTGGGGTTTGGGAGGTCAAATCTAAAACGTAGAATGACTCTCAGGTGGAGCACAGACGGTAGACCAATTAAGGAAAAAACAAGATTTATTGCTAACTGATGAAAGAGGGGCATTCAGTGCATAGATCGGCTAAATGATCCGAACCATCTCACAAACTGACCTATCTGGCACCTTTTACGTTTTTAAATAAAACTGTAGGTAGTTGGCTTGTAGAAAATTAATCCTCTATTATAAATTCCTTCATTTTATAAATATATTGAACAAAAGACCCATGAAAAATATAAGTAGCTATTATGTGAAAAATGTAATTTGCCAAAGTCTATCCACAAGAATGACAATCTCAGTGCACATTAGAGGCCCTTATATCTTTTTTTATTAGTTTATAAAGGTACAGAAACTGAGGCTAGGAAAAATGTAACACGGTCTTCACTAACTTAACAGAAAGGCACAATAGTCAATGCACCTATCAAGCTACATGAATAAGATCATACATTGTTACATCATTAAAAATGACAGACATTGGGGATCTTGCTTCTAGCAGGGTTGGGGAGGTCAATTTAAATGCAGCAATAACCCTAAGATGTAGAAAGACAATTTCATGTGGAGTTTAGAACCATAATGGAAATTATTATATTCATTCTACTAACTGATAAAAGAGGTGCATCGAGTGCCCAAGTGTTCCAAACCATCAAGTAACATAGTATGCACTTGATATGCCTTGTAAACATATGGAGTATAAATTTTGTCAGCAAAACAAAGACATTATAATAACTAAGGCTTAGCCCTCAATTTGTTGAATAATTATTTATCAGAACAAAAGGGGCACAAATTTTTCAACGGAATGAAGAGGATGATAATTCTAAATTTAAGTCTAGAGGAGAAAACAGCCCTGATTATGCTCATAATCCAACATCAGATTGGAACTATGAGAAATATATGTACTTATATTAATCTAACTGATTATAAAGGAAAAATATATATGCTAATAGGAGGCTGTGTAGGCTTATTACACCAAATCAACATTAGATTTGTTACTAATTCTTCATAGGCAGCAATAACAGTAGAAAATAAACAAAAAGATAGGCACTCAGAAAGTCAGAAGTCAAGCTTTACTCAACACCTTTAGACTCACAAGAACAATGACCATTAGCATTTCTATGCATTGTTATCAGTTCATCACATTCAAATATCTCATAATCAGTTATAATAAGCAATCTGTTACAAAGTCCTCTAAAATATGGAAATTGGAGGTTATTCTTTTCATTAATCACTTTCATCCAAACCAATTCTAGGTTTATCCCCTTAAACAAATTAAGCATAAATCTCAATAAAATCCAACAAGTGCACAATCAACTCATCACCATTCACCACTATCTGCAAGTTACAAAATCGTCTAGAATCACCCATTCCCCTCTTCATCTACATATCCATATACTTTTAATTTACGAGGACATGTCAATGCATTAACAGAAACTTTCACCCCAATCATTTAATATATCCCTAAGGGTCTGTTCTCATTGGCTGAACTCAGCTAGAACTGAACTGACTGAACTGAAATGAATATTTTATAAGAGATAGAAATTAGGAGCTGAACTCAACTGAATTTCAACGTATGAGAACAGGCCCTAAGTAGCTACAACCCCAAAATACAAAATCACAATATATAACATATACGTAGTATGAGCAATGTCAAGATTGTCAACCGTCAATGAAAGAGTTCATTATTCTAACACGTCATTCAGTTCAATTGACTTCAATAATACCGCAAATAGCCTACTATGACTATAATACAATACAATGATACAAACATACAACATATTGTACTAGAATTCCACATACTCTCTCCATTTTAAACTAGTCACACATTGATAGTGTAATTTAAACTAGCTACGCGACAACTAAATTTATACGGATGTATAATTAAGAAACACAAATAGAGAACAAGTAAACATTAACAACTAAAAAAAAAGTTCATCTGATATAAATAATTACCTAAACAGATGTGCCCATTGCTGTAAATGTGAGGATGCAGAGGAGCAGGAGGTACAAATATAACCTATACCCCAAATACCAACAAATTAAACCAAATTCTAACCTAGCAAATTGTGCAAGTAAAATAAACTATAATAACAACAATAATTTAACATAAAATAATCAAAAATCAACAATTTGTTTTTCTGGGGTTCAATTGAATTAGAAAAATAAAAAATAACCTGGGGTGCTTCCATAGGATAATGCTCTGGAAAATCAACCTGAAGCTGATAAGTCTCGTTCGCATACAAAGTTCCAGGTGCTCCAGAAACTTCGATCACCCATCTTTTTTAACAAAACAAAAACAAAAACTATATAAAAATCATAACTTTTTTAAATTATGAAAAAAACCCAGAAAAATTAATGAAAATATATTATACCTTTGAAGATTATCGGTGACCTTATGTTTGAAGCCAGCAGGAGGATTAAGCTGCCACTCAACAAGCTCTTTTTGGAGTCGATTTTGGGCGATCTTGCTTAAAGTCTGAGAATTTAAACAATCAAACATGTAAATTAGCAATTATTATTATTATTATATTATACACCCGGGAACACGATGTACAGGTTTAAACTGTACGTGATTTCGGGAGCATGATAGGCATTATGCTATCGAGTGTGAGATCTAAATTGCGGTAAATTAAGGTAAAATTAAGAGATAGAAAAGAAGAACCTTGCGTGATTGAGTGGAGGAACTTGTCATGGTTTGAAAGAGAGAGAAAAAGAGAGAAGAGTGGCAGAAAGTAATTGTGGGATTTTTTTAATGGGGTCGGAAGATTGAAGAAGATGGAGAGAATTTACTAAAGTTAAGGATAAATCAGTCTTTGGTAAAGAGACATATTCCTATAATAATTCCCAAAAAATAAAAAAAAAAATTATGTTTTCTGTTTTACGGTTTTAATTTGACTTTTGCACTATCTATTTACCTTCTCCCTTTATCGTTATTTAAATGCCCTAGTTTGATTGCGTATGTTTGTCAACGCATAATTTTAATCAATTATTTTTTTTAATCATATCATATAACTAATACTTTTAGCCAGGCGATAAACCACACTTGACGTTCTAATTTTTCGCCAACGCCAAGTGTCGTGCCACGTAGGATAGTGTTTTATAGAATTCAATTTGTAGGATAAAAAAGTTACTTAGAAAAAAGATTTTTAAGATAAAATTGTTAATTTAGAGTTTTATTTTCACTAAATCAAATTTAGGAATTAGTTGAAAATATATCATATCCATTATTTATTTATTTTTTTTTGAAAGAAACATCCATTATTTATAATATATTCTAATCAACTAAAATAATATATTTCACAATCTAATATAATTTTATTACTGTGGGTAGACCTGTCAATCGGGTCGGGTCACGAGTCATTTCGGACAGAATCATACGGGTCAAGAAATGTTTTTCACCAATATTATTATTATTAGTCATTGCATGTCTACTACATAGTTTAAATCGTCACAAAAACACATCAATTTTTAACTAATTTTGTATAAATGATATATTTAAAATTTGACATATAGATTAAAAATTATCTTAAAATTCAATAAACAACCCGGACATCGCACGGGCACAAAACTAGTTATCAATAAATACAAACTATTAAAATTTTGATATTTAGATGTTATACATTGAAACAAAGTAAACAAGTACCCACGTAATTAAATCGTTTTTATGTATAATTTACTCAATGATAGATTGATAGGTTAAAAACAGTTTACATAAATAGTGAAAAAAGTCACATGTAAAAGTCAATGTTGTAACTATTTCTCGTAGCCTTGTAGGAAATCAATGATGTTATGATATAGATATCGATTAATAAACGTTTTACACCGTCACATTATACCAATAGGCAATACCTATAAGTTAAAGTTCTTTGGTATGAATGGTATCACATTGTATTATGTACAAGTACTAAAAATTTTGTCCAATCGAGTCACTCGAATTGACACCTTTGCGGCCCTTATTCCTTCACTACACCCATGTCACCCAAACTTAATAAAATGATGAACCCACTTTGTAAAAAAACAAAAAAAAAAATAACCGATGAACCCAAAAATCTGACCAACGTCCTAGAGTTGGCGTGAAGTCAACAGCTCCGGTGGGAAACGTTAGCCGGAGGAAAGACATCGAAGAAGACAATGGCGATCATCGCCATTAAAATCCTCATCATCTTCTCGTTAATGGCGGTTGCTTTTTCTGGGCAAGAAAACTCAAGTTCCAGCAGATTGATAGAAGTGAAAGGAGGCCCAAATTCAGTGATTTGGGTGGTTCAACTCTCTGATCTTCATTTCAGTGTTCATCACCCAGATAGAGCTCTTGATTTCAAGAAATTGGTGGGCCCTTATCTTTCTGTCATCAACCCTTCTCTTGTTCTTATCACCGGCGATCTCACAGGTTTTTTCGCCGTCTTTTTATCTTCATTTTTAGTGAAATTTGATGTTATTAAGCTTTGTTTTTGTGGGTTTTGCTTTGATTTTTAATGGGTTTAGTTGGATTTTGGAATTGGGTTTGCTTTGATTCTTAGAATTGTAGTGTAGGTTGGTGTAATTGTAGGGTTTAAACATTGAAATCGAAGAGTTGTTTGATTTGTTGTTAGAGATGAAATGATTTTGCATTCCTGAGACATTGACATTGTTAGTATTGTTGAGATCATACATTGTTAATGATTGTTGGTTCTAGTCAGTTGATTATTGATATTGTTGGTTATGGAGTGGCTGATATATTTCATTCTGATTATAACGAAATTATGTGTAATCGTTACATTCTTAACTTGAGGATTTTGATGTGAACTCCAAAGATAACATGGATTTTAGGTTGATTAGATGCATTCACTAGGTATGTTGCTCAGTTTAGGGTATATGGTAGGTTGTGGTTTTGAATTGAAGTGGTATCGTAATTTATTTGTTAATTTACGACATGGGAGCTTGGTGAACTGATACGGAAATTATATGTGATATTAATTGATAGACTGAGTGAAGATATAATGGACTAAGGCTTTTTTGGTTGAAGTGATGCATTCACCAGCTGTGTAAATCAGTTAGGGTTATATGGTTGTTGTGGTTTTGGACGGTGTATTGCATTTTAATAGGCAATTTACGATATGGGAGATTGGTGAACTTAAGTAAAGGAATTGTTATGTAGTGAATCTTATATAATTGTTTCCTTTCCTCAAAAAAAAAATAAAAAAAGGTAATTGTTTCCTTATCTAATGTGCTGTTTGCTCAATTTTGGACGGTATTATACCTTATGTTAGCTAGAACATTAATTAATGGACCTTAAGGCTTCTGATACTTGTTTTTATTGCAACTAGATGGGAAGAGCAAAGATCACTTAAACATGAAACAAAATGAGCAAGAGTGGGTGGAATACCGGGATGTGATGGCAGATGTAGTCAAGAAGAGTGGACTTGACAAGAGCATCTTCTATGATCTTAGAGGCAATCATGATAATTTTGGTGTGCCATCTGTTGGTGGCACCTTTGATTTCTTTTCAAACTACAGTCTAAATGCTGAAGCAGGAAGAACTGGGCATGTAAACTGTGTCACACTTCAGGTTAGCTTCTTGCCAATATTTTCTGAGATTATTTATTACAGGTTGAATTAATTTTAGGCATAGATAATTCTAAGAATGTGGTTTCAATCTTTTTTCTATTGATTTTAGGTGAATAAAAAAAAAAAAAAAAAAAAAAAAAAAAAAAAAAAAAAAAAAAAAAAAAAAAGAAAACATTCTGTGATCAAAGACAAAAATAAAGTATCTTGTGGTTCATCCAATTCTGATGACAAACTGACATCTGAAGGCTGCTTCACTTTGATGTGCTTTTTGACAATGCTTTAGCTTTACAAAACTTCGTGTAATAAAATTTGTGCTGTCTCATGCAGACAGAAGATAGAAGGCATCTATTTGTAGGGATTGACAGCACCATGGCTGTTGGCCTTAGAGGTCCAACCAATCTGTTTGGGCATCCGACTGATAATTTATTAGCTGAGCTGGATTCTGAGCTATCAAAATGGGGTGCTGATCCAAAGAACCCAGTGGTAAAGATCTCATTTGGACATTTTCCTCTATCATTTTCAGCAACCTCAGAATCTGGGAGGACCCTAAAAGATGTTTTTCTCAAACATTCAATATCTCCTTACCTATGTGGGCATCTCCACACGAAGTTTGGCAAGAATTTGAAACGGCTTCACCGACTAAGTAATGATCTCATGCAGCTAAATATGCAACAGACATCCTCCAAGGTTTCTTCGAATGGATCATCCAAAGTCCAGGAATTCTGGGAATGGGAAATGGGTGACTGGAGAAGAAATAGAGCCATGCGTATTTTGGCTATTGATAGAGGTCATACTTCATTTGTAGATATCAACTTGAAATCGGGTACTAAAAAAACTATCATCTTACCCACTTTCCCGCTAGACTCTCGCTTCACATTGACATCATCTCTATTTACCGAATTTGAACATCAATCGTTGGACCCCTCACACTACATGACCATAAGAGCTTTGGTCTTCTCATCGTCTCCAATCATATCAGTGGTGGCTCGAGCTTATGACTCTGAGCTTGGAAATCTTGTTCTGGTTTTGGAGGAATCAATGACGGAGATCAAGGATACCTCCTCAAGAGGAGCTCTTTATGCAGCCCCTTGGAATTTCAAAGCGTTTCAGGACCCATCTCCAGAAAGATACTGGCTGCAGATAGAAGCAATTGACGTAAGAGGAAGATCAACCTTAACCGAGTTGAGGCCATTCTCAATAAATGGTCTTTCCAGTCCTCTGTCTTGGACATGGAAGGAGTTTATAGTCATGGGTTGTCAGTGGGATGCTTTGTATTTCCCAATACTCTGGCTTTCTGTTGGGTGTTCCTTCTTTATTCTTCTTCTCCCTGTGGCTTTGCTAATATTTTCCAAGAAACGGTACACATTACAGAATTTCTATACTGACAAAAATTTTAAAAATGGTGTTGGATGGGTCTTGACAGAGTTGTACAAGCTGCGCTCAGTGTGGCTTGGATTTCTAGGTTACTTGTTCTACCTTGCTCTATGTCCTTGGTTTTCTGGGCAATTATTTACTGATGGTGGTGAAAGGGGGTATATGACTTACAGGGGCTGGGTAGTGAAGCATCCGGAGATGGGTAAAAAATTGGAGTACCTTGGGTTTCCAGATATAATGGTGATAGTCATTCCTCATTTAGTATTTGTAGTTTTTCCTTCTATTCTAGTGGCCGTGGGATTGGCTATGGAAAGTGAAATTTATAGAATACACCTTTTAGCACTTTCAGGCAAGAAGGAAGATGATCATTGTAAAGATACCCTGAAATCTAGACACAGTAACACTCAAAATCATAGAACTTCCAAGTTTTATATTAGTACACGATTGATCAGGAGATTTTCTATGGTGGCTTGTCTGGCGATCTTCTACAAGCATTTCAAGGTAACTTTTCAACAATTCTTCTAAAAACTCTTGCCTTTTCTTAACATGCACTATTTGATTAGTTAGTTTATGTTGAATTTTCTGCTGTATTAATGACATGGTATTTATTACAGCTGGTTTGACCCCTTTCCTTGAACTTTAATTTCTTCCCTCAGCTGCATCCTTCGGGAAATGTTTGAATTCAGGTAAACCCTGATTAGTACCAAAATTTTAATAATTTAAAATTATTGGCCACAAAACTTATATGAACTAATATTCAAATTAGTGAAAAAGCTAGGCCTATGAGAATAGAGCTTTGAAACCCTTCCTCTAGAAAATTCTGACCTGAGTCTGACTTTCTTCGGCTCTGCTGAATAAACTGAATTAGGCGACCCCTTTGTTCAGAAAAACAAAGAAAGGGGGAGAAAAATAATAGCTAATGCATATTTTCATTCATGAATGCCTCTAATAAAATTGCCTTTTTCTTGTATTATCATATACCTCCTTTAGCTGTTTTAACTTCTCCTAATCTTTTATGCATGTTTGTTCTGGGAGCTTTCGCACCTTTCATTCCCACCTATCATTATCCATTTTAATTTTCTAAACTCATCTTTGTGTTACAGAGTTGCAAACTGCTGGTAAAAGCCTATGAAATGAACCCATTGTTACATTTCCCAGTTTATTCTCTCTCAATACCACTTCTCCTGGCATATGCTGTCTACAAAACCAGCAGACGCTAGCATCCGGAGCAAGCCACAGGAATTGACCATAGTTGATCAATTTTCAGAAGAATTAGCAGTCAGAAAATTCTTGAACATTCACAGGACACAGCATGCTATATTCTAATGCAAAACCTGAGTACAAGCCTCAAGGTGCATGTGGGTCTACATATATGAGGTTGTTCATTGATGAAGAGTTCCGAGTATCAGAACAAGTTATGGTAACTGTTATGGTTACTCGGATTTTCATGTCAAAAACAAGCCAATACCCTAGTAAACAGCTGTTCTTGATCCAGCATTTAAAAAGAGGAAGCTAAAACTTCCTGAATGCGTAGTCGATCTCCTAACATATATAGTTTTGTAAAAAACAGTTAGGGGCCTATGCTAATTTTTTTTGATACAGAGTGATAGTTTCTTTTTCTCTTATTTTTTATTTTTATTGAAAAAGATACACGAAGCATAATGGTCCCTCTACATTAGGGGATGACAGCCGGGTGTATAATATTACATGGAAATTACAAGTTACGATTAATGACAATATCCTGAAGCCATTGATCAGCGCTTTTGAAGAAACTTGATCGTACTCCTATGGTAACTGTTATAATCTCGCGTATATCAATTTCACCATGAACAACCTTTCGGGCTCTCTAATAGCAACTCATCAGCATCATAAACTGATAATAATGGAACCATATGAAAAAAGATCTTACAGTGAATGAATACATTGCAGAAGAGTAAAGATCTTACACTAACATTATTACATATGCCAATTCGTTTGTTAGTCGCTTTCCAGACTGAAAGAATGGGCTCAATTCCCAAACTCTAAAGTATCAATGTAATTTAGTAAAGTTGAGGTCCCAACTAAGTTAGGCCCTGACTCAACTAGGTTGTTATAGAGTGGGGGTGGGCCGGTGGGGGCGGTGGATGCTTATATTCAATACTCCTAGCATGGTCCAACTCTAACGATGCGTCATGTGTTGAATTTGGTGTATTTGAGCTTATCGTACACGGCTACAACGTACATGGTACATCTATATATGAAGTACTCCCTCCGTTACTTTTTACTCGCAACTTTTACTATTTTTAGCCGTTACACATTACTTGCAACATTTTTATTTCTTTCCTTTTATGGTAAGTGTTTAATGACAAAATTACCAATTTACCCTTTTTTTTTAAACCCTTTCTAATTTCCACTAACCTATTTTTATTTAACTCCTAATCTAATTCACTAACACTAATCTAATCTAACCATTCCCACCAAAAAATACCCACCCCAAACTGATTTCATCAGAAATCATCCACCCTCTCAACTACCAGAATTGAATGAAAATCATTCAATTCTCCTCGTTCATGGTGCCCAGAACTCCTTTCTTCTGGAGATTTCTCCAGAAGAACCCTAGATCTACTCCTTTTTCATCCTTTCTCTCTCACCTGCGTCCTTTGTTCTCTCTTCCTCCTTCTCTATCAAACCCTAACTGCGCTCTCCTCCTCTGTCTTCTCTCTTTCCCCTCTTGTTATCTAACAAAATGAGTTCCAAAAAACGCGAATTGAAGTCCCTTGAACTCCCTGAGGAAGATTCCTCTGTCTTCTCACATGTACCCACTTGCAAATGGGTCCACTTCTTTTCCCTCCTTTTTTTAACTCTACTAATCACATGCCCCTCCCTTTATAATCTCTCCTTAAAAACTTTTGCCTAGGAGTCCGTTCCTCCCTCCAAAGTTGCGAGTAAAAAGTAACGGAGGGAGTATATGAAATAGGAGGCTAGAATAGTTGGCTAATTTTTAAATTCTAAGCATTCGATTAGGCATTAGGAGTCGAATCTCACGAAGCTCATCACGGGAGCGATTTTCCTTAAATTCACATTATTAGTACTATCTTTGTTTCTTCTTTATGGTGCATAAAATTCACTATGGTGTAATTATTTGTTATTGGTGATATGGAATTATGAAACAATTTTTTTGTATTTTGTTATTGGTGTTTGTTTGGGTAAAGGGGCTTTTCCTATAGTTAGTCCTTGTGCTTGATATAAGAATTTCAAAGTGACACCTTCCTTCCTCATCGAAGCTACGACATATTTCTCTTGTAAAACAACTAATTATTTGACATTTTTCCTCATCAAAGCTACGACGTTTCAGTAGTGCACTATACTAAATGTTGCAAAAGGTCAAAAACAAGTCTTATTTCATGCAAACACACAAGCAACACAACTTATTACGGAGTAACAAAGAATATAACTAAGAACGTTAACTTTTTAAAAGATAAAATTTGAGAAACTTAAAACTTCACACTCACCAAAATTTCAAACTCATATACTTATTAAAGCATAGTAACATGTCCTTCACAAGCCATGTAAGTGATGTAACTATGTAAGTTGTAACTCGACCTAATGCATAAAAAGGTCATGATACATGTCTCTCAAAAGATAGAAATTATGTTGGGCATCCCACATTCCCACTCATCCTATTTGCTTTATGATTCAAAACATCCAGTTTCATGGGAACCAATTTCCCAATACACCCACTAATCACACACTTTTACAACGCTTTGAAAGTTTTTTTTTTACATCCGTCAATTCACTAATTGCTAGGATATGTCTTAGATCAGTTTCTCTCTCGCAATAGATCCATTCTAATTCCATAACTATATTTCTTCGAGACCAATTAATAATTAAACTTTTTTTTTTGCTATCGCATTATTGGTGAACCATATACGTAAACTGTTACGTTTCGTTAATCTTTCTTGCATACTTCAAAGTTGTTATCAAATATCAATCATTTGTGCACATGGAAACCAATGAAATTAGTGTTCATTGTAAGACCTTTTGCAACATTATATTAAAGGGTCCCAATATTTTTCAATACACTTTTTACTCTCTTAGACCCCGCAGCCAGTTAAGAGCTGACGAGAACTTACATTCCAACCAAAAAATTTGGACTTTTTGGCCCTACTATTTTGTATGTAATCTTCATTAATATTATAATTAACGAAATATATTCTTTTCTGTTGTGGGGTGCTTAGCAAATCTCGTACTATACTTCAATTTTAAAAATGTGGAAAACAAAGTTGGTCTAATTATACAGTTTACAATCAATTAATATAACAAAATTTGTCCAACTAATCAGATATGGAGTACGTTTATATCTTAGTTTGGAACATGCTTATTTTTTCTTGACATAAGAATTCTTCGTTAGATAATAAGATGAAAGATTCTATTAGATCAAGCAGTTCATTAATCAATGAACTTAAAGGATCATTTTGAAGCTAGCTAGTGATCATGTTAAAGTAGGTGTGAGTGTGTGACGCTAAATTTGACATGAGTAGTCGATTTATCAACATTAGTTATAAACATAGAATTAGTGCAGATATACACGATTATAATATATTGTATGTATTGATGCTACTTTAAGAAGATTATGAATAAATGTTGTTTGCTTTTAATTAAGTGGTAACAAGATTTGGATTCGTAATTAGAATCATGCAACAGAATAAGATCATCAAAAAGGAAAAATCGAATTACTTCAAATCTATGCTACAAGCCACCTCGCGCACACTTAATGATCAAGAATTACCATCATTAATCATTGCGTCATCTACTAGTTTAATAAGCTATTGTTAGTACATTTCACGTTTTTATTGGCCTAAGTAACTTTAACAATTGTAAGTGGATTCTACACATAATTTGGGCTATAATAAAGTAATTCTAATACGATACTAGAATTAAGAATATGCTAGGATTAATTTTATCAAATTGTCTACAAAAATTCCCTCAACTTACATAAATCAAGTTATATATCCGTCTTAAATTGCATACTTCATCTCCCCAAATTACATACAAATAGAAGTGTACTTTACAATAGGTAACTTTTACTTGCATTTTCACATGATTTTGTCTTGCACCTCATAATGCGTAATACGAAATTATAATATGCTAGGATTAATATCATCGAATTGTATGCAATAAAGATTTTCAAGGCTACTCAACCCACATTATTACAACTTCAAAAGGTTATATATATACACAAATATTGTAAAAGTTTACTTCATAACAGGTGACTTTTACATGAGTTTTTACGAGTTTTTTACTTTACAACTCATAATGAGTACTGAAGTCGTAATCAAAGCTAAATGACAAATAAAAGCATTTGTAGGCTAGACTTTGGTACGTAGCCAATCAACCAGTTTGTCAATTTCAAGGGTGAAAAATGGGCAAGGGACCAATATTTTTTCACAAAATTAAAAGCATGGCTAATTCATTCCATTAAGCTGTCGTGGTCCAAACCAATAATATTGATGAATATTTACAACTTATTTTAAGTTAGATTATGACATCTACCAAAATGGTTCCAGACCAATCACATGTACAATTTTTTTTCATAGAATTATTAATTTTATTGATAGTGCTATGCAACACTGAAAATCTAATCTAGCCAAAAAAATTGATAAGGAAGCATCATATCATATGAAAACATAATTATTTCATTCATGAAACTTCAGTGGTCCAACTTCATTATTATGAAGTTTGTAAATCTTTGTATTATCACATGTTTTTCACCTAGGAAGTGTATGATGAAAGTTGGTAGAACCGTAGAAATATACTACTTGTAAGTACTCCGTATTTGTTTGTTAAACTCGATTTCCGACTATTACTTCAGACTTGATTGAATTGGGTGAGTGATAATTAAGTTTTCGATAGTTATATTTGAACTTTAGTAGCTCTTATTTTTGTTAGTAGAAATATTTTACTACTTGTACAAGGCTTAGAGGGGGAGGACGTATGGGTTTTTTTGATCAGATGAAATAATGTTGAGATAAATGACTCATTTTAAACTCGTATGTACTGAAATAAACTAATGAATCACAAGGACTTGAACAATATTCAGATTTCAGCCAAGTTTAATGAAAAATTATACCGAGTAAACATATTTACTTCGTATGTATACTTCGTATTATATATTATATTAGAGTGAAGAATTGACTTTTAATTATTACCTTAAACTATTTATTGAATCGATTCTCTTATTGTTCTCTCACCCATACAATAATTGATAAGAGAGTACACTAATCATTAATTATTATTGTTGCCAATTACCAACAAGTCTACTAATGCATGTCTCTCTCAATGGAACATGATTGTGTACCATGTTTCACTCAAAATGAATAATGAATGTAAGTACAAACTACAAGTATATTGTTATTCTCCGTAATATTCTACGAGTAGTTACCAATCTAATCCTAATAGATTTAGTTTGATTGAAACATGTCCGTTTTCGTTATATTAACCTCTAAAATATTAATGAGGTATTTTGTTCCAAAATCACTCCCAAGCTCTAGCAACAATCGTTTAATTAGTTGTAAATGAAAGGCATAGTTTATGCCAAAGATATTCTCAGAAACTAAGGGTCCGTTTGGCATCGCTGTGGTTTTCTGTTTTTTGGTTTTTTGTTTTTTAAAAGTACATTATATATGTCACATAATGGATCAAAAAATATTTAGACTTATTAAAATCATGATAATTTTGAAAACTGACAACAAAAAAGTGGAAACACCTTTTTCTTGTTTCCTGTTTTTGGTTTTTAGTTTTCAAAAAAACAGGAAACTGAAAACCAAAAATGATGCCAAACAAGCCCTAAGTTTTCCAATGCCAAAATAATGATTTCGTTGTAGTGTATCTACTACTCTCTCTGACTATTAAAGTTTTCTATTTTGACCATTTTATGAACAATCACCGTTTAAATAGGAAGAATGTTTAGAAGTATAAGAAGTACGCGTAATTGTTGATTCATCTACTAAGTCCAATTGTCCAAAGTATGTCTCTCTCACATCAACCATAGAAACATACAATCTTATACAAGTAGAAGTTGTGTGATGGAAAGAGGCCCCCCTCTATGTTTATAAAGATACTAGCCTACCGACTGAGTTTCATAAAAACAAAAGACAGTGGCCTGGACCTAGATGCCTTAACAAATATTCAGAAGGTGCCATATTTATGCCCATACCAATTAAATTATGGAAATATGATATTGGTGCTTCCTCCATACATCAATCAATATCATGTATCACTTTTTTTTTTCTTTTATATTTCCTACAATCTAGTTAACAAACTACATGGTTGTACCACCGTTATATGGGAAATCGATCTTCTGTGTCATCATGAAAAAAAGAAATATCATAAATTTGATGATCGGTAGTAACATTTTTACTTAAATACTTTGTTAAATCCCTATTTGACTATTCCCTAATTAATTGTATGTACAAACTATATATTCAAGTCAGCAACCTAGCTATGTCATGCTTAATTGGTGTTACTAATCTGACTAAATATGGATAATGATACTAGCTTAGTTATCTCAAAGCAACATCATTAACATCTAGAATTGATTTGAAAATGCGTTGTCCAGTTGCTAATACATGCTTAGGATCGTATTCCATCTTCATTTTGTAAAAATGGTCCCATTTGTCACCGAAATGGTTAATCCACTCTTGTTGTGTGGTGTAGTGAGGCAAGTATTGCTTAACACCAATCTTCGCCTCCTCACAAAACTTCAAAATCCTCCGATTTTGATCGGTCAAGTACTCTAGGGTTTGTGTCTCTTCCCCATTCTCAAGCGCCGACCTAAGCAAGGCTACCAGGTAAAACACCTCTTCATTCGGTGTCACGACGGAAGTCCTTTCATCCCACCTACACAACAAGCAACAAACAAGGTTAAGATCTTGGAGAAGATCAATCAAACTTATTCAAACCGAACAAACGACAAACAACATACATACACTAGTTGATTAGAGTATCATTATTAATTATTATTGCATTGATTTACATGTATAATTTGGATTAAGGGTGGAGGGACCCAAAAAGAGAAGGGTTGAAGGGTGGTTGGAATTCAATGGTACAAAGAAAGGCAAATGTTTTTGGAATTATTACATGTTACTCCCTCCGTCCCTAAATTACATTCCTCTTTGGAAATTTACACGGGAATTAAGGAGAAAAGAATAAGACAAATAACAATAATTAGATAATGCAATGGGAAGTACAAAGATAGAATAGTTATTACTCATGACATGTCATCAATCCTTTGCAAAAAAAAAGGACAAATCACATGCTCCTAATTGAAAATTTTTAACCACTTATATTCATTGTAATTTGGCACAAGGATTATGAGTGAAATTAGGTAAGGATGAGTGAGAAAGCATTAAATATAAAACAAAAAAAGAGAGTTGATTTACTAAAAAAACTTACCAAAGATAGAAAGGAGGAATATAATTTTGGAATACCAAAAATAGAAAGGAGGAATGTAATTTAGGGACGGAGGAAGTAATTAGAAAAAGGACATGAAACCTAAGTGGCTAAGTGGGTCATATGAAGATCTTCTGACAAGAGAATCTCCCCACTTGCAGAAACAGTGTTTGCCCTTTCTTACTTGTTGGGTTTCTATCAACAAAAAGAGCAGGCCTTTTCTTATTCTAACTGGCACTTGTTGTTTCATCTAATTTAATTTTAACTAATTTATAAATTAATTAGTTGGGGCCTCTTAGTTTCTTGTTAATTAACAATCTCAAGCACCATTATTTCTTTAATTTGGAGTTAATCATTGGCTTCAATCTCCCTAAATTTGAATAGAAACAGGACAAAAACTCCATCATTACACAGCTAGAGATTATTAGTTTATGTTGTACTAAGAAAGATAAAATCCAAAACTATAATAGTTAATTGAATCAACTCTATAACACTAAAAGGTTATTTAATCGCAAAGAAATGGTAAGCTAGCTTTTACCCACGTAAGATTTACTTCGTATAACATTAATTCACTTAATAAGTTAGGCAGCTAACACTAGACATGTTTACCAGATACAAAGTAACAATATGCATGCTTTAGTAAGCTAAGGACCGAAAATAATTTTAGATATTTCGACTCCCTATTAGTTGCCAAAGTGTTTGGTAAGTATTAGCTTGCTAGTGGAGTAGTGGCAAGTAGTTTAGTTCAAGTGTGGAAGAGGGAAGCAAAATATAAAGTGACATACTAGTGATCATCATATACGTAGTATAATCGTACTAATATGTAAGCAATCAGTGTCACAATGACAACATTGATTCCCTTATGATATGTACATATATATACTTATATCAACATGTCACACATGCATACACAAAAAATATGCCGTGAAAGAATCATGTAAGCCATTTGCTATTATGCTATTTTGATTAGACATCAACAAAATCAAAATATGACTTCATTATGAGTCAATTCTCCAGTCAAATAATATCCACATGCATGCTACATGCAACATGAAAATCTATTGGACAATAATTTTATGACGACGTTTAAAGTTAACAACCAACAAACTGTATATACGAAGTAAGTTTAAAATATCAATACTTCGACAATAATTGAAGGAACGAATTGTACACAAATTTACATATAGAAGGTAACAAAGGGAAAGATTGAGCTTACTTGTGTTTGTTCATGGGATAGATGAGAATAGGTCCACTAGTTTTATTTCCCAAAATGCCCTTGAAGACACCTTTGTCAAATTCATCAATTCTTGACTTAGGGACAAAGAGGTTTAACCAAGGGTGTGGAACCTCCCATAAGCCCTTGGACCGGAGTTTCAACTCCGCTTTGTGAACCCGGTCTAAGAAATCGATGTATGGTAGATCAGTTGTGAATACTGAAGCTGGTATGAAGTCAAGATTTTTCAATAATGCATCTATTTCCTGTTCAAATCAAAATTAGCAACTTAATTAAATTATGCATGGTGTATGATACATGCAATACTTTATTATTATTAACAAATGTCACCAATAATTACAAGAATGTATGCAATAGCATCATAATATAATTATTAACACGAAATATAAGGTATTTAATTATTTAGTATAAGAACACAGAAGCTGCTACCAAACAGTTGCTTTAGTGAAGATAAGTTTGATTCTTTCCAACTAATTTAATGATTTATTAATACATGCCAACAATGACTGACTGACTGCCTAGATTGGGAATAATCTGGCAGGTGGACTGCTTAGATTTTGTGACGATTTAAGTAGCAATTTAATTATTGTTTAATTAACTAATTATAAACTGAGTATTAATTAATAATGTAAAAGAACCTTCTTCTCAATCTTACACTCAAAAAACTGCCCTATTTCTTTTGCTTGCACTAGATGTTTTGACTCTACACCGGTAAATAAACTCAAGAGAGCCACCGGAACCTTCTCGGTCACGGGGTTAATAAGAAACACACATTTTACCGACCACTCCAAATCGATGTGGTACATAATAAGTTACTAATTATAAATTTGATGGTTAGGAAACAATGCACTAAAAATGCTTAAAAGCTAAGGTATTGAAGCACTGACGGTCCATTGTAGGGAGAAAGTTAGGAGAATAATTTGCTAGCATAAAAAAAAGTTCAACTTCAAAAGAGAATTAAGATTCCTATGAGAATGAAATTAAAAACAATTTTTTGATGAATTAAAGTGATCTTGTCACAATTTTAAGAAATCTTTATAACTCAAAATTTGAGTTTAATCATAACTTTAAATCTTTCTTGGTGTAGCTGTGGTATCTTCTCACATGCATGCAGCCAAAGAAAGATGAAAGTAACCTAAGCTAAGTAAAAATAAAATTAATTAAAATAAAGGAATCTTATGAAAAATGGTGATATTTTTAGATCTTATTATAGCCAGTTTCACTTTATCTTTACTTTATTTTGTGAGTTTTTATTTTTGATAACCTAACTTCTGATCTCGATTGAAGGACTATAAATAAAGTTTTTAAAAGGAGAAAATGATAAATATATTTTTTGTTGAAAATTATACTTTTGATCATGTGAGAAAAAGTAAAGATAATTTGACTTAGTAATTTTTTTCAAATATATCATCCATAATGTTTCTTCTATAGACTTGCAACCTTAGTTTGTTGAGTGTACGTCACTAGATTGATTAATTCATATGGGTTGAGTATAATAGTATAATACATTAGGTAGGAATACTTCTTACGGTAGTGGCTAGATTGCATTTTTTTTTTTAACTTAATAAAAGACCTTATAATTCAAACCATTCAATCTTACTATTTTTATTTAAGAAATTTGAAAGTATACATACAACATCAAACGAATCATTTATATATTATGTTGTTAATTATAATTTAAAGACATAAATATGTACAGATCAATTCATAATTATGTCATAAATTTAAAAATATTTTAAGAGACACGTACAATCAACTCATAATTGTGACATAATTATAAAATATTTTAAAAGATATGTACAGATCAAGTACATTTAATGTGTATATGTAACCCTGGCCTATACACAACAATATATTTATGCCGTCAATCTTGGCAATATTAAGAATAAAGACCAAAAATAAGACTATATACTTCAACAGCTGCCTAATTAGTGTCCCCAATTAGTTAGCCATCAATTGCCAACTAGCAAGATCAACATTATATGGATAAAATGTCTCTTCATGCCATGCACGTTAGTATATGTGTGTTAAACTAGTGTCACATGTTGTCTATAAAATATAACGGCACACTCAATATATTCAATCACATCAGTCATAAGAAATTCAATCAAATCAATCAATTAATACTAACTAATTAATGACCAATATTTTGTTTTTAACTATCTGACCAATCAATTAACAATATTGCCAGACGACCAATATTTTTCTTGATAATGCAAACAAGTTAAAGCCCAATAACCCTAATGATGCAGACGAAATTTAATCACGTGATAAGAAAAGTCTACCTGATCAACAGATTCGGAAGAATCGAAGTAGTTCTTGGTGATCTCCAAGCAATATAAGACATCCCCATTGTTAGAGGCACCAAGGGAGGAGATCTTGACGGGGTTTTTCGGGGAGAAAAATGAGGATCTCCAATTATTAATTAAACCTTCATCAACAATAACAAAACCTTCCACATAATCAAATTTTTGACTACTTGGTTTGTCATGCAACGATATTAGGTACTCTTGATCCTTTGTAAATGCCGTAAAATTGGAGTATAACACTCTTATCCACCTCACCTACAAATCATTAAAATAAAAAGGGTTAATTTTTTTTCTTATAATAAATTAATTAAGTAGTGCTTATTACTGTAATTAAGGAATAATTAATTGAGAAAATACAAAAATTATTGCAAGGTTTGATTGAATTAGTATAGTAAATGTGTTTTTTTTCTTTCGGTGTTGTCGTGTTATTTGTTTTACTTTTAGGGAGAATTTGACATTGGACTTAATTTAAGTGGCAAAATATTAACCCTTCCCTTTTGAGTAACTAACATATGGTGTCCCACTTTCATTATGTCAACTGGCATTTGCCAAACACCTCAACTTTACAAAAACATTATTATAATTTGTTAATCAATTTTTAGTACATTTTATAGTTATTAGTTGTCATGGTATCGGAACAAATTACACTATCAATGTGACAATTAATTCAGACTGAGAAATAGTTGAAATATATACCCGTTGTGGAGCAGGTTCAAGGGCGATTCTAGCTCGAGTGATGATACCAAATTGGCCTAGACCTCCTAACACGGCATGAAACAACTCCGAATTCATTTTCTCCGAACATGTCTTAAGCTCTCCTTTTCCTATATACCAAAAAAAGGGTCACATTTCTTGCACAATTCATGCAAAAAAAAATTATAAAGTTAATCATAATTACAAAAACATGAGTATAGTCATAATTAAAATTTACCTGTAACAACGTCAAGTTCAAAGACGTTGCTAATTTGAGGTCCAAAATTAAAAGCTTGACCACTAATTCCAGCATTAGACAAAGTACCACCAACCGTTAGATACAAATAATCAGTCCAAGATCGAGGTGCGAGTCCATACTCTAATGTAGACCTTAGCACATCCACCCATAACTCCCCTCCCCACACATCCACATACTCTTCCCTTACATTCACTTTGGGCCCACTAGGCCCATTACCACCATGACCATCCCTCCTCCCCATCTCTACCACCACCCCGTCCGCCGTGTGTGCCTGCCCGTTGATGGAATGTCCATGTCCACGGGCAGACACGGTAAAACCCGACGTTGACGTGGCGGTCTTAACAAGGTCCGCCACGTCAACGTCGGACCTCGGACGGAACACGGCTACGGGTTCCGTCCGAGTAAGGCGTCCGAAATCCACGGACGCCGACTCCACCTCAGCACGGTCCGTGCTGAGGTGGAGTAACTCGGTGGGGCCTAACGTCGTTAGCCCCACCGTTACCATTAATCTGTATATTGCTATTGCAATCAAAAACAACTTTGTTGCCATCATTTTTTTTCCTCTCTCAATTCTTCAATTTTATTTGATGTAATAATATTTGGAGTGGGTTTAAGTTTGTTTAAGAAAGGAGTGTTAAAGAGGGGTATATATAAAGGGGAAGAAAATCTGTTGGCGTAGGATGATAACACTTTAAAGATTTAGGCAACGAAACAACATGCAGAGATTCTGATACAGGATTGAGAGAAACGAGGAAGATGAGGAGAGAGAAAATAAATAATAATGGGTCTGATTTTTCAGAAGGTTTGTTTGTTTTTCTGTTTCTTTTTTTTTTTTTTTAAAAAAAAAAAAAAAAAAAAAAAAAAAAACTTATAATTTTAAGGGAAGAGAAGTGTATGAATGAAATAGGCGAGATTAAAAATGGGGGTGTTGGTAGTGAATATATATAGGACAGAAGATGGACACGTGGGGAGTCACGTGTTTGGGAGGAAGGGAGGACACGTGGAAGGAAGGAAAGAGAATGAAGAGAAGGGAGTGGGGTCCAGAGATTGGATACGGAGGATCTAAAGTGGGGTCACGTGCAGTGTAGGAGTTCACGTGGGAGAGGGTTGTGTAACTTGTGTTAAAATGACAGAGTCAAGAGTCAAGATTAAAGAGGAGGGAGGCCCGTATGTGTAGAAGTCGACCAACATGAAATGAAAATATGAAATGATATTTCATTTTAAACAAGTTACAACTTAGAAGTAGTGTATGTGTATGTAACTACGTTGAAATGAGGGATATTTAATCAACAACTTAAGGAAGATTCTCTCATGTTTGGATGCAATTTACATGTTGGTTGAAGATCGAATCAAGTGTAGCCTTCATCCCTTTGTCTAGATTTAATAGTCATATATTATACGCAGTGTTTGTATGATTGTATCTAATGAGTATAGTTTGTTTTAGGATGTTTGGAAATTAATAATTATTTTTATAATATTGTCTTCCAGCTAGAGTATATTTATATAGTACCTCCGTTTCTTATTGAAAGAAGATAATTCCTTGAATATATCTTGGCCTATCAAAGGCATTATATACAAACTAGAGTACGTATAGTAAGCTACAATTAAGGGCCTAACTTCCTTTAAATATGGAAGAGATAATATACAAATATTTACTTAACAACTATACACTAACAGAATATATTGATGTATATCAATATATTCTAACACTCCCCCGTAGTCGAAACGGGAGGACCTCGAACGCTGAGACTGTCCCTAAAATCCTCAAATAAAATCAAGGGAAGACCCTTAGTAAAAATATCTGCAATCTGATGTCGGGATGGGACGTGTAGCACTCGAACTTGTCCACGAGCAACCTTCTCGCGGACAAAATGGATATCCATCTCGATATGTTTAGTGCGTTGATGATGTACAGGATTCCCAACAAGATAAATAGCACTAACATTATCGCAATATACCAATGTAGCCTTTTGAATTGGACAATGTAGCTCTAATAAAAGATTACGTAACCAACAAGATTCCGAAACCACATTGGCCACCCCTCGATATTCAGCTTCCACACTTGATTTAGACAATGTAGGCTGTCGTTTGGCTGACCATGAGACCAAATTATCACCTAGGAATACACAATAACCGGAAGTAGACCTTCTGGAATCTGGGCATCCAGCCCAATCTGCATCTGTGTATGAAATCAGAGTAGAAATAGAAGAATGATAAAGATGAAGACCATGATCAAGAGTCCCCTGAATATAGCGCAAAATACGCTTGAGAGCATTCATGTGCTCGACTTTCGGATCATGCATAAACAGGCAAACTTGTTGGACGGCATATGTAATGTCTGGTCTCGTGAATGTAAGATACTGTAGAGCCCCAGCAAGGCTCCGATAGAGGGAGGGGTCCTCAAATGCAGTGCCCGAAACACTTAGTTTTGGCTTTGTATCTACTGGAGTCGGTGATGGCTTACATGAGGACATTCCAGCTCGATCAATAATTTCTGTGGCATACTTCTTTTGTGATAAAAATAGACCCCCTGCATGACGAGATACCGCTATACCCAAAAAATAATGAAGCTCACCCAAGTCCTTCATAGCAAATTCAGAGCTAAGAAGAGTAATAATAGACTTACGAAGCTCATCAGAAGAGGCAGTCAAAATAATATCGTCCACATATAACAAAAGATAAGCCATAGAAGTACCTTTCCGATACACAAAAAGTGAATGATCAGAGGTACATTGAGTGAACCCAATAGTCCGAACATAGTCAGCAAATCTCATATACCAAGCTCGTGGAGCTTGTTTGAGACCATATAGAGTTTTCTTCAATGAACACACATGGTCCGGTTTGTCCGGATCCCGAAAACCCAAAGGTTGATGCATATAGACGGTCTCTTGTAGTTCACCATGTAAGAAGGCATTCTTGACGTCTAGCTGATGAATGGCCCAAGCTTTAGACAAATCCAAGCTAAGAATAGTGCGGATAGTAGCCGGTTTGACAACCGGACTGAAAGTGTCACCACAATCCACGCCAACCTGTTGAGTTTTACCATCCCCTACAAGACGAGCTTTATGCCTCTCAAAAGAACCATCAGATTTTTCTTTGTGAGTAAAAATCCACATAGACTGAATAACATTAACATTAGGAGGACGGGGCACCAACTCCCACGTCTTATTTTTAATAAGAGCATCATATTCATCAGTCATGGCCTTTTTCCAATTTGGGTCCCTAAGGGCCGACACCGGGTTACGAGGCAGCGGTGATTTGGACACAACAGTAAGAAGATTGAAGTGTTTCTTGGGCTTAAATATCCCATGTTGGCTACGTGTAACAGGAGGTGTGGGAGGAGCAGGAATGTGTGATTGAATATGAGGAGTTGGGCTAGAGGGAGGTGGCTGCTGTGGGCTCGTGTGATGCGGCCCAGTAGAAGGGGAAGGAGGGAATGTGGGTGGGCTTGGGCTAGATGGTGGCGTGGGTGCTTCATTATTTGGAAGAATAGGAGTTGAAGATGGAGTGGGCTCACGGTTTGGGCCATTTTGTGGAGTTGAAAGTGGATCCGTGGTCAAATAATGAAGTACAGCAGGAGATAGGCCATCATCTAATTCATATGTGTCTTTTGTGGGCTATGCAGCTTAGCAAAAGGAAATTGGGTTTCATCAAAAATCACATGACGACTAATGATTATTTTCCGTGTAGATAAATCATAACACTTATACCCCCTATGATTTGACGGATAACCCAAAAAAACACACGGTGTAGAGCGGGGTTGGAGTTTGTTTATGGTGGTAGAAGGAAAAAGGGGATAGCATAAACACCCAAAAACCCGAAGATGAGAATAGGTCGGTTCCTTCTGATAAAGAACCCTAAGAGGAGATTGGTAGTTTAATTTCTTATGAGGAAGAATATTGAGAAGGTACGTTGCCATTTGTAAAGCATGATGCCAAAATGAGGGGGGTAAAGATGCATGGGCGAGAAGAGTACGAACAACATTGTTAATCGTACGAATTTTTCTTTCAGCTTTTCCGTTTTGTGGAGATGTATGAGGACATGATAAGCGAAAAGAAAAACCATGCTTTTTACAAAAATCCCAAAAAGGCCCATTATCAAATTCCCTACCATTGTCACATTGTAAGTTCTTTAGACCCCGTTCAAATTGTGGATGAAAGTTCTAAAATTTAAGATAGTAGAATACGCATCAGATTTATGAGACAAAGGAAATGTCCACAAAAAATTAGAGAAATCATCCAACAGTAAAATATAATATCTATGACCGGAAGAACTTAAAACAGGCGATGTCCATAAATCAGTATGAACAATGTCAAAGGGCATAATAGTAGTAGAATTTGATGAAACAAAAGGCAATTTAATGTGTTTCCCAACAGAACATGAATGACAAATACTAGAATCTCCAGATTTATTACATTCAATAGATTTATTCTTCCTAAGAGAACTCAAAATATTAGCTCCCGGATGACCTAACCGATCATGCCATAGAGATGGTGCTAAAGCTGCAAAAGTAGAATGAGAAGAAACATGTGGCTTGGTGATAGGATATAGAGCACCCCTACTCTCACATCTCATTAGACGCGTCCCCGTCTGATAGTCCTTCACAGAAAACCCAAAAGGATCAAATTCAATTGAAACAGAATTGTCAGTAGTAAATTTTCTAACAGACACTAAATTTTTGATAATGTGAGGGGCATGGAGGACATTTTTAAGTGCCAAAGGAGGATGAGGAGACTCTAATTGGGTATGACCATAGCCATTAATAGGAATATATTGACCATTTCCAACAGTTATGCCATGTTTATTGCTCAAATTAAAATAAGACGTGAGATTACCTTGGCCAGATGTCATATGAGAAGTGGCACCGGTGTCCATATACCAGTTTGGATCCGGAGGAGTAATGCCGAGGGTGTGCATCGCCGCTTCTATGTCAGTTGGCGTCGGTCCAGAAGCATTGTAAGCCTGCTGAGGTTTCGGTCCAAGGATACCAGCCTGTTGGAGCTGATTTGAAGCAGGATTGGGCCTAGCCCATGGTGCGGTGGGGTAAGGACATGGTGGGATAGCCCACTGCATCCATGGCCAAGACCATTGCTGCTGGTTTTGCCACGGGTGTGGTGCCGGTTGCTGCCCACTGTTCCGGTGGTTGTTGGTGCCGCCCTTGCCCCCTCCACCAGAGCTACCACTGCCGGAGTTCCCTTTTCCGCCGCTTCGACCCCCATTGTTGTTGCGATTCTTCCCAGAATTGCGGTTTTGATGCCGCTTCCCACCATTGTTAGGACGATGAGAACCCGAGTGATCAGCCCCATCTTGCGATTCATCGGAGTCACGAGCCACCATAGCAGAAGCGGTGGTCTGGGCTGATTTCTTCAAGCTTTCCTCTTCAAGAACTAACATTGATCGGGCTTGATAGAATTGCGGCAACGGGTCACTTTGACGGATTAAAGTGGCCACCCCTTTGTAAGCATCGGTGAGGCCGGACACCAACTGGAGAACCATTCGGGTATTGTCTACCGGAGAGCCGACATTCCGAAGTTGATCCGATAAGGTCTTGAGATGTTGACAGTATGCAAAGACATTTGGAAAATCTTCCATGCCTGTGTGAGTGAAGTCATACTCAAGAGATACGGCACGGGAGTGTTTATTGTCTTGGAATATATCACGCAGTCGATTCCAAGCCTCCATTGCCGTGATGTCGGGTTCAATGATGGTGTTTAGCAAATCACGGGAGATTGTGGAATAGATCCACCCTAGAACGGCAGCATCTAGAGTTGCCCACAAGTCCTTCTCTTCCTCGGTAGCAAGCGGCTTCTCCTTGCCTTCTGCCGGAGGAATGATATGAGCAAGCACCTTATGAGATTTTGCGTGAACTTTAAAGAGTTCCGCCCATGTTGCATAGCTATCGGTCTCCATTTCCAGAGTCACTGGAAGGACACTCTTGATGTTATTAACGGCAAGAGCCGGATGAAAAGATGACTTTGAGTCACCCATGGAGGATAAGAAGAAAGAGGAATTTAGAGAAGAAGAAGAAGAAGAGATGCAACAATTGAGCGGCTAGGGCGCGGAAGATCGATGATCGTTTTCCCTAGAACACCGATACCATGAAAGAAGATAATTCCTTGAATATATCTTGGCCTATCAAAGGCATTATATACAAACTAGAGTACGTATAGTAAGCTACAATTAAGGGCCTAACTTCCTTTAAATATGGAAGAGATAATATACAAATATTTACTTAACAACTATACACTAACAGAATATATTGATGTATATCAGTATATTCTAACACTTATTACTTGCAACAAATGAATATTTTATATCTCACAAATAATACCCATTTGTTGCGAGTAATAAGAAACGGAGGTAGTATATGAATATATAATGAAACTTATCTAAAGTTGTTAGAACTTATTGAAACTAGGAATTTAAAAGAAGATATCAATTTGATTGTATAATGGAATTAAATTAAGATAACCCTTATCTAAACCAATCAAAATTATGTATAACTTACTTGTATCATTTGGTACCTAGTTAAAGGGCCCGCGAGGCTACATTTTAATTATAAATAAATGTAACTAACACATCTCACCTAATCAAATAGATAGTTGTTTCCAAAAAAAAAAAAATAGATAGCGTTATGTATGAAGTTGCTTACATATGATCTGATAGGAATACATTTCATATTTTGAGCCACATTAAAACCAACATATGTACTTACTCAATTCAAAAACCCTAATATATATTGTAAGTTAGTATACACTATTAAATAGGGGAGTAGAATCCTCATTGGGGTTGCTCAACACTCATATTATATTTTAAAGATCGAGTTATTGGACATATTGAATATATTTCGTTAAAAAAAAAATAAATAAATAAAACTGATATGAAAAGTCATGTCACCATTGGGTCCTTTTTAGTCTGAAATCCGCCATTATATCATTGCGACATTGCTTTTGAGAAAAAAACAGTCAAAAAATGATTATACATCGGCATCTTCGATCCAAGGATCAATTTGTAGCATATCAGCTTATTTAATATATTTGGATATATACATAATTTATACCAAAAGAAAGCCAAAAAAGAATCAAATGTCTAAATTGATGGTCAAAGGTTGAGTAACTAATCAAGAGTTTTATATTATTTATTGAAATGTAGATACTCCAAAGGTGCTTCAATGTGATGCATATAACTAAAACATCATTAAATTAATTAATAATTAGTAGTTACACGATGTAGAAGACACTAAATTGGTGATGTTTGGACTGTGAATGAAATCATAAAATCTAGCTTTAGATTACAAGGCGGCCAAATTTAGTAATTTGATTGTAAATTTGTCAATATAACACCCTTATTAGTGGGGGCTACACAATTAGTTTAATGCCGTACCAAACTACCAACGATGCATATAATTTGTTAAAGACTTTTTTACTAGTTGCATTTGACTATTAAATCAAACGTGTGCCGTGTAACATTTCTTGCGTGACTAAAAAGGAAAAAAAATAATTAAAAGTTTGGTCCCAATAATTTTTATGGTTTGACCGCGGTTTTATATCATATGAATATAATCAAATATGATGGAGGTCAAATGTGAACACAACATATATTATTGACTTTATAGTGGACATTTACCAAGTCCAAATTTACTTGTACGAACTCTTATTTATTAGTTTTTTTAATAGTTTATTTTACGTGTTTACTTTTCTAGGGTACCAAAGTGCATTTTTGCATTGCATGCTGGCTTTCATGGGAAATCATAGTGAAATTTCAGAATAAAGGCACCAATTATTTTTTGGTTGACTTTTTATTGACTTACATTTATATGAGAATGAATGTGTGTGTTGCTTTTCACATGACATAGCATAGTAATACACGTTTAATTGGAAAACTCTTGGCGCATATATAGGCCTTATGGATTAAACATGCAAATAGGATGATATTTTTGTAAATAATGGAAATCTGAAGGTGATGGCAAAAAGTACCACACTACCACTACTAGCATATAATACACAAAAAATACAATTCAAACAACATATACTTCAATGGTACATTATACACGCATAATAGTACACAAAAATGTACCATTATATTGTACCATTAAGAGGGGAAAATATAAATTGTATTACCAAACCCCAGATTGTTCTCGTATGTGCATGGCAAAATGGCAAATACATAGGCTTATGCGCGTATGTAGATGCACTCCATTTAATTAATTTGCTTGTGAAGTTCAACCAGTTAGAGTAAAACATTTAGAGTTTATACCTTTATATTAGATAAAAATGTATCGTGGTTGTTAATCTTTACATTACATGCTATAGCTTAGAGAGATTAGACTTGATCATTGGTCGATCCTGTCGCAAAAAGTTGATCAATTTCATATATGCCAAAGCTTCGGGCTAGCTCGGACCTAAGTATAACCCAAATATAGGTGCCAAATCTAATGTTAGGGCAGGTCAAAACTTAAACTAAAAATAAATTTAGGTTGTTTAAGCCTTCTCTTAAAAAAAAAAAAATTGCTTAAATCTGAGCAAATTAAATTTCAGATGGGGCTGCTTTTGATTAGGTCTAAGAGAGATACTTTAACATATATACTCCATAATCAGTATATCATTATTCATTAAGACAATTGTCTTGATCTTCGCTTGAAATAAGGTGTTATGCCTATTTTTTTAGTATGATATGATCTTGTCTAACGGCTTGGTGTTCATGCTATTAAAGTTCACGAACAATTATTGCTCTCAAGTTCAATCAATAACTATAAGTTTTACTAAGTTATAAATTAAACATAGAATTTCATACAGAGTATATTTTATGTTCTAATTAATAGCAGAGCTGTTAAGTACGCACGATAAGATAAATAAAATTAAATTGTACGATAAAATAAATGAAATTAAAGTGTATGTATATCCAAATGTCACAACAATGGATGAGTCAAGTGTTTTCGATAACCTTGCAATAATTGAGCAAACTGACCTGTATTCTAGACATTTACATTAGCAATAAATAAATTCCTATAATGCTTGTTAGCTAGGACTTAGCTAAGAAACTTGTGACACCTTATCCAAACCTTTTTCATAGACTAGAAAATGCAAAGGCAATGAAAATAACAGTTCATTTGAAATAGTCTTTCAAATTCGTAAGACTAAAATTTGACAAATCAGTCAACCTCGTGAGCCCCTCTTAGAAATTTCGTTGATCTTGTTTTAACAACTTTGAAATTTTCTACGAGTATATATATATATAATAATTGAAACTCGTGATAGTTATTTGTATTGGTTTAACTTATTTGTCCATTTAAACATTAAGTAAATATTATTATTCTTGTTGCACTAGCACCATTTGATGTTTGTTATTGATCTTGAACACTTGACGTAGTTAAATACCCAAGTTAGGTCGCATCAATCAATATATAAGAGAAAGAGTTTTAAAATTAAAGATAAAGAAATGATTAGTTAATATTATAATATTATATAATTACAAATTTACATATTAAAGAAATCATATATATGTAATTGATTAAAAATTGACTAATCTGATTTGAACTTATTTGTAAAATGAGTTACTAAAGAGTTTGAAACATTGAGGCAAATTAAATATGCATAAAATTACTGGCGTATGCTTATATTGCTCTTGTTATAAGGTTATTTATATGGGTATCATTCACTCTTTGCTATCAAAACACCAAAATTATTACAAACAAGCTAAGATAATAATTATTTAAGTAGCTAGGTCTTTAACTCCAAAGTGCAAGAATTCTTGTTTTCACCTTTGTATATGGACTCACACAACAAGTAAGCTAGAATTATGTAGTAATGTCCCAAAATATCAACATAACTACTTACTTTGAAGTAAAAGATCTTAAAATAATGATCCTATAAGATAGACTTTACCTAAGTTGGTGCGGGTATCAATTGTGTTGTATTGGCCAGGCTCCATGAATTGATAACTTAAACATTATGAGATCAAATTCCACTGTATGCTATACGTGTGTGGCATACGAAAGATATTTACATAGTACAAAATTTAGCACTAGCATTCCTAGCAATAGTATGGATCCCAATCGATATCTAGCTAGGTGCATGCTAGAGGAATCATTTAGACATGAACAAGCTAAACAATCCTTTCTTTGTTGCACCCTTGTACATTATCCACATGACAAGAGATATGGAAAAGAGAATCTAGCATGACATAGAGAATATATGGTTTTTTTTTCTTTATCTCCACCCTCATCTTATGAAGTTGACCCATATGGTTGTTAGTTTGGCTTTAATGAGGGCCATATAACCATTCAATCCTTTTATTTCTTTCTTTGTTGGCAACAATAATGAACTATACACATACACATAGATATTGATCATAAATGCACATGACCAACTTTGTAGCAATAATTCAAAGGAATATATAATTTCCCATGCATCTAAATTTGTCTACCTTTATAAGAAAATAATTACTAAAAATGGAAAATTAACCTCTTGGAAAGTTCAAAAGAGGAAAGAAGATTAAGATTTACAAAATCTTAAGTAATTGGCCCACAATTGGAAGTGTATCAATCATGGGGTCATAGCAAGGATGCTATTGTCTCAAAATTGTTACTTGTATGGGAGAGATCAACAGGCTTTATCATCTTTTCTCGTCAGTTTTTGTTAGCTATGAAGCTTTATGTGTGGCTTAGCTTTTATCTACACTTAGTTTTAGGTTTGTATGAAGGAATATTACATGGATATTATTACATTGTACATGCAATAGCATATATAGCATCTTCCTGTCTTGGCTCCTCCTCCTTTAATTATCATCAATTGAATTCGAGATCTACGGATCTTTGGTCGTTACTTTCTCTATTCTCATTTGTTTGCATTGTCCTGTAGACAATACGAATATGTGTTCAGTGTTCTATTAAAGATTTTGACCAAAATTAATTTGCAAGTAAATGACACATTTTAACAATGTCTTTAGGGCCTGTTCTCATACGTTGAAATTCATTTCAGTTCAGTTCAATTCAGCTCCTAATTTCCTTATCTAATAAAATATTCAGTTTAGTTCAGTTCAGCTCATTTCAGTTCAGTCAATGAGAACAGACCCTTACTTTTATGAGTGCATGCAAGTGAGGTAAATAGTGATAAATATTAATTGGAGTATAATATAACTTTTAAGAGATGCATGATCTAACATAAAACATCACGTCTCAAGATCTTTTATTTATTTATTTATTTTTTGATAGGTTGAAATTTTAGATTGAGTAATCTAATGAAATACTTCATAAAATACATGGTTTTTTTCATGCTATGTAGAGAGCCACAAAGTTTTAAAAATGATGCTATTAGGAGAAGTTCATTTTGTCAATAAAGCTAAGTGATCTGATAAGACATCCACATTCGTAAATTGACATGATTGAAACTATTGCCAAATTAATTTAACATGCATTTGCTTACCATTCTTTAACGTACGTCATATTGAAAACCATCACCCACGCAAGCTTAAGCACCTTTTAAAAAGAGTCGTGATAAACCACAAAAATTATGTACTTGCTTACTTTGTTAATTAATATATATGCTTAAGTGAAGAAAAGTAACTAAAATTCGTCACACCTAATCTCCCTAATAAGGTTGAAAATGAAAAAATTATTATCGAAGGACCACTTATCTTCTTTGAATTATGGTGCATATTATTCAACTATTATATGCTATATGAGTCATATTCAATTTTCTACTATGACAATGATACTAAATACTTTATTAGTTTATTTGCATGCTATTAATTTAACACGTTGATTCTTTGTGTGTAATATTTTCATCATGTTTAAAAATAATGCAATTGACATGCATCTCAAAGGTATATATATTATGGTAATTTTGATTCTAAGTTACAAGATGAGTCGATAAGGAATAAGGATAGATATTGTAAAAGAGGAGGAGAAAATGATAGAAGAGTACTATAGTTAAGATAATAGATGTGATGTCCTTCTAGATCAAGATGATATCAAGGCAACAACCTAATTAATAAGTTTATAATCTGTACGTATTGTTTCCGATATAATGAG
Organism: Chenopodium album; assembly: GCF_948465745.1. Lineage (NCBI taxonomy): Eukaryota > Viridiplantae > Streptophyta > Magnoliopsida > Caryophyllales > Amaranthaceae > Chenopodium > Chenopodium album. The sequence continues at coordinate 7,235,675 of NC_137858.1, forward strand.
TAGGTTTTTATTCGGCTAATTCCTTCATTTTTTCAATGTTACGAATATATATACTTAGCTAGTAGATGATTGTTTCATGTGTATTGTATTACATTTTGGAGCGAGGGCTTCTACTCTGTGCCTTTGTGGAATACTTGTACACTAGGCACATCCCACTCCACTAATACAGCACAAGTAACTCAAATTTCAAAAGTTGGTACATAAAAGTGTAATTAGTTGGTAAGAAATCCAACATTATATAACTTTATTAATATGTAGTACATGTGATTATTGATGTACTAAACTTTAATTAGAGCATCTTCTTAGAACTCCTAACTTATTAACTTACAACTTTAATGTAGTACTACAAATGAGTGTTTGAGTAGTACAAGATAATAAACCTTTTTTGAAAAACAAAAAAAGGGTTGAAAGATAGATTTGGATTCCGATTGGGTACCAGTTTCTACGGCTTTACATTGTTAAAGGTGTTTACTTTATACAAGTTTTTTGCTTACAAGCCAACATTAACATCTAATAGTGGATTAGTTATATATTATGTTTAATTCTCTTAGGGTCTGTTCATATTTACTGAACTGAGCTGAACTGAACTGAACTGAACTGAACTGATTGGAGCTGAACTGAACTGAACTGAACTGATTGGAACTAAACTGAACTGAATTAAGCTGAAATGAATATTTTATGTGAGAGGGAAATTAAGAGCTGAACTGAACTGAACTGATTGGAACTGAACTGAACTGAACTGAATTGATTGGAGCTGAACTGAACTGAAATGGACTGAAATTAAGTAAATATGAACAGGCCCTTAGTTTGTTGTTTAATTAATTTCCTTTTTTCCCCCCTTAAAATAATTCACAATGTTTAACTTATATTAAACTTTACAGCATACAATATCTTACAAAATATCCAATTTCTTCCTTTCTTCTATATAAAAAAATTTGAGTTAATTAAGATAATATAAAAAATGGATTTTAAATTACTTAATTAGTTTTGAGGGATTTTACTTAGTTTTGAGGGATTTTACTAAAGTTTAAAGATTGGTCCATATGCTATAAATATAGGATGAGGTTGAGTAGGAGAATCCGCATCATTTTTGCATTATTCTGACATCCTTGCTTGCATACTTTGGTTTTTAGAGATTAGATTCTCTTTTTTCTATCTATATATCTCATAATTCTCAATTCTTTAACCGTCTTTTAAGATTATGTACAAATTTTCGTAAATATTACTAGTAGTTAATACATTTGTGTCTTTAGATATGAAGTGAGAAGAGTAACTCGATCTCTAGTTAGCTTAGTTAGGAATGTACAAGCTAAAAGTAGCAAGTGATACAAAGAAGGAACTTACTTATAAAACCTAATCTATCTATTGATTCAAAAGTTAGTTTAAATTGTCAATATAGGCTTGAAAAAATTTCATCATGTATACTTGCATAATGCAGAGAAGTGCATATAAGTTGCAAAGTTTTATTGTATAACACATGAAGATCAACTAGTTAATTGGTTAAAATATTGAAGATGATTCTAAATAATACCGGAGTTTTTAATCTTATTTACTTTTTTTATCGTTTACTTCTCTCTTTACCCCAAATTTAAAACAAAATTTTAGACCCATGATGACTATGTCTTGTTGGACCCAACTAATTCAGCCATTGGCCCAACTAGGCTATGGATCAGATTTGGGGATCAATATTTGGTTTTTCGGGTCAATTTCTTGCTATTTGGGCTTGGCCCAAATCTGAGTAACTGACTCAACTACAATAGTAAAAGAAAACACCCACCTGCTCGAATTTTTTACCGCATGAAGGTCAAAAATCATCATACTACCACTTTTTAACTCTCTCCGTCCCTCAGTTGCTATTTGGGCGTCTATTTCGTACTTTTATAGTATTAACATATTTTACTTTGACCATTTTTGATAATTTACGACTAAATTGACAACTATCTAATCTTGACAAAATTCATGCACGCCTGATTAACAAATGACAACTCTAACAATTCATAAATGCAGGACCATATCAGATGTATTACTTCGTGGGTCTGATCTTGTTTGCATCATCTATAAGTATTACACAAGCTGGATATTTGTGATTTACATATTCGTACACATACGTAATTCACACTCAAGCTGTGATATTTCACAATTTTCACAGCTTAAGATTGTAAAATATAGGTTTAGGAAGAACTAGTTTCATCAACATAAATCCATTTAATAGAGATCAAAGCAAAAATTTTAAAGAGCATTTTTGAGCCGTATACTCGGTCAAAGTTAGTTCATTAAGAATTTCCTCCCAAAAAACATAGTCCAACAAGAAATCAAGAACCACACTAACAATCCATAAATGAAATAGTACATTAAGAATCCAAATGATTCGATTTAAAGTCATCTTTGATTCAATCTAAAACCATCTTCTGAACGATTTCCTAGGAAAAACAAAGTTTTGCAACAATCTGCCTTGATTTACATTTACTTTGTACTCTATCATTGAAGAAGACATCAAATCATAGTTATTCAGCCAAACATGTTGAACAAAGAAGGTTTTGCCTGCTTGTAATTTCCTAACCAGTGCTGCATATGAACACCAATGGCATCCAAGTATGAGCCACTTCTTCCGTGGAAGCCGACCACTTTTCCTTCAGTAGTTGTTGATGTGAAGAATGTTCCAGTTTCCTCGCCAAATGGACCATACTTTCCTCTACTAGTATAGAATGTTAATGATCTGATGACTTTGGGATGATCATCCTTGGTAACTGGACCATAGTAACCTGATATACAGGTAAGGCTTTCATTTGGATACTCCAGTTTGATCTGCAAGACAATGATGAGAAGTAATTAACATCAAATGACTCAGAAATTCCGAATAAATTTCAAGAACCTTGTAAGAGGATTAAAGACTTTATACCCGATGTGTCTTGGTGCCAGTGTTAACGCCATGTTTAATGGACCAAACTGACTGTCCATTTCGATCATATTCAATTTGTATTGAGCAAATTACTTCAGATTTTGTCAGAAAAATCTGTTTAATTCCAGTGAAGACTCCATCATCCCAAGGTTTTCCTCCATCACCGCCCCAGGGTCCAGGTCCACATGGTGCTGGTTCTTTTACAATCTTGTGAGCAGGCTAAAACATACAAATCAGAATAAATAATAAAAAAAAAAAACTATTCAAGGTTTCTAAACCTATGATATGCAACTCAAAGTACGCAAAAGAGGAATAGAATGTTGAACTATGGAGTAATACCTCTTCTGTTAGTGCTCCTCGTGCAACCATTGGTTTGCTAGGCCACAGGGGATTCCCTTCTATAGCAGGTTTAATAGCAGGTTTATTGTCTAACAAAGGCAAAGGAGGGCGCACTTGTGGTATTACTTTACCCTCTTTAACATGAACCCCGATGGCATCCAGGAAAAGACCCTTTCGCCCATGAAAGCCCACAATCATCCCTTCCTTTGATTTGGAGGTAAAGGCCACACCTTGCTCTTCACCATATGGTCCATATTTTCCTTTCGTGGTATGGAATGTGAGTGATTTAATGATGCTAGAACTGATCATAGTTGGGCCATGAAATCCCGTTATATGTGTCAAGATTTCATAAGGATAATCAAAGACTATCTGCCAAGGTACAATACGATACAAAACATATGGTCAGTACAAGGAAAGAAGCTGACAAGTCATTTTGATTTAGTCGGTTATGATCCAAAAACATGTAATGAATCTGACTCCACTAGCCCTGAGACAGTGACATAGTTGCAAACTAAAAACACAAGTGAATATTTTACCTTGTCTTTTTTATATCCACCAGTCCCTCCATTTCTTCTTCCCCATACAGCTTCCTCTTTCTGCTCATATAACACTTTCATATAGACAATACCAACATTTCGAGATATGATAATCTGCCTGATGCCAGTGTACATTCCATCATCAAACGCAGTTCCTCCATTACCGCCCCAGGGTCCATGAGTCACAAGACCTGCAAGCTTTTTATCAACAAGGGGAGTAGGGGCCAGCACCTGTACCAAAAAATGAAGTTTTCACTATTCATATATAACTGCATTGAATGATGTCTGAATATAACAGAATAATTGTTTCTGAAAGATGTTTCCCGCCTTATCTTTACTTTCTACATCAGAGAAGTCAGAACGTGAACTTTGTCTTGAGAATGTTAATGGTGAAGTATTGGTGTCCAATTCCCTTATTTTTGGTGGAGCAGGAGCATTACTGAAGTTTTCCCTCTGTTTTATAGCAAGCACTATGTCATAATCCTTCCCTAAACTTCCATGTATAACTGAGTAACCGGAATTATCAGCCCCGTTAGCAACATAGTTTTGTGAATAAGGTACAGGCTTCTTATCAAAAGGCTTCAGATACACTCCAATGGCATCTAGGAACCAACCACATCTACCATAGAAACCAATGATCTTTTCCCCAACCTTTGGGCAGGAAAAGAATGTTCCCAGCTCCACACCAAATGGTCCATGCGTCTTTTCATTGCTGACAAAGGTCAGTGATCGAACACAGAGAGGGCCACCATGATATAAGGGCCCATAGTAACCATGGACAGAAGTCAAGAACTCGTCTGGATATGCAAGTTTTATCTGTAGAATGGAAATTAGTAAGTTGAATTCTACAAAGCAAATATTTCAGTTTTATGCAAGTCAGTATCCAATTCCCTTCCATTCTTGTTCCTTCCCCCTCAAAATTCTAAACAAGCAGATATGAAGAATTCTAAAAGGAACAATACAGGGATTATACAATGATACATAGTTGTGACCAAACCTCATCTGTTTTATAGCCTCCACTTCCACCATGCTTATCTGACCACGCTGGATGTCCTTGCTTATCATATTCAATGTGAATGGAGTCGATACCAGCTCCATGTGTAATTAGTACTCGTCTCACAGTTGTGTATACTCCATCATCCCAATTAGATCCAGTTTCACCACCCCATGGCCCGACAGCAACTGGCTTTTTTTCTCTATCCTGAAAATCATCATGACAAATTCAAATGAGCCATTAAGGTTAAAATCTTATATTGAAAGACAAAAAAATTACACCAAGAAGTTAAAGCCAGTGGTTAGTCTAATTACCATATTTCAATGCTGAACTACTGCTAGAAGGCAAAGGATCAGCTCATCAATTTGCTGGTGTTTCTACTATGAGCTGCATACAAAAGAATTTATAACAACTACAGAACTGATTCCGATATGGCAAATTCCGAGAAACAATTCAGAAAAATTCAGAAGATGCTAATTCTGTCACCCACTTTAAAAGAGGGGATGATGAAAGTAAGAGCATCAGATTCAAAAGGAACTAATTCAGGAATTGCTTTAGATTAGAGAAGCATTCTGCACTTAGAACGGTCATATTTTTATCTTAATTTTTTATTGACAATGGCACACAATAAACACATACAATAAAATCGACAATAAATCTTGTCTGTCTAATTGAGAGACTAATTTAATAGTCTTGAGCATAAGCTAACCATGATCCCACCAGAGAGATAACATTTGCTATACACCAGGTACAATAGGGATTCAGCATTGCTGTTACTTGGGCTTCAGAATGTGACAGATTTGTTCATGCAACAAAATGTAGCCAAATAAGCGACCAGTGGTAAAGCCAGCTTTTGTTCATGACTTTAATGCAATATTCTTCGTAGTTGTCTAAGTCTCTCTGGGTGGGTGAGGACTGAGAAGGAATGCCTTTCTTCACTTTGCTCAGGATCTATCAGACACATTCTCGTATCAAACTCTCAGTGTCACACATGATTCATTTTGTAGCCCAGCAGTCAATCTTATTTCAATCAAAATGAACAAGTAGTAAGCCAAAAATATTGAGCTTGTTATATTAAAGGCTGAAAGCTGTCTATCACTCTAACTTCCAATCCTTCTCCTTGCTAAGCCACAAAAGAAGAAAAAGGTCAATCAATATTTCCTCTTACAGAAAAAGGTTATACGTTGACATATATCCCAATGCCCCTTACACTACTCAATTGCACGAAAAAGAATAGTCTTGCTGATTCTCATGCAACTATAAGCCTCATTCTAGCTTCATAATTTTGACAAATACGAAATATCAAGTAATTTCTAAATCATCAATCAAATCAGAGAATCAGATACTGTTTCTTAAAGATGGCAATCGTTATAAAACGAATTTAAACAGAAAAAAAAAAAAAAGAAAGAAAAAAAAAGTCCAGGTTGTAACATGTAAATTGGAACTCTCTATTCTGTAAAACATGGTTAAAGTTTAAATGACTTTTAAATCAAAGATCAAAGAAGCGAGAATCATGGGAGAAAAGGGAAAAAAAAAAACTGAGATTGAAAAGTACAGAACAAAAAATGCCTCACATTACAATGGAATGTAATACACTTGAAGCTTAGCAAACCATTGACAAAAAATTGAATCGACCCAAAGAATAATGTAGCAAATGTTACATGAATGAATCCACTTAGATTTGTTGAGAGTAAGTAACTAACATATCTATGAAGAACAAATACCTGGTAAAACATAACTTAAACCTTCACATTCATTTTTCGACACATATTGAGCACATCAAATTCACTGAATTTGTACCATGTGTTATCTTATAGACTTAAAGTTCAAACTTCAAAGTAAGAGAGTGGGAAGAAAGAGATTCACAACTTAAGTAGTCAGTTTGAACCTGCTCCTTGCTCCTCCAACATGATTTAGGGAAAACAAGCAATCAGAGCAGCATTTCTTTCATGTGCATTAAGGACACAACAGACAAACAATATTAACAAATGGAAATTCCACTGACATCTTTCTGTACCAATGATGGGTGGGTATGCTTCTGGAAGAGAATTTATCCTCAAGCCCTTAGCTTTGCATTAAGCAACCTGAAACATATATGGAGAAGAGCCATTTTACAGGCAACAGAAAGAGCAGCAATCAGGGCGCTGAGACAAAAATCTGAGCACTTCTGAGTCAAGACAATTCAAAACTTGCACAAAATTGAATTGATTGAGATATACATAGATATACTTCCAAGCAAATCACAGGTCAGAAAATATGAAAACTCAGAAAACAATAAGAATGGTTTTTCAATATTGTTGAACTCATGTGGATCATTTCATCATTTATATGTAAGTGCCATATTATGCAAAAAAATGTCTTATCTTCAGACACTACACATTGTTAAGATTCTTATCCAGCCAAAAGACATCTGGTTCACTACATATTTACAGATTGTCAGCAAATCCATGAATAAAATTGGATGCCAGTCACTTTTATCTACACTACCAATAATCCCCACAAGAACATCGCCCTTCTTTGAAATGATGCAAACACTTCGTATCATTTAATAATATTTCACAACCATATGCTGAAGAAATATATTTAGCTGTACAATGGCAGTCTTCACAAATTCGGTAGTTCTTCATAATCCTTATGCATTTTACTTTGAAATCTGAGTTGAGAAGAGCAAAACCAAGTGCAAGCTTTTCACTGTGTAACCCACTAACTTCTTCCAAATCTTCTTCATGTACACAGTGCATACTTTCAGAGTTAGGTAACTCAATTTTTTCTTCAATACTCTTTAGCCAAGAAGAAATAGTGCTCAAACCTGAAGTACAACGGTCACCACTAACAAATTGATACACCTGATTTTTCAATTCAAGCAAGCTGCACCCACAAGGTTTTTTCAAATCCAAATTTCCAAGTGCCCTGACAGATCTTTCAGATTCCATATAAGCCTGTGAAAGCAAATGGTGGACTACACCATTTCCAGGGTTCAATTTAAGCAAATTTTCACCTGCATAGATTGTCAAAGCAATGTTACCATAGGATCGGCTAGCTGTCAGCAATGCATCCCATACAGCTGAATCAGGTTCCGTCTCCATGCAGTTAATGAATTCAATTGCCTCTCTTAGCCTACCTGAACTGCCAAATAAATCTACCATGGCTGCATAATGTTCAGAACCAGGCACAATGTGGTAATCTTTGGTCATGCTCATGAATACTTGCTTCCCTTTCTCAACCAATTTTATACGACTGCATGCAAGTATAAGACTTACAAAAGTACCTCTATTAGGCTTATATCCTTCCCTTGTCATCAAATCAAAGGCATCAAGTGCATCATTTGAACGGCCATGTAAAACATAGCCAGCGATAAATGAGTTCCAAGTGATGATATCCTTTGATGACATACTGTTAAATACAGACCTCGAGTAAGCAAGGTTGCCTGACTTGCCATAAACGTCAATAAATGAATTTGAAATAGCGATATGGGAATCTAAATTTCCACGCAGCACACAAGCATGGATCTCTTTTACCTTGTTTGCTGCTATTAGATTACCACAAGCAGGTAATATTGACAAAATTGTAACTGGATTGGGTCGATAACCAAAACATTGCATTTGTTGGAAGATCATTAGTGCCTCATCCTTGCGCCCCATATGCAGATAACCAGAAATAAGAGAGTTCCATGATGATGTATTAGGCTTTACAATTCCTGCTTTTCCCATCGTCTGAAACATCTCCATGGCTTGGTCTTCATCTCCATTTTGGATGTAACCTGAGATTATAATGTTCCAAGTCACAACATTGGGTGATGTATCTGATTTCTGCATCCTCATAAACAGTTCATGGGCTTTGCCACAATAACCACCTTGACAATAGCCTCCTATCATTGAATTCCATGTATAAACATCTTTTTCAGACATCAAATCAAAGACCTTGCGTGCTGCTTCAAATTCTCCACATTTTGAATACATGTCTATTAGTGAATTTCCAACCAAAACATTGCCACAAAAACCCATTTTAGCTGCAACTGAATGAAGCTCTTTCCCCTTCTCAAGAAATTCCACAGATGCACAGGCAGAGACTGCACTAGCTATGGTAACCTCATTTGGTTGAACACCAACCAAAAGCATCTCCCGGAAAAGTTCTAATGCTTCAACTACCCTATTGTTCTGTGCAAGGCCTGAGATCATTGAGGTCCAGGTAAAAACATCAGGGATCACTCCGAAACCTCTCATCTTGTTGATGAGTTCTATTGCAGCATCACAATTACCTGATTGAGTGTAACCAGTAACTAATATGTTCCATGTTATCAAGCTAGGTTCAATCCCCTCTTCAAACATCATATTCAGTAACCTATGCGCTTCAACATTCTCTCCTGCACGACAATATCCGGATATCATTGAGTTCCAACTAACAATATCCCTCTCATCCATCTCCTCAAAAAACCTCCTAGCTAAACTCATTTTTCTACACTTAGCATACACAGCCAACAATGCATTAATAACCCGACTACACGAACTCATCCCACTTCGAATCACCAAGGAATGTATCAATCTTCCAGTCTCAAAATCCTCACATTTCCCACAAGCTTGTAAAATCTTAGGAAACAAAAAACCATCAGGCAAAATACCCTCTTTCATCATCAAACCAAACAACCCAACCACCTCACTCCATCTTTGCTCCCTAGAGTAAGCCCCAATCATAGCTGACCAACTAAACAAGTTTCTCTCAGACATTTCATCAAACACCTTACGAGCATCACCCAAACAACCACATTTAGCATACATACTAACCAATTTAGTCTCAACAAAGGGACAAACATCCTCAACTAAGTGTACCCTAGAATGCAATTCACGCCCTAATTCAGCTGAATTAAGTTCAATGCAACAATCTAACAACTGTGAAAAAACACTAGAATTAAGCTTAAACCCATTTTCTGAAATTGAATCCAGAGCAACTATAGCTTCCTTAAAATGACCAATTTTGAGAAGATGATTCAAATGGGCAAAATCTGGGGTTTTCGAGGGAAATGGTTGATGGGTTTTAGAAAGAGAAAGTGTTGATTTAATGGGATTGTGAGAAAAATCAGAAAAGATTGGTATAGGAGGGGTAGATTTGCAGGGGATGATTAAGCTCTCCATTGAAGAACAACAATTTCAATTCTTTCTGAATTATTGTTCCAAAAATTCAAATGGGTTATCCTAATTTTTTTCTGGGTATTCAAAAATCTGTTAAAAGTTTGAAGATGATGAAGAGATTTGGAGAATTAAGGTTGTGGCGGGGAATCCACTCTATCTTAGTTTGGAGGGATGGGGCACTATCTTAGTTCCATTCTATCTTTCCTCACGACAAAAAAATTGTTTATTACATTATCTCCGTTTTACGGGTACTATATAAAAATGGAGATAAGACCCTCATCTTAATTTCAATTCAGCTCAGGTCATTTTAAATACCGCTCAATTAAGGGCATCTCCGTTTTACGGGTACTATATAAAAATGGAGATAAGACCCTCATCTTAATTTCAATTCAGCTCAGGTCATTTTAAATACCGCTCAATTAAGGGCATGTTCATATTTACTGAACTGAGCTGAACTGCACTGATTGAAGCTGAACTGAGCTGAACTGCACTGATTGAAGCTGAACTGAACTGAACTGAACTGAATTGAGCTGAAATGAATATTTTATGTGAGAGGGAAATTAAGAGCTGAACTGAACTGAACTGATTGGAGCTGAACTGAACTGAAATTAAGTAAATGTGAACAGGCCCTAAGTCGTTTAGTTCAAAATAATCTTTAGCAAAAAGTCAAAAACACTATTGATACTTACTGTGGGTTAGGCTATGTTTGCTTATCTAATCTAATATGATTTTTTTTTTCCCCCTAATCTAATCTGAGATAAGTAATGTTCATAAAGTTATAAAATAAGCAATATTTCCTTCGGTTTTTTTTTTTTTTTTTTTAGTTTTTTTTTTTTTTTTTTTTTTTTTTTTTTTTTTGCAAGAAGAGAGGTAGGCATGGTTTTTAAGATAATGAGAGTGATAGAGATAGAGAGATCTAAAAGCATATATCTATGTAAACCTCTTGGTTCTGAATCTTTTGATGGTTGAGTTTTTACTATCAAACTAATAAGATGCTAAGCAAGTATGATCCAAAAGAATGATTACTGATCTTGCATCTTTTTTGATAGCACTTATCTTGAACTTACTTGTCGTCAACATTAATTCTTTCTTGTAAGGTACAAAGTTCAACATTAACATAACTTTTCTAAGCTTTTGCACCCATTCAATGCTCATAAATTTCTCATCTAATTTTATCTTGATTAGAAAACAATAAATTTCATGCGAATTGTGCATCAAATGAGCTAATAGCCTTGCAAAACCAAGATCATATGAGTTTTATTATACAGGTGACTCTTTACAAGAACACATGCAGATCAGATGATCAGTACACATAAACATGCATAATACAAGGTTGATTAAAAACAGCAAACATCATTAGAAACCTATCATACAAGCTAGCAGATTCCACACTGCAATATGTACAAAGATCCCATGCATAATTATACACACATCATTTGTACATTTTGTTCAGGATTTTTGTGAAGCCTCCTCTCTCAGGAGAATATGGCTGATGTGACAGTTCGTCGCTCACCCAGTGCTGCATATGGACTCCAATAGCATCCAAGAAAGTGCCACTCCTTCCATGGAAGCCGACTATTTTACCTTCTTTACTCGAAGAAAAGTGTGTGCCTATGGGTTTCCCATAGGGTCCATACTTTGCTTTGTTCGTATGGAAGGTGAGAGATCTTATTACCCTTCTGTACATATCTCCGACTAGAATATCATAGCTTCCACTGATGCTTGTAAGTACTTCATATGGGTAGTCAAATTTTATCTGCAACATGGAGGGTAAGTAGGATTACATATTGACATATTGTGTTAGGATGTCCAGGAAAAATTGTCAGCTTAATGGTTTGTGATAGATGACTTAATATATTCTTTACTTGAACTCGAATGAAGGTGTGACAGGGAGTAGATAAGGATTACAAAGTTATTATAAAGGCTAAGTTCAAAATCATGTCATATCCATAATGGTGATAGGTTAAGATTGTGTGAAAACTAATGAATAGAAGAAGAGTGCAACAAAACATATGAAGAGAGTTGAATTAGTAGATGAGAAGAAATCAATTACATGGTAGGTGCAAGCTTCGTTGGCTATTCCGTGTGGAGCAGACCAAACAGAGTGACCATGTTCATCATACTGAATCTGTATTGAGCAAATAGCATCTCCTCTGGTTAGAATAATTTTCTTGACCCCAGTATATACTCCATCATCCCATGACTTACCTCCTTCACCTCCCCATGGCCCTGATTGACCTGAATCATAGAGAGCTGGTTGTCTTGGCATTCCCCATACTACCTGCAAAGTATACAGAATGAAAAGTAATGAGATAGTTCTCTACTATTTCAATGACAGTCTGCTATAGTACTATGCACGTTACAATAAAATTACCTCAGATGGCTTTACGCCAGGCATATCATAATGATCAGGATAAGGCGGATAGATGGCTGGTTTTCTTTCAAGAACAGGTTTAGGCATGTCATAATGATCAGCATAAGGCTGAGGAAGGACTGGTTTTCTTTCAGGAACATGTTTAGCCATGTCATAATGATCAGCATAAGGCTGAGGAAGGACTGATTTTCTTTCAAGAACATGTTTAGCCATGTCATAATGGTCAGTATAAGGCTGAGCAAGGACTGGTTTTCTTTCAAGAACATGGTTAGGCATGTCATAATGATCAGGATAAGACACGGGATGGACTGGTTTGCTTTCGAGAACATGGACTCCAAGGCTATGCACAAAATATCCATTTCTTCCATGAAAGCCAACAATTGCACCTAACGAGCCTGTGGAGAACGAAAACCCTTGTGGATCTCCAAATGGTCCGTAACTCCTTTTGTTGGTGTGGAAAGTAAGTGATTTGACAACTGTAGGTCCTCGCAGGATTGTGGATCCATAGAATCCTGTTATATGAGTCAGGATTTCGTAGGGATAGTCGAAAACAATCTGCAAAGTGCCCAAAAAAATTAACAAAATTCTGTTTAAGATAGCAGAATAATCCACAGAACAAATAGGTAAGAAATACAAACCTTGTCAAGCTTGAGTCCTCCAGATCCACCATGCTTGTTCCCCCAAACCACCTTCCCATTTTGATCATAACAAACTCTAATGGATACCAGCCCTCCCGATCGTGTTATATGTACTTCTCGAACCCCTGTATAAATTCCATCATCGAAGTTTGTTCCACCATCACCACCCCATGGTCCAAGTGACAGGACTTTCTTGTTAATTCCAGGAACTCTAACATGAGTAGTAGGGAGCATCTGTTGTTGAATTTGTCAAAAAGTAAAATCAATTACATGAGATAATTTGAGTTAAGCTTGACAAAAAGTAAATCATCAGGAACAAAAAAAGAGAGATGATAATCTTGTCCATACCCTATGTGTCTCCAAAAGATTTGTTTGCGGTTGAGATTTTACGTAAACCCCGATTGAATCAAGGTATTCACTGCTCCATCCATGAAAACCCACTAACATCTCATTGTTAACAGGCAGTGAGAAAGGAGCACCCTGCTCTATACCAAAAGGTCCATACTTTTTCCTGTTGGTTTGCAAGGAAAGTGAGCGGACAATCACTGGACCACCTTTCGTAATAGAGCCACAAAATCCGCTAATTGAGACTAGATATTGATTAGGGTAGTCAAGCTTGATCTGCACAACCATAGCAATTTTTTTACTTTGAGAATATACAAGTCATATACTTGTAATTTTCAAGCAGATGGTATAATATAATGAACAAAATTATTTTTGTTTTTGGTTTCAAAACATCAGAAATTGGACACAAGATAATTAAGATCAGGCTCAGATCATTATCAGGTTTATTACTTCTCCATAAAGGTTCAATCAGAAGGTAACTAACTGTACACATATATGGATGATACCTGATCAGTCCTAGTACCATTGTTGCCACCATGCTTGTCAGACCAAATTGCGCGACCATTTTTATCATACTCAAACTGGACGGAATGGATTCCAACTGAACTGGTAGAGATCACTACTTGCCTTACACCAGAATAGATTCCATCATCCCATTCATACCCACTTTGACCTCCCCACGGTCCATATGCTATGTGCTTCACCTCACTCCCCATGAAGTTCTGTCAAGATCAGTTCACAGGAAACAAGATCAGTGAATAAATTAACTAACAGAATAAAGACACAAAATGTAAAATCAATGAATATTATAACTTCAGTTACCTTTTCACTATCAGTTCAGCAGCAAATTCTCAGATGTTGTATTGTGTGTAGGAGAAATCTGACGTATTAGAAGTTATGCAGGGAAAATATTACGGTCTCAGTAGTTTCTGATTCTGCAGAAATCCGTGTTCCTGATTTATAAAATGGATATTACTGTAGTTTACGTGGACGTCAATCCAAATTTTAGAATCAAATATTGTCTGCATCTCTGCCTTTAGTGATTTCAGAAGGCTTGAAAAGAGGATATGATTCACAATACAGGTATGAAGAGTCCTTTCACAAAAAGCCGATTCTTATTAAATTTGCAAACTTAACTGAATAGACAACGATGTATGCAAGAATTTTATTAACTGAGTGTTAGATAAGAACACCCATATTAAAGATGCCTCCACTGTTAACCATACTTATCAGCATCTAGCATCTAACTTACTTTCAACTGAGAAAGAAACATACGCATGTCCAAACAATCGAATATAATATCCTATCAAATTCAAGGAGGCATCGAATATCTTTGATAATGGCTAGATGCTAAGCTAAGGCATCCGCATTATCTTTTTGTTTATTTAACTGGGTAATATATATGCTAGATGTTGATCAAGAACCTCCAGAAGATAATATGCCCTTCGAATTTTTAGACCAAATCAACCACATTTCACGCAAACATTGGCTGCAACGAGAGTGAATATGCAAAGAAAAACTGAAATATCTTGCCAACTCTGGTATTGCAGGATAGAATATTAGGCATGGAGCATTTCTGTCCATATATACTGCAGAATCCACCCCATATCTTTGATCAACTTCCTCATATTTTGCATAGTTAGACAATTTGGATGAAACAAATTCTAGCTTATTCACAACAGTCGCCGGTGTAAATTAGCCAAGCCAGATTGACCAATCACCCTATGTACGTCCAAACTCACATAGAGAAAGATTCAAGAACTCAAGCTAAGATTGAGCATACAGTCAGTCATAGGTAAATAACATAACTACATAAGCAGACATTATACAAAAAATCACATACTTGTAATTTGTTAACGTTCACTCCCACGTTCATGTTAACATGTTCATGCTCACGTACATAAATTCAAACTTTTCATCGCGTGTCAATTTATTTACTCCCCAAGTATACAGACATACAGTAACCCAAATCAATGCCGCTGTGTTCAAGTTGACTGAATCCAAAATTTTGGTACCAGTAACATCACTTTGATCTACTCATTTGAAAAAAAATTCTACCAAAATTTAGAACAATATAGATTTCTTATTTATATCAGTTTGTGGTGATGCCGAAACTTTGATCCAAAATGACCAAATATATCAAGTGTTCCAACTCCTAAAACAGCCAGTTGGATGGCACATCGTAGCAAAATCTTAAAAGCTCGTTCAACCAACTACTCTCTTCTAATATGGTTCAGTACAATTGGAATAGCTCAATACCTTTCCAAAGTATTTTATACCACCAAAATGCACAGCACCTAAAGCTACCCCATAAGGCCATAACAGTACTAAAATCAGTTATTACAACATACTCAATCGAAAGAGCATCAACACCAACAAATGGACCATAATCTTCAATGCAATGAAGTCAAAAAGCTTAGCTTTTGCTGAACTTACGACCAGACAGTTTTTCTGACTCATACAGCATGTGATTTATAAGTCCTCTTGCCGCACTGCATACAAACAGATTGAAACCATCAGATGTCCGAAAATTGGTTGTATTAGAAAAGTAGATTAAGGGCATATCACAAGGAATACGAGAAGCAATATGCACCTCTAATACTCCCTCAGTTCATTTAATTGTCATACTAGAACCATTCTACTGATATATTTATATTTGTTTGCCCTCTTAAAACATCATCCCTCTTACAACCAGAGACAAGGGGGTATAAATCTTGCAGATTAAATGGGCTAAAGAATATTGCAGAAATGAAATACTAAAAGTTTTTTTGTCTTTGTATTGGCAAAAATGGTTAGAACTAAAGCTTACTCGTCCTTTAACTTGTGAATCTTCTCTGGATCTGTCTCATGCATGTTTCTTCTGAATTGCTGCCTCACCAAGTCAACCAACAGCTCTGTGTTATATTGCTGCATATTCAAGACAAAATAGACAAATGTCAAGAAACATATCTGCTTTTTACTTTACTCGTACAACGGTCACCAACACCTGATCAATAGAATATACGAGTAGCCTGAAGGTCAAATGGAAAAACCTTATTGATTTATTAAAACTATGAATCTTCTAATGTGGTTTCTGAATCTAAACAATAGTGGCCTAACAGCCATGCAATTGTTATCATAATTTGTTCACAAAAACTGGAGGATATATAAAAATATATTCTTGTCTGTAAATGAAGTTGCCAAACCAAGAATTATTAAAACCATAGATGATTTTAATAGTGGCTAATACATCCACTAAATTATTGAAGTTATAGATGAATTGCCCCCACCAGTCTTGGCGTCCGTAAAATTAATAAAATCTCTTACCAAAGCTAAACTACTGCTCTAATGCCTCAAAACTCAGATCGCTCAAGACTACATTAGAGATAAGCTCAAACCTCTGATAGTACAATCACTCGTCAGAGAAACTTCAAGTGGATGTAAAACGGCCGATTTTGGTTTCAAGTTATCTAAGATAGGCTCATTTGAAGCATATACAAGATCATATTTAAGGAGACTTTTGGTTCACAGTTTTATTTTTATTGATTTACAGAAAAGAGAATTACTTAATCTGAAAATTCCGAGTTCACTCATGTTACATTTCAATATAATTCATCCATGTCATATCCCCTCATAGGCCAAAGCAAATAAGATAACTCCTTTCCTCTACACACTCTTATTTCCCCTTGTTCTTTCAAAGAGCTACAGACTACAGTAGTACTGACCAATGATAGAAACATCTTTTCAGGGACATTGAAGACGAGGGGTGCCTCAGCATCATTAGAATCAACAGTCGAATGTAACAAGTGCCACATCCTATTGACATGCCATGGTTATAAATTGCATCCCTGCATCTCAACGCTTTGGCATAGACAAAATCTAAACTCTAGTTAAACCATAATATTGTTGTTCTAAGAATCTCAACTAAGAAGTCATTTACCAAAGAAGTTCTAGACTTTAAAGATAGGAAATTTTTTTCAAACTCAGTTCTCGAACAATCAGTAACCACACTAAAGCAAACAGAGCTCCATATATTGTCATATCCCTGATTTTCTACATTATAAGGAAATCACAACAGATTAAGTCGCGTAATCATGGCCTTCATGGTTCACATTCTTCACAAGAACAGTGAAACCTCCCAAAAATTTCAATCCATACAGTGATTTTAGCTTTCCATAGTACTCAATGGAAATTTTAAATTTGATAACTAAAACCCCATATCCACATAAAAATCATTACAAGTTTCGAACTACGATTTAGCTTCATCATTAAAATACCAAATCAATGTCTAAACACAACCCCTATTGCACCTCCATCCTTAAAAAAAAAGGCGGTATAGCAGCAACATTGCATTTCCCAATCTCCAAATTACTAACAATATTCCTAATTATGGAAGGAATGAGCCAAACTTATAATTAAAAGATCATCACATACATAAACATTAATAACATTTCCCCTAAAACAAATTAATAGCAAGTGATTCAATGAACAAAAGATCGAATAACCGGCGAATCAAGGCGACGAAGAAACGAACCTTAGCGCCAATATATTTAGCTCGTCGGAGGCATTCACGGTAAAGCTATAAATAAACAAACAAACAAACAAATGAAATTAAAATCTCCTACCACCAATTAAATTTTTTTTTTAAAAAAATAATAGTTGATCAAAATTAAAATTAAAAGAAAAAGAAGGAAAAGATACTAACTCTGATGGCATTATTGGCGAGTTCTGGAGGTAATGAGGTTTGCAACGACGGCATTTTTGTGATTTTCAGCAAATTTTGTGTGATTTTCCCCAAAAAAAAAAAAAATCAATCTGAAATCAACAAGAAATTTCGCAGAAGTTAAGATGTAATTGAATCAAATTACATGAAAATTCAAATCAATTAATTGATAATTTGAGATTAAATTATCGAATTTTAGAAAGATCAAAAAGAAGGGTTTTAGAGAAATTGAAGAACTTCGGAAAACCTTGAGTTGACGAGACTGTGTTTTTTCGACTGGGTAGAAACTGTAAATTGGTAAGCGTTGAGTATTTTTTTCTTACATTTTTTATTTGGGCCAAGGCCCAGAGGATATGGGCCAGGCCTTTTTTTTTTTTTTTGGAAGAATTTCATCAACAACCTACTGTGCCTAAAATGGCTAGAAATATGAGTTTATAACTTCAATTATGACTATTGGATGCACCCCAAAAGGCCACCATACTCCATTCATCTCATATTTCTATATTCGCCTTATTTCCACCTATTTCAGAGACGAAGAAGAAAATGAAGTTCAAATCATGCTAATAAGTTTAGATAAATTAGAGGGATTATGACTTCATGAGTGGTCATTGAGAATTTCATAGATAAATACAAAAAAAAAAAAAAAAAAAAGGTCACACCCAAAACATTTTTTTTAATTGGGCCATGATGAACGAGCTCAAAGAGATGTCCACCTTTATCTTATGGACTAATTAGCAATTAACATTATAACTTGTCACGTGGTCTATCTAAGAGGCGAGATTAGTCTATCAATATGGGACATAGGGAGTGCCCCCATAACGAGTACAAGGCGTGAAAATGTTAGTTTGATGTGTGTCCACGCACTGGTGCGTGACTACTTTGCGTCATTTTATATGTACGTGCAATGATCGTTTTCATTCCTATGTGTGTCTTGCACCATTTTCATGGCTTCCAAGTAATAGTAACGTAGAAGTCTTATACTATTATTATACATACAATGATACAATAATTGTCTCTAGCATCTAGATTATCTCACCCTAATCCATTCCCAAAAATGTCCACCTCTAACTTACATCTGGTAGCCCAAAAATACAAAAAGTCAACCTCTGATGAATAAAAAGTACTATACCCAAACTATCACGAAGTAACATACATATTTCTTTTTAAAACTATACCACTCAACAACCAACATGTCCAACAAATCAACAATGTTGTTGAAATTCATTTATGAGTGTCGTTAGAGAAAGAGGAGAGATGATCCACTTTATAAGGTAGAGAAGTTATCCCCTATTATCTTAAATACTAAACTTTCTTTAAATTTGTAACCTCCTCCTTCTTGTTTGGATTGTTCAGACCTGTTTTATATCATCTTAAAAAAATGAACAAGTCACATGGTAGATAATCTAATACCGAAACGGTTCAATAGATCGCCCTGAAGTTTTTTGCATTGAAAAACGTACGACAATGTACAACATGAATGTATGACGTACAAGTTAAGGGAATCACAATAATGATCATCTTCACATGCATGCCCATTTCACATTATCAACCCTTACTTGGTTCTTTCACTTATAAAGAAATACAATAATCAAAATCACATAACCCCATAATAATGAAAATGTAGTAGTATAACAACTAAAATGAGAGGGAAGAAGACTAGAAGAAGCATGTGAAAAAGGGACAACTACCCATGTCATGAAATTGGATATATTGGCGACTAATTAATTTGCCAGGTTGTTTATTTTGGGAAATTGGGTTTTTGAATTGGTTTCGGCCCAATAACGTAATCCAAACGCAAACCTTATTTTGAAGGCCCGAAAACAACGTCAGTGACAAACGGCGCATCTACGGTGTCTCCTCCTTTTTGGTTTCCTTACTATTTTGATTTTCATTTTTCAATTACTTTTACGTACTTACTAATTACTATGACGCCTCTTCAACTAAATTCGTGACATTTAACTAGATAGTCTACTACTCTACTCATTAACCACCTATGTCACTTATGTCACCAAATTTAATTAATCCGTAAAATAATTTTATATTCGGTGTAAAATCTGCTTACATGACATAATATAGAGTGTTTGATGCTCCGTAAGTTTATTTTATTAATACCGACAAAATAGTAATACACATGACATATTACTGACGTGTTTACATATACGATGTAGATAAGGTTTGTGTTGTTAAGTTTACATATGCTATGTGAATGTGTCATATTGTCATAGTAATTAGTAATATGCTCCATTGATTCTAAATATGGCCTAAAATGATTTTATGTGCACTCTAATTATATTTCATTTGCATAGATGATCAATATTTTCTCTTCATTTTTTTAACTTTTGAAAGATACATATCAAAACTACTTGTTTGTTTAGTTGTCCCACCTCTTAAATTCGAAGATTCGGTACTATTATATAAGATCATTGACACAAATTTTAATTAAAGCTCACTTTAAAATTCATTATTAAGAATTAAAGATGGTATAATTTAATAGATTTAAATACCATGACAAACACACCCCAAACGGATAACCACAGACGACTACCACGTCCCAAACGGCCAACACCATTTAATCACCAAATATAATTAATGTAATGACATATGAATATATATTATCCTTGGCTTGGATAACAATGAAGATCATAGACATCGCATTTTCGTATTTATTAACTCAATGACATGAACCACCTAATTTGTTATTATGCACTGGCTTGCCTCTTCTGTCTATTTGTTTTTAATACTGTTGGACCACTAGGTTTGTTTTCGCACACAATTACTCTCTTTTTTCAATATTATGTCGTTGCATAATGTCATAATTAATTACAACTAAAAATTAAGCAAGGATAAAGTACATATTACAAAATATCAATGAGATATCGGCCTTCTGCAAAGCTAAGATTGAGAGTCTATATACGATATACATACACAAACTCACTAAGGATCTCGATGTGTTGTGTCTTATAAGGGAATCGTTAAGAGTTCATATACTCGTTAATTAGTTCAAAAATATCTCATATTCTCATATTTCATCTTTCCACTGGACTAAACAACATTATCTTTACTTATTCACATAAACAATATACTTATCAAAGAAAAAATTATGAAACAAAAAGAAATAAGTATATAATCATGAAAAAAATTAATGGCTTTCTTAGTTACATCAGAATGGCATTTTCACCAACAATACTAGCAAACTATAGTACACATAACACAGTTACACACGTTTTTACTCGTTTATTGACGAGTAACGTGGACATCATGAGTTTATAACAACTTTGCTTTAGCCCTTTTTTACTTTACTTTGATGTTTCCACTCTTATTTTCTGTTTTGCTTTCTTCTTTGAAAACTTACTTTTAAAAGTTTCAAACACTGACAAGAAATTGTTGAAAGTCACTATCCTGAAAGGCTGAAAATGAAACCCATATTATTACTAACACAATTGCTCTACATTATGAAAATTGGTAAATTAGTTATACATTTAACATCATGCTCGTACATTTGATCTGATGATTGAGGCCTAAGAAAAGCATAGGTTTTATATTCTATCGCATTCTGTTTGAATTGTGGGTGTACATGAGCTTTTTCAGATCAAGTGTTAACTATTCCACTTAAAAGAAGGGGTGGATGAAATTCGAGTTCGGTGACCTTGTCACACTATCTCTTTATATCATGTTAAAGAAACAATTCAACTAAAAATTTTAAGTAATAGTTAAAGTTTAAGATTAGATTTTATATTCTGTCAGTGTTGAATGGAGAACTAGTTAGCCAGATAGCCAATGGCTTGATTTAGGTCATGTTCTCTTCAGCTTAAGTTCAGTTCAGTTCAGTTCTTAATTTTCTCATCTCATAATATATTCAATTCAATTCAGCTCAGTTCAGTAAATCAGAACAGACCCTAATCATGGATATTATATGAAACACAAAAGTGCGTAGTCACACTTGTAATAAGGTTAACCACCTCGTTATAATTAATTATAGTGACGTTGAATGATCGAAAAATGAAATAAATCCGCGTAAATAATCTCTTCCACCGACTCCAACCAAATGGCATAATTGCATGAACCAACGAAATAACATTATGGTGGATAACAATTCAAGTCACACCTCTATTCTTCCAACACTCAATTAAACAATTAAGGTCGTTTTCTTATATTTGCTTGATTAGTTTAGGGTTTTGGTATTAATTGATGATAATGATGATGCGTGTGGGTCATACTTGTTACTCTTGCTTAGCTTTATGGATTATGTGTTTCATGATTGAATTCTTATAACATATCTCATATTCTCTCCGATTTCTTCAATAATGTAGAGGGTCGAGTACGTTATCATATATAAAAACGTACGGGCAAGTATATGAGTTTAATAAAAAAAAATAAACACGTACTAGATGGGTATTGACGAAAATGAGTTGATGACAATTTAGTAATTAATTGTAAATCTTCAATATTCATCGTAATAAAAGCAAATTTTCATTTTGAGTATCTAAAGTTAATAAATGTAGTTTCACAAATATTAGAAATGGGGTTAACAAATGAATTTGAGTTAAACTTCTATGTTAAGTCATTGACGTAGAAAGTACTAATTCGGTGAGTTGGACTTTTTTTCCCCTAAAGTTTTCATTATTTTTTTTCATAGCACTAGTATTTTTTACTAATTTATGTGTTGTCCAAATTCAAAGTCTTTACTTTAAACTCATTTTACCAACAAAAAATTTGATTTAAGTATTTGATCATTTGCAACAATTTTTTCTAAACATTGCAAATTAATTGATGTCTCTCATAATCAAACTTCTTGAATTTCAACTACAAGTCTACAAACTCTTAGCTATAAATAAATCTACAATGGAGTAATCAAAACTTTAGTCACAAGCAAGAAAACTCTCATTATCAAAAGAAATACAGAGTAATATGTAACGCCTCCTAAATATCAAATATTAAAAACCGCAAAATACGTGTTGATTTAATGCTTACAACTTTAGATTTAAAGTTATCAATCATATATTCACTTTTTTTTTTTTTTTGACATGTCTTATTCACTAAGTTTGACTAAAAGGACTATATAATCAAGAGGATTACATTTTAGAAATTTAGCTTGCAAGCAAGTTACTAGCTTAGATCTAGTTACCCTTAATCATGTTGTGTAGTGTGATGATGATGAGATCTGTAGATTAGAAAATGATGCAAAAAATTAGATCTATATGACAAATGGAACAATGGTAGGTCCAAAAGTAAAGTAACTAATCTCTTTAAACTACATTAATCAAAACCTATAAAGATCAGATTAGGTAACTAATATTCATGTGACATGGTAATTAAAGACAAAGTTTACAATTAAATTAAATGAGTCTTTTTGACACTTAGTGGAATTAATTTTTTTGAGTAATTTAATTAGCAAATGATTATCATCATAATATAGAAATGCATAAGTTATACAAGTACGAAGCCTTAAACTTTTCGAGGTTCCCATCAAAACACTGCAGTCTGACCTCTGAACACTATACAACACCGTTATTACGAAGGTATTAATAAAGAATTGTATTAGTTATACTGAATTTTTAGCACTTGCATTTGTCGTTGTGTTTAAAAGTTGGTAAATCTATGATTTTCTGGAATATATGAACATGTCCAATCAAATGCACAATTGTGTGGTTTGCTTAGCTAGTTAGCTTGGTGCATGACTTTCTTTATCGAACGTGATGAACATGTTATGAATATATGACTTCCAACAACTCACTTATCAACAATACATAATATCTAATATGTCATATATAATACCGTATCTCTAGTAATTATTATGTGCAATTTAAAATTTTTTATATCTTATAGATAAAATTCAAAAGTACATACAAGTATAATAATAAAGGCAGTATAGTATTTTACCTACAAAACATATAATATATCATCCCTCAACATTATTAAACATCATTAAGTCCGATCCATCTTGAAAATGATTTTAAAAAATTGGATTTAATTTGATCAAAAGGAAAATCATAATTCAAAGAAATAAAGTTGGTATATTCTTATCTTCATTTGGTTTGTAGCTTAGGCCCTGTTCTCTTATGTTGAAATTCAGTTCAGTTCAGCTCCTAATTTCCTTCTCTTATAAAATATTCAGTTCAGCTCTGTTTAGTTCAGTTCAGCTGAGTACAGTCAATGAGAACAGGCCCTTAGTGGCAATGATTTTTTTTTTCCCCTTATAGTCATGTATTGATAAATATAGTTGGTATACTCGCCTTGTTCCTTCTCTTTTCGCCTCTATTCTCCTATAATTTTTCACTACAACTAAAGCTTTATATTTATTTTTATAAAAATTAACCTTTTATGTACCAATTTGTTGTATAGTACTACTAACTTAATAAAGAATTTCAAATTATACATAGATTGTATGTACTACAATGACAAATTAAGTACTCAAAAAGAGTGATGTTTAAGACAAAAAAAGTACCAAAAATTCATAAAAATTGAGACTATAGTAAAGACAAAGGAAGACACAAATAATTTTATCACAAACATTATAGGTCAGCACGTATAATTAATTGGGTCCAAAAAATCTAACTTCAAAAAGATGGAATCCTATTTTTTTGACAGAATATAAATTATAATTGAATTGTAAAGCAAATATACCCTTGATTGAAGCCATATAGTACCGCTGTCTTAGGGGCTATGCTCCAAAATTGTTTTCTACCCTTATATTTTTATAGCCTCGTGATACTTTACCATGTTTGTATGCTAAGGAAAGTGTCCCCCCATTTACATTACTACGTACAACACGAGAACTTTTACTCCTTATGGTAACCAAACGACAATGGATTGACTATGATCACCATTGCTAGTTTGCTACACTACAAGAAATGATGCCACCTCTAGATTTTAATAGCCGTCTAGAGGTCGCGTAGTCCATAAAAGCAATAACTTACGCTTGCACTTGACCATCAGAAATTTGTCTCAAAACAACATTTATGAATTGAATTTTTTAGCAATAAATGTCATTCATAGATTATATTATACGATTATTATATTATATTAAGTTTGGTTATTATATCGGATTCTTGTAGCAATAAGCTACTAGAATAATCTAATGAATTACTATTTTACGGGCTTGTTCACATTTACTGAACTAAGCTGAATTGAATTGAGCTGAATTGAACTAAACTAAACTGAACTGATTGGAGCTGAGCTGAGCTGAATTGAGTTAAAATGAATATTTTATGAGAGAGGGAAATTAGGAGCTGAACTGAACTGAACTGAACTGATTGGAGCTGAACTGAACATAACTAATTAAAGCTGAACTGAACTGAAATTAAGTAAATGTGAACAGACCCTACATCATATGAGAATACCAACTAGTCCAGATCACCTCGCATATCAATTATTGTAACACTTATGCGATTTTATCAGAAATTTGAATATAATGGTACCAAGACAAATAGACAACATAAGAATTACTCAATAATTCATATCTGGCTATATTTAAAAATTATAAAACTTTCTGGCAAAGATTGGCGTAGCTTTGAAAGCATTCTTCCCCCATCCACAAAACCAAAAAGAAGAAATCAGAATAATAGCAGATAATGGTCTAGTTCAAGATCTAAATAATACCCCACCATCACAAAATTGAGATATTTTTTTTTAGATATAACTTTAAATTATTTTTGACCATACCTTAAAAAATAGTAGGACATACCCTCCAAAAATAAAATCCATAATATATTAATGGGCATATATACCATTAGAAATTGATAATTGTTAAAGGTAGGCAAAATAATTTAATGCCACTTTTTATAAATCGTAGAATTTGGTGCTAGAGATCGGAATAACCCATAACTACTACGGATGTACTCACTGCCGTTCAATCGTAGGTGACAAAATATTTATGGGTCAACAAACTAAACAAAAGGAACAATATGTATGTATGTTACATGTTTCTTCATTCCAAGTTATTATCTGACATACCAAGTTAATAAACAGATGGAAGTACGATCTATCTATCTAGATAGGGTTCATGTTAAAACATGGGTTTTGATCCGTATATGCATTCATATCGCTAGTGTTTCTAGTTCGGTGGAAATACAAAGTAATATAATATG
Source organism: Chenopodium album (assembly GCF_948465745.1). Classification (NCBI taxonomy): domain Eukaryota; kingdom Viridiplantae; phylum Streptophyta; class Magnoliopsida; order Caryophyllales; family Amaranthaceae; genus Chenopodium; species Chenopodium album. The sequence goes on from NC_137858.1 coordinate 7,261,715, forward strand.
CATGATGCATCTATCGGAAAAAGTTTCTTTGATTTCATAATAACATGAATGAACTTGACTATAAATTGATACGGAGTACGTGTATAAGAATAAAGAAGATCGAGTATATAAATTGTTAGACATTTTCTTTATATGATGTAATGTACATGTACAACAGTCAACAGATATACGTATTATGAGTTCGTGGTAGCTTTGAGTATATCATAATTTGTTAGTAGATTATGTAGTATGACTATATGAGTAGAATTGGTGATTAATAAATGTATTTGATAAGATTATTAGGATTATTTAGATATAAATCATTGAAAAATAAATGACTTCATTTCTTAATTTCAATAAAAAAAATCCATTGAGACAGGATGATTAATCCTACTCCGTATTATATTTCTAACCGACTGCCTCTTTTTGTGTAAATTCAAATGACTTCATTTTGAAACGATAAAGTTCAAAGATTATCTCTGAATTCAATAGTCAAAATACCTTGGTTCACCTTGAAAAATAAATGCTCTATGTATTACTTTTTTTAATTGATTTTACTAGGTACATAATTTTTATGGAGGAGTATTTTTCTTTAATAAAATTGAATAGAGTGAGTACAACAAAAAAATCAGCATGCATTAATGTAAAATTATTGTTCAAAAAATCAAACTTCAAAAAAGTTGGACACCAAATGATTTACAAGTATACTAATTGAAGATAAACACTACTAAGAGATTGGCTTCGTTTGCAACCACTTCGAAATTCCAACTACTTCCATGGACTTATGAAGAACTAGAACTACTAATTTAAGGGAAATAAAAATTCATCACCATTTTTTCTCTCATTCTCATTTTAAAATGTCACAAATGTTGAATTACCTAGTAGACATTCTACAAACATGTTTTTCCTTTCTCTTTTTGAAGCACAAACATGTTTTTCCTAAAACCAAAGTAATATATTTTTCTAAAGACAAATTTAATTAAAAATTAGGCATATTTTCAACCTAGTTGGATTGCACTAGTATTTTTTAATATGTAATTCTGTAGGTTTTTGCCAAATAATATAATTAATCTAAATATATTTGATGTCATATGCCCCTTATTATCTCATTACAGTTGTAGACTGAATTGAAATTAGTGATGTACTTCGTATATGGTTATGTTGAACCTATTTTATTTAAAATTATTGATCTTTATCTAAAATGTATAAAGTTGGATAAACCTTATCACACCTACTTTATTTCTAAACTTATTCGACTTGAAATTACTACTGTATTATTTTTATTGATAAATGGAAATTAGGTCGACAGAACAATGCTGATAAGAATTTTTTTTTTTTTTGAAAGATAATATAAGGGATAATAATAAGTTTAACTAGGATCAGATAAGGGTCGATTTCATTAAAAAAAAACATAGATAAGGGTTGATAGGTTAGCAAAATAAGATTTCGTAAGGTTCAATAAGACCGATAAGATAACACAAGGGATAATAAGTTCAAATAAAATTAAAGTTGATAAGTTAAATGATAAGGGTTAATTATCCGTGCAAGTGGTTTCAAAAAAATAGAAAATGATAAGGGTTAATAAAGTTTAATAACACCACTTACTTACTTTATTTTTTATTATTTTTTTATTTTTTATATACACATGAGTGTACATAGAAGTATGTGCACGGTACAACCGGATGTGTATGAAAATTTTCAATAACACAATTCATGTTTAATACTCCAAGGTCTAACAATATAAGATAATACGGCGTATAATACTCGTACGACATATACTTGTACTCGTATAAGATAAGGGTTGACAAGTTCAGATACTCTGTATAGATAAGTTCAGCATACCATTTTCTGTACGCAAATAATAGTACTACTCGTAACTAGTAATTTTTCCATACGCAAATAATGGTAACAATCAATTAATTTTCACAGAAAAATATGCTAATAGTGGACTAGTTGTAAGTCTAGAAGTAATTAACTAGTAATTCCTTTAAAATTGGGATTAGAAACTACGGAGTATAATTAAGGATTAGAAACTTCTTTCACATAATTAAATGGAGAAAGAATCGCCTTCAAAATTAAGCAAACAACCTTCTTCTTCCATAGTTTCTAGTGCTCAAACGTTCAAAACATTTAATCACCCACTTCTGTAGAACCACTTGCATTTTTATTATTTTTACCACTTGCATTTCTTTATTTACTCCAAGTTAAAAAATCTCTTTTTTATTTTTTTTTATTTTTATTTTTTTAGAACTAATTTCCATTAAAAAAGCTTCAAACTTTACCTTTTAAAAAGATAATTTCTTGTATTTTTTTTGTAATTTAATTTTTTGTTTTTTTAGAATATATATATATGAGCTCACATTAATAATGGGCAGTGTGAGTGAGAGTGTGAAGTGAACACATTGTTAACACTGTTGCATGGCCTACTTCTCCCACTACCTTCCAATCTACAATTTTTATTTATTTATTTTTTCAATTTAATTTTCTTTTGATAATTTTTTCTGCCATTTTTAGCTCAAATTGAGTACAAGTTAACTTCACATATCCTTCAAAAAAAAAAAAAAAAAAAAAACTTCACATATACTACTTTCTCTCTCTATCACATTTATAAAATCCAAAATATTTTTGGGTTTTAGAGAGACAAACAATCCAAAAAAATCCAGAAAAACAGAGAGTTTTAGAGAGAGAAAACAGAGTTATTTGCAGAGAGAATGGAAACAATCTCAGTTTCCAAACTGATTTTTTTGAGCATTTTTCTGGGTTTATTTCAGTTGATAAATTCAGCTAGAATTGGTTATGATCATAAGGGTATTACCATTAATGGCCAACGCAAACTCCTCATTTCTGGTTCAATTCATTATCCCAGAAGTACCCCTGATGTAATTTTACTTATTTTTTTTTTCTCTTTTTGCTGAAATTTTGCTGCTTTATTGAATTTGTGCCAATGGGTTTTTGTTATTTGTTGATTTTTTTAATGGGTTTGTTTAATTTCTTGATATTTTGAAATTCATTGTTAACAATGTAGAATATTTTTAGTTATATTTTTGAGCTTTTAGATGAGGAATTTGTTAGTTTGATTGAAATGGGTTTTTGTTATTAGCTAATTTTTAATATATGTATATAAATATAATTTTAAAAATGGGTGTTTTAAATGGTATAGATATTTTTGAAACTAATGGTTAACATTGTGGAAATTTTAAATTTGATTTTTGAGATTGGAGTTGTGGGAATTTGCAATTTGTTACTATGGTGAAATGAGTATTTTATTTTACTGTTAAATTTGAATTACTCCTCATTTTTTAATGGTATAGTTTGAATTCTAAATAATCTGAAATTAATGGTAACATTTAGGATAATATTTTATTGTTTTGTGAGTGCAGATGTGGGAAGGTCTTATAAAGAAGGCTAAAAATGGAGGACTGGATGTTATTGATACTTATGTATTCTGGAATGGGCATGAACCTTCCCCTGGAAAAGTACTATTCTTGGATCTATATTCACCTCTATTTTCAATAATCCTAGTCCGGATTTAGTTGTCACGTTAGTAGTTCAAATTACACTATCGGCGTGACAATTAATTTGGGACGACATGATTATATATTATAAGAGTATAAGAATCTAATGTGTTGAATATTAATTGGAATTTGTAGTATCATTTTGAAGGGAGATATGATTTAGTAAGGTTCATAAAGATTATTCATAGAGCTGGACTATATGTTAATCTCCGCATTGGTCCCTATGTTTGTGCTGAATGGAATTTTGGGTAATTTATTTTTATTTTTTATTTTTTATTTTTATTGTTCTAGAATCAATTCTAGTTTATTCTAATTCTTCATATTTTTTTAGTGATGATAAAACAAGCTTTCTAATTTTAGTAATAAATTGCTTTGTTTTCGATTTCCTTTTCGATTGGATGCAGTGGATTCCCTGTATGGTTGAAGTATGTTCCTGGAATCAGCTTTAGAACTGACAATGAGCCATTTAAGGTCCTGATTTTAATTTTGCAATTTTACTTTTTTTTTGTTTTAATTATTATTTTTACTGTAATCTCAGGAGAAAGTTACTGAAAATTGTTATTTTTTGGGATTTAATGCTGTGATTATACAGAGAGCAATGCAAGGTTTCACTGAGAAGATTGTTGATATGATGAAAAAAGAGAACTTATTTGCATCTCAGGGTGGTCCTATAATCATGTCTCAGGTTTATTGTCTTATAGTTTTCTCCCTTATCATACACCGCTTTTCAGTTTTGCAGTTTATGGTTTTTGATGTGTTTAAATGAAGTCGCGTGACAAGCACTCACATAATTTGATCATGTTTATTAGATTGAGAATGAATATGGTTCGGAGGAAAAGGAATACGGGGCTGCTGGTAAAGCATATGTAGACTGGGCTGCAAGCATGGCTAATGGATTAAAAACTGGAGTCCCATGGTTGATGTGTAAGCAAGATGATGCCCCGGACCCATTGGTAAGATAAACCTACCTTCAAATTTGTAGTGAAAAGTGATTAGGTTCACGATTAGGTAGTATAAATGGTAGACCATTTGACTGATATATTTTGTGCTTTCTGGCGATAGATAAACACGTGCAATGGTTTCTACTGTGATTATTTCAAGCCTAATAAACCAAACAAACCCAAGATGTGGACTGAAGCTTGGAGTGGATGGTAATACATTTGCTTTTACAACTTATACCGTTGCTTTCATTGAAGTCCTGTTTGCATTTTGTCATTCTTATTTTGGTGATAACATTCTTTGCTGTCATTTGTAGGTTCACTGAATTTGGAGGTCCAGTTCATGAGCGACCAGTTGAAGATTTGGCATTTGCGGTTGCTCGTTTTATACAAACCGGTGGTTCATACATCAACTATTACATGGTTAGTAACTATGTTATGATCATCCTCTTATTGTTTTACTGATTGATATTAGAAGGTTCATGCCTATCGTATTTTGCTTACTGATGATTGCTGCTACTCACAGTACCATGGTGGAACCAATTTTGGACGAACAGCTGGTGGACCATTCATTACGACTAGTTATGATTATGATGCCCCAATCGATGAATATGGTAAGACTTGAGTTTGCATATCTTTGTTTGATGGGTATAGGGTGTCATAGCTCACAACACAACCTGTAGTAGATACAATATAGGGGAAAAAAGTAAAATAACCTGACAATATGTTACTGTCTTGATCGTTGTTTGTCGATTCTTAAATAGAAGACTTGAAGATTCACTTACTGTGATCAAGCAGTCTAATTAGATTTTAGAGTGCTTACATTCATCATATATTAATGCAGATAAGTAAAACATTGCATTTATATTAAGCTTGTTGAAGCGTTGCATTTGCATAAGAAGAGCATTATATTTTGTTCCAAGGGTGCATTTGGTATGGTTGTAAACGTAATAAAATGGAATCAATGGTGGAATCAATAAAATCAGTTACCACTCAGTTGAGGAGTGTAAAAAGTGGGTGGAATCAATTACCCTTGATTAAGGAAAATTGTTGCCATACCCTTCAAGCCAAACAATCTATAATTGAAATACTTGCGTGATTTCATTTCCAGTTATAAAGATCTTCATACCCAAACACGCTTGACTTTTTTGTACAGCTTGGAGTTCAATCTGTGTGACTATACAATTTTATTTTCCATCGGAGTAGTTTGAATTCCAAGTCAGTTCTTCAGAGGAGCAGCTTTTTCTTTGAAAGCCCTTTTAGTACTTACACAAGAAAAGAACATACTACCTCCGTTTCAAATTATTTGCAATGAATAGACATTTTCTACTCACACTTTATGCTAAATCGTTGCAAACGGAGGTAGTAAATCAGATGAAATAGACCTTCCCTTTCACCAAACGGTGCCTAAGAAACACAAAAGGACAACATTCTTGCCATTCTTCTAAGAGCTCTCTTTTTGCCCTTTTTAGATTACAAAAGGGTGCTTGGTACCTATCATTGAGTTTAATTATTGGTGGTTATCTAAGACTTTTCCCATTAAATGTAATATTGTTCACAGGGTTGATTAGGCAACCGAAATATGGGCACCTAAAGGATCTACATCGAGCCCTCAAGCTTTCAGAACGAGCATTACTCTCTTCGGAACCTGAAATCACTTCATTGGGATCTTATCATCAGGTCAGTTTCTATTTCTGTAAATTCACTTTTTCATTGCCTTGTGTTGTTTGGCTGATCAACCATTTTTGCAGGCTTTTGTCTTCAAAGGTCAAGGAACTTGTGCTGCTTTTCTATCCAACTTCCATTTCACGTCATCAGCAAGGGTGAAATTCAATAATGAGCACTATGATCTACCTGCTTGGTCTATTAGCATACTCCCTGATTGCAAACACGTAGTCTTCAACACTGCTAAGGTAAATCATGAGTGTGTAAACTATTCGTATAATTTTACTGTGCCGAAACTCTATATTAATGAGGCTTCAATTCTTGTCATCTAGGTTGGAGTTCAAACCTCACATACTCAAATGATACCAGCCAATTCTCGGTTGCTCTCGTGGAAGATGTACGATGAAGATCTTTCTTCGTTGGAGGAAAGCCCAACAATGACAGCTCCTGGACTTCTAGAACAGATCAATGTCACCAGAGATAGCAGTGACTATCTTTGGTACATGACCAGGTAAGCTCCCAAAAGTTGCTTTTAGTTCTTTGTTTTCCTCCTAGTTCCCGGACAGGAAAAATAGAAAATGAAAAGAATATGACTTACCTATTGCTCCTAACTGTACAAGTGAAGGATGGTTTTTGCAACAATTGATTTGTCCCGGTGTAGTCCGATTTATAAAAAATTACCCAAGGATTACCAGAATTCACCAAAAGTACACTTGCTTTCTGTATGACTGTATGTAATGCATCTTTCTATGAAATTGATGGCCCAGTGTGGAATGCACTTCTGCACAACCAATTTACCATTTGTTATGTTTGTCTGAAAGCTGATTTGGCATCTAAGCGTCTTACCTGGCCCCTTCTTTCTGTTGGCTTCCAAATTCGTCGAAAGGTGCTGCTTCTGTAAGATCTTGACATTTTGTTGTTGCTTTACTCCAGTGTCCATGTCAGCCCATCAGATTTGCATGGAGCTCCCAGTCTCATGGTGGAATCAGCAGGGCCTGCTCTTCATGTTTTTGTTAATGGAAAGTTTGCAGGTATCTTTTCTCTTTAATCTTCAAATAACGATTTCAATTATCTTCAAAAGCACGTAAATGTTGTGCGAGGATAAATAAAGACAGGGTTATGGTTAATGAAGCAAAAAATGAAAAAACTATTATTTTTATAAACAGGGTCAGCTTTTGGGACTAGGGAGGACAGGAGATTAACATTTAAAGGACCAGTCAATCTTCACTCAGGAATGAACAGAATTACTTTGCTAAGTGTGGCAGTTGGTTTACCGGTAAACTTCTGACCGTGATTTTAATGCTTCAAATTTTAGAACCTGATCTCGTAAACATGCTGATAATAAAATCTTTTAATGAATTGTTCATTAAGAATATCGGGACACATTATGAAGCATGGAAGACTGGAGTTCTTGGTCCAGTGGTGTTGAATGGTCTTAGCAGTGGCAAGAAGGATTTAACATGGCAAAAATGGTCATATCAAGTGAGTTCCATACATAATCGATACATTAATTTGTTCGTTGATGAACCTTAAGAACTTCAGTAAACTAGTTATTTTGAATGACAGGTTGGATTGAAGGGAGAGAATATGCAATTAACATCTCCAAATGGAGCTTCGTCTAATGAATGGATTGATGCTTCACTTGCTGCACAGAAAACTCAGCCCTTGACTTGGTATAAGGTAAGAACCTGTGTTGCATTTTTTTTTTCTTCCCTTTTAAAAATTATTTTATGACCTTTTAAATTGTAATGAAAAGTAGCCTCCCCCGTCTGCTGATATATTCGCGTTGTAATTTTCCAGGCCAACTTTGATGCACCTGGTGGGGCTGATCCATTGGCTGTAGATATGAAAAGCATGGGTAAAGGTGAAATATGGATCAATGGTAGAAGTATAGGAAGATATTGGACTACTTATGCAAAGGGGGATTGCAAACCTTGCAGTTACGCTGGAACATACCGTCAAGGAAATTGCCAATCTGGCTGCAATAGCCCAACCCAAAGATGGTAGCAATTGAATTAATCAGCATTTACTGAAATTTAAATGTTAGGGCATATCAATTTAGTCGTGTTATCTGTTAAATTTTAGGTACCATGTTCCAAGGGCTTGGTTAAAGCCAACACAAAATCTGATGGTTGTCTTCGAAGAACTGGGTGGGGATGCATCAAAGATCTCTCTGGTGAAGAGATCAGTGTCACGTGTTTGTGCGGATGCATTTGAACACCATCCAATGGTTCAGAACTGGCGGGTTGATTCCAATGGCGATCAGCAGATAATGCACCGTACCAAGGTTCACTTGCAGTGTGGACCAGGGCAGTCCATATCGTCCATCCAATTTGCAAGTTTTGGCACCCCATTAGGAACTTGTGGAAGTTTTGTCAAGGGAGCATGCCACTCTGAGAGCACCCACGATATAGTAGAGAAGGTACATCTCTATACTATACCTTACTTCGCTTCACCTTTTCTTCAAATAAAATCTTGTTTAACAATTTTTTGTTCCTGGGTGCAGCTTTGTGTTGGCCAAAGAAGATGCTCTATTCCTATATCCAACTCAAATTTCAGGGGAGATCCTTGTCATAACACGTTGAAACGACTAACAGTCGAAGCTATTTGTTCTTAAGCACAACCACCAAAACCAAAACAGTCCAAACTTTCCAGTTTGTAAAGGCTATACAGCTCTACGGACCACGTGTGTTCATATAGAAAGTGATAAGGGAGGTAGAAAAGGAAGACGAAGATAAATAAAGGTCAAAGACCATCAATGGCATCTTATTCTTATGGAAACGGATGCAGAATTGAGCAGATTATACAGCAAGGTGTCTGTGTATAGTTGCCATTCCCTCACCTTTTATTAGGGAATGAGATCAAAGCGAAGGAGTCGATAATATATTCTGATTATTATTTGTGTGCTCCAGGAGTAGGTATCTTAGAATTGTGGTTGCTTTTTAATTTTTTATTCTTCTTCTTCATATCTTTGTTTGTTCTCCATCATTATTCTATGTGTTTTGAACAAGTATTGTTTATCTTTTGAGCCTAGTTAAATGAAGTAATTCATTTTTGATATAGTTCTATGAAAGTATTAGTCACCATGAAGTTGTTGGCACATACATACAGACATACAGTCGTACAGATATCTCAACAGCACTTCAGAATGCGAAAAATGCAGGCATGCAGCAGATAGTCATCTTTACTCTTGAGCATACACTGCAAGGAATATGACTTGAGTTTGGATTGACAAAATATATCCACCTATATTAAGATAGACATGTTTTAATTTGAATTAATTAGTATTGTGTAATACGTAATAAATTCAATTCCTTAACGATGCAAGTCATGTAACGATACGTACACAGCACACCCGTTAAACTCGTGCCTACATAAGACGGCGGAGGGCCTAAGTAATACAATGCTTAAAGGACAATGGTCCATTACTTTGTGACCATTACAGAAAACAACCCAAATTTAAAATTGAAGAAGAAAGACAGTTGAGATTTGTGTCATAGTGCAAGGTATAAACCAGAAAATCCTAGCATTGATAGCAAAGAAGAATCTTTAACATCAAACTGTCCATTCAGTTCGTAAATTGGTAGTAACCCAAGTGTTTAAACAACAGATTTGTTAGATTTCGGGAAAACTCCTCAATCTGGAGTGTGTACCATTGATCAAATATATAGAGTTTACAACGCTAGGCCTAATTACATTAGGAATCCTAGATACGATAAACATACAAAAATATACATTTATTATATCCAAATCTGAGACAAATATTATCCTAAATATAATATCTATCACACCCCCGCAGTCGTAGCGGGAGGAGGTCGTACGCTAAGACTGGACCTAAATTCCAAAAATAATTCTCGTGGTAGGCCTTTAGTGAAAATGTCCGCAAACTGATATCTAGTGGGAACATGTAGAACCCGTACTTCCCCCAAAGCAACCTTTTCTCGAACAAAATGAATATCCATCTCCACATGTTTGGTGCGTTGGTGTTGTACCGGGTTGCCAGAAAGGTAGATAGCACTGACATTATCACAATAAACTATAGTAGCCTGCCGTAGAGGACAATGTAACTCGAGTAATAAATTACGAAGCCAACACGCCTCAGAGACAGCATTTGCGACGCCTCGATATTCTGCTTCTGCACTTGACTTAGACAAAGTATGTTGACGCTTAGATGACCAAGACACGAGGTTGTCCCCAAGGAAACAACAATAGCCCAAAGTAAAACGCCGGGTATCGGGACAGCCTCCCCAGTCAGCGTCAGTGTACGTAATCAATCGATGAGAAACAGTAGGATATAAATGTAAGCCGTGATCAATGGCACCCTGAACATAACGCAGAATGCGTTTCAATGCCTCATAATGAGGTTCCCGGGGATCATGCATAAATAGACACACCTGTTGTACCGCATAGGAAATATATGGCCTGATGAACGTGAGATACTGAAGAGCACCTGCTAAACTGCGATACAGAGTAGGATCCCGAAAAGGTGGTCCTGCATCAGCACTAAGTTTGGACTTAGTGTCAACTGGAGTAGCTGCAGGCTTACAAGAGGCCATACCTGCACGCTCTAAAATCTCCTGTGCATACTTTTCCTGTGAAAGTAGCATATAAGAGGGTTTGCGGGTCACCGCAATCCCCAAAAAATAACTCAAAGAACCCAAGTCAGTTATAGGGAACTCAGTTTGCAATTGACAAATAATTCCTGTACGCAACCTGTCAGATGAGGTAGCTAAAATAATATCATCAACATATAAGAGCAAATATGCCATATCATCACCATGCCGGAAAGTAAAAAGAGAGTTGTCACTCTTGGAAATGACAAAACCCAATTTGACAAGAAAATTTGCAAAGCGTTGGTACCAAGCTCTGGGAGCTTGTTTCAAACCATAGAGAGCCCTGCGGAGCCGACAAACATGAGTAGGAGCCCTCCGATCAACAAAACCCGGAGGTTGATGCATATAAACAGTTTCCTGCAAATCACCATGTAAAAAGGCATTTTTGACATCTAGTTGATGTATCGACCACTTTTTAGCCAAAGCTAAATTGAGAACAGTACGAATAGTGGCCGGTTTAACTACCGGACTGAAAGTCTCATCACAATCCACACCAATTTCCTGCGACCTGCCATCACATACAAGACGAGCTTTGTGCCTCTCAAGGTCACCATTAGACTTGTATTTATGCTTAAATAGCCACATACAATTAACAATATTCACCCCCGTAGGCCTAGGCACCAATTCCCATGTCCCTGTTTTAATTAAAGCACTATACTCATCATTCATCGCCGCATTCCAATTTTGGTCATTTAAAGCTTGTATATATGATTTTGGAAGAGGTGATTTGTGAAGAGGATGACCCGAGGTTACCATAGCGGTTTGGTTATATTTCGGGTTAGGCTTGAAAATGCCTCTTTGGCTTCTAGTAATGGGGGGGGGGATGGGGGAGGTGGACGGGTAGACTGTAGAGGTGGTATGCCACGCATAGGTGGCGGAGTGTATGTGGTGGATGACTGGACCGGGCTGACTGGACCGGTCTGACTGGGACAGTGGGGTCCGCAAGGTGGGTGGAGAAGAGGTGCCACCTTGCGGAGTATGCTGTTGGGCGCAATTGTGAATAGGTGAGGTAGGTGGCGTGTGGGCTTGATGGCCATTTGGGATTGGGCTTGGTTGCACTTGGGCTTGAGAAGATTGAAGGCGCATAAATTGATGAGTCAGAAGAGGGGAACTCTCATCAAAACCCAAAAAGTCATACTCCTTTAAGGTGTATTGTTCCAAGCTTTTAAAAGGGAATGTTAACTCATCAAAGGTGACGTGGCGAGAGATTATGACTTTGCGGGTTGTTAAGTCAAGACACTTATAACCACGGTGATTAGAAGGGTATCCCAAAAAAACACAAGGAGTGGATCTAGGAGCAAGCTTGTGAGGAGCTGTAGCAGACAAATTAGGGAAACAAAGACAACCGAAAACCCGTAAGTGGTCATAGGAAGGATTTTTATGAAACAAAGCCTGAGCCGGGGTCATGTTCTTAAGAGATTTAGTGGGCAAGATATTAAGAAGATATGTAGCTGTCTCTAGAGAATGTGACCAATATGAGGGGGGCAATGAGGCATGAAATAAGAGAGTGTGTTTGATATTATTTAAGGTTCGAATCATGCGTTCGACTTTGCCGTTTTGTGAGGACGTGTGGGGACATGAAAATCTAAAGACCATACCATTGTCAAGGCAAAACTTTTTGAATGGGTCATTGTCAAACTCACGACCGTGGTCGCTTTGGAAAGATTTGATAGGACGTTCAAATTGTGTTTGCACATATTGTCTAAAGTGAAGGAAAGATTGGTAGGCTTGAGATTTAGAGGCTAGAGGAATGGCCCACACATAATGAGTAAAATCATCAAGAAGCACTAAATAGTATTTATGACCATTAATACTTCTAATAGGAGATGTCCATAAATCGGCATGAATAATATCAAAAGCAGAAAAAGTAATATTATTTGAATGATAAAAAGGAAGTCTAACATGTTTCCCTATTTGACATGAATTGCAAAAATTAGAGTCATGCTCTTTATTACAAGAAATAAAATTGTTGCTCCTAAGAAAACTCAAAGATGAAGGCCCGGGATGTCCTAGACGATCATGCCATGGGGTAGCTGCAGTGAGAGTTGTGGCTAGGCAAGTGCTCGGTGAATTGGAGGTAAATGGATAAAGCTCCCCGGTACTATTGCATCTCGTTACTACCCTCCCCGTGCGAAGATCCTTCACAGTAAAACCATTAGGGTCAAATTCTATAGACACCGAATTATCAGAAGTAAATTTACGAACAGAAATAAGTGGATTGGGCCAAGGAGGTTGCTGGGCCCAATTTTGCCCATTAGAGGCGGGCTGTTGTTGCCAAGTCTGCTGTTGTTGTTGCGGGTTTGGTTGTGATGGATGGTTGGCGCCACGACCTTGTCCTCCCCGGCCGCGTCCCTTTCCGCGCCCCTGTTTGTTGCCGCCTCGGCCACGGCCGCTACTGCCGCATGTTCCCCTGCCGCCGGCTGGTGGCTGTTGAGGTGAGGGGTCGGATTGTGGAGCTTGTGCAACAAACGATGACGAAGTCTTGCCGGAATCACTGTTGCGGCGAGTTTCTTCAAGTAAAAGACGAGAACGAGCCGTATGGAAGGAGGGTAAAGGATTGGTCTGTGCAATCATAGTTGCGACGGTGTCGAAGTCCGTTTTGTTTAGACCCGCAACAAGTCGGAGAACAAGCTTTTGATCGGAGATCGGTTGATCGACATTGGCAAGTTGATCAACAAGATTCTTAAGTTGTTGACAGTATGCTGTGACGTTCGGGAAGCTGTCAAGATGAAGCTCATTCAACTGGGTTTCAAGATACACCACCCTCGTGGTTTTGTTATCTTGAAATATTTCCCGAAGTCGATCCCAAGTCTGCCTTGCAGTGGACTTTGGTTTGAGGATTGTTTGTAGGAGGTCAACCGAAATTGTGCCGTATATCCATTGCTTGACAATGGCATCTAAACGAACCCATAAGGCATCCGAAATATCTGTAGGACGAGATACGGTTGAATCGATGTGATCAAGGACGTTGTATGCACAAACGTGATTTTCAAACAATTCTACCCAATTAGAGTATTGAACCTTCTCGTAGTCGAGAGTCAAAGGGATCGAGTTTTTGATGTTAGAGACGGTGAGTGCCGGATGGAACTCATTAGATGGAGGAGGTGGCGGTGGTGGGGGGGTTTCATCTTCCTTGGCCATGAAAGCTTCTGTGTTCGGGTAAGGTAATTATGAAGCCAAAGAGAAGAATTAAATATGCTAAAGCAATAGTAGCACTGACCAAATTAATTGCTAAAGTAAAATAGGTGAGAAATCTAGAAGAATCGCGGAAGTGTGACGAAGGCTAGGTCCCAATAAAACCAAAAAAACCAATAAAGTTGGAGAAAAAAAAAATAAAAATTGAGATCTAAAACCTTGGCTGTGATACCATGTTAGATTTCGGGAAAACTCCTCAATATGGAGTGTGTACCATTGATCAAATATATAGAGTTTACAACGCTAGGCCTAATTACATTAGGAATCCTAGATACGATAAACATACAAAAATATACATTTATTATATCCTAATCTGCGACAAATATTATCCTAAATATAATATCTATCAAGATTGAAAGACCATAATCCAGGATATATTATAGCATTAATAAGGGTACTAAGCAATAAATTTAACATGACAAAGCAAAGAGTTGATTAAAAACTTGATTAAGTGGATGGTGTAGGATCAGCTTCAACCAGAATGCTGAGTAATGTGTTTCAGAAGGTTCTCTTCACTTGCACCTGAGAACTTGTCAACTACTTTTCCTTCTTTCAGGAAAACAAAGGTCGGCAGGGAGTAAACATTGTATTCTTCAGCAACACTCTGAAACCAGTTCATAAGCAAATGAAGCTGCAATTAGAGTGAAAATACTAGTAGCAATAAGTAGTTATTTTACCTTCAGCCCATCAGTATCAACCTTGAGAAATAACACATCTTCATACTTGTTGGCAAAATTAGACACAATTGGTGCCATCATACGACACGGTCCACACCATGTTGCTGTGAAATCAATCACAGTCTGCCATACGAATTAGATCATTTAGTACCCAAGATTCTTAAACTCGAACATTTGATCATCATTTTTTTTTATCTTAACTCCCAAACACAAAGGCAATAACAATGCGTTCGACAACTCACAACCTCAAAATAAAAACACATATTACTCGAAATCCAATCCAACTATGGAAATTTCATAAATTAAACCATAAAATCACCTATTTCGATCCATCCTAACCAACTTGTGGATTGTATTAGCTCCAATACATCCGCATTGATAGAGTATAAAACATATTTCTAAGCCTCAACCATTAACTTAAGCTTTTGGTTGAGTAGGTCTACTAACATGGTATCGAAGCCAGCGTCACATAAAGATCACGGGTTCGAATCTCATCAACTCCCCACTTTCAAGTGGAATATTAAGTGCTGGGTATGAGGAGGGCTCATGCTGCATCCACACTTCTAGTCCTAACGGGCACTCGTGTAAGGGGGCGTGATAAGAGTATTAAACATATTCTTAGGCCTCAACCATCATGAAGGGGAGTCATAGAGTATAAAACATAATTCCAGGCTTCAACCATGCATTAGCTTAAGCTTTTGGTTGAATTGGTCCACTAACACGCATTAATCAGATTCTAATAGTACTAACTAACTGTCACACCAAATTCCTAACTTCTGTTAAGCCTTACATAATGTAATTAGCGTTTGGGCCTCGGTTTGAGCCCGAATATATTCTAGGTTGTATATATACCTTGTGATACAGAAATACACACTAAGGAAGATTGATTCCTGACATGGTATCAGGCCAATAACCCTAAAAACCTGGATTTTTTTTTTCCCTCTGTACGCTTCTCTAGCAATGGAAGATGGGAAACTTGATCCTTCGTCTCCGTACTACTTAGGTGCGGGTGATCAACCTGGGAATACGATTACTCACGTAATCTTGAAGGGAGATAACTATCTAGCGTGGTCTAGGGCGATTACTTTGTCCTTGAAATCTCGCCGAAAATTTGTGTTCATCAATGGCACAATCACAAAACCAACCGAGAAGAAGAAATTACTTGACTGGGAAACTGTTAACTCGATGTTAGTCTCATGGATTTTGCGGACTACGGACCCTAAACTAGCAGCGTCTATCCCATACTTTGAGGAGGCAAAGCGACTTTGGGATTACTTGGAACACCGATTTTGTGTTTCTAATGGACCACGCATTCAGCAATTGCGTGCAAAGATCACTGATTGCAAGCAACTTTCTGGTATGTCGATTGAGGATTACTATACTAAATTGATTGGGCTGTTTGACGATCTCTCGAGACTCAAACCGCCCCATGGCTGTGAGTGTGGGTTGTGTACCTGTGATGTGGCAGGGAAGTATGCAACCGACAGAGAAGAGGAGGTGTTTCACCAATTCTTGATTGGTGTTGATGATACCTTATACGCTGCTGTCCGCACCAATTTACTCTCGCAACAACCAGCCGCTGACTTGAATAGGGCATTTCAAACGCTCCTTCAAGAGGAAGAATCTCGTGGTATTGCTCGTGGAAAGGCTGAATTGGATCGGACGAAGGAGAGTGCTCATGCTTTTGCCGTTTCCTCTGCTCGCTGGAAAGGGGCCTCGGATCGTCAAGACAAGGCAAAGCTTTATTGTTCTCACTGCCAGAAAAAGGGACATGATAACGAGGGATGCTTTGCGCTACACGGGTATCCTGAGTGGTGGTTTGAGCTGCGGCGTGGCTCTGGAAAGGGGGCTGCTGGTTCTTCTCGCACCACTCCCAAATCTGCCCCTGCATCTTCGACAGACCGGCCTGCTAACAAAGCTCGAGCCAATGCTGTAAGTGGCTCTGTTTCTGCATCAGAGACCGTGGCAGGGGTGGTGATAATGTGTCCTTGGCTGACCTTAAACCAGAGGATGTTCGGGTTCTTTTGAATATGGCAAATCATCAGAAACAAGATCGCTTGCTAGGTGAGTCTTTGTCCACTTGGATTATAGATACGGGTGCATCTCATCATGTCACGGGCAACGAATCTTGTTTGGTGGATGTGTGTTCGATCTCACCGTGTCCCGTGGGTCTCCCTAATGGTGATCAGGCTGTTGCTTTGAAGGAGGGCCGTGTGATTTTGTCTACTCACTTGATCTTGGAACATGTTTTATTTGTTCCTAATTTGCAATGCAATCTTATATCGGTGTCTAAATTAATTGATGATTCCCGATGTTTTGTACGATTCACTAATACTTTATGTGCTATACAGGACCAACTTTCGGGGAGCCTGATTGGAGCCGGTGAACGACGGGAAGGACTCTATTTTTTCCGACGGATTCCAACAGTATGTGCAGTGCAAACTTCCGAGGTGACAGATTTTGAGCTCTGGCATAGGCGACTTGGGCATCCTTCTGATCGTGTAGTCAAGTTAGTTCCTGCTGTTCGAAATAGCTCTGCTAGGAAATTATTGAATAAGGCTTGTGATGTATGTCCTCAGGCTAAACAATCTAGGGATAGTTTTCCTACTAGTGATAGCAAAGCTAGTCGTATTTTTGAATTAATTCATTGTGACTTATGGGGGTCATACAAAACTCCTTCTACATGTGGTGCACATTACTTTTTGACATTAGTTGATGATTATTCCCGTGGTGTTTGGGTATATTTGTTAAATAATAAAACTGAAGTTCATTCTGCCTTCTGCTCTTTTTTTGCCATGATTGAACGTCAATTTGAGGTGTCCGTTAAAATGGTTCGAAGTGATAATGGTACCGAATTCAAATGCATGATTCCTTTCTTTAATGAAAATGGCATTATATTTCAAACTTCATGTGTTGGGACACCTCAACAAAATGGTCGTGTTGAGCGCAAGCATCAACATATTTTGAATGTGGGGCGTGCTTTGATGTTTCAAGGGAATTTACCTATTGGTTTTTGGGGTGAGTGTATTCTTGGGGCGGTGTATTTGATTAATCGCACTCCTTCTCGCTTGTTGCATGACAAAACACCATATGAGGTTTTATTTGGTCACGAACCTAGTTATGATGAATTACGTGTTTTTGGTTGTTTGTGCTATGCTCATAACCAAAAAGCTAAAGGGGATAAGTTTGCTCCTAGGAGTAAGAAGTGTGTATTTATGGGATACCCTCATGGCAAGAAAGGATGGAAATTGTATGAGATAGAAACTGGTGATATTTTTGTGTCGCGTGATGTGAAATTTTTTGAACATGAATTCCCGTTTGCTAGTGTCACAAATTCTGTGGTGGAATCGGAAAATAATGAAGAAGTGCGTGCCTTGCTTGAGCCTAGTGTGGGGGTTGATCATGATTTTTTGGATGACTTGGAAAGGGTCCTTGAGGTGGTTGAGGATGCTCGGGATACTAATAGTGCTGCTGCCTCTGACATTGACACAGGGGCTGCTGCATCTTCTACAGGCAGTGCGGACCGCAGCCACCTCGCGGCAAGCACTGGCAGCCGCAGCCAGGTCGCGGAGGGTACTGCTGCTCCTGCCCGTGTGCCTGCTGCTACCTCTGGCAGCCCCGTGCCACTAACTGCACCTGCTGGCAGCTCTGGTGCGCGCGGTAGTGGGGCTGGCAGCACCTCGCCATGCACTGCTGCAGCTGGCAGCTCCGAGGTGAGTGGTGGTGAGGGTGCCGTAGGTAATTTGGGGGATGATGCTCCCATTGATGAGCTTGATCGTGGTAATAGGGTTCGCCGTCCGCCGGGTTGGCATAAAGATTATGTTGCACATACTGTTCAAGCTACGAGTCCTTCCACAAGTTCATCTCCTCCACGCTCATCAGGTACTCCCTATCCTTTAGCACATTTTGTGAATTGTGACAAATTTTCTATGCGACACCGTGAATATATTGCAGCTGTAGATACGGCAGTTGAGCCTCGTAACTTCAAAGAAGCGATGAAACATGAGGGGTGGAGAGAGGCTATGCAAAAAGAAATCTCGGCATTGGAGGACAATGAGACTTGGTCAATGGTGGAGTTACCTCATGGGAAGAAGGCTCTTGGGTGCAGATGGGTCTACAAGGTGAAGCATAATTCTGATGGGACAGTGGAACGACTTAAAGCTCGCCTTGTTATATTTGGCAACCATCAAGTTGAGGGTATTGACTATACTGAGACATTTGCCCCTGTTGCTAAAATGGTCACTGTTCGGGCTGTTCTTGCCGTTGCTGCTGCAAAAAATTGGGAATTGCACCAAATGGATGTCCATAATGCTTTTCTACATGGCGATCTTGATGAAGAAGTATACATGAAGCTGCCACCCGGTTTTCACGGCACCCGACCCGGCATGGTGTTTCGTCTTAAGAAGTCTTTGTACGGTCTTCGACAAGCTCCTCGTTGTTGGTTCTCCAAGTTGGCTGGTTCTCTGAAGAGGTATGGTTTTCTACAGTCGTACTCTGATTACTCTTTATTTACTCTGAACCATGGGGCCATTCATCTTAGTGTGCTTGTATATGTTGATGATTTGATAATTTCGGGGAATGATACTACTGCAATTTCAAAATTCAAGTCATATCTTAGTACATGCTTCCATATGAAAGATTTGGGTGTTTTGAAGTACTTTCTTGGTGTTGAAGTTGCTCGGAGTCCGGAGGGTATATTTTTATGCCAACGAAAATATACTCTTGATATTATTGCAGAATCTGGTTTATTAGGGGCACGTCCAGCAGGTACTCCTGTCGAGCAAAACCACACTCTGGCAAAATCAGAGACACCTCCTATTGCAAACCCTGAAATGTATCGGCGTCTTGTGGGTCGTTTGATCTATTTGTCATTCACTAGACTCGATTTGGCATATACGGTTCATATCTTATCCCAATTTATGCAGCATCCTCGTCAGGATCATTGGGAGGCAGCCCTTCGTACGGTGCGCTACTTGAAGGGTTGTCCGGGGCAAGGGATTCTATTGAGCTCAGATTGTGACTTACATGTGACAGGTTGGTGTGATGCGGATTGGGCTAGTTGTCCTTTGACGAGACGTTCCATTACTGGTTGGTTGGTGTTTCTTGGTAATTCTCCTATTTCTTGGAAAACTAAGAAGCAGGACACTGTTGCTAAATCTTCTGCAGAGTCTGAGTATCGTTCGATGTCTAAAGCCACTGATGAGTTAAAATGGCTAAAGGCGCTGCTTGAGAGCTTGGGGGTTTTGCATCCGCGGGCGATGAATCTCTTTTGTGATAGTCAATCTGCGTTGTATATTGCGCAGAATCCGGTCTTTCATGAACGCACTAAGCATATTGAGATTGACTGCCATTATGTTCGGGATGCAATTCAAGAGGGGGTTATTCGTCCGTCGTATGTGAAGACAACGGACCAACTAGCGGATATTTTCACTAAGGCGTTGAGCAAACACCAATTTTTGTATTTACTTGGCAAGTTGGGCATTTGTGATTTGCATGCTCCAACTTGAGGGGGGGTGTTAAGCCTTACATAATGTAATTAGCGTTTGGGCCTCGGTTTGAGCCCGAATATATTCTAGGTTGTATATATACCTTGTGATACAGAAATACACACTAAGGAAGATTGATTCCTGACAACTTCTTTTCAATTTTTAAATTATATACTCTCTCTATATCTAAATAATGTTCCTACTTTAAACCATGGTTGTCACACACAAAAGTCAACGTATGATCAATCTTAGAGATAAAAGGCATATTAACATTTCAATCTTAGATATAAAAAGTCAACGTAATATAAATCTCGCAAAAAAATACGTACATGCAATATCAACATTAACATCATCATCATCAAAAAGACGAAAATCAAGCAAAAAGATGACCAATAATAATTTAAAGAGACCTAACACATGGAATGATGGAGCATACAATATAATATCAAGTCAAATCTTCTAATTTCTTAAGATCTACCATTGCACCTAATAATTATACAAAGTTCAAAGGAAAATAATAATAATAATAATAATAATAATAATAATAATAATAATAAAGAGGTTGACATTGGGTTGGCTGGAGGGAACGACGAGGCCCTCAGACCTGCGGATGTGTTACTTTATTCATGGGATCGTGGTCGCGATGTCTGTGTTGATTTGACAGGGTCTTCTCCTTTGACACAGTCAGGGCTATCTGACTTTATTCCTGGGCGGGTTGTGGCTGATGCTGCT
The DNA here is from genome assembly GCF_948465745.1 of Chenopodium album. Classification (NCBI taxonomy): domain Eukaryota; kingdom Viridiplantae; phylum Streptophyta; class Magnoliopsida; order Caryophyllales; family Amaranthaceae; genus Chenopodium; species Chenopodium album. Next base: position 7,282,515 of record NC_137858.1, read on the forward strand.
CATCGGAAGCGGGTTAAGTATGAAGCTCGATGTCAGGCTATTGGATATGGTTTCATACCCTTCTCCTTTTCTTCGCTTGGGGAATTAGAGAAGGAGGCTGTTGCGTTACTGAAGCGGATTCAGAGGTTCTCGACGACGCAAGACATTGGGGCTCGTGCTGCAGCTCATATCTTCACTAGGGTAGGTTTTGCTATAGCTAGAGGAGTGGGGGCCCAGATTGTATCTCGGCTTCCCACTAATTTATTGTAGGTTGTATGACTTTTGTTTTTGAGATATAATAATAATAATAATAATAATAATAAAAGAAAATTTTACCAGTTTCTTAGAGTTTCCAGCCTCAAGATTCTGCTTAAATTGGTCAACGGTGTGGCAACTTACAACTTCCGGCATTGTTATTTCTTGTGTTTTCTTTCTCCTTACTTTCAGAAGGTTTCGTCGTAAGTATATAATATAAGAAAATGCGAAGATCAATACTGTATCATCATACGAAGTATCTTTTTATTACATTATAGTTGGGCCGCCGAATATTTGGGCCGGCCTTTGCTATTTATTCATTTTTTTTTGTATAATTTATTTGTTGATGCGAGTAAATTAAACTCGTGCCTACACATGACAGGCACGATGTAAACCCGCCTCGTGTGGCACGATGTAAACCCGCCTCGTGTGATGGAACTTACTTTCGCTGATTTAATTAATTAACTAGTTTTTGAACCCGGACGATGCCCCGGGTTATTACATAAGGTTGATCATTAATATACATTGTAATTTATAACTCAATTTTCTTGTAATTAAATTTGTTGTTCATATTGAATTGTCATTTGTTACATATTAATATTTTGTATTCAAAAAAATACATAAAAAATAACTTAGATTGGTGGTAAAACACTTACTTTTAGATTTAGAGCTTGCGTGTTCAAATCTTGTGGAAAGTTTTTTTTTTATTATTAAGTGCATGACGTGGCGTAATGATTAGTTGAGTAGGTGACGTGGTGTAGTGAGTGTAGTTTACGTGACACGTAGATGTTCTTAGGAACATCTTGTGCATAACGTGGTGTAATGATTAGTTGAGTTGGTGACGTGGCGTAATGAGGAGAGCCTACGTGACATGTGGACGTTCTTATAAACGCCTTTTAATATATTAGTATAGATTGAGAAATCTTCGTCATGGGTTTTATCAAAAAAATAAAATAAATAAAAAAAAAAACGGCACCTAAACAAGAGGGTTGAGGGCCTAAGAGCACTCTCACTCATGGGCATAATTTTGCCCATGAGGAGAATTAAGGGGAAAGAATGAGAATTATAGCTCCACACTCATAGGCAATAAAAATTATGACCATGAGGAAAATGACAAATGCCCATAGCTATGGCTAATGGTAAAAGCTACAGTGAAGGTGGTCCCTCCATGTTTAATTATTAAAAAAAAAAAAAAAGAATAACAAAACTTGAAAATGTAAAAAGGAGCTGTTGGTTGTGTTTAATTATCGAGCATTTGGCAATTTTTGGTCCTGAGCATCAATAAGCTTGTGTTTAATTATAGGAAAAATGAAAATATATGATTTTTTTAATTAAAAAAAATATGTAATGTTAATGCTTTATTGTTTGATATTGTTTGATATGTAAAAGTCGATTAATTGAATAAAATAATGTCATTAGCATACATAATGTACAATTTATTGTTAACATTCATAATCATATAAAAAATTAAATGATGATGATAATAGGTAGGAGAGAGAAAAAGTAGGAGAGAGAGTGGTGTAGGGTTTTATTTTAGCCCATGAGTATGTGAGAAGTTATAAAAATAAAATGCCCATGAGGAAAAGTGAAAAAGAGGAGTGAGAAAGTGGATAGAGAGATAATGACATTTTTTTCACCCATGAATGAGAGTGGTCTAAGAGCATGAGCAAATGATGGGCATCGTGCCGTGCCGTCGCGGGCCGTGCTTGGTCGTGTCGGGGTGGGGCTCGTGTCGTACCGTGCCGTGTCGTGTCGGGGTTGTGGCGGGCCGTGCCGCGTGCCAAGTTTTGACACCCTAGCCCACGGCACGGCTCACGTGTTTGGCGGGCTGTGCCGTGCCGTGCCGCGGGGCACCACGGTTTTTTAATTTTTTTAATGTTAAAAAATATATATATTATACAAAATCGATATATATTTTATAAAAATAACGTGCAGGCGGGTCGTGCCGGCGTGTCGACAATCGTGCCCGTGTCGTGCCGTGCCAATTCTCAAAATTTGTGTTCACGCGCTGTGCCAGTGGTCGTGCCGTGCCCACCTTTATGAGCAATGGTGGGTAACTCACCACCATTACAACTAATCTCATTTATTTCTCTCTCTTCCAAATCATCTTCCACCTCACTTCCACTATCTTAAAGTTATTATTATGAGTCACTTTTTTTTTTTTTTTTTTTTAACTATAAGATCATCTCTAATGGTGAGACTCAACTTTGAGAATTGAAATACAATATGAGTTGTATTTTACCTCTAATGGTGAAATCATACCCACTTCTCAATTTAGCAACTCATGTTAAGTCTAATTTTCCAATGGTGAGTTTCTCTAAAATATACTTCCTCCGTTTTCTTTTAGATGCAACACACTCTTTAGTGCGGTAATTAAGAAAGGTGGGGTTTACATGATACGATAAATTTTAAAATAGGATGAGTGGTTATTAGGAGTGTATTTTAGTGGGTCATATGCTTTAAATAAGGGATATAATATAGTTTTTCCCTAAAGTAACTTTACTTTTATAGTGTGTTATAATTATTGTGACATTTCCTGTTTAGGAAAGTGTTGCAAGTAAAAGAAAACGGAGGAAGTACAAATATCACTTTCAATATAGACCCATCAATAATAATAATAATAAAAAGGTAAAATTTAAATAAATTACAAAATATATTAGAATATTGACAGGGGGTCCACACTTTTTGTCAAATGAGACTCAAAGTTGATTTTTGAAGTTGCTAAGTATAGATACCAACTTATTGATATATACATTGCAAAAATTATCCTCTCTCTCATAAAAATACTCACTTGAGTCTCACCATTGGAGAGGGTCTAATGATAAGCTTACTCACCACTATTTCTCCTAATTCAAGAATTCAAATATTACTTTGTAGGGGACACTTGTCATGTTTCTAGTGGATAAAAGCAAAAAAAAAAAAAAAAAAATTAAAAGTAACTTGTAGGTTAGTTACTCATCAGTGGGGTGTTCTCCTTACTATGAGTAACTTGTGAATCACTTCCCACAATGGTGAGTTAAGTCACAAAGAGGAGAGAGAGTGTTGTGAGTAGGGTACTAACTCACCAACGCAAATGCTCCAAGGAATACAATGCTTCAAGAGCAATGGTCCATTACAGTGTTTTATTCACAAAGTCTCTTTTTGACCATTACGAAAAAGAACCTGCAAGTAAATTTGAAATTGAATAAGAAAGACCATTGACATTTCTGTCATTCTGCAAGGTATAAACCAGAAAATCTATACAAGTAAGAATCTGTAACATCAAACTGCGCATTATAAATTAGATCACACAAATAAGAAAGAACACGTTACAGCTACAGAGTAAAGAATACTGATTCTATTCGGATTTAGTTGTCACATTATAAGTTTAGATCACATAATCAACTCATCCAGGTAAACATACTCACCACTAGAACACAATATTCTGTTATCTTAAAAACCATAAACCCAAAGCTGAATCATACAATCAGAAGTTCATAATCCATGATATATTATACCATTAAGAAGGGTACTAAGCAATAAATATAACATCACAAATTCACAAAGCGAAGAGTTCATTGATAACTTTCATTAAGTGGATGGTGCGGGATCAGCCTCAGGTAAACTTCGACCAGAATGCTCAGTAACGAGTTTCAGAAGAGTATCTTTGTTCGCGCCCACAAACCTGTCAACTACTTTTCCTTCTTTAAGGAAGAGAAAGGTTGGCAAGGAGTCGATTTTGAAATCCACAGCAACAGTCTGAAAGCAATCGATTTGCAACACCAAGTAAATGAAGCTGCAATTAGAGTAAACATAGAAGTAGCAATGTGGCAAATTTATGCTTTCAGAATTTCAGCTATTTACCTTGAGCTCATCAACATCAACCTTGAGAAATAACACATCTTCGTACTTGTTGGCAAATTCAGACAGAATTGGTGCCATGAAACGACACGGTGCACACCATGTTGCAGTAAAATCAATCACAGTCTGCCATAAAATTCATTTAGTACCCAACACTCTTAAACTCAAACATTTGATCATCGTTTTTGATCTTAACTCCCAAACACAATAACAATGCTTTCAGCAACTCACAACCTCAAACTAACACACATACACACCACTCGAAATCCAATCCAATTATGGACAATTTCATATACTAGTACTTCGTATTAAATCATAAATCATCTATTCCATCCTAACCAACCGGGAGCGATTGCCCCCAGTTGCAGATCGTCTCAGCTCCAATCCAGATTAATCAGAGTCTAATAGCACTAACTAATTGTCACACTCTTCAGAAATTCCTCAACTTTTTTTTATTTTTATTTTTATTTTTTATTCTTTCCGTCTCTAAATGATGTTCCTACCTCGACTCGGCGGTGATTGTCTCACAATAAAGTCAAAGTACGATCAATTTCAGAGATAAAAGGCATATTAACATTTCACCATTCCAATCATTCATTAATTAACTAAATTTTCGATTTCTTTTCCCCACATTATCTGAACTAGGAATCGTAAGAATTGCTCAAAAATACACAAATACATGCAATATAAACATCAACATCATCTAAAATCAAACAAAAAGATGACCAATAATCAATCAAAGACACCTAATACATTTAGCATAACCTTCAATATATAATGAGTCAAATCCCTAAATTTCTCAAAATCTACCCTTTAATACACAAAATTCAAAGAAATATAATAAAAAGCAAAAAGTTACCAATTTCTTAGAGTTTCCATCCTCAAGATTCTGCTTAAATTGGTCAAGGGTTTGGCAACTATGAACTTCTGCCATTGTTATTTCTTGTTTCTCGTTCTCCTCGCTTTCAGAAGATTTCGTCGTAAATGAGAAAATGCGAAAATCAATATTATCACTTTATTATTTTATAGTTAGGCGGCAGAATTTTTGAGCTTGCTATTTTATGTATTTTTTAACGTGGTATTCATTTATTTGTTGATGTGAGTAATTTAATTCCATTTGTTTTTCAATTACTTTACTCAAAGACTTTTGTGAATTATTTTTTATTTTTTATTTTTTTTCTCTCCTTAGTGACCAAGGATACAAAGGTACGACCTATAAGTAAGTTATTTGTATTTCCATTCAAATTATAGTTGGAGAATATTTTACCAATGAAAGATATAGAAAGTGATGATTGTGTAATGGAATAATTGGTAAAAAGCTTTATAAGATATGGAAAGAAGTATAAAGTAAATCAACGTTTATTACGATTTTGGAAAAAAAAAAAAAATTGTGGAATAAACGCTTATTACGAAACAAATTAGAATTCGGCAAGGCATGAATATACTAGGAAAGATTTGATATTCATTTAACTTATTTGTATTAATTAAAAAGAATGAACAAATTTCCTCAAAATAAAAAAAAGAATGAACAAATGGTTAAAACAGAATGTTTAAATTTGTAATTACCAATTTTGTAGGTTACATGTTCATACCAATTAAGAATAATAATGGTATGAGTCATAAGTATATTAATTGAATTTATGTAACACGTTACAATACAATTATTCCTATAAAGGGATAAGGATAATCTCATAATCAATGTGTGCCTCAAAGTAGTGGGCATAAGGAATACGATGCTTTGACAATGCCTAAAATTCGAATTTTCTCGTTTCATAGAGCTTGTTTATAGGAACTCTTTCCTTTGCAAAAACGTTTTCAGCCTAACGATTTGATTTTTTAAAAATGAGGCTTTAACATCAAATAATTCAGCCATAATCCAACGAGTAAGCCTCTCTTTCGAACCACACAAAAAGACTAGGCATGGGTGACAAGATGTTAAATCTTCTTCCTGAGATGGATGTTATTCAACAATCAGGTACTGGGTGGTAAGACCTCCCCTGTCCCGAGGACCGCTCACAAAGGGGTTCGGTTTCTCATAACCTGTTATGCAGGGTATAATACTACTTCGACCTGGTTTAAATTGTCACGTTATAAGTATAGATCACACTAACAACGCTACAAGCCTACAACTAATTCCACGCAAAGAAAGCCATGATAATATAAGAAACAATGGATGAACGGATATACTCATAGGTAAGCAATAAGCATACCCATGAGAACACAAGTAATTCCACAAAGTACATTACATTATTCGCTAATCTGTCATTTGTAACAACCATAAACCACAGCTGAATCATACAAGTATTCATAACCCAGGATATGGTAAAACATTAAGAGTAGTACTTAGAAATAAGTTTAACATGATAGAGCAATGAGCTTGCTATTAACTTCATTAGGTTGATGCTGATGCGGTTACAGTTGAAGATACTGCATGCTTCTCTATGGTGGCGAGGAGGGAATCTTTGTCAGCACCCACAACCTTGTCAACTACTTTTCCGTCCTTTAGGAAAATAAAGGTCGGCATTGCTTCGACTTCAAACTGCTCAGCAGCACTCTGCAAGCAATGATTCCCAACACAAAATCCATGAGACTGCAATTATACAGATACGAAGAAACGAAGTAGCTATGGGGGGCAAAATTGTTGTTTTAGAGTTTCAGTTATATACCTTCAACTCATCAACATCAACTTTGAGGAATACCACACGTGGGAATTTCTTGGCATACTCAGCCAGAATTGGTGCAATGAAACGGCAAGGTGGGCACCATGAAGCAGTGAAATCAATCACAATCTGCAATAAAATTCATCAGTTTACTAATCCAGTAATCCTAACTCCAACCACAAAGACGAAACCATTGGTTTTGAGACTTTTGACAGCTCAAAACATCAAACAATCACCCAAAACCATTCATCAGTTTACTAATCCAGAAATCCTAACTCCAACCATAAAGACGAAATCATTGATTTAAGACTTTTAACAGCTCAAAACATCAAACAATCACCCAAAACCATACGTGAAACCCAATTGAGGGTCAATATAACCAACAAGTGTTTTGATCGGCTTGTTAGAGGTACTAAACTACTAATAATTCTAGCTCAACCAGCACTAGTAGGGACTGTATCCCTTCAATTGGCGCATGCCCTGACTAAATCACCCAAAACCATACTCGAAAGATGAAACCCAATCGAAATTCAATTCTTATAAAACCAGGAAATCAATATAGTAACCAACATGAGTTTAGATCAGCCAATATCCCCTCCAATTGGGGTAAATCCTGACTTAAATCCGAATTAGTCGTAGTATAATGGGATCTGAATCATTGGGGTCTTCTAAAAACATTACTCACCCTAGCATACATCCACAGAAATACTACTTGTCTCCTATAAACATTTCTCACCCAAAACAGCATACATTCACACAAAGTCCAATTTGTGCTTCTTGTAATAACTTCCAACTTTCTCCACTTTCATCACAAATATCATCAATTCATCATTCCAATTACTTTAACAATTAACAAAATTCTCAATTGATTTTCCCCTATTTGTTGAATTAGGGTTTGACAGAATTTATTCTAATTAAAATTATCAAATTCATAAACATAAAAAATCAATCAAATTGAACCCCGTATAAAGGATTAATCTTTGAATTCAACCCAATTGCACAAGTAAATAAAATCAAATCATGAACTCCGGAATTCATAATTACATAAATAAATTTTCTGGGTTATAATAATTGAGCACAAATCAATAAAACTTCATATATATATATACATTACTCCATACTATATAAATACATAATCATATAAAACCCAAAAAAACTTGTAATCATATAAAAATCAAACAAAACACATATAAATTCATCAGAAAATTACAAAAATAATGATAAAAAATTTACCAATTTGTCAGGACTTTTGTTAGTCTCAAGCTGCTGCTTCCATTGGTCAACGTTGTGGCAACCAACAACTTCACCCATTTTTAAATTCTTGATTTTCTGTGTTTTCTAACTTTGTTGAGACAAATCAGACAATAGAATTCGAAGAAACGATGAATTAGATTTGTTGAAAATGAAAACGTACACCTCTTCAACTATTTATAGAGGGCCAAATAATGTTGGACCGCGTAATGTTGGGCTTGGGCTTTTTTTTTTTTATTCCACTTTAACTTTCCTTAACGCGGTGTTTTAATATTCGTTCACGTGAGTAATATACCAAATTTTTCTTTGTATTCGACATCCTTCTTCCGTTTCTTTTAACATGTAATGTTTTTTAAATAAAGAAGTTTCAATTAGGGTATTAGTTTCCTTTTTAACTACAAGTAATTTTTTTTTTTTGAATTGAACTACAAGTAATTAATTCTTCTATCTTCTCCTATCACATAAGCCCCATTTTTTTTTTTTTATTTATTTTTTTTTTCTCTTTTGGCTCTCTCTACTCCAAAAATTACATAGGAGTCAGTGAAAATTAAAATAACGCAAATAAAAAAAATGGAGGAATTATTTGATTTTCTTATTCTTTTTATTTAAAGGGTTTTTGTAAATTCTCTTTATCTTTCCCTTTACGCTACAGCTGGATGAATATGGAATATTTGACCTTTGATAAATTAAGAAAGTGATGAAGTTGATTATGATATCAAGAATGTTCAAGATTATAACTAAGTTGTTACACTTTTCATCCTGCCCTATGAATTCGAAAAAAAAAATTTGACCAATTAAGTTATCCCTCATTCGCCTAACTGAATGGTTTATGAGTCACATATAAGCCAAAATTTAAGGCATGTCAATAAAGGAAAGCCCACTTCAACTTATAAAAAAATTGCCAAAAAAATAAAAAAAAATTGCACTTGTCCAAAAAATAAAAAATAAAAAAAAATAAAAAAATAGCCAAAAGTATGAAAGTAAACTGTTTTGGGCCCACCTAGCATGCCCATAAATTCTCCAATGGGCCAGCCCGTATTTACTTCTAGTTTATTGAGCCCAGTAGTCCAGGCTCGGGACTATAATCCTTTATTTATTTCTAATAAATATAACTCGAACAAAACTCTTTGAGAGTCTTGATGATGGCTACATTATGCCTAGCCTTACGCTTTTACGTGACTAATGTCTTAAATTGTCAAGATATTCAGAATGGCCTTGGGGATTGGAGGTGTTCGTTCAATGGAGAGAACCCTATATGTGTGTTTTGTGACCTCCGATAACAAATTCGATCTTTGACATTGATAGAATATACGATAGATATTCTAGTTATTCTGTTATAGTGGGAGATATATTTTGTGAATATTTGTAAATATCTTTTGAGTTTCCTAATGTGATTAGGACTCATGTTTGTAACCCTATATATATTGATTAATGGAATACACTCCGATCTAAGGAGTTTACAGTATCTAACATGGTATGTATCTAACAGACATGGTATTTACTAGCAGTAAGACACTCAAGACTAACTATAATCCACTTCCATAGTTCCATATACTACATCCATTTCATATTATGTCACAATTCAAAGACAAATATGATTTACATATATCCTTGTTGGTTTGAATAGAATGCTAAGTATACCCCCAAAATCCGCTTTAGTTAGCCAATTCGCCAAGATAATATGATTTAAGCTAATGTTGGAGTATAGTCCTTAATCCTTATGTACTCCTTGATATCGGTGCTATCTACTGTATAGTATATACACACCGTGCTTTAAAATTGTCATATCGATTAATAGTACTACATTTTTATTTATTTTTCCAGGTCTATAAGGATATGGCTAAATCATACTTGTTATACATTATTTGTTTGTAAAATTGATGTTTTACCTAAAATTTAATGGTTTTTAACATTTTCTTGGTGCAAACAAAAGAATGATGTATGAGGACTAGAAAAACGTTTAGGAATAGGAACATCTTAGCACAATCGATTCATTTGATTTGCAAGTTGAATAATGTGTATGATTCTGTATGGTTGTACTCAAACTTAAAACATATATTGAGGCTATTATGTATTCGAATGGTCAATATATATACCATCAAGAGGGTAATACTTCTGCAAAACAATAATTGTAGGTCCAAAATACAAAAATCTGCTTACAAAACTACAAGAGTGTGGAAAGTTACTGATGTATGAGCAAATGAAATAGAGAATAATATATAGGACATTTTGTGAGAAACTACCTAATAAAGCCTAAATTTTGTGAGAAACTACCTAATAAAATAAATGTTGTAAGAAACTACCTAATAAAAGATAAAATGTTGTAATATACTACCTTCGACCGAAATTCCACCGTTGACTTAATTTTAGGATGTTGATCCACCTTAGAACACCCCCAAAACCACCGTTAGGGTTGGTTTTCAAGGTGGTAACGTTATTTTCGGGGTGGTTGGAGGATATTTTGAGTTGGTGAGCGTAGATTAGTGCTTTGGGATGGTGGTTTTTAGGGTTAGAGGTGGTGGTTTTGGGGTTGGAAGGTGCTTTAGATGTGGTGGAGACGATTTCAAGCAAGCTGTGTTAGTTTTGGGAATGAAAGTGGTGGTTTTGGAGTGTTTTGAGGTCGATCAACGGTAAAAATTCGGTATAGATAGTATTTTACAACATTTTACCTTTTCTTAGGTAGTTTTTTATATCATTTTACCTTTATTAGGTAGTTTATTACAACAATTTTTTTAATAGGTAGTTTCTCGCAAAATATTGGTTTTATTAGGTAATTTTTGACAAGAAGCCCTAATATATATCACAAGATAGGAAAAGAAAACATAAGATATGACATACATTTAAGTACTATAGTACAAAACATCGATTGACAAAAAAAATTATAAATACAACAAAATTATGATTTGAACATGTCAAATTATCTGCTCTAGTCTCTAACTCAACACAAATATAATATATTGCGGATTGGAGTATAACAAATAATCACACCACTAAGTAAACTTAAAATTGCTTACTGAATCCAATATCTAAGTATTACTTAGATACTAAGATCCCTCTGTGAATTTTTTTTTTTTTTTTTTTTTTTTTAAAATAAAAAATCTAAGTATCCCATGACCTAAAAATTCTTGTGGATGAAAATTCCTTTTATTATATATCCAACCCATCCCCTCTCATGAGATATTAAAATTAGATGTTTTTTTCCATACATGAGATATCGAAAAAGTTTTATTACAATGTATTTTAATTTCTCTCTCTATCTTTTTTTTAAAGATTACACACGAACAAGCATGAGGAGGCAGATCACTAATCAATGAGCTTTCAACCCGATTTGATTGGGAGATCGAGAATAGTAATAAGAGAACCTAACCTCAAACGACTCCATGTGCTCCTTAGGAGATCGAATCAAACTAGTAACCTCCAAATCATAAGCTCAACCCCTTACCAGTGGTTAAGCAATCTAGTCATTATGTAACCATTTTAAACAATCTAAAACTTGATACTCGTATGTGTTTATTTAAAATATATGAAGTACTCCATATATTATTACACTTGTGATGAGGTTTTCTAATGTTGATCGAGTTCTTATACTTTGTAGATTGTTGATTAAATTTACAATTGATTTGATCGTTAAATTCAAAAGATAATTTTAGAAGCACAAATACAAGACAAAAGAGCACAATAAAACCCTAGTGCAGTAGTATACTCGACTTAATTAATCCTTGATCAAGCTAAGCTCGAACTAATCTCTCATCCCCTTGCTTCCTTAGTTTGAAGATATCTTACCAAACTGCAAAGTTCTGGCCCGTACAAGTTTCATGAACTCTGCTTGTATTGAACTTCAAATGACTTTATTAGTTCCCAAAATATGATTTGAGTTTTAATGGAATCTTATTCATGTGCTCGGCTTTTTATTTTTTGACTTTTTGTCACCCTAATTTGTCAGCTAATTTCAATTTGTTAACAAAGTAAGTCACTAATGTGACACAGGACTGTCATGATATGGGTTATAATTCAATGAAAGTATGCTCCTAAGGCTATACGAAGTATATGTTAAGTTCGTCTAATTTCAAAATTTTAATGCTAGCATGTTTAGCATTTGACTAAATCGGAACAAATTTGATTATAATACATTAAGGGTCTGTTCACATTTACTTAATTTCAGTTCAGTTCAGCTCCAATCAGTTCAGTTCAGTTCAGTTCAGTTCGGTTCCAATCAGTTCAGTTCAGTTCAGTTCGGTTCCAATCAGTTCAGTTCATTCAGTTCAGCTCTTATTTTCCCTCTCACATAAAATATTCATTTCAGCTCAGTTCAGTTCAGTTCAGTTCCAATCAGTTCAGTTCAGTTCAGTTCAGCTCCAATCAGTTCAGTTCAGTTCGGTTCAGTTCAGCTCAATTTAGTAAATATGAACAGGCCCTTAGTACATAGTTTATGTATGATGATAAATTTAAGGAATATAATAATAAATGCACCCCTTAGGTCTGCATATATATAAGAAGATTAAGAAAGAAAGACTAACATTAAAAGAGAAATAATCCTAGCCTGATCAACACATGATTTTGCCATAATTTTCAAGTTTATACTTGTACAATTGTAGGAAATATAATTGATGCATGCTTGCATACATGCCTAAGCCTTAAGGGATGTATATATCATACAAATACATGTTAATAATCTATACTTAGTATTTAAAAACACAAACCAAAATTGACACATGTCATCATTCTTTCTCACCTTTCTTTATTCATTCTCCCTCCTTATGTTTTCAAAGAAATTCTCTCTTCATCTCCCCCTTTATTTCTCAATAACTTTTATATTTTGTAATCTTTATTTTAATTCAATAACAAATTAAATTTCCTAAACCTTCTCCTCTTCTCATTATTCCATTTATCAATTCAATTTATTCACATTCATAATTCATTTCTTTAATTTGACCCCTTATCTTCCCCCTCTTCTTATATAAATACAAATTTTCAATAAAGATTTTTTCACACTCATTAAGTTTCAAAAACTAAAAAATTAGAGAAACGTCTCTCAAAATTCTATGTGAAATTTCTACAACAATGAGGATGATGATTGAAAAGGAAAATATTGAGGTGGCAAGAATACTATGGAAATTCCATAGGATGACATTTTTTGCGTGTCATGGGGCTTTAATTTTGAAGATATTAAGCGCAATATAAGAGACATATATTGGTAAAGACTAAAGAAGAATATCATGCCTTCACATTTGATGTAAAAATTGTAAAATTATATTAAGTGTTTGGTATTTACAAAGTAGTTTTTTATACAAATTGTTGATTAATATATCATGCGATAGAGATATGATTTTACGATTTTAAGCCATTTTTTCTACAACTATTAGTTTATTACCACTAATTCATAAAATATTATAATATGTCAAAAGACGATAAAATAAATTCATTCAAATAATTTGTAAAGGGGTTTTTTTTTTTTTGGTGACAAGATAATTTGTAAAGTTTCAAATAAATTTATAATTTAAGCATAACCCGTGCGTAGAACGGGTCCAATAGCTAGTTTAATTTAATAATTGTACCGCACTCTATATTAAATCAAATAATAATTTCTTATATATATATGTGCATGTGCTCCCTAACTATTTAGTGCAGTAAGTGATGAAGGATAATTAAGTCAAATTTGATCTACTAATATCATAATTAATGTGGGGGCATGTACAATTTCTGACCTTAATTAGCACTTCTTACGTTTATTTTAATAATTAATGAACACAGTTAGGGCTGCATTTTGCTATAAAAAGGCCATCATAAAGACATCTTAATGCCATAACCTCAAAGTAGCAAACTAAAGAGAGAAATAAATAACTTCGTAATTAAATTATCGAAAGATTTATTAAGTATTTCTAATAATAGCACATTATGGAGAAGATTAGGGTAGCTAATATAGCAAATTTGGGCATGACTATTTGTTGCATGGTCTTTTGCTTTAATGTGGCTAATGCCTCTGATCCTGGTCTTCTTCAAGACTTCTGTGTGAGTGCAACCGATCCTCAATCCGCAGGTATATATTACATTATCCACCAAAATAATACTCCGCATCGAAATATTGATTACGCTTTTCACATTCTTACTATATACGAAGTATATGTGTATGAATTATTTAATTTTTAGGTACAAGTTGTTACGAGTACACTTTTATGTCTTTACCCTACACGAAAGGACTATTTACCCACTAATTTACTCTGTACTTAATTACTTTTGCCAACTAGTTACCCTGAATACCCCCACTTTAACGTGGAAGATTTTATCAAGATATCTTGATAGTATCTCTGGTTTATAAATAATAGTACCTCTGTCTCTTAATACAATGCCTCTTTCTCTTTATTATGTGAGGAATAAATGCTCAAAAGAGGCATTGTATTAAGGGACGGAGGGAGTAATTCGAAAGAACATTTAAGAAACGAGGCCAGGTATGGTAGTATAAATGTATGTACATTAAATAATGCATGCATTCGAGGTTACAATATTAGCAAAAAATCATTTTATTGCTATTATTAATATTTTATCTAAATTGTGGGATTTTAAAATCTATTTAACCATCTAGGCCAATTATCTACTATGTGATAATATGTAAAAAATATACATATAAGTGCAAAGCACAAGGTATAATTTAAAAAAAGGTACTAAAAAATTACTCAATTTTGGTTTGACGATCACAATTTCAATTTTTAAAAGCCCTTATAAAAATTATCGATTAAACGTCTACAACAGAAGCAACCCAAGACAACGCCCGAGCTACTCACTAGTTTCAAATCAAAAATTGTATGTGAGGAGCTAATATTTTTTTTTTTTTTTTTTTTTTGTCTTTCTTTAATTAAATAGATTAGTTGTCCCATTATCTAAGAACTTTTTTTTTTTTCCATTTTTATGGGGGCCTAAAATGAAAATATTTGTGCCCTATTTAACATTTATATTCCCTCAATAATTTTAATATTACTACGTTTATGACTTGATTTTCATTCGATAGTTGTATTGTTTGTACTCCGTACAAGCCTTACTAGTTTATTTTCTAATATTCCGTACATGTTCATGATTTATTTATGCGTGTAATTTATTTTACAGTGTTTGTCAATGGGATATTCTGCAAAAATCCAAACGACGTCAAAGTGACTGATTTCTTGTTCAAAGGGTTTAACAAGCCTGGAAATACAAACAACCTTCAAGAAGCATCCGCCACGATAGTGGACGTTAACCTATTCCCGGCACTTAACACACTAGGAGTCACCATTGCTCGTGTCGACTTTGGGCCTTATGGCCTAAACACTCCTCATTTGCATCACCGTGGATCTGAGGCCTTCGCGGTGATAGAAGGAACCCTATACGCGGGTTTTGTCACATCCGATAACAAACTCTATGACACGGTAATTACCAAGGGGGATGTGATTGCGTTCCCCCAAGGTCTAATTCATTTCCAAATGAACATGGATAACACACATGCTTTTGCAATTGCTGCATTTGGTAGTCAGAACCCGGGAAGAATTAATGTTCCTAATAGTTTGTTTGGAACTTCACCGCAAATATTGGATGATGTTCTTACTAAGGGATTTCAGGTGAGTGTGATGGAGATCGAACGACTTCGAGCACAATTTAATAACACGTCCATAGATACAGGAAGATCCATTCTGAAGTTGCTATCTGAACGTTCTAATTAATAGCCATAATCCAAAACCTAAATAAGGTGTTTGTCCATCATATTATATCCTATCATTAGGCTGAATATAATGGATAATAATAATAATATTTCGTAATTACAAGTATAATAAGTATGTACTCAGTAAAAAAGTATGTACTCCGTAATACTTGTAATAATGTATGCAATGTGATGTTTTTTACTTGAGTTTGTCACCTACGTATGATTGTCTCTACATGCTATGTGTCTAGTGTCTTGTATGTTTCAATAATAGACCACATTTTGGTGGTTAAGTTTTCAATTCGCTATAAATTATTGCCTTTTTAGTTTTTTCTCGAGCTCTATTTATAAATTGGTGACTCTCTCTCAAAAAAAAAATAAAAAAATAAAAATAAAATGGTTACTCTTTTTTTTTTTTTTGGAAACAAATCAATTCACTTATAAAAAGTCATCCTCCGGCATCTACAAATGAAATCTAATCAACAAATACATAAATTTAAATCATAGTGGTGACTCTTTATTTACAGTTTTTAGTTTAGTCAAATACAATAAGTAAGAACAGAAATTAATCTTGTACTATTTATGAATATTACGTATGTAGTTAAAATTTTGAAAATATATATCTCGAATCAAATATCTAAAAGATTCCACACGATGATAACTATTTTTACGTGATTTAAATTGCTATAGCTATAAGGGCTTTAGTAACCTAGATAATGTTAAGTAAATGGATCTTGACGAGGGTTATCGATGCCTAGCTAGAAGACTAGAACATTAATTAACTATTGTCAAGGACGGCAAATCAACTTTAATTAGGTCAAACCCAAAATTGTGTAATTTAGAGTAATAGGACGTATAAGGTATAAGGTACGTGAAATACGAAATTTTCAATTATAATTTAATTTATCCAACACCTTTCATAGCTTTGTTGGCTTTAATATGGTTAATTGGTTATCACATAAATAAAATGTGCATCAACACACTATAATAACAACTCACCGGCTCACCCCATTAAAAAGGAATTATAATAGATAACATAGAATTCATTTAGATGAAAGAGTGTCCTTAATTAAACAATGAAAATAACAAATGCTACTTTATACTCCGTATATTCTTACCAATAATAAACCCCAACAATAAAAAGCATAGGTATGACTAGTTGTACAACTATTATTATGAGCGAGTCAATTTTATTTATTTATTTTTAATTAAAACGAGTTAATTTTAATTTATTGTCTTTTAAACTTTTTTTTCTTCCTTATTTTGAGTAGCAAGTCTTGCATCTATCTTACTTTTTTTTTTAAGGGAAACGCATCGAGCAAATTTATTACTCAAGGGACATTAAGTCCGAGAGTACATAGGGAGCAATTTCAGGAGGGCAATGATTAACCCAAACTTGTTCAACCCCAAAGGGCACAAGCCTAGCTAAGTCTTGCATCTATCTTACCTTGAAGGATCTTATTAGTTTTCAACTTTGATTAACCGAGAGATCCTTATCATTAACAGTATTTTAGACTTTGAATTTTCAAAATAAACAAAGAATTAAGCATAACTCAAATTATATTTTGCCAGCTTCCAACGGACAAGAAAAATTGGAACTTTTTTCACGGGGCTTAGCTACTATTGACATGAGGACACAATTAAACATATTTTGCAAAAAAAAATTCACAAAAGGAAACATCAGAATTGGAACAACAACAAAAGTAACAAGAAAGAAACCTTATAACAAAAAGGATATTTTGTGGAAAACCACTTTTTTTGCGAGAAACTACCTAATTAAAAAAATGTTGTAAGAAACTACCTTATAAAATGACAAATGTTGTAAGAGATTACCCTTGGTCGAAAAGTCATTGATGACTTTTATTTTTTGGCGTTATTCATGTCACGTACCAATTGAGGAAAAATGAGGGAAAGGGTAAATTAAAAGTCACGTGATTTGGTCAACGCCAGAAAATGAAAGTCAACGGTGACTTTCTGCCCAATGGTAGTCTCTTATAACATTTACCCTTTAGTAAGGTAGTTTCTTATAACATTTTTTTGATTAGGTAGTTTTTCGCAAAAAAAAAATTTGTTTTATAAGATAATTTTTCACAAAATGTCCTAACAAAAAACCACCAAACAATGCTAGAACTTTAAATTTATATGAGATATAAGTGTATATAAAAAAAATCTCTCAAATCTTATTCAGCCTTGATTTATCAATCAATAAAGCACAAACATATATCTATAGGAAGTCTCAACTCTGTAACATTAAAGCCTAAGAAACTACTCCCTCCGTTTCCAAAAAAAGGATTACGTTTGTCATTTTAAGCATTCCCTTTTAATGTTTTGTTTTTTTATTTTTAATTTTATTTTTTTTTTTTTACTGACTTCCAATGCAACTATATATTCCCATTATTTTTCTCAAAAAAAAAAAAATTATATTCCCATTATTTACTATTACTATTATTTTATTTTCTCTTTCGTTTAAGATAAATAAAATTTATGTAAGCTTACATTATTGAAAGAAATGTCAAATTCTAGAGAGTAACAGAGAACCAGAGAGTAGAGACTAGTGTGGGCATACCTGGGGAGGGAAGGAGGTCAGAATTGTAAAAGGAGATTACTTGTAAAAGATGGTCATGTGTTTGAACATTTTATTTCTTCACTAATTAAAAATTAAAAATAATGGTCAATGAAATGACCAACTCCCATATATGATATTCAATTCCTATGATTTTAAATTCACATACACTAATGAAGCCCGCACGGTTTGTTAGTATATTTTTTAAAAAATATTCATATTTATGTGATTAAAATTGTTATTATATTAGTTTTAAAATATTAGATAAAATTTCTAATCTCAAAAAATAATATTTTGTATTTAATTAATTTAAACTTTAAAATCTCATTGGTCAATTTTGCTTACGTGGCATTTGAATTATTTAGTTGTAACAGAAATTAATAATCTCTTATTTAACTGGCTACAACTTAAATTTATAATCTTACACAGCGCCCTAAGAAAATTAAATCCTACGTGGCTCTCTAAAAGCTCGGTGAAAAACTCCACTTTAAATATATATATATTAGATTAGATTATACATGGTCTCCAAAGCATACATACATATTTCACCAATTATATACTTTGTATGTCTTAAACTTTGTATCACGGAGTAATGCATATCATAAAAAATTGACATTTGACATCTGAATGATTAATGTTGTGAGGACCAAGTTAACCAAAATTGTAAACCGTTACACGTTGATGATGATTATCTGAAGTAGTGAAGCTTAGCCCTGAGTCTTAAGACCCAGGATGACATTATCATTTTTTGATTTTATGATCTTAAGACAAGACTTTGTTTATTTAATGCATTTAAAAAGCTAAGTCTTAACAAAATCTGAAGTGGAGTCTTGAAAACTCAAGACTCAACTTAAGACTCAACTCTATACACTATACACAGTGTTTTCCCTATATATACATCAAAACACGGTGTTTTGATAATAATTTTTTTTTTAGTTCTTTAAATACATTATAATTTATGTACATTTCTTTAAAAAAAAAAAATCTATGTACGTTGTTTTTAAAAAAAAATGTATGTACGTTGTTCCAATTTTTTTTTTTTTTTTTATAGATATGAACGTTGTTTTTAATTTTTTGTATACAAAAAATCATGTTGCTTGTTTTATGTTATCTTAATTGTGTACTTATCTTGTTGCAAAAAAAAAAATCATACATACCAATTATGATTTAACAACGTATGATTTCTTTCAAAAAAAAAAAAAAACGTTTGATGACAATTATCAATCAAATATATATTCAACGTTTATCAATTTAAATTATCCTATTTTTTTGTTATTGTTGGTTGGTTTTTAATATTTATCATGTATGTACCTAGTCATAATTAAACTACTCTATATATGTATTATAAAAGCTAAATGTCCTATTGATTTTATTATTATTTATTTGTCTTCTTTAAAAGCCTACCAAAAATATAAAGAACGTACAATATTATAGCTTTCTCTGAATATGGATCCCATTCAAAATTTTGATTTGCAATCTTTTATAAACTTGATTCAAAGCAATAAAAATCAAAATCTACTCTCACAGTCATTGCAAAATTCCCAACTCCCTGAATTTTCTAGCCAACAAGGGTTGGAACATATTGAGGTACAAACTCCTCCTACGACTACTCAAGGCCGAAAAAGAAAATCTACTCCCTGGACGATTAAAGATGATTTCAAAAAAAAATATTGAAATACATATGTTAAAAGACAAAAAAAAATTAATAAATATTTTAAATAAATCTAAAATAAGTCTTAGGATTGAAGAGATAAATCTGATTGAGTCTTAAGAAGTCTTAACATAATTAAAATTTAAAAAAATAATTAAATTTAATATAAAATCTGATGTGGAAATTAATTAAAATCTTAAGACCAGATGGGGCTAATCTTGCTCTTACGACTTTAAGAATATGAAGAATCAATAGAAGTTCATAACCCAAAATTAGAAAGAATAAAAGTCAACTGTCATACATTCATACTCGCTCTCCACGGGTCTTCAGTAAATAATCCACGTGCAAATTGATTTTTATATTAATTTTTATTTTTTTTTTAAGATTATCAGATTTATTTTCAATAATTTTATTTTCTTGTACAAGTGTTATATAATGCGACAAGTCAAATCAATGTTCAATTCAATATCCTCTTTCTTAATACCTTCCTTTAAAAAATTACTCCAATTTTTTTTAATTATTATTTTTAGGCTCATATTTGCTGAAATTAGATTATTATAATCAAATTTATCATTGACGAGTTAACAACTAAGCTACAAGTTACTTGAACAAATTATGTCGTACTCAAATACGAATGATCATCAAGAACCATAGAAAGTTCTGTTCAATATTGCACCATTGTTATAGTCAATTACATTGATTACATCTCATTGAATAAACAATTTTCTTGTTAAAAAAAAAAAATAAAATAAAATTCTGCGGTCTTTTGAAAAATGACTACTATATTATTTTAATAATATATAATATGATCGGTTCCTTTTCCACGTTATAAAACGGTCACAATTAGTCAATTACTCTTATAATATCTATAATGTAAATACAAATTTTGAAAATTTTAATTCAACATAAAATAAATATTTTTTGAGAAACTATAAAATAAGAATAATAATTACATAAATGAAACTAAAAATTTAGGACAATTTTCAAATGGCTACAATAAAATTGTGGCCATTGTAACTAAGTGAATCTTAGCCCTCCAATTTATAAAATTCATCCTACCCATCTAGTTGACTTAAAATATAATAAAAAGTCAATTTCTATGTACAAAAATCTATGTAGAACATTTAATCAAAATATAAGAACATCCGTATCCAAAAAAAATTACAATTAGTTATAAGATTTCGAATTAAAAAACTGATACGAAAAAGATTTCAACTTCTATTAATACTGTAAAATCTGATCACATGATAAAACCTATGGGCTATGGTATATATCTTATTGGATGATTTTTAATTTTTCTTTTTTTTTCTTCAAATAATTGGTTTCTATAAATTAGAGATTGACATATCTTACATTGATTATCTTCATCTTCTTCGCCTTTGTTTTTTTTTTTTTTTTTTTTTTTTTTTTTTCTGATTTTGTTTTATGCATCATGGAGGATGATTGATTTTTGTAAGGATTTTGTAATAATGTAGAGACTAGAGTACTACATACCGAGTATAGTTATTGTTGATAAACTAAAATTAAATGTTGGTTTTTAATGGATTGGAGAATCCTTTGAACTTAGAAATGGATGGTATAGACGTTAATGGCAAAGTTTAGTTTCAGAAACCGATCAAAAAACTGTTTTTTTTTTAATTATTATTTTAATCAATCTAGCTTTTTTTTTTATTTTATTATTATTTTTTAAAAATTTAATTTTTTATTAAGTTAAATGGATGGATGGACAAGATTGATCATTAAAAATAAAGGGTCGAGATTAAAACTAATTACAATAGCTACAATTTTATTGTAGCCATTGAATAGTCTTCCAAAAATTTAATAAATCAAAAAAAAGTTGATGATACTATTTAATACTACCATTAATAAAGTAATATAATTAATTACTTGGAAAAAAATATGTTAAGTATGAACTAAATAATCATTAAAACATCATGGTACTCATACTTTAAAAGACTATTGTAAGATTTTCAATTTTCTTATGGTTATTATTTGTGGTAAGAAAGCTAAGAACATTGTCTCAATATCAGTGAATTAATGGACCTTATTTTGGCCTTTTAGGAGCATGTTTTCATTGTTGTTAGACTTGTTACTCCTTAGTCCGTAGCATAATGGAGTACGAGGTACGACAGTGGTTCTTAGGATTCCTTTCCTGTTAACTATTAACGTACGAGTTATAGTAAGTTATTCAATTTTGAAGGCCGGTTATGATGATAACATTGAACTAGTACTTCGTATGTTTAATGAGATTATTTATTTTGTTACGACTTATATTATTCCTTAATTTATTATTCACACTTTAACATATTTTTACTACTCCGAACAACATAATTGTACTAGAATATACAATTACATTGTTAATTATGGTTCTGAGGCACACCCCACCATCAAAAGAATGAGATTACTTTATAAAAATACAATTTCGAATATTTCATTCCAAAACCATATGATAATGACAACAGAAAGAGTAACTTCTTATTAATCTGGTCTTATATATATACAAAATAGTATGTTTAATTCTAGTATATTTCTTTTATTAATGGGGTACACAAACAACGTTGATTTCATTTCCTATAGAATACATGTATATAGACCATTATTGCTTGCAGAATCGGTGTCGTATCATGCTTGTACTACATCAATTCGGTCTTTAGAAATTTCAAGGGCTTTGGAAAATATTTGAGAAGAAAATAGCACATAATATAGGCGTTTTGCGTGGACAAGATGTTGGAATTGGACCAAATGATGGCAAATCATTGCATTAAATGTGCTTTTCCATGAATTTCAAAAACGAGTATAAATTTTCAAACAAAACAAATAAGTATTGTGCTACGTATTAATTTTACCAATTTGATTGGACTTACATCAATTTCCCATTCAAGGTGTAACTAGTGTATTCTTCAAAAAAAAAAAAAAAAAAAAAAAAAAAAAAAAAAAAAAAGGTGTAACCAGCGTAGGCGCGCACATACTTCGTATATAACTAGCCACTTATAAACACTCCATGTGTTAGGTTCCAAACAATTTAATTTATTAAAATATACTTGATCATAATGATTTTAATGAGATTTATCGATAATTAATCAATTGTCAAGTACTTACAAAAGTTACAAGTTAATCCATCCTTCAATTTATGTATAGATATAGCTGTGATTTTCATTAATTTAACCTGGAGATATGCACAAAAAGTATGACGAATATATTATCGAATTCAAACAACAAATTGTCAAATTAGGTCATCAAAGGAGTACATATATAAAATTAATATTTGAATGCATAGCAAACAAATAATCATTTGGGTGTGCGGCTCAACTCATCACGCACCTCCCTTCCAAATATAAAGAAATAAATTATTTAAAAGTAATATTCAATTCAAAAGTGCATGTATGTAGAATTATTAAGTAATTTTCAGCATCTTATGCATATATTCGTCACCTTTACTTCCTTAATAATATCATCTCATTTTCAATTGTAAGGATAACCTAACGATAAATGTTAATTAGATACATCCTCACGAAATTAATTAATAAAAGTAGAACCAAAAAGTTGGAGTTGAATAAATTTAGTAAGATCAACGGGTATATTCAAAATTTATATACTATATAGTAATTAGAAATGTACACCCTTATTATCAAATATATCACCATCCTAAATAACTTATTTGGAAGAATCTTTATAAAATTAGCTTAAGATTATAGGTTACCTATCCAATATAAATTAACATAAATTAATTGGTGATTCGTTAATTTTATAACCAAGGTTGGTGTTATCCAACTCATTTATCAACAAAATATATCAACAAGTATTATTTGTGCTTCCTTCTTAGAATATATATCTAATTAATTAGGTACCTTCTATTAGGTGAAATTACTAATTATGTAGTGACACACAATGTTTTTAAGTTAGTGTCTTTTTGAACAAAAAAGCTTCCTTTAGAAAAAGTCATGCATAAGAGTTAATGTAGTAGATCTAGATATTGTGATAGAAAAAGGTCCGATGTATAAAATAGTAACAATAGCACGATACACTTTACCTAGGAGTAATTTGTTTGTATTACTAGTTTATTTTTAATTTGGAAGAATGTCAAATTAAAGTAGTGTGAAAGACAAAATTGGAAGAAAGTTGAATTTTGGGTCTCAAATTTGCACAAAACAAGTCTCAGAAAATCTATCACACCAAATGAATTAGTGCAGCACATGACATTGTATCTATATTCGATCTCATGGATTTGAACGGTTAAAAATACTACGAACTACTTAACTAACTAATTAATTCATACTTTTTGTATCACAAATCATTTCGTAACTTTTATTGAGTAAAAGATACGAGTAGTAGGTTTTCAATTAAAGGGTAAGTTAGATGCAAATTCGGGTGCATTTCACCTAGATAAATCAACAAGGTTAATAATGAGACGATCAAGTACAAAATTACAAACGGCGGTGGAAATTATGGTGCATGCTAACACACACATGCATGTACATGTTACACATTATCATGGTAAATTAAATTTGTTGTACCATGCACCATGCATATATTGTCCATATATACAGTAATATCACATTTTCACTTTATTTTTTTTATTGCTTGTAATTATCCAAATGAGCAAATAATACTCATATAAAAGGTCATATAAATTACGGCTATTTCACCAAATGCCCCTGAGTAATTTTTTTATTCACCAAATACCCATAAACATTTTCAAATTCACCATATACACTTAAGTTTCACACAAATGTCACGAAATGCCCTTAATGACTAACAGCGGTTAACTCTGTTAGTCATTAAGGCTAATTATGCCACGTGGCATGTTCTAATTGGTTCATTTGTTATAATTATTTTAATTAACAAAAAAAAAGATTAAAAAAAAAAATTTAAAAACCCAAACCAGCCACTCTCCCCACCACACCACCACCCCCACGCCAACAACCCAGCCCCTTGCCCCCCACCCCCACCGACGACACCGACACCAGCAGGCAGCAGCCACTCCCCTCCCCATCGCCGCCCTTCTTCTTCCTGAAACCATCTTCCCCCCACCCTAAAACCCCACCCACAAATCGAACGAACCTCTCTCTCCTCGCGACGCCCCAACAGTGCCCAGCGAGCGCCCAACCAGCCCCTAAAGCCCATCCCTTGCGCCGGCGAAGCTACTTCAACCCTCGCCCTACCATCTCCACCCACTTCCCCCCCTTAAACCACCATCCTCGACACCTAAAATCGAAATCCCCAAAATTGAAATCCCTAAAATAGAAACCCTAGATTTCGATTTTAGGGGATTTTAATTTAGGATTCTGTCGTGGTGGTTGAAAGGGTGGAGTTTGGGGTGGTGGTTTTTGGCTAAGGTAGGCGGCGACGACGTAGGGGATGGACCTGGTTGCGGGAGAATTTGGGAGTTTGGAACGGGAGTTTCGGGGTGGTTTGTTGCGAATTTGGGAGTTTGGAAACGGGGGTTTCGGGGTGGATTGTTGCCGGAGAAGGGGTTTCGGGTCAGGTGGCTTGTCGAGGATGTGTGGCACCGGCACGGTGGGGAGGCTGGTAGGCTGGCGGTTTAGGGGAAGTGGATGGGCTGTTGTTTGGTGGTTGACGGAAGGTGGCTGGGCTGGTGTTAAAGGTGGTTTTTTTTTTTAAAAAAAAAAAAATTAACTAATTAAATAATTAAAAAAATAACCTATCAAATGTCGCCACGTGGCAAATTTAGCCTTAATGACTAACAGAGTTAACCGCCATTAGTCATTAAGGGCATTTCGTGACATTTGTGTGAAACTTAAGTGTATATGGTGAATTTGAAAACGTTTATGGGTATTTGGTGAATAAAAAAATTACTCAGGGGCATTTGGTGAAATAGCCGTATAAATTATTGTATCTTTTTTTTTGACAGAAAATTATTGTATCTTTAACTTACCTTGTGTGCACTATAAATGATGTACGAAGTGCAACAGTATATACAACCTTGACATATCAACACTTAGGACCACGATAAACACAACACAATAGAGACTAACTGTTTACAAAGTACTCCGTAATTAATTAATAACGTGTTTAATTGCTTGACCGAAAGCCTAAGTCGTACTTTTCGAAGATGGGCAACAGATCAAACCTACATGTACCGTGAGATAGATGTGGGACGGCTGCGTCCAAGTTAATTGATACATCGCTTTCTAAGACTCATCTTAATTTTCGTTCGTTGATGACGTCGTTGGATATGCATGCAATGCTGAACGATTCTTAGTAAACAGTTGCGCATTGTTGGCCTATAAATAGCCTGTTATTGTTCTTGTTATCACATCAAAACTTGTCTAAAACAAATTAATCACCTACCCTTTATACAATAATAAACAAATCACTTAATTTTTTTTCCAATCTTTAATTTGATTAATACGTTTGTGTATTTTCTTATATAAGTAATTACGTTGAATGGAGATGAATAATCATACGGCTTTGTTCATGGTCGTTGCATTGTTGAGTATTACTACTCATTTTTATTTTGCCAATGCAGCTGATCCTTCTTTGCTTCAGGATTTTTGTGTGGGTACGAACGACCCTAATGCCTCAGGTTCGTTTTCTTATTTTTTCGATTTTATTGTTTGATTTTTTCAATTATTTACTATGGCAAAATCGGATCTTATATAAGGTAGACTATATATTGTAATTCCTTATTGTTTTTCTAATCATTTAGCTATTGTTTTTTTTATTATAAAGTAGGAACGACTTTTTACTTTTTTGGGATAATATATCCACGCTACTAATAACTAATTATGGATTAGTTTGTTATACGTAATATGAATGATTGGGGTTATTTTTTATTTAACCATGCATTACTAATACATGTGTTTAAGAAATGTCACTATAGAGTAATAATCTAGTGAAAGACGTTTTGATTTTTAGTAATCGTTTGATGTAGTTGGTTGATCTCTCTATTCTCTAAGAATTTTAATAATTGATGGAATTGTTGCAAAAACTATATGGTTTTCACGTACTGTTCTTGAAAGTTAATGATATATGGTTTGATATATAGCTAGACTTTTCTCGAAGAATTTTTCTTATTTAATTATCTAAAATAACAAAATTAAAAATAATGGATGAAAACACTTATGCCAGCAAAATCTAAATAAATAATTAATTGTTCCTTCTATTTTAGTATAACTTGTCCTTTTCATTATTATAGACAAAGTTTGAACAATACAATTTTGTTTAAAATATTTTTAGGTGTCAAAAGGACATTACTCTTAAATATGAATCAGTTTCTTTCAAAAAAAAAAAAAAAAAAAGAAAAAAATTCATATTATCTATAACATATATTTTGAATTGAATAACCGTGAAGCTAAAGTTTGACCTTAAAATTTAAAATTACTTACTAATTATTTGACATCATTATTTACTTTATTAGATTTATTTATTTATCAGAAAGAATAAGTTCTAGTTCATACAAATTAACCATTGTAATACCCAGCTGAATAAGCTAATATATAAATAAATTAACTGTAATATAGAGTATTAAATATGATATCTAAACTTAAGAATTTTATAGCTTAAAATGTTTTGATGTAAAAAAATTCTAAGCTAACTATATGTTTTGTTTTGTTTTTTCTCAGTCTTTGTAAATGGAAAGTTTTGCAAGAATCCAAAAGATGTGGAAATAGAAGATTTCATACACAAAGGGTTTCACATTCGAGGAGACACAAACAACACTCTAGGAGCAGAAGCCACACTAGTAGACGTGAATAAATTCCCAGCACTTAACACACTAGGCGTAGCCCTGGCTCGCGTAGACTTTGCACCCTTTGGCCTAAACACCCCTCATTTGCACCCTCGTGGCTCAGAGATCTTCGCGGTGCTAGAGGGAACTGTATATGCCGGTATTGTTACAACCGATTACAAACTTTATGACACGGTGTTGAAAAAGGGTGACATGATTGTTTTCCCTCAAGGTCTAATTCACTTCCAACTAAATCTTGGTAAAACAAAAGCCTTTGCCGTTGCCTCTTTTGGAAGCCAAAACCCTGGCCGAGTTAACATTGCTGATGGTGTGTTTGGAACAAAGCCGCGTATTTTGGATGATGTTCTTACCAAGGGTTTTCAAGTGGATGAGACCGTGATTGAACGACTTCGAGCTCAGTTTTTGAGTAAGAACTTATCAACCAGCACCGGAAGATCTATTCTTAAGCTGTTGGCTCAAGATTATTAGGCTGAGGATACGTACTAATTAATTTTATCAAAATTAATTTCGTACGTAATATGATCAAGATTCATGCATTGTAGCCAGCTTTAGACCACAAATAAACTTCTTATCAAGATATGATTATACTTCGCATTATTATTTGTGTGGTTTGGATTAATCTAGGGTTTTATTCCTTTATGTTTGGCTTAGCTTGGCTTTCTGTTGTTTAAATAAATTAAAGGAATTTAGCATTATTCTGTTGTAGGTTCAGTTTAGTTTCGAAGTGTATTGTAATTCATCAAACATCTTCTTCTTTTTTTTTTTTTTTTTTTTTTTTTTTTTTTTTTTTTTTTTTTTTACAACATGTTTATTTTGAATAAAGAACTAGTCTTTGATCCATGATATATGCTGAATATTTATTATTGCTAAGCTTATTGTTTAATTTTATACATCGTATACTGAACTGAAATGAATATTTTATAAGAGAAGGAAATTAGGAGCTGAACTGAACTGAACTGAACTGAACTTATTAGAGCTAACTGAACTGAAAATAAACGTATGAGAACAGGCCCTAATATTTAAACAAATAGTTCAAGGTATATGTATAATTAGTAACCTTTAAAAATATTATTGGTAAAAACTTTCTAAGGCTCTAAGGTTTAACGAATTTTAAAAGTGCCTAAATTACTAATTATGGAAAGAGAAAAACAAGAAATAATCCTATAAAAATTAACACATTCCGATCCCCATTTTACATCACTTTATTAATTACTCGTATTGTTGTGTTTAGGTTATATTTATTTAATATTTCATGTAGCAGTTACCGACAATGAGAAAAAAAAATACTCAATGTTAAAATTCTACGAAGTAATTAATAAAATGCATGCATGCATGCATGGCAAGTTTCTTCGGAATATTAAATTTTACTCCGTACTTGAAATAACGACATTAAATTATCTCACCTGCATATCATGAACCATGCATGTTCTCCTCCAACTACATTATATCCCTACCTTATTTAAAAGTTTAACCAAGCGCCTATAAATAGTAAATATTATGTCAACTATTCCCCCATTTATGCATGTGAATCACAACATTTTTTTCTTTTTATATTTTACAGCATGTGGTAGGTTTTTTTTTTTTTTTTTTTCATTCCTACTCCCTCCGTCCCAAAAAGAACGACCCATTTGGGTTGATTACGCGGGTATTAAGAAAGTTAAGTAAAAAGAAGTAAAAATATATTGGAAAGATAAATTTACATAGGGTTTGTAAAAAAATAGAGAAAGAAAGTAATAAAATGGGTCATTCTTTTTGGGGACAAAGTTTTTATATGGGGAAGCTAATTTTGCACAAATATTGTTGCAAATTAGTGGGTGTTTTAATGCAAATGGGTCATTCTTTTTAGGGACAAAGTTTTGGCCAAATGGGTCGTTCTTTTTGCGACGGAGGGAGTACCTTTTACAAAGTTTGAGACAATTCTTATGAATAGTGTTTAAATAATTAAACCCTTTAAAATATTTATCTACTTATATGCCTTAATTAATGTTAGTTGACTCTTTTATTGAATTCTTAAAATAGTGTGCTGATGATATTTATATCATACCCCTAAATTTTTTTGTTTAAATATTTTCCCTCATTAATGTTACCAACAACTTAAGTGGTGACATAATATTAATCTGAAATAGATAATCGATCAGACATGGCTAGCTATGCGTCTTGAACATGCGCATTAGCCACCCTAGTATTCTAAAAAAAAGTATTGATTAAAAACCTAATTTTTGTACTTGTATTTAGTTCATATATGGCTAAAGGCCATTTAAAGGATTTTTCTTAAATTCTTCAGTAATTTATACAATTGTATTCAGAACAAAAGCTTCTCTTATGAATACTATGCATCATGTTCGAAATTGGTAAAATAATATGCCAAAATTTATAATTTCAATTTTCAAATAGCAATATTATCAAAACACAAATTTAGCTAATAATTCCTTCATTCCTTTTTTTTACCTTCCTACTTTTCGCTTTAATTTGTTTGATCTTTTTATATTTTCCTACTTTTTCTTTGTTAGCTTTTATATGGTAAAGAAATTAAAATTTTCACTTCTACTCATATCACCGTCTTTTCCCCAGTCCCCACTATATATATGGTCCATGTACATAAAACTATATAATAGTACTAATGTTTCTAAACAGCTTTCTCTCTTCCCTACTTAAAAGTACTTTAATTCGATATAAATATTCTAATTTTCGCATTAAATTAATTGGTATAGTAATTTTACAGAAGCGTACCTAATTCCATGAGTATTTGGTTGAATCTCTTTATTGATTATGTGGCTTAAAGCATATACATACACTAGGTTTTTCTCTCTATATTGCTAGAATGTATTTGAGAATATTAATATATGGTATGCGTAATGTGTTACCATACACTAGGGAACATACATAACCCTATACGTTTATTTATATAGCTCTTTTACTAATCCACCCGTCATATTTTTGAAAAGGCTAGATGGCCACAACACATATATATAAGACTGAACCCACACTTTAATTTATATGTAATAACTAATAAGGACGTGTATTAGCTCAATAATAATACTCGTAATAATAATAATAATAATTACTTAATTAATTTGATTGGATCATCACTTTAATTTTAATTTGGGTCAAACTATATGATAGCAAATTAATACGGATTAGAGTACAATTATATACTTGTATTGTAAACGCATAAATTAAAATTGTATATAGATCCATATATTTCTTAGATGTCTATATCAATTCATTAATTAACTCTTGTTTTGTTCTCGGGCAGTAGAATGTGTAATTGTAAGGTAGCTTCTAAATTATTGTCTTTATTTTTTGACAAAACAATTATAAATTACGAGAATTTGTAACTGGCCGAAATGACAACTTGCAACCGGAATTGACATCCATTATAATCAAATCTGATCAGATTTGTACTCTAAATTTGGTTATAATATTACATAATCCCCACATTTAAATAGCTGTAACATTTTCTCCAATAATTGTTGGGTGATTGTCCAACATTATTGAGGAGGGAAAAGAATTTACTTGTTTAATATTGACTTTTGGTATATTATATAGATTAATAAGGCTCTCATTTCACCTTAATTTCGCTGAGCTGAAATTAATTTTGCCGAGTTGAAATTAATTTTACTAAATTGAAATTATTTTTGACATGTTTTTGGCACTTGAATAAGGTAAAAGTGATCACCAAAACCCTCTAAAGAACATGTTTTTAGCACGAAAAATCGAACATATTTATTTAGAACGTTAGATTTAATGGTATGGTGGTGAAATCTTTTTTTTTTTTTTTTTTTTGGATGGCATTTTAAAATTAATTTTTTTGTGGTAATTTTAAAAAGTAGGTTATTTGTGGGTGGTAAAATACAAATCCAATGGTAGTGGTGAGAAGGTTCGTAACATTAACTATTGTGATCAAAAGTTGCTATGTGATGATCGATAGATGGAAAGTCCGAGTTATACACATGTATAGAGAAGGAAATCAAGCGGCGGATTGGTTGACCAACTGCAGCTAGGGGTGAACATGGTCTGGTTTGGTGCGGTTTGAGTCTAAACCAAACCAAACCGCAAAATACGGTTTGGTCAATTTTCCAAACCAAACCAAACCATATTAGTATTGAAACCAAACCAAACCGTAATAATGCGGTTTGGTTTGCGGTTTATGATGAGACGACATTTTTTCCTAAAAAATTGTCAAATATTAATAAATTTATAATAAAGTTTAAATAATTAGCCCAAAGGGATTAAATTTTACTACAAAGTTTTAATAAAAATAACAACCAACTAATCAAGTACTAAGTGCTAACACAATAAGAGCAATATGAGTTATATAACCTATTGAATTTTAAGTATTGATATTTGAGAATAAGTATAGAGTATAGTAGTATACTGACCGTATAGTCTTCTAATGATTTTTCATTTTTTTTTTGTTTTTAAATTTTTTTTATAATATATAATAACTATTTTAATTTAATTAAAAATTATAAAAATATTAAAATGCGGTTTACTGGTCTACGGTTTGGTTTGGTTTGGTTTATAATTTTCGAAAAACCAAACCAAACCGCAAACCATATTTTTCCAAACCGTAAACCAACCAAACTGCTAAAATGCGGTTTGGTCTGGTTTGGTTACGGTCCACACCAAACTGTGTACAGCCCTAACTGCAGCGTCTCTCAAGACACACAACTTAATATCATAAATTAAACTTTGTTCTAGATGAGCTTGGGAAGATCTTGCAAGAGGATGCTAGGGGGGTCTGACTTCCTCGTTTAGTTCCTCCTTAGTTGTTTTTGTTTAAGTAGTGGTAGTTTAGTGTGGTTGTTGCTTGTTATTTTTGCTTTTCTTTTGTTCTGTTTTGCTGATTGTTTTCTTGTCTTTGGAAGCTTTTCCTCATTTGAATCAAAAAAATAAAAATATCCCGATTTTTTTTTTCTTTTGAAAAGTAAGATACATTGAGGAGTTTAGGTACGTCTTCTCGTAAGACCGTGACCCAAGCTGTCAAGGAGCAAAAAATTAAAAAAATTTACTATTTAAAAATGGTTCTATATCTTGATGAGTCGGAGTAGTGTAGCCGAGAGAGGCAACATAGTCTGCTGCCGATTGCCTTCCTGAAAGATGTGTCTTGCATGAAAATTCGTAAAAGAATCCAAAATAGCCTTGCCATCCGCCATAAGAAGCTGAAGTTTCCATGGACAGCTGAAATGAGTCTACAAAATATTAATAACAGTAAGATTATCGCCTTCAATAAGTATATCATAAATATTAAATTCCCTAGAAAGAAGGAGGCCATTTCGAAGGGCAATAGCTTTGGCAAAGAAGGCCAAACAAGAACCTAAATTATAAGTTCGACTGGTAACATGATTCCCCGGGTGATTCTGAATGGCCACACTTGCAGTAGCAGCATTTTGATAGGAAGAACAATCAAAATTAAGTTTACAAAAGCCGAAAGGAGGTGGAGAACATGAGACAATAGGTGGAGGCTAGGGAAAGGAGGAGGTGGCGGTAGAGGTAAAAATATCCCCGATTAATTATTTATAACAATCTTTTTCCTAATCATTCAAAAGAGAAAAAGGTACGTACTATAAACAAAGCTCAACAAGATAATATAATCGAGATATATTATTGGGTAAACATTGAGACAGAGGTAGTACAAGTAAATTTCAAAAATATTGGTTCTCAACCAACCATACTTAAAGTCGTGTTTAATTTAATGTTGCACATTAGGTTAGAAATTTATTGACGTCCTTGAAATGGCTAAGATTTTTGTTTGGATGGTGTTTTCACTCTTACCCACTTAATCATGTCTAAAACGCAAGGCAAGGAGTTCTTGGTTGAGGAGGTCTCTGAGCAATTGAGGACCATCATTTTCTTTATGACTTCGGCCCAATATAAACTTAGTGACTTGATTTTCTTATGTACTTTGTTGTGATTTTATTAGTCGAGACTCGAAAGTAATATCAAAATTATACTCTCTTCGTTTCTTTCGAATTGTCTCAATTGCTTTTTTATTTTTTTTGTACAGTTTTAAATTATACTACTTCATATATATATATATATATATATATATATATATATAGGGGTGAGCAAAAATTCAGGGTACCCTGATATGGAACCGGAACCTGTTCGGAACCGCAGGTTCCAAACCCAGAACCTGTTGATCAGGTTCCGGTTCCGGGTAATAAAATTAGGAACCTGTTGCAACAGGTTCCGGTTCCGGGTAATAAAATTTTGGACCTAGAACCTATAGGGTACCTTGTTAGTACATGTTCCCTATAGGGTACATGAAACCGGAACCTATATGGTATTAAATATTTTAGACAATTAGTGTTGGTTTGTTATATTTGAAGTAGTTTACTAAAGTTGTAAGCTTTTATTGTGAACATCCATTTTTAAAAATATAGAATTGCCACAATTTATCAAGTAACTATTAAGCTTACTTTGAAAGGCAGGGTACCCTGTTTAGGAACCGGAACCTGCAAGTTCCGGTTCTGGTTCCCAATTCTTAGGAACTTGTTGCAACAGGTTCCGGTTCCTATTTTTAGGAACCTGTTGCAATAGGTTCCGGTTCCGGGTACTGATATTTTTACAAGGTACCCTGCTACGCTCACCCCTATATATATATATATATATATATATATATATATATATATATATATATATATATATATACTTTGTTCTCAAAAAAAAATATAGTTGGTACTTTAATATCAATTTCGAGACGAATTTAACAAGATTTCACATGTCAATACTTTTACTTATATTAATTTGGATGGTAAGAGAATTATTAACATAATAATCCCTCCATCCCTAAATTACATTCTTCTTTCTCTCTATTATGTGAGGAATAAATGCTAAAAAGGGGAATGTAAAGGGACGGATGGAGTATTTATTTTGAAATAAAAAGTAATATTTAATTTAAAAATAATTAATAATACTCGTATAATAATGAGTATGGTGTATGTCGTACCACTATGAACATATGGTATCAAAGGTGGTATTGGGCTTAGCACATATGGAGTATTATTTTGCACACATCACTAATAATTAAGATTATTTTAAGTCAATTTTGCTAAAAAGAACAAAGGAGTACATACGTATCATATATATAATCATCATTTTCAATTTGCAGTGCATCAATTTCATACTAATTAAATACAGTCCAATAAATGCCTATAATTACATTTTGTACTCCTATTACAAATTCATAGTCTTATATTCATTTATGGTGATTATTATGTAATAAATACTCCTGCGCCTCCGAACGAAAAGCGCAACACTATGACTTTTTGCCACACTAAGGGCTTGTTCTAATTTACAGAACTGAGCTGAACTAAACTGAACTAATTAAATTGAGCTGAAATAAACTGAAATTAAACTGAAGAGAATAGGTCCTAAATACATATTCCACTACAACCAAGTTATTTATTAAGGCTCTGTTAGATTTAACATTCTTAATTAATTAGGTTTATATAAAAAAAAAAAAACCTGAAATATGACAAAACAAGTCTAGATATATTACATATATATGTTAAGATTGAAATAAGTTGTTATGTTTCAACTAGAGGTCGTATAATTTATAGTTTACGCAAACAATTATCATAATAAGTTGAACCAAACAAACTAATGACAAATGTTTTTACATATGATATTCGAAACACACTTTTTACAATTTTTAATCAATTGCAACATTGTTCATTTTACGATTGTCAATGCATACTTTTTATTTTCAAGTAAGTAAGAACGTCCTACATATGTTAATAATTGATGCAGTTAGTAATGCATAACATATTAACGTTAATCATCATTATTTTCAATGCATCACTAGTAGGGATGGCAACGGGTCGGACTCGGAGCAGATTATACTAAATTCGACTCCGACCCTACAGGAAGTCAGAGGCTAAATCTGACTCCGACTCTGATCCGACTCCAAGATCTGACCTCTGACTCGATCCGACTCGACTCGAGTTTTTTTTATTATTATTATTCAATATACTTTGAGAAATTGGGCAATTTGGGCTTGCAACCCACACCCACTGCCACCATGACCCACACTAAAATCCACAATCCATCGGAGTTGGAGTCGGATAATCCGTCAGAGTCCGACATTTGTCGGAGTCGGATTTTTGTAGGATCTGACTCCGACCCTCCTCCAACTCGGAGTCGGATTATTTTAATGGAGTTGGACTGGGATTACCTTTTTCTCGGACTCGGAGTGGATTTTTTTTTCTTCGGGTCGGGACGGAATAGGGTCGGATCCGGATTGGATTGCCATCCCTGATCACCAGGCCAAAATACCTAATCGAATTAGAGTGTTCATTATTTTTAATACATCACCAAGCCAAAATAGCGTGTTTGCATAGTGCAAAACTAAAGTATGGATTTTTTTTTTTGACAAAAGAACTTACAAACAAACAACAAAGAAACTAAAAACGGAAACAAAGTAAATCACGCCGACGCGCCTTTCCTGCCAAACAGTGAGCTTGAGCAACCATAGACCTTGGAACCTTCTGAATATGACACACAACCAAAGCACCAATAACTTCCAAAATCTCTTGCTGAATCCAACATACAGAAATATCTTTGAGAAACTGAGATCGAAGCAGATCCACCACTGAAGAACAATCAGTAAAAATTTGTAAAGAGGAATACCCACGCCGCCTGGCATGGCGTAAAGCAAACAGACAAGCCATTAGTTCAGCCTGTAACGCAGAATTAGAGTTACAAGCCTGCGCCCCACCCCCGAGTTGAACATCAGAAGCCAGATCCAAGAATACCCATTCAGTACCCGCATTATGACTGGCAGAACTCCAGGCCCCATCAAAAGTAAGGCTGACAGAACAGGCATCCGACGCATTCCCTCGAAGAACTGCAGAAGATATATTACAAGAAAACCCAGGAGGAAATGCAGGCGTAATATTAATATCACATCTGAACGACCTAGCCTCAGAACACCTATCCACCCAACTAGAAGCTAGATCCATAATACAATCAGGGGAAGAAACTGCAGAACGAAATCTCATAGAGTTCCGAGTAAGCCATAGGGCCCATAACAAACTAAAAAAACGATCTAACATCAACCAGTCCTTATCATGAAGAAACTTAGAAAGAACCTCAGGAAACCACTCTTCAAAAGGCTGTTCTGGGGACATATTCAAGGCCGATCCACAAGGCCGGTTCTCCCATAAACTCCGAGTAAAAGGACAATCTCGGAAAAGATGAGAAAAAGTCTCCATATCCTTATGACAAAACCCACATTTGGAATCCACGGGCAAACCCTTCCGAGCAAGCAACGAAGCAGAAGGCAATGCATTATGGATAATCTTCCAAGCAAACATTTTCTACCTTGGAAATAAAGGGGAAGCCCAAAAATGCCTCCACCAACTTGAGTCAAGAACTAAAGGTGATCGGTGATCCCCATTCTCATAACACAAGGAGCACATATACGCAGTCTTCGTGGAGAACATCCCGTCCCTAGTAAATTTCCAATAAACAAAATCATCAATTCTTTCCTTAGGCCGTTCAAGGCCCAAAATAAGGCCAGCAGTACGGGGAGGAAACAACCGATGAATCAAACTCGTTTTCCATGCGTTCGAACGCACATTAATCAAATCAGAAACAAAGGATGGGACACCCATCCTGTTCACAGAATCCTTAAACTGAACGTGAACCCCAGGCACCCAACTATCATCAAGAATACTAATGTTGGTACCAGACCCCACTTTCCACACCAAACCATGATAAAGGGTTTGAAAACCCTGTAACACACTACGACAACCCCAAGACGGTCTGACCGTCTTGGCAGTGCCATGAGAAGCCAGCAAAGACGGATACTTTGCTCGATACACCTTGGAAACAAGCAGTTGAGGATTATGCATAAGTCGCCAAGACTGCTTAGCCAGGAGAGCAGCATTAAAACAACTAAATTTTCGAATACCCAAACCTCCCAGCCCCCGAGGCAAATAAAGAGCAGAACAAGGAGATAACGTTATCCCCTTAGAGGAAGGAGAAGAGCGCCACCAAAAACGAGCTAAGAGATTATCAAGTCGATTACAAACCGTAGAAGGCACTTTAAACACAGAGAGGATATGGTTGAAGGAAGCAACACATATAGAATTGATAATAACCAACTTCGCAGCCGCTGAAAGGTGCAAAGAAGCAAAGGATGAAAGGCGCTGAACAAGTTTATCAACCATAGGCTGGAAAACCTGACACTTCCCCCTGCCCATATCAACAGGCATGCCCAGATAAGTACCTAAGGAGCTCCTAGAATCCATACACAACACAGAAGCCAAATAATCCCTATAATCCAATGGAGTATTAGAACTGAACTTTACAAACGATTTTTGGAGATTAACCATTTGGCCCGAGACAGAACAGAATTTGTTAATGACAGCCATCAAATTGTCGCAAGCAGAAGGCGAAACTCGGAATAAAAGCAAGGCATCATCAGCAAAGAAAAGATGGGAGATAGGTGGGGCCTTACGGGAAATCTGAAGTCCTCGAACTAAACCAGAAGCCTCGGCACGACTAATCATTAAAGAAAAAATCTCCATACAAAGAACAAAAAGATACGGGGAAAGAGGGTCCCCCTGTCTGAGGCCGTAACGAGGAAGTAAAGTCTTTGACGGACAACCATTAACCAAGACCTGGTAGGAAACCGTTGTAACACATTGCTGAATTATATGAACCCAATATGGAGGGAAACCAAAAGCTCGTAAAACTTGCCACAAGAACTCCCAATTAACCCTATCATAAGCCTTATTCATGTCCAACTTAAGCGCCGCTGAACAGAGTTTAGAAGCCGAGGAATTCATATAGGAAAGAAGTTCATGAGCAAGCAGACTGTTGTCCGACATTAACCTACCAGGAACAAAGGCACTCTGAGATCCTGAAATCAAAGAAGGCAAAAATCTCCGAAGGCGATTCGTTAAACATTTAGCAATACATTTATAAAGAACATTGCAGAGACCAATAGGACGGAACTGAGAAGGCTCCTCTGGGTGATCCACCTTAGGCAGTAAAATCAAAAAGGTACGGTTCCATTCCTTAAGAAGATAACCATGGGCAAAAAATAACTGAATGGCCTCCGTCATTGAGGTACCAACCACTGACCAATGGGTCTTAAAGAAGGCTGCAGTATACCCATCCGGGCCTGGAGATTTGTCATCACCAATATGGAACATAGCATCTTTAATTTCCATATCAGAAAAAGGTAACATAAGCTCCTGACAAGCAGAGGAAGACAGACTGGGAAGCTTTAAATCTTCCCAGTCGAGGACCGGAATTTCAGCGGAAGGGGCATGACATTGGTAAAGGTTCGAAAAGTGATCAGTTAACATTAGCGAGATTCCAGCCGGATCTGATACCTAATTACCCAAAACATCTTTCAAGTTGATTATCTTATTGCGTTGTTTACGAGCCTGTACCGAAGCAAACAAAAATCGAGTCGGAGCCTCACCCAATGCATCCCATTTTACCTTGGCTCGTTGTTTCCAATAAAGAAATTCAACTTGGGCTTGATCTAAAACCTCCTTTCTTGTTGAAATAAAACTCATACGATTTGACTCGGTAGTCAAAGGACTAGATAAAGAGCAAATGGAAGTCTCTATCTTCCTCCAGTCAATACCCCGCGATTTCTTATGAGCAACACACCAGGCCAATAACAAACGACGAATAAAATCCAATTGACGAAAAACCGAAAACATCTTAGACCCTTGGGCATTAGCTTGCCAATTGGTACCAATCAGCAAGGAAACTTCCCGAAATAACAAACACCAATTCTCAATCCTATAAGGACGCTTCCTAGTTGAAATAACTGGACTATCACGTAAAATAATCGCCCCATGATCAGAGAATAAAATAGGTTGATGGATAAGCTCAGTCTCAGGAAAAGACTCCAACCATTTCCTAGAGGCATAGGCCTTGTCAAGACGCTCGAAAATCGGGTTATCTAATTGGCCATTAGTCCAAGTATAAGGAGGTCCCGAAAAAGGTACATCTATTAACTCCTCATTTAATTTCCAATCCAAAAAGTCCTGACGACCAGGAATATTAAAAGACCCACCAACTTTGTCTGCCAAGTATTCAACTTGATTAAAGTCTCCTAGTAAAACAACATCGTCAACTGTCCTAAGAATAGCAGAAACCTCATCAAAAACAAAATTACGATAAGAAATGTGAGGCGATCCGTACACAAAAACTACATTCTTTACTACTTGACCAGGAACATGGATTTCACAAAAGATTACATTAGGTGAAACTGAAATAGGAACTACCTTAAGGGGAGCAAACCTAAATACAACTAAACCCCCACTAAGCCCATTAGAATCCATACCACAAAATCCACTAAAAGCTAAAGAGGACAACTTTTGTACAGCAACATTAACAGTAGTAATGGTTTCAACTAAAAACATAATATCAACACCATAAGAGCGGACTAACGAGGCAATATACGGAACCTTAGGGGAGTCCGCTGCTCCAAGACCCCTACAGTTCCAAGCTGCCACATTCATAACAACCGTGGTGGCCCAGACCGGGGAGCCACCGAGCCCTCAGAAATTGAACTTAGAACACTACCCAAATGGTGTTGACTAGACGACCCTCTACGTTTTTTAAAAGCGTTAAGACACTGCAAATAAGGAGAAATACTACCCTCACCACCTAAGTGTACCGTTGAAATATTCTGCACTAAAACAGACTTTGTATAGGGCCAAAATTCCTTAACCCTGAACCTCATTTTATCACAATTCTTAATTAAGTTGAGATTCAAAGATCTTTTGCCCTTTACAAAAGGCGGTGAAGAAGGTTCAACCTCAGTACTTGGTCGTTTCTTAGAACCATGATGCTTAGCCCAGTCCCACATCTTTTCTCCGCTCCTCCGTGGTTTCGGACCAAAAACATGGTAGTCTCTTAAAAGGAGGCTTCGGTTATTTGAAAGGATGTGATCTTTGTGAGGAAAATGACATATTGATACTCCGAGGTTTAATTGTGGAACGGGGTTTTCTAGACGGTGAGTAACTGGATGAGGTTGGTGTATGACTGAGTTTGGTAGGAGGAGAGTTACAATGTATTGTGGGATCAGAGTGCAATTTCCTCTTTTTCGAAGGGGACAAGGATGGAATAGCAAACTTAAGGGGCCTCTTTCTTGATTGGTTACTCTGGGATCGGGGTGGAATAGTGTCCATAAAAATACTCCGAAGATTTACTGTAGTTGTTCTGTATTTTTCGATCCTTTTTAGTCCAATGTTCGAATTGGAGAGATTATGGTCAAGACCCAAAGGCGACTTGCACCAACTATTGTTATCAGCCACCAAAGGAATAGGCTTATGGGAAGATAGCAAACAAGAATTCTTTCTATGACCAGCTCTATTACACCCAGAGCACAATATAAACAAATTCTCATATTTGATATTTATCCATTTACACTTAGAGTTCCGAGGTTCAAGTAGAAGCCTGGTAACAATGGTTCGAAAACATTAATTTGAAGTTTTGCTCTAAGTAAGCAATTGATTGAACCTGGAGGTGGTTTATCGACACAGAGAATATTCCCAGCCAAAGATAGCATCGGTTTAACAATATCAATTTCACATAAGTTCAAAGGTACCTCATCAAGTCGCACCCATATAGCAGCGTCGTTAAAACTGATATCTCTTATCGAGTCACCTGTAGCCCAAGGCTTGAAGACTAAAAGAGCTGCTTGGTACGCAACAGATCCCTGCTCCAACATGGCATCTTTGTCCCGACTATCTTGACATAGAAACAGGAAAACTTTATTGAACCTCTGGACTTTAATATCCCCAAATTTTATCCACTTGTTGGACACCCAATCTTGGATTCGATGCTCTGAAAATTGACGGTAATCTACAA
This sequence comes from Chenopodium album, assembly GCF_948465745.1. Lineage (NCBI taxonomy): Eukaryota > Viridiplantae > Streptophyta > Magnoliopsida > Caryophyllales > Amaranthaceae > Chenopodium > Chenopodium album. The sequence continues at coordinate 7,323,945 of NC_137858.1, forward strand.
ACTTGCCCAGAACTAGATGAAGATGGAAATTGGAGATTTGGGGTTTGGAAGAAAACGGGTTTTGGCTTAAGTTGTCAGAATTTTGAGGTGAAGCCATATCAATTGAAAGAGGAAAAAGTGAAAAAAAAACCGTAATCGAGGGGAAACTAGGGAAATCGAACAGAGCTATGAATTAAAACCAATAAACAAAGAATTTGTGGTGAAGGGAATTCCTTAGAAATTAATAATCATACCAGCTTGAAGAACACAGGAAAGGAACATGAAAGAGTCGACAACTCTGCTGATTGCGAACTGATTGCGCTATAAAGGTTAAATAAATAAGGGAAACAGGGGAAATAAATTGAAACAGGGAAAATACATAGGGATACCTTATAGAGATGAAGGAGTACTGAACATAATAAGACATATAAAGGACAAAGTAGATTTTTAAGCAATTACTAATCCTAACAGTTTGCTTGGTGATTATGGAGGTTGAAGAAGGTGGAAGACGGTGGAGAAGGTAGTGGATAGGCTCTAGATTCCTAGAGAGATAAGCTCTCAATTTAGAGAGAGAAAATTTTGATACTGAGTATTTTAACTAAAGTATGGATATGGGTTCATAGTAGTCCGGTCGTACCCAAACAATAATATTCCAGAAGAAAATGCACCTTAGATCAATCAAACTCCTCACGAGTAAGTGTATAATAGTGCTTACTATTAACAGGCTTGCGCTGCATTTACAAGAGTCCAATTGGGGTTCCACCTCTAAACCAGAGCTCTTTATTTCTTACAAAGTGGATATAACTTTCTAATTTATTCAATGGGACATCCCAACACTAGTACACTACCCTTACTTTTGCGTACGTTTAATACAGGACAATACTTCCACTCACATGTAAATTTATTCATTGATCAAAATTTAAAAGAAACATAATATCGATCCGTAACTCTAGCTTTTCTCTAAAATCTTTATGGCATCCTCACGAGAGTAGCCTACCTTGAGACTTGTTGCTTCATTCCAACCTTTCGAGCATGCTACAATTTTTCAGAGTAAATTACTTTTAACATTGAACGTTGAAAAAGGTCCGAGTCCGATCCCATCTCCGGCGTTGAACGCATCGAGCTTGATCTTGAATTATTGTTAAGCGTACAATAATCATTATTAGGCTAGAAATAATCACTATACCAAAATAAAGACAGCTTGGCCTAGCTTGCTAGTCAACGATGCAATTCAATTTTAGCTAATTACTCGATTAAGAAATCCAAACTTTGAAAATTTTTAAATGTACAACATCTTTATTTTTTTTTTTTGAAAGAATGTACAACATCTATATCTATCTATACTAATATATTAAAAGGCGTCTTGTCAAAATATATATATATTAAAAGGCGTTTCTAAAAACGTTTGCCTCAACTATATATATTGATAAGAAGGGTCGAATCCTTAACCTCTTGAACAAATGTTATTGTTTAACCATCTAGGGAAATAGTCGATTATACTTTAATGTTGCACACTAAATAATTATTATACTATAAAAATATTGAATATACATATTACATACACACTATTAAATGCTCTTAAAAACTTAGCACTTGTACAACTATAGAAGTAGTATTCTAGGGTAATGTCCGGACTACTCACTAGTTTATTAGTTCGTATTATACACTATCAATCATGCAAAACTCTTATTATCACGTTGCTTGTGAAAAAATCTAACACGAAGACTTGGTTGACAACTACTTCCCCGTGTCCTACTGATTGTGCCATAAATAGATTTTTCTTTTTTAATGGAGCAGTAATGTTTAATTGTATATATAGTCAGATTAATACATTGGCATGTGTTTCAATATTGACCATGTAAGTTACTCTAAAATGAAATGAGTATTATTTGATTTTATTTTCTAAAAAATACATATTATGGTTGTAATTTGACCCCTAAATTTTGAGTTCAATTTTTTTTTCTCTCTACTTTCTTTCTTGAAATATCACATAAATGAAACAGCTTGCTTTTTCAGGAAATCAAAGATCTTCTCTCCCAATAAACTGTTGGGGTGTTCATCCCAAGTCCCACATGGAAAGATTAAGGAAGTGAGAAGCTCCTTATATGTAAAAGCACACTCCAAATAATATGAGGCCTTTTAGGAAGGTGTCCAAAAACAAATCCGTGCGGGTTAGTCCAAAGCGAACAATATCATACTAATGTGGAGTGAGTATGCGTGCAACCCGTCAAGGTGGGTGACTCGGGCCCAACAAGTGGTATCAGAGCCGATGGTTCGTCTGGGACAATATGGGCGATATGTGTGCGACGGTTCCCTCAAATGTGTGACCTCGCTATTTTGGGGCCTTGTGTCGAAAGTCCTCCTGATATTGTGGCTCAGGTGGCGTGTCCCGTGATGATAGCGGCGGTGCAAGGTAGTTTTGCTGGAGGCCAGGGGAGGCCATGAGTTGTGAGGTCCTTGGTCTGAGTGGAGGTTTGTTGGGGTGTTCATCCCAAGTCCCACATGGAAAGATTAAGGAAGTGAGAAGCTCTTTATATGTAGAAGCACACTCCAAATAGTATGAGGCCTTTTGAGAAGGTGCCCAAAAACAAATCCATGCGGGCTAAGCTCAAAGCGGACAATATCATACTAATGTGGAGTGGAGTGTGCGTGCGACCCGTCAAGGTGGGTCCGGGCCCAACATAAACCTTATAAATTTGTGCATGGACAATTAAAGATAACGAGTTAGTTAGTGATTGACAAATGTGATTGAAATAACAAGTTACCCTTTCGTCAATTTGTATACGTAAGGAAGACTATAAATGCACGAGTTGATATTTTGTTCACTGCTTGAATGCTTGATCTACGATAGTACTATTGTGCTAGATTTTGGGCTATTAATAGGCCATTTTAGCCACTACCATAATCTCAATTACACAAACTTCTATAATACACAAATCTTTTTTATTGATAAGTAATTTCTTGTTAGCTAAGTTAAATGGAGAAGAAAATTACAATGTATGTTATTGCAACTATATTTACGTTACTTGCAGCATTGAGCTTTACTACTACTAATGCATCTGATCCTGCTCCCCTTCAGGATTTTTGTGTGGGTGTTGACGACCCTAATTTTGCAGGTCTGTTGATCTTACTTCAATTTTCGTACGTTATTTTGATAATCCTTCATTAAATATGTGTTATTGATAGAGTATAAAATTAATTCTATAATATTAACCACCATTTTAACTTTTTGGTTGAAGTTACATGTATGAGATTGAGTTAGCGTGACAAGAACAAACATAAGTGATGAGTATAAAATCAATCACGAGACTTTAATCATTTTAGCAGAGTTGGTCCGCTAATATTTTATGTTATTTAACATATATTTGGACTTTTCCATTTTTCATAAACTCTTTTTAACAATTTTTAATGTTTATTCATAAGGAAAACACCAACAGAAAAAATTGTTTGTTCATTATTCTTAAGTGTATGTAAAATATAAAATGTTGTACAGCACTCAAAAAAAAAAAAAAAAAAAAAAAAAAACATATTATACGCATAATTGGACATTGTGTGGACATGATTAGTTTTCACATAACTCGTTAAAATTAGATGTATGATATATGAAGCAAAATTATAAGATACAACATGATCAAAAGTACTAAGTTTAGTTGACGTCCAAGACTATGTTTTATACTCTATCAGATTTATTTTTCCATTTGCAGTGTTCGTAAATGGGAAGGCTTGCAAGAACCCAAAGAGGGTGACAATCAACGATTTCGTGTACAAAGGTTTTAACAAAACTTCGGTTATTGAAAACCCTCAAGGAGCAGAAGCTACACTAGTTAACGTTGATCGATTTCCAGGACTTAACACACTGGGTGTAGCCATAGCTCGTGTAGACTTCGCACCCTTTGGCTTAAACACCCCTCATATACACCCCCGTTCCTCAGAGGCATTCGCGGTCATTAAGGGAACTCTCTATGCCGGTTTTGTGACCACCGAGTACAAGCTCTATGAGACTTTATTGAATGAGGGTGACATAATCGCGTTCCCTCAAGGTCTTATCCATTTTCAACTCAATCTTCGTAACACAACAGCTTTTGCTATCGCGGCTTTTGGTAGCCAAAACCCGGGAAGAGTTAATGTTGCTAATGGTGTTTTTGGTACAACACCTAAAATTTTGGATGATGTTCTTACTAAGGCTTTTCAAGTGAATAGACCGGTGATTGAGCAACTTAGGTCGCAATTTTCGAGTGGTGAGCACGTATCAATCGACACCGCAAGATCAATGGTACTTGAGATGTTATCTCAAATCTAAGCTAAGCTAAGGTTTGAAGGAATTAAGGAATACTATGTCACATTGCTGGTAAATTTATGTGAGTTGTACGAGGGTATATGTATTGGTTTGAATAACCGACTACTATGATGTTATGCTTTAATTTATGTTTCTTGTATGTGATTATGTACTATGTATTGTGTTTAAGGATGGAATAAATAAAGGACTATTACAATAATGTCATGCATTCACCGTTTTGTTTTAATTGACATATTTCTTTAGACAAATAAATGCAGGATTGCAAATGTCAACTCTCTAATTGTATTAATATTTGAAAAAATTATTTTAAAACAATTACAAATAGATGTATAAAAATGTTAATTAAGACGAATCTATCAAGAACCTCATCACGCTATTACTTAAAATTTATATTGTTATAAAAAAGACAGAGTTGTATTTAAAATGTGCGCAACAAAGTCAATGAATAAATAATTGGCGAGAAAATAATATATAGATAGCGAAGATAAACAAAAAATACATAAGAATTTACGTAGTTTGGTCAACTAGACCTACTTCACAGCTGGGGTATTTATAACCTACCCTGTAATATATATATATGTTTATCAATGAAGCACTAGCCAATTATTTTTCAAAAAACGGATGAAAAAGGGTTTCGAAACCTTGTTTTGCATGTAATAATACAATAATACTACCTCTGCTTTATCAATTATGTCCTTATTTATTTAATTTTTTTTTTCATTATATAATGTTCTAGTTTTAATATAACTATTATTATTTTATTTTATTTTGAAGGAAAGCAAGTCCTTTTTTTACTTGCTTACACCCATTATCTCACAATATTTACATCTTTAATTATTCTTTATTTTATAAATTAAAATACTTCGTCCACTCTCTTTAAATTGCAGCGCGCATGAAGCAGATGCATATGATACAATATAATGTAGGAGTAGAGAGATAAAAAGAAAGACCTGTGATGAGTAGCGCGCGATATGTCACGTGCTGACTAATCCCCCCTAGTCTTTTGCACGCGTGCCCACTAACTTCCTTCCCAAAGGTTGCTAGTCAAGGCTTAACCCTGAGTATTGCTCCTAGCAAGTAAGTCAACGAAAGCTTAAGTAAGTGAGAAAGTAAGTAAGCACAAGAGAGAATAAGTTTAAGAGAACTTGTATTGCTTGAGAATGAGTGTTTACAAAATGCTTGGATGGTTTGCAAATGAAGGGGAAGGTCCCCATTTATAGGCCTCCCAAGTACCTAGAATGTTCTACTCTAGAAAATTCTAACCTCCTCAAATAGAGGGTCCTAGAACAAGGTTATTCTAGAGACTTCTATACAATTCTAAGTTACATATCTTATGTATTATACTCTAGGTCAACAAGAATGTACAAGAGCAACCTAAAAAGTTCTAGAAGCTTCCGGACGCATCCCAAGACTCCTAGCACATTCTGGAATGTTCCGGATCTCTCCTCGAAAATCCGGTTGCACCATTGTGTTTCTTGGGTCAAAAAACGGTGGACCACCAAGTTTGGTTTCATTTGGTCTCCCATATGACTCATTATTGTGTTACTGACAATGCGGTGTTCACTACAATTTCAATAGGGGTGCTAAATAAAGCTCAATAGGGGGAAGGTGCTCACTAGCACCCATAGGCATCTGGCGCATCTCCCTTGGCCCAAGTTGTTGCATGCTACCCATACGACCGCATTGACGCTGTCAAGGGTGTGGGACATGAGTCGTGACAGATAGCTAGCATAATTGGCCAAATTAAGTAATTTTGCAATTAATCTGTAACTTTACAAATTACTATACATTGCAATCAAATTAAAACGGATAAAGTATACTACGTATATAGTTATATTAGAGCCAACTATTAAGCAATGAAGCCTAATGCAACTGCATAAGGCCTAAAATTTGGTTAGGACCCCGAAACGATATTATTCGTACGATGTTCAAGTCATCACTTTAATTTGTCCTTATTTTTTTCCTTTTTCTTTTATCTTTTATCTTTTTATTTTGACATGATTACTTTTATTTGTCATGGAAAAAATTAGTGCGAGTAGGAAAAATTGAAAAATAGTGGCAGGAAAATGGATTAACACTGCGTTATTCAAAATCGGTCCTTTTCGTTTTTTCCTAAAACCATCAATGTGTCCCCATTACATTACCTTATAATAATGTCTACTGAATTTTATTTTGTTACCCATTATCAAATGATGCATGATTATTTACATGTACGTTGTACTTCTCGTATCAATTTCTAATTTTCTATATACCATTCTCAATTACAGTTTATGTCTAGTTAATTACTTATTTATAAGGGTCTATTCACATTTACTGAACTGAGCTGAACTGATTGGAGCTGAGCTGAGGTGAACTGAACTGAACTAAACTGAACAAAGCTGAAATGAATATTTTATGAAAGAGGGAAATTAGGAGCTAAACTGAACTGATTGGAGCTTAACTGAACTGAACTGATTAGAGCTGAACTGAACTGAAATTAAGTAAATGTGAACAGGCCCTAACTTACTCGTATTTAAAGATTTACATTTAATTAGGTCATATTTACAGAGCATTTTGTCCCATAAGAATAACTTCGGACCATCTATATATAAATCCGTGAATGGGTCAGATCCATTCAATTATTTTGATTGAAGGAATACAGGGCCTAGTAAACTAGTAATGCTTTGTGATTTATGTGGTGATGACATGACGACGACATGATTATAAAAACGATTTTTAAATTGAGATACTATTCATAAATATTGAACACAATTCAATTGCTAAGGGTCCCCATATGTTCATCCAATAGAAAATGTATGGTTCTTGATTAATATGACTTACCTTTTTTTTTTTTGCTATATATAGGCAAGTTATCACCTACATAATAAGTAAAAAAAGAAAAACATTCTCAAAAAAGGGGTGTATTTTATCTACTAAAATCTTTACTAGTTTAGTCATCTATGGAGAAGTTTAATAGAGGAGCTGGCTATGGTTATGCAATCAATTGGGCCATTGTAGCTTTGTCCATAGTCTTTGCAATGAGCTTTGCTACTCAATTTTACGTAGCTAATGCCTCCGATCCTTCTCCGCTTCAAGATTTTTGTGTCGAGGCTCGTGACTTTAATTCTGGAGGTATAACGCTCCTTTCCCTAGTTAATTTATTTTTGTGTTGTATAACATGGAACATGAATAATGCTGTGCTTTCACTGTACCACACAAAATTTAAACTATTCCAAAAATTTAAGGATTTCGTGATATGAAAAAGATGTTAGGGGGTCACGTTGTCACATAATGTACAGTAAATAATTAAGCACTCGTTTGGATTGATCATAGATTCATATCACTTTGTTCTCTACTTAATAAGCTCACATAAATAATTACATTATTCTAATATCTTACTAATTGATCTTAATCTATGTGATTTAATTAAATTTTGATTAATCTTCTACTCCGTACAGTCTTTGTGAACGGGAAGTACTGTAAGAACGAGGACGAGGTTACAACGAACGATTTCGTGTACAAAGGGTTTGACAAACCCGGAGACACAAACAACATTCTAGCAGCAAAGGCCACACTGATCGATATCAACAAATTCGCAGCCGTTAACACACTAGGGGTGTCCATTGCTCGAGTAGATTTCGGACCATATGGTCTAAACACTCCTCATTTTCACCCTCTAGGCTCGGAGATATTCACCGTGCTAGAGGGCACCCTATATGCTGGTTTCGTGACCACCAAAAATAAACTTTATGACACGGTACTTAAAAAAGGTGACATAATTGTTTTTCCACAAGGTTTGTTACATTTTCAACTAAATCTTGATGAGACCGACGCTTTTGCAATTGCAACATTTGGTAGTCAAAATCCCGGACGTATCAATATTGCTGACGCTGTGTTTGGAACACCTATCTTAGATGATGTGCTTACTAAGGCCTTTCAAGTAAATGAGAAGGCGACCGAACAACTTCGAGCTCAATTTTTGACTAACAATGCCTCCGATGATAATCCCCGGAAATCGGTTTTAAGGTTGTTGTCTCAACTTTCTAAATAATGCTAGTTCAATTCATTGTTAAGCGTGATGGTATGTTTGGATAAAATTAGTGGATGATCAAGTTATATGATATTCACTAATTAGAGTTTAAAACAGTGATTTAATGTTTGAGATTGTATTCTACAAGATTTTAAGGTCAATTTCTATTGGTTATGTGTATGAGTGTATGACTGTATGAGTGCATAGTATCATTGGTTTGTTGTTACATCACTATATTGTTGCAAAGAATCAATAGAATCCAATTGAAAATAATATGTCACATAAAAAACAATGCTAGCTAGCAAAAAGGGCTAAAATTCTAAAAACAATACTAGCTAGCAAGTAGCAACTATATATACAAACGACATAAACTTAATCGTCCATAATCAAAGTCATTACACATGAACTAAGTACTATTGGCTTTGAAATCATCCACGGTACAATATATTGTACAAATGGTTGTATAATGCGCAATATAATAACCAGATTGATAAAACTTGTTATTTTATTTTTATAGAATGTCGGGTTGTATAATAGAAATTGCTCAGATGAAGGCTATTTGTGGTATGCGTCTATGTTCTTCCACTATTTTTATAGTGCAACTAAGCACATTTTGCAACTTATGAATAGTAATTGTCATGTAATTGACTTATTGCAACTAGATGAGAGTGGCAATGGTACATTTTCAATTGAACTGGCATCCATGCATGTCCAATTATATAAAAAATCTAACAAACTCTAAAATGCAAAGTTAAGGTGGGAAATTAAACAACGTGACTAATATAATTTCCTAACCACGAATCTAAGTTATATAGTGTACAAAATTTCTGTAAGGTTACTATCAGTAGCCTGGACAATTGTCAATATATGTAACTATCGAACTCGTGAGGGTATTAATTAGTCCTGGAAACAGGCCAGGTCCTGAACTTTAATTTACATAAAACAATAATAGAGCATTTATTGACACATTAGACTTATTCATGCACCATCGTAATATAATTAACCAACTATAATTATATGCGTTTGTTAGATGGTATTTAGATTACTACGAGTAATAATTATCGAAAAGTCTTAAGGAATGGTACACAAAACTTGAGATTGAATTTATATAAACCATCTATTCATTATAATTTTACCTTTTCTACAATACGGAGTACCGAGTAAAACCAAAAAAAAAAAAAAAAAAATGCTTATGCAAAATGAAGAAAAGGTTGATGATACATTCAACACAAACTTTAATTTATCTTCCCCCGATTGACCGATTGTGACATTATATATGTAATTACAAACTATAGAAAAGACAGGTAATAATATTTTCAAATTGATTTGCCCTCAAAATTCCACATAAAAGTGGTCATACACGTACAATTTCACTCATTTTTAGTTCACATAGAGCTCATCCCAAGTATGCAAGAAATAACATTAATTGTATCGTGTACATCACACACCTGATTGTATGATAGAAATTACAGTCTAGCAGACTAGCACCGCTAAGATAAAAATAATTAATAATACCAATAACTATAAAAAAAAAATAAAAAAGCATATAGATCGAAGTGTAAGGCTAGAGAAAGGCAAGAAATGCTTCTAAGCTCCACTATTGCTAATATTTGCTATAGTGCAACTTAGTGAGCACACTATATTGGCACCTTAGTGAATGTCATGTTACTGCAACTACAGGAGTGGCAATGTATGTCTAATTGACAATTGTCCAAACTATTGATAGTAACCTTACATGGACATCAATCTTTAATTAGGTGAGAGATTTGTTTGACTCACGTTATTGTTTGATTTCTCACCTTTATTTTAATTTGCATCTCAAATTATCTTGGATAGTTATATTGAATTGAAGTGGTTATTTACTCGTGATGAAATTAACTAGCCTTGGAGACGACAACGGTGTTACGGACAATATCAATTGGCCTGGTTAAGAAATTAACATATTATTTTATTTTGTTAGATCAATCTTATACATATGTATATAATTACAGAGTTATCATTTGAATTCCATCTCATTCAAATTTTCACAATCTTTTAAGTGTGGCTTTCTTCACTTTCAAAAAATAAATCTAGTGGGGCCGATGCCGCATTCACGCATTAAGCCTAAATTTTAATCTAGTCCAGATTTGACACTAGTCCGATCTGATTCGAATTAGAAAAATATAACCGAGCCGAATTCGAGAAAAGATTACTCTAGCTAGCTTAATCAAAGTATATATAGTAGGATTCGACTTAGAATCTGAATTATCTAATCCAACTCCGACTTATATATGTACTCAATATTATTATTTTTAATAATTCAATTATGGTTTTATAGGTCTTTGACATTGATTTATTCCTCTACACTTGCTTGTCCCATTAATTAGTTATTCCCTCTTACACTCATATTCAATTCATAAACTACACCTGGCCTATATATTTCATGCATATATATTTGGCTATTGGCTATACTATAGCTAGTATGATACTATGATGTAATAGTTTTATTTTCTTCCCTACGTGAAATATTAAAAATTCTTCAAAAAAAAGTTTGATTAATATTTTGCTAGATAGACTTAATTATTCATCGATCGATCAAGGTCTTAACTTACTTATTATATGAGGTTTTAATCCATCTTATTTACAATTTACCTATTCTTATTGCAAATCAAACTTTATCATGTTCTTAACCTTATCTTGGGGGAGGGGGGCATTTTATTGCAAATGGCCTGGTTAATAAGCTAAATTGGTTTGGAGTAGAAGAATATAATTATGATGAACAAATCGAATTGAACACAAGCACAGTCATTCAATAAGAAAATTTTTCAATTTAAGTATAGTGTTATATTGTATATCGTTCATGCAATATTATGAATTTTCTAAGAAGTTCATGCAGATTAATATCATTACTATTAATATTATTACGTACTTCTTTTGTTAAAAAATCTACACTTGCCTAGCTAATACAGTCATTCCTAATTAGCTAACGATACTGTAGATGATAAGATTGTCAACCATAAATTACTTTTTTCATCAAAATCAACAGAAAAGTATGACTATTAGCTTTTACTTATTGCAATCTCAGCTATAAATACCCCCCATATACTACCAATACTACAAAAAAATCTCAATTTTCAAGTATTAATTAGATACATTGGATTATAAAGCCTTTTAATTTGCTCATTACATTATTATGTCAAAATTTGGCATGACTACGTTGTACGTAGCCCTTGCTACGAGTTTTATGTTTTACGTCGCCATTGCATCCGATCCTACACCTCTCCAAGATTTTTGTATAGGTGTAAATAACGCTCATTCAGCAGGTCCGACCTCTATGGCTTACTTGTTAATCAATTTTTAGATTACTTAGTTTATAATTCTAAAGTGCGTACCTTCTCATATGCACGCATGCATATGCCTAGGGGTAGGTGTATGGTGCACCAATGAGTGTTTTTTCGTTCATTTAATCAGTTTTGCTTATTTAATTTCTCCAAATGAGCAAAGCAAATAAAATGATAAAATATATATATATATATATATATATATATATATATATATATATATATATATATATATATATATATATATATATATATATATATATATATATATATATATATATATATATATACACACCATGGATACTCCTAGTTTTGAATGTAACTGAAATATAAGAGTGGGTGTTGTTAATTTGTTACGCTATGTTATTTGTTAGTGACATTTTTTTATGATCAACATTTTGCAGTGGTCGTCAATGGAAAGCTTTGCAAGAACCCTAAGCACGTAACTATAAACGATTTCTTATTCAAAGGGTTTAACATTCGCGGAGACACAAACAACACTGATGGTGCAAATGCAACACTAATCGACATTAATCTATTCCCCGGTGTTAACACACAAGGGGTGTCCTTGGCACGGGTAGACTTTGCACCCTTTGGCCTAAACACCCCTCACTGGCATCCTCGTGGCTCGGAGATTTTTGCCGTGGTGGAGGGGTCATTGTATGCCGGTTTTGTGACAAGTGATAACAAGTTATATGACACGATACTTAAGAAAGGTGATATGATTGTTTTCCCTCAAGGCCTAATACATTTCCAAATTAATATTAGGAAGACAGATGCTTTGGCTGTTGCTTCATTTGGAAGCCAAAATCCAGGTCGAGTTAACGTTGCTAAGGGTGTGTTTGGGACTACCCCGCGAATTTTAGAAGATGTCCTTACCAAGGCGTATCAGGTGGATAGGAAGGTGGTAGAGCAGCTTCGTGCCCAATTTTTTAATGAAATCATGCCAATCAACACCGCGAAATTGATTACTACATACTAATTAATCATGTACTGTATGTCTGTATGTGTAGTGTACGTGGTCATGAACCAGGGTGCAGTGGTTTATTTTTGTTCTATATATTATGTATGAAGCTAAGTACTGTACTGACGCTTTATGCCTTTATTGTAGTGTAGTTGTGGTTGTAAGCTAAGTTTACGTTTACCACTGTTTAAATTTAAGTTCGTTATTATGTTTAACTTTAATTCTATAGTTGTAATTTGTAAGGTTGTATGTAACGATATTTGCAGTAAATAAATTTTACATGTTATAATTAGTATGGAGAGAATATAATTATCATTAGGGTATAATTAGAAAGGGCTTATTTGTAACCTGTACTATATTTGATGGGACCTTACAACTTTGACTAAAATAAATGCACATAGAAGTCATTAAGTGTATTGTCCAGAGTTGGGCCAATGATTATGTTATTGGGCTTTAAATTGTCATTTTGAGTGGGAGTTGCAGCTTGGAAATACCATATTTTTTTGGGCTGTTTCCGTTGCTGGGCTGACAGTTCTCTTCATATAATTTTGCTGCCCAAAATTTCCACTGCACTAGTTTGTGGAAATACATTTCCAATTAGCTTTGTTTTCATTTTTTAACATGAGATACCCATGTCGATATGCTTGAGCAGGCACGAGCTCGTTGCTGGCTCAGCATTGTAACTTTGTAAGATATGCCTATCAGCCTGTGGGTTGTGGTCTTGTGGAACGTGTATCGGTGTATGTATATCATACTCTAAATTTGGCATGAACAAAATAGGTAGGCCTTTTTTGATGTTTAGAAATCTTAAAGGCGTTTGTTGGTATGGCATATGAGCACAATAGGTGTGACTTTTCCTTGACTCGTTCCAAACTCGACTAGCTAGGACATCGTAAGTGGGTTTGCATGACCCAACGCTATTATTGATGATTTATCTCTAGACATGTTTATAAAATTATAAACACATAGCTCCTATACCTAAATTCTTGATTACATATTCACTTTCTATAATACTCATTGAGTTATTATTATTAACTATCTCTCCAACTTACAAATGTGAGGTAAAGGGTGAAATCTCATCAAATTTATTCGAAATTTTTTTTTAAAATCTCCCCTTCTAATGTTCTAAGATGGACTTTCTACTCACCATAAGTCACCCAACTCAAAATTTAACTTTCATTGTTTTGATTCGAATCAAATTTTGATCTTATCGAATATCGACCCATTTGCCACCTCGTCCCTACATGGCTACACATTCAATCTTCACTTCACTTCACTTCACTTCTTGAGTACGATTTTTCAAAGCAAGAACTTATCAATTATCATCCATCTCAAATAGCACGTGCCACACAACAAAACCAAACCCAAAAGATTATCCAATCTCTCACGTGTAACCCCCCAAAACCACATCCAAAATCCCTAAAAAATCCACAATACCTCCCCAAAATTCCACCACCCAAACTCTCCTCTCACTCCCCTTTCACCCTCAATCAATCCCAGAAAACACAACCACCATTTTCATCATCTTCTTCTTCTCCCTCATCCACAAAACACACAATAATGCCAATCATTTTTCTCTCTCCTCTCCTCCCTTCCTCACTCTCTCTCCTCTAACCCAAATCTACAAAACCCACCTCCCATTTTCTCTCTCCTCCTCCATTAATGGCGCTCCCTCAATTCCTCCATTACTCCACCTCCCTTAAACCCTCCTTAAACCCATCCCCCATTTCCCTCCCTTCAACCCCTCTCTGTCTCACTCATCACCGTCGTAAACACCTCCGCTTCAGCTTCCAATGTTCCGCATCCTCCTCCTCTTCCCAACCCCAGAACAACCCACCATCTCCCAACCCAACCCCACAAAACGACGTCGTTGAACTCCCCATCTTCCCCCTCCCACTCGTCCTCTTCCCCGGCTCAATCCTCCCCTTACAAATCTTCGAGTTCCGATACCGAATCATGATGAACACCCTCCTCCAAACCGACCTCCGATTCGGGGTTATCTTCTCCGACACGCTAGCTTCCTCCTCCTCCGCCACCTCCGTCGGTTGCGTCGGCGAAGTCGTCAAGCACGAGCGTCTCGCCGATGATCGCTTCTTCCTAATCTGTAAAGGGCAAGAACGATTCCGAATCAACAAGATCGTACGGTCCAAACCCTACCTCGTGGCAGCCGTTGATTGGCTGGAGGATAAGCCCTCCTCCGATGGGTCCCACGAAGATTTGGAGAGCCTTGCCAAGGATGTGGAGAGTTACATGAGGGATGTGATTCGATTGAGCAATCGATTGAATGGGAAAGAGGAGAAGGAAATTGGGGATTTGAGGAGGAATTTGTTTCCGACACCGTTTTCGTTCTTCGTTGGGAGTACGTTTGAAGGGGCTCCCCGTGAGCAGCAGGCGTTGCTTGAGCTGGAGGATACCGCGGCGAGGTTGAGGAGGGAGAAGGAGACGTTGAGGAATACTTTGAACTATTTGAGTGCTGCTTCTGCTGTTAAGGATGTGTTTCCGTCTTCTTGATTATATTGAGGGAGAATCAATGAGAATGAGAATGAGAATGAGAATGAGAATGAGAATGAGAATGAGAGAAGGTTTGTGAATAGATAGGTAACTTTTAATATTTTTTTTTTGGAATGAAGGAATGAATGAATGTATTGGTATAAAGGTTGTAAATGATTGTTATTTGTGTTAATGGGAATATATTTTTATGAAGTAGTTAGTTGTTGTGTTGTTTTGTGTTGTTTTGTGTTCTTGAATGAGTGACAATGAGCTTGCTTTTTATGTGATACAACATGTTTAGTCACCCGGAATCATGGAATAAGTCAATTGTGCCAAGTCTGTTGTAGACAATATACCCGTTGTATACAAGACCTACCGCACTGATTACATCATTTGTGGGAGAATGGTTGTGAATCTTTTATGTGTGAGGGTTGTTTGACTCCATTGTGGAAAAATAGCTAGTTAGCAATGTCTTGGAATTGAATTGTGAATTTGGTTCATTAAGTATTTAGGCTAGCATTCGGAACCTAGAGCACGAAAGGGAAGGGAATGGAAATGAAGGAGAGTACTTTTCTCTGGTTTGTTCTGCTGGAATTGATGGAATTTCTTTACTTGGTTAGCTAATTGTAGAGAAATTGTAAGGAAATCGGCAAATTAATGTTATATTTACCTTCTCTTAGTTTGAATTCTGCTTATTTGGGAGTTATAGAGAGTATTGTAAGTAATCTTTCCTGCCACATTTGATCCTTTCTAATGTCAAGATTGATTTCCTTCCAGAGTGTAGGAAGTAAAATTGCCGTACCAAATCATCTACATTTCATTGCTTTATCATGGATAGTTTGCTGTTGTTTCTGCAACCTCTCATGATAGAGGTTTAATTAGGCAAATGGACATTCTCAAAATTGTTCTAGTGACAGGAAGTTGTCTATGACCCAGACCTCGGGGGTTGGGGGGAGTTTGGTGGGATTGTGTGTGCATGTGAATAGGTCATGGTAGTGTAGGCGGTGTAGCATTCTGGCGATATTTATAGCAGGCTATAAACTCCCCTGCAGGTTGTTTGCAAGCTTGAGCCTGCATTGCTTTGTGGTGTACTCCATATGGAATTATTCCTATCTGCTACCTTCTGCTGATATCAAGTTTTAAGTATCCTAAGGGAAGGCTTAGAGGATGTTTAATAGCTATCTTCTGCTCATTTTCTTCTACTTTTTTGTATCCTTGTTGTTTCGGTATATGTTTTTAAGACGTCATTTGCAACAATATCTGTGACTGAAGCAATGGTGTGTAAATTATATGCATATTTAAGGAATCCTAATGGAGAGATTTGATGGTTACCTTTTGAATATTTTTTTCAATTGTTGTGTTACTTGGATACTGTGTTCTGTCTGTAAAGGTTGCCCATCTTATCTTTTTAGTAGAGTCTGGTGTCCTCTTTGTCAATTCCACCTTCTAGCAATGAACATACTTGAGTGGCATAGTTACCTCAATTTCGAAAAAAATATCAATGCAGGTGATGGTTAGATTATATGACTACTGCATTGCTATAACTAATTGATAGAAACAGCTCAGTTTCCTGCAAATTTTCTGATTTACCTGAGAAGCAATGGCAGTTCCTCCTATTATGGCATGGGCATGCTGCATGTACGCCTCTGACTTGTCATTGCATGTACAAATCAAGTATTGAATAGTCTCATGGAGTAACGGTCTTCAACTTCAGAATCAGTTTACAAGAACTGCCACATCTGTGTTTGAACTTTGTAACTGCTCAAGTGCTTCAAGATGTATATAGAGATAAGTGAGTATTTATCAGTTGTCCCAACTGGGAATTGTTGAAGAACATTTTCACTGTATTTCTATGACACGAAGTTGGTTATTTGAGATATCATTAGTTGTGGTATATGAACACTGATGCTTGGCTATTTAATAATTCGATATTCAGGCACAGAATTGTTCAAAGTTGAGTTGCACCACAAGAACTTGCTTGATTCTGGTTCTTGTTTGCATGATTTGTGGTCTTTGCTGCTGTGCAATTACTTAAATTAGAGGTCACTGAGATGGGCAATTTGCTCTAGAAGTCACTCAAGTCAGAGACTCTTTAGATTTAGGTGTCACATTGTCTTAAAAGTCTCAACTCTTCAGGAAATGCAGCAAACAGAATCATAAACACGAATTTGTTAGCAGTCTTAGCACCCAAATCTAAAATTTTTGAAGACTAATATTGATTCAAGTTTGGTTACCATATACATCTCTGTTGTAAGGCGTGCTTATATCCAAAAACCTATCATATTTTTGGGGATCGACTACTGATTATATCCGAAAACCTATCGTATTTTTGGGGATCGATTACTGATTATTTTTTTAAAACAAGAACTGCGATAATATTAATTAATTAAAGCCGGAGCTTGATAAACATCAACTGCCCTCATTATGTTACAGATTTTTAACTGCTTTCCTCATCATTCAGGGCTCCGGTTTTATTAATAAAAAACACAATGTTCCCAAGGATGTTTGAGCCCTGACCCTGTTTACAACCATAGCAAGGCAAATACCAGTATATTACATAAACTCACGAAAATCTGTCGGACCTTAATAACACTGCTGTAAGAGTAGAAAAGCTTCTTCAGCAGAACACTATGATATTAACAAGGCACATACTGCAAAATCATCACCTCTACTCTCCTTCAGCATAAACGATATCAAACTGTATCTATTTTCCACCATGTACAACAGTACAAAGATGCGCAATATCGAATATACTGCATGAATTCCTCTATATAGCATGGGGAGCTTCATCTACCTTGCCCCCCTATTGTCGAACTGTGAAAAAGAATACGTACAAGCATCCAAGAATAGTCTCACAAACACCAAGTAACTGAATACAAGGGGACTTCAAACTGCCAGATTCTTCACAAGCTGCTCTGTTTGCTGTTAAATGGTTTCGCTAAAGTAATATTTCCTGTTTGCTGCAAGATCAAAAATCGTGAGTTGTGTTAGTATTACCAATGTAAACACATCATCAACCACATCACAGAACCATACAATTCAAAAAGTAAACAATTGCAAAAGCAATTGTAATAGAATTTGCTATTAAGTCATAGCACACAAGTGACACAACCAAGTTAGCATGATAAAATCACAAAACTCAAAAGGACAGCCAATTGCGAGAGCACACAGCATGATATTCAAACATGTGTTAGAAAACATTCTTAGATATGAAAAAACTAAACCCACCAGGCAAAAAGTTGTATTAAACTGTCTCTAAATAACTTATTGGGAGATCGGTGACTATTTTTTACCTTTTAGGGATGATCTTTACTGTCTTGGTGTTTGAGAGTTAAAAGTGAGACCCTCTTAGTTAATCTTAACACAATTTGTTTAAATTTCTTGTCTAACTAAAAAGTGAGAGCCATCGTGTCTAAACACAATTTTACACACATGAACAATGGATGATCTTTTCTTTCCTGCTATTTCAATTACCCCCCAGCTGTCAATTAAACATTTGCTAAAAAGAATGAACTAGGTACTAACCTTGAGACAAAGATTTCTTTGTGTATCACATACTGGATAATCATGAGGACAACAGTGGATATGATCTTTGCAGCATACTGCAGAATTTAACTCGCAGCATTTCCAAGTTGTGCATATACCAAGAAAACTCCGTGCACAACAGCAAGTCTGACCTGCTGGACAAGATGTGAACAAACTACATCTAGTAGGTCCGGGAGGTGGTGGTGGTGGTGGATTAGGGCTTGTTTTTGTGGGATATGATGGCATTTCATTGATGCCACAAATTCCACTTCTATCTCCACTGTTCCGCTGCATGTGTACAAAGCCATTCATACCCCAAGAAGTTCCCCATGAATTTTTAACTATCCAGTAATCAACTCCATTCTCTGAACCATAACCAACAATCAGAACAGCATGATCTACAGAGGTGGAACATGGGCCAGAAAAGATTCCCTAAAAATATAAACAAGTAAAATCTTCATGTCAAAACACAAAAGTTCTTTGTATCAGAAAAGCCAAGAGGTCCAAGAGTGAAGAAATTAACCTTAGAGTATAACTGGAATGCTCTCTCACTGCCACATATGCCAACACTTACTGGTTGAGCGGCTACAGCTTTTAGAAGTTCTTTCTCATTATTAGGAGGGACATCAGCATAACCATCAATAGTTACCACATGTCTCGCAAGCTGTAATATTAAAAACAAAGATTTCTTTGAGTTCTATTCCTCAAAAAGTCAGCAACTATGAGAACAAAAGACAAGCTGAAACAGGAAGCATTAGATCAACTAAAGGGTTTGTTTGGTTTCTCTCTTATTTTCCACAAAGGTAAAGGAGTGTTTTTGAATTGTGAATGCAGGTAGTTATATACTCAAACTCGTACGTGTCCCAAGTGTTGAACTTCTTATTTTGCAAAACACTTCTTTCTTAGCAGTCCAAATGAAGAGTCAAGTGTCCATACAGCCACACTCATGTCTGAGTGTTGAAGATCCATGTTGGACTCTCAAGTGCATAAGCCAATATGAAGTGTACAAGATTGACAAAATGAAGTGATGACATTAATTAAAGAAGCAAAGTTCTTGAGTATAGATTATAGAACGACAATTACACCCTATCACCTATGCAGGCCAGATTAGAAGAATTAAACTCTTGCTGCAATAATTGTTTTTGCATCATGCGGTTATGCCAATAGTCTAACAGACGCCATATAGTTGTCCCAAACTGTCAAGTGGGCATACAAATGGAAAATATAGCAGGACAAAGGAATGGATCAGGATGAATTTTTCACAGTAGCTGTCATTGCATCAATTATGGAGCATGATTTTAGTTCTCATTGCTCAGAATGCTCACCAGGCTAAAATGTCATTAAACTAAATAAGACACCCACAGATGAGAAAGGAGTTTACTCTCTTAGCTTCATCCACTTTAATTAAGAGAGCAGCACAATCCTACATTGGTTAAAACTATCAATTTCCAGCATCAAATATTGGGGTGGAGCTAAGAATCAGTTGTATTTAGAGCTTAGACAAGAAAGTTCCATCTCTCTTCCGATAAGACTGTACTAACAATGCAAGTGACTCAATGAAAACAACTGTTTTCTGTACTGTTCTGTGTACGAGCTAACCTAACTCAGCAATGATATTATGTTTATAACAAAGGAAGACTTCAAAGATTTTCAAACGATCAGGAAAAAAAAATCTCCTAAGCTCTACAATACTAAATGTTAGCAGAATTTTTTCTCCATACTTGAGGTGTGGTTAGTATGATAGCGTAAACAAAAATATATTCAAAAGATAAAAACCCATGGAAAGGTGTCTTACCTTGTTCCTATTGCAAGATTTTTGTTTAGCCTGGTATGGGTAGTCTTTCTCAGTGTCAATACCATGATTATCTATAACAAACTGGTAAGCATAGTCCATGAGCCCTCCATCACAGCCTTCATTGTAACTTCTATCACAGTCAATTAACTCCTGCTCAGAAAGGCTAACAAGAGAGCCTGTGACGATCTTGTTTACACCTTCAATTGCCCCTGTGGCTGAGAAAGCCCAGCAAGCACCTGAAAAACAAACCAGTACTCATTAAAAGAAAAGAAGGGTCTGTTTCATAAGCATGCTTCACTACTTCCTCAAAGAACTTGGAAAGAATAATCTTATTAAAAAAATAAAAATAAAAAATAGAACCTGAGCTGTTTCAAATTATTAGCAATCAACAACATCAGTATTATTTACTAAAAAACCAAAAAACATAATCAGTATTGTCTCAATGCTTCTAAGAAGGCTTTCAGCTTATCAGATATCTGCAACCTTACCCTTACACTTACAGTTAAAAGGTCTATTACAGTAGGCTATTGATCTGAAAGCAATGGCAGTAGGAGTAGGCTTCTTCACAATTATAAATATGTACATCCAGTTCAATTAGCCATTTTAATTGGGAATTGTTAAACAGCACCCTCAATTCTCCAGTTAACGTCGCAATATAAAAGTTATTTTACGAACATACCATTAATTGACCAACCTCTCTAAACTACTATCACCACCACCACCTCCTCCTCCCATTTACATACAAATCACCATCACCATTGTCACAGTTTAAAATGCAGGCGTTACCCGGCAAAATAAGGGCGTCGTTTAGCTTTTCACTTTTAATTTGGTACATTATGATCCAACAAATATTAAATATTTCAGCTCCATTGGAACTGGAAAGTAATAGGCCATCCGCCATCGTCACAGTTTATTTCATTTGAAACCTACTATTAGTAGTCTTAAAATTGCAAGAAGGAATTACCCAAGTCATGTCTCTTTTCAATTTAAACAAGATTGGATGTCATTGTCCAAAGCATCATTGGTTCATTGTTCTAATACATTATAATTCAGAAAGATGAAATCCTAAACAAAGGGGAGAGTTAGCTGAAGACCAATTATCTCCCATCTATCAATCAAATCAACCCAAAATTCTCAATCAATAACCAACAAGGCAACAGCCATAAAAACTTTCTTTAGAATGCTAATTTCCAATGTTCACTCAACATAACCCACAATTTCTTAAAATAAAAATTAAAATAAAGAACCACAATAACAATATAACATAAACACAGAACAACCCAATAAACTAGAGGGGAAAAAAATCACAATTTCAGAAAAACCCTTAATAATAGCCTAAACATTCAATTTAATTCACAAAAATACTAAAACCCTCAAAAAATTAATGAAAAATAAACAAAACATACCACAATTTCCTTGATCCTTGACATTAGTAACAGCACCTTGATTCCTCCAATCAACAGAATCAGGAATACCCAAATCAGGCAACTGAACAGGATTTTCACTATGCTTCAACCTGATGAAATCATTAGCAGAACTAGAAAGCCCAAGCTTAGAACTTCTAAATTCATGGTGGGTTAAATCAGCATAAGCATTCAGAGCAAGGGTATAAGTGGAATTTCCCAAGCTGTTATGGTAGTTGACAAATTCCAAATTATCTTCAAAAATTTTGAGCCTGTATTGTCTTTCTTGCTCAGATGGGTATGTTTTGCCATGTTCTTTGCACCATGAATCAAAAAGATCAGAGCTTGATTCAGAAAAATGAAGGTGGGATAAATACAGGGTGAATATTAGTAGCAATAGTAGAGAAAGTTTGCTCATTTTTTGGATTGGGAAATGATCAAATGATTGAAGAGTAAGAATGAATAAGCAAATGAGAAAATGACCATATATTAGGGTGAATTTAGATTGGTGTGAAAAACAAGTTGATTGGTATGTTTAGTTCTTTGGTGTTACAATTACAGCCAGAAAGTTGGAGTAGTTCCCAATTATATGCATGAACCTCGTGGTTCTATCTTGTTCTTTTCTCTTCCTTATCATTGTTGTCAATTTGTCATAAGCTCATTACTATGTGGATTTGTTGGGCACAAATTGCAAGGGAAATAGCCTATATTGGTAATAGTTTGAGTTATTAATGACTTAAATAATGTCGGTTGTTATTCACGATTTTAATCAAATTTTGTTGCCTCATAATATTGTTAAAACAAAAATAATTTCTCTTTATGCATTGATTCAAAAAAAATTCCTACATGGACGGTACTTTATGAATTTGTTTATAAATTGGTGCATGATGAGAGTTTGTTTTTGTTTCAACATTATTGAAGGAAATTGCTCTTGTTAATCATGATTTGGGATGCATTAAAGTGATATAGATTTTAATTTTTTAATTAAATAATTCCACTTAAAAATGAAAAGGGGAAAAAGGCGAGGTAATTAATGTGGTGTTTAGAGATAGCATGATTGTAACACCCCAATAATTCTCTCTTTAAACCTCTGAGGACCCTAAACAATATTCAAGAGAATTACTGGCGTGCTACCGCCACGTGTTCAAACGTTAAGGCTTTATCAGAAAATAGCAGCGGAAAAACTAAATCAGTTATAAATAAGTTTCAAAACCAACGAATGAAACCAAATTAAGTCATACAACTTGGAACCATTAAGGCCCTTATTCAAAACCCAATAAAAGTAGTAAGTGATTAAATTCAGTGTTCAAATAAATTCAAACCCAAAAGAAATAGTGTCGAATAAAATCGAATTAAAATAAATTCAAACTTGCAAAAGAAATAAAATGAAACAACCAACTCTCTACTCAAGATCCCACAACCCTGATGAATGCTGCATGTGTAAGAACCTGTGGTAATTCTGCTCCCCAATATTACAAGTGTAAAAATTGGATCGTCACAGGGTCATTGAAAGGCGAAGGCCATGACCAAAGAAAGACACACAAAGCACGCAATCAGCAAAGCTGAGTACATACAAGCTGCAAAATAAATTAAGAATTCCATAACATGCTACTAATAATCAATCATTAAATTATAGACTCAACACACGACTCAACTATTTATATTACTAAGACTCCATTAATTAATAATAGGTAAATCATTATTTTTATTCATTGGATTACGCAATAGACAAGGTTGTCCAACCCATGCTCCATTTGGAACATCAATGTAATCCCCCGTATTTTTAAATATATTAGTAATGAAATTATATTTTATTCATAATATTTATTTGTATTTTTTTTTCGGATTTAATTTCAAAAGTTTCAAATTATTTTTGGGTTTGATGAACGATTTTATTACAAAGAACTTTTTATGAACCTTTCTTCACTAATTTATATCCAGCAAACAAACCAAACCCACTTTCTTTTCTTAATTGGCCCATTAATTTTATGAGGCCCAATCTTAAAACTAACCCTACACCACTCTCTCTCCTATAAATACCCCATACATCCCCAAAATTTCCCACACAAAAAGGTTAGTCTTATTTTCATCCTCCTTTGTTTCATTATTTTGCTTAATGTTATTTTAATTGTTTTGGGTTTTGATTTTAGTATAAAGATTATATTTTTAGTATTAAATTATATTTTAATGGTATAAAGATTATAAATTTCAGATTATATTTATGTTATAAATTTCATATTTTATGAATTATAAACCTAGGGTTTCAATTTATTGAAAATCATGATTTTAGGGTTTTTATGAACAATTGATTTAGGGCTTTTATAGTAATGATGTTTTGAAATTTTGGTGATTATATTACTAATTAGTTTCCAGATTATTTTGAGCACGTAAATTCGTATTTTAATGTTTAGATTTCGGTTCGTTAATATTAATCCCGTTTTAATCCCGATCAGGTTCTGAACTCATCCGATTTTGACAAAAAAGTAGTGTTTTCCATGTGGAAACGATGTTTTAAGAAAGACTCACTACCTTTGGTAGTGAGCACCACCCTCTCGTGGCCAAATTCTGCCTCTAAATATGATTTTCGGGCAGTTTTTCATTTTTAACGAAGTTTTTTATTTTTAAAATTTTATCCTTGAGTTTGATTAATAAAATTAATTATTTTTAAAGTTAATTAAGCATATAAATATATGTTTTATTTATTTTAATAAGTTTTTCATCATATTATATTGTTGGAAATTACTTGGGATAGTAATATTAATTGTTGGTTGTTTTCTAGGAAGTGATTATTCCCTAGGAGAATTTTAAGTGATTAAAAGTGGCTCAAAAGGATTGTTTGTATGAGGTACGTACATGTCTACTTCGTTATAAGTAGTATCATGTTTAGGTACCAAAAGGAAAGAACTTAGTTTCATGATTAGAGAACACTTGGATGAAAATTGTTTGGTTATACATTTAATTAATTCATGTGCTTATGTTTATGAGACATGTTTTGGTGAATTGATTATGTTTGTATGGAATTATGGATGCAAACATGTTGAATTATATTGGATTAATTATTTGTATGGAATGTTGATACAAACATATTTTATTGGATTGGTTTGTTAACCACATTTGGATTATTAAAGGATTGGAATTTAATGGTTTAAATGGAATGAATTTATTAATTATTACCTTATATTATTATTGTATAATTGGATATTCATATGCTTGAGTGTATGTATATATGATTGACGTATATAATTTTATGATATGATCTGATTTAATTGTCTTGCTACTATTGTTATATTGAATGATTGTGTTATATTTCTGGGTTTTTTTTAATGTTATTGCTATAGGGAGTATTGTTCTTGAGGTTTTAGGATTATTAATGCAGAGTATTATTTTTGGGTTGAGATATGATTATATTTGGGTTATTAGTATGTGTTTTAAGAGTTGAGACATTATGAATCGAATTGTTATGTTATTTGGGAACATGTGCCAATATTGAGATATTATAAATTAATTTGTGAATGGTTATTTGATCAATGTGTGAGATCAAAAGGTTGAGAATTATTTATTTTGTTATGGGTTTGAGGCTCGGCGTTATAGACCTTAGTCCTTGGCATGTTGGTAATGAGATAATGATCATGAGTTAAGAATGAGGTACAATCTTTATTATTTATTTTTCTATGGTCCCCTACAGTGGGAATTGACCCGTATGTGGTCTGGTTCAAGGTGTTTTCTAGTTATTGGGAGTATTCAAGTTTTTATACTTGTTGGTTTTATTCGAATTACCCATGTCCAAGGCTAGGTATAGAACAATGAGCATGGCACACTTACGGGATAGAGAGTTGAGTAAAGGTTTGTATTATTATTCGAGGTTGAGTTGATAAAGGTTATTTTCAGAGTACAATGTGTTATGTAGTTTTGAACTACATTATTTAATTAAGCTAGTAATGTTGATTATCCTAGACTAACTTTGTGAGAATGGAGTCGCGCCCATTCTTGCATCGCGCTAAACTTTTATTTCAAATGGTCATTTGAGACCTGGATTGGACAACCTGGTCTATTGCTTACTCCAAACTAAATTAAATTTATTAAATTGAATATGATGAGTCAAGTGTTTGGAATTGGTTAGTAAGTATGTTGAGTCAATTGAATTGTCTAAGTGTGGAGACTTGATTAATGAATTCGTGTTGTATATTTAATTACTTTAATTAATTGAGCATGCTAGGTTTGGTATGTTGTAGCTTGTATGTACTCAGCTTTGCTGATTGCGTGCTTTTGTGTGTGTTTTCTTTTGGTCATGGCCTTCGCCTTTCAATGACCCTGTGATGATCCAATTATTACACTTGTATTATTGGGGAGCAGTATTGCACAGGTTAGCTTGATGATGTGAAGTTAAGGGATTTGACAAACGCATTGTCAAGGGATTGGTGTGATTGAGAGTATTCGATTCTTGTGTTGAACTTATTTATGCTTTGCTATTTCGTTTATGTTTTGGATTTTTAATATTGGTTTGGTTTTAAATAAGGGCCTTATATGGTTCCAATTTGTAAGCTTTGACTTATTCGTTTTCTAAATTGTGTTATTTTAAATACTTAAGTTTGATTTTTCCGCTGCGATACTTTGATAAAGCCTTAACGTTTTAACACGTGGCGGTAACATGTCAATGGTTCTCCACTATTTTATTTAAAGTAAGTGGTTTGAAAAAGGGAGAATTATTCGGGTGTTACAAAGTGGTATCAGAGCCAGGTTCGATTTAATTACCACTAAAATTAATTTAAAGTTTTTAGGCGCCTAACGTTTTAAATCTAATGAGTTTATTCGACTACCTTATTTAAAGTTAACTTAGATTTTCAAAAATTATTCTATTCTAATATATTTATTTCGGCATTTAATAAAAAAAGTTTATTTATTTGTTTTATATATTTTCAAAGTATTTTTGTTATTTTGAAATAAAATGAATTTAATTATTTATTTTTATTCCTAACTTGTGTGCTTATTTTGCTTATCGGTGAGATTTGGGTAGCATTAGAAAGGGCGTATAGAATAGATTATTTATTTCTTTATGCATTGTAATTAATTACTTAATGCTTTTATATTGTATGAAGTGATCATGCAAGTTATTTAATTGTGTATGTTCATGTAATGGTGCAAACTTGAGTGATCACTTAGTATCATGTTTAAGGATTAAAGCATGTCATATGGAATGGAATGGAATGAGATTCTTTGTGTAATGTGAAATGTTTAAATGATTTAATTTATTTGTGTGAAGCATGTAATTATGTGTCTACTAATGTGTGTTAATTTAATGATGTTATGCACTTGATGCATGAATTTTGGTGGAATTGAATCAAGGGAATTATTTTATTTAATTTTCGTGTGCGTAGGAATGATTAAAAATAAATAATCATTTCCTTTGAAAGTGACTTATTAGGGGCGATTGTGTGGCCGTGTCCACCTTTCTACCTTAATATATATATTTGATGATTATGAATGTGATTTATTAAGCAAGTGGAGTTCTTTCGCGCTGATGTCGTCCTAAGAGTGTGGTACATTTCTAGGCAGAGAAGGAGGATGGCTAACAACGATGCTTTAGCAGCTGCTATTAGGACTAGTTGAACCAAATTCGATTGACTTGCTTATTAGTTTGCCTACTAGTGAGGTTGTGAGGTGCACCAAGATACATAAGGGTTTACCTTTGAGGATTGGAGAGACTGATTTTCCATCTGATCTTATAGAATTTGAGTTGGATGACCTTGATGTCATTTTGGGAATAGATTGGTTAGCCACTTATAAGCTAATATAAGATTGATTGTGAGATAAAGAATGTTTACTTAAGGAGTTCTTTGGGGGAGATTGTGTATTACAGACGTTTTGGGAAACCAAATGGTATTGGGATTATTTCTGCGTTAAAGTTGTCAAAACTTGTACGTAAGGGGCATCCTTTGTTCTTTTGTTGTGTGCAAGACTTGGAAATGAGTAGTAAGTGAATGTGGAAGATGTGCCAATTGTGAATGAGTTTTGGATGTATTTTGTGAAGAAGAAATATGGGAGCATGAGATTGTGGATCGATTATAGAGAGTTGAAATAATGTCACAATAAAGAATAAGTACCCACTACCCAAGATCGATGATTTGTTTGATCAATTGAAGGGAGCTAGTGTGTTTTTCAAGATTGATTTACGTTCGGGGTATCATCAATTAAGAGTGGCTGATAAGGATATACCTAAGACTGCTTTTAGGATTAGATATGGGCACTACGAGTTTACAGTTTTGTCTTTTGAGTTGACCAATGCACTTGCAATTTTTATAGACTTGATGAATCGAGTATTCCATGAACAAGTTTGTAGTTGTTTTTATTGATGATATTTTGGTATACTCGAAAAGTGAGGAAAACATGAGCCATTGGGAGGCCGAGGATGATATGAGAAAGAGATAACCTAAGTTGTTTAATGAGGTGAGTTACGAGGGCGTAACTCTTGTTCTTTAAGGGGGGTAGAATGCGTATAATTTCGCGTTTTTTTTTACCCTATTTTATGCTATTTTATGGTGTTTTCATGCTTTTCATAGCGATTTTATTTGTTTACGCATCTAGTGAAGTGCGTAAATTGGAATGGTGATAAAGTATTAGTGTCGATATTATGACACAATTGGGATATAATTTTGAAATTTTTGAAATGGCTTTATGCAAAAGTTTTGCAATTTAAGGGATTTTGTGCTAAGTTTCGGGACGAAACTTCTTTTAAGAGGGGTAGATTGTAATCCCCCGTATTTTTAAATATATTAGTAATGAAATTATATTTTATTCATAATATTTATTTGTATTTTTTTTTCGGATTTAATTTCAAAAGTTTCAAATTATTTTTGGGTTTGATGAACGATTTTATTACAAAGAACTTTTTATGAACCTTTCTTCACTAATTTATATCCAGCAAACAAACCAAACCCACTTTCTTTTCTTAATTGACCCATTAATTTTATGAGGCCCAATCTTAAAACTAACCCTACACCACTCTCTCTCCTATAAATACCCCATACATCCCCAAAATTTCCCACACAAAAAGGTTAGTCTTATTTTCATCCTCCTTTGTTTCATTATTTTGCTTAATGTTATTTTAATTGTTTTGGGTTTTGATTTTAGTATAAAGATTATATTTTTAGTATTAAATTATATTTTAATGGTATAAAGATTATAAATTTCAGATTATATTTATGTTATAAATTTCATATTTTATGAATTATAAACCTAGGGTTTCAATTTATTGAAAATCATGATTTTAGGGTTTTTATGAACAATTGATTTAGGGCTTTTATAGTAATGATGTTTTGAAATTTTGGTGATTATATTACTAATTAGTTTCCAGATTATTTTGAGCACGTAAATTCGTATTTTAATGTTTAGATTTCGGTTCGTTAATATTAATCCCGTTTTAATCCCGATCAGGTTCTGAACTCATCCGATTTTGACAAAAAAGTAGTGTTTTCCATGTGGAAACGATGTTTTAAGAAAGACTCACTACCTTTGGTAGTGAGCACCACCCTCTCGTGGCCAAATTCTGCCTCTAAATATGATTTTCGGGCAGTTTTTCATTTTTAACGAAGTTTTTTATTTTTAAAATTTTATCCTTGAGTTTGATTAATAAAATTAATTATTTTTAAAGTTAATTAAGCATATAAATATATGTTTTATTTATTTTAATAAGTTTTTCATCATATTATATTGTTGGAAATTACTTGGGATAGTAATATTAATTGTTGGTTGTTTTCTAGGAAGTGATTATTCCCTAGGAGAATTTTAAGTGATTAAAAGTGGCTCAAAAGGATTGTTTGTATGAGGTACGTACATGTCTACTTCGTTATAAGTAGTATCATGTTTAGGTACCAAAAGGAAAGAACTTAGTTTCATGATTAGAGAACACTTGGATGAAAATTGTTTGGTTATACATTTAATTAATTCATGTGCTTATGTTTATGAGACATGTTTTGGTGAATTGATTATGTTTGTATGGAATTATGGATGCAAACATGTTGAATTATATTGGATTAATTATTTGTATGGAATGTTGATACAAACATATTTTATTGGATTGGTTTGTTAACCACATTTGGATTATTAAAGGATTGGAATTTAATGGTTTAAATGGAATGAATTTATTAATTATTACCTTATATTATTATTGTATAATTGGATATTCATATGCTTGAGTGTATGTATATATGATTGACGTATATAATTTTATGATATGATCTGATTTAATTGTCTTGCTACTATTGTTATATTGAATGATTGTGTTATATTTCTGGGTTTTTTTTAATGTTATTGCTATAGGGAGTATTGTTCTTGAGGTTTTAGGATTATTAATGCAGAGTATTATTTTTGGGTTGAGATATGATTATATTTGGGTTATTAGTATGTGTTTTAAGAGTTGAGACATTATGAATCGAATTGTTATGTTATTTGGGAACATGTGCCAATATTGAGATATTATAAATTAATTTGTGAATGGTTATTTGATCAATGTGTGAGATCAAAAGGTTGAGAATTATTTATTTTGTTATGGGTTTGAGGCTCGGCGTTATAGACCTTAGTCCTTGGCATGTTGGTAATGAGATAATGATCATGAGTTAAGAATGAGGTACAATCTTTATTATTTATTTTTCTATGGTCCCCTACAGTGGGAATTGACCCGTATGTGGTCTGGTTCAAGGTGTTTTCTAGTTATTGGGAGTATTCAAGTTTTTATACTTGTTGGTTTTATTCGAATTACCCATGTCCAAGGCTAGGTATAGAACAATGAGCATGGCACACTTACGGGATAGAGAGTTGAGTAAAGGTTTGTATTATTATTCGAGGTTGAGTTGATAAAGGTTATTTTCAGAGTACAATGTGTTATGTAGTTTTGAACTACATTATTTAATTAAGCTAGTAATGTTGATTATCCTAGACTAACTTTGTGAGAATGGAGTCGCGCCCATTCTTGCATCGCGCTAAACTTTTATTTCAAATGGTCATTTGAGACCTGGATTGGACAACCTGGTCTATTGCTTACTCCAAACTAAATTAAATTTATTAAATTGAATATGATGAGTCAAGTGTTTGGAATTGGTTAGTAAGTATGTTGAGTCAATTGAATTGTCTAAGTGTGGAGACTTGATTAATGAATTCGTGTTGTATATTTAATTACTTTAATTAATTGAGCATGCTAGGTTTGGTATGTTGTAGCTTGTATGTACTCAGCTTTGCTGATTGCGTGCTTTTGTGTGTGTTTTCTTTTGGTCATGGCCTTCGCCTTTCAATGACCCTGTGATGATCCAATTATTACACTTGTATTATTGGGGAGCAGTATTGCACAGGTTAGCTTGATGATGTGAAGTTAAGGGATTTGACAAACGCATTGTCAAGGGATTGGTGTGATTGAGAGTATTCGATTCTTGTGTTGAACTTATTTATGCTTTGCTATTTCGTTTATGTTTTGGATTTTTAATATTGGTTTGGTTTTAAATAAGGGCCTTATATGGTTCCAATTTGTAAGCTTTGACTTATTCGTTTTCTAAATTGTGTTATTTTAAATACTTAAGTTTGATTTTTCCGCTGCGATACTTTGATAAAGCCTTAACGTTTTAACACGTGGCGGTAACATGTCAATGGTTCTCCACTATTTTATTTAAAGTAAGTGGTTTGAAAAAGGGAGAATTATTCGGGTGTTACAAAGTGGTATCAGAGCCAGGTTCGATTTAATTACCACTAAAATTAATTTAAAGTTTTTAGGCGCCTAACGTTTTAAATCTAATGAGTTTATTCGACTACCTTATTTAAAGTTAACTTAGATTTTCAAAAATTATTCTATTCTAATATATTTATTTCGGCATTTAATAAAAAAAGTTTATTTATTTGTTTTATATATTTTCAAAGTATTTTTGTTATTTTGAAATAAAATGAATTTAATTATTTATTTTTATTCCTAACTTGTGTGCTTATTTTGCTTATCGGTGAGATTTGGGTAGCATTAGAAAGGGCGTATAGAATAGATTATTTATTTCTTTATGCATTGTAATTAATTACTTAATGCTTTTATATTGTATGAAGTGATCATGCAAGTTATTTAATTGTGTATGTTCATGTAATGGTGCAAACTTGAGTGATCACTTAGTATCATGTTTAAGGATTAAAGCATGTCATATGGAATGGAATGGAATGAGATTCTTTGTGTAATGTGAAATGTTTAAATGATTTAATTTATTTGTGTGAAGCATGTAATTATGTGTCTACTAATGTGTGTTAATTTAATGATGTTATGCACTTGATGCATGAATTTTGGTGGAATTGAATCAAGGGAATTATTTTATTTAATTTTCGTGTGCGTAGGAATGATTAAAAATAAATAATCATTTCCTTTGAAAGTGACTTATTAGGGGCGATTGTGTGGCCGTGTCCACCTTTCTACCTTAATATATATATTTGATGATTATGAATGTGATTTATTAAGCAAGTGGAGTTCTTTCGCGCTGATGTCGTCCTAAGAGTGTGGTACATTTCTAGGCAGAGAAGGAGGATGGCTAACAACGATGCTTTAGCAGCTGCTATTAGGACTAGTTGAACCAAATTCGATTGACTTGCTTATTAGTTTGCCTACTAGTGAGGTTGTGAGGTGCACCAAGATACATAAGGGTTTACCTTTGAGGATTGGAGAGACTGATTTTCCATCTGATCTTATAGAATTTGAGTTGGATGACCTTGATGTCATTTTGGGAATAGATTGGTTAGCCACTTATAAGCTAATATAAGATTGATTGTGAGATAAAGAATGTTTACTTAAGGAGTTCTTTGGGGGAGATTGTGTATTACAGACGTTTTGGGAAACCAAATGGTATTGGGATTATTTCTGCGTTAAAGTTGTCAAAACTTGTACGTAAGGGGCATCCTTTGTTCTTTTGTTGTGTGCAAGACTTGGAAATGAGTAGTAAGTGAATGTGGAAGATGTGCCAATTGTGAATGAGTTTTGGATGTATTTTGTGAAGAAGAAATATGGGAGCATGAGATTGTGGATCGATTATAGAGAGTTGAAATAATGTCACAATAAAGAATAAGTACCCACTACCCAAGATCGATGATTTGTTTGATCAATTGAAGGGAGCTAGTGTGTTTTTCAAGATTGATTTACGTTCGGGGTATCATCAATTAAGAGTGGCTGATAAGGATATACCTAAGACTGCTTTTAGGATTAGATATGGGCACTACGAGTTTACAGTTTTGTCTTTTGAGTTGACCAATGCACTTGCAATTTTTATAGACTTGATGAATCGAGTATTCCATGAACAAGTTTGTAGTTGTTTTTATTGATGATATTTTGGTATACTCGAAAAGTGAGGAAAACATGAGCCATTGGGAGGCCGAGGATGATATGAGAAAGAGATAACCTAAGTTGTTTAATGAGGTGAGTTACGAGGGCGTAACTCTTGTTCTTTAAGGGGGGTAGAATGCGTATAATTTCGCGTTTTTTTTTACCCTATTTTATGCTATTTTATGGTGTTTTCATGCTTTTCATAGCGATTTTATTTGTTTACGCATCTAGTGAAGTGCGTAAATTGGAATGGTGATAAAGTATTAGTGTCGATATTATGACACAATTGGGATATAATTTTGAAATTTTTGAAATGGCTTTATGCAAAAGTTTTGCAATTTAAGGGATTTTGTGCTAAGTTTCGGGACGAAACTTCTTTTAAGAGGGGTAGATTGTAATCCCCCGTATTTTTAAATATATTAGTAATGAAATTATATTTTATTCATAATATTTATTTGTATTTTTTTTTCGGATTTAATTTCAAAAGTTTCAAATTATTTTTGGGTTTGATGAACGATTTTATTACAAAGAACTTTTTATGAACCTTTCTTCACTAATTTATATCCAGCAAACAAACCAAACCCACTTTCTTTTCTTAATTGACCCATTAATTTTATGAGGCCCAATCTTAAAACTAACCCTACACCACTCTCTCTCCTATAAATACCCCATACATCCCCAAAATTTCCCACACAAAAAGGTTAGTCTTATTTTCATCCTCCTTTGTTTCATTATTTTGCTTAATGTTATTTTAATTGTTTTGGGTTTTGATTTTAGTATAAAGATTATATTTTTAGTATTAAATTATATTTTAATGGTATAAAGATTATAAATTTCAGATTATATTTATGTTATAAATTTCATATTTTATGAATTATAAACCTAGGGTTTCAATTTATTGAAAATCATGATTTTAGGGTTTTTATGAACAATTGATTTAGGGCTTTTATAGTAATGATGTTTTGAAATTTTGGTGATTATATTACTAATTAGTTTCCAGATTATTTTGAGCACGTAAATTCGTATTTTAATGTTTAGATTTCGGTTCGTTAATATTAATCCCGTTTTAATCCCGATCAGGTTCTGAACTCATCCGATTTTGACAAAAAAGTAGTGTTTTCCATGTGGAAACGATGTTTTAAGAAAGACTCACTACCTTTGGTAGTGAGCACCACCCTCTCGTGGCCAAATTCTGCCTCTAAATATGATTTTCGGGCAGTTTTTCATTTTTAACGAAGTTTTTTATTTTTAAAATTTTATCCTTGAGTTTGATTAATAAAATTAATTATTTTTAAAGTTAATTAAGCATATAAATATATGTTTTATTTATTTTAATAAGTTTTTCATCATATTATATTGTTGGAAATTACTTGGGATAGTAATATTAATTGTTGGTTGTTTTCTAGGAAGTGATTATTCCCTAGGAGAATTTTAAGTGATTAAAAGTGGCTCAAAAGGATTGTTTGTATGAGGTACGTACATGTCTACTTCGTTATAAGTAGTATCATGTTTAGGTACCAAAAGGAAAGAACTTAGTTTCATGATTAGAGAACACTTGGATGAAAATTGTTTGGTTATACATTTAATTAATTCATGTGCTTATGTTTATGAGACATGTTTTGGTGAATTGATTATGTTTGTATGGAATTATGGATGCAAACATGTTGAATTATATTGGATTAATTATTTGTATGGAATGTTGATACAAACATATTTTATTGGATTGGTTTGTTAACCACATTTGGATTATTAAAGGATTGGAATTTAATGGTTTAAATGGAATGAATTTATTAATTATTACCTTATATTATTATTGTATAATTGGATATTCATATGCTTGAGTGTATGTATATATGATTGACGTATATAATTTTATGATATGATCTGATTTAATTGTCTTGCTACTATTGTTATATTGAATGATTGTGTTATATTTCTGGGTTTTTTTTAATGTTATTGCTATAGGGAGTATTGTTCTTGAGGTTTTAGGATTATTAATGCAGAGTATTATTTTTGGGTTGAGATATGATTATATTTGGGTTATTAGTATGTGTTTTAAGAGTTGAGACATTATGAATCGAATTGTTATGTTATTTGGGAACATGTGCCAATATTGAGATATTATAAATTAATTTGTGAATGGTTATTTGATCAATGTGTGAGATCAAAAGGTTGAGAATTATTTATTTTGTTATGGGTTTGAGGCTCGGCGTTATAGACCTTAGTCCTTGGCATGTTGGTAATGAGATAATGATCATGAGTTAAGAATGAGGTACAATCTTTATTATTTATTTTTCTATGGTCCCCTACAGTGGGAATTGACCCGTATGTGGTCTGGTTCAAGGTGTTTTCTAGTTATTGGGAGTATTCAAGTTTTTATACTTGTTGGTTTTATTCGAATTACCCATGTCCAAGGCTAGGTATAGAACAATGAGCATGGCACACTTACGGGATAGAGAGTTGAGTAAAGGTTTGTATTATTATTCGAGGTTGAGTTGATAAAGGTTATTTTCAGAGTACAATGTGTTATGTAGTTTTGAACTACATTATTTAATTAAGCTAGTAATGTTGATTATCCTAGACTAACTTTGTGAGAATGGAGTCGCGCCCATTCTTGCATCGCGCTAAACTTTTATTTCAAATGGTCATTTGAGACCTGGATTGGACAACCTGGTCTATTGCTTACTCCAAACTAAATTAAATTTATTAAATTGAATATGATGAGTCAAGTGTTTGGAATTGGTTAGTAAGTATGTTGAGTCAATTGAATTGTCTAAGTGTGGAGACTTGATTAATGAATTCGTGTTGTATATTTAATTACTTTAATTAATTGAGCATGCTAGGTTTGGTATGTTGTAGCTTGTATGTACTCAGCTTTGCTGATTGCGTGCTTTTGTGTGTGTTTTCTTTTGGTCATGGCCTTCGCCTTTCAATGACCCTGTGATGATCCAATTATTACACTTGTATTATTGGGGAGCAGTATTGCACAGGTTAGCTTGATGATGTGAAGTTAAGGGATTTGACAAACGCATTGTCAAGGGATTGGTGTGATTGAGAGTATTCGATTCTTGTGTTGAACTTATTTATGCTTTGCTATTTCGTTTATGTTTTGGATTTTTAATATTGGTTTGGTTTTAAATAAGGGCCTTATATGGTTCCAATTTGTAAGCTTTGACTTATTCGTTTTCTAAATTGTGTTATTTTAAATACTTAAGTTTGATTTTTCCGCTGCGATACTTTGATAAAGCCTTAACGTTTTAACACGTGGCGGTAACATGTCAATGGTTCTCCACTATTTTATTTAAAGTAAGTGGTTTGAAAAAGGGAGAATTATTCGGGTGTTACAATCAATAAAAGAAAAACCCCATGCCTCCTTTCAGAAACATTAATAAACATCCAACGACCACGGGCGCGACTCCGTGACCGTAGTTAGTATGAGATCTCACCTAACTCCTAGTTTTGAAAAATATTTGAAATAAGAGACTCGTAGATCAGACGGCCTCGAGAAAAGTACACGGCTAATACCCCATGTACCCCAACCCCTGATTGTCATTACTCCAGAAGTGCACCAATCCAGAGTTTTATTGCTCATCCATCTTGCACTTTACGTGATTTACAGGTTTAGACTTGGTGATGACTCATATGCATAACAATACAATCAATCCAATATCAATTCAATCAAGTAAAACAACTTTTCAATTTCAATTCTTGATTTATTAGTGGCAAGCAACATTTATTATTTATTCCTTTACTACCTCGGTGTATAAACACCTTGAGTGCATAAGGCACCCCAAACTCTTAACCTTGTCTTATAAGACATGAACCATTCCTTTACTCATCCTATTTCATTAAATCATGAATGAGTAATAATTAAGTCATTTCACCAATCACATACCTTTGCCTCTAAGCGCACCTTGCATAATTAGAACATAACCAATAATTACAATAAGGAATAGTGCACGTCAAAGGAAATTCACAATGTATAACCAAACAATTTAACCCAGTCATCCCTAGACATGATACTAAGTTCTCGATCCGTCCTTAAACATGCACCTAAAAGCAAGGTTTTGTAACTTGTACGTACCTTGAGCAAACGAATTAGTATGCCACTTTACTAGCTAGAAATCACCTTCAATAAACTCCTCTCCTAAGCCAAATAATAACATCTCAATCAATACCCAATCAATCAAATTTACAGCAATACTAACTTACTTTAAAACCTTCAAAATCCAAATCAAACAACACTTTAAAACCTTCCCTTTTGTTAAAATTAAAGGCTTATATATAGTTCTTTAAATTTTTCTTCATAAAAACCTTAAAATACACTCTTATACATGAAATTACAGCAAGTTCAAAGTCTAATAAAAATCTGAAAATTATATAAAAACCCCTAAAATCTCTCTTTTTAATGGGTGATTAAACCCTCTTTATAAAACATCAAAAGTAGTACTTAGAAACTATTTCCAACACTTGAAACTTCAATAAAAACATATATTTATGCTTAATTAACTTTAAACATAATTAATTTTATTAATCAAACTCAAGGATAATATTTTAAGTATGTAAAAACTTCGTTAAAATCAAAAACTGCCCTAAAATCATATTTAGAGGCTGAATTTGGCCTCGAGAGGGTGGTGCTCACTACCAAAGGTAGTGAGTCTTTCTTAAAACGTGGTTTCCACATGGAAAACACTACTTTTTTGTCAAAATCGGATGAGTTTAGAACCTGATCGGGATTAAAACGGGATTAATATTAACGAACGGAAATCTAAAAATTAAAACACGAATCTATGTGTTCAAAATAATCTGGAATTAAGTTAAACTAATCAGTAGTTATAATCACCAAAATTTCAAAACATCATTACTATAAAAGCCCTAAATCAATTGTTCATAAAAACCCTAAAATCATGATTTTCAATAAATTGAAACCCTAGGTTTATAATTCATAAAATATGAAATTTATAACATAAATATAATCTGAAATTTATAATCTTTATACCATTAAAATATAATTTGATACTAAAAATATAATCTTTATACTAAAATCAAAACCCAAAACAATTAAATTAACATTAAGCAAAATAAAGAAACAAAGGAGGATGAAAATAAGACTAACCTTTTTGTGTGGGAATTTTTTGAAGATTTATGGGATATTTATAGGAGAGAATTATTGTAGGGTAAAAAGAAAGATTGGGCCTCATAAAAATAATGGGTCGATTAAGTAAACAAATGGGTTAGGCTTGTATGATTGGACATAAATTGTAGAATAAAGGTGCATAAAATAATTTGTTCAAATAATTTTCGACCCAGATTAATAATTTGAAACTTTTGAAATTAAATTATGAAAAATAACAAATAAATATTATAAATAAAATAAATTTTCATTTATAAAATATTTAAAAATACGGGGGATTACAATGATGATTAAAGAACGAAATCATGTATGAGAAACATTAATTAGTGGCAAATTATATGAAAATTGTTTGAAAAAAGAGAAAAAAAAACGTATTAGTAAATAGATGGAAGACTTTTTATATCGACTCTTTAAACCTTTCTGATTGAAAAAGGGGAACAAAAAGGATTAGAGAGCATAAGTTGTCTTTGAACGTTGAATGTTGCCCATCTTAGTATTAGTAACGAAGTCTATTGGTAACAGCAAAACTTTAGTTAGTTAGAGTCTTAGAACTCCCATCATTTATTCCTGTGACTCACTAAACAAAGCTTAAATTCTAATTTCTATATTCATTGGTACCATAAAGAAGTTTTTCAGTACTAAAATAATGAGTACTAATTACGCATAGTCGTGTCGTGCCAGGCTCGTGCCAATCTTTTAAAAATGAAGTTCATGCACAACCCAGACTCACATCTCGTATTGTGCCATGCCAAGTGCCAACATGCCCCTAATAATATATATATATTTGGTTAAGTTGGTCAATTATAAGAGTGTCAACCCATCATGCTCATACCAAAATTTAGAAATAAAGCTCATGCACAACCTATGCCACATCGATCATACATCCATACCTGTCTCTTGTGCCATGTCGAGCTTGTAATAGGCTCGTGTCAGGTCAGGCTATTTTTGTGTTGTGCTAATTTTGCCCTCGTGTCAGCCCCGACCCGACCCAACCCAACCCAACCCAACCCAACCCATTCCCATCTGTACTAGTCATTAACTGTAAGTT
The DNA here is from genome assembly GCF_948465745.1 of Chenopodium album. NCBI lineage: Eukaryota > Viridiplantae > Streptophyta > Magnoliopsida > Caryophyllales > Amaranthaceae > Chenopodium > Chenopodium album. Next base: position 7,363,238 of record NC_137858.1, read on the forward strand.
GATTATTGATTACCCTTATAAAGATGAAAGTCTTTTGAAATGAGAAGTACTAGCTTATACAGAGTATGCCTTATAACTTGCATAAAAAAAAAAAGAGTATGCCTTATAACACCAAAAAGTCTTCCAATATATTGCCATTTATAGATTTAAAATCTATTTATACTTAACTCAAAAATCTTGGGCTATCTTTCATTCTTTCTTCGCTTTCTATCTCTCTATCTCCTCAATTCCAATCACACGGGCATCTGTAAATTCTTCTCAACGGAGAGATGGAGTTGGATCCGCGGCATTACGAATACATCGTAAGTTGTATTTTCACTAAAATTTCCAATCTTTTTAGGGTTTTTTCTTTGCAATTTATTCAAAAATTAGAATTTCCTTCATTACTCTGTACTAATTTCATCTAGTAATTACTTCAACTTTCACCTTTGTTGCTTATGTTCGACCCTTTGATTGTAATTTTTGTAAAAGGGGATTTTTTTTTTTTTTTTTTTTTCGCAGAACTAGCGAAATTCATAACCCTAATTTTTTTTGTTATTTGTTACTATGTGGTAGGATTTTGTGATTATAATTATTTGTGGAAATTGATTTGAACAATGTATGTGGGTTTTATTTCATTTTGGGTGGTTTAATCGTGTTTGGTTGGAAGTATAATGCTATAAATCAATTGTGGGGCATCACCGAGGTACAAAACTAGTTGGGGAGAAATTTAAATTTGGGTTGAATAATGATTGGTTAAGTGCTTGGGTGTTTTCTGATACTAATATCCAATCTAATAGTTTCGAAAAGGTTACTTCTTGTTGATATATGATGGATTTTGGTATCTGTTTGGAGTTGATTTGTATTTAGCATGTGCTTGAACCGGGTTACATTGTGCTAATTGTATTTGGCGATGGCGGTTTTCCAGCATCAAAAGTCTACAGAATTGAATGTCTTGACGCCCATCCTTGGTGTGGGAGGTGACTCGTGACATTAAGCTGTGGAGAGCTTACAATGTACTAAGTTAGGATGTGATTGAGAAGTATTGAGGACTTTATGTCTTATTGGCTTCAAAAACAGTGTAGAATATACTTTCAGAGAGGGGTTCTATTTCAAATTAGATGAACAATTATATGTCTCTTTTTAAATAGGTTGCTTATGTGTCATATACTTATATACTATTCTGTGATAAATTTTATATTAAAACTAGCGGATTGGGATTGGCTGTTAAATTATCTAAAACCACATGTTTGAACTTTTGCATTACTATGGGTGGAACGAGGATTCCAATCATTTAGAATAAGGTATCTGACAACTTAATCTTATTAGCAATTCAGTAATAGAATATTTGTCATTGCACTTTATATGTTGATGGATGGTCTCCGTTCTAGCTGGTATTTGCAGTTGCAAATTATTTTAATTTTATGTGATTAAATGATCATTGAGCTCCTTACAGTTTTATATTTTCAGTGATTTAAGTTATCTCATCTTTTTTTTTCTTTTTCTTCTTCCCGACAGGCTGTAAGTGACAGTGACACCCACAACATCGTGCTATCATATCTTGTACATAATTGTTTTAAAGAGACCGTGGAGTCCTTTGTTGAATGTACTGGGGTAAAGCAGCCGACTGCTTGTCTTGAAGATATAGATAGAAGAAAAAGTAAACCCCCTCTCCAAGACTCCAACTACCTCCTTATAAGTGAAATTTCTATGATTTGTATTTCTGTGTGACATAGCTTGATTCAAGCTATATATGGTTCGAAAACAATTATACTTTTTAGAAAACGGTGAAGGTATCCTTGGACCTTAGGTATCAAAATCCTATTTTCTGAATTGCTAGGCCCGAAAAAGGGCATATGCAGGAGTGATATAAGGTATTAGTATATTCACTTTTGATGTCTGATTAAATGGATAATTTTTTGAAATACCAGTCACAATTATGATACTTGTAGACAAGGAAAGTTTAAGTTATGTCTCTTCCAGTATTATAATTATTGAAAGGAAAGGTATAGATGAAAGTAGGTACTCTACAAACTCATGAAGTATGTGGTAGCACTGAAAAAGAAGCATGGAGCACCAATGAATTGAATATATAGTTTTTCCTCTGTGAGCATGGATTATGACTTAGAACTGGTGAACTCAATACATTCCTTTCATGGAAACTCCAAGACCGAGAAGGGGGCAAACCCAGACTCTCAAATGTCTTAATACGTTGTAAACATTTAGTTCAAAGAACTTGTGCCATCCCAGCCTATGAACTAGGCAAAGTGTATATATATCTTGTGAGATTGCTAAAGTCAGCCTTTTCTGGAACATGTCATTTTTGTCAATCTTATGCAAAGCCATGTCCAGATGAAAGCTTCACCCTGAAAAAGAATCCACATGAAGTTGGCTACTAGTTTAAATGAGAGAAAAACTAGTTTATTTATTTATGGAGCAATTATTCTTTGTTATGCAGCCTGCAAGGCAACATCTGGATGTGCTGTTTGTTCTATTTAATTTCTTCATGCATTACTCTTGCTCTGGCTTTACTCCAAGTATGTGTTTTGACTTCCCATTTTTGTTAGGAATCATCAAGTTTATCTTAGAAGACAACACCCTCAAAGCTATTGAACTCACAAAAGAAGTAGCACCAGATTTACTAGAGGAAAATAAGGATTTGCACTTTGATCTTTTGAGCCTTCACTTTGTCAAGCTTGTGTGCTCAGGACAATGGTAAATATAACACTTAATGCTTCTTGTACTTCACAAGGAATGTCTGTTATTTAATAGATTATTTCCTTGACAGCGTCGAAGCTCTTCGATTTGCTCAGGAGAACCTGAGTCCTTATGGCAGTGAGCAAAAGTATGTTGTGAAGCTTGAGGTATCATTTCAACCATGTCTGCTCTGCTTCCTAGTATATGTGTATGATGTTATCTCTGAAAATAAGTTGCATTTGTTGCAGGAGTTTTTGGCTTTGCTTGCTTACGATGAACCAGAAAAATCACCATCATTTCATCTTATCAGCCTTGACTATAGACAAGATATTGCAGATAAGATAAATCGCGCAATTTTAGGTACATGTATGTATGTAACATGTTTTCTGCCTCATTTACTTTAATGTATATCTTTTTAAAGCTTAATCTTGTGAACTTTGTATTTAAAAAGTATAATGTCTAGCATGTCTTATAAGTTCTAATATTTTCTCTGGAATTCATTGGTGTAGCACATACCAAGCAACCAAGCTATTCGTCCTTGGAAAGGCTGATTCAGCAGACGACTGTTGTTAAACAACACTTAAGCCAGGAACCTAACAAGGTAATCTTGTATGAATACGCTTTACCTGAATGCATCGAGGCTTGTTTCACCAATATCTATCTTCTGATATACATTTAATCTAGGATAGTACTTGAGAGAGATCATTCTCTTATTATGATCCAACGCTTGAGTAAAGAACTTAGTTAGGTGATCTTAATATGAATGCATAGAGGCTTCTGTTTCTCATCCATGTATTTTGATAGCTGTATGATATAGGATACTCCGTTGTAGTTGTGAGAAATCATTCTCCTTGTATGTAGTACCAAAGTTTTTTAAATTGGATTGGTGCTTTTGAAACTTCATTTGTACCTGAGTGGGGAAGCTGGTACTTTTATGGGGCCTAGTTTGATTGGTGGGCTGGTTAATGATAGACAATTTGTTTGGCTCATTAGTATTTTGTCCTTCACGTGTAGTACTTTATATCAAAGGCAAAAAAAATCTGCCTAAAATGAGATCTGTATTCTAGAAGTTAGACTTATCGGCACACTGGCGTTAAATGAGTTCTATGAGACCTTATCTTTTGAGTTATTGATGATTTTAAGCTGTTAAAGCCTACTTTGAAAAACAAATGTTGCTGAATCCTTTTTTTTTTTTTAATTTTTATTTTTATGATGTACTATGATGATTGTACCGTTGTAATGATGAAATCCACAAATGTTGTTAGTCCTTTGAGGTTTTAAAGAACTAGTGCCTGGATTAAAATTTTAGTGTTTGGCCGTGTGACAACTGACAAAATTAGGTTGCGAAACCCCATACTTTATTGGAGTTTCTTTCCTAATTCATACTCTAGCACCTGTGCAATTTGCTTTCTTTGTGGTTGTAGAAATTCCTAAGCAATCTTTGAAATTGGTTAAGGGAGAGAATTCTGAATGTATATGCAGTGATGCCCCTCTCTAATACTCTTTTCTTTTTCCTTTTTTCATAAAGGAATTTTCTACTACTCTTTTATTGATTTATTCATGACAAAAGCTTTATGGAACGGTTGATCATTGGACTCAAATGAGTGAAATCTGAATCAACTCTATGCTTTACTTTGTGGTGTTTTCAGGATGGCCCTCCATTTTCTTTGAAGGATTTCATTGATTGCTGAAAACAAGATAATTATTCTAAATCAGGCAAGGCCACAAAGAGCAATCAAGGTGCATGCACATTCAGATCAGAGGAAATTCATATGTTAATTGGTTTTTTCAAAGATATGCACAATAAATCAAGTTTGTTCATAGGAGATGCCCTTTGAATTTTGGTCTTCCTGGCATTCACTTTCCGGTGGCTGAATATAAAACCGTCATTCCATTGTACAGACTGTAAATTCTTCAGTAGACTTGATAGTTGAGTTTAGCTCATTAAAGCTCACTTACAGAGTTACAGTATTGGTTCGAAAGGATGTGAATGTTGGGTTGAAACCAGTCCCACTTTATCTTGATTTCAAGTTTTTATTTTTTACACTAATGTTTATTGGATACATCGGTACATCAGAAATCGCTAGTTTGATGGAAGGATTTGTCTAACAACACTTCAAGGTCTTCAACAGCATGATTTCACCTGTTAAGTGATATCAAGTTATCATCCTACAGCATTGATGATTGATGATGCGTTTTAAGAGCCAATGCAGGGGCTTGATCATTTTAGGGCATACTATTATTATGATTGTGTAATTAGAGTATTAGACTGATTAGCTACTTGTCATCAATTTATAGGGATCTTTGATAAATTATCTTTGATAATTTAACTTACAGTTACAAATATAATCAAAGTTTATATTAATTGGATATAAAAATGCAAATGGGACCTTAAAAAATTCAAACAAATTTTCTTACTCATTTGAATTTTGAAGTAGTAATAGTCGAAGGTCTCTAAGCCATCATTTTACTTTTGAACCTATCCAAATGAGTGCTACTCTCACAAGTCACAACTAGCTACCATAATCTCAAAACTTTCTCAAACATGGGGTTAATTATGAGCTCAATTTGGATCCCTAAGGGTCAAAATAGCCCACGAAACCTTTGACGGAATACCAATTTGATAAAAATAATATTAATAAATGGAGAGTGGGCCCCACTAACGGTTTTAACGGCAGGATAACGGCAAGGTTACCGTATGGAAACAAAAATTATATTGGGGTTACAGTGTAGAAAGTCATATATGTTGGGGCACAACGTAGTAAAGTGAAAAAAACAGGGTTACTGTGTAGAAAAACCCATAATTTAAAGGTGAGATCAAATTAAAGGAAATTATATCACTAACCTAACTTTTGTACAAGTGGCTTTGAATATTACACCACCGTCTTCAACCCCTTCTCATTTCCACCACCGTCAATGGCGTCAAAGTCATACCAACGTTATTAGAAAAAATATTGTGTAGAACGGACTCACGGTGAGTCCGTCTACACATAAACACCAAATATTGTCATTCCTTGGGAGAATTTTCTTTAGCCACAAACCCAAAAAAAAAAAACATCTTTGTCACCACCACCATCTTTACCTGTGCCCTACCAACAAAACACCTCTCTTCTTATCACTTTATATCCTCCCTAACTCGATCCTCCTCTTTTCTCACATCCAGATCCCCATCAAGCCATCATAAAAGATTATAGTCGTCACAAACTCCATAAAGACCAACTCTTTATCTTATTGTCTAGAATCCCAAAATCCCAACTATACAAGATCAACAAGTTGTAAATTGTGATGCGAGAAACCTAGAAGGTGAGCCCGGTCTCACACAATACCTTTCGAAATTGTTATACTCCAGTACTCCGTATTAATGCCAAACTCGTTTTCTTGTTTAGGCTGGTGTCAAAACGACACTGTTTTGTAGATATGAATTTTCAATTTTATTTTTACTTAATTTTATCCTTATATTGTTTTAATCATTCATTTCTCTTTCTCTCCTCTCTTTCTCTCTTCAACTGTGCTCATTAAGCTACAGTTAAACTCTCAGTTCACCGGGAAAAATGGCGAATTTCGCAATCGTCTCTTCTCCGATATCACCATTGTCGACGTTCCGCCGGATTTCTCACTTTTCCGGCGAATCTCCGTCTTCGTCTTCTTCTTCCTCTTTCTTCTCTGACCTCCACCTTCCTTTTCCCAGGTATCACACATTTTATCTCTTTCCTTAAATTAGGGTTAATTAGGGTTTTTTTTTTTTTATTTTTTCGACTGGAATTAAAATTGATATGAACAATTCATTTCATGTTGTTTCTACTCTTGACCTCTTGTTATTTCATGCAGTTTAGTTCTGTTTTAGAAGATTATTTGATGTTGATTTTATGGTGTCGAATTATGTTATTTATCATCTTTTGCGGCGCTTTGTATTGAATTTTGTTGGTAAATGTTCATGAGTTGGTGACCTAATCTGTTCATTTATCAATGTGAAAGACAAATTTTGATTTAGAATCAAATGTGAGGAGGATTGTTGATGAAATTATCAGGTATATTGCTGCAAATGTAATTGTTGATTGTGTAGCGGATAGCTGTATAAAGGATACTCCCTTCGTCTCTAAATGTTGTTCCTAAGTGGATGTATCACAAAAAGAAAGTCGAAGTAAGAACAATATTTAGGAACGGAGGGAGTATCAAGAATTTGAGCTTCATCCTTAGCAAGCTTAAATCTTCATTATTGTATGCTTACTCGGTTATTTAATTCTAAAAGTAAAAACATTTCGATTATCAAAGAATGGAGGGAAAACTTTATTATGTAGGAAAGCATCACTTTTATATCAACTAAATGTAATTTAATAATTTAACACACATTTAATTAGCCAAATTAGATTGATATTTTAAAAGGAGAGATAGTATGTAAATGAATATATTAGAAGTAGACGAGAGAGTGAAAGAGGATCAAAAGAAGATCCTTGTGGATGTTGTAAAGGAAGGGGAAGAGGAAGAGGAAGAGGAAGAGGATGGAGCTAATGTAAAGTGAAGTATATGAAAGAGAAAGCGAGGTGTCATAAGGAGGAGAGGAGGGAGAGTAACTTAGAATATAAGTATGTAGTTGTCCACAAGTGATGGTTCAACAATTTATTTTTCTTTATACCAAGTAGACAAGTATAATTTATTTCGCTATAATAATAAATTGGAAAGTTTGCAGGAGAAGTGCATGTGTGCATCTTGTTTGTAAATCAGATTCATTTAACCTATTCATCTATATTTGGAAAAGGAAGGGAAGTGATAAAGGGTACTCGAAAAGACGTTAAGCAGTTTAAGGAAAGATGATGAATAGGTGGTGGGTTTTACTATACTCCTCCCCTCCCCCCCTTTGTTTTGAAGGATTATAAAGGGAAGTGGAGTAGGATTAGGACACATGGCATGCAAACATCTTTCTATAAAATATTAGTATAGAGACTATAGACAAAGATATATTAGTATAGATATAGATATGTATGGGTTTAATTGGATGGATATCTTTGTTGTTTAATCAGCTCATTTCATTTATAATATTATTTTTGGTGATGCAAGAGAATTCTCTTAGGATGTAGTTTTCGAATATCAATTATTGGCATTTTCTTCAATAGAAAACTATCTGACTTTGTTGTTTAATCACATGGACATTATAGCTCTTTATCTGCAAACTCTTTTCATTCCACACCACATATGTTTTAAGTTTTTGTAATGCCCTTTTTGTAATTTTCAGACTATGTAAACAGCTTGCTTTCTGATGCCCAGTATGTCTTTTTGGTAGGTTTGATCATCAAAGAAGCTACTGTAAAAAGGTTAGAATTTGCACAGTTTTGTGTGCTGCTGTCAAGGTCAAAGAGTATTCTTTGTTAGCATCGGATGCTTTCATGAAGGAGCCACATAAATATTTTGATCATGTAATCATTAGTGTTCGTGCTGGTGATGGGGGGCATGGGGCAATCTTTAAAATGCCAAACCAAAAGGCTTCTTCCAAAGTTGAGAATAAATATGACAAGGTGGAAAAAAGAAAAAAGATTTCATACAAAAGGGATAGTGATGGATCTCTTATACTTCCCCTTGGTGGACACGGTGGTGATGTTGTGATTTATGCTGATGAGAGTAAAGATACATTGTTAGAATTCCACAAGCAAAACCGTTATAAAGCAAAGCGTGGTGGAAATGTTGATGCTATGGGTGTTTTGAACTCCAAACAACGAGATGGATCTGCTGCTCAGACATTGCGAATACCTGTCCCGTTAGGTTCTTATAAAACCTTTAATGGCTTTTTTTTTTCTCCAAATATGTTGTGATACATCTTTGTTTTCGCTTATTCATATTGTTATAATCATATTTTATTCCTGTGTCGAGGTTGAAGGCAATATAAACTGCTAAACTCATTTAGAGCTCAAAGGTTGTCTACATAGGAGAGAATTAATACTTTAGTATTAAATATACACCTGTAGGATCCAAATTATGTGGAATACTAATGAATGATATGGCGCTCGCCCCCTCTTCTTTATGACAGGTACTGTTGTAAAACGGAAGCGAGGTAAACTTTTAGCAGATCTTGCCAATCATGGTGATGAGGTTCTTGTGGCAAGGGGTGGACAAGGAGGGGTAAGGCATCAATTTTTTGAATTTGTAGATCATTAGTTCATTACTTGAATCAGAATTTTGGAGTAGAACTTTGCTGTTCTCTGTTATGTATTTGAACTAAGGCCACTGTTTTGATCTATAATGAATGAAAATTTTCCCTATAACCATGTAACCAAAGACTGCAGTCTATAATTTTGAGCTGTTGACAAGAGAGGGGGCGAAGAAATATAACCTTCGTGTTGCCTGAATAGTAACTCTACTCCATATACATTTTTTTTTTGAAACACTCTACTCCATATACATAGATCGCACCTGTTAAGCCTTTCTTCATTATCTTCTCATGTTGAGTGTCTATGGATTCCGTATGCATATTGTGTCATGTTGTGTTGACATAGTTGTGGCAGCCAAAATTCCTAGTTAGAATGAGATAGCTCTAGAGATTTTAGGCAAGTATCATTGATCTTTCTGGGTAATTTTTTTTTTTTTCAAAAAAAAAAATTCTTTTTCTTTTAATTTTGTTGTATGTCTTTTCCCCTAGGAAAGGTACAGGGTTGGGGGATTTTGATGGGGTATTTATTGGCATCAGGATTCTCACCATGAATTTGGTACTCTGTCTTTTTTCCTCTTTGCAGATAAGCCTACTAGAAATGCCAGAGCAAAAGAAAAGTATGATGGCAGCTTTGACAACAAACATATTGAGAGATGACAGTGATAAGGTTAGTCTCAATTTATTCCAATATAGTATGCTTTAGCCTTTTGATCTATGTAATAAGGGGTTACTATACATTTTCCTTTTGCAAAACACACATTTTAAAAGTTTGAAACATGCATATGCTAGAGCCAAGAGGTTGAAGTTTGTATCAACTGATTTGTTTTGGGTTAGCATTCAGGTTATTCTGAAACTCTATCTGAAAGACATAAACTAGATGATCATTATGTATACTTTTACTACATATTCTGTTACAATTGCATCTACTTTAGGTTCTGTTGGTACGAATTTGTTGAAGTTTATTCTACTTTTTACCCTCTCAGTAACTTCTGGTGTGTTTGGGGTGTTAATTAAGATTTTGAGCTCTAATAAGCAAGTAAATTTTTCTTCTGTAGGGAAATTTTTATACTTAATGAGGTATTGGGATTGAAATGTATCCTTAGTAAGTTTTAAATTATAATTGCTGATCCATAATCTCATTGAATATTAAGGATGGAAAGATCTCGGTGATTTTTTTTTTTTTAATAATTATTAGGTAGAACTCTCTCCTTTTAATAAAGTTGGTAACACTTCAAAAATGCAGATATTTGTTAGTTTGTTTATCATATCAATTACTCTTATGTATAATTCAGTGCAATATATGCCATATATTGGGATAATTAAAGTTAAAAAGTTATACGAGTTGGTTTCTATTGATTTTTAATTTAAGTGGAATTATAAAGCACTTTCCCCAATCTCATGTCCATACTAGAAATGAATCCACATAGAAGGTTTGATTACATTGGTATCAACACAAATAGAATAATAAAGCCAAGATTCTTATCTCGCTTTCAAAGTGGATGATTTGTAAGGGTAAAATTAGGGTTTTGTCAATTTTATATAATTGCATACATACTTTTTTGTCATTAAATGACTTAGTATCTCTATATAGATAAAACCTCATTCACAACAACCTAGAAACCACCAATACCCAAAACCCATGCAACCGAATGCCTTCTTTGTGACCCTCTAGACTTGATTGCGTTTAGTAGTAAGGCCAATATCCAATTGGGCCAACAAATTGTGTATTGCTACTAGATAAACATTACAGTCATCTTAAATCAAATTAATTAATTATCTTAATACTTATAAAGTATCATAAAGAAATGCACCTTGATTAGTTAGTGTCAAAATTTAAATTGTTATTATTTTTGTGAAATAGAGTGCCGTAGTTAATACAATTTACATGTAATTTCTCACCATCTATAAGGTAAACACATGTGCATGTGGAGGTGTGGCTTGTCAAATTGTATGCCACATGTCAAAGTGAAGTGGTCAAGTTCTTTATCATATGAAAGCATTTGCATAGTTATAATTAGCCTATTGTTACTACATTTTATTTTATGTCATTTGAGCACGCTAACACCATGCACGTATACAGTATTAGTAAAATTATTGAATAAACGAGCATCCACATGTTATAACTATTGTTCTTTTTTTTTCCTTTCCTTTTTACATAATCATATATGATGTCAGGTGACGTGTATTTCCCATACTTAAATAATCATCCAACTACATGTCTATTAGCAAAATAATTGCAGCTACAATCGTTATCAATAACATTGTCATAACCGGTTGATAATTTTAGAAATGGAGAGAGAGGTGAAATTAGGGGTCAACAGAAATGACAATAATTTAGAATGTTCACTTGTAATGTACACTGTTGTCTAAAAGTAAGGAAAGAAAGAGAATCATGTTTCTGACAACCTTCTAATATTTTAACTATGCTGATGTGGCAAGGGTCCTAATAACAAACTTGGTTTAGTGAGCTATGAGTTAACTAACTAATACGCACTAACAGCTCAACACCTCCTGCAAGCTCGAGGATTTGATAAGTCAAACTTTCGGGCTTGTGAAGAAGATGTCAATGTTAAGCAGAGAGCAAAGTTTGGCAACAATATCAGCAACCTGAGGACTTGTGGGAAATTCACTGAGCTAAAGAAGACCTGTGACTCTGTGAGTACCCTATTGGATATCCCTTGTGTATACACAGTCCAATTGAACATGATTAGTCTTCTTGGTATGTGGAACTAGAGTAAGAGGGATGATCTTTGAGGAAGAGAGGGAGTAATTATCATTTCTTGCAAGTTTTAGAAATATGTAAAGTTTTTCTTCATTACATAGCAATCTTATGTTTTCTGGGCCTCCATAAAGCATCTTTTTTCTATCATATTATGCTGTTTTTGATCATAAAGACTTATTCACATTTGTGCATTTTATATTTGCTGATGAATGGCAGGTTCTAGTCCTTGGTCAAGCTAGGGAGGAAGTCAGTTTGGAATTGATACTCAGAGTAGTTGCTGATGTTGGTCTTGTGGTATATTCTCTACTGGTTATTTTAAATTTCTTAATCCTTTTGATGCTTATTCTGTTTGATAAATATTATCTATGCTACCTGTTGTCTCTACCAGCATCGTATCTTTAGTTTCTTGTCTCTGGCTTGCTTTGGTCCTTGTGAACAGGCAACCTAGGAGACTGTTTGGGGCAAGGAGAGACAGCATTACTTTACAACTTTCCCCCACCCCTGTCAAGGTTCTGATAGTTGAATTTTTAATTTTATTTTTGATTTCCTAGGGACTCCCAAATGCTGGAAAATCTACCCTTTTATCAGCTACTACACTTGCGAAACCGGACATAGCTGATTATCCCTTTACGACTCTGATGCCAAATCTTGGTCGCCTTGATGGTGACCCTTCTTTAGGGGCAGCTATGTATTCCTCTGAAGCAACATTGGCAGATTTGCCAGGTCTTATTGAAGGTGCTCATTTGGGCAAGGTACTTGAACTGATGCATTTTCAACTACCACTTAATCTGGCACAAGTTACTAATTCTGTAACACACATTCTGCAGGGTTTGGGTCGTAATTTCCTTAGGCATTTGAGGAGGACTCGGTTGCTGGTCCATGTTGTTGATGCAGCTGCAGAGGACCCTGTGAAAGACTACAAAACAGTGAAAGAAGTATGCATTGTTCTCCTCATATAGCAGCTAATTGAACAATGCCATGCATAGCAATTCCTATGTTCTATAAATCATCTTGATGAAACCTTATTTCTTCCATTATATACTGTCCTCATGACAAGGTTACTAATGACTGTCATGTGGTCTTTTCCTAGAGGCTAGAACAGTAGCTATTTGTGTTTGTGACAATGTGGACTTGAAGAGGCCTACATATGGTTTGAGACTCTGGGTTCTAGTATGGGGCCACAAATCATCTATAATATGAGATTGGCTGGCATATTACTTATCGCTGTATTGCAATTATATTAGTTCTTTGAAACATACTCTTCCCGATATAATTATATCCTTCATATCTTTCTCAAGTACACGATTCATTTTCATCCTAAAGATTTTTCAATGACATTGGTGTATAAAAGATTGTTAAATGATTGCAAGTTGTCTGCTTTAGATCCTGAAGATTTACCTAAATTAGTCCAAAACTAATTTACCTATCTGTGTGCAGGAATTGCGGATGTATAATCCTGATTACCTTGAACGACCATTTATTGTGGTATTAAATAAAATTGACCTTCCTCAGGTATTGTCATTTTCTGTGCTGGTGGTCTTGTAGCATTTTCTTACCATGTTTATGCATTTTTTTTTTCTTGCTTACTGATAATCTATTATTGGATAATGTTATGAGTTTATGATTGAGTACAAACACTAGTATCTTAAGACTTCTTTTTGTGATAAACACCTAGATTTCATAGCTGATTTGCTTCACAAGTTTGTGTCTCAAATTATTGCTACTATCTTAAAGTGTGATTGCATATGTGGCATAGGTTGATAAGCAAAGCCATGCTCTAATGTCCTGCCAGTATCATCAAGGACATTTGGTGGCGTTAACAATAAATTTGTTACTATATTGGGTTCTGATTATCACATACAATTTTAAGTGATTTATATAATAGTGATATGAACTAAAGAGCATTTGCAAACTGATTATTTTTCATCTAGCGGTATCAGGAACGTATATTGATGGAGCATTTGATATGAAAATTGGCTGCCTTGTACTTTTCTTCCAAAACAGAACCTCAGTTTAGGTCTAAAAGTGAAACTGCCCTGGAAGTTTATTCTTTGTGCTTCTGTTACTTTGTAATGACACCTTGGCCTCGTGTATTTTCTTTTTTTAGTTTTTGAAAGTTAATGTACTTTTATCTGTACAATTTTTGTGAAATACTTATTAACAAAAGTTCCTTCTTTTCTGGTTGTAGATTTTTATGTTTTGTATGAAATCCCAATGATGCGCTTTATATGTAATTTTTCTTTTATTCATCCTCAACGTTAGCTGTTCTCTATATTAATTTATACTTCCTTTAATTTTATATTGCAACAATTACTTTTTAAAGAATGTCACAAATATTGCATTGTTTACATCTCCTTTCACATTTAAAATATCCAATATGCATGTACTTACATCTCTAAGTCCCTTATTCAGTTGGGTTTTGAGGGTAAAGGTTTGTGGTCCGTTACCTTTTACCCACATTTTCTGAAATTTCATGCCTCTTTTCCATGTTGCAATGTATCTTAATTTTACTTTGGCTTAATGTTATCATCTACTCCGTTTGTTTCTTTTTGTTTGCACTATTTGCTTTTTGCACAGTTTTCAATGTAATATTGTAATTAAAATATCTCATCCTACGTATAGCAATAAATATTTGTAAAAGTTATATGTTTGGAAACCATAAAACCTAGATGTATCTAACAAGATTCCATATGACTATGTTTTGAAGTGTATATTTATCCTTCAAATGTTAGATTCCATTTTCTTTGGAATCTCCTAAGATTCCAATAGATGAATCAATATGATGATTAAGATTTTCCGTGTAATTACTTTTTCAATCTTTATAGACTTGGCCTTTATTGCCTTTGTAAACTTGCTTTTCTTGAAAATATTTTTCCTCTGAATGTGCTAGAACAAAACTCCCTACTTGGTTAGATTTATGACTACTTACATGATACATTTAGATCTCCCTTGACTCCTTATACCGCCAATAGAAGGATCCTTGCTAGATTGTTATTTTTTATTTTCTTGTACAATAATCTTAGTTCTTGACTAAGATTGTTTTTGTTATTTCATGATTATTACTTTAATTGCTAATTCATTCTGTTCTAATTTGTTCCAGGCAAAGGATAGACTTCCAACCCTGACTGAAGAAATTCTAAAAATTGGTCAGGACAGTGGATCCACTCCCCTGGTGTTAGGTGCAAGCTCTGAATATACAGCTCATACTAAAGCCGACGATACAATTCCATCAGCTTCTGAGACTAACAAGAGAGATAAGGAGATCGAGGACTATCCACGACCCCTTGCTGTTGTAGGAGTCAGTGTTTTGTAAGTAATCATTTAATTTAGCATATGGCTTACGTACTGTGTTATCAGCATTTTTATCGTTATCGAAGCTTTAGATATGTGCATGTAGGACATAGTGGTGATCTCATTAGGCTGTAGGTCTCTCTTTTTTTTTTTTTTAGTTTCTTACATTTTTCATGTAGATACAATGCTTTGCATTTATGGTCCCATGTGTTGTGGTCGAGTTGAGTAGTCAAATTTGGGTTTTAAAGCAATTTCAATCCGCTAAAAATATTGCGTAATAAAAGGAATCTGTTACACTAACTCTGTTACTAATTGAAGAGATTTCAATTCCCTTCTTGCACGCATGCATACTATGCGGCATGGATATCCAAGTGTTGAATTAGTTTGTTGTGTGATGCACTGTTAACAGACTGGAATGGCAGCTTGAAACCCTTGAAGTGTCAAATTAATCTACTTATTCACTGTTATTTTGCAATGAATATTTTAAAGCTATATATGAAACTAAATTGCACGCTGTCAATCTCGTCGTACTTCCTTTGTTTCATAAGAATTGTAACACTTTGTGTTTCACATTTGTTAGTTTACTCCTTTGACCATTAATACCTCTAATAATCAATTATATGACTATTAATATAGATGAATGATATTTTATGCTATGTTAATATTTTTATGAAATGAAGATAATATAATAAAAATGGTCAAAGTTTGTATAAGTAAAAATGTTGCAACTTTTATGAAATGAAGAGATTTTACAATTTGAGCTAGGAGTTCTTGTCGATTATAGATTCACTTCATGGTGAGAACATTTATCTTACACCTGGGTGCAAGATAGATTTTGTAGTATTGAGAGGCCTTTGTTTACACATAGTTATTAAGTTGAACTACATTGTACTAAATACTAATAGACAAATGCTTTAATATGAAGTGAACTTTGTATAGAAAAGAGTAAGATGGTAAAAGTCTTAATTAGGTAGGTCTTTTATTCAGCTTTGAACTGACCTGTAAAGAATTTATTATGTGCAAACACATACCCAGAATTTATGTAGAATGGCTGAAATTATACTTTTACAGATGCACAATTTAGTAATAGACAAGAGTCATGCATAACTTTTGAAAGTTTATCAGGGTATAAATGTAAAAGCAAGAAAAAGTGAGGTTATCAGATAAATATCATAATTACTGCAAAAGTATCCCTTGGGAGTGCAAGGTTACCCAATTTATCTACAAATACTATTGATGCTTATACTCCACGTATTTTTATGCTGATTATCAGTGGCAAGAAATTTTTGCATGTAGAAAGGGTTTTCAAGTGTCTTATGTTTCCATTTCCTTGTGTCAATTGCATCCTAATCTTTGATTGTTTTTACCTTTTACCCAACAAGAGTATTGAAGCTTGTTATTAGCCCTCTTGATATCTTGAAAACCTTACCATGGAATCCAGGTGTTGGGACTTATCATATCTTCTTCCTTGCCCAACAACAACAACAACAAAGCCTTAGTCCCAAAATGATTTGGGGTTGGCTAACAAGAATCATCATAAGGAATCGTACGATATAAAGAAAGGGACATAACAAGATAATCGTTTGAAAGAGTTTGAAAAAGGTGAATGAACTGTGCAAACGAAAGAGCATCCAAGATAAATCAAGGGAGTTATAAAAGAAAACCAAGTAAAAAAATTTTGGAAATTTTTAAAGGAGTGCTTAAATTGTTGGTGTGAAAAACATAAAGGTTTGAGAAAACTTTAGCAAAGGAAAACAATAGATAGTACTCTGTAGAACAACAATTTCTGCAGAGGGAAAACTAGCCTGGTCCAACAATTCCTGCAGAGGGCCTAATAGAACAACTATGATGTATAAGAACTTTCTAGTGCATCAATGTCATTTTAGTTAGACTCTAGTAGTTAACATAGTTACATGAAAACTTTGTGAGCTTAATATAAAAATGATTCTATTCATAAGTGATTACTGTAGTTATGGTAATCCATGTAGAATACTCATATGTATATGTTTGTGAAGAGCTCTTGACATTGTTTATAAGCTGTTCACACCATATTCAAGCACAGTAAACAACAAATTTATCCTAATGCAATCTAGTTATAAGCATGGTCCTGTGTACAGTTTGTTCTGTGTCCAAGCCATTTGTGCAATGGCTGAAGCTGGATTTGAAAATTTATATGCACATTGTCTTCTGAAGGATAGATTTGTTCTTATAACAGCATCAAGTGTTTCTTTCACTAGTGTAAAAATGAAGACTTAGCTGATATTTTAGAACAAGTTAGGATCTTTCTGAAAGATGTTTACATATTATGGAAGAATGTTGTGACTTTTTATCCTTAAGGTGTCTTGTGCTTTTATACATTAATAGAGTTAAGACGTCCTGGTCTCATATGTAATTCCCTGAATCTCTTAAGGTTGTTGAGGATGCAAGCAATTTCCATTGATTTCTGTTTCTTCTCTATCCTTCCTTTTGTTTTACACCAGCAATTTCACTTGTTAGACTTGATCCGGTCTGGATGTGTGTGCTTCATTTATAAGAAAAATGATTATGGAAAAGCTTACCATTCATCTGTGTTTGTAGTATATGACTTGGACACTAATCTTCACTATGCAAAACATTGAGCTAGCAGTGCTGTGGAAACGAAAACTTTTCAACTATACTTTCTATCTGCATAATTTGCATTAATCTGTAAATAAAATTTCCTTGTGACCATGGATCTTTTGCACATTTTTAGGAAGGGCATCAATGTGAAAGAGATGTTAGAAGAAATAAGGAAAGCGTTGCGGAAATGTCGAGATACTCAAGAATTCCCTCTTGAGTTTCAGCGTTAAGGATTTTCCTTACATATCACAGGTTTTAAAGAGATGACATTACGGCAAAAGGTCAGGTCATTTATGTTGATGACACCAACAACATCAAGGTAAATATCATTTTTCTTGTGATTGTCAGGCAATTATCTGCATCTAACACTGGTTCATCAACATATTAAAGAGGTTTATATGGCTGATGTTTCTTTCTACCAGGCTTATAAGTTATGAAGAATCTGAGCATAGAGTTGATAAATCATGCTGGTTCTTATGGCCTTCGCAACACATAATTGGGTTCTTTAAATGTTCAAACTAAGTTTTCGGACGTCTGCGCTGCAGCTCTATTGGTATGGAAGACTTCTGCTTCTAAAATCATCCGCACGCACACATCACTAGTGCCTAGATTAGTATAAATAGTTTCTCGTTCTTCCTCTTGTGTTTCCCATTAGTATCATAGTATAGTGAGCATGGATAAAACATGGTTATCTTGTGGGTATAAATATACAGTTTCTTAGTATCGCTTTCTTGAGTTACTTCACTGTCATTTTCACTTTTAGTTGAAACATTATTTAATGGGTATAAATATATGTCAAGCCTAATTCCACTATCATTTTCACCCTTTAATATTTCATCCACTATGACATGTTAATTTTTATGAGAATCTCTTGCAACGTACATAACTGTCATTCGCACTGAAAACCACTAGTTTCCAAGAATACGAGAAATATACTGGTGTAACCTTTGGGTTTGGCCGCGCCTACCTTTAACTCCTCGAACAATAAACCCTGTAAACTCTGTGTCCCAAAAAAAAGAACCCCTTATGACGAGGAGTCTTTGGTGTCAGCAGTCGCCCCATGCCTTCGACAACTGTCGGAGTAAACGGGCCCCGCTCTGTCTCAGAAACATCAGAGGTACAGAGCTATGATTATACAGTAAGTTCTATGAATCTTGAACTTAAGAGTTTAATACGTCAGAGATGATGGTAGAGAACTTTTTAATGACAGTCCCACGTAATCTTTCTTGACATGCAGACTCCTGCAAACTGTCAACCCAGTGGAAGGGAGACCTTTCAGACTTGCCTTGAGTTTCCCCGGTGTGTGCTTATCCTCAATCCTCTCCTGCTTGCTAAACACACTTGTTTAAAATATAAATTTTAGGAGAGAGAATTTTTTTGACACCCCACCCAATAGGAAATCGGTCCTATCCAAACCCAAACTTGGTTTCACACTATCCCTTGACTCTTGCCCCTCTTTTTCCCTCTAAAAGCCAAGTTAAATAAAATCTAGGATTTTTTTTCTTTTTCTTTTTTGATGAAAATTAATTATCTAGTCTGTATATGTTACTCGGACTCCTTATTTCATCTCAGTTACTTGTGTCGGATTCCGACTTTTTATTTTAGGCTAAAATCATGGAAGATTGTCACTAAATAACTAAGTCGGACACTTAAAACATGTATCCCTGTTTGCTGCAAGTACCTGAGTCTAAGTAACTTATCCATTTCGTTTTAGTTTCCTTAATTGGAAAAAAAGGAAAAAAAATGTGTACAAATTCAGTTTGCCAAGTGTGGATGTTGTATGGAGCAGGGAGATATTAAAGAGACACGATGAACAGGTTTATGCTGACAGCTATCAATCCAGATTTCACTGTAGACACGTATTAAGGGGAAAAAAAAAGGTTCAATTTTCCCACCCATTTTAATACATATTCATCTCTCATCTTGCAACATATAAATAACAGAGGAGTTACCCACCCCAATAGCGTCCAGGAGTGCAGCTTAGCTCATCAGTAGCCTTATTATACACACGAACTCACATTTTTCTCTCTTACTTTCTTTCACTCTCTCTCTCTCTCTTTATTCATTGTTGTAAGATATTTGCCTGATCTCTGTACTAGTTTCTCCTACAATGTTGAAGTCCAAGTTGGGCTTAGTGGAGAAGAAACAGGGGAAGAAACATCAGGTTTGCCAGGCTAGCTCTAGGAAGGGTTGTATGAGGGGCAAAGGGGGACCTGAGAATGCCCTTTGTACGTACAAGGGTGTCCGACAGCGAACCTGGGGCAAATGGGTGGCCGAGATCCGTGAGCCCAATCGCGGTGCTCGCCTTTGGCTTGGCACCTTTAACACCTCTCATGAAGCTGCCTTAGCTTATGATGCTGCTGCTCGTAAGCTTTATGGCACTGATGCCAAGCTCAATTTGCCTGAGGTCTACCAACCCCAGCTTCCCAACTTGGCTCAAACCCATGTTCAGGCTCAGGTTCAGGCTCGGGTTCAGGCTCGAGGCCAGGTTCGGATTCCTTGTTATCAGAATGGGTACAGCCTGTGCTGCTCATCAGAAAACAGCTCGCTTTCTGGTGCAAGTGACCTTAGTTTTCCAATTGAGGAGACTAATTCTACTTCCACAATCACTGATAGCACTACCACAAGTGTTGAGAGCTTTGGTGAGAATGAAGTTGGGATTAACCATGGTCTCTGGGAGAATTCCAACCCGAGTTTACCAGAGCTCGACGATTCGTTGTGGGCTGAGACTGCTATGACCCTCGGATTTCCTCCCCCTGTCACCGATCCACAACCCGAATTTTCAATCTCCGACGAACCGGGGTTATTGTCCGGCAACTTATATGATGACAGCTTCCAGTTTCTATGGTCTTCTTAAACAAAAAACCAGCCACATATTTGAAGGCATGAGATGGGATAGAATAGCCACCATGAAGTCTAATATAGACTACTTAGTAGTAGAAGTAGATGAATATGTAAGTGAATAAGGGTTTAAGAGGAAGAAGAACTTGGGATGTGACTGGTAAGGATGAAGTAACAAATATGTATATATAGGACTATTAAAAAGTACCTTTGTTTTTTTTAATCCTTTTTTTATTTAGTAATATTGAAATATGAAATAGTAGTAGTGGTACTTACTATATTTAGGAAGTTTTAAGATTGTAAGGGAAAGAAGTAGGAATGGTGGTAATTCTCTCCCCAATCATTTGGGTTTTCTGTAAAAAGACTTACTATATATAGTTGAACATGTGTACAAATTTTATAGGGTAATAATATATAAAAGTGTTGCAGAGTTTCTTCTGTACTAAAAATTTTGTGGAAGTCATTCTCATAAATCATACTCGTTTTAGTCGTCTCTTTGCAATCTCCCAGCTCCCAATTGTTTTCTACTAGAATAGTAGAATTCCCTCTATTATTTTAGTCTTCTAGATCTAGATGCTTAGAAAATCACATCTTTAAAATATAAAATATAAAAAAATTAAAAAATACTCATAATTAACATGGTTATAATAACATTATTAATGCCTTTCAGTTTCCTTAAAACTACACATACTTTCACCCACCTATAATAGGTGGGTAGCGATCTAAAAAAAAACTATACATACTTTCTTCATTTTTTCTATTTGTTCGGTTGTTCCATGTTGACTTTTCGTTCGTGTAATGTAGAACTTTGATTAATAATATCTTTAACTGCTCACTATTTATTAAAAATTGAGATAACATTTATTTTAACATTAATTAAAAAAAATAAAAAATGCTTGAGTATCAATTTAAAAAGTTAGAGTATTATTGTACTTTCAATGTACTTATGTACTCTTATGCTTGCAAATGATTGTTATATTTAACTTTTTTGCATAGTTTGTGATGCAAGATTTTAGTATAAATATCTTCAAACATAAATTTTTGTATATAGTTGGCTACATCATGAGTCAGGCATCATGAAGGTTACTTCGTTAGTGTTATAGAGTACTCAGTCAGGGGTTACCTTGTCTGTGTTATAGGGATTACTCGGTCATGGACTACTTTATCAGTGTTATAGGGATTACTCGGTCAGGGAATACTTTGTCAGTAATAGAGGGATTATCCAGTCAGTGTTATAGGAGTTATTTTGTTTTTTCTACAAGTGATCACATGTGACTAGTTGTACACAAGACGTGATGTTTAAAGGTAGAATCGTGTTCCCTTCAATCTTAATATGGATAAACTTATGTGAAATTCTAGTACGGTAGGACAATTCTCCGTACCACTCAAACAAAATGTGTCCAATAAACTAACATTGTAAACCGTATAGTTGAGAATCTTGCGACGGAGAGACTATATTCATATGACCCATGAGATGGTGACAGTGCTTGGCAGAAGATTACTTATTATAATGATTTAGCAAATTAAAGTAAAGAATAGCGGTTATAAATATCTACTGGAATTGAATCTGTTCATACTTCATACTTCGTTTCGCCGAAAATATTATCTCAATTAGGATTAAGATTTGGATTTAGGACCCACTATTTGTGAATCTAAAGTCTTTAATAACATGTGTATTTTATGAGGATTGTTAGCTACGTGCTACGTGCCCTTTTAAGGTGTATGAACTATGTAGGGCGATGAGGGAGTATGTAATACGTAGAGCTACACTGATATTTTAGTTTTCGAACATAAAAAAATACTTTGTACGGAGTATTAAATACTTAAATAATAATCGTTTGGTTTGATATAGAACGTACACTGTGATATTATAAACCCGTTGTTATTTTTACGTAGTTTTAGTTCCTATAAACTATAAATGTGTTTCAGGGGTTTATCGACCAAACAATTTTACTTCACAAAATTTAGCTATTTGAATAAGCACTTACATTTATCCCATCATTGTACAAAATACGTATAGGGGAGCTACATTCCATCCTAAAGTATTACAGTTCTAATTTTCTTGTACAAGTGACAGCATTCTTGACATAAACATTTTTAATAAAAGGCCTGAATTAGCAAACATGTTGATATGCAACAATGACCAAACTGAGCTGCAACATATGGAATTACTCTTTTTACATTGAAGCAACCGAAGCTTCTTCTTGTATAGGATGCCAATATCTATTATGAAGCCATAAAGAATCTGCTTCCACAGCATATCCATCTTGATTACGGTGCCAACCAAAATACGCATGTGTTCTGTTCTTGATGTCGAAAATGCCATGACCAAAGCTGGCCTCACGATAAGCAGAGTACTCTGGCTGTGGTTGGGTCATCCTGTATTAGAGTCAAACAGCAATTTTATGAAACTCATTCTTCTAGTCTCTACAAGGATAGAAGTGATAATGCATTTAATAGTCATGTTATCAATTGAACAAAGTTTAGTAAGAACATACTCGTAAACTAATCCTTCCAGATTCCCTCCATCTCCAATAGTTATGTAAACTGGAGCTGACTGATCACTGACAGGATCACATACACCATTACTGATGTTATATGCTATGTTGGATATACGTTCCTGCATTAACAAACGCAAGCTAAGTGTTAAGGGTGTGTGGTTGGTTGTGAGACAAAGAGAAAGTAGATCATAGATTTATGATTCTTACTGATCTCTCATAGGCATGTACATGACCAGCAAAGATGACGTCGACCTTGTATTTGACAAAATATGGTTCATACAGAACTCTCATGGTTTCACCCTCCATGTAGTGATGCACGTAACTACTATACATTGGGCAATGCATTATTGCATTACAACAACGAGCCAAGGGGTTTCAGTCCGGTTAACCTTAGGCAGTTCATCCATTAGCCATTTGTATTGAGGTGTGTATTTCCCTGCATATGTACAATGCATATGAAGAAGTTCACAAAGAAAACATCGTACTATAATATTTACATGCTCTTTTTGTGAAATACCATATGATTAAACCTTTGCCAAACTAAACTAGATCTAAGGATACTTGGATCTATGATACTACAAAAAATAATGAAATAACCTACCAAAAGCTGAGTAGGATGCCATGACTATGATATAGGCAGAAGCTCTTTTAATTAGGGGTGAGCATGGGACGGGTATCCGTACCGTTAGTACTAACGGTTCGGGTACCCGATAACCAATATCACTAAAAGTGATATCCATAACCCGAACCGATAAGTTCGGGTACCCGGATTTCGGGTACCCGAATTTTCGGAACGGTTATCGGGTACCCTATAAAGTATCCAATAGTGATAATTAAACTTAAATAATTAGTTATTATGATATTTTTTAACACTAATTAACAACAATACCACATGATCTTGACCAAATTATTAATAACATTACTAATTATTGATATTTATAGTGATTATGAAGTAATGTAAGAGTTTAAATATTGAAAAGATAGATTTTTAAGTAGGAAAAAAAACAAAATAATTGCTTATCGGAACGGAACGGGTACCCGTTAATTTTAAAATGATACCCAAAAACCATACCCGATAACAAATTATCGGAACGGGTACCCGAACCGTTATGGTTATCGGATCGGGTACCCTAATTTTCGGAACGGTAACGGAACGGGTTTTCGGGTTTTCGGTTTTTCGGGTAGTTTTGCTCAGCCCTACTTTTAATAGAGTACCAATAAGGAGCAGTACTGTGTGATGCTTGATATGGTGTTGGAAATCGATATGTATATGGCTTAAATGGTAGTCTCACCCTGCAAGAAGCAACAAAACTCAGCCCTAACATTAAGAGAAATTGCACCATTTTACTGATGGATTGAGCCAGAAGGATTAAACTTGGTATTGGTATAGTTGATTAGTGATTTCATCTTGCATTATATCCTTCAATGGCAGTCGAGTGTCAACAACCCCAAATTCAAGAATTGAAGAGAGAGTTACAAAAGTGAATAGAAAAAACCAAAGAAAATATATGTTCCTTGAAGAATATGTAAACCTTTAGTTTGACATAGCTATTATAAACTAAATCAAATAGTATACACTGGAAGCTGTTTATGGCAGTACAAGATGTCCATTGAAGAATGTCCACTTGTGACCCATGTCTCTAAGGCAAGCAAAAATTGATATCTGTTTGAAGTAGCAGCAAAACATTGAAGAAACGTACCACTTTTGGTAGAAAATCTATTTCATGGATTCCGGCAGTCCAAATCCATGGTTGATAAGCAGCATTTCTTTCAATAAATCTTCCCCAGGTATCCCACCTTGCATTATCATTGTTTGGGTAGTTGTCTGCATATGATAGGTCTCCAACAAACAGGAGTGTCTTGCCTTTCGTTGGGTTTAACTCGTAATGTGTAACTGTCCTGTTTGAATCATGTGTCTGACCAAGGTCCCCTGCTTGTTGTGAAGTTACCACAAACAAATAATGTATACAGTTATCATACTCTAGCCTTCTCAACACTAAATACTAAGCCAAAAAAAAAAAAAAAAAAAAAAAAAAAAAAAAAGCCAACAATGAAGATTTTAGCATTTGCTGATTATTACTGCGTAATTAGCATGTAATCTGAAAGAAGCAGTTGTGAGTAGCATAATTGGAAACCTTGAAAATGAAGCCATACCTATAAGACCGAAAGTATAAGGGACATCAGGACCAGGTTCTGGGGGTGTATGAAACCAAAATTGCCTCGACGAATTGCCAGATCCAACCTCATAGTAGTATTTTGTATCAAACTGCAGCCAGCATGCCAAGTGCAATAGTAAGAAAAATTCCATGTCCAAATGCGCTTAGGAAATGCTTGATAACCAAACTAAGAAAATCATGCTCGGGTGTACCTCTAGCCCCGCTATAGTGCAATGGTGAATGTAGCCTGAAGTGTAATTGACATACTTGTAAGTAAGAACAATGCCTTCTGCAAGCTTCTTTTCTGTGCTGTTTTCAGCCCAGTAACTTACTGTGTTTGATCCAGGCTCATCTGGAGTTGTCCAAGAGACAATCACAGCTCTACCAATGTGGTCTCCTTGTGTTATATGAACCTTCATGAACCATACTAACAATATAAGAAAAAACAAGCATGATCTGCCTCACTTCAGATCATCAAACATAACTAGGAGGTCTAAAGATTCAACCAACAGTATTTTCGATTTCTCTATGTATGTCGATATATGTTACTCGTACATACATTTCTCATTAAAGCCGATAAATTATGTTCCTGTAGTCCATATCATTACTACCACCCCCGTTCCCATTTACTATTTATGTAGTTGAATTTTGAAAACTTTGTTCGTCTCTAGTATATAGAAAGTGGCCTATTGTTTTGGGACGGCCCAATTAAGAAATGCGGCCTAAGAGTACTTCCCAAGGGCAGAGGAATTAGATTTATTACAAAGATGCAATGAATGATATTAACCAAAACATACACTGAATAACAGGTTACTTATTCGTTTGCAATGACTTGAACAATGATATTAACCAAAACATACAATTTCCAGCATATTAGCATATAAGAATAATTCCATTAATCAGAATTATTAAACACATTAGAGCTGAGCAATATCTACCAATGACTAACAACTTAGTATACTAACAATCACTAATCAGACATCATTTATACAAAATTAGAATATTACTGTAAAACCCAGAATTTAATTGTAAAGCTGAACAATATCTACAAATGACTAACAACTTAGTATACTAATAATCATTAATCAGATATCATATATGCAAAATTAGAACACATTACTATAAAACCCAGAATTATTATACAGTAAGATTAGGAAATTACCTGTTGTGGAGCATTATAACCAGGAGGAACTTGGAAAACATCGCTATCTAAGGGCATATCAAGTGAAAGATCATTACTTTTTCTTGAGAAGCTACTTGTTATACCCCCTTCACAAATTTCTGAAACATTTAAGATAATCACACCCACAATTAGTAGCAAAACAACAAGATTAGCATAAACCCACTTCATAAACATCTCTATTTTCTCTAAGCTAAGCCCAAATGCTAGAATCTTTCAAATTAATACAAGATTATCTATGTTTTTGAAGTGGGTTTTCTTCTTTTGCATGCATAATCTGTTTGAAATTTGAGCTGTAGGAAGTACAAGAACAAGGTGCCACAAAACTAGTTAAATACAGAAAGAATTTTTTTTAAGGAATTTTTATGTATGAAGTGGCAGTATAATGTCCTTATTTGGAAGGAATATTCATTCCAATTATTCGAATTTTTGGTTAATATGATTATTAATGATATAATGTTCCAAACTAATACAAGTAAGTAGGATTTTGATTGATTCAGGGATTTAACACTGATCAAATTATTAGTCTTTGAGTAGGTAGGCTTTTTTGGGCACATTGAAGAGGCTGAAAATAACTTCATTTGGGCCTTTGACAATCTCTCATATAGTCATATTGTTTTTATTATGGCATTTAAACCAAAGTATACAAATACAACTTACAAGTATATTTCAATTTTCTCAAGAAAATTACAAAGACTTTTGTGTGAGCATAAGGTAGATATGGAAAATCCAATTATTCGATATTCGATATTCGATTTGAAAACCTGGCTAAAAATCTAAGATATCCGTTGAAATTATCTTACCTGAATTTAACTTTGAGCTTAATTGAACCGAGCTGATATAAATGTATGTGTTTCATAATTAACAAATTAGTATTTTACGGAGTAACTAATGAACTAAAATATGACCTCTCTTTTACAAATAACAAAAAGTCCTTTTCTCAAAAGTCATTTTCTCTAATTAACTTGATCTGAACGACCCAATTGTCACATCTACATAACAGTAACACGTATACATTTATTTGATATCAGTTAAATTAGTAAACCACCAAGAATCTAAGGCCCCAAAAGTGCAACATATATTCAACCAAACACTTGGTATGACTCAACCAAACCACTTGATATGACTCAACCAAACCACTTGCATGTAATCTGAAAAAGTTAGCCATTCATATCTAGCCTTATGCTCACATATAACTTGCACTGAAAAGTGAAAACCCACAAAATGACTTAAATTTTGAGAGCAACATGAACTCAACAAAACATGATAATATATCAACCAGACTCAAATTGACAAATAGTATTTCGTCATATTTTTCAGTTAACCTATTGTTTAGGTAATTGATATGGTAGATATGGATCTTAATTGAATTTTAATTGGATTAATTGGGAGTTAGCTCAAGTTTTGGTAGTTAGTTGTTAGTGCGGTACAGCTGGCAAATTTGTTAGAAAGTTTGTTAGATTGCATTTTTTGTAATTTCTGGTGTTAGTGGAGAATGACGTAAGATCCCACTATAATAACTACTTGTAACAACTTTCATTTCATTCAATGAAAGTAAATTCCAACCACTTCTCTCTCTACAATTCTTCTTCTCTGTTTTCTCTCTTTTCTCTCTCTATAATTCTTGGAGTTTCGTCCGCCGTTGGAGGAGCTTCGAGCTCTTCCTTATCATTGGTATCAGAGCCATTCTTGCTAATTTCTTCAGTAAGAGATTCTGGCGCCTCCGCCTGTCACTAGAATAGTGGCAGCCATGGAAGCTCAGCTCAAAACTTTGGAGCAGCGTCTGGAAGAGCAAAATTCCAGAATTGAGCATAAATTTGAGGAAATGATGAAGATGATGCAAGCGATTCATGTTGAGAAGGTTTCGACTCCAATTTCTGAGCCGTCTACTCCTTCATCTGCTTCGAATGACAGTTTTACTAGGTCCAATCCTACCAGGACCTTAGGTATGAACCCTAAACTAGATTTTCCTCGATTCAATGGCAATAATCCTCGTATTTGGGTAAAGAAGTGTTGCAAATACTTTAGTTTATGCAAAATTGTTGATGAACATAAGGTTGATTTAGCTTCCTTGAATATGACTGATAAGGCTGAGAGTTGGATGATGAATTATTTGTCTGTGAGGCGTTCTGTGGTAGTAGATTGGAATGATTTTGTTGTTGATCTATATGCTCGAATTAGAGATAATTCTACTTTGGATGCTGTAGAACAGTTTAATAAGTTGCAGCAATTTGGTTCAATTGAGGAATATATTGATGAATTTGAGAACCTTAGGTCTATTTTGATGATGAATAATCATATTCTTCCTGATTCATATCTCTTGGATAGTTTTGTTGGTGGACTTAAGCCTGCTGTTAAACCTTTTGTTCGTGCTTTTAAACCAACCACTATAGCATCTGCTATAGATTTTGCTAGACTGCAGGAAGAGAATTTGACTAATTCAGCTCAGGTTTTCAAGCAGAATAAGTATTCTTCTACTACTGGTAGAACTGGGCAGTCTTTCACACCTTTAGCCAATTCAAAACCACCTTTACTTCCCACACCTTTGTCTAATCCTTCCACCTTCTCTAAATCTAAACCATCCACAAACAACAGACCTTTTAAACACATTCCTACTGATGTTAGACAAGAGAAAATAGCTAAGGGATTGTGTTATTAATGTGATCAGCCATATAGCAGGGAGCATAAATGTGCTTTCAAAGAGCCTCAACTGTTTACAGTTGAGATTCCTGGATGTGACTTTTCTATTGAGGAGGATGAGTGTGAGGTGTTGGAGTCTGCTGATGATTTTGATCCTCAAATTTCTGTTCATGCTCTTGCTGGTTCCAATTCTTTTCAAACTATGAGGGTCAAGGGTGTGGTAAATGGTAAGGATTTGCATATCCTTATTGATTCAGGAAGTACACACAATTTTATAGACATGAACATTGCTGCTAAGTTGGGTTGTCAATTGGAACAAATCCCATTTCAGACTGTTTCTGTAGCTGATGGTAACCATATTTCCTGTTCTCAGATGTGTCAGAGTTTTTCATGGATGATGCAAGGTCATAAGTTTGATGCTGAGGTTCTTCTAATTCCCTTAGGGAGTTGTGATATGGTCTTAGGGATACAATGGCTTTGGTTGTTGGGACCTATACATTGGGATTTTCAGAAGTTGAAGATGGAATTTGACCTTAAGGGACAACATGTTATACTCAAAGGTTTGCCTTCTAGGAAGCTTTCTGTCATAGAGGGTAATCTAGGAATTAAGCTTTTGACTTCTGGGATTCAGTTGTGTTTAATGCAGGTCACTGAATCTTGTTCTGTCTTAAAGGAGGGGGTTCAAGTATGTTCTACTCTGGTGGATTGTCCTGAGTTCAGTGGGTTAATGCAGCAGTATGCTGATGTTTTTGCTGAACCTTCTGAGTTGCCTCCTTCAAGGGGAGTGTTTGATCATTCAATTCCTCTCATGCCAGGCAGTACTCCAGTTAATATTAGACCTTATAGGTATCCTTTAAAACAAAGGGATATAATTGAGCAATTAGTACAGGAGATGTTGGATAGGGGTATCATTCAGGCAAGTTCTAGCCCATTTGCTTCTCCAGTTGTGTTAGTAGGCAAGAAGGATGGTACTTGGAGGTTGTGTGTGGATTATAGGGAGCTGAATAATAGAACAGTGAAAAATAAGTTCCCCATTCTTGTTATTGATGAATTGATTGATGAGTTAGCAGGAGCCACTGTCTTTAGTAAGCTGGATTTAAGAGCTGGGTATCACCAATTGAGGGTGACTGAATCTGATGTGTTCAAAACAGCATTTAAGACACACACAGGCCACTATGAATTTTTGGTGATGCCTTTTGGTCTAACTAATGCTCCAGCTTCTTTCCAAAGTTGGATGAACCATGTTTTCAGGCCACTACTCAGGAGATGTGTGTTCGTCTTCTTTGATGACATATTGGTTTACAGTAAGACAGTCAAGGATCATTGGAAACACTTGTCTGAGGTCTTTGATTTGATGAAAGCCAATTCTATGTTTGCTAAAGAAAGCAAATGTATTTTTGCTACACAAAGAGTTGAGTATCTTGGGCATTTCATTACTGAGGGAGGGGTGGAAACTGATGCTAAAAAGGTTGCAGCTGTAAGTAGTTGGCCTGTTCCCTCCAATGCTAAGGAGTTAAGAAGTTTTCTGGGACTTACAGGTTATTACAGGAAATTTATTAGAGGTTATGCAGTTTTGAGCAAACCCTTGACTGATCAACTCAAGAAGCATGGGTTTAACTGGAATGAGCAGGCTCAGTTAGCTTTTGAATCTTTGAAGAAAGCTTTAGTGTCTGCTCCAGTTTTGGCTATTCCAGATTTTAACAAGCAGTTTTTCTTGGAAACTGATGCCTCAAAGACTGGAATAGGAGCAGTTCTCATGCAGGAAGGTCATCCTTTGGCTTATATCAGTAGGTCCTTGGGTCCTAAATGGCAAAAGTTGTCTGTCTATGATAAAGAATTGTTGGCTATTGTGTTTGTAGTGCAGAAATGGGAACAATATTTGGTTGGTAGCCATTTTGTGATCAAAACTGATCAGAAGAGTTTGAAGTGGTTGTTGTAACAGAAAATCTCAACTCCATTTCAACAGTTCTGGTTGTCCAAGTTGATGGGATTTGACTATGAGATTCAATACAAGTGTGGAAAGGAAAATGTGGCTGCTGATGCTCTATCTAGAGTACAGGGGTCAGAAATTTTGTTTTTGGCAATTTCTGTGGTGGATTCTAACTTAGAATCTTTGATTACAGCAAGTTATCAGCTTGATGACAACTATTCTGCACTTATTCAGCAACTGCAAAATAAGGTTGTGGTTCCTGATTTTATTTGGAATGGCAAGCTTTTGACAAGAAAAGGGAAAATTGTGGGTGGGTCCTGACTCACAGTTGAGACATAAAATTTTGTCTTGGCATCATGAGACACTTGAAAGTGGTCATGGAGGCAGGGAATTGACATTGAGAAGAGTGAAACACCTGTTCTATTGGAAGGGGTTGACCAGGGATGTCAGTCATTTTGTAAGGCATTGTGTGACATGCCAGGCTGCTAAATATGATACCTCAGCTTCCCCTGGTCAATTACAGCCTTTGCCTATTCCTGAGGAAGTGTGGTTAGACATTTCTATGGATTTTATTACTGGCTTACCTAAATCTGGTGGTTTTGAAGTTATTTTTGTGGTGGTGGATAGGTTAAGTAAGTATGCACATTTTATGGCTTTGGCACATCCTTCTTCTACAATCCAAGTGGCTCAGTGTTATTTGGACAATGTTTTCAAGTTACATGGGTGGCCTAGATCTATTGTTAGTGACAGGGATTCAGTTTTCCTTAGTCATTTCTGGAAGGGGCTATTCTCTTTGCATGGCACTGATTTACTGTTATCTACTACATACCACCCTCAGACTGATGGCCAGACAGAGGTAGTAAACAGATGTTTGGAAGGGTATTTGAGGTGTATGACTGGAGACAATCCCAAGGAATGGCATAAGTGGCTACCACTTGCTGAATGGTGGTACAATACCCACTTTCATTCTGCTTTGCATTTGACTCCTTATGAAGTGGTTTACAATCAACCACCTCCACTTCACTTGCCTTACTTGCCTGGTGAGGTTAGCAATGCTGAGGTTGATAGAAGTTTGCAAAGAAGGGAAGCCATGATTCATAATCTGAAAGCTCATTTGCTTACTGCTCAGAAAAGAATGAAAGATCAAGCAGATAAACACAGGTCTGAAAGATCTTTTCAGGTTGGAGATTGGGTATGGCTAAAATTGCAGGCTTACAGATAGAATACAGTTCAGAGAAGGGTGAACCATAAACTGTCCCACCAGTTTTATGGTCCTTTTCAGGTCTCTGCAGTGGTGGGAAAAGTAGCTTATAAGCTTAAGTTACCTGCTGATGCTCAGATTCATGATGTCTTTCATGTTTCTCAGTTAAAACTTTTCAGAGGTGCTCTACCTATTGTTGCTCATGTTCCTGTTGCTTTTCAAGGGCAGACTGCTGGTCATGAAACAATCCAGCCTGAGGCTATTCTTGATAGGAGAATTGTGAAATCACATAATCGAGCAGTTGTTCAGTACTTGGTCCATTGGGTTGGTTTCCCTAGCTATGAAGCTACTTGGGAGTCTGCTGAGTCCTTTGACTAGCGTTTTCCTGACTTTCTGGGTTCTCAGACTTGAGGACAAGTCTTTTTGAACGGGGGAAGCTATGATATGGTAGATATGGATCTTAATTGAATTTTAATTGGATTAATTGGGAGTTAGCTCAAGTTTTGGTAGTTAGTTGTTAGTGCGGTACAGCTGGCAAATTTGTTAGAAAGTTTGTTAGATTGCATTTTTTGTAATTTCTGGTGTTAGTGGAGAATGACGTAAGATCCCACTATAATAACTACTTGTAACAACTTTCATTTCATTCAATGAAAGTAAATTCCAACCACTTCTCTCTCTACAATTCTTCTTCTCTGTTTTCTCTCTTTTCTCTCTCTATAATTCTTGGAGTTTCGTCCGCCATTGGAGGAGCTTCGAGCTCTTCCTTATCAGTAATCAGTTTCCCACAAAACAAACTCTAATTTTCCTTTCACACAAATCTAAGGGGTATCTCATTAATATTGTAAATTAAGGCTACATATTATTATTTTGTAACTATGCATATTTACCTATTAGTAGTAAAAAGTTTATTGTATTTTAGAAAAATGATTACCAAGTAGTACATGGTATAGTTGCCAGTTGGTAGAGCCTTATTCCTATGAATCCTATCAGTTGCGGTTCTTGGGGGCGGGGTTTCTTTATTCTCCTTTCCCCATTCTCCAAGAGTCAAACTTGCATAACTAGGTTGATTATGAATTTTTCATAGACACTATAGTGATTTATATAGCTACCCGCGAGATAACACCATCTTTTATATACATCTATTGAGCTAAGTGCATGTAGAGATTTTTTTTTTTTTTTTTTTTTTTTTTTTTTTTTTTTTTTTTTTTTTTTTTTTGACAAGAGTGCATGGAGAGATAGGTGCACCTAATGACCCACTTCAAGTAAGAAATTGTTTATGTTTGACTTGGTACGAAGGATTTAGGAATTCAAAGTTACACCACCTAACTACATACCCATCTCCCAATCTTCGTGTTTATGAAGGATTTCAACCCAAAATACCTCTGAAGTACAGCACAAATTTCCAATGATCTGGCAAATCCCAGTAATGCCAGGCTCGAGCCTTCGTCGGAGAATTTTCACCGGAAAATGAAAATTTTCTGTAATTGGCAATTGGTATGTTTTTATTAGCAATTTTCTTCAAATTAATGCCCCTTCAATTCACTATTTTAAGTGGTAATTAAGATGAAAATTCCATGATTTACATGAATATTTATGGGTTTGTTTGGTTGATTAGTTATTGTTAGGAGCTTTGATTTTCATTTCACAAATTTCCCATTTTTATTCTACTTTAACTTGTCTTATCTTTGATTCCAATTGTTATTGAAAAATTGTTTTTTATGGAGAGTAGAACTGTTAATTTCAATCAATTACATTTGTGGTAACACTTTGATGCACTCAATATATGTTAATTAATTGTTCAAATTCCATTTTGTTTCTTGGTTAAAATCTTGCTATATTGTAATATGGTGATTTGTAAACAGCTATTAGTGACATTATTGCAAATTTGCAAGATTAGTGATATCAGTTATTCCAAGGGTGTCTTTCTTCCTTTTCTCTAGCATCCTGTTAAAATTAAACAAATGGTATTCCTTTGTTGGAGAATACCATTGCTCAAAATTAAGGTGTACAAAGGTCATTTCAGTATATTACCAGTGATAACTTCTTTGGAAGAAGCTGAATAGGTTAGTAATTCTGATGTTTTTGATATAATGGTGTGAAATTTCTTTGAGATTTCATTAGTTGATGACATTCAGTGTAAAGAGGTACAAGGGTTTTTACTTAAAAAACAAAGGATATAAGGGTTGGTTAGGTAGCTAGATTCAAATGGTGGCGCAAAATGTTAACTTTAAAACGAGTTGTGTAAAATTTCTAGCAGTGATGCATGCATACCCTGATGTCCTGAGCTCGTGACAACCGTGTATATTTTCTTGAGAATGTGGAAAAAAATGGCTATATGGACTTGTATCGTCTTCTCTTTCTTTGTCGAGATTTGGTTCCCATTGCTTAGCATATGGATTCAAACACCCTTCGTTATTCCGCATTATGAGTTTGTAATTGCCAGATTATGACTTGAAAGTTGCAAGTTTTGATCTCTCTAGATTCTCTAATTTGACCAAATCCTTTACTTCCCAGCTTTGCTCTCATACTATTTTATGCCATTTTTCTGAATTTTGCTGTTGCTCAAATAATCAAATCTATATGTTAATGCAGAATATGTGATTTTACAAAATTACGTATGTAGAAATTGTACACGGAGGATAGTATTGGGACAATGGCGTTGTGAAAAACAGTTTTAAAGCTGATTGGATAACAGAAACTGCTGGACGAATTCAACAATACTATCATGGTAAGCTAAAATGTGCTCTTTATATCTTCCTTTTCGATGATAATGCAGTTAAAATTGTTTTATTATTTATTTGCTTGGTCTATCTAGCTTAAAGGGGGTAGAATGCTCAGTTGAGAGTAAGGTCACAGCAGTGGTTTACTTTTTAAAATATGGAATTTCAAATTTTTCTTTTTCAATTGTTGGCTAAATGTGGCAGTGATGTGGCCAAATTTATAATAAGCATCCAGGAGTTCTTACTATACTTGAACCAAAGTACCAAACTATATACATTAAAATATCTTATTAATGACTCAATCTTACAATATAAGTTTTGCTGGGCCTGCTTGCTTCCTAATGCTTGAATTTCTTACAAAATAATGTCCTGTTATCTATTACAAAACGCTTTTCTTCTTGACCCTCTAAAATCATTGCCGGTACAGTGCACTTAGTGAAAACCACCTGTCCAAACAAAGGGGTTTGCGCAGGGTTGGGGTTGTGCAAATAAATCTTCTCAATGCAGTCACCATAATTTCTGGTTACAGTATGAAATTGAAAGTTAGTTACAAAGTCATAGTAACTTTTGTTAAAAAAAGTTGTATTGCATAGGATTGACTTAACATCTTAACCATTTGTAACTCATAAGTAGTTGCAATTCTGTGTAACTAGCTTGGGAAAATATAAGGAGTGTTCAGCTAGCCAGATCGTCAAGTGGTGCAGGCTTATCACATATGTGTAATCAATCAATCAATCAATCAAAGCCTTAATCCCAAAAGTGGGGTCGGCTAACATGAACCAAATTTGATTATTCCGTGTAGTCATCAACATAAATCTTTCTCCTCCATCCCTTACGATCCAAAACTTCATCCTCACGTAAATCCATGCACTTCATATCCTTCCTCACTCCTTCCAACCAAGTCATCTTTGGTCTCCCTCTTCCTCGTTTAATCCCTCCATGGTCCCACTCTTCCACTCTTCGCACCGGTGCACCCTCGGGTCTCCGTCTTACATGTCCAAACCAACGCAGACGATTTTCCCTTAATTTATCTACAATGCCCGCCACACCTACTTTCTTGCGAATAACCTCATTTCTGATTCTATCTCTTAAAGTGTTTCCACACATCCACCTTAACATGCGCATTTCCGTAACCTCCATCTTTTTAATATGCTCTTTCTTAGAAGCCCAACATTCTGTACCATAGAGCAACACTGGTCTTATGGCAGTCCTGTAGAATTTTCCCTTCAACTTTAAGGGAATGCTGCGGTCGCATAGCACTCCCGTGGCCGCTCTCCATTTAAGCCACCCTGACTTAATCCTGTGGGTCACGTCTTGATCAATGTCACCATTCTTCTGGATGATCGACCCTAGGTACTTAAAACATTCACTCATGGTCAAATCCTTTCCATCCAAACTCACCACTTCATTGCTTGTCCCCCTCTGAGTGCCAAGACGACATACCAAATATGTGTAATATTTACCTAAAATTATTTAGACTTATTTTTATTGTCAAGCAAATGAAGGCGTGTATGTATACATACCTTGCAAAGAAATTAGTGATCTGATGGGTTGTCAGGGGACGTTTTCTTGCAAAGGTGAAAAAAATGGATCTATCCTCTATCTTTGTTTTCTCAATCTTTGGCTCCCATGGCTGAGCATTGGGATTCAATGCATTAATATTCTCCATGTCTTAAAATATTTGTGAGATTTTGATGAAAATGTGTAGTAAACAGGAAAAGTAAGAGATGAGAGACCTGTATTTGTAACTTTTTGGTCTGCTGTTCCACTGAGTTTACAATGGAAAATACAGAGAGTAGTTGTGAATTTATAATGTTTTTTTGGTTTCAAAAGGCGATGATGTAGACAGGATTTACTTCCCGGGTCTTGGATTTCACCCCCTTGACTAAGTTAGTCGCCATTCAATTGTGAATATAGAGAAATAATTTAAGGAAATTATCTATTTAGATGCTGATCTATATTGATTTTACTTATCATTATGGATTTTAATTCATTTTCCCACTACCTTATTTTTCCTTGATTTCTCCATTTTCTGTTTTAATATGAGGTTTTTTAAGAAGATAAGATGTGAAATCGAGCCTGATTTCTTGCCCAATAGGTTAAATGACTTAAATCAATTGTGATTCATAATCGTATATGAGTTGTTACACATTCGAGCCTATGATTTTTTTTCCCTAGCCAATCACATTGATACGATAATCCTACATATTATAAATGACTTAAAATCAATTGTGATTTATTACCATATCTGAGCTGCTATCACATTCGAGCCTATGATTTCTTTCCCTAGCCAATTGCATTGATATAAGTCTGTATAATTTAAACTCTTAAATCAGAAAAGATATGTACTTGAAATTAACGGGAGGTTATCTGAAATCAAAACCTTTGTATTTTATTTAGGATTGCTATTTGGGAGAATTAGGCCATGTTCTCTTCACCTTAACGTAATAATATTTAGTAAAACTAATTTCTTTTCAGTAAAAGTTATATGGACTTATATCGTCTTGTCTTTCTTTTCAGTGAAGCTCCTACTTACATGAAAGACTTTAGGCTTATAGGGTTATGCAACTCCATATATAAACCCATTACTAAATGTATCGCTGGAAGTTAAAACCCTTAATGGAGAATTTATAAGCCCTGTTAATCTAGTTTTATTCTTAATTGCTCAATTGAAGAAAATGTCATTATAAATGAAGTTGCTCACTATATTTATAAAGCATCACAAAAGCTAACTTATATATTTAATGGTTTATAGCTAGATATTTCTTAAGCTTTTGTTAGCATAGATGCCTTAGAATGGGACTTTATTAGAGACACCCTTCATAGTATTAACCCTTCTTATTCAAATAACTTAATTTTGAGTTGCATATGCACCCTTAATATCAGTTTTATGAAATGGCCAAATTACTCCTAGCTTTACTTCTTCTCGTGGAATAGGGCAAGGAGACCTCTCTCGCCATATATTGTTGGGCTATGCCTCAAAGATTGTCTTGTATGATACAAGAAAAAGGTTAGTAACAAAAGCTGGAAACGATAAAGATTGTTACTGACATTAATCTTTTCCACTTATTTTATGACGATGATGTCTTCCTTTTTGGAAAAGCTACTGTTGATAACATTCATGAGATGATGCAAGAGCTAGAGGATTGTAATACTACTTTCCTAAACAAATTCTCTTGGAAAAGAATGTGGAAACTTATGGTCCCTTTTAAATATAAGATGTTGTGGAAATTTCTTTCGGTTGCTAGTGTTTTAGCTCGAAAAAACCCAGACTTTAACCCTGCTCGTATTCGTTGCAATGCTCTTGTTGAAGATTGCCTTTATTTTTAGGGATTTCCAACCAGCTCTGCCTTTTGGTCCATAGACCATAGTATTTGAAAGAAATTACAAAAAAATTATGGATCTGCATTTGTTTTACAACACCAACTTTACAGATTGGTTAAACTTTAACTTAAATTTTGGTGGGGAATGGAACGTATTTTTTTGTATATCAATCTGGATTTTGTGGTTGATGACATGGTTGTTTTCGAAAACAAATCTCTATCGAACTACTCTTATTTTAATAAAATTTGGGTTGATTATAAGATTACTATTAACATGAAACAGGCTGATCTGAATCAGCCTTCATCCTCCGAGGTTGGAATTTCTAACAGAATTTGGGCGGCACTACAAAAAGGGTAAACACAGATGATCCTGGATTTCTATGGATAATGCAGGTGGAGGAGGGTTGATTATATGTGACAAAGGTCTTTGGGAAATAGCCTACTCGCTCAAATTCAAGATAATAGGTGCTGCTTCTGCCAAGTTACTAGCCATTAGAGAAAGCTTGTCTACTGCCTGGGAGAGAAATATTGAGCTCGAAACTGATGCTTAGGCCTTGAAATACATGCTCAAAAACCCGGCAGCCTACATGGACCACGATTTGAGAGCATTGATTAAGGAACTTTAGGCTTTGCTTAGAAGAGAATGGCAGGTTACCCTTCTCCATGCCAGGCGATTGGCTTATGCTCTGCTCATGGCCTAGCAAATATGGGTAGGACGCAAGCGGAGGACTCTGATCTATCACTTTGCTCCACCAAGTGATCTGGTCTCTGTCTATACTCGGGACCTTATCAGGGCTGGATGATTTGCTGCTCTCCAGGCTGCTTCTGTAATGTCAGAACTTAATGCTCTTTGTAAGTGTAGCAGGGGAGGGATGTATTACTCTTGCATTTTGGCTTTTTAGGCTGTGTAGTAAAAAGACTAGGAACAACCAATTTTCACTTTACTTTTAAATATGTTTATCAGTTTATGTAATGCTGTACTCAGTACTTGTTGATATCCCTATACCATTCGAGCTCTTGTGAAGGGAACAATTCATCCAATAACACTCTAACTACTTTTTCGTACTAGCTAGATTGGCCTAATCTCCTACCAAAGATCTATTTTTATAGCTAAGACAACCACCCAAGCATATCAAAACATTATGAGCACAAACAAGCAAAGAAAGTCCCCTAGGCTAGGTATTCCCTATTTTCAAACCTAATGATTAATATGAGGCAACCCCTTAAATGTTAAATTCATCTTTCGTTCTTTCACCTAAAACTACCCCACCTCCATATATTTCAAAACCTAACCCACCTCCATATTTTATTATTTTCTTCAATTTCTCATAAAACTCAGAACATGGAAAAATCGCTCAAATATTTAGAAACGGAGGGAGTAATTCAAAATACCAATATTGAATACTACATAAAATGTGATTAATTGATCAATATCGGACTTTCACCTCTTGTAACTTCTCTTTCCCGAAAAAGATTTTGAAGCTTTGGCGCCAAAGAACATGGCTTCGGCCAAAGCAACCAGCAGTAACAGGTCCCCTCTCAAATCTCAATTATACTAATTTTAGGGTTTTCGATGTATTGCTCTTTCATAATTTTTCAATCTCATGCTACTTTGCATCATCTGATTTCACCTTCAATCTCTTGCGCAATTTCAATTTTCCATGAACCTAAGGACAATTTTTGTTGCTAATTGTTTTCGTTCGAAAGAATTATGATGGCTGAATTTCGCTTAGGAAGAGAGAGATTACAACATGCTGAGAAATTAATCAACATTGTTGATTTAGTTAGGGTAAGAGAATGATATCATAAGACCAAAATTTGGAAATGTGGAATTTCATCACTCAATTAAAAAAAATTGGTAAAAATTTAGTTAAAATTGTTTTAGTATTGTCGATTTGTCGATTGGTAATTTGGCATGTTGCATTGAAATTGGAATGATTTATAGTATGAGATTGATGCTGTAAAGTGACCTATAATGTTGTATTGAAGTTAAATTATACGTAGTAGAAAGTAATTTGGGTTAGATAGAGAGAAAATTTAGGTTACCAATTCATATCGAAAATATTGAAACGAGCTCGATATTTCTAGCTTAATTGTATACCAAGGATAAAATGAAAGTATCTATGTCGTTTAGGATAATAATGATAATTTGAGCTGTAATTATCAACTCTGAAATTGCTTGCTTTGCTTTGGACATGATGTTGCTGATAGCTTAATGGTACTAGCTTTAAAAAAAATTTGATGTGAGCTTTGTCTTAATTTTATTCAATGACTATGTTAGTTGATAGCGTTAGCAACTATCGATTCAATATGGTAAATATGCTATTAACTGTCGCAAAAGTCCTTGCCAATAATTACTCTAGTTATGAATGACAATAACTAGTGTCCACTATTATATTTAGACCTCATGTTGGTATGTTTAGACTCCAAAAGAAGTATAAACTAGTAAATGTTCCTTAGTTCTTTAAAATGAAATCTTCTCTTGATCCATGCAAGATTGGCAAGTTATTTTTATCTGTGCCATAAGCTACTTACTTGAGATTGTTTCGTTAAAAAATTCAAATATTTCATATATTAACATATCCTGGTTGCATTTATGCCTAATGCTTTCCTGCTATTAGTGTTAGTGTAATTAAATGGTTTTGTGGTAATCGTTTCACTTTCCACTGATAGAATATTTTTTATTTTTTTTGAAGACTTCCACATGATAGAATATAGCTGTTGATTTAATGTTCATGCCTCTTGTTTTTATTGGTGAGTAGGGCCATTCTATTATGCTTTGTCATCTTTGGGAGAATTTTTTGAATAATTGATCATGCTCCTATATTAAATTCACCATTTGCTTATCTTTCATTAAGATTCAAGTTCCTGTAATACAATGAATCCATGGAATTTGATCATAATGTGAAATTGATTAGGAAGACTTTATGTAACTGTAGGTTTCTTTTCTCCATGAGAGGTTAACTTAATGGCTGCAATCCACATCTCTGTCTCTGAGTTACTGTGACTGGTAGAAGTTTAGTGACTTTCAGTTTTCTTAAGATGTAGTCTAGGTTTTGACCAATTCTATCTATAAAGGTCCATCACCCGGATTGCTTGTCCTTTTCGAGTGTTGGACAGATACTTCAGGACTGGTTCTGTTGGGAAGATAGGAAGATCTAGTTGGATTGTTGGAGATTAATGGAATACGAAGTATATTGTTAGTGTTGCCTCCATCATATGATGGAGTGTAAAAGGATCTTGGTTGTAAGGACTGATGACTAAGAGGAAATTGGAAAAGGAAGAGGCGTGGTAGCATGGTGGGGCAGATTGTATAGATTAATACTATATAGGCTGAAAGAAATTGATATAATTCACATAATGAAAAGAAAAGGTACCTCCTTGAAGACAAATGCTTTCTGGAAAGGCTCTAATTGTTATAATAATAGTCCTTGAGTAGACGTGCATTTTCACTATGCTCTCTTGGGATCTGTTAAAAATTGGCTTGTCTTGCCTAAAGTTTCCAGTAGCTAGATTTGCAATGAATTTTGGGGTTGAGGATGGTGAATGCATACTAAATCAGCTTTGATCTAGATTTATTAAAGTATTTATCCTATTTTTTCTTATAAATAACTTATACTTGTGGATTACTTATTTTATTTCTCATAATTTTCATAGGTTACTTGATGCTTCTCCAAACCTTGTTCATGTACCTTTATTTTAGTCTTCATGTTAATCTAATTTACATTTGGGACAACTTTCTTTACCCCTGTAATTTGGGATTAGAAATGGATTTGAACTTTGAAACCCCTGAGATTTTTGTTCCGTTCCTTGTTCAAATTATCAACTTCTAAGTACTAGCTGCATGTCGCAATCTGTGCTCACCAATTTTGAAACATTTGAGCCTACTTACGATCGAGTTAAATATTCATATATTGTGGCCACTTGGTGTTGTATACTTTATGTATTTCTTTGACATTTCTGCATACATGTATGTAAACAATAAGATTATAGATGCTTAAGGCTCAAATTCTTTAGTTAAGGAATTTTGTACAAATCTTATAAAATGTAACCGTCTTCAAATTATGGTTAAAAGTTATTGATTCTGCTCTCAAAGTGTGACTATCTAATCTAATGTAAGCTTCATCTAGATCTGATTGTTGATGAACAACTTATTGCAGAAGGATTTTTGATAATGCTGATACTACTAATCTATATTCAATAGCTACTTATTATAAAAAATTATTGTTTATTAGTGATTTAAATGTAATTTCATCTACATGTGCTTCCTGTTGTTCTGTTTGTTTTACAGGAGCTGAATTTATCAGCACATTGGCAAACGACTTTAGTTCAGATATATTTAATTTTTTCCCCAGCAAAGTCTACTTCTGCTTCTCTATAATTGTTTATGGAATCCTGCAATGTTGTCTCCCTCATCCAGGTATCTAACAAATCTTGAAAAAAATATATTACATTTTTGAAATTTTTTCTGTTGAAATTAGGTATTCTGGCTTGTGTTGTGGTTATTGCATTTACACGTGTTAAAATTATTTACCTATGTAAATATGGAATCATAATTGATCATGATTTACATAGATCCATAAAGTCATCAGAATTAGTTGGTTAGTTTGTAATGAAATCATCACATATAAGTCATTACCATAAAAGCACAAAAAAGATGAATATGCATTTCCATTTCTGAATAGTGTTTAAGACAGGAAATGGACATGGGTCCATACATCTGGCACGCCACAAAATTTTACTTGAAAGTGCATTTTCTTTCTTTGTAAATCAAACCATTAATTACGATGTAAAGCGTGGAGTTGGTGGGGGTGTGGGGGTTTAAGCTCCCCTTAATACACACCTTTAGAGATAGTAAAAATCATCACATTCTTCCCTAATACCTATTCCTTTTTACTCCCTTTAGGCTTTAGCCCATCTCCTAGTGAGAGGACACTAATTGAATGAAAACTTGATACACACACCAAAAAAACAAACTCTCTTGACGCAGTAGTAGTAGTTTGCTTGTTTTCCAACCCGAGCCACCAATTCAAGGATCATTTTGTTGTGGTCACTAGACGTTGTCTGATGGGGGGAGAAGGGGTTGAGTAAGGGACTTTGCTTGGCTTGATGTCCTGTTGTTTCCATGCTCTGCTGGAGACTGGATTGCAGCCTTGGCAAACTTTGCCTCCTCGCTCTTACCCCACAAAACTTGGTAGAGTCCCGCTATGATCAATATTGCCCCTAGGATCCTGTCAACATATTTTTCGATCATTGTTAGTTAGATTACTCATCCAATTTAAAAAATAAAACTCTATCCAATTAACCAAAGTGACTAAATGATAAGCCACAAACCTTATGGAATACTACCTAACTTAGCTGCAAAATGGGTCATGCAAGTAGGTCATACTTAATTGCATGATTGATGAGTGCTCTGTTTTTTTTTTTTTTTTTCCTTTCTATTTTCATCCCTTTTCCTTTTCCTTAATTTAATCTCTCCTTTTTTGTGGGGTGGAGTATTAATATTGATTAGAGTTGCCTAGGATAGTGAAAGTTGAGATAGAAAGTTTGTGGGTGGGGGAGAAAGATATAGTAATACAAGAAGAAAATTTAGTACTGACCCTCCCAAGTAGAACTGCTCTCCCAAAGCAATGGAAGCCATAATAGCGACAACCAAAGTTTGAACAGGTTGATAAACTGCTACAAACACTGGGCCTCCCCTATCAATACACCATATTTGTACAGCGAAAGCGATCCCTGATGCTACCACTCCCTGCAAATGTATTGAATTAGTGAGCAAATTTTTCAAGTGAACATAACATTTCACAATAATATCTCATTTCAATTATTATTAGTTGCACCCTTGTAAAGTCATTA
Organism: Chenopodium album; assembly: GCF_948465745.1. Taxonomy (NCBI): domain Eukaryota; kingdom Viridiplantae; phylum Streptophyta; class Magnoliopsida; order Caryophyllales; family Amaranthaceae; genus Chenopodium; species Chenopodium album. The sequence goes on from NC_137858.1 coordinate 7,407,012, forward strand.
ACTGGCATTTCATGATTAACTTAAAGTTCAGTTTACTGAAAGTGAAAAAAAAAAAAAAAAAAAAAAAAAGTAGCCAGAGCACCTAACCTATCAAACTTTAGGGAAAGTGATTTGTACTTATGTACATGATACGTGAACGATGTGCCAATTTCTATATTTTACCTGTTGACTATGGTCTCTTTTATCTGGGTTTGAACCTAATGGACATTCTTCCTTGGTTATGGATTCAAACATGTAATCTCTCCCTCATTTCTTCAAAAAAACCAAAATGGCTGATCTAAATAGCCAATAAAAATAAATAAGATCTTTTTTGGTGGTGTAGATGTGCGGTATTGTACTTCCTTCGTTCACTGTTAGTTACAACATTATACTTTAATCACATTTTAACATTTCACCACCTTTGTTAATTTATATGTTGGGTAAAATATAGTCATGTGAGTTCTTATTAGATTTATCTCAATTATATCAATTTTTATTTTCTTTTACTCATGTATAAGGATATAAAAGGTTGAAATTATGCATTGACAAGTGTGAAAGTCAAAATGTTGCAATTAAAAATGAATGGAGAAAGTATTTTTAGTATATAATAAATGTGAAGACACCTCTTAAATAATTACATTGATCTTACTTCAAAACCTCCCAATGTCGTCACTTGCTAATCTTCTAGTTGCTTTTGAGGTTCCAAAGAGTTGCAAATTACATACTTAAATCTCTAAAGAAGAACATTGTAATATTGTATATTCATATATGCTTGTATGGCTGTATTTTGTACTTGTACTATATAAATTTAGTGAGCTATTAGTCCAACGAGTTGTGGATTCCACATGGGTTGGGTTACCTATGATTATTGAGTGGGGAAATAGTTAAAATGTTGCTTTACTGACCAACCTTATTCTGTCTTTTTTCAACTAATTGACCAGACTTCATTTTACAAATCTCCCCCATTATTCAGCTCATTACTTCATATGAGGTGCTACATCGACTGAAAACTACTATACATGGGAGGCTATTGAATTGTATGTGCCCCCCTTATGTATCTAGAACCACTTCATAAGTTCTCCAATAGTTTAGGTAATTTAGTGAGTTACTGAGTTTAAATATCTTGATGATTGGTGCATCTTTTAAAGGTCATTTTCCCACTGTGCACCATAGGGAAGATGATGGTATAATGATCGCAGCCGTAGACTCATATCAACAAACTGCCTTGGACCCTTGGATGTTCTTAATTTTATTACTAATCACATGGTCATTGAACGAGCTTATCTATACTAAAAAAAAACAAATAAAGATACAAAAGGTTATGTTAAGGGTGTTTTGATGGTGCCTAATTGCTACAATATTTGTTGCCTAGCTAATGTAAGATTGTGAGAGGAAAATTTTCTGTAACAACTATGTGTCACATGAACTTGATGTTATTGTGTAGTACTGTATAATATGCATAATTGCATAATAATTAATGTGTGTATTATTGTGTGTTTATACTTAAAATTTTGAGTTGCTTACCGCATACATGATAGTGAAGAGTTCACTACCCGAATGGAATTTCCAAGCTTCAAAGTCCCTCTCAAAGATGGCAGCGATAACCATAAACTGTATCAACCCAAAGAAGCAAGTGTAGGAGGTGACAGAGAGCCGTGCTGGGTACTTCTTCAGAACAGGTGCCTGCAAGACTAGCCAACCAGACCATGACAGGCAATGTCCAATTAGGAAGATGCATCCCAAGGTCCAACTCTTGCCATTGGCATCTCCTAATGAGAGAAGCACCGGCGTCGTATCGTGGAGTTCTTTGTTGGGGGAGTATATCACTGGACCTTGGTATAATGTAATAATTGTGGCCCCTGCTACACAGCATGCTGTTCCTAGCACCTTCGCTATACCATCCTTTCTGTCTAGTCTCACCTTCTCTATCCTGCAGAATTTCCAACCAAGCTTTTCAATACCACCGTCCTGCTGTGATTGTCTCTTTTTATAATATAATAATAAACCATTGTTTGAACAAAATACATTTATTAGTATTATTACACGTCCCGTTCATGTCCTTATTATCTATTATTAGCAACTACTATTTGTTAGAATTATTTTATATTATTTTGGGATATAAATGCCCAATCGTGTGTAAACTGCACTGATTACTTAGATGTGACAGTTCTCTTCGGAACAAGCCTAGAAAGAACTTATAACACACCCAATGAGATAGAGAGGAGTAATTGTTTTTAGGTGCCTGTGTGTACCTTTAATTTTATCAATAATATCTGAAGTATGTTCTTGTATAAATTTCGACATTTTTCTTGTGAGATTACGTTGATGATGTATTCTCTTTATGTTTTGCATAAAACATTTGCATGTTTAATCTGATGTACAGTTTGATTGTGAATAGTGCTTTAAGAGATGGACAAGCTGACCTGAGAAGTGCAGCCATGAGGAAGGTGAGAGCAGGCACAGAATTCTGAACAGCCGAGGCGAAAGTGGGCGATGTATTGTCCAAACCCAGCAAGTAGAATCCTTGGTTTGCTGTTATTCTGTGAAAAGGTACGTACATAAGATAATTCATTAATTATTTTCCATGTCACTGCGTTAAATGTTTATTATTGGAAGTGTGTGATCATCTTGTATATGAATCATACCCAACTAGTGCCAGAAGGAAGAACTGAACTAAGAATGAAAAAGTAATGGCAGGCCTCTCTTTCCTGATAGCAAAACAAGACAGTTAGTAGCCTTCATGTAGTTTAAGGACATGTATTGACCCAAAAACAAACATGTAAATGTAAGAAGAACTGAGTGATCATTGTTCAAGGACATACTTTTCGAGAAAATAGGCGAAAGGAAGGAGGAGAAGCAAAGCTATGACATTCCTATAGACAGGGAAGACAAGCTTGCTCACTCCCATGTTAAGAGCAGCTCTAGAGACCACATGAAAACCGGCATACCCAAACTGCAACGCCAGCATAGCGGCATGCAGCTGGAACTTTTCGGGGATTGAACACCACATCCTATTAGAGTGAGCGGCACCACTATCTGCCATTTTTACTAAAACTATTAAGCACTAGTTTCAGAATTTGATGGGAGTAAAAAGAGAGGGAAGGATAGAGATGTTGAGATTTTGGACCAAAGTTGCGGAGTATAAATATAAGAATACAAGGGAGTGATTGGGTCCCTATATGGTATGACTTCATGGCCCACAATGTAGGGCCATAAAAGAAGTTATACTACTAATTTTAAAAAATGAGGCTTCCAAATGAATTTGGTTGTTTTCAATATATATCCTTGTTGCTAGACTTTTTCTAATTTTCTCTCTCTTAATGTATTGCTAAGCTGAAAAGACAGTCTCTAATTGCTATAAGGAACAAGGTTCTGTTTGGAGGCATGCGAATAATCATGGGTAATAGAGGAGTAGGGAAAAAGGGAGAAAGCCAGAAAAGAGAGAGAAATAGGTGATTGTCTATGAATTGAAGCCGCCATTGATAGATAGAATAAGATAGCATGCACGCACGAGGGGTGGTGGGTTACTCCCATGCGTGCCTTCTTCCTTAGTACCCCACCATCACCCTCCCACAGTCCCACCCTCCTCTCTCATACACTTGTATTGACTTAATAAATATTACTTTAATCTCCTTATTAACTTTAATAAATACATGAATTAATACAAACAATTTTGACTATTTTAAACAATTATACCTTTCTTCTCTCCTTTACTTTCTCCCATCACGAATGTGTTATCATCCAACAAGTAAATTACAATATGGCCTGGCTGGTCATAGGTTTTTGTAGATGTGATGAACAACACTGCGTTTTCTAGTGTCTAGAATTATTAACATTTTTTATGTTGTAACATTATACTTCACAATATTTATTGCAGTCTTCTCTGTGATTTGGAAGATTGAAGAGAACTAGTATCCGTGAGCTTTACTCATACTATTATAAGAATATTTTTATCGGTGTCTAATGGATTATTATATCCCCCGTGTCAATAATAATATTTTTTTATTACTTCTTATAATACTCGCTGTGAGTATTTCATAATGTTATGCATCTTAACTTCTTAAGATGATACTCCGTATAAGATAGTAAAACCATCTCGTCCAAAAAAGAAAGAGTAAAAACTTTTGTTAAACTCTTACAGTATATTACACATGTACAATAAACTTTTATACATCATGTGATACTATAAGAAAATTAAGGAGTGAAATCGACTTTATTTTAAGAGGGTTGCAAGTTTTAAAAATATTCTGTAATTATGTGACTTTTAATGTAGAGCATTTGGGAAGTTTGTATAGTCTTGTGCTACCTGCTTATATATTTAGATATGTGACTGTAGGTGGATATTGGATTTGCTTCACTATGAAACAGATGAACATGAATACTCTATGATATGCCCTCTATTACTTGACCATAAGAGTGATGTTTGAGATCATTGTGTCTAAGATGAGCATTTGTTGCTTAACAAAATTGTGATCAAGGAATGTCAAGTTATAAATTTTGTTTCATGTCATGGATCACTGAGTAATCTGTAGGTGATCTCTAGAGGCCTTGAACAATGTGAAAATGGTGTTCTTGATGGTTTGAGTGGTGGTAATGAAGCATTGGTAATTAAGGAAGTTCAATGGTGGCGGTAGTGGTGGCGAGCATAAGGTGGTACTATGATCGAAAATTGTGGTGTCACGTAGCAGAATACTTAAAATTGATGTGGCAGTATTAGATGATATTGCAATATTGCCAAGTAAATTAGTCTAGCTGGGTCAATTTCTTTCAAAAATATATGTATGAGAATTCTGGATTATTGTCTTATTGCAATAACATCGTATGGATATACAGAGTTATTCATCACAGATATGAGTTTGTTGAATTGAAGGGTTCAATTTAGTGGTATTTAGATTTGCTAATGGCTTGCATTGATAAAAACTGATGACAGATTAGACCTCTAGAGAAAATTCTTATGCAAAGGTCTTCAAGCTCAGCAAAATTAAAAGAAATACTTGAGTTTTTGGAAGCTAAGGTTAGGAAATATTGGATGTAATAGAGAATAAGAGGTAGAATGAAGAAGTAGTGGATTGAGCTTATAGGATTATATTTGACTTGGCTAAAACCAACAATGGACATTACCGTTTATTGGAATTAGTTAAGGGATTGAATTCAGACAGTTGATCTAATGTATGTGCTTGATTTTTTTTCTTATGGTTGTATTCTTTTTTATTGGAAGTCTCTTTTAAATTTAAGTAATTAATCTAAATGTATTTTCCCTTATCTAAATCTGAAATATTTTTTAATCTTGAAGATCTTATTTGAATTTAACTCAACTTTATTAGCAGAAGTATAAACAACAAAGCCATGTGTAGGCTTCTTTGTAGACCTACTGTATTAGGTGTGCTTATCATTATAGGTGGGAGTTTGATGTTGTATTATTATTAGTATTGTTGTGTTTTTGTTTGCTTTTCTGGTTATTGAAAAACTAGTACTCATAATTATATATCCTCTTGACAACTTATTATGGAATTATCTTCAAGCTATGTGTGTGTAATATGTGGGGTTTTCATAAATAAACAATCTCTAATTGTTGTTTCTTGTGTCACTTGCATGGTATGGTTGTGTACTTTTGGACCACCTCAAACCAACCCTAGGAGCTTCTTCGTCGACTCAAACCACATCTTAGTAATATTTACTATGAAATGTTGAAATTATGTCTAGTTGTGTTATAGAAAAATTTCACAAATAACCAACTTGGATAATTAAGGGTATTTGTGTCGAGCATGAAACAAAGTTTGAAAGTTGATAACTAAAAAATGCTTGAATCAAAGGAAACTGAAACTCAAGGTACCAAAAAAATTTAAAAAAAAATAAGGAATATAAATAATTAAGTGCCAAACTAGAATCTCAGCAAACTTATTCAATTTGGAAAATTTTATACTTTAATAACATACCATCCATCATAAAAGCAAACTCCTTTCGGCCGTACATGTACTGCTTTGCTTATATACAATACTATGCCATTATTAACTCTTAATTGTCGGTTGCATCCCTCATTATTAGGTCAAATGACATAATCAGTTACAATCTAATTAAAATGTTAGGAATATTCATATCTGCTGACTAGCAATAGTGAAATGAAAATATGCAGCTAAGAACATGTGTGTAGCAATGTACCAATGGTGCTCTTTTTCCTATCTTTTTTTTTTTTTTACTAATTAATTGAGATTTGAGAATCTTTTTTCTTATTTGTGCACATATAAAAGATTTTGGAGTTATATTATGGAAAGAGTAAAGAAAATAATTTATACTTTTGATGCAAACATCTTGTTTATATAAGGAAAAATTCTCATTCCTTTAACCTTTTCTTAAATTCTCACTTTTTGTGAATCCCAATACAGACCTAGTGTCTACTGAAGAATGAAGATGCCATTGAGTGAGCCTCATCATGACACTCTGCACAGTTAAACAGTTAGTAACAGTTTTTAAAATATGTCTAAAATAAATCATATGCTAAAGATTGTTCAATCAAGCACAATTTTTGTAGTTAAATACTAGGAAAAAGAAAAGGTTTTTCAAACCATTACTCCCTTCATTTTGAAATAATAGTCACATTTTATCCAATAATTGTTGGTTAGTGGTAAATTTGTTTTCACTAGCAGTAGCAGTAAACAAATTACTAAAGTTGGAATTTTCATTATTATGAAATAGGCAGAAAGAAAAAAAAAAAAATGTTACATTATTTAAGAATGGATGGGGTTTTAATTTACAAAAAGACCTCTTATAATAGTTGGTATTTTTTTCATTTCCCGTCACTTAATTTAAGTGATTGTATATTAGAAATTTCATTCATAAACCATTATTACTTTGTATGATATAAAATGTGATTTCTTTTAACCATCCAAAATAATACCTGTATTAAGTATAGGAGATTATTAATATCAAACAGTTATACTCTGTTAGTGAGATTTTTTTCAGGAATTCAGGAGTATAGGGTCCACCCATTTGATCTTTTAAACCCAAAATTTGCAAAAATAGACCACTTTTAACTGGTATAGCACCATGGTGTTGAAAAGAAGAAAAGTAGCCAACAAGAAGAATCCAACTTTACCACCAGACATTTAAAATCATAAATCTAACATAATCTTTTTTGTATAACTACCCACAGATTATAATCAATATGATCAAAGGTCATTAATTTTCTTTTTAACGCCTTCTTAAGATTGATTATTAGTCCTCTTCTTAAGGAAAACTTAATAGAGGTGCTTCCACTAATGTTTCCTCACTTAGCAGGTGTTCCCTTATTGTGGGTTATGCTCTGCTATCCTCACCTCTACTTTATGAGACATACTGACCCCTCTTCCTCTCCCTTTGACACCATCATCATCACTGTAAATTTCAACTTCTTTCTTTACATATTTTATTATCAAAATCATGTTTATTTTTGATTTAAATATATTAAAATGGATAAAAGCTGCACTAACCAAGTAAAATAAATTTCTTAATCTGACAACCCAAGCTTTATTATGTGTATGCCACAAATATTTTTTTTTAATTGGAATATATTGGTGTTTCATGACTTTCATCCAAACGTGTCAAAAACTAATCCGACCCTACTAAATTTAACCAAACTCAAGACTCAAATCATAATTCGACTTGCATGGGCATAATAATTTAGTATGACCCAAATTGAACTATACCTAACCCAGTGTGCAAAATTGACATCTCTAGTTGCATTAAACATGTCATAAGGGTAAAGTAGACATTTCAGTATGTTATTGTATAAATACTAGAGGGGTGACCCGGCCTGCATGAACCGGTCGGACACCACCCTGACCAATACAGGTTGTGAAATTGATTACCCATCTGCACAACTTCCTCCTCTTTTGGGTTACATAATTAAGTACATGGCTGACAGCTATAGCTGATTTAGTTTTGCACGAGAGGATCTCTTCTATGGTCAAATTTGTATGAAAAATTGACTCCTATTTTGGAGATTAGGACTATTCAGGATCCGACCTGTTTTTGGTCGGGTCAAACTGTAGCATTTATATGATTTCTAGGGGCAGTTGTGTTGTGTTAAGATCCTGGCATGTACATACCTTATGCTCATTTTGATCCTATGGTTGCTTCAATTGTTAGTCACCCTCTCAATCTCTCATCACATGCTATCAATTTCTGTTTTCGAGTATTCGAGAAATGTGATTGATCTGATTGTAATAACCAAGTGTCCTTTGTTCTATCAGAAATTTTCAAGGAATTTAAGTCATGAAGAGTATTATACTCATCTAATGACTTGAAATTTAATTTAAGTGGGACTTGACTATGTTTTATCGTATTTAGGCAAACATTGTTTCAAGGATATTTTATGCATACCGAGTCATATAGAGTATTGTACGACTTGTTCATATAGGGCTTGACTAGGGAGAATTGTTTGCATTTTTTTTTCTTTTTGGATAATTCGTGCAAAATCACCCATGATCTCGAGTTATATTTCCTGAAAAATATCATCTATTTCTATGATTTTTACTCTTTACATATAATCGCTTAAACCTCTTAAAACTTTACATTTTCCATATGTTGTGTTTGCAGCTAGCAAATTACCTTCCCCTAGTACTTCAAATGACGATTATGCCCTCAGGCCTCAGTAGTGGAAGATTAGTATGAGTAAAACATGAGATATTAGGTGTGGAAAGATTATTACTTTCAAATGTAATGGATAGTTTACCACAAATCTGAAACTGATGTGCATATACCTGGCCTGTAACTTTCAAGCTTAATGGTGACCCTTTGCATTCATTTTTAGGAAGCCTTTTTTGAAGTTGACAGTACTTTTGTTTTTTTTATCGACTTTAATGCTAATCTCCCTTTATTTTAATTTTTTACGAGTTTAAAAAAAAGGTCCTAAATTTATCGTGCAAGGTGTGAAAAGGCGGGATATTCATCCCTTGAATCCTTGATAGCCAAATTCTTTTCTTTTTGTTCCTTTTGTCCTCTTATCTTCCTTGTTTCTCTTTATGCCTTTTTTATTTGATTTACCAAATCTTGATGGTGTTGTGCAAATTAAAGGGGAAAATGTATCACCTCGTGAGTTATATCATGTAGACAATAGCAATTATAGTACCGGCCTACAAAGAGGCTCGTACCTTGGACATGGTATTGCAATGGGAGATTGGATGTACGCAACCTTACTTTTACTATAGTGCAAAAAGAATGTGAACGCTGAACCCTAACTCACACAAGAGGCTCTATTAAGATATACGGAATTATTTGCATGATTGTATAATTGTCATGTTTGATTGGCTTAAGTCCCATTTGCATGCATGAATCTATTTGGCTCTTTACATGAAATTTTTTCACCCTCTTGTGTTTTGTTCTTAATAATTGTAAAACTGTTGTCTGTAATAGCATGTGATGAAGCTATTTAGAAATTAGCTGATTCTTTTCCCACTTGTATTTCCTCAGCAATAATTGACAGCATAAGGTTGCTATTCATGGTACATCCTCTTCAATTGGACAATCTTATGATAGAAGCTTCTGCAATCTGAGAGCGTTTCTTACGGCTGCTAGTGAGGCAGTGACTCAGCCATTAACTTTGCGGCTGGAACAGTTGAACTAGTCATTTATCTCTTTCAAGGTTTGACTCTAAAATTTTTAATACTAAATTGTCTATGTATGTAAGAACTAGGATGGAGTATGTGTTATTCTTTGATTGTTATCTAAGTAATGGGAGCCTATACCTTGCTCTTTAGATTTTAAAAATTTGCTCTTACTAAGTTACTAGCGCATATTGTGCACACACTAAACAAATTAGCATGTGGATCACATAATGACATACACTAGGGGGAGCATATGTTTTTTAAAAACATGGTATAATTTGACATGCTAACTGTGAAAAAAATCCCACTTTAAACCTTAAAGCTCTCTAATTGGCATCCTTTTACACAGGTTGGGAAAAAGAAAATTTCTTCCCTTATCCACTCTCCAACCCCAAAACGCACCAGGGTGTATATAAAAAAATACTCCAACCCTAACCTCACCTTGAATGTAGAAATCAAAACTTCTCAACTTTTACAGATGAATTGGTGTTTGTTGAGATTGGCCATACTCGAATCTATCTATAAATATAACTAAAGTAATTACCGCTGATGTCATTATTTTCCACATGTCAACTTCTTGTAAAAAATTTTCCCTCCAAAACTAATAATGACATCATTAATTTTTTTATCAACATAAATAAAAATTTGAAAATGCTAAATTAATTATATATTTTTCTAATAGATTTTATATTTGAATTGACTTATTATGCAATTTCTATTGGAGAATTAAAGGAAGGTCAGACTATTTCATTTCTTATAGACATTACGGAGTATCTTTTTCTCCTACTCCATATATTTTATACAGTACAAATTATATGAATTAGGGTGTTCACTCTTTATTAATTTATCAATTTATTAGATTTTTTAAAAATTATTTCTACTACGTACATATTACACACAAATAAGCTAAAAGATATTGTTAAATAAAATCATAAATTATTGTTAAACTCGTGCATCGCACGAGCCTAATCTAGTTCAATAATAAGTTTGTCAACCACTCTTGATACGTCTATTCCTTCATCTAATAGTTAGCAACACAAAAGAACATAGTTTAAGTGTGCAATTAGACGCTTATTTGACATATGTACCTAATTTGTATAAATCAGATAAGAGCAGAACATAATGGAAAGGAAAGATTTCCAAAGCAAGAGTCCAAGAGTATGTAGTGAACCACTTTGGTTTGTAAACTGTCTGGAAGAAATCATTTGGCTCACCCTAACTCGATCTAGCGGTTCTAATCAAGATAAGGGAGCAAGAAACAGTTACAAAAAAAAGCTATTTGTTTTTTTCTTCTAGTCTCTTTACTGAATTTGGTATTTCATTAAGCAAATGCAATTTGGCATAGGAGTTCTTCATTCGGATTTATCAATCTTCTCATGTCCCTTAATTTGGGAAGATCTCTTTAGCTCTATGTGGCTTGGCACATATGTAGCTCTTTTCTTCTAGTAGGTATTTTCACTACTAATCCTTTTATTGCTTTTGTTTGGCTCTTATAAAATAAAGTTATTCCTAACTCTTGCCCCTACCATGAAACAATTTTCTTGATCTAGGAAGAGGTATTGAAGTTAGATACGTCGTGGTATTTATGTTTGAGGCTATATTATGGCTAATATTTGGATATTAAGTTCTATGGAGGATTAATGTTTCTATCGAGATTCACTTTTGAGGATTTAATCTACAAAGCACGAATACTTTTGGGACTTGAGGTGTCTTGCTTCCGAAAAACTTAACCCTATTTTTAGATAGAGAGAAATGGAGGAAAAGGAAGAGAAGAGAAAAGGAGGGATGCATCATCTAAAATTCCTAAATAATAATTTTACTAGTCTCTAAGTCAGAAGGAGACCATAGAGTAAAAATGTAGAGAATTACAGGTGGCACCATCTAAAAGTACGAGTAGTCGTAAATTTAAAATTTGAAGTTATATGTATGTATTGCATGATCAAGCTATTGATATGCAATTATACCTAGAACAAAAAATCGGTGGATCGATGAATGAAATCATGAATTGAGGTACCAATTTGTGTTTGCTGATATTTTTTGCCCCTTTTGACCGGAAAATCCTATTGATATGATGACTTTAGTGCTATCAAGTATTGATACAAGCTAAGATTTGCATGGCCTCTTGCTTTTCTTTTTACTGATGATCACTCTCCACTTTGTTTATCTTCTCACCTTTTTTTAGATTTTCACAAAATAAATGGATCTTTTGTCAATTATAATTAGAAAAGATATTTTTTGTGGGGCGACACGTAAGTTAATTTAATTAGTGTTAATTAATCACGCCATTAAATCAAATTCCTATGATATTAACATGAAATGATGTTAAATCCTAAGATTAACATGTTAAAAACCTTTGATTATATAGTACAACTCTGCTGCAATTTGTGACTTGCTTTAGTTGAACATACTTGATGTTGAAACTACTTTTTCTGGCATGGCATGGTTGACATTTGATTACAAATGTTTCTCTATGGGATTATTTATTAAAGTCCTTTTCACTTTTTTCTAATTTTTTTTATTTTTTATTTTTTTTATTACTATATTTTTGTAAGATAGGGTTGGTGTGGAAGGAGGTTTAAAGATATTCAGGAAAGATAAAATAACAGGTTAAATTTTTGCAAGGTTAATTCTATTTTTTATTTTAATGGATTAATATTTTGCAAAGATTTGTATGGATTAATGGATTATAAGATACTCTCTTTATTTTTTTTTACGGAAATTTCATGAAATGCCCCTGAGTAATTTTTTTATTCACCAAATACCCATCAAAACTTTCAAATTCACCAAATACACTTGAGTTTAAGAAAATTGTCACCAAATGCCCTTAATGACTAACGGCGGTTAACACCGTTAGTCATTAAGGTTAAATATGCCACGTGGCATACTGCCATTGGTTCTCTTTTAAGTAATTAACCAATTAATTTAATTAATTACTTAATTAATATAAAAAAATAGTTTCAAAAAAAAAATATATTAAAAAAAAAAATTAAACCCACCCCCAGCCACCCCCTCCCCTACCAAAGCCAACCCCTGCCAGCGGCCGTCGGCGCCGGTGGTCCCCCTCCCCCTAGCCGAAACCGGCGCCGGTCGCCGGCAAGGCCAGCCCCCCCCCCCACCCTCGACAACCCCTCCCTTACCCCCAGCCCCCTCTTCCTCCGTTTCCCCACCCCTTAAACCCCTCCCCATCCCTCGAAAAATCCCCCATCCTTCGCGGCCGGCGTCCAAACTCCCTCCCCGGCGCCGGCGAACCTTTTTCGCCCAACTCCCCTCTATCCCCACCCTAAACCACCACTCAAAAAACCCGAAAAACCCCTTAATCGAAAAAACCCCAAATCGAAATCTAAGGTTTCGATTTGGGGGTTTTTCGGTTTTTTGGGTGGTGGTTTAGGGTGGAAAAGGGGATGGAATGGCGGGGGGTGGGGCGAAAAAGATTCGCCGGCGCCGAGGAGGGGGTTTGGACGCCGGCCGCGAAGGAGGGGGGGTTTTTCGAGGGATGGGGAGGGGTTTATGGGGAGGGGAAACGGAGGGAGAGAGGGCTGGGGGTAGGGGAGGGGGTGTCGAGGGTGGGGGGCTGGCCTCGCCAGCGACCGACGCTGGTTCCGGCTTGGGGGAGGGGGACCACCGCCGACAGCCACTGGCAGGGGCTGGTGGTGGGGCGGGGTGGGTCTTGGGGATGGTGGGGGTATTTTTTTTAAAGTTTTTTTTTTTTATATTTTAAAGTTTTTTTTAATAATTAATTTATTTATATTACAACAACCAATTAGAGCCTGCCACGTGGCATATTAGTCATTAATGACTAACGGTGTTAACAGCCGTTAGTCATTAAGGGCATTTGGTGAATTTTTTTTAAACTCAGGAGTATTTGGTGAATTTGAAAGTTTTGATGGGTATTTGGTGAATAAAAAAATTACTCAGGGGCATTTCATGAAATTTCCGTTTTTTTTATATATATTTTTTTAAAACAAGATACTCTATTTTACTGCTCGTTATTGTAGAAACATAGCAAGCTGAGGAGAGATGTGAGGTATATTTCTTTTGTCATCTATTAATCAATTACTTGACCTAAACTCAAATTGTACTTTAATACTATATCCGTTTCATATTATTTGCAATGATTTGATATAAAAGTAGAGAAGAAAAATGTCTAATCGTTGTAAATAATAGTATGAAACAGAGGTAGTATGACTTAATTATGATCTAAATACTTATGGTATTACCATTAACAGTATATATTCACATTCAATATGGAAACTATGTAGAAAGTGATAAACTTAGTTTGAAATGGACTTAGGTTTTTTTTTTTTTTTTTAGGGTGAGGTGCACAACAACTAACGTTAGATATTGGATAAATCTGCCCTTCAAAACTGTCACCACAATCCTCCATTTTGCTTGTGCTTTTGTTAGATGGTGCTAATAGCAAACGAAATGTTTAGAGCTACATATCTATAGCGGTTAGTAATTTAGTACGACCAAGTGTTGGTCAAGTAGTAAGGAAAGGAACCTGTTAGTAATTTAGTACAACCAAGGGCCTGTTTACATGAACTGAACTGATTGGAGCTGAACTGAACTGAGCTGAAATGAATATTTTATGAGAGAAGGAAGTTAGGAACTGAACTGAATTGATTGGAGCTAAACTGAACTAAACTAAACTGAATTGCAATTTAGCTGAAGTGAATAGGCCCCAAGTGTTGATCAAGTACTGTAATAAGGAAAGATTGGAGGTTTAATCCTTGTTAGCCATACTCACAAGGGAAAATAATACGACGTATTTTGCTTACCTACTAAAAAATTATGTAGTAGATTAGTGAAAAAGATTGGGCCATTGCTCAATTTCAGCAACTTGGTACTTGTGATTGGGCCATTGATCATTCATAATAATGTTTTAAAAATGCAAAGAATGAGGACACTCTTGAATCTGATTCCCAACTTTGTCATTCAAAATTACTCGTATGTCTTAAAGCTATCATACAGATCATAGTATCAAATGTCTACAGTCTACATCTACTCGTAAATTTTTTTCATCTGTTTTAGACTTTTAGGGCTTCAAGCAGTCGCGCTTGTAGTTTAGGGATGACTCCCTTATCATTGTGTACCAATAATTAGCAGCCTAATATGTTGCTCAAATATTTTGTGATACACAAATTGCTCAAGTTTTAAGGTGTAAAAGAAATCTATTTAGGCCCCGTTCTTTAGAGCTGCTTTGCTCTGCTCTGCTCTGCTGAAATCTGCTCTGCTTTGCTCTGCTCTGCTCTGCCCAGAAGCTCAAAAGAACAGGACCTTAGTTAGTCATCAAATACAGAGTACCAAAGTTGATCACCTAATCAATTCTAACAACTTAAACTTTGAAAGTTGATATCTAAGGCAATTATTATTGCGAAATTGTTACCCTTTTTTATTTTTTGTTACCTTGATTGAGAGCAACATGGATGTCATTTCGGAACACTACCAATACAACTATCAATGGAGAAGACTCTCCTCAGCTCCTTGAATGATATGGCTGTCATTTCATTATCTCATTCGTCTTGAAGATGGCTCTTGCACCAACTGTAGAGGTCATAGAGGTTTCATTTCATTCTCGTAGTCTATTTTTAATTAATTGCGCATAATTTCATTTTTATTATATCAATGTAACATCATTTCTACGTTTGTACATGGTATATATAATAGTCATCATACATAACACAGTTATAAATACCTAGAAAAAGGTTAGATATGAAATTACAATTGGCCCTCTCTATCACATTACCCTGACTCATATTTGTATACTTCTAACACCATTTGGCATTCTACACAATTTCTAGTCATCGATTTAATTTAGTTTTTATTGGTGGACATAGGGTTTTATTTAGGTCAAATCAATGTTAGAAAAAAAGTAATTCATAATAATTGAAATGTTGGGATGATGTTTAAGATTACACATAATGTATTTTAAATGATTTGTTTTGAAATAATTGTATAGGAGTAGAGTTGGTATTTTAAATAGTGATATAAAAAATAAAAAAATAAAAAAAAAGAGTAATAAGTTTTTCCTTAATTTGTTTAAAGAACTTAAGTTCATCAATTAAAACTGGATCTTAAGTACGACTATTTATCACAACAATAACTAAATGATTACAAAAATAAACTCTTAGTCTGTTTTTTAGAAGAGCTGTTATTTCAATGGAAGAGGATTGGAAGTGAAATATGATAAACAAACATGAGTATTAATCAAAATAAAGTTCTCAACTCAATCGAATACTTTTGTGACCTATGTACCCATCCTATAACCCGTAACCATTAACAACATATGAACATTATCATTTGTTTCCATTTACGATCCCATACAAAAGATACAAACCTAACGCTCAAAATGTAACTGGTTACAAAAGATTATCATCAATAACTAAATTATCGATCGATAAGACCTATAGTAGTAAATTGGAGTGTAGCTACTTATTATTATCTAGAATCATAGATCATCTATAAGCCCTATGATAGCTAATTGAAGCTCAATCTCAATGATAAAGACTTGTAGGTAGTCAAATTTTGATTGGATTGCCTTCATTAGATGCCCTAAAAATATCATCACTTTCATCATTATACATTAGTAGACTCTAATCTCAAGCTCTTCAAATCATATATTTTATACCCCACAATCCACCTTCACTTGTTGGTTACCATATTTTTGCAATCACGTATTATATGAAATCACAATGAAAATGTTTCCCATGACCAAAAAAAGCTGAAAATCGCACCTTTTTTTAATTTTTGAGGGTCCAAAGTTGTGGGAGGACCTCTTTGGCATCTCTAATTCCTTCAAGTAATATCCCCCCAAGTTGGCACCTCCCTCTACCAAATCTTTCATTCAATCGTGGGATGATAGAATTGGATGAATATCCTTGAAAAATGATTTAGTAATAGGAATTAAAGATTTAATTTTGTGTAGAGAGAGTCATAAATAACATAATGATATAGACGAGATTCGATCTTAAACATGAGTATCATCTATGAAACTTAACAAATATTGTATATATGTGTGTCATCTTCTCTGTTGTTTGTTCCTTTGTGTTTGTCTCATATTACAAATGATCATGCTTAGACTCGACTACAATTTACTATTACACCCACTTTATTTTTTATCCTACTATTTTTATTTTTTATCTCTTTCTAATCGAAAATTATAAAGTAACCTCATCCCAATGGGATAAATAAAAGGGAACGGACCTAAATTAAAGTTAACAAGATAAGGAAACACTTTTGAAGAATCTTCCATATAGTTTAGCTTGAAGGAATATTCCCAGTTCGTACGTTTATTTTCTTGCAAAGTATGAATATGCTGGTGTTTCTGACGTACCAAATTAGTGGGTAACACATCAAAAGTGCCCATTTGTGCTCATCTAGAGTAAATTGGTAAAGCTCAAATCAAGACAGTTTTTTGCATGTTTTCAATTCAACTTTAGCACTTGATTAGTGAACTCTTTTCAGTCAATTTATTGGTTAGTTAAACTATTTTCTTTCCATGATTTGTATTAGTCAAAGCTTAAGACCATGCAATTTTACCTTATGTAAATTAGCTTTCTAATAAGCCTATTAACTTCATGCATCATGCAAGAAATGGGAATAGACAATGATGTGGAATCTTTCATATGAAAGTCTAGTAATTAGATAAGATTGATTAGTTCGTATTAATTTTAACGGTAAAATACTTACGGGTTTTACAATTAATACTTATTCAAAGGAAATTAATGAGAGGTATGAAAATATGTGGATGTGACCCAATATGTTTTTTTTTATTATTATTATTCAATATATAATGATAACAAAAAAAAATATCCACTACAAACACATGTTTAACTTATTGCAATCAAAATCCGATTACAAAATAATATGGGGTAAAGCTTAAAATACCGGAGGGAAAAGATTTTTTAATCATCTAATACATTAGAGCCAAATGCACCACTTTTTCAAAATTATAACATTCCAACAACAATTGGATTACTCAAATTCGATAGCCAAACAATAATTCAAAATTTCATACTGTGAAGACTAATGTCAATTTCGCCTTACATGTTATTTGTAGGCGAATATTTCATTGATTGGATGTATAATTGAAAAATATATACGCATAATGATGATATTCAAGAAATAATTGCTTCTACACATTAACTTCCTGGAACCATTGTCTAACTTAAGAGCAACACTTCCAACAAAATCTTAATTCATGGGTTTATATGTTGGGGTGCAATCCAAATATTCGCTCCCATAATTTTCAAAGGCTATGTAACGGTTGTTTGAAATAATTTCCGCACTTTCTCATGTGATCTCAATTTTCTTTTGAAAACTTATTTGTGCAGTGCATTGAGGGAACAATGCAATGCACCAATGCAGAGACCTTATAGTCACTCAAATGCGCGAACAATTCAAAAAAAAAAAAAAAAACGCCAAAAGATACGAGTATTTTGAAATCTGAAGGCCAAAACTGGACTAAACCATTACGACTAGATTGCAATAAGGAGATGAGCCAGTTGGTCTGACTGGCGCCGAGTCAATCTGGTATTAAGCTAGTCCAAATCCAGCAAAGGCCTTGATGAAACACGCTTGGTGCCTACACCTAGCCCAGTAAGATCAATTTTCACATTTTATCCTAACAGAGAATGTAGCAGAATAAATTCAAGGAACCCACGCCTATATGTTACAAGAGCGAACACTGAATCGCTAGTCTGTTCTTTCATCTCGAGCTTATACATAAACTGTGAATGTAAAATGAAGTTTTCTGCCTATATGTAATCCTCTGTTTCGACTAGACAAGCAACCAAATACATAGGTTAAAAAGAGCAAGAGAACAATAAGGAGGGGTACAATTTACACGAATCACCATCGTGTGAGTACTAAACATTAAGGCTTCTTATGTAACGGCAACATGAGGCAGCTATATGTCAAGCCTATATGGTGAACATTGGAAAAATTAAAAAACTCCAACATACAGCAGTTCCACTTCCACCGCGTCTCCAAACATAAGGTTTGGTTGGGAAATTTCTGCTGTGGTAATTGTTCGCTCCAGGACCATAATACATCGAATTGTACAACACACGGAGAAGACTTAGTCGGCTCCAGTATTATCCACTGCTTTCTTGTATTCGGGCTTAAGCTCATAAGTACCTTGATTCGTTCCTCTTTTGTTGTATACACATAGCTCATTCAAAATTTCTTTCAAAAATTGCTGAAGAGAAAAAAACAAAAAGACAAGAGTCAGATTATAAAATTAGATAATTATCATCCCACACGCCACCTCCTCTCTACAAGATATGGCAACACACACCACTCAACGACTTCCAAATTAACATGAAAAAGACTTGTCAACTTATTTATACCATTTGATCACTTAATTGATTACACCAACCTATGGTACTCAGTATCTTGTAGGTATTTTGTACTCCGAATATGAAAGACGAACCTTTCAAAAAAAAACTTCCAAATTAATCTAGACAACAAGTGCCATATAGAGACTAGCAATTATTTTCGATTCCATTTACAACCAATGGTTAGTTTAAATCTACTCCTAATTAATCCATTTATCTCCATTTGATGTTTTTTTCCGAATACTTAACAATTTCATCAATTAATTTTTTTTTTTAAAAAAATCATAATACAATTACATACAATCCCCTGGGACATCACCCATGGCAATAAGGTAATGAATACTTTGGCCCTATTGAATTAAACCAAAACGGAAGTAAAAAACCCACCACCCAAAAGGCCAAAAGTGACCAAGCTAAATCAATGCAAGCCAAACCTATTCAAATGACCTAGTTGACACCCCTACTGTGAAAGACCTCAGCATAGATACTGCTTTGTGCTTATATATGCGGGTTTGCCAGTGACATAAAATTAATGGGGATGGGGGCCTTTGCATAATTAAACTAGAAAGAAGCTTACAGCAGGTTGATCTGTTTCTTGGACCAATTGCTTTAGTGCCCAGTTAGGCTTCCTTTCAAATAGCTTAAACATGATGTCCTCCAGCTCTCCACGATCCCTTCTGGTTCTCTTCATCTCTACTGGCTTAACTGGTGCTGTCTTTTTCTTCTCCTATAAATTATCAAGAAAAAACATAGTACTGTGATTTTTTCCTAGAATTCAGATGAGGATAACTGAAGTAGCCAATCTTATGAGAATCACACATTCCCACTTTGTGAACTATGCATGTGAGTGATGTGATTCCAAAATGTTGGTTTCCGCAAAAGAATAATGACGTGAGGTAAACAAAGGTACAAAACCAACAGTATAAGCCAGCCAGGGCAGGCGCCAGAGATGCGTACACCAACCAACTCACCAGAGTGAGATAGACACTAGATGGTAGCCTAAATAAAGGGTTTTGCAGCTTTGAATAACCCTCCCTCGGCTCCCAAAAACCACTTAAACAACAAGATGTTACCTTGTTCACACAAAGCAATAAGCTCAAACACTTTTCAACAGGGCCTTTAAATGGTGAGCCCTTTGGACATGCTGACATGTACAAGGTAGAAATAACTATATCTCCCTGTTAGGTGGTGTCGTGGTCATTTTAGTAAACAAATCCATTGCAAAAGGATTGTTAAGAAAAAATGTCATGAAGATAAGTATGAAAGCTTGACCTCTGAAAACCTATGCCTTTAGGCAAATCATTGAGACATATGTATAGTTCTAATAGAAAAGAAAAATACGAAGAATATTAATAGTCAAAATTGTGAGTTGGCAAGCGTGAAAGCAAATTGGTGCAATTTAAGGAAATGGGACAAGTATATAAAATATTGACATTTGACTCATTCGAGGCACTCAGATATTTGAAACAAAATTATATACAACATAATCTTTCGATAAGTTATTATCCAAAACTTGAACTACGGGCAAGGTACTAATTACGCAATGGTTATAATAACCATTAGGGAAAAGGGAGAGGAAGAGCATAGCAAAATAATTCCAGGCCCTGCGTCTCAAAAAGAGCCTCATGGCTGACTTTGGCATGTGTTTTACAAAATCTAGTTACATGCAATAATGTAAATGCAAATTATCTGAGTTAGATGAAGAGAGCGAAAAAAAAAAAAAAAAAAAAAAAAAAAAAAAAAGCTCTAAAAGATATAAAAAGGTATAGACGTGATGGAGAGTCAAAATGGGAAATTTCTTGGACCAACCAAGGATAGTAATGTGGAAATTTCATTAGGATGGAGGGGGTAGTAATCAAAACAATATTTACTACAAGGAAATATAGAGGAAACTTATATAAGAATGTGATACCTTAGTATTGTTTAGAAAGTACAAATGAGTTGTACAGCTTGCATTTAACAATCAAAATTTCAACATGAGCAACAAGATCAATAATCTTAACAATGTAGTAGATACAATTAAAAAAATATAAATGAAATATCAACAACCAATTAAAGAACCAAATATAGAAAGAAATGAGGTTATCATATAGATATGCAGCAAAGCATCATAAACAGAGAGGATAAATGAGACAGAGTAAAATAATGCAGTCGTACCTTAGAAGTAGTACCAAGTCCAAACAACCCAGGCATAGGCCGCATGTGTACACCACGGTCATTATCAATCACCTGTTTAAGATGTCAAGGAACCAAACAAAACTTAGTTTCTCCATAATTACATACAACTTCCAGCAAAAGATTGGGAAAATGATCAAAAAGGAGACAGACATAACACAAGTGCCTTACCTGAATCTGTCTGTTCTTAATCATGGACTTATTTGTCCTTTCACGGCACAATCTTCCATACTCCTCAAAATTTTCATTATGGGGCTTCATGTCAAATTTATGCTCAACTTTGCCTTCCACTGCAACCTTACCTACAGGAGCGAATATTACAATTACACAAGCAACCCACAAATAAAGAGAGGTCTAAGAAAAATAAGCTCCAACCAATATGGAAAGGTCTGAATACAGTCTTAAAAACGGTAGCAAAACAAATTTAGGAAGATATGTAGGTTACAACATGGATAGGTCTGATGGTCTTACAAATGTAAAAGTGGGTTTTTTTTTTTTTTTTTTTTGGACGAGAAAATTGTAATTATAGTCTTATGCATAGTAATAATAGCTACTAGATAATCATGGATCATATTACCAGAGCGAAAACCTAAGCAATGAGGCACTTGACCATTTAGAATAAACAGAAAGGGATTGAGGATATTGGAGAGTGGTAAACCACCTTTTTTTTTTTTTTTTTGAGAGAAGAGTGGTAAACCACCTTAAAATATAGACTAAAGTTGTTTGCCTGTCACTAGAAATCCCTGAATTTACTTGGAACTTAAATTACTTAATAACAGTTACTTGAACTCTTAGCCTTGAGTTTTGAACTAAGATTATTAGCCTTGAACTTAATTAATCTTAACTTATAAGCTCTAAAACAACCCTTATATGAACATATCAGCCTTGAACTAAAATTCAAATTGAACTTATATTAATTTGTTATCTGTCATTTATCTAATTCTATTAGGTAAAATATTAAACTTATCAAATATTATCAATATATCTGCCCCGATTCACTTTATACATGAAAGTTTCATTATAACTACCAGAACAAAAATTAAAAAGGGTATCCGAGGAAAGAATATTACAATGTGTGCAAGCAAATATTGGTGACAAGTACACAATGGTCAAACAAATAGTCAGCTCAATCAATGAGAATCACACTAGTCTAATGCAACCAAAAAAGATGTTCTTTTTCTCTTTTTTCCTTCTATATACTCTTAATTTTCTTCAGGGAGATAGGCAGAAGCGCTAACAAAAACACGAACAAAGATTTAGAGATGAAACAAAGAAAACTCATGAGCATTACATAATGGGTTGCTCCTAGTTGAAGGCTACCTACTTCCTATAACCCAGCATACCACATGTTAGGTTCTTTGTACTGATTCATGAATTCCTAATCCCAAAAGTTGGGGTTATGCAATCGAGTACCAAGTGCTAAAACCCTTAAGGCCGTTTCCATAACCCTATGATTGAGTGGTCCAAAAAAAATAAAGCTCCAACCTATACCTTAAAGATGGAACTGTTATTAGAATAAAACATAAAGCCCCCCTCCCTGGTAAAGTAAACAAGATTACCACTCCCTAGTCATTAAACATGATGCAAAGTCTGAGGTGATGTTGCAATATAGGATTTTAGGAAAGTTCTGATAAAGCTTTCAATCCCTCAGTTTAAGTTACTATCCAATATAACCCTATGGATCAACAGAGGAACAATAGCTAACTCCCATAAATTAATCAAAGCAGAAATTGATACTTACTAAATAGAACAAAAGCAGAAAACACAAAATTAAAGAGAGAATGCAATAGCACAAGTGAACTATTCTATTAAACATTTTAACCTCACCTTGACTCTCCGAGAAAATACTCATGGGAACGAAGTCCTTAAACATATTTAAGGAGTAGCTCCTCGGACCCATGTCGGAGCCATTCATCTCCATTGTGAACTGCTCAACATTGATGCAAATGCAAACAAATTATTATGTCATTCACATAAGAAACCATTACATAAAAGGCATATCCAACAGTCACTGAACTCTAGCAATATTACTCTTCTTAGCTAAACACAACCTCCTACCATGAAGGCATGAACAACCACCACCCTACCACCCTCTATGTTTCCAATAATTCCCAAAACTCTCATTACTATCTCAATTACAGCCGTGCGTATAAAATTCGTAAAGGATGAACCCAGTAAACTTCTCCTCACATATTTCCAGAAAGCTCACTTTGCTCAAATTTATTTTAAATGTCAACATACAACTTTAAACATGAAAAGTTGATTTCTTTAATACTACAAAGATCAGTAAATTGCAAAAATCTCTTATAACATATACAAAATTAGAGATTTTCACAATAACAATCACTCAAAACCAAAAAAAACCATTCAAATCACATTCAACTTCATATACTACGTATAAAACCTAATTAATTTCATCCCAAACTCAATCCAACTTAACTCAATTCAACTGAAAACCCCATCAATCAAAACCCAACCAATTTCCATTCAGAACAACAAAACCTCAATCAAAACCTAAAAATCAACTTCAAACAATAGTAACAACATAAAGCTTAAACCTTTACAATAAATTCAGCTCAATAAAAAGAAAGGGGAGAGAAATTAAACCTCAACGGCAGAAGGATCACCAGGTCGAAGAGGATCGAGCGAGAGGACAACCTTAGCGACGGGTTGAGGGTCGGAAGATGAAGCGCGTGATTGCCACGACTTAGAAATAACAAGTGGGCATTTCATCAACCAAACCGATCTTTCAGCCTTTCCTGTATCAACTACGCCATTGTTAATCTCACTGTTTTCTTCCACCATAACTATGTTTATTCAAGCTTTTCTGTAACAATTACAAAAATGGAGTTTTTGGACTGGTTGAAGAAGTGATTTTTAGTTTTTTGCTCTGGTGATTTTCTCTCTCCTGAGTCCTGAATTTCGGCAGTTTGGGTGAAGAGACTTGAGTCAGTATTTTTGAGAAGAAAGAAAAGAGTTGGACTGGTTTTTTTTGTTGGTCTTTCTTTGGTTTGTATTTGGGGCTTTCTAGCTATGGAGTTTTGATTTGTGCAACAGCTGTCCATTCCGGATCATTTCCGTTGTTGAGTTGGGTTTAGGTCGGGTCAATGTAAATTTGCTGATTTGGTCATGTTTAGGTTGGGTCAAGTAGGGTTAATAAAGTTAATGGACTTGTCTGTACGGGTTGATTCAGGTTGGATAAAATCATGTTTAAGACGATCGGTATATGTCTAGGTTTGTATCGGGTTCGAGTCAGTCATGCTCAAGTCGATTCAATTCGAAATCAAGTTGAATCGGTTTGACTATAAATATGGACTCTATTTGAATTTGGGGCGATTTAGGTCAATACTTCGAGTTAAATTATCTCTAGGTCGAGTTATTTTTAGGTAGGGTGTGGATTTCAATTACTAGGTTAACTTAGGTTTGATTGATAGAAATCAAGTCACAATGTGTGATTTCATTGTGTATTTGGAAACTCCAAACCCATGAGGAAACAAAAAAAAATTCTAGATCCGCTACTTTGGTTATCAACCCCAAAACTCTCTTAGAAATCTTGCAATGTAGCCCCCAGTTCGTATTACAGTTAGACTTATTGTTGCAAATTGAACATATAAAAGGCGGTTAACGTCAAGTAGTATTATAAAGCAAAATTAAATTACCAAAATTTCTAGAATGTTGCTTTAAAATTAATACATGATAACATAAACAAAGAGATAAATGCATGACATGTTGCAAACTGTTAAACTCACGAATATTGTGGAGAAAACGGCTTAATCTTTGTATTGATAATACTCACATATATATACACAATACATAACTTGCCTAAAACTCCTAACAAGATAAACTTAACATAATACAATATTAACAAAATATACCAAACCAAACTCTAATACTCCCCCTCAAGTTGGAGCATGTAAATCACGAATGCCAAACTTGCGTAAGAGAAAACCAAACTGCTGACGTCCAAGAGCCTTGGTGAGAATATCTGCCAACTGATGACCAGTCGGAACATACGAGGTAGAAATATTACCGTTTATCTACTCATCACGAACAAAATGACAGTCTACCTCAATATGCTTCGTACGTTCATGAAACACCGGATTCTTGACTATATGCAAAGCCGACTGATTATCACAAAACAACTGCATATATAGGCTTTGAATGCTTAACACCAAGAAAAAACAACAACATTTTCAACCATTTCAACTCACGAGAAGTGAGGGACATACACCTGTATTCGGCTTCAGAAGAGGATGTGGCTACAGTAGGCTGTTTCTTAGTTTTCCAAGAAACAGGGGAACGACCTAAGAAATTAAAACAAAATGACCTAACAAGGAACGCCGACTCAACGGGCATGCTGCCAATCACTATCACAAAACACCGTCAAGCGTAAATCCGTAGTAGGTCGCAACAAAATACCTTGTCCTGGACTACCCTTAAGATAGCGCAAGACACGAATGGCTGCATCCCAATGAGCGTAAAAGGGGTTATCAAATACGAATTTTTCTGCTTCCAAATAAAGATGGAAGTCTAACCGAACTTGGCAAGTCTTAAGATCGAGCTTTCATGCATAGAGCTAATTACTTTTTATTTATTTAATTTTTTTGTTTTAGAAAAAATGTACACCAGCAATTCTGACTATTTGCAATCTTCTTCTAAGTGTATCACGATCCCAATTATGACACTTTTCTTCCCAAACGGTCCTTAACCTTTTATGACCGATTAAGCCGATTATTAATGTCACGTGTCGCGTTTTAAGAGGTTGGATTTTTCTGTTGGCATTAGGTAGGAACTCTATTTCGACTATCTTCTGTGATTCTTACTTGGATTTTGTTAGGTTTGTTGTTACCTATGTATATTTCAAACTATCAACTTTTTATAATTTTATTATTTACTAGTCATTGGAGCACGCGCGATGCGCGTGCTCCCCCGACGGCAAGATAAGTAATATTCGTGGTTGTGTTCGGGTTTTGTGATATTCGTGGTTGTGTTCGGGTTTTGTGATATTCGTGGTTGTGTTGGGTTTTGCATTAGCAAGGACACATGAATTTACAAGTCATAACAAGAAGTAGTGATAAAGTTTTTACGGAGAAATATTTATAGAAAAACAATTTTAAAAGAACAGGTTTCTAGAATTTGTTAGAATTTAAAGATTTTTTAAAAAATTATATTCTTTTAGATATTATTTCTGAACGCAATATGGTTTCTTATTGAGTAGCTTAATTATTAACAAATATCTCGTCTTAAAATGATTATGATAATAAGGAGCAGTAATAAGGAAATACAATTTTAAAGGTTAAAGTTCTGTAAAATGGATTAAATGCAAAGCATATGAAAGAATTGTATATTTCTTTGTTATCAGTCTAAATAGTTGGTGTGATCTAAATTTCTTCAAAGCTTGTTTTGTAATTTTACATTTTTTCTTCGAGTTGAATGTTGAATTTTAGTACTATTTTTATCCTCGGAATTTGTTTTCCCTAAGTGAATATACGATCTAATTTAGGCAAAAGTTACTGTATTCTTCCCTTGGCCTTTGTCTCCTTGTTTTTTTATTTTTTATTTTGTTATAAAATATCTCCTTGCCCTTCTTTTTCTCAACTCCCCCCTCTCTTTCTTTCTCTCTTTTCCCCCCGTCTCTCTCTCTCCCTCTCGTATGTGATGAGTGTCATTTTGACATTTATTTTCTAGTCATGTTCCTAGATTTTTATGTTAATTCCTTTAAAATTTAATGTCTTCATTAAGGTTTTTGATATTTTATGACTTATTTCTCCTTTGTATGTTTTCATACATTATTGAGGTCATTTTGGAAGATAAAAAGATGAACAAAATAAAGGGATTCCATGTCTTTGAAAAGAAATATGATACATGCAAACTTAAGGAAATATTACGTAAGAATCCAACACGTTCTACCTTAAGGTTGAAATCATTTCTTAAATATGTTATCAATCAGATTAATTTTCTATACAAATTACAATATTGATTTTTTATCATATGAAATTGAATTAATTGACCATCCTTTTCTCCCCCTCCCTCCTTTTCTTTCCTTTCCTATCTTATGATTTTCAAAATTTATAAAGTTATGCTTTATTTGCATTTCCCCCTTTCTCAATCATTCTCATCTCTCTTTCCATCTTTTGTTACATTGCACCACTTATGTTTTCCAAATTTTAAAGCCTTTTTAAAAATATTGTTTTTTTTTTTTTCAATTTCTAAATCTTTGTCATGCCATTCTTGTGAGTATTGTTTTTTAAAATTTCAGCTGGCCTAAAAAAGAGATCTTGAGATTTGCAAGCTTATTATTACAGTAATTTACCTCTTTCTTAAAATATTCAGTTCAGTTCAGCTTCAATAATTTCAGTTCAGCTTAACCAGTCAATCAGAACAGGCCCTAACCATGATTGACTAAAAATTGAAAAGTTTATTATTAATCATTTTTGCATAAGCCAAAATTTATCTTGTTTGTAGAAACAAGGCTTTTGTCCCCCAAAATCTCAATGTACTATATGACCCCCTGCGCCACTCCCCCTCCCTAAACTTTAGGGATCACTTATCTACAAGAGGCAGAAAACACTCAAAGCAGAGTAAAGTGTAAGATTTCGAATCTTAACCATCTCAATTGTCATTTAATGTGAGCCGCAAGGCAAAAATTATACATGAATTTCAAAATCAGTGAACAAATTTCTATATGCTGTTTCTCTAAACGAGAGTTACAACAGATGAATCAGACATTTTTCAGGTTATAATGTTATATGTACGTAGCACTGATAATTGTCAATACACAAAGGGAATAATTGCATAGCGGTTGCTTGGATAGTTGTCAAATTTGCGTTTATACCACCGGTGTGTCTCTGCTGCTGCAAACACAAGATTAGCCATCTGCCACAAACCATTAGATTAGACCATCTCAGCTATTACAAATATAGAAACCAAGTAAAATGTCAATTGCTTTTCTATATGCATTTCATTCAAGGTAGGAGGAATTACCACAAATGCAAACATTAACCACACTGTCAGATCTAAGCCTCTGCTAGCAACCACAAGGCCGACATACATAACCTTCATGATAAATCAACCAAGAGTTACCAAGGAGAACACATGAAACATTGCAAATCTCACTTTAGTGCCTTTTTTTTGGGAGTGGGTTGGAGGGGGTTGATGGAGGAGAAGCATTACAATATCAGCAAGATAATGAGGAGACGAGGCAACTTCGAACCAGTCACCATGAGGGATTCGATATTCGTTATCTTGTTCCTTCACTTCTCGAAGATTTCCCTGATATATTATTAGCAATTTCACATTAGTATAACACTAATCATCTTCAACAAAGCTTGTAAACCAAACACAAGACAACTAATAGTTTAATAAGCAGAATTAAGGGTAAATGGCCAAATGGGTTATTAATAGCATGGAAAATAATCCAATAAATAGACTGTAACACCCCAATAATTCTCCCTTTTTCAAACCACTTACTTTAAATAAAATAGTGGAGAACCATTGACATGTTACCGCCACGTATTAAAACGTTAAGGCTTTATCAAAGTATCGCAGCGGAAAAACAAACTTAAGTATTTAAAATAACACAATTTAGAAAACGAATAAGTCAAAGCTTACAAATTGGAACCATATAAGACCCTTATTTAAAACCAAACCAATATTAAAAATCCAAAACATAAATGAAATTGCAAAGCATAAATAATTTCAAAGAACGAATACACTCAATCACACCATCCCTTGACAATGCGATTGTCAAATCCCGAACTGCACATCATCAAGCTAACCTGTGCAATACTGCTCCCCAATAATACAAGTGTAATAATTGGATCATCACAGGGTCATTGAAAGGCGAAGGCCATGACCAAAAGAAAACACACACAAAAGCACGCAATCAGCAAAGCTGAGTACATACAAGCTACAACATACCAAACCTAGCATGCTCAATTAATTAAAGTAAATAAACATACAACACGAATTCATTAATCAAGACTCCACACTTAGACAATTTAATTGACTCAACATACTTACTAAATTCCAAACACTTGACTCATCATATTCAATTTAATTAATTTAATTTAGTTTGGAGTAAGCAATAGACCAGGTTGTCCAATCCAGGTCCCAAATGACCATTTGAAATAAAAGTTTAGCGCGATGCAAGAATGGGCGCGACTCCATTCTCACAAAGTTAGTCTAGGATCCCATCTAACTTTCATTATAAAATAAAATGTAAATACCAAAAGAGAAGAGGACATGTTGATCAAACAAGCCTCGAAAAGCCACGGGCTACCACCGTGTACCCTAACCCATAATTGTCAATACTCTAGAAGTGCACGCTTTCCAGAGTTTTATTGCTCATCCATGTTTCACTTTACGTGATTACAATTTTAATTAATAGCCAACTCAATCAAGAAGACCATACATAACAATCATACATCAATTCGTTTTTAATCTTATTTAGGACAATGGTGATCACATCACAAATTAACCTTTAATTCCATTAAACTTCCAAATTATCCAAAATTGTTGAACATACTCAACTCACCTAGCCATTTCGGCTTAATCCACCTTTACTCAACATACTAACAAGTTATGATTGAGTAATAAATAAATAATAATAACCTTGTGGAATAATTAATAAATTCATTCCACTTAAATCATTCAATTCCAATCCTTTAATAAATCAAATGTGGTTGACAAACCAATCCAATAAAATTATGCTTGTATCAACATTCCATACAAACATTTTATCCAATATAATTCAACATGTTTGCATCCATGATTCCATACAAACATAATCAATTCACCAAAACATGTTTCATAAACATAAGCACATGAATTAAATCAATGCGTAACCAAACAATTTTCATCCAAATGTTCCCTAATCATGAAACTAAGTTCTTTCCTTTTTGGTACCTAACACGATACTACTTATAACGAAGTAGACATGTACGTACCTCGTACAAACAATCCTTTGAGCCACTTTTAATCACTTAAAATTCTCCTAGGGAATAATCATCACTTCCTAGAAAACAAACAACAATTAATATTACTATCCCAAGTAATTTCCAACAATATAATATGATGAAAAACTTATTAAAATAAAAAAACACATATTTATATGCTTAATTAACTTTAAACATAATTAATTTTATTAATCAAACTCAAGGATAAAATTTTAAAAATAAAAAACTTCGTTAAAAATGAAAAACTGCCCGAAAATCATATTTAGAGGCAGAATTTGGCCACGAGAGGGTGATGCTCACTACCAAAGGTAGTGAGTCTTTCTTAAAACATCGTTTCCACATGGAAAACACTACCTTTTTGTCAAAATCGGATGAGTTCAGAACCTGATCGGGATTAAAACGGGATTAATATTAACGAACCGAAATCTAAACATTAAAATACGAATTTACGTGTTCAAAATAATCTGGAAACTAATTAGTAGTATAATCACCAAAATTTCAAAACATCATTACTATAAAAGCCCTAAATCAATTGTTCATAAAAACCCTAAAATCATGATTTTCAATAATTAAAAACCCTAGGTTATTAAATTTACAAAATCTGAAAATTATAACATTTATAAAATCTGAAATTATAAAGTTGAATCATCAAAATACAATTTGATACCAATTAAATTGATTCAAACAATAAAATCAAAACCCATAAATAATTATAATTACACAAATTAATAAAACAAAAGAGAAAGGAAATAAAACTAACCTTTTGTGTGGGGAAATTTTGGGGATGTATGGGGTATTTATAGGAGAGAGAGTGGTGTAGGGTTAGTTTTAAGATTGGGCCTCATAAAATTAATGGGCCAATTAAGAAAAGAAAGTGGGTTTGGTTTGTTTGCTGGATATAAATTAGTGAAGAAAGGTTCATAAAAAGTTCTTTGTAATAAAATCGTTCATCAAACCCAAAAATAATTTGAAACTTTTGAAATTAAATCCGAAAAAAATACAAATAAATATTATGAATAAAATATAATTTCATTAATAATATATTTAAAAATACGGGGGATTACATAGACTGTCCTCTAATCACTAAAGCCTGAGAGCCAAGATGTCAGAAATCCCTATGCTACAGCCTACATAATTGACCCCATAGAAATTAATCAAATTATCATAAGGCTCCCAGAAGACACATGGAGACCTGTGACGAAACTCACAAACTGTATCTTAAAATTTACGATGGAATGAGCACCGTGACATTGGAAGAGAGAAGCATACATGAATCAACAAATTAACTAAGCTAAGACAATTTTGAATGATTATGATCTAGTATGCAGAGGACTTATGTTGTTACTATTTTTTTTTTCCTACTTATTTAGCTAGGGAAAGACTTGCTAGTTGTCATTAGAACAAATAGCATATATCCAGCAAATTACTGTAATAATAAGCTTGCAAATCTCAAGATCTCTTTTTCAGGCCAGCTGAAAATTTTAAAAAACAATACTCACAAGATCAGAGAATCATCAAATAACCTCTCAAGCTTCTTCAATGGAGAGGAAAGTCCAGGAGTTGCTTCAGTGGAGGGTTGGAGGAAGCTCAGAAGAGAAAGGAGAGAGAGAATTGTACCTAGAGATCACCAATTTAACCACGAATCAGACAATTCATCCCAAAAGAACGATCAATCACTCAAATTCAGCCCAAAAAACGAAAGCCAAAAAACAGAAACAAATCGATCAAATAAACCCCAAAATAATCGAAAACCAATCGAACAAATAAAGACAAAAAATCAAAAACAAATCGATCAAATAAACCCCAAAATAATCGAAAACCAATCGACCAAATAAAGCCCAAAAATCGAAAACAAATCGATCAAATAAACCTCAATAAAAACGAAGCAATTTCGCACAAATACACCCACAAAGATTCAACCCAAAAAATTCGAATACACATTGAACATATCAAAAACAACAGGAACATATATGCAAAAATCCACGACAATCAAACCCAAAAATTTGAAACTAAATCAAGAGAGAGAAACAAGATCGTATTTGCGACGGCTTCCTTCCGGCCAACACATCCATTAGTGTGGTTTTTCCAGCACCAGTTACACTTACTAATGCCGTCAATACCCCAGGTCTAAAAGCACCACTCACGTCGCATAGTAATTGTAGACATTTCATTTCCTAATGGCAAGATAAACAATTATTACGCTAAGCTACATGCTTCATAAAAGAAAAAAGTAAGAAAATATAACTTTACTAAATGAATACAATCTATGAAATACTTGTTAGAAAGATTTACTTACAGATGGTGTATCAACGTAGTAATTGATATGATTGAATGTTAGTGAAAGAGGTTGGAAAGGCAAAACCATTCCTTGTTTAAGTGTAGCAATAGTTGAATTAGTAGTATTGTTTGGATTGCTTAAGGCATCCATCTCAATGCCCTTATTATGTTCCTTATTTCCTAAGGATGTCTTCATGTTCTTTTCGGTCTCATTATCATCTTGAACTATAGTTTTCGAATCATTGAATGCTGAAAACCAAGTAACAAATAAGATTAAGCAGTTAATCATAGAGTTGTCAAAATTAATTATGAACTTCAAACAAAGAGATTAAGTGTGATCAAGTGATCTTACGATTTAAGTATGTTAATGCCACGATATATAAGATGTTGAAGACAACAGCATACCCCAAAAGAGCACCAATACTAATCCAATATACCAATATTCTTCTTTAAAGTAGCCTTTTGATGCAAGGATTAGATTGAATTGAGAAATTCTCAATTCTAAAATGTTTAGAATAAAGGAAACCATGGGAATGAAGATAAACCTTAGTAGCAAGCTAGTAAGCTAGAGTCATTGAATTAGTTATCAATATATCAAGAACACACACACAAGTACTCAATTAGGAAGGAAGCACAGCAGCAACAAGCACGGAAAAGTGATACTCAAGAAGAAGAACACAATAACGATCGCACCACAACAACTAACTCACAAGCACCGCACAACGATCCCACACACTACCACACCACAACGATCCCACACACTACCATAATACCCACAAAATAATTCCTAAGCAAATAATTTATGCTGGGTAAGTGTTAATCAATTGCTTTCATACTCAAATTAAATTCAACTCTGCCAAATGCCATTAACAAAATTTCGGCATAATTAACCCATTATTCCTTAATACATACCCATAATTCCTTAATCAACAAACCATAATTAACCAAAGAATTCTTCAAACAAATAAACAGATAAATCAAGTACCAAAAACTGATTTTGGGTATCTATGTAAATGGCACCAATAGCTTGTGAATAGTACCAATTACTGATTTTGGTACCTGCTCGGAGGAGGCCTTTGTTGTAGGGAAGGGAGCCGCAAATGGGGGCGTTTTGTTGTTTTAATTTTTCACGCACAAATTACCATCACCTAAACCTGCATTACGAAGGAAAAAAACTGATGAAAATCATCAATCTCCCAAATCCTTACTAATTAAAACAACAAAAACGCAGAAAATTTTAAAAAAAAAATTAAAAACAACAATCTAGATCATAGAAAAAGGGGAAGAATTTCTGTAACCACCCAAAGAATTCAACTGCGGAAAAAACCCAGAAATAACAATAATTTAATCAGTCAAATAAAAGGAAAATCTAATTGAAGAGATGAACACAAAAAATAAACAAAATTAAATCATAAATTTTATGGTTTTGTTGCTCAGAAACTGCTCCAATGGAGGAGATAGAGAGTGAGAGCGGGTAGAGGAGAAACGGGAGGAGAGAGAAATATAGTGAGAGGAGAAGAACAACTCTTGCAAGAACAATATACCCCGGCTGTCACTACAACAAAAGCCATGAAGAACAACTGGTCTCTCCAATACAGATGGCAAAATCCAAGTGCCTAAGCAAGGGCAAAGTCGGCAATTCCTTAAAATTAAAGGCAGCTATGTCATAACACCAAAAAATACTATTCATAAGGAATAGTAGCAAATTTTGCACTTTTATAATGGTTATGGATTAATTAAATAAAGTTATTAAATACTAGAGTTGAAAGTACAAGCCCTAGTAAAGCTCAATTGTTGTCTTGCAAATAGATAGTGTGAATTTGCTTCTCTCTTTTTTTTTTTTTTTTTTTTTTTTTTTTTTTTTTTTTTTTTTTTTTGGACAACCTTGTTAGTCTTTTGTGCAATGGAAAGAGAGAGCTTTGTTTTTTTCTAGTTTTTTCTCCTTTTCTTTTCCATGTGTTCAAACTACTCACATGGAAAGGATGAAAAAGAAAAAGCATCCAATATAAAAGAATATGCTATCTAAATCAAGTAAGTGTAAGTCTTTATCAACTAGATGAATCGATAAGGTAGAATTTGACTCAAGTTTTTTAGATAAGGAGAAGACGTCCTATCGAACTAAAACTTCTACTCCCTCTGTCCCAAAAGAACGACCCATTTGGCCAAAATTTTGTCCCAAAAAGAATGACTCATTTGCATTAAAACACCCACCAATTTGCAACAATATTTGTGCAAAATTAACTTCCCCATATAAAAAATTGATTTTCCATGTTATTTTATTACTTTCTCTCTCTATTTTTTTACAAACCCCATGTAAATTTATCTTTCTAATATTAATTTGATTTTTTGTCCCAAATGGGTTGTTCTTTTTGGAACGGAGGGACTAACAAATAAATATAACTTGACTCAAAACAATAAATTGTGAATTTATTAACGACCAAATGAATAATGTTCTTTCTTGAACACGTCACATAATAAACTACTCCCTAATTGATTGAATAATACGAAATCAAATACAAGTAATTAAGTACAAGTACTTAATTAAATTATACAAGTACTAGTGTACTACACTCTATTACTCTATGCCTTAATATTCACATCATTATCCTTAGAATATAAAAAATCTAAAAACCTTTGAAAATATCAGCTTGCGTATACCAAACCATTTCCCAACCCCCCTTACCCCACCATAATCTCTCTCCAATCAACAACCATTGATTATTTCAACACAACACGTGTCAAAATCACACCGGCTCAACATCCCAATCTTCTAGGCCTATCAACCCCTCATATAACACCACACAACAATCCTTCTCTCTCACTTTCTCTCTCTTCCAAACCTTCACTTTCTCTCTCCTCTTCCTTCAATGGCGTCGTCTCCTCTCCTCACTTTCTCTCTCCTCTTCCTCCTCTCTCTCTCCTCCTCCATCGCAACCTCCACCTCCGATGATGACATCATAATCCGGCAAGTCGTCGCCGGAGAATCCTCCACCACCGTCGAAAACAACATCGATGATCTTCTGTTGAACGCCGATCATCATTTCTCGCTCTTCAAATCGAAGTTTGACAAGAGGTATTCGTCTCAGGAAGAACATGATCGGCGATTCTCGATTTTTAGGGCGAATCTTCGTCGTGCGAAGCGTCATCAGGCGATTGATCCTACTGCTGTTCATGGTGTTACGAAGTTTTCCGATCTTACTCCGAAGGAGTTTAGAGAGAAGTATCTTGGATTGAAAGGTGGTAGGAGGAAGTTGAGGCTTCCTGCTGATGCGAATAAGGCTCCTGTTTTGCCTACTGATGGTCTTCCGGAGGATTTTGATTGGCGTGAACATGGTGCTGTTACTGAGGTCAAAAATCAGGTATTAATTCTTGAAATTGATTGTGATTTTTTTCTTGTTTAATCTATTTTCAGCTTTATTTTTCAGTGATTTTTGTGTTTTTTCTCTGGAATTATCTTCTGATTACCTGATTATTTTACTCTTTGATGTTATAAAGTGATATACTCCTAATTTTGTGAGAGAATCAACTATAAGCTGAGAAATTTACAATCAGTTATGAAAGTAGTAGTTCAAGTTGTATTAATTGTTTAATCTTTTTTCAGCTTTATTTTTCTGTGAATTTTGTGATTTCTGTGGAATTACTTTTGATGAGCTGATTATTCTTTTGATGTTGTAAAGCTGTATTTGTTTGCCAAATTAAACCATGGTTTTTGCGAGAATTATTATTAATTTGCGAATATTATATGAGAAATCAACGTAACAGGTCAATTTTTTTTTAAAAAGGGGCGATGATATGATCAATGATTTTTATGATGATATCTAGTAGTTTTAACTTTTAAGTACTATGTATCTGTCAAAAAAAAAAAGGTACTATGTAACTGATTTTTTAGTACTCCGTAGTTTGGAGGAATGATATATGGTTGACTTTCATAAATTTTGATTGTAAATGGAGTATTCATAACTACAATGTGACATAATGTGAATTTTGTGGAAAAAAATCAGGGTTCATGTGGATCATGCTGGTCTTTTAGTGCCACAGGAGCATTAGAAGGTGCTAATTATCTTGCAACTGGTAAACTCGTTAGTCTGAGTGAGCAACAATTGGTGGATTGTGACCATGAGGTCAGTGCTCTTGCTGTTTCTTCAAATTCAGTTTCTATTTGAGTATACTATGATTAATATTTGCTTATGGTAATTATGATGCTAAGTTGCTCGATATCTTATCGTAGTTGTAAATATATGCTTATGATTTATAGATGCATTGTCTTGTTTGTTGATGGTGCTCTAACATTTTTGTTGACAGAGGATAAGCTTATGCGAAGTATAAACTTATTGGTTGTATATGGATGGATGTTAATTTATTTACATCATAGTTGAAAAATATAAGCTTATGATGTTTTAAAGATAGGATTTTGTTTGTTAATGATGCTTTTTAAAGATTATCTCTTAGTTGTAGTTCCAATTTTTTTTTTCTAATATTAGAAGAAAGGTATCAAATTACAGTCCTTATGTAAGAGAGTTGTCAGTTGTATATATTTTTGCAAAGTTGCTATGACTTTATGAGACTGTATGACTTAAAGAAACAAATAAGGCATCTTCTAGGAAGGACACTGTGTGACTCTTTCCCCACATGTTGTCTGTATATTGCTTGGGACTTTTATACGTATCTGAAGTTCTGAACAGTGAAAAAACTTGTTGAAAGTTTAAACCCCACCAGTAAGCTTGTTTGATTCCTGTTGAGCTTGTAACATGTGATGCATATATATTCTGTGATAGGGTACTATGTTTTGCCTGATTTGGACAACTCAGGTTTTCATGCCTATATGTGCACCATTGATTTACACATGGTCTTAATTACTTTATACGAGTATTAGTTTGCATTGAAGTGGCCCTTGGCGGATACTGAATTCATCTGATATGTAATTCTAGAGGAAGGAATTGACAGTAATCAGTAATGCTATTGGGACTTTGTTTTGTACTGCAATCCATCTATAATTAGTCATAATTGCTTCTATGCTTCTCTGTCTTTTGTTTCTTTGTGTGTGTGGGAGAAGGGGGGGAAGGGGGTGGGGGCGCTTAGGACCAAGCCTTATCTGCTTATCTTTATGTATTGAAGTGAAGGTTCTTATGCATTGTCCTCTTTTTGCAGTGTGATCCTGAAGAACGTAACTCATGTGACGCTGGCTGCAATGGTGGTTTGATGAATAATGCATTTGAGTACGTACTGAAGTCTGGTGGTATTCAGCGTGAGGAAGACTATCCTTACACTGGTACTGACCGTGGCACCTGCAAATTCGACAAAAGTAAGGTTGCTGCTACAGTCGCTAACTTCAGTGTTGTTCCCCTTAATGAAGACCAAATAGCTGCCAATTTGGTGAAGAATGGTCCCCTTGCAGGTATAAATCCAAGCCTAAGTGTTTCATTATTATTGCATTGTCTTTTAAATCAACTACGGAGTAATGAAGATAGCATTTGTTAATTGGTTTTTCTTTTGTTTGTTGCAGTGGGAATTCATGCTGGTGCCATGCAAACATATATTGGTGGAGTTTCTTGCCCGTTGATTTGCTTGAGGAGTTTGGACCATGGAGTGCTATTGGTTGGCTACGGGTCTGCTGGGTATGCTCCTATAAGGTTCAAGGAAAAGCCATACTGGATCATTAAGAATTCATGGGGCCCTAACTGGGGAGATCACGGCTACTACAAAATCTGCCGTGGCCACAATGTCTGTGGTGTGGACTCCATGGTCTCGACTGTAGCTGCCGTGAACATTCAATCTACCCAGTAAAGTTGATATGACTATGTTGGCATTGTCCGTATTATTAGTGGACATCCATTGTAAATACACGTTTGCTGCAGTTCCAATCGCAGTGAATTTGTTTAAAGCTCTACATTATATCTATCTTAAACTTTAGTCCTCGAGGAGCATTGAGTGACTTATATTAGGAAGCAAAACTGAAACCATATGTAACTAAGTACGCTTTTAATTTTATGCTGCTTTATCCTAGCATTGTCGCGTTTAACAGATAAAATTACTGTGTATGCTGGTGTATGAGTTTTTGACGCATGCCCTATTATGCTATGAGCCTATGACCTTGAGATACAGGGAATGTCGCATGTTATGATGATGTTTCATACTGTGAATTGCAAAGACTTGCTTGTAAAATCACAAATAATAATGATTTAATAAATGACTATAATCAATCGTATACAAATCTTGCCTGTAGATTTAAAGAATATTAGGAAGTTGAGATGGAGCGATGTGTAAACTACCTACAAAACTTTACAAGATTTATCATAACTCGTCTGGTGCACCAAATAGCAAAATTGTGACGACTTGAGATTTCATTTTAGGTAGCACTGAATAACATGTATATTGTATAACCAGCTTCTGGCGCATATTCTATGTAGAAAGAATTTCCAGTGTGCTTGATTTGTTTACATGGGATCCCACCACGTAGAGATGTCAATGTACATAATCTGCTACCAGCAATCAGGAAGGCAACCGAAAATCAGACCTGCCACACCAGTAGATCTACAACTATGTTATACACGAACAACACAGATGCAAATCCGGTTGAGGAAGTTGTCAAAGGTGAATGTTCCAGGGTCAGCAGCTACTGAACTCCAAATAAAGTAATAGTAAGCATCACTCATCTTCGTCATCAAGACAAAATGAGAATGGCTGAAACTTATAACCATCTCCCTCAAAGAACTTATTCTGAAATTCTACCCAGTGAAGCCGCATAGCATGTAGAAATGCACTCAGAGTTTCCATCACTAATAGCACTCCAACAGTAGCAGATATAAAAACAATAATACCAATTGCGAGGATGAACATGTTGTTATACCCCCAGGTCAGAAGTAATACTTTATCAAAAAACACACTTGACAATTCTGAATGCGCCAGACTGCAAACAAGTAAAATTAAGACAGATAAACCTCAGCACATTGACAATTATAAAGCAGCATCAAGTATATGAAGCTTATTATGAGACAGAGAGATTATTAATATCCTACCTAAGAGCCCATAAACGTAGATATGAAGCTGTATTTGAGACTGCTCCAAGCACAAATTCTATGGTGTGTATTAGTTGGTGAACAAAAATTTCACTGAACTCAAATTCATTATGCCCCCCATGTGAATCATGCTCCATCTCAAAATCCAAGGAATCATCAGCATTATCAATAAGAGCATAGGAACGACCTCGGTGTCTCTGAAGAAAAAAAATGTTAATTTACAGGGTGCAAGACATCAGGAGAAATTCTCTATTTAAAGTGTATACAAAACTGAAAGATTACAAAAGAAAGTACAATAATTAACTCATTGAGAGGTTGTAAAGTTAGCATACTTCTTCATGCTGCTTCTTCAAAATAAAAGGCTTTGGAAATAGCATCCATGGTACAGAAACAATGGCCAGCAAGAGCAACAGAATCTGGCAAGTCAGGGCAACAAATGTCAGAACTCAGAAGTAATGACACCAATCAATCTTCTGGGAGAACCATTTGTAAAGCAAGGTTACCTGAAAAAATTTCTGACCAAAAAATAGTTGATTCTCCCCAAGGTCATCAGTAGGACTAAGGAACATGTATATTAGTATATGATATAGATCAGCTTTAGAGCCAGTGCACCACTTGACAATGATGAGGAATGACAGGTAGCCAAATAGACTGTTTAAAAAAATAATCTGGGGAACAAACTGATACCTGGACAAGCAGTTTTCACAAGCATAGTCAACAAATGAAGGGATAATGTGCATCTTACAACAAAAAGAGTGTTAATTGAAAGTTTAAGTCAAACTTTTACTTACCAGACATTCAGGTCACTCTTGAAGAATTTTGCATTACAGTAGCTCAAGATGATCCCAAGGTTCATGTGTGCCACTCCCAGAAGAATTGACATTTTCATCTTCAAAGAATTTAGAAAAGGCAATTCACTACGACTCCCGTGCCATACAGGATCCACCCCAAATGGGTATGTATCACGTACTTTTATCACGCCAGACGTAGAAGCATCCCTGACACACATAGGACCAATACATCAATTACTGAGGATTAAAAAAAAAGAGAGAAAAAAAAGGGGGCACAACCGCACAACACAGAAGGTCAAAGTTCTTACCGACATGAAGGATCACGGCAAGCATAGGCAGATTGTCCAAACAGCTCAAATGGGAGTGAAAAGAATTCATTATAAATCAATCCAGTGTATATAGAAAATATAGCCATCATCATAATTAAATAACGACCACCAAATGCCATCTGCATGATATCTCCAAGTTTCTGCTTGTAACAAAAGCAAACATAAAAAAAATTAAGATTTAATATCTCATAAGCAATTACGGAACAAGAAAGGCAAGTTGTAATGTTATCTAGCAAAAGGAAAAACAATCAACAGGAGCTGTGGCCAAGTTACTATCCTGCTAAACTTAATAGGTTAATCCCATTAAAAGACATGTCACTAAGGAAAGCCAGGCAATATTATATAGCACCAGTATCACATACTATACTGGGAGTCAAGCTACCTACAAAAAATTTAATGAACCTTGGTATGATGACTATGATCAAGAAACTCAAAGTT
The DNA here is from genome assembly GCF_948465745.1 of Chenopodium album. Lineage (NCBI taxonomy): Eukaryota > Viridiplantae > Streptophyta > Magnoliopsida > Caryophyllales > Amaranthaceae > Chenopodium > Chenopodium album. Next base: position 7,447,893 of record NC_137858.1, read on the forward strand.
ATGGTGGTGTGAAGCCTTTAAAAGTAACCACTCAAATAACAAAAACCAAACAAATTTCAAAAATAGTTGCACATAAATCATACTCCAATATCAACATCACTCTCATATGTCACAAAACATTATATATAGACATGATGGTGATCCCATATCAAACAACTTCATTATAAGCTGAATATGTTCATTGCAGACAGTAGCAATAAATGCAGTTTATTTATTACAAATCATAGTCATCATTAGCATCAGGATTAACCCAATGCCTTGAGCTTCACACCCGTGGCAGGAGTCGGTGGTGGTAGGGGGGGGGGGGATTGTTCGGTGGACAGATATTTGTAGCCTAAGCCTACGTATCATAGAGGCAATAATCAGTTGGCCCTTCATCTAAAACAACAATCTTTGGTGTTTGTTACTTGAAAATAATAAGAAAGCACAAAGAAATATTTTCCGAGCGATATTTAACAAGTGCATAATCCAAAGTTAGATGAATTGTTAGCCTACAATATTGGACATAACAAAGGTAAGAAATTGAGAACAGTAAGCATTGCCAAACAAGATAATAGAGGCAATATCTAATAGATAATTTTCAAGTCTAAGGGCTTGTTCTCATCAGCTTATTATCAGTTCAGTTCAGTTCAGTTCCTAATTTTTTTTCTCTCATAAACAATTCATTTCAGCTCAGTTCAGTTCAGTTCAGCTCTAATCATTTCAGTTCAATAAATCAGAACAGGCCCTAACTCAAGAATTACCCTACTCAATCCAAGTCCCACACACATCTAGCAACTCAAATGGATTTTCAATTGTCCTTGAAAATCATAGCTTAATAATCAAACACTTCTAAAAAGTCCAATTAACATAGATGAAACAAAACCAATACCAGGCCTCAAGCCTTTATTTGGTGTTAATGCTTCAAAGATAAAACCGAGCTATAAGCTAAAACTCAGTAAGTTATACAACTTTGACTGATCAAGAATGTAACTAGAATAAAATTTCAAGAGAACCATCTTACCTGACTGGAGAACTTCTTTTCCCTCAAGATCAAGTACATTGTTGCTAATAATAAACATATACCATGGCCCCAGTCACCAAACATTACAGCAAATAGAAAAGGGAATGTAATAATTGTGTAAACACCCGGATTCGCTTCCTGGTACTTAGCAACTCTGCAACAGAACAAATCAAAGTATTATTGACCAAAATTGAATAGGAATCAAGTTGAAATAGACGAACCGCGGGGGGGGGGGGGGGGGGGGTGTAGCAACACTGCAACAGAGCAAATAAGAGTATTATTCACCAAAATTGCATAGGGATCAAGTTGAGATAAATTCGAGGGGTGGGGCTAAAAAGAAGCTGTATGCAGATGATGCTGAAAAGATATAATTCATATTCACAAAAAGTCAAAAACTATGCACCAGTCCAGTTAGTTATCTCAGCCAATAACTTTCTACCCAAGCCTGGCGGAGAAAGGGGTTCGGGGCATATCTCAATTCAAAAAAAATTGCAACTTCCCATGTAGATTAGAGATCAAAATAGCTCTTTTCACATGCATGGTCAATTTATGCTCAAAAGGAAATAAATGCAAAATGGATTTCATGAAGTAAAATTCCAAATGGTGAAAGAATAAAGGCCCCTTGTTCAACTTCTCATTGCCAAGTTCCATGGGGAAGAGAAGGTGAGATTAGTTTTAGCTCCATGGCTTCTAATTGAGATTTGTTAAAACAACGGCCCATGTCGACTCCCTGGCTTAACCCAAAGCCAAACTCAGACAGTATTTTAAAGGAAACTCCCAACCTATCTAGTTATATATGTACTTCCCTAAAACTCAAGGTGATGCATAGGTATTGAATTTGGAGTCTTGGAGATCCAACAAACTAACAGAACATTGAGAGTTCTAACAGACGTTTAGCTTATTGTCATTGTAAGTTCAAATTTTGCACCCAACACAAAACTCACCCATATGCATCCACAATTTCTTGAAAAGCACTAGTGAATTTGTTCGTGCGAAAAAAAGTTGGTGGAGATTCCTTCGTTGGAAGAGTGTGGAAAATTGACCCAACTTGTGAGTTGCTATCATATGTTGCTTGTTGCAGTGTATCTTGAATCTGTGAGGTTGGTTGTAGATTAGTCAGAATACAATACAATTTTTCTCAAATATATAGCCCTGTGAAGAGTATGAACCAGCTGATTTTAACACTCGATCATAACTTAAACAATGACATGGTGATCAGTTCTGACCTTTCTTGTCGAAAAAACTGGACACCAGCCTTCTGCAACAAGGCACTTCTTTGTCACATCTATACTGAGCATATTCAAGGTATGATATATGGATTTCTCCTTCTTAACCTACAAACAAAGTTATACCAAAATAACAGCAATAATCAGTGACTAAATGTACGTCTGCTAAAGAGCTTCTTGACTAATGAAGACAAAAGGGAAAGTAGCGACAAGAAATCAAGTTATACCAAAATAACAGCAATAATCAGTGTCTAATGTAGTTTCATGACTAATAAAGAAGAGGGGAAACCAGTAAAAAAGCAGCGTAAGGACAGCTCAGCTGAATACTAACCAATTGATACCATTGTTCAATTTGTGATCCAATGGTGCGCAAGACATTGTCACGGTGATCATGACCAACATCAATAGTAGTTTTTAGCTCAGTCAGTCTTGCAGTGACCTACCATTGAAATAATCAATGATTTTAGTTATTTCAAAAATTCACATGAATGATTAAACAATAATTTTTTCAGTAATCAATGTACACAAGTTCTCATAGCAGCAATACGTCTTACAAGCAAATGTTTCTAACACCTGATTGAACACTTGACTCCATAAATGTTTGGAAGTATTGGAACCATATAGGTCCTTAAACATAACTTCAACAAATTTTTTCAGTAATCAATGTACAAGCAAGCAAATGCTTCTAACCCCTATTGAACACTTAGGCTTCCATAGATTGTTTGACCCAGATAGGTCATTAAAGTAAACTTCTTCTATGTTCCTACAAACAGTAATAAAGACTCTCTGATTTAACTTCTTCCTTTTATCAAATCACCTCACTCCAGGAAATAAGAAATTTCTACAAACATTTACATAAAAAATCAAGATAATCAACTTTTTTTTCAAGCAAAGATAATTGCCTATCTGTAGAAGGCAATCTAACAGCATGCATTTTTTTTTAAAAGAATGGATAGGGTCGACATAGACGACTTATTTCAGATTAGTTGATTTAGATCTTATCTATATAATATATTACTAAAGTCCAAAAAAATTTTACCCCAAAAACTTAGAATTCTTAGAATGAAAAATTCTTTCTTTTAAATGAAATATCAAGTAATCTTCCTAGATTTTTTTACTACAAACTTATTGAAGTCAAATTTGAATTAGTTTGAATAATATTGGGTTTTATACATGCCAATTCAAAAAACCAGAGGAAAGTACATCACAATGTTCCAAGCTTGGCTAGGGTCAAAGACTACTAATGTACGATAAATCTCTAATGCAGGACCTCACATCGAATGTTATATGTTGACATTTTTTTCTCTCTTGAAAAACTTGGCTAGAACTTCAATATGACCCAGCAACAGTGTTCCCAAATTACAAAATTATGTACAGCTTCCAAAATAAATACATAAACCTAAATCAAAGCTGAATCATACAACAAGTAATACCTCTTTTAACATCTGCTGTTGCTTTTCTGGCTCATCAGAGAAAGCATAACAATTAGCGGCAAACGCATCACATATTTTTACTATTTTGTTTTTTGCCCTTTCTCCAGAGTAGAAGATCACAAATACATTTTTATCAACCTGCACAGTCATATAATCCCAACATATAATCATAAGAAACTAAGCAGATATCTCATATAAAGAAAAATTAGTGCAATTATACGAAGATCCTCATGAAACATGTTTAGCTTAATAGACGTACTTGTAAGCTTATATCACATTGTAAATAAGAAAAAAATGCTGATTCTGGCTGTTAGATTCCATGAATAATCACATTCCTTTTTCCACTCTAGTTTGGTGAAAGATGTAACGAGCTAAGGAAAACAATCTACAAGATCAAAGGAGCGACGCATTTTAATGATTATCACTCACCTTGTGGCCTGATGCAGGGTCAACTACAGGGTATTCAAGCACCGCTTGCTTCAGAAATACATTTCCCCTAGTTGCCCGAAAAAGAATTCTCTCAAACGCCATTGATTTTTCTCTAGGGACCAGGCCACAGATGAACCCAAGCCTATACTGTTTTGATGGATCAACCGTCATTTCCTGAATAAAACTAAAGTTAAGCATCCTCCAGAAAAAATAAAAAGAAACGTATTATGACTGAATTTAGGGATAGCAGCTATATTTACTTGTTCTCGTAATAAAGGACTATCAATTGATTTTTCACCCAAGTGCCCTGCTTCAATTACTGTCTTCTGAGCTGCTGTACTAAGGGCTGAATGGAAAAACTCTGCAGCCTGAAACAGGTTTATCTTTAATATAGTACAATGACTTCTCCAAGACATGTAGAAAATCAGTTAAAATTTTGAGACACTTTACTGGCAGAGGTGAGGGTAACAAGAAGCAAAGCTAGATGTGACTCACTATCTTTGGCATCAAGTCATAAAATTCATTGCATCAGCATCACGATGGAAATTGAACTTACCTTCAGCAGCACCAACTTAAACTCTATAAGCTCATTGTATGTATGCTGTAGGTTTTCACTATTTGCATTCATCTCTAGAAGCTCAGTCTCAAGTTCACCAAGTTTCATCTGATTGTCAAATTGAGTTATTATTCCCAAAAAGAAAAGAGGGAAAACATAAAAATTGAATAAGAAAGACAGACTTTTTCCCATATAGCATACCTCTAATGCATCCAAATTGACTGTGTCACTTGGAGAAAACCAAGTTGAGGGCAGTAAACCAGCTTTATTCATCTGCTCTTTAAAAAACCTAATCTTGCGAGCCATTTCCCCACATCTTTTAATCTGGATTAATGAACAAGGTCATGAAAAATAGAAGTGAATGCGGAGTAATAAAGAAAACAAGATATAAATTATTCACTGGTGGATTATTGTAATTGCAGAAAAAAAAAATAATTAAAAAAAAAAAAAAACAGAGCTATGACTTAATGGAGTATAATTACTGCGGAAACCATCGAAAAGAAAATATGAGTTAAAATCCGCTCTAAAGTCGATAATATCATACAGAATATATAAATAAAAAATCCTTCAATTATAAATTATGAAACGTAAATTAAGAAAAAAATTTATTTCATTTTCATTATTTCTTTTAGGTTAAATGACTTTTGAAATTTTGTCAGAATTTGTAAGATGGCATGCCGCCAATCGGACTCGAACCGAGATGCTCTCACATTGCTTCCTAAGAACAGCGTGTCTACCAATTTCACCATAGCGGCTTGTTTGAAATCATAATAACCCATTTTTAGTCAATCGTCGTGATTAATTCAATCCAACATTTTTTTCGAACCAGTTCGGTTTGCAAATTCTTTTTTGTTCACGAATTGAAATGGCTAATATTCATAGTAATAATTATATATTACTTTGGGTTTTTTGTATTTTTTTTTTCATAAGACTGCTTTAATCTGTCAATGGACTTTCATGTAGTTTATGTTTTCATGAATGGAGTTACAAACGACAAGTTTAACAATTTAATATAGAGTCCCTTTACCAAGAACAAATTTTATGACCATGCTAATATTAATGGAAAGCCTCACATTTTGCTAATAAGAAAAGTTCATGATATTGGGATTTGATGTTCTTACTATTGTCATTTTATTCTCATAAAAACTTCTTCAAAATCTAGAGGCAAAATCACGCTAGAATGGGTTTGAAGTACATTGGAAGATTTCATATTAAGCTCTTCACTGAGAGCAGGCAAGACAACTCAAGTAAAAAATAAGATGACATTATTTTATTTACCCCAGTTTCCTAAAGACTCAAAATGGATATCAGTATTTCATTCATAGAAGGAGCTGCTAACAAGAACAGTGGGTAATGATATTGATAGCAGAACGCACCTGAGCAGCATAGGTCCTCTGAAATGGGCTCTTTTCAGCATTAAGCTGTAATAGAACAAAAAAAGAGTAGTATCATAAATATGGTCAATTGATCAAATTCAGATTGTGAACCAAAACCACAACTTTAACACATTATAATGACAATCATCAAAACATTTCAAGCACAAAGCAAAACAGATACAGCATTGATCTAATCGCAACAAGTGTTGCTGATTACGTGAGCAAAAGGCAAATAGGATTTTCTGTAAATATTTGTCTTCCCTTCAGAATGCGGACACTCACTGAGCCAGAAGTCAGCCATGATCAGCCAAAAGCTCCTCAATACAAAGTATAATTCAATATACTCCTCCCTTCTCCACCCAAAATGAAACCGAAAAAAATGCGTACTCTTGATCCAAATATCCAATGTACATTTTTTACTCCTCAGTCTGCTTTTTATTACCTTAATCTACTATCTTGTGTTCCTATGTAATCTAGTTCGACTTTAACCATTTGGCAACGTAGAATTAAAATACTCAACACATTTAAATATAAAAGGTTGATGTCCTGAAAATATATATTGAGACAACTCAAACCATAATGTGATCAAAGTATAGTAAGTGAATCGTGCAAACGCGTCAATTAAACAGAAACGAAGGTATACTCCGAATCAATTACCATTCAATATACTCCGAATGACCAAATCAATGATACAATGCACCATGAACCAAATGAAACCATCAAAATCAGAACAATCAAAATAAAAAAACCTAATAACTAAATTTATAACACATTTTACTTGATCCAAATAACTTATATCAGTAATAAAGCTCATTTTCCCAACAAAAACCAAACAATATAATCAAAACTCAAAATTCACAAATAAAATCACACATTATACTTAAATCAAAGATCTTACATCTGCATTATTATAAAGTACATCAAATACATAAAATAAATATGAAAAAATCATAAAAATTGAAAACTTACATCCTTAAATTGGACAATAGAAAGATCGCCAAGGTACGAAATTGTACGATGAGCAGATTCAATAGGAATAATCAGCTGAACCAGCTGCATTTCTTCTGATCTCATTAGATCCATCTTCGGCCAACTACTAGTATCCAACATTGTTGTTCTTCCCTAAATCTGTCGATTTTCTGAAGATTCAAAACCCTAATTCAACAAAATTCAGCTCTGAATCTTCAGAAATTCATCGATTTTAATGCAACCTAAAATCGATCAGTTTATAAGAAAAATAAAATTAGAGCATCGAATTAGATTCTGTATACTGTAATTAAATGAAGTGGAAATTTATTGGGTGGTTGATAAACCGACTAATGAAAAAGAAATGAAGGATTGTATTGGACGTTTTTAAGCTTTTTTTATTGACACTTTATATTTTTTGGTGTCTTTAAAATGTAAGTTTGAATTTGACGAAGCGACTTACGACCGAGAAGGAAGCGACGATGAAGTTTCGACTTCGGAGTTTCACTGTGCGCCGACAATTTTTTTTTTATAAAAAAATTAATTTAATGGCAACAATATGAATAAATAATTCTATATATAGAATGTTATTATTATTAATATCATAATATGTGTGATTTTATTGGTTGATATCTTACGTTGAATAATTTAATGTTTGTTTGATGGTTTTTTTTTTTTTTTTTTTTGGTGCAAAAGTATGAGCTTTACGAACTTGTGAATGTTGTGATCTATGGGAGGGCCGGAGGTGGACTCGGAAAACCTTTTATGTACACCCAGGTGCACATAGAGGTAGTTGACTCAAAGGTATTTGTTTGCTTATTTAATTTAATTTTGTTCGATTAAGAATTTTGTTGGAACCCAAATGTGTATCACTTGTGAGTGTCCCACATTGGAGAAAGAGGAGAGGTGGTTCCACTTTATAAGGTAAAGGAGTAACTCCTACTATTGCCAATTGGTTTTAGTATGGAAGCTCCAAGCCTTGTTTGTAGACCAAACTCTTATCCTCCTTGTTCGGGTTGCCCAGACCCATTTCATATTGTTTCGAAATTTAACATGGTATCAGAGCCCAAGTTTGTTGGGCCGTTTATAACTGGGTATTTGTCAAGCCACTAGTTAAGGGGCCTCTATTGGATGTTCATTCCCAAAGAGGATTTATATTGTACCTTCTGGTGTGCTCTAAAGGACACTCACAAGTGAGGGGGAGTGTTGGAACCCAAATGTGTATCACTTGTGAGTGTCCCACATTGGAGAAAGATGAGAGGTGGTTCCACTTTATAAGGTAAAGGAGTAACTCCTACTATTGTCAATTGGTTTTAGTATGGAAGCTCTAAGCCTTGTTTGTAGACCAAAGTCTTCTCCTCCTTGTTCGGGTTGCCCAGGGCCATTTCATATTGTTTCGAAATTTAACAAATTTAAAATGAGCAAAAAAAAATTATCAAATAAGCAAATTAAAGTACACTTGGGTGTACGGTACACCCGGGTGTATATAATAAATTCTAGGGTACTCAAACTGATGACCTATCATATCATGCACTAAATCTCACGATAATGAATTTTTGTTTCTAATAAAATGATGTGTTGTATAGGAGTACTTGTTTAGTTGGGATGATAGTGAGGCCAAAGGGCAAATGAATTTGACTAAACATGTCAATAAAAATTTCTTAGATGTTTGGATATCTCAGGTTGACAATTATACTAGGCATTATATTATGTACATATAACATGAAATTTAAGTTTCATTAGGTTTGATTGGTGTGACATAGATTGGTTGGGTTTATGTGATAATATGGTACTATTTTGTATAACTCTCTAATATACCACAAACAAGGTCTAAATAGGTTACATACTATAATCAATTGGTAATACTAGAAAAAATTATTCTATTCTATAAGGTGATCTGATAATTATTTTCTCTGCTTTTTCAATATGAGACTCTCAAAAAGGGATTGTAATAGATTTCAAAAGCCTCCAAGTTAAACTGTTTAACATGTTCTTTATCTCAATGATCTACTCTATTAGAGTTTAATGAATTAATCATAGCTGAGCTTAAATAGTCATTAAGGATATGTTAACCAATTTCTTTATTTACTACTCGTAGCAAAACATCTTGCATTCTGTTTTGGAAGGAAACAAAAAACTTTGTGAGAAGGTAGATTTAAATAGACAACTCCAATACATACACTAACAGAGAATAAGAAATAACAAAATAATGGACTAGGTAACAAAAGAGTTGACTTTTTGGTTTTTTTTTTTTTTTTTTTTCCGTAATACAGTTCTCACTCTAGTGTTTAGTTTTGTGGTTGCCAAAAAGAAAAAAATGTTATAATAAGGTGTACAAGCTATTTAACAAAACCTCATCTAAAGCTTTGACTAGTAGCTTGAAAAGTTCAATAGATCCAAGCACATCAAAATCATATACAAAACTGAAAAAAAAAAATACACTTTTGTGAATAGAAAATAGATTATCGATCGGCACCTTTGTTACGGTATAGATTTTACTTTAACTGAAAATGTAACAACATGGTACGTATTAGGTGCTATCAGTTTGTTGAAAGTTTTAGTGGATTAAAACAAATACTTTACTTTCTTTCCATTGTTTGACCTTTTTTCGTTACTTACCCTCTTCTACAAAAACTAAACATTTATAAAAGGCACTTGATCAATATAAACATATAAAATTCAAGTATCCCTTTCAAAATATATATATATATATATATATATATATATATATATATATATATATATATATATATATATATATATATATATATATATATATAATTCAAGTATAATTTTGATTAAAAATTTAGAAAATCAATTACATAGTATATACATATATAGGTGACTCCTATTGTAAAAGCATCTCTAAGATATAGATCATGATTGAGATGTCAACTTATAAAGATTCTAATCTTAAAATTTGATAAAAATAAATGGACTCTAATTCGATACACACCACTAAAGCCTACTTATTAGCTCTCTACTTCTCTAGACTTTCTATATATTGGTAATTTGCTTGCTTAATTAATCTCTTTAGGCAGTTTTCTTTAGCTATATAAACTTTCTGTTTCTCCTCACATGGTTTGTCTTGTTGCCGCATAAACTGAACTATCAACCTTAAACTTATAACCTTAATTAGGTCCATGGACGACAAATATAACTACGGAGTGTATAAGTATAAGTCGTGTTTAACGAGTAATATGAACAATTGCGGAGTTAATTAAGATTAATGACATTTTAGTATATGTCTTTCAATTCATCAGAACATACTTCCACCAGTATTTCAAACCAGTATCTTTCAATTTAGCTAATTTCAGTGATTTCTATTGCCGCTATTTTATAGGGGCTTCAAATGCCAATACATCATTGTTGTTGTAAATAGCTTAGTAAGTTCTTAAAAATAATTAAGACTATCATCTACTAGTCTACTACTAAAGATTTTTTTGTACATTAAACAATTGCTGCGTAATATATATATTGCCAAAATCTTTGCTTAAAAATTATATTGTCATTACCATCATTGCAAGGAGACATATGTACTTGTATTAAATTTAGACGCACAATATACTCCGCAAAACAATTAGTACCTAAGAGCTTTGATGGATTATATATGTAAATCTCGTCTATATCTATATTATTATTAAAACTCCAAGGTAAGGAGTGTCATTCCGCCATGTGTATATTTTTTTGTTTTATTACGCCACATTATTTTTTGAAACATATAAACTTGCCACATAAGCAATTCATGTCAATGATGTTTCAATTATTAGTAAAAAAAAAAAAAAAAGTTTTTTCTTCCAATTCAAAGTTTGTAACCGACATTATTTATAATGGTCTTAATTATTTGTCTTAATGAATAATCATATTATATCATTATTGAATTGCTTGAATTGGAGCAATTTGTAAAGATTGTACTCGATGATCAATTGGAATTCTACAATTGAATAATGAATGGTGAGTAATTAATGAGTAATTAGCCACAAATTATAATCGTTGGAAACGATTCACTTACCCTGGCCTCTTGGAACAAGTTTTGTAGGTGAGTATTTTGATATTTTATTTGTATACAACATAAAAATTTGATACATCCTATGTATATCAATGCAATTAAATAGTTATTATTTTATATTCATTCACTTAGAGGTCTGTTCACATTTACTGAACTGAACTGATCAAACTGAATTGAACTGAACTGAACTTGGAGCTAAACTGAACTGAACTAAACTAAACTGAATATTTTATGAGCTGAGTGAAGGAAATTATGAGCTGAACTGAACTGAAAATAAGCTGAAGTGAACAGGCCCTTAATTATAAAGATTGTTGAATATTAACCTTATAAATTTAGTTTGTATCAAACTTATAAAATTATAATGAACCAGGGCATCGCCCGGGCCAATAACTAGTTTAATACTAAATTAGCATAAGCATCACACTTATCACTCTTTCTTGTGGACACGTATCTCTTTTTAGCAACTCAAACACCTTTTATTTTGCATTCATTGTAAAATAGATTGAGAGTAAAATTTAGGGTATGTTTTGATTGACTGAACTGTACTGATCGAACTGAACTTATTGGAGTTTAACTGAACTGGATTGAATATTTTATGAGAGAAGAAATTTAAGATAAGAATCGAATTGAACTGAACTTATTAAAGCTGACCTAAACTTAAAATAAGTTGAAGAGAACAGGTTCTTAGTATAGCTAAAAATTTAGTCCATGGGCAATGATCTAAGAAGCTAGCTAGTTGATTCTCGCTAATTAAATTAAGGAAAATGCTATATACAGCCCTTAGGGCTACATATAAGCATTAAATTTACACTAGAAAACCGTAAAAAGTTAGGAAATCATGAAAATATAAACACTAATTACACTGATTTACGCGTGTTCTTGTCATGAATTCCTAATTTTATACAATTTTCTAGAGTATATTTAATGCTTATATATAGCCCTTAGGGCTACATATAGCATTACCCTTAAATTAAAAGTGAGTATTTTATGTGAGTAAATTATAAAATACTCATTGCCTCATTTATGTTTTGATAAAGACTCTTCCACACAAAAATTGTACTTGGGATTTGAAACTCTTCAAAATCAAATAATATACACATCCCAAGCTTAGAGATTAAAGTGTAAAGATCTTCATTGAATTCTCCATAAATCTACACAAGCCTATTAAGACTAGCCCACACAACACAATCAATGATACTCAAGGTTATTATCATCATTATTATTTTTTAAAAATATATAAAAAAAATTAAAAGAAAAAGAAGATTAAATAGTATTGGTGACAAAAAAAAAATTGAAAGAGGAAACAGGAGATTGTCAAGAAATCAAACAGTTAAACACATCCCTTGACTTGCGGATATACGCATGAGCTGTGTGTAACTCTTTGCTACAGTCTTTAACGTACACCTTAATGTCAAGGTTACCATGCATGCTTGTCTTTCATACACAAAATATCACCCAAAACATTGCTACTCACTTCTTACATATTTGACCAATTTTAAAGTGTATGTACATTATTTATTACATAATGCACTAAAACTTATGCAAGTCAAAAAGCCTTCAAAAGATACTCGTATATACACCCTAAACAGCAAAATCAAATGTAGATCGATCGGACTTATCAGCGCATCTCTCTTTATAGTCTTGTTCATAATAATGGATATATTTTACATACATAACTTTTTGAGATTTTTATCTACTTTTTATTATGGTTAATTATATCATTGGCTCATTGCATATGTTGATAACAAAAAATTTAGTAAAAACCATACAAAACTACATATGAGTGTTATAAGGTATTACGTAATAAACTTTTGGAGAGTATTAATTTAGGATACATTTCGTAGTTCAATTAAATTACTTTTATCTTATTTGCTATTTACACCATCTTATTTTTTTTTATATACGAAGTATGTAATCTCTATATACTAAAAACTTACTTTATGATGATAAATAATTGAATAATGTTGGTCATTGGCTCATTGCTAATAAATTGAACAAAAACGAAAAAAGAATGATCGATAAAAGTGGTTTACTGTATGAATTATGAAACAATGAATAACTGGGAAGCCAAAAATAGCGAAGAAAAGAGCAGACAAAGACATTAATAAGATCCAGCTACTTGATGCATCATTCCTCTAAAGCATGCATTAAGAGAGACTTTGCATGAAAACCTTTCCTTCTTTAAATTTTCCTCTTTAATTATTCACGGCATACAACCATTCCACTTTTTCTTTGCACGTTTCTTCTGTAGCAATTACATAACCTAATATCTAAATCATAACAAGCTACTACATTATTTATTTTCAAACAAAATCTCTGTGAATTATATTCACAAATCATGCATATTTTGTGTGGCCGAGAGACATCTAAGCACTATTTTATGCAATTTCTTCATAAATAAATCTTGCTAACGTAGAAGAATCTGTTAAACGCCTGATAATCGAAGAAACTTGAACAACTAAAATATATAGATAAACTATTTGATATGCAAGATTGAAAATACATACATATAGGTGTGTGCAAACCTAACAAAGTACTTAAATTGATGTGAAAGTTAACACTAATACAAGATAATGAATTATTGTATTGTTGTTATTGTTATTGATATTACCCTTCTAAGAGTAACCAACTACAAACATCTAAACATAAGATTATTACTATTTGATTAGGTTAATAAATAATAAGAACCCTACTTAAGTTTATTACTACTTCCCTTCCAAAAAAAAAAAAAGTTTATTACTACTTAATACTCCTATAACTAGCTAGTGTTATCCTTTTGAGATAAAATTAAAAGTATTTAGCTTATTATTAACCATACATCAATCATTAACCAACATGCATGAGCCCTCTAAAAGTTGCATGCTACTAATCTTTCACCAAAAGATCTCAAAAGTTCTAGTAAAAACTCCTAAATAATTTGATACAAATCATACAATTATTTTCACAAATATGAACTTGAAATAAACTTTATTACACAAAAGTATATAACCACTGCACCAAAAAAAATTATACTGTAGTTGATTAATTTTTTTATTTAAAACAAAATGTAACAGAAAATAGAAATCCAAGTCATTTTCTCTCATACTACTGCAAGTTCCTGTCTGAAAACAACTAACAAATTGACAAAACCAACTAATTTCAGAAAAAAAAAAAAAAAAAAAATCATCAGAAAACAGTTTGAGTTTTCTGTGTACAAATTATAGAGTGCAATCAAAAATGTGTCAGAAGATAAAAGAGTATATATAAGCCAGAATAAGGGGGCAAAAAGAAAGAAAAACTAAAAAGATCAGAAAAAAATAAGGAAATTTGAAGATGAAATGCAAACAAACTGCAGAAATTTTTGGAAGGAAAATAAGGATATATTTTTTTTTTTTTGAAAGAAAAATAAGGATATATAAGAGCACATGATATAGGTCAGAAAGTTTTTCATAAATTAGGTAATAAAAATTTTGTCCACTTATATAATTTTTTTAAAATATTTTTTCTTTTTAATTTAAGTTAGCAAATCTAGTAATCTATATATAAAAAAGCATCTTTTCCTAATAAAACATATGCTATCATATATCTAGTTTGTTTTTGGGTACCTTTAACTAGTTTAATTGCTGCATGCAGTATGTACCCTAATAATTATTTGTAGTTGACAATTATACAATTGCAAAACCCCAAATCATAACATTTATATATCATATAGTATAATTTCTTTCTCTTTTTTTCTCACTTTCTATTGTTACAACAAAAACAATCACATGCAATACTTACACAAAGTTTTTAATGCTTCTACACAACACACCCCCATGCTAATAAGCTAGCTAAGCCGGCCCTTCTCTTATGAAGGTCACATCCTTGCATGTCTATTTCAACAATATTCATCCTATCATTCAATTTATGATTTTGGAGGCATATATATATACACAATATGATGTACGTCATTATAAAATTAATATGAATGCTCTATGATTCTAGGTATCCGTCTAGGTGCAAAGGTCATATTAATAGTGTGAATTGATCGAACTAAGCTAGTTGTGTGAACCGAATACCTTCTATGATATAAGGATGTGTTAGGCCGGCCCTCCCTAGGGTTTAACCTAATTTTATTTCTATTATAGGAAAAATGTGAATCAAATATGGATAGAGGCAATTGATCATTAAATACGTAGTTACTCTTCTCCTTGACTCGCTTTCATCTATGCATGTGTTGCCCTAATCGACTAGATCTAACTTCTTAATCAACTAGATGGAAATTTATAGCATAATTTTGACACATCAACATACAAGCTTAAGGATTCATTCTATGCTAATTCATTCTCAATATATGCACCTTAATAAAATGATCCATTTCATACTATTAGACCATGCAGCTAACCCATCCATCTATTCTTAATTACCACCATCCAAAAACCATAGCAATATATATTATAATCATCAAAATTGTTTGAAACGCGAATGCATCTCCAACAAAGAGATCAACTTATTCAATTCATGACCCTTAAACAACAGTTAATACACGAATGTATCGAATAAGAGATCGATTAACATGACACCAAATGTATGTAGCTAGAAAGAATGCAAGCTCTTAGATTTTACCTAATGGCTAAATGCATGTCTTTCAAATTAAAAATACAAATTGTGTGGTAGTAGAAGTAACAAGTAAGACCATATAATCTAAAGTCTTTAATAATGGAATGTTATTATTTAAAAAACAATAGAAGGAATTAAAAGGGTCATGTCATGAAATAAATGTCATAGAAGAAAGTGTAGAAAAGAAGTACAGAATGCAGAGTGCAGTAGTAGTAGTAAGATTTATACGTCCGGCAAACTGACGGATAAGCTGGAAAAAGTGGCTACCTCGAGTTCAAAACCCCAGTGCAGAAAGCAAACCACCAATTCAATTCATTACCAAACACTCACACAAACAATTCTTCATTTATTTACATTTAATAAAATTAAAATTAAAAAAATTGAGTACATATGAATGAAACAAAAAGCAAAGACAAAGACAAAATCATAGATTTTGCACATATCCACATGCTACCACAAACAAATAAATGGAATCAAATAAAACATTGAAATCAAATAAATTAACTTGTCTAATCAAGCAAAGGAAATTAAATTAAGTTTGATTTCAAACATGAAATCAAATTAATTAACATAAACCAATGTCATAGTGAATAATTAACATGATGATGATCATCATCATACCTTAACAATATCCAATAAAAATTAGAAAATCATCTAATTAAAGATAAGAAAAAGAAATTAAAAAAAAAAAAGAAACATTTCTTTTGTAAGACTAGCTAGACCTTGTCAAGTTCCCAATGACCAAATTGACAAATAACATCTCCTAGAACATTACAATATAAATTCTTCTTCATTTTTTTTTTCATCTCATCATCAAATGATGGATTAGCTAGTTAGATAGAGAGAATGTGTGTAGGAAATTTGGATAATCAAGATCTTGGGGGTGGGAAAAATTGCGTACCAGCTAGGAAAGCATTGATAGGAGTTGGATATTTGGAAGAGTTATTCGTACCCATTGGGTCGAGTAAACTAGCTGTTGCAGTAGCTGTTGTCGCATTATTATTAGTACTACCACTACCAACCGTACCCATTAGGTCAGTAGTGGTAGTAGTCGCGGTTAACATAAGACCGTGTTGTTGAGACCTACCCCCGGATGAGCTTTCACCACCTCCTCCACCACTTCCATAGCGCGTTTCGGGACCTTGATTGTAGAGGATGCCCTTGAAGAGATGTCCCCCTATGTTTACTGCTGTTTGATATGCAAATTGTTCGTCTGGATCATCCATTGGACTCACCCGAACGCATCGGAAAACCGCTGGAGAGCTCACTTCCGGTGGGAAATTACCCACTTCCAACCCTAGTACATTACACAAAATAACATTTTTTTCAATAATTATTATTATAACACATAAAATAGATGTAAAAATGTAGTGATAAATTATGATGAACATGAAATTTTAACTCATGGAATAATAATTTTTTTTTTTTTTTTTGGGTTTTACTCTTGAATAGTAAGATAGAAGAATAATAATAATAACTCAAAAGAGAAAGAGTAAAGCAAGATGTGTTTAAGAGAGTACTATAGAAGTAGACTAGTAAACATGCAAATGATATACTCTTCCAAAGTTATGATAACTTGATAAGAATTTTGTTGTTTAGTAGTAAAATCATAAAATTTTGAGTGACAATTTTCATAGAATGACACATGCCAAACTATTTACAAAAATTAAAAAAAAAAAAAAAAAAATTATGAAAAACACAATAATTTCATCAATGATAATTCAAAGAGAAGAATTGAATGGGTTGAGATCGATCAAATCCATCAATCAAAACAAAGAATATCAAAGAACTCAACCCCAATCATTCTGTTTACCACTTTGTTAATATTTACAAACAAAACAAAATAATTAAATAAAATAAAATTAAAAAATTGGGAGGGTAGCTAGCAACACGAGGAGTGATCCACTCCCCGTCTAGTCTTCTACCCTCCCAAATTTAGTGCTTAATTACCTGCCGTGGTATTAGCGGCAGTGAGGACGCGAGAATTACTCCGGTTTTCTCGCGTCCTCTTTTCACCTCCACTTCCACCTCCGATTCCAACAGATGATCTCATCATTTGTTGAGTCTGCTGCTGTTGCGGTTGTTGTAGCACGGTTAACTGTTGCTGGCGCTCACGGCGCTTAGCGGCGGGGACCCACGTACTCTTAACGTGAGTAGCACAATCAAACCCACGACTCTTACAACAAGTCCTACACCTAAGATGAACACAATCTTTTTTTGCTTGGTTACCACAATCTTGACAATTCATACCCCCAACACTACCACCTAATTGCCTAAAACCCGAAGATCTACCGCTACCACTCGACACGACTGTATTGTTGTTATTGTTATTGTTATTGCTACTGTTATGATCGTTGTACTGATCATCAATGCCAAAGATCCTACGACTAGTATTCGCAGCCGAAGACGGGCCTAGCACCATGGACGGCTGTGATTCCCCTAGAAAAACATGCTGTTGATGATGATGATGGTGGTGATAATCTTGATGAAGGTGTAGCTTTGGTACATGGTGATGATGGTGGACCTGCACGTATTGTTGCCATATCTCAAAACTACCTTTTGGGTAGATCTCCTCACTGTTATTATTATTATTATTATTACTATTATTCCGGGAATAAAGTATTAAACCCGGATTATTATTATTATTATTATTATTATTATTACTAAACCAGGAATTCTGAATTTGATTTTCAGAATTACCGGAGGGAGTATTATTATTATTATTATTTTGCGGGTTTTGTGAACCACCGCTCCCCGGTGTTCCTAATGAGAAAAAAGCAGCCATATTATTCTCATCAGATTCATCTCAAAAATTCCAATTTCAAAAACAAAACAAAAATATTTTATTAGGTTAAAAAAAAAAAAAGAGAGAATTTAATGTTTTTTCTCTCTTAAAATCAGTTGTAATAAAAGCAAAAACTGCAACGCCGCCATACTGAAGAAGCAGCAACGTTGTTCATTTTCTTTCTTACCTCTGAACAAATTTTTGACAACAACAGCAACAAAAAAAGGAAAACTGAAAACTGAAAACACTGATTTTCTCTCTGTTGTTTTGGTTTTGTGGTGTTGTGTTTGTAAGAAAGAAAAATGAGAAGTGGGTTTTTATTTTTTGGGTTTGATATAATTCTCTCTCCTAAAATGAGTTGCTCTTTACTGCCACTTCTCTACAGTTAATCTAGGAGTGCCATGAATCTCGTCATTGAAATAATGGATGTTGGCCGTTGGATGGTGAATCGGATGGTTGGAGTTATTCCACGTGTCAGGGAATCAGCTTTTGGGTCTTATTCGTCCTTGCACCGAAAAACCCGCTCTACTTTTTCTGAGCTGTGTCAAGTTATTATACTCTCTAGTTTTACTCATTTTAATCATCAAAAAATGTAAAATGTTAAAATATTTTGATTAATTAGCATAATTAATCTAATTTAAATCATTTTTAGCTTCTAATGTCGCACTTTTAGTTTCCTTAACCATAAAAGGAAATGCAAAATGTTGAAAATTGTGGTAAGAACAAAAAAAATTGACCATAGTTTATGAATTATATAAAGTAGATAAATAAAAAAGTGAGACAATTAATCATATAGTATATGATGCACATTGAAAAGTAAAAACTATGCAAAAACCAAGTAGGTAAAACACTTAGCAACGGGATAAACTTATACTTTTCTCAATATAGCTGACTTGTATTATTGTTTGAATACATTAGTTATTGGCCTAATTTAAGTGATATCTCAATGCATAGTGCATGGTTGTGTACTTGCGTGTGTAAATAATCCTTTTTACTATTATGTATATTTTGAGAATATTTAGAAATTAGCAAACCCGAGTAAATAAATACATTATTACTTAGTTTTTTTAGACAGCTTGATTAATTAGTTGATTGTAGAAAATACCAGTATTAAACTTGATTTATTTTTATTGAACAACTTATAAGAAATTTCTCAAACCTTACAACTGTACAATGAATGACATAATTGATATATACTCCATACTTCGTATAGAAGAACATACGAAGTACAACTATATAAGCACAAGTTGGGTAATTAACGTATATACATTTTTTTTTTCCGTTCTTTTTCCTAATTACCTATTTTTCAATAGTTAATGTATGATCTCTGCATATTCATGTATTAGCAAAATTTTATAATATTAAATTACTACTACTACTACTCAATTACTGTAAATATTTGGACATAATATTTATACATTTATAAAATACGAAGTATTTATTTTAGGGATTTTTTTTTTTTTTTTTTTTTTTGGAAAGATGTTTTTTTACGATTTAACGTTAATTATATTGCACAGGAGAGATACATGATACATGAATTCAAGAATTGACAATTCTCCCTTTGTTATTGCAAGTCCGCAACACCACTGCACTGTGCATGCATGATTGGTGACTCCATTATACATCAATAGGGTTTCTTCAATCATTATTATTATTAACGGATTTCTTTGATTTCTTCTTGTAGTTCTCCTTAGTTAACTTCTTACAAGTTGGCTTTATCTTTCTTGTCATCTTGAGATTTGATGTAGTTTTATTTTCAACTCATTTTTTACATCTTGGAATGCCCTCATGAAGTACATAAGATTGGACTTGTATTAACTATTTATGCCTTTTATCGGTAGAATTTTGTTATTTAAACTCAAAAACTAAAGAAACTAGCTTTTGACTATTATTGGAGTTTCAATTGTAGGTATGAAAGAATTGATGAAGCAACCCGATATTGCTATTAACATATCATTTCAAATTAAATACATACGAGCTATCACTTAAGATGTTCCAATTATAAAAGCTCAATGAGCTCGATCATTGTGTATTGTCTATTATTCAATTTAATCTTTATTCAATTGAATTGGATTTAACAATTAGTAAAACTATTCCTTGTTGATAGACAAATAGACAATGTATTTTTAATAAACATAACCAAAAGTTGTAAAAACTTGACATTTTGAATTTACATACAGTGACAAACTCAATCTACATAAATATATTTAACATACATTTAAATTAAAGGAAAATGGGTGAACAAGATTAAATTTAATACGTGTCAAATAAAAAGATACTGAAAAAGTATTAGAATAAATAGCTAGTATATCATACGAAGTGTCATAAATTTTTAAATTAAGAATTTTCTTGACGTTGATTATTCAATCAGTTATCCGATTGATAATTTTGAATATCCAAAAACTCCAATGCCGTATATAATAATTTTTCAGTTTTGAATTTGAATCTAATTTACACAATTCAAAAGTTTCAAATATTCGATTTAACAAGCCATATATACATTTAAATTTAATACACTCTACTACTCTTGTATATTTTACTTGATATTATCCAAGGTATTGATAATTAAATCTGTGTGTTAAGTAGGTCAAAATGGATAAAATATCATACTTGCAAATATTTAATCGAGCAAATAACAAATGAGGAAAATGTAATCAGACGACTGCCAGTGTCCTGCTCCGGTGATCTTATGACAGGCGTCAAAATTAATTGGACCCACTTTCTTTGATCTTTGTATTGTTCTCTGACTTTTTTTTTCTTTCTAGAGACATAAGGCTGGTTTTTCTATCGACTTCTTTTTCTCCTTATTTTTTTCCTTCGTATTAACTCCGTATTTTTTTTAATTACTATGAGTAACTTTTAATTTTGGTAGTGAAGACTGTCTTCAACATTGTCTCGCTCATTTTATTTTCTTTAAAAACATTTTTTTAAAAAAAAAAAACACAAATTCTACAAACGTACTTACCCTTTTAGCTGAAATTTTGCAGGAAATTGCACGTTAATTATTTTATTTTTTTCATCTCAAATTAAGGGTCTGTTCTCTTACGTTGAAATTCAGTTCAGTTCAGCTCAGCTCAGTTCAGTTCAGCTTAGTTCAGCTCAATTCAGTTCAGCTCCTAATTTCCTTCTCTTATAAAATATTCAGTTCAGTTCAGCTGAGTTCAATTCAGTTCAGCTGAGTTCAGTTCAGTTCAGCTGAGTTCAGTCAATGAGAACAGGCCTTAAGTGTAACATTTCTTTTTGGCAGGAGTCCCAAAGGACATTATTTTTCATTGATGAAAATCATACGACATCTACAATTGATATTAATGACAAAAAAATAGATTTAAAAAAATCAAAGAAGAATTAACTGGAGAAGGATTAAGAATCCAATCAAATACGGAGTACATAGATATAACAATTCAATGCATTTTTGATTCGTGTCTCATGTAACTTTTTGAGTGGATCTGTTTTCGCTTCGTAATTTTTGGAGGAAGAAAATGCTTGTGACAAATACATACTTTCAAAATATCAAAAGTTTGTGATTTATCTTAATCATCTAACTTTGTGACACGAAATTATACGAGTCATATTTCGTGTAATGAAAAATGTTACACTTAATTTAAAGTGAAGGAAGTACTTAATTAGTGTTAGTTTTAATAATATCATGTGATTTGAAACGAGGCGTTTCATGTTTGCTTTATAGGGTAGCAATCTATGTTCCTATCTCTACATTCTTGGCTAATTATTGAAAGTTTGACCTATATTCATCATTAGATAAAATTTCAGTGTGATTAATGTAATGGTTAAAAGTTAATTAAAACTTATCAGCGTACCAGCTGGTTTTGATTAACAATCCACTCCTAGATTAGAGGTCAACTTTTTTTGACAACATGAATCCGTTAACCTATAGTAGAGTAGTAGCATAGTGTGTGACTGTGTACGTAAGGATGACAACATCACTAAAAGATATTCATTCTACTATATACTTCAGTATTACTATGAATTTTTAAAACATTATTTCTTGAGAGGTTCTACAATAAATGAAATCTATAGTTTAACGACAAATACATGCAGTGCAAGTTTTTGTTAGATTGGTCTAAAATTTAATTTTACATATAATTTTTATAATTGATAAATTTGAATTGGTCAAGGAATTTAAAAACTAATTCGTATATGTTAAAAAAAAAAAAAAAGAAATAATGTTATGTATGTTGAAAGTAAAAAATTGTGATTAGGAAAACGAAACAATAAAAAAGTTGGAAAAGGATCATAGGGGTGGCGTAATATGATAATTGATGCAGTAAGAAAATGGAGGAGTGATAAATTATGTAAATTTATATGTCAAAATATTTATTTTGTTTTTCTCTAATTCTACTTGACTAGTTGACTACATGTGCTCCATTCCAATATTCCAATTTGATCATCAGATTGTTTATTAAGGCCCCGTTCTTTAGAGCTGCTCTACTCTGCTGAAATCTGCTCTGCTTTGCTCTGCTCTGCTGAAATTTGCTCTGCTCTGCTTCAATCTACTCTGCTCTGCCCTGCTCTGCTCTGCTCTGCTCTGCTTAAAATTAATACTTAATATTGAATTATTATAATAATAATGTATATTTAATAATAATAATAAATAATAATTAATACTTAATGATAATAATAATTAATATTTAATAATAATAAATAAATAATATTTAATATTTAATAATAATAATATAATTAATATTTAATAATAATAATATAATTAATATTTAATAATAATAATATTAATAATATAATTAATATTTAATAATATTAATATTATTAATAATAATTAATTTTTAATAATAAAATTTAATGATTATAATAATAGTAATAGTAGTAGTAGTAGTAGTAGTTGTTGTTGTTGTAGTTGTAGTAGTAGTAGTAGTAATAATAATAATAATAATAATAATAATAATAATAATAATAATAATAATAATAATAATAATATTTAATATTTAATAACAGTAATAAATCATTACTATTATTATTATAGTATTAGTAGTAAAAATAATTGTAATAATAATAATAATAATAATAATAATAGTAATAATAATAGTAATAATAATAATAATAATAATGATAATAATAATAATAATAATGAAATCTGCTCGGCTCTGCTCTGCTTTGCTCTGCTATGCCCAGAAGCTCAAAAGAACAGGGCCTAATAGTTCTTCCATTCTATTGTAACATTTGAAATTTTGCACTTTTCCCGTTTTCCATATGACCACAATTGTTGATTTATATGTTACACAAAATATGATCATACTTAGTACTTACAGCAAATCTAACTCCCCTATAGTTGAAATACTCTAGAGAACAAAATTAATATATACATATCTTATAATAGACCCATATTAACATACAATAATACTTTAATTTGAGTATGCCTCTAATCATCATTTTTAACAACGCTATGAGGGTAAAAGTATTCATTATCAAAAGGTTAAAAATTGTGATTAAGGGCCTGTTCTCATTGACTGAACTCAGCTGAACTGAATTGAACTGAACTCAGCTAAACTGAACTGAACTGAACGGAAATGAAATGAATATTTTATAAGAAAAGAAAATTAGGAGCTGAACTGAACTGAACTGAATTGAGCTGAACTGAACTCAGCTGAACTGCATTGAACTGAACTGAATTTCAACGTAAGAAAACAGGCCTTAACTATCTTATTGACATTGGTGTAGATCAATCAAAAACTGATGAAACATTGCATTTTCACAATTATGAAATCAATAAGTTCTATGTTAGCATTACAAAATTAGATAAAAGCTTCATACATTTAAAATTCGTTCTAATTATTTACCATCAACAATCTGACTTCATACTAATTAAACACGATAACCATAATCAAAATAACACACCGTTTATGACAAAATTACACATCGCCCATTTGATGTCATCATACATACATATAGATACTAATCTATACCCCTCTTAAGAATTTATGTTTAGCAAAATGATATCCTTAAACTATGACAAACTAAAACAAAGATATAGGTAAGCAAAAAGGTTATATAAACATAAAAGTGGTAACATGATGGGCACCACATTGAAACATAAGGCCAAGAAAAATACAAGGTTGGTCCAACTTTTATGAAACAGCACGTGAATCCCTCAAATCACAAGACAACCGGTGATTTTAGTAGTTATAATCCTTTGATTTATTCACTAAAGTTTGTATTAACATCAAATTAATTATCATTAGTAATTCATTTAATTTAGTACGGAAATCATTTTACGCCGCCTAACGCCACACACAAGCCGTACACGAGGCTACACAAATTGTGACAATTTGACAGATTCTATTCAATTATTTTATTTTATTTTTAATTTTGTCGATTGTTTGATTTTTTTTGCTTAGTAGTGAAGTCTATAAATTTTTTTATTTTTATTTTATATTTTTAGCACAGAATTTCAGTGAATTAAAGAAATAATAATTGAAATATCATGTTTAAGGGCCCGAGAAAGAAGAATTTAGTCCCCTGCTTTTATCTCTATCTTTAAACTATTTTGTCTCTTTCTTTTGTAGTCATTTTCTATAGTTGACTTGTAAACTTTTGTTTAAGAGAGCAATTTAATTGAAAATGAGTATTGTTTAAGGTAAAAAATAGGGTCAAAACGAGTATTTTTAATCTAATTATTATGATTTCTCGCTTCATCCCCAAAATTCACCCTTGGATTGTCTTTTTGTTGTTGGATAATATTTGCCAAAGTGATTTTGATTAGTATAATTTGCACATATATAATTTAGAGGTGTATTGTGTATAACTTGTTTAGTCGTTTTAAGCCCCCAATAAACTCATTTCTTCTACGAAGAAGTTGACTCTTGACGTAATTGTGTAATATGGAGTTTATTATACATCAATTGGTCTAGCTATATACAAGTATCTGCGTTACTATGTATTCTAGCTTTAAGTGAAACCAATCTAACATTATTAGTTTTCTTTGTTTGTTTGTGTGCAATGTGTTTCTGCATAGCTCACTAAATTCATGAATCCCATGTCATAGTACATGCAGATAAGCACATTATTACACTTACATAAAAGACGTTGAGGTTTCTTAATTTCGGATGATAAAATACTTCTATGCATAAAACCTTCTTTATCCAACATTAATTAATAATAAGAAAATTTAATGGTCAAGACTTATCATACACAAAGGAAAACCCTAGCCTATTCACTGATTTAACCGTCGGAGGAATTTCATCTGGACACCCCTTGGTCTCTAAAGGGCCTATTCACTTCAGCTTAAGTTTAGTTCAGTTCAGTTCATTTCAGTTCCTAATTTCCTCATCTCATAAATTATTCAATTCAATTCAGTTTAGTTTAATTTTGTTCAATTTACTTCAGTTTAGCTCAGTTCAGTAAATCAGAACAAGCCCTAAGACATGCAGTTCACTTTGCTTGTCTTGTAGGATTCAGATCAACTAGCTAACCAAATTTCCTCTATCAATTTCCTTTAAACGGTTTTTCTAACAACTATGAATGATAGTATGATGACAAAAAATCAGATTATTATTGTATGTTATGGTCAAATCCTTTTAACATAAAATCATAGCCTCATAATAGTCATATATATGTTCAAACCTTGCACAACAAATAAAGAGTACTCGTAAATTACAAGTAGTACAAGTATTATGAGTAAAATAAAGTACGAAAATAAAACTTGATTCTTTAGTCCTGAAATTGGGTGAATGCTTGTCGTTTAGAAAGGGAAAAGAGAGTTAAAGATTAAAAAGAAAAGCTGCTGAAATTTTAACCATTTGAAGCCAATTTATGATTGTTGCAATTCTTTTGAGAAAAACAAATTAAAATTAAAATTAAATTTACAGAAAAATGTTGACGTGAAATGATGTAAATGAGATGATTGAGGAGTGAGGAAGGGATTTTTCATCCTCGAGCCCAGTGTCTTCTGTTTTTATTTTTTTTCACCTTTTTATTTTCTTCCGTTGACTCTCTACAGTAATTCAGACCTCTGATCTCCATTAATTTTTATTTATTTATTTATTTATTAAATTTCACCTTTTTTTTAAGAATAAATTTCAACTTTTTTACTTGCGTATATTTAAATCCTACAGTACTCCCTCCGTGTTTTTTTAAGTGATACATTTTCCATTTCCGATCGTGTTTTTTTAAGTGATACATTTCCTTTTTTGGCAAAACAATACATTAAAATATTATATCTCTCTCCTCTCATGGTCCCCACCCAAACCCACTACTACTTTTTTTTATTATATCTTTCCTCTCACATATATTACTTTTCAATAAATTATTAACCCCATTATCTTTCTTTAACAACTTTTTAATACTCCACTACCTCACTTACCTCTTATTTTATTTAAGTTAATTAAATTGCCTAAAAATATGTGCCGGTCAATATGTATCACTTAAAAAAACACGAAGGGAGTATACTTTTGTTACAGTAGTACTTGTTGTATTAGTAATTTAATTCATTTTTTTTTTAAAAAAAATAAATTATTTTATGATATGGAGCTAATGTAATAAGACAAAATTACCTAAAATAGATAGATTGTGGTTGAAGCAAAGTAATTCATTGGTATTTAGGGCATTAAGGCCATTAAACTCATTAATAAATTTCCGTAAAAAAAAAAATTACACACAAAGTACTTTGTAATTAAATAAAGGAAATAAATATTTTATTGGGGTATATCATTTATTCATTAAGTATTACAGAGTATATGCTCATACATAAAAATTCACTAAGCTAGTAGTCCGTAGTAAAACCGTGATCTCGTCACATGATTAGTTTGTCAAGGTTTGATTTAAAACATTCGAACTAGTTTAATTGAGATATATATTTTGACTAATATTTGACCTTGTTTTAATTTATTATGTTAATACCTAATATCTCCCTCTTCAAAAAAAAATAAATAAATAAATAAAAAGTTGATACCTTATAAATAAATATTACTACGTATGAAAGTAATATCGAGTATGAAATAAGTACCTAAATAAAAATGTGTAAATTAAAATAACTTTGTGTTTCAAAAAAAAAGAAAAAAGAAAAAAAGAAAATAATGTTATTTGTATGTTGATTATATACGATAATTATATACATTGTGTATAACCAAGTAATGAAGTAAACCAACCATCCATATGGTTACAACATTGTAAAAGAATGACAAGTAATCTTGATATTGTAAAGTGACAAATAGCATGGAATTTCGTGGAGACAAAGACTTCCTACAAATCCAAATCCATCTAACTTTCATAATCTCTTAGAACAATAATCTAAGATAATATACACTGTAATCAAATAATTAATCCATAATTAGCAACAACTAATTTGTCGTCACGATTCATACGTCGCGTCCAACCTAGCTTTAATTTGAGTACATGTTCTTGAGTTAACTATATCTACCGATCTGTTAGGCAGCTTAGGCTCATGCAAGTGTTAATTAAGTGTATTATTATTGAGTGACATGCATGCATGTGGACTGTGGTGCAAATTTATCAACGTCCAAGAAGTATATTTTCCAAAAATATAATCTTTCATGCTAATTTGATACTCCGTAACAATTAAATATACTACAAAGATTGGTAATACAAAGTACTTATTAATTTAATGGATATTTTGTCCCTTAATTAATGACTAGCTCGATTTCTTACAACGCTATTTATACAATGAATTAATCTAATACAATATTATTCATACATAGTGCGTGACAAAACCTCATATAAGTTCATTATGAAAAACACAATTATTTATTATCGTTTACTCAGCTATTTTTTGACTGTTTATTACTTAGCTTATTCTAATATGTACGTACCTTTTTTTGTATTCCAACTTTTTATTTTGGCTCTTGATAAATTAGAAAATTGTAATATTAAACAAGCTTTAAACAATGTACAAAACCACTAATTATCTTGTTTCAAAAAAAAAAAAAAAAAAAAACCACTAATTATCTCATAACACCAAATCAGCCTATTCTTCAAGTATGATAGATCAACTACGCGCTACTTCATTTGAAAGTCTTTGTCTCTTTGTTCCAATTTCAATCCTTTTGCTAACTAAGCCACGAGATCTCAAGAGATTCATCGATTATACATTTATACATACTTCTTACTTTACAATAACTTTAGCTATATCCAACATGTCGAACTTTATACAGGTATATAACATGTATGGGACAAGAGAAATACATATATGAAATCTCCAAGAATGGCCTTTTTTGTCCTCCAACTTCATTTTCATCTCAATTTTCTTCAACTCCCTCTAAAAATTTTCAACTATTTTCAATTAAACTCTCAGCTACTCATTATTTGGCAGAATTTTGTGATAAAATTGGTCCCCCTTGTGATAAAAATCATAAAATGGACCCCACATTCCTATCATATACTCTCACATAATATCATAGTGTGGCCCTCTTCATGTGAAGGGTCCCAATCATCAAAAGAGATACTCAATATAAATTACAGTAATAAAAATAAAAATACTCGTAAAAGTTACAGTAAATGCTTACAAATCAGCTCGCTTACACATTCTCATGTATGGCTGATTGGCGAGAGTGAGGGATAGCTCAAGTGGTTAGAACTTCTCTTTTGGTTTCAAGAGATCTTGGGATCGATTCTCACCCTTATCCTTTGTGGCTCTTTAAATACCAAAAAATGTATGGCTGATTGGCTGGTCACACCGTGTCATTATGAGGTTATGTTATACGAGTGCTTTGTACGGGTTATTTCGTCAGTATTATAAAGGTTAATCGAGCAATGTTATATGGGTTACTCGGTCAGTGTTGCATGGGTTTCTTGGTAAATGTTATAAGATTACTATATTCTTTTACAAACAGTTATATAGCGTAGCCAGTCGCACACAAGACTAGCTAATCTGTTTTACTCCCTCCGTTCCCAAATGTTTTTCCCATTCTAATATTTGGATTAAATTTTGAAAAATATTTAGAGACAAAGGGAGCATATTAATTGCAACAAAAGAAGTTTTGATGTCTTACAATAAATACTCATTTGTTACGATTAATATGAAACGAACACTATACTTTGTTTTTTTTAATGGTATTAATATAATATGTTATAATAGGGTTTTACTCTTTAAGGTAAATAGTTGGGGTAGAGGGTGTTACCTGTCACAATGTATGAATTAAGGTATAAAATAAGTGGGCTCATAAAGCCACGTGCCTACTCACATGACCTTTACAACAATAGCCTAATCTAACTCTTAGCTTCTTGTTTGAGCATTATCATTTGGTTAAAATGTAAAGGTTCTTTTTACAGGCTTCTTAAAAACTTGTGCTTTTCTAAAGGATAATGGAATGACTTGTAGACAAAAAATTGCATTTCGTTTTGGGAATTGTATAATGTGGGGTTGGTAGTCTTGGTACCTTCGAAGTTGCACCCTAATCCCAAATTCAGGTCTCCAATTTGTTGTTTGACGACAAAAGATTAGTTGTTTGTATGAATTGCTTTGACTAGCTTCTTGTATTACAGAGTAGTCCGTAAAAGTGTTTAATAAATACTTGTAGTTGTTACATTTTACTCCGTTGTACTAAGTCCAGTACATAAACGGTTCATCCAAACACATGTCTGGTGGCCTTGAACTAAATTGAGACTTCACACGTTTAGAATCTCAGGCATCGAGCACCAAATTATATGGAAAACAGTGGTTTGAAGTGGCTGTAACTGAAAGATTAGATGATGCCATGATGGTATTGTCGTATCAAAATACTCCAGGGATATAATTCTTTGTATGATTTCACCCCATACAAGGCTACGACCATAGACCTCTAATACAATATGTCAAGGTTCGTCACCATGAAACTGAAAAGAGTAGCAAAACTCTCTACATGCGACACTTTCAGTTCTAAATGGCTTCAGAAGAACGCTGTTCTTCAGCGCTGTGTCTGGTGTTTGAAAAGGTTTCACCACACATACTCAAATCCCTCTTTAAAAATCAAACAAAAATGAGGTGGTCAAATCTATACTAATCAAAGAATTTGCCGCCACTGAAGGATACGTACAGCTAACTCCAAGTCCCAAACAGACTTATTTCAATCAATAACTGATACTTGAAAAATATCCCAGCAGCATAGGTGTGAAAGAGATGCACAAAAACTTCAACTATTCATAATCATATAAAACAAGACTAGAAAAAGAATTTCATCAAAAATATACAAAATCTATAAATACATCGCAATATAACAGTAACTATAATATGAAAAAGAATCTATTGTGACAACAAAAGTTGGAAAAAACCCTTCAAACTTGGTACAACTAGTAGTAGGTACCTATTTCCTGCCCACAGGACTTTAATTCTCGAATCCAAAGAATAGCCTAGGAAGAATTTCTCATGGTTTATTGCACAAAATCACAGTCGAGACTCAAAACAACTAAAAACAGAGACAAGGTATGAAAATATGTGACAAATAGAAAAAAATCGAAAGAAAATGTAAAATGGCCGGACATTTAAGAGAACTAAACTCATTTTCAATTTCCTACCTCTTTTGCAGAAATTGCATCTAGGAAATTCAATTCTATGATCGTGAAGTAAAACATCTCCAACCAGAGTGCCAATCGTCCTACCTTACCTGTGCAGCAGAGCAAAGCAAGCCAGATGCATCTGCCCCAATGACTGCGAGATCACAAACAGCACAAATCTGGCCTTCTTGATCTGGCACAAAGCGGGAGCTGCAATAAGGACATGAGATATCCTTCTGACCACGGTAAATAGGTACATAAGTAGCCCCACAAACCACAAACGGATTCCTGAAATCATAATTCAACTGTGTTTTATCTTTCATATTTTTCTCAGCAGCCACGAGTACTTGTCGTGCAGTCTTTCCATGGTTTTCAACGGTGGGGTTAGTTTCCAAGAGTCGACGGGCAAAATTGGCAGCAGTGCACAGATTTCCCGCTTTGTAGCAATTTGTCATAGCAGTGAGCAATGCAAGTCTTACATGAGGCACCTGAAGGTTACAGTGAGTAAAATAGGCAGCTAATTCCTGCTGTCGAATTGGGTTGTCTTTCAGCTCCCTCCTCTTCAGTTCCATCTTCAAGCCCAGAACATACTCTTTAACTATAGTGATTAATTCTTTGACTTCATCAACCTCTCGCCTTGATTCAACCACTATCAATGGAATTGTATGAAGAATATTGGTAAAGGTACGCAGTGCGTCGCTCAACTTCCCAGCAGTCGTTAATTTGTAACCAGTTCTAAGCTTTTCCTCCAATTGAGAGAAACTAAAAACAAGAGCAGGTGGACTCCTCACATTAGGACTGGATGACTCAGTCCATCCCCTCTCCAGTGCCAAAGAAATCACAGGAGCGGAAGCAAAGGCAAGCAGGTAAGAATGGCTGGCAGAAAATAGATCAATAAACAGTGGTTTCAATGGAGCAAAATTTTTTATGCCCAGTTGCCTGGAAAGCAAACGCATAGCAGTGTCAAAGCTGCCAGCTGCAACACATTCAGCAGCAAGTGATGACCTTTGGGTCCATATCTGGCTCACTGGCATTCCTGGAGCAGGTGCCACAAATACAGAAGAACGCCCATTGCTTGTCACCTTAGGAGTTTCAACCTCAGGAAGGTCTAGATCATCCTCAATTTCCCATCCTACTTCATCATCATTATTGTCATGTACTCCTTCATCATCCAAATCAGCAATTATATCTCCATTTTGCAAGTCCTCGACAATCTCCAAGGCCTCAACCCACTCCTCCGCAACTTCTGCATCCTCATCCTGCGCATCTCTTGCATAATCAAGACCATCAAACATTCCCTTCATGACTGTCAACAATGGCCAGTTTGCACCACAGCTTATCTGACTTGGTGGCTTCAAGAGAGATTGTGACTTTCCCTTCGGGATTTCAGGAATTTTATCCCCAAGTTCAGCTGCTAGACGCTCAACAACATCATCTAGCCCATGGACTTTGGCAGTGATATAAGCAAGAGGCAAATGGTCAGCAGCTTCGAGAATCTTAACCCGCTCCTGAACATCACCCAGATAAAGAGCATTGTGGAATTGACCCATCACATTATTCTTCACTTCAGCAATTTTCAGCATTTTGGACAATTTCTCCATATTTCCAGTTATGAGATAAAGGAATGACAGCCTCTCAAAGTTCTTTGTCTTTTGATATGCATATTCAACAATGTCTGCATTACCCTGACGAAGAGCCTCAACCCCCAATCTATACCAATGGGTTTTGTCATCAATCACATTAGCAGAAGCAACAGCTACTTCTATATTACCACTTTCTAAGGCCAGGTTAAAGCGAGTTTTCTCATCCTTCACAAAGTGAAGAGCAACCTCTGGAAAACCCTTCTGCTGAAGATAGGCAATCATTGCTTGGCCACAAAGCTCAGAACGCTTAATCATGCCCATAACCTGGTCAAATCTCTTCCTCAAAAGTGATAGCTTGAAATAATATTCAGTTGCATCTATTGAGATAACACGGTTTTTCCCATCTCGATCTAAACAAAATATTGTGTTCCCTGACACTCTTGTGATGTACAATGGAACGTCGAGAGTCTGGATGATACCATTGTCCCCATTAGGCAGACAGTATTTTATGTGATTAAGAGTTGTGTAGATAAATACACCATTGTCGTCCCAGGCCCCACTCTTCACACGGATGGTTTCATGAAGTGTGCATCGGTGATCAAGCTTCTTGGTGGCTATAATTATGGAGTGTTTGCTCAACAAAGCAACACTTTCCATGTCATTGGACCAGACAACGTATCTAACAAAAGAAGTTTGAAGCTCCCCAAGCACTAACCTCTGTTGAGGGTCAAACACCAGCACTCTGTCCTCAGCCCTGCAAAGAAGGTTTCCAGTTCCTGCATAAAATATAGCATCAGTCAATGCAGGAAGGGCAACCTTTTTCACAGTCTCGTTCTTCAGGTTCTTCACCAGCACTTGGTTGGTGCTCCTGTCCAATACAGCAAATTTGTTCCGAGCAATAAAAATCGCTGAACAGCCAAGACCCCTCTTTGCCTCTTGTACCAAATCACCCCTACCCGAGCCATCTTTTGGTACTATATAGAGTTCATAAGATCCACCATCTATATCAGAAGAAATCAAAATAGCATTTTCGGTTGGACTGTAAGAAAGCGTTCTTGGGCTTTGGTTAAGTATGCTGGCACCGGGTCGACGTATAGGGATGACTTGACTATCCTTCTGGGTTGAAAACTCAAAAACCCGAAGAAAGCGATCCCTTACATAGTATACGAGATCACCGCTAACTGCAAAAGCAGGGCGTTCTCTCTCCAACTTAAAGACAATCATTCCACTGTCATGACCAGCAGCCAGAAGGTTCATCTCAGGATGTGCTGTCAAAATCCAAAAGCGGTCATGCTCCCTCCTAAATGTTTGGAGACCAGTTCTCTTTGTGGCATCCCAAACACGAATACTTTTGTCCTCTGAGTTTGAGACAATAATATCCTGTCTAGTGTGAAAGAGAACGCAAGAAACATTATTCATGTGTCCTCTTAAGGTATCCACCTCCCAAGCTTTGGTATCTGCACATCACACAAAATGCAGCCCAATTTGCATAAATATAGACTATAGATAGAACTGATCAGGGAACAGCTTATAATAATACGATCACTTTGTTTGGATAGCAAATAATGAAGGAAAAGAAGGGGAAGGGAATGGAAAAGAAAGGGAGGGGGAGGTGAGCTTCCATTTTCCCTCCAAATCTCTCCAATTTTGGAGGGATTATGCTCATTAAAAAGAGAGGGGAAATGGATCCCTCCCTCTTCATTCTCTTCCTTCCTCCAATCCTTTACACAAACAAGAGAGTTTGTCCCCCTCCCTTCTCTTCACTTCTTTTTCTTCCATCTCTTCTTTCCAAACAAAGTGTAAGGGTTTATGATTCATGATAAATTCTTCCTAGTATGTTCTCCAATGTCAGTGAACACAAATAAAATAAAATAAAAACGATAGATTCCTATTAATAAAGTAAAGCCAGGCCTAGACATAGTACTGTCTTTGGTTATATATAATTTTTTAATGTGGAGTTGCTGATTAATTTCCAATTCACAGTATTGTTCAGTAGAATAATTTACCACTATCTACACTACAAATTATCTTCCAAGTTCAAAGTTGACAATACATAGTGCACTCATAGCTATGCCTTTCTGCTACACAAAATAATCTTCCAAACAAAATTTTCACATAAAACATGCAGCTTTTAAAATATAAACTAAACAAAAGGACTTTAAACCATTCACATCCATACCATTCATACGCCAGATTTTAACTTGGCGATCGTCAGCACCAGACACAATCAAAGGGAGAGATGGATGGAAAGAAGCCCAGTTAACTCCTCGATCATGACCCTCCAAGACGTACTTAACAACAGCATCAACACCGCCAAACAGATCAGAATTCATCTGACTCAAACGCAAGATGTCATCAGAAGGAGAAACGCCTTTCTTCCTCAAAGAACCAATATCCCAAACACGAACTGTCTGATCCAAAGAAGCAGAAACAACTAGATCTTCCTTGGGATGAAAGGAGGCACACATAACATAATGATTGTGTCCCGTCAGCACAGAGATACAAGTACGTGATTGCCAGTTCCATATCCTTATGGTTTGGTCATCACTAGCACTGACAATCCAAGGAGATTCATGGTGAAACTGGACAGTGCGGATGTAGTCAAGATGTCCTAGAAGAGTAAATAGGCATCGATGCAATTTATAGTTCCATACTTTAATCTTATAGTCATCCCCTGCAAAGCCGTCAAGTAAGGTGTATCAAAAGATGCATTAATAATTTGTACAAGAAACTGCAGAAACCAACACAACCAGTCACAGAACAGAATCCATCATATAAATGCAAATACCTAAACAATAAAGTATAAACAATGCACCAATTATAGTTCTCAGTAACACTAACTATTTTGAACAGGCTAAAACAATGTCCGGGCTAGTAAATAGTGTAAGTAGTTCCCTACATTCCTACAAAGATCAGGTTGATACCCCAAATGACCATTCAATTGGTAAGGTATGTAGACAGCCTAGCAACCATATCTACGGATCCGTTAAGATTCATAAACTTCAAGCCAAGTTGAAGCAGTGACATTCCTGATGCCTCAATAGCAGCCATCATAATTGATCGATGAACAAACTACTGATCCACAAAAATCCTAGCGCGAGCCAATTTAAGCAGGCAGATCCTCAGTCATACAATGCACATCAGTAATCAAATACGAATACAAAAGCAGTGTCAACACTATACATAACACACTTCAGCACTCACACTCATCGATACACCAACCGAGCAGCTCAAATCCATATCAAAACTCGGCTACCATCCATCGCGTAAACTCCAATAAATCACACAAATGTAGGTCTAACCGAATAACCAAATCAACAGATCTCACAAATCCAGAAACAATCACTATCCAATACAATTAAATCTAACCTAAAATGATCAAAAACGAACAAATTCATCAAACTAAACCAACCAGTGAATCAAATAACCAAAATCCTCAACTGAAACAAACAATGTACATCAATCTAAACATCAAACAACTCAAATTAAAACTTGCCGACACTAAAAAAGATGATAAGATTACCTCCAGAAACAAAAAGAGGCTGAGTTTTATGAAAATCGACGCCTCGAACCGGACCATCGTGTTCGTCGAATCGATCAATGAGAGTACCCATACGATAATCCCACAATTGGATCACACCGCTGTGTAAACTCGCCAAGATCCATGGACGTTTCGGGTGGAAACTCAGTCCCTTCACTCGATTACTCTTCGTTTCGAATTTCGTCAACATTGTTCTTCAATTCAAATTTCCAGAAGAACAGCGATCAAATCATAAAATTGCAGAAGTGATCAAAAAAAGGATTGATGAATTCAGATCGAAATTGAAAGAATTAAAGGATCAAGTTGAGATTGAAACCCTAGAAATGATTGAGAATAAGGAGAATGTGAGATTGAGCTTGAAAACTCAGATCTAATGCAAAAATGGCGAAAAATGGGAGGTGATTTAGGAGGAATTCGACATTGTAGTGAGAGAAAGTGGGAGGAAGAGAGAGAAAGAGGAAGGAGGTTATAGATCTGGCTTTGGGACCTTCTAACAGCCGATCTCAGTTTTGGCTATGAGTCTTTGAGTCTGGATGCGCGGGGTATGTTATTGTTTGTTATGGGGACGTTTTCGGATTTTTCTATCGAGTTTATATCATGATACGCTTTTGAAATGAGCTAGATTTAATCCCGTGCATATGTGTAATATACAAGTTATTTCTTAAAAATTTTGAAAAATATTGTTCGTCAGGTCACAATGTTAATGTTAAAATGTAAATTTTGATACAATGAAAGTAGATGGCGATTTAGAAAGATAATGGGTAAAAAAATGCCAATAGTTATTGTTTTTTTTTTAAAAAAAATTGGAAATAAAAAGGTAAAGGACACGTGACATCATAATATGCAAACTTCGTAATTTGAAGACAGAAGGTATGACATTTTGATTGAGTGGTTCACTTTCTGAGCTTTGGTGAAAGTCTTACAAGTTATTGTTCATCTTTTTTTCACGATATGGCACTCAAGAGATAAATGAAGTTAGTTGTAATCCCCCGTATTTTTAAATATATTATTAATGAAATTATATTTTATTCATAATATTTATTTGTATTTTTTCGGATTTAATTTCAAAAGTTTCAAATTATTTTTGGGTTTGATGAACGATTTTATTACAAAGAACTTTTTATGAACCTTTCTTCACTAATTTATATCCAGCAAACAAACCAAACCCACTTTCTTTTCTTAATTGGCCCATTAATTTTATGAGGCCCAATCTTAAAACTAACCCTACACCACTCTCTCTCCTATAAATACCCCATACATCCCCAAAATTTCCCACACAAAAAGGTTAGTCTTATTTTCATCCTCCTTTGTTTCATTATTTTGCTTAATGTTATTTTAATTGTTTTGGGTTTTGATTTTAGTATAAAGATTATATTTTTAGTATTAAATTATATTTTAATGGTATAAAGATTATAAATTTCAGATTATATTTATGTTATAAATTTCATATTTTATGAATTATAAACCTAGGGTTTCAATTTATTGAAAATCATGATTTTAGGGTTTTTATGAACAATTGATTTAGGGCTTTTATAGTAATGATGTTTTGAAATTTTGGTGATTATATTACTAATTAGTTTCCAGATTATTTTGAACACGTAAATTCGTGTTTTAATGTTTAGATTTCGGTTCGTTAATATTAATCCCGTTTTAATCCCGGTTAGGTTCTGATCTCATCCGATTTTGACAAAAAAGTAGTGTTTTCCATGTAGAAATGATGTTTTAAGAAAGACTCACTACCTGTGGTAGTGAGCACCACTCTATCGTGGCCAAATTCTGCCTCTAAATATGATTTTCGGGCAGTTTTTCATTTTTAACGAAGTTTTTTATGCTTAAAATTTTATCCTTGATTTTGATTAATAAAATTAATTATGTTTAAAGTTAATTAAGCATATAAATATGTTTTATTTATTTTAATAAGTTTTTCATCATATTATATTGTTGGAAATTACTTGGGATAGTAATATTAATTGTTGGTTGTTTTCTAGGAAGTGATTATTCCCTAGGAGAATTTTAAGTGATTAAAAGTGGCTCAAAGGATTGTTTGTACGAGGTACGTACATGTCTACTTCGTTATAAGTAGTATCGTGTTAGGTACCAAAAAGGAAAGAACTTAGTTTCATGATTAGGGAACATTTGGATGAAAATTGTTTGGTTACGCATTGATTTAATTCATGTGCTTATGTTTATGAAACATGTTTTGGTGAATTGATTATGTTTGTATGGAATCATGGATGCAAACATGTTGAATTATATTGGATAAAATGTTTGTATGGAATGTTGATACAAGCATAATTTTATTGGATTGGTTTGTCAACCACATTTGATTTATTAAAGGATTGGAATTGAATGATTTAAGTGGAATGAATTTATTAATTATTCCACAAGGTTATTATTATTTATTTATTACTCAATCATAACTTGTTAGTATGTTGAGTAAAGGTGGATTAAGCCGAAATGGCTAGGTGAGTTGAGTATGTTCAACAATTTTGGATAATTTGGAAGTTTAATGGAATTAAAGGTTAATTTGTGATGTGATCACCATTGTCCTAAATAAGATTAAAAACGAATTGATGTATGATTGTTATGTATGGTCTTCTTGATTGAGTTGGCTATTAATTAAAATTGTAATCACGTAAAGTGAAACATGGATGAGCAATAAAACTCTGGAAAGCGTGCACTTCTAGAGTATTGACAATTATGGGTTAGGGTACACGGTGGTAGCCCGTGGCTTTTCGAGGCTTGTTTGATCAACATGTCCTCTTCTCTTTTGGTATTTACATTTTATTTTATAATGAAAGTTAGATGGGATCCTAGACTAACTTTGTGAGAATGGAGTCGCGCCCATTCTTGCATCGCGCTAAACTTTTATTTCAAATGGTCATTTGGGACCTGGATTGGACAACCTGGTCTATTGCTTACTCCAAACTAAATTAAATTAATTAAATTGAATATGATGAGTCAAGTGTTTGGAATTTAGTAAGTATGTTGAGTCAATTAAATTGTCTAAGTGTGGAGTCTTGATTAATGAATTCGTGTTGTATGTTTATTTACTTTAATTAATTGAGCATGCTAGGTTTGGTATGTTGTAGCTTGTATGTACTCAGCTTTGCTGATTGCGTGCTTTTGTGTGTGTTTTCTTTTGGTCATGGCCTTCGCCTTTCAATGACCCTGTGATGATCCAATTATTACACTTGTATTATTGGGGAGCAGTATTGCACAGGTTAGCTTGATGATGTGCAGTTCGGGATTTGACAATCGCATTGTCAAGGGATGGTGTGATTGAGTGTATTCGTTCTTTGAAATTATTTATGCTTTGCAATTTCATTTATGTTTTGGATTTTTAATATTGGTTTGGTTTTAAATAAGGGCCTTATATGGTTCCAATTTGTAAGCTTTGACTTATTCGTTTTCTAAATTGTGTTATTTTAAATACTTAAGTTTGTTTTTCCGCTGCGATACTTTGATAAAGCCTTAACGTTTTAATACGTGGCGGTAACATGTCAATGGTTCTCCACTATTTTATTTAAAGTAAGTGGTTTGAAAAAGGGAGAATTATTGGGGTGTTACATTAGTGCCTCATGCTAAATCGATAGAGTTTAGAATTAGTTAGGTGTGAACCTTGACATAGCTTGCTATCTACGTGCCATGTCTTACCATAATTTTCAAACAACTCAAGCATGGTTCGAATCCATGTATCATGTCATGCTTACTTGATTAGATCAAATTTCATTAATTTTTTTATTTCATGCTCGAACACGACATACATTATCGCGCACACAACATATCGTATTGACCTCATGTTATGATTTCCCCAAAAATTGTTATCACAAAACGAAGAACACAAAATTTTACCACGTATAAAAAGAACCTAGCTAGTGTCATGGTCCAGACGCAGAAGCCCAAAATAAGAACATGGGCCTTACGATATAAGAGAGTAATGGCCCATATTGCTTAATTCGGTGGTGAACTGGTGAAGTAAGTCCAAGCACTTTGTAGTGAAATTTACCCAAATTCTACCTCATACTATATATCATAAATTTTCAATTCTTTATTTTCATAGTCAAATAGTCAATATTTTTTTTCCCTCAAAAAAAAAAAAAAAAAGTCAATATTTGAAAATTTAGGTGATTCCATATTAGGATTTTGCACTTGGATCCGTATAAAGCCCCGGGGCCAGACGGATTTCAACCGATTTTCTATCAAAGATTTTGGGAGACAGTGAAGCCTAGTGTTCTAAAGGCTATCATTGACATCCTGGAAGGTCGAAGCTTTCCTCCCAGCCTCACAGAAGCTTTCTTAGTGCTTATTCCTAAAACCGAAATCCCTCAAAGAGCTAATCAGTTTAGACCAATTGGTCTATGTAATATCACTTATAAAGTGGTTACCAAGGTTTTAGTGAATCGGTTGAAACCTCTCCTGCCAAAATTGATCTCTCCGACCCAATGTAGCTTTGTGCCGAAAAGACAAATTACGGACAATATAATCATAGTCCAAGAGATGCTTCATACAATGCGGAGAAAGCAAGGCAAAAGAGGCTACATGGCAGTCAAGATAGATTTCGAGAAAGCTTATGACCGTCTTAGGTGGTCTTTCATTCGAGAATCTCTTTTAGAACTTCGTCTTCCTCAACAAATCATTGAGCTTATAATGTTGTGTATTAGTTCGACTAAGCTGAGCATTTTGTGGAATGGTGAACCGACTGAATTTTTTTCCCCTTCGAGAGGAATTCGTCAAGGCGACCCCCTATCTCCGTACATTTATGTGATTTGTATGGAAAGACTCGCACACCTTATTGATCGAGAGTGTAGATTGGGTAGCTGGATTCCGGCTAGAGCTAGTGTAGGAGGGCCTCCTATTTCAAATCTAGCCTTTGCCGATGACTTGATCTTGTTTTGCGAAGCTAGTATAGATCAAGCAAGGTGTATGAAATAGTGTTTGGATAATTTTTGTGATGCTTCCGGTAGCAAGGTTAGTTTGGAAAAAAGTCGAGTGTATTTTTCTAATAACACTAACTTTGATATAAGAGAAGCAGTGTGTGTGGAGTTAGGGATGGAGTGCACCGAAGATTTTGGCAAGTACTTGGGAGTACCTACCATTAATGGTAGAGTAACGAAAGAGAATTATCAATTTTTAGTTGATAAAGTTAATACTAAACTTGCTGGATGGAAGACAAAAGTCCTATCGATGGCTGGCAGATTGACCTTGGCTCAGTCGACCTTATCAGCAGCTCCTTACTATGCTATGCAAACTACTCGAGTGCCTCGTGGGATTTGTGATAATATTGATATTAAAATTCAAGGTTTCCTATAGGGTAGCACTGATACTAAGAAAAAAATGCACTTGGTGGCATGGGAAAAAGTTGCGAGTCCCAAAAATGAAGGTGGTCTTGGATTGAGATCGATGAGACAAGTGAATGCCGCATTCATGTCTAAGCTGGGTTGGAGAGTATTGGCTGAGCCAAATTCCCTTTGGGCCCGAGTTATTCGTCACAAATACTGTAAGGGGAGGTGCGATGTGGAGATGTTCAAGCACAAAGCCGATGCCTCTAATGCGTGGAGGGGTATGGTGGACAATATTGATGTGTTGCGTAAGGGTATAGATATAGCAGTTGGGAATGGCAAGTCTACTTCGTTTTGGCATCAACGTTGGGCTACTAAAACTCCCTTAATCGAGTTGGTGATAGCTGCTCCTCCAAGCTCAGTTCTTGATTGCACAGTAGACGAAATGTGGGATCCTGCTATTGGTTGGAAATTGGAATGTTTTGCAGAGTACCTTCCACCTAACATTCTCCAAGAAATTAATTCTCATGAATTAATTGAAGATGATGAAGCCATTGATAGCATTGTGTGGAATGGATCTCCTTCGGGGGGTTTTTCTTTGAAGTCTGCTCTTCACATCATTCGTACTAGCAGTGGTGCTAATTCCCCTGAAGATGTTAGATGGAAAAATATTTGGCAGTTACAAGCTCCTCAGAGAATTCGATTGTTTATGTGGCTTGCATATAATGATAGACTCATGACGAATGCTAATCGGTTTCTTAGGCACCTTACTGCTGATCCTAGATGTTATCTATGTGGATATGTTGAGGAAAATTTGAATCACATTCTTAGAGAATGTCCAGCAGCTCGAGTAGTGTGGAGAAAAGTGGGGAACTCTTGTGATGGTGAATGGAATAGCCTCAATTTCCAAGATTGGATTATGAGTAATTTGAATCCAAAAAAAGTGAGTGATAGCAGCGACTAAAACATCATCTTTGCAACAACTTGTTGGTGGATTTGGCGATGGATGAATGAAAGATGTTTTGAAAGAGATGTTGTGATCCCTCTTGATCAAGGTAGTTTCATCATGGCTAGAGTTGGTGATATCCACAGGGCTTTTGAAAAGAATATAATGGACATTAACTCGAAAAAGAGGAAGAGGACAGAGGTTCTACTGCGATGGATTGCTCCTAGAGAAGATTGGGTTCGTTTAAATACAGATGGGGCGTCAAGGGGCAATCCCGGACCAGCAGGGGCAGGAGGTATAATCAGAGGGAATCGAGGTGAACTTTTCGAGTGTTTTGCTGCTAATTGTGGTATCTGTTCTAACACCAAAGCAGAATTGCTTGCGGTCATGAGGGGCCTTGCTTTAGCTTGGAATGGAGGCCATAGGAAGGTTCAAGTCACAGTGGACTCGGAGATTGTTGTTCGTATGTTGGTGGATCCAATCCCTCCCAACTCTCCTTATATTCATGTGTTACGAAAGTGTAAGACCTTAATTGCTAAGCGTGATTGGGAACTTACTATTAGCCACTGCCACAGAGAAGCTAATCGAGCTGCTAATTGGTTAGCTAATTATGGAGTCACGGCTACAGAGAAATTAGTCATCTTTGAGGCGGTCCCGGAGGATCTTTGAGCCGTTTTATTGGAGGACTTACGGGGAGTTACAAGGGCTAGGATGATCCCAACCGAAGCCACTTGATGCTGAATAAGGGCTGCTTGATGTGTCTTCATTAGCAGCCTTGGTTTTGTTTTCTTTGTTTTTCTTTTTTGCTGTTTCTTTGTTTAGCCGTTTTTTATTTTCTAGTTTTTGTTCTAGATTCTTCTCTCTTTTTGGGGCTTGCCCCTCGTATTCACCAAAAAAAAATATTAGGATTTTCAAGGACTTGAGCCTGGGCCCAGCGGAAGGCATGCACTTGACTTCAAATGTGGAAAAAAGTTTTAGTCATTTCAACAATTTTCATTTATTAACATTTTGGTTGGCAAAAATTGGGATCATGATGAAAAGAGTTGGGAAAAAAAAAATAGTTGTTTCTTTATGGATAGAGCTTTTTGTTGAAATTATCTTAAATTAAAATATTGAATAGTTGTA
This sequence comes from Chenopodium album, assembly GCF_948465745.1. Lineage (NCBI taxonomy): Eukaryota > Viridiplantae > Streptophyta > Magnoliopsida > Caryophyllales > Amaranthaceae > Chenopodium > Chenopodium album. The sequence goes on from NC_137858.1 coordinate 7,491,184, forward strand.
ATGTCAATTTCATGATGTGTTATTGTAAGATAGTTTTATACTAAACTTTGCTTTTTTACTTATGTCTACAATGATACTTTGGTAACCTGATGTTATTCAAAGTAACTCTGTTCCGGTTGTAATCTGATAGAGTATGTAGCTTTCTTTATAAATTTAAGCAATTGTTCAACGTATTGATTATCTTTATATATTTTCAAGCTCATGAATGATTATTGTGGGTTGAATACCATTAGTTGCTTTATTATCATTACATACAACTATGTTTTTATTTACTATTAAGTGACAATCATTGTTGAAATGTGATTACTTGTATTTAGTAGCTAGAAATCATTGCTAACCCCAAAAACATACTCCTAAAGACATTTTGGACCCCAATCGATAAAGATTCTTGTTACTTTAAGGGTCTGTTCTCATATACTAAACTGAACAGAACTGATTAAAGTTGAACTGAGCTGAACTGATTGGAGCTGGACTGAATAGAGCTGAAATGAATTGTTTATGAGAGAAGGAAATCAGAAACTGAACTAAATTGATTGGAGCAGAGCTGAACTGAACTGAAATTAAACTGAAGAGAAAAGGCCCTAATTTGTTAGCATTTTCACATGAAGATTGTACATACCCTTGTTTATTTTCACTTACTCCGGACTATATTCTGTTAGGATGTTTCAACTTATTAATTTCCTTTCAAAGAAACCTTTTTCAATACTTCTATCTTCGAATGAATCCTACATTTATCTACCTGTCTCTTTCTCTCTATTTTTCCAGTTACACACGAATAAATCAAATGTAAATGTATCTAAGACAAAGTAATTATCAAGACGGAAGTAACATTTATTAGTGACAATCACATACAGTTTTATCAGGGAAACGGTTTTGGCACAGACCACCTAGCAACTTAACACCGCGCAAAGGTCGAGCAATGTTAGGTGGAAAAACACCTAATATTATTGTTATTATTATTATTATTATTATTATTATTATTATTATTATCATCTAAAAAACAAAAGTCATACAACCTACAATAAATTAGTGGGAAGCCGAGATACAATCTGGGCTCCCACTCCTCTAGCTATAGCAAAGCCTACTCTAGTAAAAATATGAGCTGCAGCACGTGCTCCAATGTCTTGCGTCATCGAGAACCTCTGAACTCGCTTCAGCAACGCAACAGCCTCCTTCTCTAATTCCCCAAATGAAAAAAGGAGAAGGGAATGAAACCATATCCAATTGTCTGACAATGAGCTTCATACTTAACCCGCTTCCGATGAGCTGCATCAGCCACAACCCATCCCGGAATAATGTCAGAGAGCTCTGACTGTGTCAAAGGAGAAGATCATGTCAAATCTACACAGACATCGCGACCACGATCCCAGGAATAAAGTAATACATCTGCAGGTCTAAGGGCCTCGTCATTCCCTCCAGACAACCCAATATCAACCTCTTTCCTTGCTAAAATCCCAGAACGATAGCAAACATCAGCTAGGGTATCCCGAACAACATTATGTCGATGTTTAATACCTACGATACTAGCACACGACACCGCGTGATCACCGAAAATATCCCCTGGAAAAACCCTCGAACAAGCAGAGCACGGTGTCAAGACAGAGAACAATGGAACACCCAATCGATAGTATAACACACATCGGTAAGTCTTTGCGTTCATAGTCTGACCCAACCCTGAAATAGGAACCGCCCGAAGCCAAGCGGAGGTGTAATCTCCCTGTTGCGATTTCCACAATGCTGATTGTCGTGGAGATAAAGAGAAGGTGGATTATGCAGAAGCGGTAACCTTCGTGAAGTATATATCTGCCAACTTCTTCATTAGTTTAGGGGCAGCGACCTCACTAGGATTACTCAAAATGTCAGACCCAATCGTTCCATGAAACAGTCTCAACGAATCCGCAAAGGCTCCACCAAGACCAACGGCACCAGCATCCCGAAGAAGCTTTGTCTGCAACCCAGCAGACTGTAACCGAGAGGCAAGAAAAGCATAATGACAAACATCACCTACAGAGTAAACAACTAAACATCAAGTCCGCCAAACGCAAATGGTAAGGTGGCAAGGCGCCACTGCCAATGGTCAAACCCAGGCCCCGAAGCAGTAACGATATGCTTCAAGGAAGAACGAAGAGTCTCGTCGAAAGTGCGCTGAGCTACCTCAAAAGCACTAGGAGGACAAGTACGCAAAGCAAAGTAGAGTTTAGAAACTCCAGTATATGCCCTAAGCAACAACAGCTCGCACCGGGGATCATCAAGCTGTAACACCCTAGAAATTCCTTTCCTTTAAATACCCACTTTACTCTTTTAAAATACGTTTTAGGAATATCTAAGACATTACCGCCACCGTGAAAATGGCTAAGGCAACTATCAAAGATACACAACGGAAGACTTAATAATTAAGAACCGATTAAACAAGTCAACTCAAAAGTCAACCAAACAAAAGTAAAGTTTAAAACCAAACAAACAAAATCAATTAAAATCAAACTACAACTTGGAACCATTAAAGGCCCTTATTCCAAACCGTTCCAAAACCAACCCTTTGCGTTAGTCCACACAAAAAGTATCATAAATAAATAAAGCATAAAACACATCGTAAACTAGCATGATTCACTCTTCACTCATGCCCCGTCATGAATATGTTTCAACCTGAAAAATTTATCTCTACTTGTCCCCACTACTCTCCATTAAAAATGGGTCATTATAGGGCCAAGATAAAGACAAGGCCAACAAACACACAAACACACGCAATCAGCAAAGTTGAGTACATAAGTGTATTTAAACACACTAACATAATTTCACCTATCAACACACACTTACCTCAATGCACCTGTTTACAAGCACACACATCATTCAACAAGACTCTTAAACTAGCCACTAAATAATTTATTTAGCGTTGATTACGCATCGAACGGGTTTCCAACTATACCTCCCCCAAATAAATTAAGGTTAACTGACACGGGAGCTAACCGTGCCAGCGACATAACCACTCAAAGGTGGCGGAATTCCTGCGCATAATAATAAATAAAAAGGAATGTACAGCGTCCTGTACTCCATTAGAAGTTATGATCAAATATAAAGTCACATAACTCCCCCCATATGTTCATACTCAAGGTATATAAGTTCCACGAGTTTTGGTGCGTAATCTCTTTCACTTTACGTTATTTACAAGTTATTGGACTTGGTGATGACTCTCAAAGCATAATAATTCAATTAACAACAATTATTCAATCAATCAACATGCCAATTTAATTCTTGAATAATTAGTGACCACATATTATTTAATAATGTTGAACCTTTTTTAATTCTACCTCAGTGTCAAAGACACCTTAAACGCATAAAGCGCCAAAAATCCTATCCCTCGGTGTTAAAAACACCTTAAGTGCACAAAGGCACCAACATTCCATTTATTCCTCGTGTACATAGACACTTATATAGCTCCTTCCTCATGCTTAAAGCATCAATAAAAATTATATGAACCATAATAAAATTTCTTTTCAATATTCCAAACATAATTAAACATGTAGTTTAATTAATCATGCATTCTAACATGCCATAAATAAAAGTGTAGTCCATATAATCATGCCAAAATATAATTTTCCAATCCATAAACCATCACAAATAATTCATGCTTCACAATTCAATCACCAACACCAATAATTCACAATTCCATACGTAAACCTTAGCATGATACTACTTGTAATTGATTGAAATCAAGCCTAGCATGACACTACATCATCAAAATATGCTAAGTACGCGAACGTACCTCAATTAGGCCCTCAAAGTAGCCGATTACACTACAATAATTCCCGAATCAAGTCTCCTACATAAAGGGACAATAATACTATGTTACTTCTCTTTGTATACACAATTTCCAGCAACTTAAATTCACTTTAGACTACTTAAAATAATCTGAAAATTATTTAAAAACCCCTAATTAAACTCTTCTTTAATGGGTAGTTAAATCCTTTTCATAAAACCATCAAAAGTAGTACTTTGGGCAAAATTCCAGCATTATAGTTTAATTAAAAACTCATCAAAACTCCATAAAGATTCAATCTTTAAGCTTGATTAACACTTCCAATCAATGGGTATATAAAACCCCCAAATTAATTGCAAGTTAGAGCCCTAAAATCAATACTTTAATAATAAAAACCCTAACTTTCAATGCTTTATAAAATCTGAAATTAAAACACTTTATACTCTAAAATTTACAATCTTTAATCATTAAAATATAATTACCAAACATACTAATCATATTTAAACAATTAAAATCAAAAACCCAAATTATAAATTATTAGAACAATAATTAAAACAAGAGGAGAGAGAAGGGAGGATGACCACCTGTGGGTGGCGGGCTGGCGGCCGGTTGGCTGGACTGCCGGCGGAAGGTGGCAGAGGTGGTGAGGTGGCGGCAACAAGGTGTGCGCGAGGTGGTTTGTTCCCCCATGAAACTCATGTACAACAACAAAAAAAACAAAGGAATAAGAAAAAAAAGAGAAATAAGGGGAAAAAAAAAGAAGGAAAAAGAAAAGAAGAAAAGAAAAGGAGAAATAAGGGAGAAAATAGTTACCTTGACCAATTGACTTTTTGTGTGGGAAATTTTGGGGATTGAAGGAGTATTTATAGGATGGAGTAGGTTAGGGTAAGTTTTGGGCCTCATGAAATAGTAATGTGATGAAAGAATTATTAGCCCAATTATGAAAATAAGATAAATGGGCTTGTTATGAAATTGGCTATATTGGAGTAAGCTAGGTATTGACCCAAAGATTAAACTTTATTACTTAATTTAAATCTGATAATTAAAATAGTTTACCCAAAATATATTTCATAAATAAGTAAATAATTTATAAAATACAATAAAAATACGGGGTACTACACAAGCTTAGTAACCTTATCCATAAGTGCAATGGTCTTGGTCACCCTTTGCATCACAAGCTCACCACTAAAACAAGAATAAGAACTAGCGAGACCACCAAGCAACTTAACACCATGCAAAGGTCGAGCAATATTAGGTGGAAAGACACCCATAATCCTGCTTCGAGGGTCTTCTGTAGGCCAGAAAACTTCAGTTTTTTTCACGTTAAGATGTAGCAATATTATTATTATTATTATTATTATTATTATTATTATAACCACATTATTATTATTATATTATTATTATTAGTAAAATTATTATTATTAATATTATTATTATTGCATTGTTATTTTAATCATTATATATTTTTAAATATTAATTATTATTATTATTATTATTATTATTATTATTATTATTATTATAATCATTATATATTTTCAAATATAAATTTTAAAATAATTATTAAATATTAATTATTTATTATTTAATGTAATTATTTATTATTATAAATATTAATTACTTATTTTTTTTATTAATTATTATTATCTTTCAATATTAGTTATTATCTTCAAATATTAATTTTTAATATAAAAAATCAATTATTATTATTATTATTTTTTTTATTCTTATTAATAATAATTATTATTATGATGATGATGATTATTATAATATTATTATTATTATTATAATTATTAAATTTTATTTATTTATCTATTATCATTATTAATTATTAATTATTACTATAATAATTCAATATTAATTATTATTTTTAAGCAGATTAGAGCAGGGCAAAGCAGAATAGGACTCGGTAGAGCAGAGCAAAGCAGAGAAGCTCTAAAAAATGGGGCCTAAGTATACAATAAAATGATTATATTAAGCTTGTATATGAAAATTTTATTTGTATATAAATAGCAAACGATGACCATATTTTTTAGTTTGACCCCATAAATATTACAATGTGCTCTGTGTAGAATTTGACCCCATATTTTTTAGTTTGACCCCATACGTACAGAACCACATATATAGGGGAGTATATATATGTACAGAACCACATATATATGTACAGAACCACATATGACCCCATATGACCATATGTATAAACTATATGTGGTTCTGTACATATGTATAAATAGTCATCAAATATTTTACATAATAATAACCGTATCACATAAGATAAAAAAAGTTATATTTTGTTGGCAAAAATATTATTATATAAGATCAATTATCTTTATTGTAGTATATACGTATGAACCAGGGGGGTTGTATTTATTTGAATTTTATCTTCATTAAATAATAAAGTTGTATTACCAACTTACCGTGTATTCGATATGGTATGATAATTAATTGTCTTTACAAATATACATAGAATAAACTAAGTTGGATACTAATTTAAACTATTACTTTAGTTCCAGTGTTAACTATGCATAGTGATAATTTTCCATAAAACTATCACATTTATATTTTTATTTATGGATATTATTATATACGAATGCACTAAGCCACTAAAAAAAATTATGATATACGAATTTATTTATAGAGGATATTTTATGTTAGGAAATAAATAGATAGGTTGTCATATATCTTTTTATAACTACCTAAGTTAGACATGAAGTATACAAGTTTATATTATACTCGGTATTATCTTTTTCATAAATATCTAAGTTGGCAAAAATATTATATAAGATCAATCACCATTATTCTAGTATATAACATTCTATTATCACAATTATACTCAAGTTATAGTAATTAACTTTCATGGGTAATGCTATTTAATTTTGACAAATTTATTTGATTTGATGATTTTTTATTTTAAGAATAATAATGATCTATTATGTACATATGTATACAAGCTAAGTAAACTATAAGACAAAAATTATATCACATAAGATCAAAACAAGTAATATTTTTTTTTGGCAATATATTATAAGATTAATTGACTATATAATATTGTCGTGAGTATTAATAACTTTAGACCAATAACCTGTAAGGAAAAAATTATGGTGAAGGAAAATAATTTAAATATTAGGAAATAATTAGCTAGATTTGTATCTTTTTTTTTTTTATTTTTTTTTTTTAGGAAAGACTTACGTTACACATACAAAGTATCCATTATCAATATTTTTGAGATAAATCAATTTGATCTTCTGTTATTGTATATTATCTTTTTTCACTATCTTATCAAAGATATTATTTTATCAGATGTATTTCATTCTTTATTGATATATAGTGGAAATATATTATGAAATTTTCTACTTTTAAGGTTAATGAAATTATTTTGTACATATTTTTTCAGAAAAAAAAAATTTATACATAGTATCAATAAAATTTATATTGCTTTTGGCAAAAAAATATTATATAATTAAGATCAATCAATATTATTTTAGTATATATATAAAATGATATTTTTTTTAAATATATTATACGTACTATTTATAGGAAATATGTTAGGTTATTTAGTGAATAATTGCTTTAATTAGGACAGCGTAAAAGAGCGGGAAAATTTTGCATGTGAAGGTAACACATGGAGCTATTTTTTTTGAGTGCCCTCTGTTTTAGTATAGTTATAAATTGACTAGATCTAGAAAAATCAAAGATCACACAATCCTCACTTGATTTCATTACCTTATTTACTTTGATTTGTTGACCTATTGACTGAGCTATGTTCATGAATTTTTTTTTTGAAACATAGCTATGTTCATGAATGATATACTTCATATCTCTCAAATTTTCTAAAAATCATACATAAGTATCTTTTCAATCATGTGGCACAATACTCCTATTAATATTGATTTTTTTGAGTGAATAAGAAAAAAAGATAATAAATTTTGTGTGAAAATGGCTTCAGTTTCTGCAACTACCCCTCTCTTAACCCCTTATCAAATGGGCAACTTCCATCTTTCTCATAGGTGAGTTGAATTTTTCATTTATTCCTTGTTCTATTTGTCTTTATTTTTTAACAGTTTTCAATACAATATGTTATTACAAAATTCTCAAAGCTACCAATTATAAATAAAAATGTACATTACAAAGTTTATATACAAATTATAAAATTGAATTGAGAAGACAAATCAATATGTCGAAGTGTAGACAAATAAAGTAGTTGTATAAATCTGATAAGTAACTTTTTTTTTTTTTTTCTCACTATGAAAGAGATGTAGAGAATACTAAGGATAGAATGCGTAGTAGGATTGTTTAGAACGATTTGAAAACTTTCAATGTGACAAATGTTGTCGGTAGTAATACTAGTTATAAAATTCCAAGTATATACTAATGTTTATATTATCAATCCTTTTTCAACGAGATTTTCATCCATTAATGATGGTATTTCCATCGTTTCTCAATGATTTTCAGCCGATGAAAAAGGGGCATTTTTCTTGTTGAGTAAAATGTTTGTAAACTGCTTTCTCTCTCTGAAACAATAACCGTAATATTAAAACAGACACCGAAAGTGACACATGTCACTTTTTGGTGATGTTTTTTCCCTCCAAAATCACTATTTTGATTTTTTTTTTTTTTTTGTTCCTTTTATTTTCATTTTACATGACATTTACAATTTAAACAATGATTACACAAGATTCACAATATATTTACCAAATCAAAACTGATTTTGGTTTATTTAAGTTAGTAAAAAGTAAAATGAACACTGTACAATTTTCAACATACATTAAGTCAACGCCTCTTGCATTTAAGATATTTAAAGATAATAATTAACAAAAAAAGCTATACACTAAAACAAATATAGAAATGCCGACACATGAAGACAAATTTGAGAAATTCTTTTCAAGATAATCCGTATGTATGTAGTTTGCAACAATTGAAAGATGGGGTCATATGGGTATGACGAACCCTATTATGTGCCAAGTAGAAAGGGTTATGGTAGTGTATCATTTATAGTATAAGTGTAATAGTCGCGTGTATGATTTAAAAAATCAAATAATTATAAATGCTCTTTATTATATTATTCTCATCAACATCATCGTCTAAATGACTTATGTTGAAATGGAATTTTACTTGTTCCCATCTGTGTGTTTATAGTTGGTGATCTTATTGTACCATATATTGGTATCAATTGATGCATCTTAATTAGTTTGAACTTAACAGGGTTGTATTGGCTCCATTAACCCGAGTTAGGTCATATGGAAATGTTCCTCAACCACATGCAATTTTATATTATTCCCAGCGGACTTCAAATGGAGGTTTGCTCATTTCTGAAGCAACTGGAGTTTCTGAAACTGCTCAAGGGTACGTCCGAGCGAGGCAGCGCAGCTAGCTTTAGCTCCACATACACTTATAATTAGTAACAAGCTAAGAGAAACATGAAATTCTTTGATCATGCAGGTACCCTGATACTCCAGGTATATGGACAAAGGAGCAAGTTGAAGCATGGAAACCAATTGTTGATGCTTTACATGCAAAAGGAGGCATATTTTTCTGTCAAATATGGCATGCTGGACGAGTTTCTAATCAAGGTCACTAATTTGAATCACACTCTTTTTCTTTTCTTTCAAGTTTCTAAATACTTCATATATTTTAATTTCTCCGTTCTTTTATTATTGCTCTTTAAGGGTTTGGTACAAATTTTTTAGTATTGGAAAAAAAGGATGAGAGAGAAAGGTAGAAATAAAAAGTTGCCTATGTAATTGTATACACAAAAAAAATAAGTCTTGAAAAGCAAGGTTATATTAGGTATTTTTAGTGTGAACACAATCTATTATTTCTTTTCCTAAAATGGATATGGTGCAATATTTGTGGAACTTCCTTAAAAAGCTAGTGGTGCAATATTAAAAAAATGAAGGAAGTATATACTAGTAAAAGTTTTGTGGATAATTAATCTTTTTCTATGGTTTTGGTTTATCATTTCTTTTATGCTCATCATTGAAAAGAGACTTACTAATTTAATCATGCATTAAATTTTCATATACATTATACTTATTCTCTTACACTACATACTTGAATATAGAAAAATAATGGAGGGAAGAGAATAGAAAAGGAAATGTGCATCATCCTTTATTTGGATATATAGCTAATGCAAGGAGGGAAGGGAAGGGAAGGATCGATCTTTTTTCCTTTCCCTTATAAAAACCCAAATCTCTCCACTGTTGGAAAGATTTAGAAGGAAAATGAAAGCTCACCTCCCTTTCCCTCATTATTATTATCCAAACATAGTGTTAATGAGTTATGTAGCTTGGTTTCGTTTATATTGAAATTCAAATTTAGGTTGTATTGATTAGACATATATATTATATGGTAATACACTTTTCTATAAGTCAATTGGTTTTACTTTTACTTATATTTCGTAGCCTTTTCACTTAGTTATTAGTTTCTTTTTTAATCCCATTTTTTGATTTCCCCCAACTCTAACTAACTCAATTCAAATTTGCTTGTTCATATATAGGTTTTCAGCCAAATAACCAATCTCCAATCTCTTGCACTGATAAACCTTTAACACTAAAAGTTCGGGGACAATTCTCAACGCCAAGGCAATTAACAACAAAAGAGATACCTTTAGTAGTGAATGATTTCAAACTTGCTGCTCGGAATGCCATAGAAGCTGGTAAGTTTTCGATCAACCTAACAATATAATATTTGATGTTTTCTAATCATACAATTAAGCATGGTAGCATTTCATCATTATCTTGACCATGAATTTCCTTGTTACAATCTTTAAAATTACTTATATATTTTCTAATCATACCCTTAATGACTAATTAACTATTGTTAGTTTTGTTATTCTTTAGATTTAAATTATACCCTTAAAATCACCCACATCCCCTTCCCCCACCCTTGAAACCACCGCCCTTCCATTGACTACAATCCCCCTAAATTCTTCCATTTTTTAGAATTTCTTTTTCCCTTTTTTTTTTCTACCTCTATTAACAAATGAGGATTTTAACATGACACATTTATATATGGTGAAAAACACTCTATGTCAAAAGAACATGCATGGTTGTATTCTTGTTAATGATGGGATGAAAACCATTCTATTTAATTATATTACTTGAATTTAAAATTATGTTTCACTCTTCTAAAAGGTGTGATCGATCTTATCATCATTATATTCAAACTTTTTTCTTATTTAGGGTTTGATGGTGTTGAAATTCATGGAGCAAATGGCTACCTTATTGACCAGTTTATGAAAGACCAAGTTAATGACCGAAAAGATGATTATGGTGGATCTCTAGAGAATCGTTGTAGATTTGCTCTAGAGATAGTTGAAGCAGTTGTGAAGGAGATTGGTGCAAATAGAGTTGGCATTCGTATTTCACCCTTTGCTAATTACATGGAATCAGGTGACTCGAATCCAAAAGCTCTAGGACTTTACATGGCGAAATCCCTCAGCAAGCATGGAATCCTCTATTGCCATGCAGTCGAACCTAGGATGATAACTATTGGTGAGAAGAAGGAATGTCCTCATAGTTTACTACCCATACGAAAGGCATTCAATGGTACTTTCATTGTTGCTGGAGGTTATGAAAAGGAAGACGGTAATAAGGCCGTAAACAAGGATTATGCTGATCTTGTAGCTTATGGTCGCTTGTTTCTGGCAAATCCAGATTTGCCGAGAAGATTTCAGCTTAATGCACCTTTGAATAAGTATCATAGAGAAACCTTTTACATATCTGATCCCGTTGTTGGCTACACTGATTATCCATTCCTAGAAGATGTCATGTAGCCTTAATAGAAAACTTTCAATTCTTTATTAATTTTGTGGAAGATACACTTTCTTATTTTATTTGTACCATTTTTTTGGTTCATTGAGAAATAAAGAAGTTAGTATTGTGATAAGATAAGTACTTCTATAAGAGTATATATGCCTGCAACAACACATTAACCATATTCTAATTCTTTGTCCAATTAAGTAGTTATTGCACTTTTTAAAATTCCAATTCAGTAAGGCTTTTAATATATCCTTCCATCTCCAAGTGAAAAGAACAAGAAGTAGAAATTGAATGTTGAGTTTGTCTCAAGAGAGATTGTCTAATGCTGACTTAGTTAACATAATCTCAAAACTAAATAACATAATGTCAACACTAAATTTAGTAAATTTGTTTTGTATTTTAAGACATTAAAAAGTCTCTCCTATTTAGCACCGCATAATGAAAATATTACTTGCAAATAAAAACAGGGTAACTTGACGAGCAATGACGACGCTAAGTGTCCAATGCATTCATAATTGACTTCCTAGTCTTCCACTTAGCAAAAAAAATCCCAAAAAACCACCCAAAAGCCTTTTGAGGCATAAAATCCAAAGAAAAACTAGCCTGTAAATCCCAAACAATAGTTATTATGTGCACTATGGTGCACCAAGAAATAGGTGCACCATGTTAGACCTGGCAAATGGGTCATTCAGGTCGGGTATGAGTAGGGTCATTTCGGGTCGGGTTAAGTTTGGGTCAAAAGGTTATCGGGTCGGGTTGGGTCATTTCGGATTTCGGGTTGATTTCCGGTCGACTGATAATCGGGTCGGGTCGGGTATCGGGTTAACACTTGGGTCGAGTTCGGGTCGGGTCAATTTTCGTGTTTAATTTTCGGGTCAACTTCAAGTTGGGTCATATTCGGTTGATACATTTGTATTGAACATTATGTTATGAATGCATTATTATTGTACTATATTTTTTTTTCTAGACTTGTGAGAATTGTGACTTTTATTTGAGCTTTTATTAATTTTTTTTAATCTTATGGACAAACTCCGTAGAGTAGTCATTAAATTTCAATCTTTTTACGAATTTTAATAACTTATAGAGATAAAAGGCCGAAGAAATTGAGAAAAAGTAATGCTCAAAATAAGAATATTGGCCTTACGATGAAGTCCAATAAAGCGAGTAATGGCCCATATTGCTCAGTTCGGTGGTGAACTGGTGAAGTAAGTCCAAGCACTTTGTAGTGAAATTTACCCAATTTCTACCTCATACTACATATCATAATTTTTCAATTCTTTATTTTCATAGACAAATAGTCAATATTTGAAAATTTAGGTGATTTTATATTAGGATTTTCAAGGACTTGAGCCTGGGCCCAGAAGAAGGCATGCACTTCACTTCAAATGTGGAAAAAAGTTTTAGTCATTTCTACAATTTACATTTCACCATTAACATTTTGTTTGGCAAAAATTGGGATCATGATAAAAAGAGTAGGGAAAAAAAATAGTTGTTTCTTTATCGATAAAGCTTTTTGTTGAAATTATCTTAAATTAAAATATTAAATAGTTATAATGTCAATTTCGTGATGTGTTATTGTAAGACAGTTTTATACTAAACTTTGCTTTTTTTTTTTTTAACTTATGTCTATAATGATACTTTGGTAACCTGATGTAATTCAAAGTAACTTTGTTCTAGTTGTAATCTGATAGAGGATGTAGCTTTCTTTATAAATTTAAGCAATTGTTCAACGTATTGATTATCTTTATATATATTCAAGCTCATAAATGATTATTGTGGGTTGAATACCATTAGTTGCTTTATTATCATTACATACAACTATGTTTTTATTTACTATTAAGTGACAATCATTGTTGAAATGTGATTACTTGTATTTAGTAACTAGAAATTATTTGCTAACCCCAAAAACATACTCCTAAAAGACATTTTGGACCCCAAGCGATAAAGAGTCTTGTTACTTTAAGGGCTTGTTCTCATTTACTAAACTGAGCTGAACAGAACTGATTGGAGCTGAATTGAACTAAATAGAGCTTAAATGAATTGTTTATGAGAGAAGGAAATCAGAAACTGAACTGAACTGAACTGATTGGAGCTGAGCTGAATTGAACTGAAATTAAGCCGAAGAGAAAATGCCCTAATTTGTTAGCATTTTCACATGAAGATTGTACATACCCTTGTCTATTTTCACTTACTCTAGACTATATTCTGTTAGGATGTTTCAATTTATTTGTCTAATTTCCTTTCAAAGATACATTTTTCTATACTTCTATCTTCAAATGAATCCTACATTTATCCACTCTATTTTTCCAGTTACACACGAGTAAATCAAACGTAAATGTATCTAAGACAAAGTAAATCAAAACGAAAGTAACATTTACCAATGACAATCACATACAGTTTTATCAGGGAAAATGATTTTGGCACACCCTTAATTGATTTTGACATACCCCTATATATGAGCACAATTTACTATGCTCTTCTCACATAAAGGTGTGACAAAATCAATTAAGGATGTGTCAAAATCAATTTCCATTTTATCATCATCCAATACTCCCTAGTTTGCTTTAACATCCACGCCTTTTCTTTAAATACAAAAACATAAACAAAAAAAGTATAAAAAAAAGTTGCTTTATTCGTCAGCAAAAAAATCACCTTAACTGGTTCCCACCTACGATTAGTACCGTACTCCACCAAACTCCTTCCCCAAATCATCAATTCAAGTCCACCCCAAGTTCCTCCATCCTCTTTATTATTTTCCAACTTGCATTGCATGCTTCACATCTTAACTTCTTCTACCATTTTTTAAATTTCCATGCCATACCCTTCTTTTTTTTTTTTTTCCCTTTGAAAAAAAAAATATATATTTTTTTGTCTCATTCACATAACTTTTTCTTATAAATAACAAGTACACTCTCTTCATTCTAACATTCCATTCTCACCTTCCACACAAAACATACACCCATGGAATCCCACAACAACCCCTCTCTCCCTCCACACCCCACCCTCCTCGCCATCGGCCCCGGCCCCTCCTCGCCTCCTAACCTCGATCATCATCGATGTTTCCCCGTCGTGATCCGATCAATATCATCCATCTTAACTAAGTTTCATGCAGGCTACTTTAGGATAACATTGTCCCTAGGAAGCCAAGCGTTACTATGGAAAAACCTAATTGAACCTACTAGTCATAACACTATTAATCCATTAATACAACATCTTTTTCATAGGTTTCACCCTATTACATTTGTGTCTTTTTGGGCATTTTCTCTTGTTGTTCTTGTTCTTCTCTCTTTGATTTATCTATTTCGTTGTATCTTTCACTTTAACATGGTGAAGGCCGAGTTCCTTCACCATGTTGGTGTAAATTACCTCTTTGCCCCTTGGATTTCTTGGCTCTTACTCCTTCAGTGTTCGCCGTGGGTGGATCAAAAAACCGGTGTTTACTTAAGCCTTTGGTGGACTCTTGTTGTTCCGGTGGTTGCTCTTGATGTCAAGATTTATGGCCAATGGTTCACTACCAAAGGAACAAAGTATGAACTAACATATACAACAATTCAACAAATTATTAAAATTTTTGAAGATGTGTCTCACTTTTGTGTGTCATTGTGTCCTATTCATTTTTATTGTTTTATTTTTTTTATTTTCTATCTCGCTTCTATGCATGTCAACTAATTTGAAACAGAGGAAGCAGTATTAAAAGTTTAATCAAATAAAAATAAGTGACACATGTATTGTCATATAGTACACAAAAGTGAAATTGATGAAGTATGAGCTAGTTCACCTAAACCTACGTTTTAAAAGTTGATTTTGTAACTTACTTCGTAAATGATTTCGTGCATTAATACAGGTACAATTTGACAGCAGTGGCGAACCCAACGAGTCAAATGAGTGTGATAGGAAACCTAGTAGGGTCCACAGCGGCGGCACGAATGGGGTGGAATGAGACAGCAATGATACTATTCTCCCTAGGAATGGTACATTACTTAGTGCTTTTTGTGACTCTCTATCAAAGATTGTCCGGGAGCAATAAGCTCCCGGCAATGCTTAGACCGGTGTTCTTCCTATTCTTCGCGGCGCCGGGGGTGGCAAGCTTGGCGTGGGGGTCTATATCTGGAAAGTTCGATACAACTGCGAAGATGCTATTCTTTCTATCTGTCTTCCTCTTCATGTCTTTGGTAAGAATTTGCGGCCTATTGTTTTCAAAGTAGGGGTCAATATAATTGACTATTTTCTTTATAACTTTGTTTATTTTTTAAAGAAAAATAAAACAAACACCCTGGTTTGGCGTTTTTGATTGCGTATGTTCCTGTCATTTTCTGCATGGTTTAGAATCTCTAAGATAGCTAGATCTTTTTATTAGTAGGTGTATAATTATTAATTTTTTTGTGGTAATTTTTTTTTTTTTTTTATTATTTTTTAAATTTTTATTTATTTATTTATTTTTATAATTATTAATTTAGTTCGTAGCTAATTAGCTATATACCTAGATACTAACAATAAATAAATAAAAATGGTCCATACTACTCGTTGCCAAAAAAAATATACGTAATACTTCGTAGTTTCTAGAAATGAATTTAGTACTCCATCATTTTCTGAAGAAAAATACAAGCTGTAATATTCAGTTCATTAATTGAATATTGTGTGTTTGTGTCACATTTTAAATTAACAATAATGTTATTATTGTGGTGTTGAGATGTAATACGTACTTAAGATTCGTGAACAATACGAGTATTATTATATGCAAGTGTCATACACTGATACAAGCTAAGACATAAAAATCAATTATGTATGAAGACCAAAAGACCTAGCTACGACTGCACCTTATTTCTTACAACACTCGCTCTTCTTCATATCTTAAGTTTTGATTTGAACTATTTGTCGCAAGACTTGTGGGAAATAGTCTAAAAGTCGCGTCGTAGTATACAAAGTATGAAAGTAGTACGTTAAAGTTCTTTTAACTTATATGAGTACATAATCTCTAATAAATTTTTGCTTTCAAAATTCAATTTCATTATAATTGAAGATGATTTTATAATTTATACTTTGTTTCTAGATATTTATAAGAGAATTTTTGGTCGTTTGTTATAGTATAAAATAGAGAGGAAAGTACACTAGATTATGACCAAAACACCTAAAAAATACAGGCTTAACTACAAGTAATTGTTAATTACTCCGTAGTTAACGTCTGTAGTATCTTACTTGTATCAATTTGCAGCATATAACATAAATTTATGTGATCACTGCAGCAAAATTGGGAACATGGTACGGTCCTGCTAAGACTACCTGATAAGGTTTTGTTGTTAATTAAAAGTTAAAACTGTACTAATCTTAATTTTTAATTCCATATTAAACTACAAGTATGTTTTTAAAACGTTGAATTAAGAAAAATTTGAAAAATACCACCATGTAAAGTAGTGAATTTTGACATTACCACCTCAAGTTTTTTTTTATTTAGCCGTACTACCTAGTTTTTTCCAAAACGCTAAAAAGTACCACTATTTTTTTTTATTTACTCTAGTTTTTTTCCTTATTTCTTCATTATTTATTACGAGTATTTGATTACTCTAATTAATATCTTTGTTCTAAAACCTTGTTTACCTAGCTCTGAACGGATGGAGTTTATGTCGTATCATCATCACCAACAACTATTTGTACGCGGAGTCATGTAATCTTCATTGAGTAATCAAAATATTTCAGAAAAATTGTTTTGGTTTATAACTATACATTCCTTTTTAGACAGATTGATCATCAGAAGTAACCATTCATAGTTGTTTACAGAGTACATTTAAAGATTGATCATCATAAGCTAGTTTTAATCTAGTATTGAAGTTTTTAACTAGACAATGTTACCTTTTCTAGGCGTATTTTCTAAAAGGTTATTTTTTTCTCGTTGGAATGGGTATGCTCGAGGAATATTTATTCTGCACGAGAGGTAATTATGTACCCAAGAAAAAGTTAGGGGAGGGTCGAATTGAGCCTCACATATGGAATCAAAACCTGTACCAATTTCCCTAGTCTTCCTCACTAGATTGTCCCGTCTTATTCATGTAGACTGGTCTAATTCGAGATCGATACAACAAACTATGATTAAAAGATTTACCAATTAAACCTAATAAATAGACCGAATGTTTGAATAATACTTACATATATAAGTGCATTATAACATCTCGTGACTTTATGTAGAAATAGTACCCTTATAGCTTAGTCCAATTGAGAGTAAAGTCGACTTATCACATTTAAGTACTTATAGAAAGTCGTTGAACAGCATGTTTGACGTATACTTGCCGGAGGAAATTAATGCAAAATTTTCCACAGTTTTTTCCAAAGTACAAACTGTATTACAGTCCAAATTGTCCAGCTAATGTGCTTGTTTTGTGGTTCATACTAAATCGTGTCCCCTTTTTTTTTCCAAGCCTCATACATTTATAAGGTATTCTTAAAAATCGGTGTTTGTTATAAAAGGAAGCATAAACAAGAAAATAAGTGATCGAGGGATTTTGTTGGCTAGTCACAATCCTAGTACTATACTTCCTCCTTCAACTTGGGTCCGTGATTAGAAGAACCGTTAAATAAATTGTAAAATGTTGAGTATTACATTTAACCAAAATATTTATCAATATATTGTACTTTTAAAAGACAAGGAACAATATACATCACTATTTCTAAGGGTATGTTCTCTTCCGCTTAATTTCAGTTCAGTTCAGTTTCTAATTTCTTTCTTTCATAAAAAATTCATTTTAACTTTAGTCAGTTCAGTTTGGTTTAGCTCCAATTAGTTCGATTTAGTTCAGCTTATTTCAGTAAATTAATTATAGTGATTTTTACAACAATTAATTGAGAAAAATTAAGGTTGAAGTAAGAGTTATTTTTTTTTTTTTTTTTTTTTTTTGGGATTAGGTGGGGGTGGGGTTTTGACGTGTGGTAAATTTTTTGATAAAATATAATCATAATAGTTACATATTACTCATCACCAAATTGGTAGGATTCGTAGGAAATTAGGAATGGTGGAAATGCTTCTTATATAGGTTAAGATATTTAATTTATGAATGCATGTGCATCCAAATATCTAACATACATCAATTCATTAAGTTTTTTGCTATCAATTTGATAAACTTCGTTGATATTATAGTTGTGTATATAAATTTCCCCATCACTTAAGCCACAAATATTGATATCAGCTTCTTAAAAATGATATATCTTTCACTGTCACGTGACTTACAATGTAAATTAAAAAGACAAAACCAATATTTAGGGGGGGACGGGACCAATAGCTATATGACTCTTGTTTTTATATATACATACTACAATCAATAATCGACTGTAATACTAACACACAAAATTCGAATTGAAATAGGTATGCAGGCCATTATTATTCAAGAAAGCGATGAGAAGGTTCAACGTGACATGGTGGGCATATTCGTTCCCGATCACGGTGTTAGCAATAGCTGCCACAGAATACGCAGAGGAAGTAAAGGGAAAATTAGCAGATGTATTAATGCTGGTTTTAGCATCATTGTCAATGTTGGTCACTTTCAGTTTGGTCATACTCACACTATTCAACTCCAAAATGCTTTTGCCAGATAATGATCCTTTTGTTAGTTCTAGTGCTGTCACTCCTGTGCCTGATCATTTACCTACTATAGTTACTCGTACAACTCCTTTGGATATTGGACCGAATTATTAAAATTCGATACTTTTTTGAAATTAATTTTGGTTTCTAAGCTAATTAGATGATAAATGATCCGGGTCAAAGTAGGATTCTCTTTTCAGGCCAATTGTTATTACTAATTGGGTGTTTTATTTATTTTTTCTATTGAGTATATTGTATATTCTTAGTATGGAGTATGATTTTGTTTTCAATCTTATCATATGGAACAACATTAACTATATACTTCTATTATAAACAACCATATATATAGAGATAGTTTATTTGAACATATAGATAGTTTCTATAATAAACAACTTAATTACTTGAATTTATTTGAACGTATAGATAGTTTCTATAATAAACAACTTAGTTTACTTATAATTTAAAGTTTTAAACTTTTTTTTTAGGTGCGTGTTTAAAGAGCCACAAGGACGAGTGATAAGAATCGATTTAATTAAGGACCACCTCCTGCAACTGGCTTGTTCCAATTTACTGTACTGATTGGGGCTTAACTGAACTGATCGAATTAAATAGAACTGTTTATGAGAGAAGGAAATTAGGAATTGAACTGAATTAAATAGAACTACTTATGAGAGAACTAAATTGAATTGAACTAATTGGAGTTGAACTGAACTGAATTGAAGTGAAAAAAGCTGAACGAATAGGCCCTAAGAGGGAAATATTAACCACTTGAGCTATTTCTCACTTTTAATTTAAATTTAGAGTCCGTTCTGTTCACCTTATTTTCACTTATTTCAGATGTAATAAGTTCAGATAAGTTCAGATCATGTTTAATAAGTTCTGATAAGGGTTACCTAAGTACAAATTACAACTAAAATAAGTTTAATAAGGTCTAATAAATTCAGGTAAGTTAAGATGAGTTCGGATCAGTGAAAATCGGTGAATAGAACACACCCTTAATTAACCCTTATCAAACTCATTTATCTGAAGTAGAAGAAATGGAGATGAATTAAATAGGCCCTTTAATCTTTTACTCCCTCTGTCCCTATTTTTTTGCCCCATTTAACTGTGTGCGGTCTCCAAGAAGCGTATTAAAACGTCTGTATCTTTATTTCCATAAACGTAAAAATTATAAAAACATGATATAAATAAAATATACAATAAGACGAATCTAACAAGACCACTCATAATTATATTATCTTTTATAGATTAACGGTAAATTGTGATCAAAGTTTTTAAAGTTCGACTCAAAAAGTGGCAATGGGCAAAAATAAAGGGATAGAGGGATTATTACATTATTCAAGTGAAGGATTTCTTTAAGTTCCCAAGAACGAGATGAAGAATAATGGAAGCGTTTGTAGTCCAACGGTTAGGATAATTGCCTTCCAAGCAATAGACCCGGGTTCGACTCCCGGCAAACGCATTTATTTTTTATTTAGTTGTTTGATGTCTGTACATCTTAAGTATAGCTGTATTACATATTTACATGCATCATTCTTTTATCCTCGGTTTATAATCTTATCTAACAGACCAACTTGTTTAATTTAGTGACCCTTTTTAGCTATGTTTTACTTTATTTATTTTATTGGTTAATGATGATACATTCTTAGCTTTAACTAATACCAATTGCCAAGACCTTGAGACCTTAATCACTACTCTGTCTAATTAAAGTCGAACATATTACATGTACATGTCGACCGAAACAATGACACTAACTAGTACGAGTAATGAATGAGATAAGTCTAGGATATGGTTGATAAATTTAATAAATTCAAGGTTAAATATGATATGATAGGATGAGTAAAATTTAAGTGATCGAGGAGAACACTATATGTAATTTTAATTTAATCGAATGTTCATTTAATATTCAATCAAAGATCTAAATCAACAATTTTAGTGATTCAAACATTCATCCTGCTCTTGAGCAAATCAAGCATCTAACTATAAATAGTCAACATAAAATAACTAAAAAAAAAAAATTAAACTATATATAACTATTTAATATAATGAGATTAATCCACGAATAACATTAGATATAAGGCATGTTCTGATTAACTGAATTGTTCTAAACTAAACTAAACTAAGCTTATTGGAATTGAACTGAACTAAACTAAATGTTTTATGAGAGAAGGAAATTAAGAACTGAACTTATTCGAACTAAACTGAACTGAAAATAATCTGAAGAGAACAGGGCCATAGTCTAGCTATAGTTTTCACTCAAAAATCACAAGTAAATCAGTTAATTCCCATCTTATAGGAAGACTCGAGAAGAAACCTCACAATCATCATATGCAAATATATGATATATAGAGAATAAAAAAACACAACTACCACTATAAAATTTTTTTACACATCTTCAACAAATCGTACAAGGCAGTACAAAGCAAACTCCAAAAACTTGATTAAAATACTAAACTATTTTAATTTAACAGAAGACAATCGTGATTAGACTTGTATAAATAGTTAGTTGTATAATATCTTACCAACCTTTTAAGTACATATAATATAATTGATTAATGAGTAAATGTACTAATGTTAAGTAACAATGGTATTAGAGAATTAAATTATACGTCAAAAATCTAAATTTGTTGGCCTACATTATCAAATAGATTTGTGCATAACATGTAACATACAATAACTCACCATTTGGACTAATAAGATTAAAGGGTTTTTAATTAGCTAGGGTATAGCACAAAATTTGTTGAATTTCGAAGTGGGCTTGTGTCTTAATTAGGTGCCTCAAATTTTTTTTATATATGTCGGTAAGATTTTTGTTGGGACCAAATTAAATTCATTCGTAGGGTTCGTACCACAAGCTAGCTATTCAGTTGGATGCAATTTGGTTGTTCCTTCGTCATCATCAAATTAATTAATTTTTGTATCCCATGATCCATCAATATGCCTAATGAAGCTATTACAAATTTACAAGGAGGTAAATGAAGTGGTGTCCACAGATGACATTACGGGTTGTTACTTTTAATGTTAATAATAATTCAATTAATATATACTTATATATGTACGTGTATGTTATATAAGTACATATTTAAATCTCTTTTTAGATATATGTTATATGACTTACGGAGTATTATCTATTAATCAATCTTTTTTTTTTTTAAGAAAAAAAAAGTCATGAAGTCATCCAACCATTTGATATTGAGACTAGTGAGCACCATACCGTATAATCTTTTTTTTTTACATAAACAGGAGATATATTTCAGTTCAGTAAATGTGAACAGACTTTTAGTAATATATGCGCTATCCTTTGGAGAAAAAAAATAACTCAACTTTCAAAGAGTTAAGAGTGTTACTTGAGTGCACGCATTATTTCAAAGGTATTATTTTAAAAAGTATTTTACCATACCGTATAATCATTAGAGAAGAAGCCACTCTTCTCCACATACCTTTAAAGAATGACATAAAATAATCAACCATAAGTAATTAAGTGTATAGTGATAAGGTTTACATCTCACAATCATGAGATTGTGGGATCAAACCCTACTAGAGTCACTTTGGGGTGGAGATTCTTTACCCATTCCCCCACTCTCAAAGTTTCTAGCTCGCTAACCCGGGCCAAGATGATATGTGAGAAGTTCTGACCCGATAGGGCCTTCTCATTACCAACCAAAAAAAGTAAGTTGTATAGGCTATTTAACATTTTGTTTTGAATCTGACTCGTTGCCATTCCTAATTATAGCTGTCATCTATGTATAGAAAAAGTAAATGGCTAATTTTTTGGGTATAAGGACACACAAGGACCACCCTACAAAAAGTACAAACCAAGCTAAGACTACATACAAAGTATTGGATATATGCATGCTAGCTAGCTAATAACAACATAGAAACTACCTATGTCCTCAACACCATATATTACCTAATGATATGTACCCCTACATAGAAACTACCTATGTCCTCAACACCATATATGACCTAATAATATGTACGAGTATCAAGTTTTTTTGAGTGATTCTAAGATTTCTAACATATGCACTGGCAAAATGACTTAGGGCCTATTCACTTCAGCTTAATTTTAGTTTAATTCAGTTCAGTTCTTAATTTCCTTTTCTCATAAAATTTTCATTATCAATCCAGTTCAGTTCAGCTCCAATCAGTTCAGTTCAACTCAGTTCAGTAAATGTGAACAGACTTTTAGTGATATATGCGCTATCCTTTGGAGAAAAAAATAACTCAACTTTCAAAGAGTTAAGAGTGTTACTTGAGTGCACGCATTATTTCAAAGGTATTATTTTAAAAAGTATTTAAAGCATATTCTTGTTTACTACTGTACCTTTATTTGAATTTTCTGGATTCGTCACTAACCTCACTAGATACATGCATCGAAAACTTTCAAGATGTTGTGTAACAAAGGGAATACTATTTACTATTTAGGTTATATTTGAATGAAATTCACAGGTCTACTAATGCGTTGAATATTCTATTATCAATCTCTTCTAAGATACAGTGAAATTAACTACTTTAATATTGTTATTTTGTCATTAGCAATTTGAATAAACAAACCTCAATGTTTATCCTAATTTAAATGTTTGTGTCATTTGAAAAAAATCTTGTGACTATTATTTTATACGAGCTAGTTTATTACACCAAATGCAAACAAAACATAGGACAATTAAGTCATGATTTCCCAGCTGTGCTGCATGCCAATTTGGCAGATTTAAGTAGAGAATTCACTTTATTTTTTTTATTTTTTTTAATGAAATTGACAATTAAGGAAATGAGGAACGTCAAGCTTAATAATTAATATTATAAAATTAAACAAAAAAAATATCCAATAAAATTGGAGAATTAATTAATCTGATTTGGCTTTGTCTGCCCTAAATCTGGTATCCTATTCGTCAGCAATTGGCAAATAAAATAATGATAAAGTAAATAGCGTAAAAAAGTATAAAATGTCGTAATCATATTATGCCTAATGTATTTTGTCTATATTCGGATCCTAGAATGCATGCTGCATGGGTTAGTAAACCAAACCATGAACATGTTGAGCTAACGAAAGATTGTGTCTTAGATTTTTGTAAGACTCCAAAATATATGGTATTAATTATTAAGTATGTATGTGAGTTGGTATTATGGGATTGTACTCAATTAACTCAAGTCGTTGTTTGGTTGAACTAGGGCGAAGTTAAATTTTATACTTCGCTGGTGGTGAACGTGGTGGTGGAAGAAGAGAGACATCTATCTGAGAGGAGAGAATCGAATTACATACTAGTATGTGATTCTAAGCAAGGGTGGTACGATGACGGTTACGTTGTATTGTTAAGTGTAATTATGACGGTTGCAGACTTGTTGCGTACTAAAAGTTTATTTTGAGTATGAACCTTTACATTATTGATTTAATTTTGGTTCAAAATTCAAATGATGACATTTTCTTTAATATTTAGCACATACTCCATATGAAATACTATATACTCGTATGTAAGTAAAACATTTGGCGTGTTGGACTGTACGAACTTTTTTGTAGCATTCAGCTAAGAACTTCCAAACCTATGCATTATGCTTACATTAGATTTGAGAATGAGATTGTTGTGTAAGACATGAATTAAAATGACTGAAATATCCCAAACATAATATTTTAATTATCTTACGTGTGATTAGATCTAGTTGCTTGACTTAATGTAGATTAAGGTATATCCAGTGAAGTGAGTAAGTGAGTGTAGCTTTCAATCTTTCATGCATGCACGAATTAATTTTATTTGTGAAGAAAAATAGATTAGACAAATCATAGAAATCGAAAAAGACAACACCAAATAACCTACCTTGAATCAACTTGTTGATCTTTAATTATTTTTTATAAGAGTATCAATTTGTTTAATTGATAAAACTAACTACTCAGCAATATTTAATCAGAAGAAAAGTCAAAATAAGCGCCGCGGCGAATTGAGCAAGAATATCACTACACATATTTATTTTATAGTTTCATGTTGGATTATTATGGGGTGTAAAGTATAATATAATGTTTTTAATCACGAAATGTTGATGACGATACAAAGTTCGTATGAAAATAATGAAATGGCCTGGTTTCATGATGTTAATCATATTGTGTGAATAAGGTGTTTTATTTTATAATTTTAATTTGAATTTATATATTTGTATGATTTTAACATCACATAATAATTTAAGAAGGTGAGAGTGAAGGATAGCTCAAGTGGTTAAAGGTTCCCTCTCGGTTTCAGGTGATCCTAAGATCGATTCTCATCACCCGTCTTTCTGGCTCTTTATTGTTACTTTATTGGTGGTAATAAAAAAGTATTTCTTACTTTGCTCGGAAAAATTTTTCATTAAGTGCCAAAAAAGAAGTGATTCTTGTAGTTGTTAGATTTGTTGTAATCAAACATTTAAACACAGTCCAAAACAAATACTCCTAATAACAATTAAAGGTTTAGAATTGGAATACAACTAATATTATAAATAGTAGAAAATGAATGGAAGTTAATAAATAATAATGGGTCCAATTTCACCAATCAAGCATTGAAATGAACTTAGCTTGAAAGGTAAGCAAGTGATGGGTACGTACAAATCCGTATAGCTTACCTCATTTGTTCTTTAATTTGTATTTTTCATTTTCCCTTTTTAATTTCTTCGTTTGTGGGTCTTACAAAAATGACGGTTTAATAAATTGATGTGTTTGTTTTTATTTTGTGATACAAAATTAATTGATGTATTAGTAGAGTTATTAAGACTTGAGAAGACGTTTCAAAGTTCTCTGATGATAAGTTCTATGGAATAATTGGATGGTTGGTGTTTGTTAGTTGGTACTCCCTCTGTCTCATAATATAGTTCATGTTTGTGTTTTGTCGTGGTATTTAAGAAATAGGAGTAAGTAGATGAACTATATTAATAGAAATGAAAAGTACTTTACAATTATAAAAAAAAAAAGTTAAAGAGAAAAAGTGGGAAAAAAAAATACAAAGCATGTGCAAAATTCAAGGATAATATAAGAAGTACAATGAATAAAATAAAAAAAAAAAAATTGAGGGTATAATGGTTTTTACATACTATCCAAGGATGGAAACAACATTTTGAGTATCCAAAATAGGAAAATAGGAATTATATTATGAGACAGAGGGAGTACAAACTAAGTTAAAAGCTTCGTGTAAATTCTAATGTTAGCAATCTAAGCATGGCAAAAGTTTTTTTGTAGAACTTGTGCCATATCTAACACTTTCAAGGTGTATTTTTCGGAACACTCCTTACTCTTCGGGTTATTTGAAAATCTTTTCATTAATGTGTTAAGTGATTTTTTGTAATGTACATATTTGACCATGAATGAAAACATTTTTAGCTAGATTCGAGTTCTACTTCACTAACTTGACTAGAAAGAACATATGATTGTAATAAAGGAATATGCCGTGTATAAGAGAATGAGTATAAGAAGTTCGGCCAAAATAAGTTCGAAATAACCGTAAATAAAAAAAATTTAAAAATATCTACTCTCTCTGTTTTTTTATATACATCAGTTTGACCGGCACATTTGTCGAGACGTTACTTTGATCATTAATATCTTTAATTGTGCATTAGTAAAAATTGTAACAAAATTATATTATGACTTAGACATTATGACAAATCTAATGATATATTATATAATAACATTTTTTTAATTTTTAGAGGTGAAAAAATTAAATCAACCATGATATGTAAATAGTGCAATTGTCAAAGTGATGCATATAAAAAAAAAAACGGAAGGAGTAAAAAAGTTCTTTAAACATCAAACCAAAAGTCATATCCACATAAGATACTTATTCTAACAATTATCACTACTTAAAGTGTGACCAATTTTATCGAATAAGTCCTAATACACCCGTTAAAAAGAATTTAAGTTATGAATACACAACGAACAATTATCAACACATATAATGCACACATCTGCGTGCCCTTGCCGCCTATACTTATAGGACTGATGATGAGGTCTACCCTCAAGCCAACAACAACAACAAAACAATCCTTTGGTACATTGATAGCACAGGTTACAAATCATAGAGATAATTGATGGATACAAGACGTAAGAAGTTGTAACAAAGTAAAAAACTTGTGACAATTCAATTCACCAAATTATAAACTGCATAATGTTTCAGAATCTTTTTCTTAGAGTCCCACTAAAACTTTCACCAATTCAGCAATTTTATCTATTTTTGGTAATTCTCTCTCTCTTCTTTCTCACCTCCTTTTACCTCAATTATTATTAATCAATTTCTTTTCAGAATTGGGTGAACTAAAACCATAGAAATTTATTCAGAAAGAACAACAACAACATAAAATTTAGAGAGAGAACAAAAAATCATCAAAAATGGCGAGAGGAAAGATTCAGATTAAGAAAATAGAGAACCAAACTAATAGACAAGTTACTTATTCTAAGAGAAGAAATGGGCTTTTTAAGAAGGCTACTGAACTTGCTGTTCTTTGTGATGCTACTGTTTCTATTATTATGATTTCTAGCTCTAATAAGCTTCATGAACAGCATAGCCCCGGAATCACGTATGTTTCTTGTCTCGGCTTTTTTTTTTTTTCGTGATTGTCCGGAGTTAATAGTCACGTTGATAGTGTAATTTTATAAGTCGCTTTGAGACGATTAAATTATTGGGAGGTTGATGTGGGGTTATTAAATTATTTTAGGGTGTTGATTTTTTTTTCTTTGATGTTTGCAGGCCCAAGCAGGTTTATGATAAGTATCAGAGGGCTATGGAGGTTGATCTTTGGGCCAAGCAATATCAGGTCTGTTAAATTATTTTTTTTCTAATTATATGTGATTTTAAAGATTTAATTTTGAGGTGATTGCTGTGATTTTTGTGCAAAATGGCTTGTGGTAATTAATTGGATTTTGGTGTATAACTATAAAAGTTTGAGTAGTAATATTGAGTTAGAAATTAGGGTTTTGCTACTTTAAAAATCATCAATATATTTAAAAGAAGATTTTTATTTGGTCTTGTATCTTAAATTTTGATGAAGTTTTAGTTTTCAAAATATATATGTGCATAACAGAATCATTTGGAATCTAATCTATGAGGTACATAGGCCATACCGCCAAATTGAGAATTTTAGGGCAATTTTCTATGTACAATCAATTGTATTTTGTATAAGGTACAATCAAAACAAACTTATATTTAGCTCATTTGAAAGCTCCAAATAAGTTGTAAAGTGAATATATTGGCATACTTGGATAATTCTTGGTAATATGATAAGTTGTTAACAAGCCTCCTTGTTTTTTCCTTCATAATTTATTATCACACTTGGGTAGGTTTTTGTATTAAGAGTTACAACGAGTGTTTATGAGACTCTTCTCTTAATAGAGAAACCAAAACTAAAGAACAAAATAGGTTAAGAATGATCCATATGGGAAACCGAATGATGTTGATACTTGATAAGGACTTGGTTGTCGCGTTCAATGGATAAGTAGGATATGCCGCCCATACAAGCAACAACCCGGGTATAGTTACTAATCACAGGGAGGTAATATAACTTATAAGAGGCTTTAATACACACAATTACACAAGATATGTATAGAGCTTTAATTTTGTTGGCCTTATATAGACTACTACTGTAGTGTTTTCTTAAGGAAAAATCTCTGTTTAGTCTGTTTTTATAAACCTATGATCTGACTGTGATTAGCCTGTCTCTGTATAGAAACTATGTACAAGTAGCAAAATATCCGATTTATTCAATTATGATTTGAAAGTCGAACTGATAATCCCTTCAGAAGTCTTCTCTTTGACTTTGTTTAAGATAGACAAGTGGGGATACAAGCCATCAATAAACCAAGGTTGTATAGTTTCCTGTACTCTTTCTGTCTTTTCAAATGTCTAGAGTAAGTCGTTACATTTCCTATTACAGTAGAATTATATATATATATATATATATATATATATGATAAAGTTTCCAATTCGCCTCTACTTAATGATGATCATCCAGTTTTTATTAAGCTCTTTCGTAATAACATGTTATACTACTAACATAAGGGGTTGGAACAGTGTGCCAATTATTGTTAGAGGGATTAATGGAGTATGTCTTTAGTAAGTTTTCTACAAAAAAATCGTTTATATATCGAAGTAAGATCATGATCAGTACAGGAAGCTTCTTTTGATTTGCTCTTATTTATTAGTCCTCCAATCTAAATTGCCTTCAATTTTTGTACTTGAGTGATGAACTCTATGTTGAAAAATCAACAGTTCTACTTAAAACGCCATTTCAAAGTCAAAAACACTATAAGAACAACTTGTTACTTTAATTTGCAGTTATCTCTTTAGAATTATGAGCTTGATCAGGTTATATGTATGTGCAGAGAATGCAAAAACAGCTGCACGATCTGAATGAGATAAATAGGGGGCTTCAGAAGGATATCAGGTGACGCTTATGTCGGTTGCACGTTGAAGTTTAACTGTTTCTTCACCATTTAGAGTTTATGAATTGTATTATTCTAGTTTCATTGATTTTGTTTGAACTGTGGGTTAATAATGTTGGTAGGCGAAGGATGGGAGATTGTTTGGAGGATTTGGCTATTGATGAATTGCGCTGTCTTGAAGATGAGATGGTGAATGCTGTGAAGGTCATTCGTGAACGCAAGGTCTAAACTCTCATACTCCATATATTAAGCTAAACAATACACTCTTTTCTGTCTATTCTACCATATTATACAAAAATGTTGTCTTGTAGAGATCATTTGAACTTCTGATTTTACGAGTTGAAATGAGCATCAGTAGTGATCAGTTTGAAAACTGTGATCAGAATATGGTTTTAAATTGGTTTTTTGATCAGTTTAGTAGGACTAATATGTAATGTAGAATATTTTGGTCACCTCTTCTTCTGATTTAAGTACAATGTAGATTCGTAATGTGAGTTATTCATTAAACGAATTTGCCATTTTGTTAATTGACAGACTAAGAAGATCGACAATAATATTGACACTTCGAAGAAAAAGGTCAGTCTGATTTTATGATTTCCTTTCGTTCTTAAGGTTCTTATCCTTGTCTGCCTATGTATTTAACTTCGAATAATTTTCTTCTTTTTTTGCATTCTGTACTAGGTGCGAAATTCTCAAGAAATACACAGGAGCCTCCTCCAAGAATTTGTAAGCATATCACACTATAATTTACCTGCATTTTCCTGCTTTTGAATGGCTAGTGTATTAGAATTTGATTGCTGAAGTTTAAGTCATTTTTTTGTTGATGCAAATTTTGATCAACTGCATTTTCCTGCTTTTGAATGGCGAAAAGAAAACTACTAGAAGTTCTACTTTGCTACTCATAAATTTTTATGTTGGCAGGATATTCCGAAGGAGGAATCACAGTATGGATTGGTTGATAATGGGGAGTACAATCATGTGCTTGGATATAACGATGACAATCGTATACTTGCTTTGCGATTGCAGCCGTGTCAGCCTAATCTTCATGCTGGTGCAGGGTCAGGATCATGTGTAACAACTTACACATTGCTTTGAAGCTTTGAGTATCACCAGTCTCATGTTATGAGTTCATAACAACTTAAAATCTATTAGCTAGTTTGTGTTTGTACTCTGCAGTATGTAACGAATCAGTAAGTGTAATGTTTGCAGTTTAACTTATATGTTATTGTGAAGCTAAAACTAATGACAGAACTTGAGTTGTTTTGTTGTTTGGATCATTGTAAGAAAGTGATGATACTTATTCATATATTATCTAGATACAGGTGAATGTTTAATGTTGTGTTGATATATTATCTAGATACAGGTGAATGTTTGTGGATGACTCGTTAAAATTGTTACATTGTTGATAAGTGATATATATTGAGAGAGAATGTCAAGATCTTAATTGCTGACATGTTATGCATCTCACTTCTCTCGGGACCTTTATATATAAGTGTATTCAATAGAGAATTAGAGATGACATTGAGTTGTGTCCTAGCATAAAGCACATGTTATCACATCATATGGAAATGACATTCCGCGACACAAGGCATGGTGAGGACAAAATGGCTTGAAACATGTAAGGAATTATTTTGGTCTTTTTTAAAAGTCTCTAACTCACAAAATTGCTCTAATCAAAAGTTAATCAACTAAGAAGACAAATACTAGTATTTTTAGATTGTCAAAAAAAAAAAAAAAACTAGTATTTTTAGATGGTAGCAAATATGGAGCATGTTTGGGCCTGACCCAGGATCGACCCAACTAGCAAAAAAAATGAAAATATCCTTCTATGGTATCAAGTTCATTTCTTCTAAACAAGTCCTTCATATTAGTATATTACTACCATGGATCTTACCCCAATAAATTCAAGATATATAATTTTGTCATCAAATTATTTGCATTTAAGTATACATACAAGGAGAAAAGCATAAATTTCAAATTCCTTAGACCTTTTTTAGTTTATACGGAGTATTTAAAGATGTCGTAATAATACGAATGAAACAGTTTAATATTTTTCATAATTCAATAATGCTCTATAAATATAAACATATTTTTCACTTTGAAATTCTATATAAATTGAATTGTATGTTGACGGCACAGCAACTGTTTACAAAGATCTTAGAAGTTACTAATATATTTCAATTTTAACTTTGCATTTATAATGACCTGCTTTTAACTTGCGAACTTTCCTTTTTAATTAAGATTGAAGCAAACCTTTTAAACCTCTATGGCGTGCCATTGAAGTTTTATAACAAAATCTTTTCTTCTAATAATAAAATCAAAATTCCGAAGTGCTTCACAACCTTTTCGTCTCATCTGACATATAACAGCTGAAACATGTAACCTCACGCCTCACCAGGTATGTAACAGCTAACATTGTAACCCTCCGTCTCCATATAATCAATTCCGATATCAATCAAAGATCTCCTAAAAGATTTTCCAAATCAAAAAATTAACCAAATTGATCACACAAATCACCCCAATCGTTGCATTTGACCCAAACCATGACCACCTCCTCTTCATCATCTCCATATTTATTCTCTAATCAAACCATTTACACTTAACACTAACATGAAACAAACATTACAATAGCATTTTTGGTGTTTACTTCATCTTCCTCAAATTTCTCAATTCCGTTAAACTCAGTAACTAAATTCCGTGATAAACATACACATTTTTTTTGGTTTTTCTCTCTCCTCTTAGCGAACCTCCCGCCTCCTGTCTCAATCTTTTTCTCTCTCTAAAAAATTTGGGGTTTTTTGCAGTTTCTCTCTCCTCAAACCTCCATTAAACCCCGCCAAATTAAAACCTCCATTGAAGGAGGAGGAGAAGAGTGAGAGAAATGGGTGCTCTTGCTCTTCCTTCGCCTTGGATTCCTGAAGATGACCTTATGCTTAAGAATGCAATCGAGGTACCACTTTTTTCAAATTTCCCTTTTTTTTGTTATTGTTGAAGTTGAAATTTTACTTTATGTTTGTTGAATTTGATTGTTTACTTTTTGGGAATTTGATGAATTTTCAGTTTTTGGGTCTTTTCATTTTTTTGTAATTGAGGGTTTAATGCAATTTTTTTTTTTAATTTGTATGATTTTGGTTTTTGGGGGGTGTGATTGGAATTATGATTCTTGATTTATTGTTCGTTATTTGGGTAATTTGAGTTTCGAATTGATTGTCGTTTCTAATTGATTTGAGTTTATGATTCTAATTTTTGGTGGTGATCATAAAGATTTGATTTTGGGTGGAAAATTAGGGTTTTCAGAGTTGTAATTAGGGTTTAGGGTTTAAGGTTTAAGTTAAATGTGTAATTAGTGATTAAGAATGAATTGTTGGGGTTTGTTTGCGTAATTACGACTTGTTATGATTTTGTTTTTACCGATTATGTGAATGTTGAGTGTTTTGCATTTTTTAGGCTGGTGCTTCCTTGGAATCACTAGCGAAGGGTGCTGTGCAATTTTCGCGGAGATTCACTATTAAGGAATTGCAAGATAGGTGGCTTGCTCTTCTTTATGATCCTATTATATCGTCGAGAGCTGCTGAACAAATGGTGGAGTTAGAACGTTCTGCATCGAATCTTGCTTCGAAATCTAACAGAGCTGATAATTCGAAAGGAGCTAAAAATGCCCATGGGAAGAGGAGGGCTGAAAGTGTACGTAGATGTTATTATGCTATGAGGAAAAGAATATGCAATGAGCCTCATAACCAGGGTGATTTGGCTTTTCTCGTTGGAACTAGTGATAATTGTTTTGTGAATGGGGCTGAAGCTCCAGTCCCAGATGACATGCTTGGAGATCCAATGGCTGGCCATTTTGGGCTGGGGGAATATGAACATGTCGATTTTGATGAGTTGCGTAATGAATTTCCTCAAGTCACGAGAGGTGGTGCTACATCTTGTGGGGTTAGTGAATTTCCCATTCAGCAGCATAATACATTTGAAGATCATATGGAGCATAACACTTTGCTACTGCATAATGTGTCTTCCAAAGAACTTCCCGCTCATAATATGTTTGAAGGAAACGATATTCAAGTAAATCCTGATTGTAATAATAAAGACATCATGTGTTCTGGTTTTGAAGGAAACACAACCTTCAATCAATCTATACCTGAGAGTGAAGCTCAATATCATTTACAGTACACATCTCCACCCCCTGCAATGCCTGATTGGAAACCACTTGATGGCATGTCAGTGCCAGAAATGCCTGATGATATAAGCATTAGGGGAAAAAATATACATATAGGAGATCCTTTTGCTAATGATGATGCTGGAGGAACATCTGAGTATGGTGTTATGCACACAGATCCCGATTTGACTCATATACCAGGTGATGACTTGGAAAATCCGGGAGGTTGCACTTTTCCCAACTTTGAATTCACAAGTGAAGAGGAGATGCATATCTTTGATGGAGAGAATCTTGATGTGTTAAATCTACTCTTGTTAGACTCTCCTAATGATGTTAATGAAGATGACAGATTGCCCAATGTGTTTGAAACGAAAGGGCCATCTGCTACAGACGTATATATTGATATCCCGAGTAATACAGGTTCATTTGGAAAAAATGATGTTGATTCTCACATGGGTGACAGTAATCGTCAAAATAGTTCAGACACTCAAATGCCTACATCAACTGCATATGTCAACTCTGAGTTCCCGGAATATTGTAATGGTGTTATATGCTGCCTATTAAACACTGAGGATCCTGAAATTCCATGTAACGATCATATTGTTTTTCCTAGTAAGCCACGGGCAGCATCTGCCAGTAGAAGAAATCAGAGTGAGGCTAATAACCTATCATTACATGGTAAGGATAACACAGGCACTCAATCTAGTGGAAAAGGTCTAAGCACAATGAAGAGGGAACAGAAACGGTTTGGCGAATCACGTCAAGCTTCTCAGACACGAGGTCCAGATGTGGGACTTAATCGTGCTGTTAACGAGCCTGGGGTTAAATTTGAGACATCTAGGCCTGAAACATTTAATGGCCCCAGGGGTTCTAGTGGTGGCCCTGGAGCTCCATGTCAAAGTACTCAGGGAGTAAAGAAAGAACCTTTAGAACTTCCACTGTCTAGACAGCCTGGCTGCAGTGTTGCTGAGAAATCAAGTCATCTCTCAGATGTGGGCCATATACACACTGCTGTTGGAGGAACTAGTCAGGATGGTCAGACATCACTGGCCCTTAAAAATCAGGAATCACACACACTGGGATCTGCGGACAGTATGGCTGCAGAACCTGGTGTAGATCCATTATTATCTGACCCTGAAGAGCAATTTTCTGAGAGTGATACTGACATTCCTTATTTTTCTGATGTTGAAGCAATGGTACTATTCAAATTCTGTTAGCACTGTATGGTATTGCTGTAAAGTTTTATTTTTCCCCATCATTTCCTCTAATTAATTGCTTTTTTGTGCCAGATACTTGATATGGACTTGGGCCCAGAAGATCAGGATTTTTTCTGCAGTAAAGAAGGTACAATGAATTAGTTTGGACCTTCTGTTTCTGCCAATGTTTTGTTTACATTCCTCCCCTTAATATTTAATTTTTATTGCCAGCACTAGTCTTTAGTTGAAAGTTCATCTATAATGGTTGGCACTTAATTATCTGTTCTATAGGTCAGTTGTTTGTCTCCAATACCATGCACTATTTTTTTTATCTATTTTTTATAATTTTTTTTGCCACAATTTAGATTGTTGTTATAACGTGATGATCTGTTTATTTCTGAGGACATTGTTAAAACATTTCCTTTTTAGGGCAGTCTTTTCATCCTTTGACGTCACCTATATTTGAGTACTATTGACCTAAATCCGGCCTTTTGTGGTCCTCCCTTGGCCTTGTCTGTCTTTGGGTTGCAATTATAGAGCATTTAACTAAACCAATAGATGCATACTTTGTTTCGAGGCATTTCAGCTTTCTGGGCAATCAGTATCATACACATGATTTTTTTGATAAGAGATCTACTGATGTCACATTTGCAATGTAACTGCCTTTGCACCTGAAAATTTAATATCACTGTTACTGCTTGAAATATGTGAGGAAATACCTTTTCCCCTTACCATGCCATTGCCATCTATACTCTTTATATTACATCTAAGTTTATATAATTATTAATTTAATTTCTGTCAAAAGTAGTTTTTGTATTTATTTGTTTTATTGATTCTGTTTATTTTCAGTTGCAAAATATCAGCACGAGGATGTGAAGAGGGCGATCATAAGGTTGGAGCAAAATGCACATTCATATATGCAGAGAGCCATATCATCACATGGCGCAATTGCAATATTATATGGTCGGCACTCAAAGCATTACATTAAGAAACCTGAGGTACTTTGTTTGGCTTCTGTTTCTCATCCTTTTTGCTACATCCTAGTTGACAATTGTCATCTTTTTTGCTGTGTCTACTTGACTTGTGACCCTCATACCTTGCTTGAATTGTAGGTCTTGCTTGGGAGAGGAACAGAGGATGTTACGGTTGACATTGACTTGGGCAGAGAAGGGCGTGCAAATAAGATATCAAGGCGGCAGGTGAGATATCCTGTAAACTCATGTTATAGAAGATAGTTATCCTTGCGGCAATATGTTGTATATCAACCATGGTTTTTTTTTTTTTTTTTTTTAATTTTTTTATTTTCCACTTTTTTCTTTTGAGCTGATTTCATATTTTTTCATTTGTTGTTATCGATATGCTTCTGTCTATACTACCAATGTTAAATCTAGTTGCTTCTAACTTAATCTGTTAGTGTTGAAGAGGTTTAGTAGTCTATTTATTCAAGCTTTGGTCTCCTCCATAGATTTTCTTTTCTGAATGGTTGCTGTACCTTGGGCTTTGAAGTCCTCTGTTTTCTTCTTTGGGTTGGAGGGGTGTGGGTGCGAGGAAGCTCGTGTGCTGCTATAGAGTATAGATTTGTAGCTTGTCGGCCTTGTCCACAATGCACCATTCCCTCTTAATTCCTTTTAAGTTATGATAACTGAATAGATTTATGCCGAGGAAGGTATATGAGGAGTGCAAACTAAATGGAATAGGCTAAATTTCATGATCAAAGCCCGTAAATCCACCACCTTCTGAACTGTTATGGCTCATTCTGAAACTTTTGCCAATTCTTGAATTTTTGGTGTTTTTGTTCACATTGGGAAATTTTGCTTAGGCATCGTTTCTCTTTCTTATGCTCTTTCACATATTCATCTCTTTAACTTGAGGACTAATGATGTGATTGTTGATTTGTTTATGACCCAGGCAATTATAAAGATGGACAAAGATGGAGCTTTTAATGTAAAGAATACTGGAAAATGTTCAATCTATGTAAATAGCAAGGAAGTCTTCCCAGGGCAAAGTCTTGGTCTGCACTCAAATTGCTTGATTGAGGTATTTAACTAAGCATTATTTTAAATGTGCGCTTGATTCTTTTCCTTATATCTGTAATGTGACCCATGTCTGCAGATAGCAGATTTGCTTCCAATCCTCCATGCCTTTTATAATGAGCTTTTGAGTTTCCTTTCTTTCCCTCCACCCACACCCCTTTTTTTTTTTTTTTTTTTTTTTTTTTTTGAGGGGTGTGGGATCATATTATGCGAGGAAAGGTTATCAATTGGAGACATTCTCATTTTCATACTTCTTAAACCTGTTGGGCATTGTTTGATACCTAATTTAATTGAATACTCCTAAATGGTAGCTGATTTCTACCCTATTAAACAAACCCAATCTTTTCCGAAAATGGTAGCTGATTAGGGACTAGAATCAACCCAACTTAGCTTGATTTCATCCTTACTCGAATTGCCTTGATTCGACAGACCAAAATCGATTATGACCTGAATTTAGGTGACCCAAATTAAAACATTATCCAACCCCAAATTAAATTTCAGCTACTGTTTAAATGTAAATA
Organism: Chenopodium album; assembly: GCF_948465745.1. Taxonomy (NCBI): domain Eukaryota; kingdom Viridiplantae; phylum Streptophyta; class Magnoliopsida; order Caryophyllales; family Amaranthaceae; genus Chenopodium; species Chenopodium album. The sequence goes on from NC_137858.1 coordinate 7,528,555, forward strand.
TTGCAATGTATAAAATTAGGTTCATTATGAAATATGAATAAGTAGTAACCTATATTTTATAGCATAGAAGCACACGAATGTAATACATAAAATCTGCAAAAGCATTGGATTATGTAACTATTTAGGTTTTTTTTCAATGGTTATTCCAACTTAAAATACATCTGCAAAAAAACTGTTGTCTTATAAAGTACTTGATATTTGTAATCTGATGTCTTATAGTACTTGATATTTGTAAGACATTTTGAATTATGATCCGTATCAAGTTGTTTTCTGGGTGGTACTCAGACAGGCCCTAGGTACTATGCAAAGTCACTTCTATCTTCTGAGACGTAAAATAGACCACCCTATGTACGTTGCACTAGCAACATAGTTTCTCTTAGTAATTTTCTGTTCTGGTTCTGCTATTAACATTGAGTAATTTGCCCACTGACTGATTTGTTAGTGGGTGATGATGTGTATTTTCAAGATAATTGTGTCACACCATAATTAAATATGGCCACTGACTGGTATTGTTTTGAGATAGTTGGCCTCCCTCTCTGTTTTATTGTTTTTGTTTCATTATTTGTTCATTTTAACAATGCATTGTACAAGATGGTTACAAAATGCAAGCTTAACATGCGTTTTGGATTTATCTGCAGATTAGGGGAATGCCATTCATATTTGAGACAAGCCAGACTCGCGTAAAGCAATATTTGGATAATGCTGCACGGAAACTTGAGGACAAGAAGGTGAATATCTAAAGAGTTTGATGACCACTGGAGGTGCTTGTTTTACTGCACTTTCTTGGTTTATTTTTTTTTACTTTAGCCTCTTAGGTCTTTGTATCTACCCTGCTGACTGCGTAGAAAATTAGGTGATGTTTAGAAGTAGGCCTGTAAATTGTATGCTTAACTTGAAATAGTAGGATAACTATCAAAAGTCATTGTCTTCACTCAAATCCTCCATTTTTTGATACTGCTGCCCCACTTTCAAAGTAAAATTAGATTTATTGAATCACAATGGATTATCCTTCTTTGTATCTATAAACCAGAAGGCTAAAGAGCATGATGTTGTGGTCTCGTTGTATTTGAACTCTATGGAAGTATGGATATAGTCTTGGTTCACTGTGATGTACCCTGTAGTTAACACTATGAAGCTCTTTGTAGCATGGCATGATGCTCACTCAGATAGTCTAGTAGTAGAGATATTGTGGGGAGAAGATCGAGCACACGTATTATCTTAATGAACTTATGCATACCAAACGTGACAAGTAAAGCTGTTGAGGTGATCAAACATTGTGAATTATCAGGGTTAGGGATGCTAATCGAGCGAGTCGATCACGAGCAGAGGGTTGCTCGACTCGTGCTCGTTAATTTTCGAGTCGAGCCGAGTTGATCACGAGCTGCTCGTTTAAAGGTTTACGTCTCTTGAAATTCAAATATTTGTGAATGATATTTTCTTCTATTTATATAAATTTTTTCTACTTAAGCTTATTATTTTAAATTTATTAAGTGTCAAGTTTAATTTTTGTTTTTAAAAACGAAATAATAGAAAAATATTGAATTTTTTGTACATTTATTGAGTTTCGAGTTGATTCAAGCGAGCACGAGCAAGTTCGAGTAGAGTTTTGACCGAGCATTGACCGAGTCGAGTTTGAGCTGCTCGCGAGTTGCCCTGCTCAATTAGCACCCCTAATCAGGGTAAATGTTAAACCTTAACTTGAAAATATTGGTCTGAGCCTCTGAGGACACTGAAATGCAAATCTACCGTATGGGTCGATGGGTTGACGAACAAGCGTAAGCTACTCATTTTTTTAGCAGAAATCCTTGACTTATGAATTTAATCCCAAACTCGATCTCATGATAAAATGAAACCTATTACTCCGTATCTTTTTCTAGCAAAGTCTAACACAAATTATAGGTAGTTTAAGGAAAATAATATACGTAGTTTTTAGCTAATATAAAGAGTTAAAAATGTAAAAATAAAAATAAAAAAATAAAAATAAAAATGAAAGTACGTAGTATAACATTAATTATATTAGTTTGCCTGTGATTTTACTCCATATCAAATTAGGTAATATATTAAGGGTAATCGTAAATGTAGCCCTTAGGGGTAAAAATAAGCATTTAAATATTTAATATACAATATTTTTTAATTTGTTATTAATTTAGAAATGCATGATAAAATCACGAATTAGTATAATTAATTTACATTTTCATTTTTTGTTAACTCCTTATATGTAGACTTAAGGGTTATGTATAGCATTTTTCAATATAATTGCTTATTTGTAGTCCTTAAGGATATATATCATCACCCATAAGTTAAATATTGAAGTATATTAGTACTATTATGACAAAGTATTCATTAATAGCATTCATTAAAATACTTTACCATATAATTGTACGTTAACGGTTAACTAACAATTAAACAAATAGATTAACTCAAATTAAACCCCAAAATAAGAATCATAACCTGAGCCTTAAATCTTAACCCAACAGTTACTGACAAATGTAGTAAAGGAATTTAATCACACTTTTTTGGGTTAGTAAAACCTTATAAATGTCAATGCATCAGATCTATAAACAACTTTTAAAGTTCTCAATCCCTATGTTTTACCTGCACACAATAGTCAGTTCCATAAATATTTTTAATTTCCCAACTTGACTTTATTATTTCATAATAATTGAACTATAATTATGCTGTATTTCCTACTGCCTACACTACCGACCACTGCAAGTTTAACTTTTACTTCCTCCGTTTTCTTTTACTTGCAAGTTGCAACACAATGTTTAGACATGAACTTTTAAGAGGTGATTTGTGAAGATAAACAAGTGATTTTATTAATACTATAATTTTAGCACTGTGAATAGGGAAGGGTTAGGTACCATGTGTATAAATTATTTTGATTAATATGCCCGTTTACATTGTATAACCTTGACCTCAAAGTGTATGCCACAAGGCTGCTTTACAAGTATAAAAAGAACAGAGAAAATTTTATTTTTAATCAAGATCTTATTTCTATTCTTATTTAATCTTTTGTCAGATTAATTTGTACGGCTCAACTACTTGATCTTCCTTTACTTTTTCAAGTAGTACAATTAGTACTGCTGTTTTTATTCACTTCAACAGTGAGATACCAAAAAATAAAAACACCTTCTGAAACAGAAAAAATGAAGCTACTGCATCATTTTCTGATTAGTGTAAATTTCTGTCTGTTCTGTTTGGTTGTGGTTGATGCAAGAACACATCCAGGAGATATAGAGGTGTTGAAGGATCTGAAGAGATTAATCGACTCGAAATCGATAACACCAGGATCATGTCTTAGTTCCTGGGATTTTTCTGTTGATCCCTGTGATCATGTATTCAGTGCATATTTCACCTGTGGTATCAGGTGTGACTTCAGTCTTGCAGGACTAAGTCGAGTCACCGAGGTTGCCCTCGATGGGGCGGGTTACTCGGGTTCAATCACTAACATTACATGGTTACTCCCATATCTCAACACACTAGACCTCTCAGGCAACACTCTATCAGGCTCACTGCCTGAATCCCTTTCCAACCTGATTCACCTTCGACGACTTAGTCTGTCTAAGAACGCATTTTCTAACTCCATTCCAACCTCTATTGGCTCCTTACCTTACCTAGAAGAGCTCTATCTAGATGAAAATCAACTTAGCGGATCAATCCCGCCGAGTTTAAACAAACTAAGTCACCTTACAGACTTAGCAGTACAACAAAATCAGCTTTCTGGTGAATTCCCATTTTTAGGTTCTTTGAAAAATTTATGCAACTTTGATGCAAGTGATAATAACATCTCTTCTTTTGCAACAACTAATCCACTTTCTCTTCCTATTTCCCTCATTTCTTTTTCAATGAGAAACAACAGTTTAAGAGGAGAAATGCCTAGAAATTTCTTCCATATGCAACAACTCGAAGTCTTAGATCTTAGTTACAATGAGTTAAGTGGTACAATTACAGGGGAAGTTTTTGATCTTCCATCACTTCAGCAACTCAATCTGTCTCATAATCAGTTCTCAGCCGTCAATTCGCCGAATGGTAAAGGGAAAAAAAGAGGAAATGTGTTGGCTGTTGATCTCAGCTACAATAAGATTAATGGGTTGTTGCCAAAATTTTTGGCTGAGTTGCCAAATTTATCAGCATTGTCATTGGAGCATAACATGTTTACTGGGATGATACCCCCAGTTTATGCCCTCAGGGTTGCAACAGCGTCGTTTCAACGTCTTTTGCTCGACGGGAACTACTTATTCGGGCCGATACCAGACCCGTTAAAGAGGTTGGAGCCGGGTTCGGCGACAGTGAGCTTGGTGGATAACTGCTTTTATACTTGCCCTGTTACATTGTTCTTTTGTCAAGGTGGTGAGCAGAAAACACTGATTCAGTGCAAAAGTTTAAGGCATAGGATTCCTTAGGAGTTTGGTTTGGTAAATCATTTGGCATAGTTGAGATGTGCATAATATATGCATGATCTAAGTAATCCTTTTAAAAAGAAAAATGGGTAAGGCTTTTTAGAGGACACACAAGAAAACTAATTAGAAGCAAAAAAAAAAAAAAAAAAAAAAAAAAAAAAAAAAAAAAAAAAAAAAGCATATTGTATTATGCTATTTAGGTTCTTTGATACATTTGCTCCCTATAAAAATGTGGAGTTTTAAAATTGTGATTTCTGTTAATGTTATGAAGGATTTACAATTTTGTTGTGTTTGTTTTTGGGCTTGTGACCACAAGATCTTTGTTTTGTACTGTTAACAGTACTGTTTTTGGTACAAACAGTGTTTTTTCTAATGAACAAGAAAACTCATGCTAAGTATCAAGGATTTTATCATTTCAAACTCTTAAACCTATCATCAAAATAGTTCCACCACAAAATCTTAAAATTTAATAGTGTTAACATTGCTTCATACTATAAGTATAACAATAAGCAGGTGCAATACTCCCATAAGTGTCAGTTGGTTGTTGCTCTTGTCAACACAGCTTGAAAGCAGGACAATTTGAAAGGGCATTCTAACTGCCGTATGTTCTACTGCGCTTTCGACTTGGTGATAATTCTTCATTGGATCCCCTAACAGCAATCACCACCTTTCCATGCTCGCCGAACACAGCTCATTCCATCCAAGGGCTCCAATTGCAGTCATCAGAGTTTTCCTATTGTTGCAGCTCCTTTTCCTTACCTAACACAATCTTGTTTTAATGTATATGAATTTCAAGAAGTGAAGAGCCATTAAATGACCAACAGCACGGAAACAAAAAATATCTGAGTCGGGTAAAAAGAAAAGAATGGGCTGCCTAAACATACATCTACAAAAAGAATGATTGACAAAATTGTAAAGATACAATGAATTGTCAAAACAGAAGATATGAACAAATAGGTAGTTTCAAGTTTTGTGGTCCTTAAGTACACCATGTTTAACCCCCTAGCAAAAATTGGGGGTCTTAGAAGTTACGTAAATAATGTGACTACATCTTTCCTGTATCCTCTTACAATTAAAAGCCTCGGAATGTTTTCCACCAAAAGATCCAAGTATTCCATATAAAATATAGATGGGTGATGAAGAGGTGGTGGCGGTAAGCTAACAAGTACCACAGCGGCCATTCTTGAGTATCTTAGCATCGTTGAATTCAACTTCAAGGTAGTGTAAAGAAACTTCTCCACCTGTTGCTCATTCACAACTACAGGTTTACCATCAGCCATCAAAGGAGTGCCGTTCCTCTCAGCTGTTTCTTTCATCTTTGACATGTAATCAGCAACTCGACGTTGTGCAGCTGTAAATGCTTCGATTGACTCATCCTGTGCGGATCCACCATCTACTTGTACATCCCATGTTTTTATTGTAATAACAATTACTTCTGCCTGCATACGGAGATCATAAAGAAACTTCTTTACATCTCCTTTGAGGCCTTCAGCATCAGTTTCCTCCTCTGCTATGCAAAAGACTTGAATCTTGCAATTCTCAAAGCTCTCCTTTGTCAAGAGAAGCTGGGAGAGAAGAAGCATGAGACCTCCATCCCGTACAATCCAATATAGATCGATTGTGCCAAACTGCCGTTGAAACACATTGGGCCATTCCTCAAGACCCTTGACAATGACAACTGCCTTGTTTGCTACAATGCAATCGTTGATTATTCCAACAAAGGTGGATGGAATTTCAATTAGGTTTTCACGACGCCAAATTTCAGGGTACCGCATTACCACAATGTTAGGTTTGAGATTTCCAAGGCCCATGGTTTGGACTATGCCACGGAAGCCAGCAGACATGTCAGGAGCGACCACTACTTCTGCAACACCCTCACACTGCTTGTATTCAATGTACGTACTCAACTGCTGGCATGCAATCTTAGCATCTTCAGCACATTCAAGATAGTCCCCATCAAGGATAGAGACAAAGATTGACATTCCACGACCTTTCTTTTTCACACAATTTGCAAAATCTGCAAGTTTGGGGTGACATGGTACATTCTCTGGTAGCTTGCCCCAAGGCCGGCAGAAGATCAATGGAATAGGATACCAGTTCTTTGCATGCACCTGATTTGCTGATATAGCAATAAAGTTAGGCACATGGTACAAATAGATTTTATTTTTTTTGGCAACGGCACAAATAGATAAATTAAATGAAATTAAAAAGGTATAAATAAAGTCCACTTCTTAACAAAACCAATTGCACGATCTTACATTGATCTAAATTGGTCTAGATATAAAGAAGTAATTCACAGATTTGTAAACAATCATATTGAGATTATGATCCTCAACTGTAACCATCATACTACAAAGTCAAGCACCATAGCTAGTGGACAATTCTGACTGTCAGCAGGTTTGAACAAAACCAAAAGCATCAATGCTGCCTATGATGATATGATCTAAAAACAAGTGTTGGGTGATTGTAAATTAAGTTTCAAACAGCTAACTGGTACTAAAAACATTCTACAGCACTATATATGCTCAGCCTGTGATCAATGTCCAAATTTTGTACAAATTTTACCAATCCACAAACATAGATCTCTGACAAGAAAATGATAGCATTAGCAACAAAAAGTAGAATCCTTAAATCAATACCTCCAAGAGAACGAAGACTTCTAAGTGCAAGTTGAAAATAAGCACTCTTGAAACCATCACCCCAGTCTCCTGCTTTTCCTTTGATGCACACATATTTGTATATAAGGCATGCAAGGGCAAGAGATACAATCGTGAATGACCACGAGATCAAGAACATGATCACTGCAATACAAACCCTGAAGTGAATCAAATTTTTCCAAAATAAAATCAACCCAGATTGCCACACAAATTCATTAGTTTGGAACAGCAAGAAGCCTTAAATGAATCAGTTAACAGAGAAGACAACATTGCAAAAACCATGTCAGTGTCTATGCAATCTAACAAGATGAGTCTTGTTTGGTGCATATGCACACCATTAGTTTAAAGTAGCCAGTACAGGACTGCATAGATACCGGCACAAGTGCCCAACTGCCCAAGCTCTCAGCATAAAATATTCAGGGTAACACCATTCAGTTTAGTTAGCTCCTCTCACTTCCACTTCTATTCCCTTTCCTTCCTCTTATAATGCTCCAAACCCCTCTTCGAAAGTTCTAATGAGATGGAACTTTATTTGTTCACTTTTGTCCCTCATCTTTTACCAAATATATATCTCTCTCAAATCCATAAGATGTAGGATATTCTATGGTGGCAACTACAGCACCCCAAAGCATGTTTTCATACAGCCTAGATGCCTTCTAAATTAGAGATGTACAAGTTCCCAATCATCAACCTTTTCAGAGTAACAATTACCAAAAGATGCCAGATCACGAGTAAATTTAATAATAATTTTTAGAATAACCATACCTATACAAATAGTTGCTCCAAAAAGTGAGAGGCTCCAATGATGAAATTTCCAACGCGGACGCCAGCTGGGAGCATCAAGAAGGTCCAGAAGGAAGCAGGACAAGTTCACACCCGCATAGCACAGCAGGTAAAACATAGTGATTGTGGGAGAAATAAGATCCAGATTCCCAATCACAACACACCCAAGACAAATGAAGGCAGTAAAGAGGGTAGCAATATAAGGCTCACCCCCATCAACTACTTTGAAGTAATTAAGAACAGGTAAAATATCATCATTTGCAATTGCGGCCAACAAGCGTGGAGCACCAGTCAAACTCTGAAGGGCAGCCCCCAGAGTTGACAAAATAATTCCCACATAAATTATTACTGGAAAAGGCCAAGCAACTGTTGCTGTAAGTAACCTGCATAAAAGCAGATGTGCAACAAAGCAGAGAAAGATGTCAACACCCTATAACTGAGTAAACAGATATGCAACAAAGAAATAAAGATGACAAAACCCTTTTACAGAGTAAGCTTCAATAATCCTTTAACACTGGGATTATAAACATCCATATGTATTATGTACCAGTGGAAATATATGAAATAAAATAAAATATGATTCTTTTGTGAATGTTTCTAGCTCTTAGACAAAAGGCAACTAGAATTCGTATGCATCTTAATCCCTCCACAAGAAGTCATGTAAAGTTGACATCAATCTCCTCGCAATACCTATATTATAGTTGTCTGCATACAGGATATATATTTTAGTCATTCCTTAAATTTGATTTTCTGTCCTAAATCCTAATACTACTGCTCGAAGGTGCTTTTCATCAATCAATTATATTACCTAATTTCACAATAAAGCAATAAAATCTATAAGGATAAATCCATAATCATTTCACAGCAAGGCTCCTCTGTGGCTCCTACTTCCTAGGTGAAAAAATAATACATGAAATCAATAAGATAAAGAAAGTAGGTGAGTGTACAGCACATGTTCACAAAAAGAAGCAGAGTTTTATTTGACACATATGAACTTCCAAAATTGCCTAATTCAACCCTATGGCTGGTTCAGATAATGAAAAAGAGCAAAAGCCAAAGTTCAAAATCACACACCTGTCTGTCAGAAGCTTTTCCCTAGTTGCAAAAGCACCAAATACTAAAACTGAGATTAGATAGAGACCAGTGGTTGTGAGTTGTGAAGCCAATGTTCCAACAGGGATTGAATGCTGTGTATCTTTCAGTGAGGCAGAGCGATTTGAACCAGCCATGATACCGGTTACAGCAGGAAAGAAAAGGCCAACCAATGCACTGCATAGTCAGAGTGTATAGTGAAAAACAAATTATACAGCAGTTCACAAATTAACAAAATTCTCTAAACTAGAATGGGTAAAGGAGAACAAGGGAGCAGTTAATGATGACATAACATGCAAAGCAGAAAAGTACCAATTTTTAAAGAGGCAGAGTTTGCTAAAAAAATTTTGTGCCTTAAACAGCAAGAGTGCTAAACATAAGGTATGTATGGGATGAACTAGGTTCATCATAGTTATATGAAAGATTCTCTTGTAGCCAGAAGGAACAGAAAAGCTCTAGAAGCCAAAGTGTGAAAGACAGTTCTGTTGGCAATTTGGTGGTGCACTCTGAGAAAATTCCCCTTCTAAAAGTTTCAATTTCAAACTATCAAGGCATTTGTATAGCTGGAATCAAGTATTTCTTCATATCATTAGTTGACTCTTCTTGGTATTTAAAATAAATTGTATCATGATAACCTGAAGGCAAGGGATTTGTTAACCTTAGCCCTTCTTTTGTATATGGGATTGAACCATTAATAAATCTAACCTAAAATAAACCTTCCAATAATCCCCTAACTTCTTGACCCTGATACTAAATCTTACACCCTTTCTCCTAGAATGGCATGTGATGAAAAGAGAACAACATTGAGGGTAGATGGGTCAATTTCTTAGGGTGGCTAGTAAAGGAAGATGGTGGGTCTAATAATGAGGATACATTGGGGATTAAACCAATTTCATGAGGGTAAATTGGGGAGAGAAATCTGTCAAACATGGCAAAGAATCCAAAAGGAAACATCTTTCTGAAACACCCAAAATAAATGATGAAAAAAACTTTTAAGAACGGAGGGAGTACTACTTGTAAATATTTGTTGCCTTTACGGGAATTATATAAATAAATACTTCCATAAATAGTAGAATTACATATCTGGAAACTCTACAAGTATATAATTAATTAATTATACATGATTGTAAGATTAGTATCAACTTATCAATAAAACTATTGCGACTAAAATTTTAAGATTCCATATGATTCAATATAGTTATAGGAGAGGGAGGTAGGGGGTAAATTTGATTGTAAGATTGGTCAAAGTTGGCTGACTACTTCTTCCAACATAGATCTTCTCATTACCAGAAATTTCCTACTATACCAATGATAACTTTAATTTCTGATTTTTTTCTATAATGAATTTTATTTGATTTACAATAAAGCCTTAATAAAAACAAATACAAACAAATCACCTTCAATCAATAGTACATCCATCCATCAAAAAGCAGTAGCTAACTAACATAGGAATTGTACGGCTTCTCTTTTTTTACAGTTAAGCATACACAATTTTCCATTGAAATAAACTTTAGGCAATGGAACAACAAATACCTGATGAGCTAAGAAGTAACAAGCTAGCTCTGTGCAAAACTCACACACTTAACTACACAGCAACATCACTATAGATTCTGCTTAAAGCTTATTACCTTTAACCACTCAAATCAAGTTGAATGACGGTTGAAAATACACTTACTAAGCTATAAAATAATCTTTCTACAGTTCCAGTATGGGAAACTAAAACAATTGCGATTCTGCATTATTTGCCTTGATTTTTAAGAACTTGAACCACAAGTTTTCCTATAATGACCGTACACAAAACATGCTCATTACATGGAAAGTTCCACATGGGGCGTCAGTAAGCAACAATAATCACCTTTTTAAGTTAAAACACAGTCCAAAGGCTCCTTTGGAATCACATGTGAACCATATCGACCAAAATTTATATACATCATACAATGTTAGGTTAAAGTATTTACCATGTGAATACAAACAAGAATGCAAAAGAAACAAGAAAAAAGAATCATAAAACATACTTGAAATTCCAGTAGGTCGATCCAAGAGGATCAGGTATGCCAGCTTCATTAGTCATTTGGTAAGCAGAACTCCAGTTGTCTTTGAATGTTGTTAAACTCATGCCAGTTATTCCCTCTGTGTAAAGCAATTTAAGGGCCCAATTCGCCAAGCAAAGAAAAACAAAAGGAAGCTCCGTAAGCTAAGTAATTCTTCAATGTTGCAAAGACATCCAAATGTCCATGCACCCGCACTGCATATAAGTGCAAACATATAGACAATTCACACAGACTGCATCTTTTAGACAACAAACATGCATATGTAAACATATTATTTCCAGATGCAAAAGTTTCAACAATCACTGAAGCAAGCTTTTATGCATTGCAGTTTGCAAGGTTACGAATCAGTACACAAGCAGGTGCGTAAATCGACTCAATACAACCATCAAAAAAAAAATCACATCTTGGAAATCTAATAATAGAGTATTGCTAGATCTAATTGCAGAATTGGTGTCACACTACTAATATAGTTTAATTATCTTGATTCAGCCTAACAGAGCGAGAATATTTAATTTGCAAACACGCGAAGAATGTAAAAGCACACGCACCAACAGGCTTGTCTTTTCCAGATGCAAATATTCCAACAAATATGCAGAAAATTGAGAGCAAAACTGGAATGAGGAAAGCAGGTGCAACTCGGTTGATCATCTTCACACCACCAAATACTATAAAACAAAGGATTATGGTCACAACAATCCCATAAATTTGTAGATCATGAACACTTGGTTGATGTATGGGGCTGACTGTTGTTCCATTCACCTTTGTAATGGTCTCTGCACAAAAAAACCACAGGAGAAATATCTAATTCAGGGAAAAAGATATTGCAGAAAAAAAAATGGCAAGGACACTCGAACAGTAGACGCGATAGGTAATACTTTGTCTAAAGATTGAACATGAATGCTGGCACAAAGATGTAAATTGCCATAATGATGCCAATTCGTTTCTATTGCACACCCCTTAATTTTCTCCATCTAAGATTGGGGAGATTGAGGGAAGGTGAGGTGAGTTTTTTTTGTTTTTTTTTTTTTTTTACATATATACATTTTATGCTTATATGCTTTCATGTTAGATATTATCAAAGATTTATACCATGCATGCATCTCTAGTAAAATCTCCAGCTTGTTGCTATAAAATAGAGATATTAGGGGTTAAATTATACAATATGTAACACTTTTATCAAGTCAAGTTTGTGTCAAAGCCTCGAAGGTTGCAGACAACCAAAATTTGTGCTATTTGAGGCAATTTTCCCTGACCACAAACAAAGCATTAAAATGACCAGCTAATAAAGTTATTTATGGATGCAAACTACTGAAAGTCAGGTCCAGGCTATCTAAAGCCCCAAAACATCCCACCACGAAATCCCCAGGAGCACACAAACTTTAATCCTGGCTCAAAGTCTACCTCCCCATGATTCCAACATCAGGTCTTCTAGAAATCCAGAATAACCCACATAAAGACAAACATATCAAGCACAGTCATGTAAGGTACGTTCACCTCTTAATATTTCCACAGTAATATCTCATCTCCTGTTTAGTACCTGTAAAAATACCAGCACTTGGCACAGCACTAAGGAATGTTTCAACAGCTCCCAATACGTAACTGGGGACAAAACAGAGAAACATATAAAATAAGTCAGAATAAACAATGCTTGCAAGTCATATTAGGTATCACTAGTTCACAAACCCCCCCACCCCCAAAAAAAGTAAAAAAAATAAAGATCTAAGGTAAGCACTCACAGAGATGCAGCGACTGCAGTTCCTAGAAAAAAACAAAGTCCAATGCTGACACCAACTTCTGGACCAAGAGCACGACCAATGAGATAATATGGCCCCCCACCCTGTAATGCACAAATACAAATTTATTTCATTTCATACTAGACAAATATATGTATTGATTTCACACTATAAGATAATGATTCCCTAAAATACATGCAATTATTCACATATACAAACTAATACAAGTACATACCTCAATAATTGCATGAAAGCTAATAAACATCAAGAGATCTTATTACCAAATTGATTTCGGACAAAAGGGAAAAATACAGATTGCATATTATATATAATATAATGTATAAAATAAACTATTGCTCACACCAAATTCAGACCCAGGAAACTGGTAGATCAAACATTCAAATTGGATTCAGTTGGGTCACCATTCAATCTCCTACCAGGTCATAACTGATTTATGCTACATTACTGATTAGGTACAGTCTTTCAATTCAACCCATAAAAGGTTAAAGTACAGGTGTAGATTGATTAGTCTTATACGGTCTACGGGTTATAGGATCAATGTAGCATTGCTTCCCATCAGTCATCAACATGCAGCCAGAAAATAATTATTTGGCTTAATGGTAGTTCAGCCCAACAACTAAATTTGCATATGCAAAAAGATACCTTTGCATGCAATCATCGTCTGCTATCAAACAACAAAAACTAGTTAGAGTAGTCACTTTACCTTCATTGCACCATTTGTTGCAATTGCACTTAATGACACCGCTGTCAAGAACGTACACATACAGCAGAACGACACGAGAAATAAGGACTGGCCTATGCCTGCCATACCAACAATCCTGTAAATGCACAAAATAAAGCAAAAGAAAAAATGGCTCAAATAATTAAAAGCAACCAAGGTGGAGAGAGATAAGTAAAGAAATTTAAATAGCTTAAAAATAAGAAATCTAATAATTAAATTAATCAGACTTTTAAAAGAAAAGACTTGATACCCAAGCCCTGCCTGTGTAGCTTTGAGTTTTCATTGAAATTAAAGTATAAAAGAAGCAAATTACCAGGTAAACCGGATGTAGTATATGATTCCCAATATATTTTGCAAGCATGGCAAAAATACTCCCATCAAGGTTCCCAATTTGACATCAGCATCCTGAATAAAAATTACACATCAACATGTTGCAAAATGTAATCAGGATTTTTGCTATAAGCAATAACTCACACAGAAAGATAATAATATTCAAAACAAAGGCAACTATTTTAGACCAAAATTTAACTTACATAAAAACAAAATATTCTTGTTTCTAGTAACTACCCACAAGAAAGATCTGAGCCCGCAATAAAGAGTAGCTTCTTAAGTAAAACGAACATATAGGTCCACTTTTGTAAAGATACATTCCGTACCACATCTCTAAATGACTTAAGAAAGCCCGACAAAGCATGAAGGCAGCTTGAACATAAAGTGCTATTAAGAGTCAAAACAGTGGGACTCTAAAATGCCACCTCATGAAAAGGGTGAGAGGAAACCAAACAAATGTTTGATCCTACATCCCCAACTAAATTGTACCTTGTCAAGTACAGGGCAAGCAAACTGGATCAATATGAAAGATGCATCCACTAGCTTATTTCTGGACAATGGAAGAAAACCAAAGGATAGAGGACAGACAGGAAGTCTGTCTGTGACAGCAAGCATATTAGGAAGATTGAGCAGTTGAGAAGTCGCAAATTTGAGGAGTTTTTGACTATTTCTGATTTCCCAGTGCACCCTATGAAAATTATAGATATATTTCTATAACTCTATAAGAGGAGCAATCCTAATTACTTATATCTGAGTAGTTTTGATCCCATTAATAAAGCTATGTTATCATTATAGATGTCTTCAAAGTTGACCACTGTTTCTTGGCAATACTTCACATGATATCTGTAAAATAAACAACAAAGGAATACTTGGCAAAACAAAAGGTGTAGAGGCTTCACGTATAGATAGCATCACAAAGGAAAAGAAAATAATGGGCTGCCTACGACTCCCTTTTCAGCTTGTCTTATTATTCCCTCATTACAAGAGGCTTGCTGTATAGATAACGTCACAAAGAAAAAGAAAATCATGGGCTGCCTACAATTTCCTCCTCATCTTCTCTTATTATTCCCACATTGTTCATGTTGTCCTTTTATTCTTATTTATCCCTTCCTCTCAATGACAAAGTTAATAACTACAAACTGAAAGATATGAAAAGGCATAAAAAGTGCAGACAAACTAGAAGTGACAGAAAAAATGCTAGATAAAATACCAAAATACCTTTGGACGCTCAAGCATAATAGACACATCCTCCCCTTCTCTAGGACTAGACGGGGCATGACTCTGCTCTCCAGTCATACTGAAAAAGTAAATCACCAAGGCACAAATCAAGGTTCCATTACAATAAGCTACCAAGAGAAAATAGGCCTGTCTTTTGTCAGAGGAAATCAAGAAAATCTAGTTAAGTAACAGTGCCAGCTATAGGCATGACCGCATGAGCACCTTGAGCAACAGCTTTGAATGGCCCCACATCTTTTTTATTCTTTTTAATTTTGATATTAAAAAAATAAAAAAATAAAATAAATATAAATAAATAAAAGAGAGAGAAGACAAAATTATATAAAATTCATGCAACATAAATGTATGATATATTTTGTCGATGTATCACCGATGAAATACAACTCTACTGTTTAGGGTCCATTTTTTAGTTTTCGCTTTGGGCCACGAAATTGTCCGAGATGGCACTATTAAGTACCTCAGAGTCACCAATAACAAAGTTGTTTTATTGTAAGAAAACAAGAACATCCAACTATAATAAAACACAACAGTTAAACTAAACTGCATATTCCCATTGCTAAGCTAGACCAAGCCAAACCAAACCAAAATAATACAGCTTGTAATTTAAACAACAACATGGGAACACCATACTTCCAATCTTTATTTCATCATTATATAAAAGCCTGAAGTAAAGGATAGTCTTTGATAGTCAAACAATAGGCTGTTAAAATTTGAACCACATATTAAAACTAGGCAAGAGAAAGCAAGTCCATTTTGCAGCTCCTTTAAAATAGCCTCATACAACTAAAACTGAAAAAATAATAAAGATCCAGAGAGAGCGGAAAAAAAAAAAAACAAAGGGAGACACTTCGTACCTTCTAAGGCCTAAAATATTCACAAGAGAATCAAAACCAAACAATTCCAGTTTTGACTCCCTGTGAGTACCATTTACATCAGCATGTGAAGCTGACGAGCTTTCACTCCCATCTGGCCTCATGTCTTCCTCTGTGCTGACATTCATTTTTCTGCCAAAAACAACAAAATGGCAAGAAACGCTATAAAGCATTTACTAGATGAAGCTTTCATCTAAATTCACTCAATATTACATTTGTGCAATGTTACCAATGTATGCTTCAGCATGGTACAGTAAACATCAATAGAATGACAAATCAGAAATCTAATCAACAAATTAAAACATGCACTATGATTCACGTGAGCAAACAACAATGAGGCTTGACACTATAATCTAACGAAATGATCCCGCTTACAGTTACCAATCCAAATTTTTGTTAAGAAAATAACATTGTGTTAATTGTTTAAAATTTTAAACATAAGATCTCCTTGCATCAATAACGGACAGGAACTCGACTCCTAAAGATCCAACACAACAGCTGAGAGTAATTTGGCTGGCTCATCGAGGTGCTTATGGAAGCATATGTTGCAAGATATAAGCATATAGCATCATTAGAAGTGTTATTTGTGCCCAAATCCAACAAAGTTGTCTGACCCTTAACCCAAAAACTATTAATCCAACTTAATATTAATTTAAATTCGACTTGATCCCAAAGCCAACACAAATCTGACCTGACTTGAACAGCAAATTTTATAACTCAATACCGACCGAAAAGATTCAATTTTCAAGTGAGCTACTTACGTTGTAATCAGCAAAGGTGCTACATAAAGGTAATAATCAAGTCAATCCACCTCCATAGACAAAGTGCAATCTAGATTTTCTGTATCTTAATTGAAACTAATTGGGAGCCTTAATTTGAATGCAAAAACAGCTAATACTAGCAATATAAACCCATTAAAGTAGGAAAGGACGGGAATTCAACTCGTCTTGTGCTCCGATTACAGAACAAGATAAGAAAATGGATCTTGGATTGGACATTACTATACCAAATCATCACAAATCTTATACAGCTATCTCAAGCTCAATTCAAGAATATCCCTCCATTAATACGAATCAAATTCATAAAACCTCGTCCGTTAATAGTGTATTATATTACCACATTACAATAAAATCAACCAAATCCAAGCAATTACAATTCAATCATCAAAAATAACAGTAATAATCTAGCTCAAATGAAATGTATACATATCATCAACATAATTTAGCTCAATATACTTGCCCAAATATAAAATTCAATCATTCCAATTCCAATCAACAAAATTAAACAAAGGAGATATAAAAAATTCAAACCTGGAATCGATTGCAAATATTTTCTGGGAAATTGAAGCCGAAATTCAAGATCGTAGATCTAGGGCAACAACAATCAGTAGAAAAACATTATTCAAATTACAAAAACAAAATAAAACGAATCTCAAATTGAAAGAATACAATATAATGTGATTGAATCATAGTTTAATTGAAGAAAAATCTTACCTGTGAACAAATTTGACTATTTAACAAAATAATGCAAAGAATTCAGCGAAATGTGATGGAGATCGAAGAAAAATTCAATTCAAAGGTCAAAACATCTTCAAACCAACTACGATTATTCAATTTAAATGAGTTGATTAAATTCTCTCATTTGGTCTGCTTGAAATTGAAGAAATGTAGAAATCTCAGAAAAATTTAATTTTAATTTTTTAATTTGTTTTTGGAGAAATGGAAACTCCCTCGCTTGGTCATGTATGTTGTACGGAAAACTTTATTTTCTAGGTATAGGCTTAATTTAATAATAATGGAAATTTTGTGTCAAATAATAATACAATAATAATAATAATAATGGAATTTTTTTTTTTAATTTACTTTCTCACAAAATTACAAAGCGGTCACGGATCCACTCAAAAAGTTGTATGAGACAACGAATCGAGAATGTGTCGAATTGTTATATTCATGTATTTGGATTTTTAGCCTTCCTCGATTAATTCTGGTTTTATTTTGTTAAATTCGTTTTCATTATCGTAAATTGTTCGATTTAATTACCACTAAAGTTACTTTAAAGTTTTTTTTTGGCGCCTAACATTTTAAATCTTATGATTCTGGATTTTATGACGTGATTTAAGGTTAAACTTTAATTTCAAAAAATTATTTTATTTTAATTAAAATAATTTGGCATTTTAAATAAAATATATGTATCGTTATAAATTACTATGTTATTATTTATTTTTTTTGAATTAGTTGAATCTGCGTACTTATTTTATTCTTTGAACCTTAGTATTATTTATTTAATTTTATGTGTGAGATTTGGGTAGTCTTAAGAAGGGCATATAGGACAGATAATTTCTTTTTATGTGCATTGTAATTTAATTCCTGGTGCCATTTATTTTGAATGTAGTTTTTTTTATGCAAGTTATATTTAATAGTATATGTTTTATATAATCATGCAAATTTGGGTGTTGTGATCACCTATAATCATGTGTAAGGATTAAAGAATACAATATAGATTAATTTGTGATGATTTGTGCAATGTAATGTGTATGTATGGATGATCATTATATGAAGCATGTAATTATGTGACTATTTGGTTATGCTTATTTAATGATGTTATTTATTATTTATTTGGTGCTTTAGGTTATTGGTAAGATCTATATTTTTATTATTTAATATCTCCTTCAATTTTTGCAACCAATGAGTGTTTATTTGAGAAACCTTATGATCAAATTAGGAATGTACTTGGAGAATTGATGAAATATATATATTTGGTGATGATAAACTACGCGAGAGGAGTGTATGAATTTTGCTTTGGTCAAGCCACATACTTTAAGGAGAGTGGAGACCCTGCTTTTCTGTAGAACTAGGTAGTGAAAGATGAGTTTTTGTTGCTTTGAATTGCCATGAGAATTTAAGGAGCATAACTTTGGTGGAAAGAGAATAGAGATACGCTTCGTGAGACAATTGACTTTCGTTGAAAGAATTTGAAAACCAAGTTGGAGAGAAGAAAATTTTGAGGAGCCAACGGATTCATAAACATGGAAATATAAATCAGGCCTTTTAGGTTAATTAATGTATTAACAATCATTATGGACTTAATGAATAGAGTATTACATGATTACACTAGTTCGATAAATTTATACTTAAAGTGTGAGGAGTGAGTATGATCATAATGGACATTTGAGGATTTTGTTGACAACTTTTAGGGACGACCTGTAATATGCTAAGTTTTCGAAGTGTGAGTTTTATTAATGACTGAAATTTACATTTTGGGACAAAAATTCAAGTGGTGAGTAAGTGGTCTACACCTAACATTGTGACCAATATAAGGAGTTTATTGGGATTAGATGTTTAAGGAGGTTTGTGAAGGATTTTTGAGGATTGTTGTATATACCTTGATGGAAGAAAGTTAGTTTGAATGGGATGAAAAGTGTAAACAAGCCTTTTAACTCTTAAAGAACATTTAATCGTTGCACTTGTTTTAGTCTTGCTTAATGGGAGTGGTGGACTTGAAGTTTTTACTTAATGGATGTGTGTTGCAACAAAATGGAAAAAAAATGATAATGCTTCTTGCCAAGACAAATCTTATGAGACCAATTACCCTACCATGATCTTGAGATTGCATATATATTGTTTACATTGGAGATTCATTCGAAATACAGTGTCACCTGTAAGATTTTTACAGATCTTAATAGCCTTTGGTTGTTAGCTAAGGAGAGCTAAAGGGATTATTGAGTGCCTATGAATTGAACTATTCAAATTTGAGGAAATTATAGAATAACAAGTTATGGATAAATTATTGCTGAAAGAAGAAATGAAAAAGAAATGTCTAATGATATTATTGAGGTGAGTTACGGGGGCGTAACTCTTTTCTTTAAGAGGGGTAGAATGCGATGTAATTTCGCGCTTTTTACCTTATTTATGCTTTTTATTGCTTGAATTTGCATGATTTTGCTTATTATTATACATTATTATTGTGTTTACATGCAATAAAAGTATGTAAACTTTGACCAAGTATGAGTTCATTAAGTATAAATTTCAGTTTGTTGAGTATACGTGTTGAGAATTAAGCAATTTACAGCAATACAAACACAAAAGTTTGAATAGTTTTGGAGAAATTATGGTTTTTGGGTTAAGTTTCGGGGACGAAACTTCTTTTAAGAGGGGTAGATTGTAATCCCCCGTAATTTTATGAAATTTAAAATTATATTTTAATATATTTATGTGAATATTTAATTATGATTATTTATTTACAATATTTATTTTATATAAGAAAATAAAGTTAATGTTTATAAAGTAAATAAAATTATTTTTATTAAGTTATTTCTCTACCCATATTTTCAATCATGAATGATTATTCAAGTCCAACTCTCCTTGTTTATAATAGTGTAGCCCACTTTAAAATTAAGAAACCTTAAACTTTTATTCAAGCCCAATTCTTTAATCCTACTCTTACTTAAACTTGGAAACCAAGCCCATATAAAAAAAAAACCCTTTAATTCTCCCCTCTCTTTCACGTAATCCCTTTTTCCTTTTCTCCTCCTCCTTCTTCCTTGCTGTTCACGATCAACACAAGAAAAAAAAAAAAGCATTGAACGTTGCTCCTACCATCAGCGCACCACCATCAGCGACTACCCATTGCCGCCCTTGAACCACCGCAAAGCAGCCACCGTTTGTTCCATATTCTCTTCTCTTCTTTCTTTCCCTCTCTTATAAGTTCTTGTTTAATTTTAAAGTTTCAATCTTTGTTTAATTTTGATTCTAAATTATTAATAATAAGGTTTGATATTATACATGGGTTATAAAAGATTATGAATTTACGAGTTTTGACATGTTTATATTATGATGCAAAATTTCAGATTATATACGTGTTTTAATTTTTAGATTTTCGTTCGTTAATATTAATCCCGTTTTAATCCCGATCAGATTCTGAACTCATCCAATTTTGATGAAAAAGTAGTGTTTTCCATGTGGAAACAACGTGAAAGAGAGGTATATGATTGGTGTAATGATTTTCGGGCAATTTTTGATTTTTACGAAGTTCTTTTTACTTAAAATATTATCCTTGAGTTTGATTAGTAAAATTAATTATGTTTAAAGTTAATTAAGCATAAATATATGTTTTTATTGAAGTTTTAAGTGTTGGAAATAGTTTCTAAGTACTACTTTTGATGTCTTATAAAGAGGGTTTAATCACCCATTAAAAAGGGAGATTTTTAGGGGTTTTTATATAATTTTCAGATTTTTATTAGACTTTGAACTTGCTGTAATTTCATGTATAAGAGTGTATTTTAAGGTTTTTATGAAGAAAAAATTTAAAGAACTATATATAAGCCTTTAATTTTAACTAAAGGGAAGGTTTTAAAGTGTTGTTTGATTTGGATTTTGAAGGTTTTAAAGTAAGTTAGTATTGCTGTAAATTTGATTGATTGGGTATTGATTGAGATGTTATTGTTTGTCTTAGGAGAGGAGTTTATTGAAGGTGATTTCTAGTTAGTAAAGTGGCATACCAATTCGTTTGCTCAAGGTACGTACAAGTTACGAAACCTTTCTTTTAGGTGCATGTTTAAGGACGACGGATCGAGAACTTAGTATCATGTATAGGGATGACTGAGTTAAATTGTTTGGTTATACATTGTGAATTTCGTATGACGTGCACTATTTTATATTGCAAGTATTATTTGTGCTCAAATTATGCAAGGTGCGCTTAGAGGCAAAGGTATATGATTGGTGTAATGATTAATTTATTACTCATTCATGATTATGCAAGCAGGATGAGTAAAGGAAGAATTTAAGTCTTCTAAGACGAGGTTGAGGTTTTGGGGTGCCTTATGCACTCAAGGTGTTTATACACCGAGGTAGTAAAGGAATAAATAATAAATGTTGCTTGCCACTAATAAATCAAGAATTGAAATTGAAAAAGTTGTTTTACTTGATTGAATTGATATTGGATTGATTGAATTGTTATGCATATGAGTCATCACCAAGTCTAAACCTGTAAATCACGTAAAGTGCAAGATGGATGAGCAATAAAACTCTAGATTGGTGCACTTCTGGAGTAATGACAATCAGGGGTTGGGGTACATGGGGTATTAGCCGTGTACTTTTCTCGAGGTCGTCTGATCTACGAGATCTCATACTAACTACGGTCACGGAGTCGCGCCCGTGGTCGTTGGATGTTTATTGATGTTTCCGAAAGGAGGCATGGGGTTTTTCTTTTATTGATGTTCCAAATGGAGCATGGGTTGGACAACCTTGTCTATTACGTAATCCAATGAATAAAAATAATGATTTACCTAATATTAATTAATGGAGTCTTAGTAATATAAATAGTTGAGTCGTGTGTTGAGTCTATAATTTAATGATGCATGATGATTGATTATTAGTAGCATGTTATGGATTTCTTAATTTATTTTCGCAGCTTGTATGTACTCAGCTTTGCTGATTGCGTGCTTTTGTGTGTGCTTTTCTTTGGTCATGGCCTTTGCCTTTCAATGACCCTGTGACGATCCAATTTTTACACTTGTAATATTGGGGAGCAGATTAACCATAGGTTCTTATACATGCAGCATCCGCATCAGGGTTGTGGGATTTTTGAGTGGAGAGTTGTTTATTGTTCGTAGTTTATTTCTTTTCATAGGTTTGAATTTATTTTAAACTCGGTTTCATTTTTGTTCTACTTCTACTAGTTTGGATTTTGAATAAGGGCCTTAATGGTTCCAACTTGTAGCACTTAATTTGATTTTATTCGTTGGTTTTGAAATTTATTTAAAACTGTTTTGGTTTTCCGCTGCTAATTTCTGAAATAGCCTTAACGTTTGAACACGTGGCGGTAACACACCAGTAATTCTCTTGAATTTGTTCAGGTTATTTACAGGTTTCTCACAGGTTTTTAAGAGAGAATTATTGGGGTGTTACATTGTCAATTGTAGATGTCGTATGACTATTATTAATGAAATTTAATGTCCTTTATTAGGACTACTTTCAAAAAAAAAAAATAATGGAAATTTTTCGATGGTAATATTAAAGTTTCGTTTATGTCAAAAAAATAATAATAATAACAGAGCTTTTTCAGTGCGGCAGGCCACATGGTGCGGCAAGGTTACTTGTATTCTGGGTTACTTGTTTCTGGAGTTACTTGTATTTTGAGGTTACTTGTATTCTGGGGTTACTTGTATGGATTAATTGAGTGGGTTGAGTAACACCTACAAGTAACCCCAGACCAAAACCTCGTACCAAACCAATAACATCCTACAAGTAACCACTGACCAAAACCAGTAACACTCATACAAGTAACCCCATGATACAAGTAACACCTACAAGTAACCCCTGACCAAAATTAGTAACACTCATACAAGTAACCCCAGAATACACAGGTAACACCTACAAGTAACCCCTGACAAAACCAGTAACACCCATACAAGTAACCCCAAAATACAAATAACACCTACAATAACACCATACAAATAACCCTTGCCGCACCATGTGGCTAGCCGCATACAAAAATTTGTATAATAATAATAATAAGGTTTTGTTTATTAGTTACTTTTTGACTAGTTGAATGTATTAATTGATTTGACTAACTTATTCTATCAGTTGTATAAAAATTGTTTGAGTATGTATAAAAGTTGTATAGGCCTAATTGTATAAAAGTTGTTTGAATATGTGAAATGACCAATAAGTTAATTGTGATGGTAGGTAGTTCACATAGTTGTGGTTGGATTTTAGTTTATATGGGATATAAATGTCATTTCATCGTAAGATATTGAATAAGCTTATTTAGTGGAATAAGCTCTTTAAATAAGCTTCTGACCAAACACCTTGAATTAGCTTATTAAATAGTCAGTAAGCTAATGTTGGTCAAATGAACTATTTTTGCTCAAATAAGCTAGTTATCAAACACAACCTTGTGATCAAATTTTTTACGGAATATAAAACATTACTGTGGTATGTTTAGTTGTTCATCTAATTTTTATTTTGAAAAATTTGTCAGGAAAAACCTTTTAAAGTGACCTTTTTGTTCAGAAAAACCTTTTAAATTTTTTTTTGCCCAGAGAAACATGTTTTAAATTTTTTTTTGTTCAAGACAACCAACACCCACTTTCCGACGTTGACTGAACATTTCCTGGCGGCCGACGTTGACCACGTGTTTTCCCACATGTGTCACGCACATGACTCCTAATTTCCTAATGACACCCCATTTTTCCTAATTTCACACCCTTTTCCCTCCAATTAAACACTATCTCCTTCTCTCTCTCTCTCCTTCTATTTATTCTATTTCATCTCTTTCTCTGCTTGGGCTCTCAAATTCTCACCCCATTGCTGGAGTGCAACCAATTTGAAGCAATAGAAGGCTTTCCCACCAATTTTCGACTAGAGGTAAGTGTTTAATTTGTCTATCTCTGAGTTTTTCGATTCTTGATTGAAAATTAGGGTTTTTCCCCCTCTTTAAATTTTCTCAATTATGCAGTAAATATGGATCGAGGAGGTGTTATGAGGTGTGTTGTGGTTTTCCTATTGCGGAGAGGACTTCATGGACCCATGATAATCATGGGAGGAAATTCATTGCATGCAGAGAGGTTGTGACAAATTCGAGTGGGTTGATGAGGGTAATCTAGACTGGCAAAGAGATGTGACTAATGTCCAGATAGCAGAGGAAAAAAATGCAGCTTCATCTCCTCATTGATGATGTCGCAGTCATGGCAGAGAAGATTAATGGCCTAGATGTGTTCACAGAGAGAATAAAGAGAAGGAGAGAGAGTGTTTAATTGGAGGAAAAAGGGTGTGAAATTAGGAAAAATGGGGTGTCATTAGGAAATTAGGAGTTATGTGCGTGCCACATGGGGGAAACAAGTGGTCAACGCCGGAAAATGTTCAGCCAACGTCGGAAAATGGGTGTTGGCTGCCTTGGAAAAAAAAAATTAAAACTGGTTTCTCTGGGCAAATTTTTTTTTGGGTTTTTTCTGAACAAAAAGGTCACTTTAAAAGGTTTTTCCTGACAAATTTTCCTTTTATTTTTAAAAAGAAAAATTATTTAATTATTTTTTTTTACCAAAAATATTATTTAATTACTTTTTTTTTTTTTTTGAAAGAAAGCTATTATTTAATTACTTTTAGAGTCGTTCTTAATTAAGGTCTTATGTCTCTCTTTATGTAAGTGGTATTCTATTTTATGGAATACTAAATTCATTTACAAATGCTTACTTTTATGATTAAATACGACAAATTTATTTCAAAAAAGATTTTTATGTCCCTAAATTTGTTTAAAAGGCCATGTGATTTATTAATAATACTCCCTCTATTCCTAAATTTTTGCCCCATTAAACTTTACAAACTTTCACCATAGATTATTCTTAATCTATAAGTGATAATATAATCATGTAAGATCTTGTTTGATACGTTTCACTGAACATTTTATTGATATTTAGTTTTTATAATTTTTACACATGTGAAAATGGAAATATAACTGTTTTAAGACGTTTGTTGGAGACCGTAAATAGTCAAATGGGGCAAAAATTTTGGCACTGGGGGAGTATTAGATTGTAGATGAAAGAAATTAAACCTATGATGATTGGAAATTTTTATGACAACCCAGCAATGAGCTTTAAGCTCACAAAAATTCCAATTATAATCTGTAAGCAAATTGGAATATGAGGTTTATGTTGCAAAGGACCAAATAGCCCAATTTCTCAAAATAAATTGAATAACAAAAAAAAAAAAATAAAAAAAATAAAAAACTCGAAGCCGTGTCAAAGTCAGAGACCGGATATTAAAGTCAAATCGGAGTTGAATTCAAAGTCATATTTAACCTCCGTCTTCCTGTAAGATCGAAAACAAATTTAGCATAATCCATTCCGAGTCTATTCTGTTGACATCCCTACACGGCTACACCCAATTGGGTGATGGAACGTACCTTAGGCAATAATCTATATCTATTATTTTCATCGCCCAACTCATGGACAACGGAAAAATAAGTCATGTGATGAATATTTTTGTGGGCCAAAGCTACTTTTTATTGTACGTACTTCCTCTGTCCCAAAAAGAACGATCCATTTGGGTTGATTACGCGGGTATTAAGGAAATTAAGTAAAAAGAAGTAAAAGTATATTGGAAAGATAAATTTACATAGGGTTTATAAAAAAAAATAGAGAGAGAAAGTAATAAAATAACATGGAAAATCAAATTTTTATATGGGGAAGCTAATTTTGCACAAATATTGTTGCAAATTGGTGGATGTTTTAATGCAAATGGGTCATTCTTTTTGGGACAAAGTTTTGACCAAATGAGTCGTTCTTTTTGGGACGGAGGGAGTAGTATATAAAAAGTTACATAATTCATTCCCTTTATTTGATGCCACCAAATCTATTGATCTTATTGATAAACATTTTTATCATCTTCCCTAATCGACTAAATACAAAATCTCAACACTGTTGATTCGATTAATATATGTGGATCTAAACTCATCAAATTTATGAGCGGCAACACACTATTATTCATGAAACATATATAAGACACTATTTAAAACATTTTTTGGACTAAACATCTCTAATGTTTCGAGTAGTAACTTATCAAATGTTAAAGAAGATAATAATTTAGTGATGATCTCCTTCAAACATACCACCGCACATTAAAGAGCAACTTTGCGCACATGACTTTGATGACTCGAATTGCCCCAAATGTTCCATACACTCTTTGTGACAATTTGTCTTGCATTCTTTTATTAACTCATCAAATGTAGCATATGTAGTTGTTGTTGTTGTCATAACAATCATGGTGATCAAGAGAAATGCAACAATATTCTTGTTTGATGCCATTGTAGATGTATATAATAGCTAGGTTTTATTGATGGAGTATATGTGCTTTATTTTATAGTGAAAGTGAAGACGAAATTGTGTGTTCTTTAATTTTTTATTTTTTATTTTTTTGAAAAAGCTATGTTTTTTCGTCTCTATTTATTGTAGGTTTTCGGACCTTAAGGTGTCTAATTTTGGTATATGATGAGTTTCATCTAGAGGAATTATAGGCAAGTTTTGAGCCTACCAAAGGTGATGATTAAAGTAGCTAGAAATTCGAGTATGAAGTAAATTGAGAGGAATGTGTGGTAAGCAGTAATCAAAGGAGAGTGAGAAATTCATGTTAAAAAAACTAAATAGTTAAACACAAATATTTAGAGATATGAGTGGTGAGTAGTTATTAGAATTATTATATTTCTTGTATGGAAAAACCAGTCGTACTTTAAGTTTGTCATGAAATAATACGGAGTACTATGTAATAATAAAATTATTACTCTTGAGTGTCTTGACCTATATTTCATCTTAATTATACTTCAATGAATATTCAAAAACTAAGAGCATCTCAAATGATGTACAAAAAAAGAACTACTTGCAAATTATATACGTAGTATATATATAAAGCTGCAAGTATGTAGCTTGCCATTGGAGTAACAATATCGATTAAGCTAGACTAGGCAACCATGCTCAAACAAACTACGTTAGTTACTTGATTGGTTTTTCAAAGAAAACTTCATCCACTTAAATTATGACATGTGTATGATAAAACTACTTTATTAATTTATGTATTTCTTCAATCTATATATAATGTGCTACTGCTCACATTGGAGCACTTTGTGGCTTAAAAATATACTGTTTAAATAAAATTTTGATGTATCAAGATAAGTTACAATTCAGCTACAAGGTATTGTAACTTACCATTGAAGATGCTCTAGATAAGTCATTCTTAAATGAATATCCAATCTATGGCCATGTTTGGGAGAAAGCTGAAAGCTGAAAGATGAACCTGATTGAGTTAGCTGATTTTGACTAGCTGATTTTATTAACTGATTTGACTAACTTATTGTATTAACTGATTATATAAAAGTGTTTGGTAAATAGCTAATAGCTTAAAGATGATTGAGTATGTGAAATGACCAATAAGCTAATTGTGGGGTAGGTAGTTTAGATAGGATTTTAAATTAAATGAGGTTATAAGTGTCATTTCACAATAATTAATGAATAAGCTAATTGAAAAAGCTCCTAAAATGAGCTTTTTCAAAAAGAACTTATTTAGTGGAATAAGCTTTTTCAATAACCTTACTACCAAACACTTGTATTAGCTTGTTTGACTAGTCAATCAGCTAAAGTTAATCAAATAAGCTAATATACCCCCAATAAGCTTACTACCAAACAAGGCCTATATATTTCACGTACAAACAGTACAATAGTATTTATGAAGACGTACTGTCTAGAGATAACTAGTTAAATTAACCTAGCTAGCTAGTAGTTTATGTTAGATTTTATTGAAATATAATAGTCTATGATTGATGACATGAGATTACCTAACCATGAGATTATTTGGTGGAATAAAACAAGCACAAATTTATACATGCAACACGTACCAATAACAGACAATGACCATTCTCCATGTTTGTTAATTACATTCTTTTGCTCGTAACTAAATGCACATATACGAATTCAAACTCTGTATTACAGTTTTTTTTCGACGTGCATCTTAATTATTTTCCTAAACGTAGTATATCAAAAAGTGACTACTCATCAATCATCATAAATATATATATATAAAAAAAACAAACAAATATTAAAAGCGTAAAAGCTTGTTCATATTCACTTGATTTCAGTTCAGTTCAGTTCAATTCCAATTAGTTTAGTTCAGTTCAGTTCAGCTTCAATCAGTTCAGTTCAGTTCAACTCTTAATTTCCCTCTCTCATAAAATATTCATTTTAGCTTAGTTCAGTCCAGTTCAGTTCAATTCAATTCAACTCCAATCAGTTTAGTTCAGTTCAATTCAACTCCAATCTGTTCAGTTCACTTTAGTAAATGTGAACATGCCTTAAGTGACCTATAATTTGTTTAATTGTTTTTGTTATTATTTTTTGACAGTAAATAACATTTAATTTTGAATTAATGAAGGAATGTTTAAATTAAAGCTTTCCATGAATTAAGTTACATATAGTCATATAACACTGTAAAAAAAGGTATGAGTATCATATAAATTATATCACAAACAACCAAGAATATAATAAACAAATGCAATAATGGTCCATCGTAAACAACCTTTAAATCATAGTTTAATATACTTGATGAAGCAAGACTATATTATTTACATTTTACTACAACTTTATTTTTACGTAAAAAGACAATTTGCTTCGTCAATTATCTCCTTTTCGGCTTTCTTAAGCTTAGGGTGACTAACGTTCTAATCAATTCAAGAGTATGAGCTAATTTAAAATTCCTATGTGCCAATATCAAAACAAGATATATAGTGCCAAATTGCCAATATCAAAACAAGATATATAATAATATTAATATAATAAGAATAGAAATATTAAAAAAAAAAAAAAAAAAAAAACCTCATGTGCCTCAATTATTGGAATTGTCAATCGTGCAACCGTATGAAATAGTATGGATAAACTATTTATATGGTCAAAGTTATTACAAGAGTAAATTAAATTATTGACCTTGAATATAATCATATATATAGTATAAAAGATAGCTCAGGATTTCCCTTAATTTTAACTTTTGTATGTAAGGATAAATGGAATTCTTCATCATCACATTTATCGATTTGCACAACTGCCCTCATGCGTACATATCATATTGATCATATGTCCATAGACCACAATATTGATCGATGTGACAAATAAAATCCAACACGTGCAAAAAATAAAATTGACATATAAATTATTCAAAAAGCTAGGTAAGAGAACATTTTAATGAATGTGTCATGTATTTGAAGGATCAATAATCATTTCATTTGGTCATCAGTTTGGTATACAAATTGTGTATATAGGTCACAACTAACTCACAAAAATAATGTTACATGCCATTGTAGGCGCTAAAGTAGACGTTAAGAAGCTCATCTACATCGCTAAAAATCGAACCGGTTTGTATTGAATTGGATTGTACAGAATTAGCCTTTACACCATTATTGAATTTGGTCTGTATTCTGCATATACTAGTGCATGCTACTTTGCAATCTTTTGGTTGAGATTTCTTTAAAACCAAACATTCTTTGTAGCATGGCTTCACGCATCCTGGTCGTCCTTGATCAGCAGCCAATGTCGTCGTCGTTGTTGTCATGACAACCACGGTGATCAAGAGATATGCGACAATCTTGTTTAACGCCATTGTATGTAGTAGCTTAGTATGCTAATAATTGATATACTCCTCCAAAATTCTAATTTGTGTTGCCTATATATAAATATTTGTATACCAAATGTGTTATCTATATATTTGACGACCAAATGAAGTTTGATTGTTTTGATGATTTCTTCACATTTTATAGGGTTCAAGCTTTAGGGTAGGGTGTCTAAATTTGGTATATATGATGAAGAGTTTATATTTAGAGAAAATTATAGGAATGTTTCAAGGTCACCAAACGTATGGTGATTCGAATATGTAGTATGCATATATGATATGTGATGAGAGGATTTTTTTTTTTTATTTTTTTTTATTTATATTTTCATGTGGAATATTAGTACTTTTTTTTTTTTTTGAAATATGTGGAATATTAGTACTCGTGCATTCATCTTTTAAAAATAAATT
The DNA here is from genome assembly GCF_948465745.1 of Chenopodium album. Lineage (NCBI taxonomy): Eukaryota > Viridiplantae > Streptophyta > Magnoliopsida > Caryophyllales > Amaranthaceae > Chenopodium > Chenopodium album. The sequence continues at coordinate 7,559,003 of NC_137858.1, forward strand.
TCATATAGTATTATATAATTGGGTATTTGGGTGAGTGCGTTTAATCATAACTAGTGTGTGGCTCGGGCGATGCCCCGAGTTGCTAGTTTTTAATTAACGTTTGATTATTTTTGCTTAATGTATTGATAATTATCTTCAAAACGTAATATTTTAGAATAAAGATTTGTATTAGGAGAACCATATTCAATATTTGTAACACAATTTAATATAAATTGTTAAGTTATCCTATGATATGCAACAAATAGTACAATTAAGGACTAATCATCTATTCCAAGTTAACTATAATTTTGTTGGATAAAATTACACGATATATGGTTAGCTAAGGTAGTAAGACTTTTATCGTAGTACTTATTGGTCTCAAGTTCAAGTCATGCTGTAAGCAATTTTTAAATTTCAAATCTAATTCTTGTTGTGGAGGTGGCATGGCATATTTATAGTGTTTAAATACATGAGACATGGCATATATTGATGACTTGGCACCTTTATAGAGCTTAAAAGGGTAACACGTGGAACATATTCTGTTTTAAGAACGCTTTTTAATATATAATAAATATAATAATAATAATAATAATAATAATAAGTATGGATATGGATATGGATATAGATGAGAAATAGCAAGCTTACGTGACACATATACATTGGATAATAAAGTGGCATTGTGACATGTCGTATGTAATATGAAGAGTGTCACGTGGCACCGTTCCTTTAAAAGGAATGTCTTTTAATATATAGTATAGATTATTATATACAACTAGCTATTGGGCCCGTACGACGTACGGGCTTATTATAAGGATATTATATTATAGTTTTATATGTATTTGAATATTGAGCATAATATACCGTGTATTTGATAATGTTCCCTCTCAACATACAATTGATATAGTAAAAAAGAGTGAATTTTTTTTTTAGTAAGGTAGACCGGTATAGCGATATAGTAAATAAAAAGTACTTGTATGACTTATTTACAATAATCTCATACAATTGATAAAGTAAGAAAGAGTAATTTTTTTTGCAATAAGGTAAAGAATGAAATGAAATAATTAGAAAGTTAGCATCCATCATGTTGAAGTCATGATTTAGTTTTTTTTTTTTTTTTTAATTTTATTTCTTTTTACTTTTGTACTTGGGGCCTTCCATCTTTCAATCTGAGGCTTTTTCTTATTGAAAAACATTTGTGTCTTCATTTGGTTGGTTTTCTGCCACTGTCACGCCGAACCTATATATATATTAATAATAATAATATCCCAATTTAGTAATATGAATTCAAGTACTCCATAACATACAGGTAGTATTTGCATAACTTTCATAATAAGTAGTACTTGTCAAAAAAAAAAAAAAAAAAAAGAATAATTTTATAATAGCTAATAGTTGAATTCTTATCTAAAAAGTGATAAATTCTAAGTGGTTTGGCAAATAATCTATCAACTACCTCTAATGGGAATATTTCGGAGTACTAATATAATTATACTAAAGCATGTGATTTTAGTTAGATACAGAGTATTTATTTAGATTAATTAGTAAATCAAAATTAGCAAGCCTAACATACATCCCTTTGAGATGTCAGATTCACAATATAAGATCTGTATGAGAGCTTTTTAGTTTTTACCTCTCGCAACTCGCAAGCACCATCCCATCGATCTCTCTGCAAAACACACAATAATTTCCCAAATTTAGTAATTGGGGGTTTCATATAATAACTAATTCGTCTATAAAAATTTAATAAAAATAAAAAATCACAAGGTGAGAGTTTTTCACTAAATCTGAATTTGCATGTGAATGATAATGAAGTAAGTTTGTTATATAGTGTTAGAATTGCATAAACTATTTTGGAGATATACCATAATACCAATAAATTATTTTGGGGGAAAGTGTAACCGAAAACTTGAGTAAAGATATTAATTGGTAATTTAATTCGAAGTGAAGCTAGATGAAGGAGTAGGAAGGTTGAGCCGGATTAATGCTAAAATTAAAGAGAGAATTGGAGAAGTTGAAGCTATCAATACTAAAATTAAAGAGAGATATGGAAAGGCTGGAGTGAAAAGATGAAGTGAGTCTGTTGGCTTTTTGTGGTTCTCTTTTATAGGAAGACACGTGGCTTTCTTGGGTTGAAATAGAAATGATGGGGAAATGTAGTAAAATGATGACACGTGACTTCCTTGGATTTTTGTGGTTAGAGTTTTAAAATACTAAGTATAGATTTAGGCGTTGAAAAGGTTAAAAAGTACTTGTTGAGTTTAGGCATATCATTAAACTAGTTTTGTTCTCCGAGCGATATTCAGGTTGTTTATTGCACTTTAATATAAAGTTTTTATCTATAGGCCATATTCACTACAAGATATTATATCAAAGAGGGCAATTTAAATCGCCCTCTTAGGTTCAAATTTCGCCCTATTAGGCAAAGAGGGTGATTTTAAAATCGTCCCCAAGTCGCCCTATTAGCTTTGTCCTATTAGCTTCAAAGCGCATACAAATTTTTCGCCCTCTTTGTTAAATATCAAAGAAGGCAAAAAATTTCGCCCTCTTTGATCAAAATCAAATAGGGCAAAATTTTCGCCCTCTTTGATTGAATCAAGCAAGACGAAATTTGTTTTTGCCCTCTATAAACAACTCAAACAAGTCAATTCATATTGCCCTCCTTGCTCAAAATTCGCCCTGTTTGATCAAATTTTAAAGGGCAAAATCAAAGTCGCCCTCTTTGTTCAATTTTTTGTTTTTAAAAAATAAAAAAATAAATAAAAAAAAAATTCTAGGAGGACATTTAGAAACAAAAAAAGGTTTTAATAGGTATAAAATATTTAATAATGTTTTTTCAAGGACATTATCAAGCAATCTTCTAATCCTTGCACCTTCTAGCATCCCCTTTTTAGCTGATATCCCTGTCCCTTTTTAGCTGATATGACAATTAAATCAACACCACATGCTTCCTCAAATTTAGCTGATATCCCTGTCCCAGCACCAGCACTGATTATTGGAGTGCCTTTGCTTATTTGATACAACCTTTGCAGTATCAAAGTGTCTGCAAAGGTTGTAGAAGTTATTACTATTCTAAACATTAAATCAATGTCAAATCTGGAAAATGGAACCATAAATGCATAAAAAAAAATAAAAAAAAAAAACAGAAGAAAATTGAACACAGCACACAATCATGCAACTGAGCAAAGAGAAATGAGTGACAAAAAGGTAAACAGCCTAGGTCCTAATTAAACACTTTCCGCTTAATCAAACGGAAGAAAATTGAACACAGCACATAGAGTCAACAATAAACAGAAGATGCATCCAGCCACGGAATTAACAACCATCACCACTTCACATAAACAGAACCAACAGGAAATAGCAGTTAAAATCCAGCAATCAAGGATAAACACATATCTCACTCTGGGAAAGCAGAAGTCTTAACAAGGCATCACTTGAAAATGCATCCACAAGGCATTTTTATGCAAAGAGTGAGCTAGAAAATATATTGCTGCAGGAAGTATTTTCTTGTTTTTCCCTTTTCTTCTTCCTGGCTCATTTACCTCATTGCCAACATCATGCTGGCAAGTATCTTCAACTGCTTTTTCTTTCTTGGATAGATTTTTTATCGCTGATGCAGCAGCCAGTAGCACCAACAAATCTTGAAAGAGGGGATCCATGATAAAGTTTAAATCTTGTGTCATCATACAATAATTAGCACCAACAAAGATTAAAATAGTACTAATCAAAACTGCCAGCCACACACTAACCGTGATTTTGTGACACATTCACACATACCATCACCACATAAATAAAAATTGAAACAAAACCATAAAGTAGTGGCGACACAAACTAACCTCAACAGTGTGAAGCTCATTTATAAATGACTCTGATGTAACCGTGATTGTTTGGAAAATATGATTGCGCTGAAAAGTAAAAGGACAAGATTAGTGATATCTAAAATAAAACTAGAGATATATATTTTCAAATTAAATGCCCAGAGCAAATTATAAAATGGACTCACATAGCTATCAACAATCTTTTGGAGTTCAAACTGCACTTTACCAAGCATCAACATCACTTTGCCTGCAGGCAAAATATACTAGCATAATAAGTAGCTAATAGATGTCCAAAAGGCTATTATATCTAATGAAATTCGGGTTAAAAGGAAGGACAAACAACAAGGATGTTGATACCAAATATTTCTCTATGGCGAGATTGTTTTCAACAAAAGTGCCAAAGGGTGGGATTATTCTTTTCAATAACACTTAGTAGTATATTAAAGTTACCAAATTAAAAAGTAATGTTTTTTTTTAAAAAAAAAACAAATCTGAACGTAACAAGGATGTTTTAAAAAAAAAATCTGAACGTAACAAGGATGTTTTTTTTTTAAAAATAAATATTAAGAGTCCATTGACACGACACGACTTGACATGCTAGTTGAGTTTTGCATGTACTTCATTTATGAGATTGACAAAAGCCCGACACTGCACTAGTATTTCATGGCCCGTTTTAGACAAGACTCACTTGAGCAAGAGATACGACACATGCTACTCGCCGACTCGGCTCGACCCATGTCCATGCCTATATTCCTCATCACTTTCCACATAAAGTTCCGACAAAATTTGAATCAATTAAGTTTTCATCTGGGAATATATAAGTTGGTATTCGTTATAATATACTCCCTCCGTTTCATAATATTAGTCCCATATACTATTTTGGGCATTTCAAAAAGATATATCCATATTGAATATATTTCATTTATAACTTGATTTTTTTTGGAATTAATAAATTGTAGATTGATGACATGACTCTAAATAAGGAAATCTTTACCTTAAATTATGCAATTATGACTTGTGATTTCCTAATAAAAAATTAAAAATGTTAAATAAGGTCAACTAATTATGAATTATGTTGTACTTTAATGTTAGATTCCAAATATATTTATTTTCTTATTTTATGTAATTGATTCCAGACTAACATTATGAAACGGAGGGAGTAACAATTGTGAGAGTGAGGGATAACTCAATTGGTTAGAGCATCCTTCCCAATTTTAGGAGATCCTGAAATCGATTCTCATCTCTGCCCTCGTAGCTCTCTATACACCGAAAAAAACAATTGTGTTTATCTAATGACAATACTGTAAGTACCGGTTTACACCTTAGTTCATTTTGCATGTGTCAAAAAAAAAAAAAAAAATTGTAAAAAAATGTCTCCATTGAATTCTGTTGAGCCCTAGTTATCTTCATAAATTCCTGATACAAGCGTCAGAATTCAAAGCTGTAACAATACGGAGATAAACTCCGGTCAAAATCCTCTGTTATCGGTATGTTTGCTAAACCCTAGTTTGAGCTTTATAATATGTAAGCATGATTACCTAATTAACTTTTTATGTTGACTTTTTGCTCGAAATATCAAATTTAGCTGAATTATAGTTTATTGATTTTAATTTCCAATTTAATACGAACTATATTCTTAGTACTTTGGATGCTTTCACATGTTAATTGGAATTGACATTGGTTCTGTATATGTATGAATTAGTTTTCGAAAATCGAAATTTTAGCAATTGCTGGAGTGATTTGGACTATTCAGAGATCTCAAAATTAGCTAATACTAGATTAATTATAAATTATTGATAATTGATAAACAGAGGCGGCGCTACAAATACTAACACTGAAAATGGTCCAGTGCAGTTTTGTTATATTGGGTCCTAAAATCATTTTTTTGGGGAAAAATATGTTACTAAATTAAAAAGTAGTTTCACTTAAAGGGCCTGTGCCCCCGTGCGATCGACCACCCTTCACATGCTCAGAACCACCCCTGTTGATAAACTCTTAGGAAGCATTTGGTTCCCAGTTTTTATTGCAGGGAAGGTGTAAACCCTAGTTACTTATTAGGTGTTTGGCTCACTTAGGATCCGTTTTGTTAGACGAAAAGTTTTATATGGGAAAATTGCAATTGGTGACCCTTTGGTTGGTTCCTTGGTAGTTTTACATTGCAATCCCTTTGGTTCGGGGTGACAGATACATGATCTCCATGACTTCTTATTGCCAATTTACCACCGTAGACCCAAACTCCTTCTGCCATATTGCTGCGAGCCTGCCATGATGGCCCTTGCAAGTGTTACTGAACGACGAGGGAGAAAGCTGTCCAAGATCAATAGTATGTAAGTAAAAGGATAGAGGTTGATTTATAGGTCTTTGTTGCCAGGAATTTTCTGATGCTTATGACATTCAAGGGCTAGTGTTTACTGTTTGACCATACGAAAACCTAGCTTGTGTGCATACATAGTTCTAACTTTTGGGTAAAATTTAACAGAAACACATACTTACACAGCTACACAGAATTAAAGAATAGAACATTAATGCCTATATATAACTTGTACATTCTCATGATCCTTAGATTGTCTGGTGCTCGTTGAATGTCTGCTTGCTGTGATGTTGTAAATGCAAGATCAAGGCTTGCATTTCTTCAAAAGAAATACTCCCTCCGTCCCTTAATTAGATTCCTATTTTTAGCATTTATTCCTCAGATAATAGAGAGAAGTAGAAATCTAATTATGGGACGGAGGGAGTACTAACTAAATCCATCATAGGAGGGGTTGGAATTGAATTTACTTTGGCCAGACTCGACCTGGTTCACTCATTATTCTAGGCTTGAGAGGAGAGAAAAGAAGTCATGAAAGGCAAACAAACTTGGTGGTTCAGGACATTCGGATTTAAGATGGCGTAACTGATGGGAAGTGAGGTGGGAGGAAAAAGAGCTTCTTTTTTTTTTTTTTTGGGTGGGGGGGATAGGGGGAAGGGACTAGGGAGATTGATTCTCAGCATATTGGAAAGTTCTATCTGTTTATTTCATTTCAATGCTTACTCAACTGCTTTTTAGCTATTGAGTTTTGTTTTGATGCAAAGTTATGGGTTAGTCTATAGATTATTTATTTGTTCTGTATTTGCAATCTTTGCACCATTTGTAAGATGTGGAGTCTTTTGTATGTCAGCTTACTTTGATTTATGACCTCTTTTCAGATTTGGTTTTAAACAAGATTGTGTCTAAATTATTTAGGGTGTCCAAAGACCAAACTCTAAATTGTTGATTTGAACAGACGGTCATTGTTTATCATAGTGGCTTTGCTTCGCTGGCCTAAATTGATTTAGGGTATTCAAAGTCCAAACTAAATTGTTGAAGTGAACAGGTTTTGTCTAAATCTAATTGTTATCGAAACTGATAAACTGAATTCTGATTTTAAAAAATGGCCTTAATTTATTGTGTGTCAATCAATGTCTGAGGTTTCGGGTTTCTCATTTTTGTTGTCCTCACATTAGTTCGAGCTATATTTTGTCTAATTTATGACCTTCATGATCACTCGTAGTCGGAATTGGTTTGCTTCTTCTGCCAAAATTTGATCTAGGATATAGTTTTGATTTACTGTAATGAATTGAATTTAAATGTGCTGAATTTTTTTATACCTTTATTGTAATGAATCTGAATTGTCTGAATCACCCAGAATTTTGAAAATAGCACACCGTTAGTATCTTGTTTCAATGCAACATTTGTATCCTTGAGTAAATTTGAGTGTATGTGCTAATCACTTGTATCATTCTGATTTATTTGCTTTAATGAAGTTTCAATTATACTGCTACTGCTGTTCCTTTGGATAGTGAATTTAAATTCTTGTTTATTTATACTCTGTTATTGTTGTATTACAAGGTTTCAATGTCAAGCCCAGGAAACTTAATGCTTTAATGCAGTTTCAACTATACTGCTGTAAGTGCTGTTCCCTTGGAGAGTGTATTTTAAATCCTTGTTTATTTATACTCGGTTACTGTTGTACTATAAGGTCTCAATGTCAAGTCTAAGGAACCGATGGCATATTAAAAAAGGCGTAGACCACATCAGTAACCTACCAGATACGGTTCTATGCTATATTTTATCTTATCTCACTACAAAGTCTGCTGTTAAGACCAGCATATTGTCTAAAAGATGGAAGTATGTATGGGCCAAAGTTCCTGCACTTAACTTCACTGATATAGTTAATATTTCAACGGATAGACAGATCTCTTTGGAGGAAAAGATTTGTCTCAAAGATGGCATCGATAAGGTTCTTCTTCATAATGATGCATCTTTTGTCCAACGATTTTGCTTGGCTGTTGTGGATGTTGATGCCTTTTATGTCAATTCATGGCTCATTGCCGCATCAAGGCGTGAAATGCATGAGATAGATATTGTCCTTGACTATGATTTAGATGTATGTTGTCTACCTCCAAGGTTTCTTTTAAGTGAGAAACTCGTGGTTTTAAAATTGCAAGGGCCAATAAGTATCAGTGCCTCGGTGTCTTTCCATTTACCAAACCTGGAAACCATTCATCTCAGTGACCTAAAGTTTCCCGATGATGAATTCATGAAAGTGTTATCCAGCTGCCGTGTACTTAGGGAGCTGCGCATTGTCAACTGTCGTGTCAAAGCTACAACAATCTTTGTGGAGTTCCTATCCCTAAAAACATTAATAATAAAGGATACTTTTACTTTTCAAGAAAGGGTACGTATTGCTATTAAAACACCAAACCTTACACACCTTCGTCTTGATGAGTGTCGGGTAATATTTGACATTGGAGGTATGAGATCACTCGTTAAAGCAGATTTGAATGTTGTTGTTGATGATTATCTTCAAGAAGAGGAGCTTCTAAGAAAAGTTTCTGGGGTAAAATATTTGCACTTAAGATCTAAAGTAAGCTTAAACCTCTATCCTCATCTTTTTATTTGTTATTTCTATGCAGCTAGTAGTTTGGCGTTGATAAATTTCTAATGCTAGCAAGGATTGTTTTATGTTTTACACTTTACAGGCCTTATTATCAAGAGAGCTACCAGTCTTTCCAAATTTGACCCGGTTAAAATGTCACGCTGATTTGTTGTCTAAGACATTACGTTGCGCTCCGAAGTTGAAATCGTTGATTCTCCCATATGTAAGCATATTTTATGCAATTTTCGCAGTTTCTAATTTTTTTTTTCAATGTTTTGTGCCATGGTTTGTATTAGTTTAAAATTGTGGGTTTTGTTCATCAGTTTGGCAAGGATCTACCCTTCGATCCCAAATTTGCACCTAAGCATCTGCCATGCCTTGAAAGTGTTGAAATCTGTTGGTTCTTCGGTTATACAGAAGATTTTTATATGATAAAGTACTTGTTGAAGGCTGCATCTGGTTTGAAGGAGATGAAGATCAACTTTGATGTTGATTATAGTTTTACTTTTGAACGTAATGATGTTACTGCTGTTTTGTCTATTTATCAGGCGTTATTAGATATTCCTAGATCCTCAGCTGTTTGTCGAGTTAAAATTAATGGACCCGACATGTAATGTGCATTCTTATGCACGGCAAACATCAAATCTTTTGGCTCATTTTGTTTTAATTTATGGATATATATCCGTAGTAATGTAGTACTACCTCCGGTCCAATTTACTCGCAACAAAGGAATATTTTATGTCTCACAAATAATACCCATTTGTTGTGAGTAAATTGGACCGGAGGTAGTATATTTTTTGAGCTAAAGAGTAAGGGCTATCTATAAGGGCTATCCACAATAATTAGGTGAACCCTATGATACTACAACTTTAATATCATGTTCTCAATCATACGAATCATACCCAATGAAGGATGTTCACTATCATGATATCATCAACTTGAATCCCATCTATACAATATACGAATCATAAGTTTTGCAAAATTTTATGGGTAATGAGTACTAATTACTGTAAAATCAATATACTCATCTATACAATTTGCTCTTATCAGTACAAACTTGACAGCCGGAATTACATGTTGAGAATGTTGATCATGCTTCCTTCATGCAGCTAGAGAGGCATTTTATATTTCAAAAACGATATATTTTGTATTTATAAATGATCTGATAGTGAAGTTTGACCAAAGCACTCTAAAAAACATTTCAAATAATTTCTATGTATTGTAGCAATAATAAACTACGATTAATAAATTTCAAGTTATCTACATGTAGATTAAATACATATGGAGACAATGGAGTACAATAATACAGGTTGATCAAATAACTATTAACTAACCTAACACGGCTAGCATGTAGCACACCTAAAACAATCGAGAAGTTTGGATTAGTTCAAGCCAAGTTTCGAGCTAAAACATTCTCGGGTTCGGACTAGGTGTGTCAAAACCACACCCGACTCGAAAAGTATTTGATTCAAATTTGAACTCGCTTGAATACAATAGTTAAACACAACTCAACTCTAAAAATTGACCCAACCAGGCCTCATCAAACCCGATCTAATCATTTGAATAAACACCTCTAGTTCACACTACAATACATTTGTTCTGGACTAGGGCTGTACAAAGTATATTTTTATTAAAGATTTATAAAAGAACTAAATATATGAGCTAATTTTTGACTATTAGTTAATTAAAGGTTAAAAAAAAATTAATATTTAAATTATAAATTAATAATTATAAGATAAAATAAAAGTTTGTTTTAAAAAGAATATTATAATTTTAATAAAATAAAATGTGGTTTGGTGCAGTTTTTTTTTGAAGTGTTGTGTGGCACGGACTGGCACGGTTTGAAAAAATTACAAACCGTTATTTTGCGGTTTGGTTTGGTGCAGCTTGAGATCCAAAGCACACCGCGAACAGTGCCGAACACCCCTATTATGGACCCACGATCAATTTAATTCATCCGACACTTACCCGTTCCCACCTCTAGTGCCACTTCTCAGTTCTCACAGAATGTCCCTGACATTAACACGATCGTTTAGTTAGGTTTTCATTCTGAAGAAATTTTTGAAATTCTGCAAATTAAATCTCAAACGAATTCTAATTAGCCCTAGTTTATCTCTATCAAATTTTTTGTACTTCAAAATTCAATGGAGTAACAAGCTGAGGATAACGAAAACCCCAGTCAAAACCCTCTGTTTCCGGTATGTTCGCTAAACCCTAGTTTTTTGGATTATTATATGTACGCATAGTTACCTCTATTTTACGATTCATGTTGGATTTTTGTTGGAAATATCAAATTTAGCTACATTATAGTGTGTTGATTTTGAATTTATCATGTTAATTATCTATATTCTCATTACTTTGGTTGCTTTCAAATGATAAATTTGTTACCTTTTGATTGGAATTTGATAGTGATTTCGCATAGTATGAATAAGTTTTCATAAAGCGAATTATTGCCAATTGCAAGATTGATTTAAAGGTATTAGGCAATTGACAAGATAAACTCTTTTTATGTTTAATCTGTTGTTGTTGTTGTTGTTGTTGTTGAAATCTTATAATTAGCTGATTTTATTGCTTAAGGAAAAAGTCCTACAAACTAATTTGTGGAGATAGGAAATGGTGTGAGGTGAATGAAAGGTTGATTAATAAACTCTTAGGAAGCATTTGGTTTGCGGGTTAGTTTGGGTGCAAACACGAAGGGAAAACCCGCTATCTAGTTACTAGTTAAGTGTTTTGTTAACTTAGATTTTGGTTTGTTGGATGGAAATTTTATTTGGCTAGACTTGGTTCTGGTGTAAACAATTTGGTTCACTCATTACCCATGGATAGAGGATGGGAGAGAATAATTCTTAAGGGTAATATGCAATTCTAGGCGAACTTGGTTGAGCAAGACTCTCAGGCTTAATATAGGGGCAAATGACGGGGAGGCGGAAGGAACTAAGGAGGCTGAAGTTAAATAGCAATTGTAACCAACTAGGTTTTTTTGAAAATAAGGAATCATGGAATAGGTTGAATTCGACCTCAATGTTCTACTTTTACAGGGTTCATTGCATGTCCATCTTTAGTTCGAACCAATTAGGCTCTTAAAAGTGATCTTTCAAAGAACATTGAGCTAGTTGATTGATAACTTGAAGAGCTTTTAAGTTAAATTTGTTTTAGATTACACGTTGAATCGTTGATGTTTTATTATTTTTTTCCTTTTATGGCCAAACAACATCCAGCATGAATGTATAGCTCAACATATTATGTTGAATATGTTGAGAGGTGGGATTATGGGAATTTGTTGGAAAATTGAAAGTTAAAAGGTTTGTTTTAGATTGGCATTTGAATTGCGAGCGTATTAGAAAGTTTAATCTGTGTTTTGCATGGCATTGTCAAAAAATTCTGAATTTCTTCTTATTCGGCTCCTTTTTAGATATATTCCATCAATTTGGTCTTAAGAGCCACTCGTTGTCGGATTTGGTTTGCTTTATATGCCAAAATTTGATACAAATTACTTCATATATTTAACTTGGCTGAAGTTGTTTAATTAGATTAAGGTGAATTTTGCTTTACCGTACTGAATAGAACTGTGCTGAAACTGCTGAAAAGCTAAATTTAAATGAACTTAAAATCTCTGAATGATGCAAAATCAAGTTGGAAGGAGCATGTACTTTTATTAATGCAACATTCAAGTCTTTGGGTAAATCTTAGTGTATGGGTTTATCAGTTCGTGTCATTGTGGATATTATTGCTTTAATGCACTTTCAACTATAATGCTGTTTCTTTGGAGGTTGTATTTTTAATCCTTGTTTATTTATACTTGGTTATTGTTGTTCTGTAAGGTTTCAATGTCAAGCCCATGGAACCGAAGGCGTCTTAAAGACTTAGACGGTAGACCACATCAATAACCTACCAGACACGATTCTATGCCATATAATGTCAAGCCCATGGAACCGAAGGCTTATTAAAGACGTAGACCACATCAGTAACCTACCAGACACGATTCTATGCCACATATTATCTTTTCTTACTACAAAGTCTGCTGTTAAGACCAGCATATTGTCATGTAGATGGAAGTATGTATGGACCAAAGTTCCCGTACTTGACTTCACTGAAGAAAAGAAGACTTCGGGGGATCAACAACACTCTTTGGAGCAAAAGATTTGTTTCAAGAGTTTCATGGATAATGTTCTACTTCATAATGAAGCATCATATATCCAACGATTTTGCTTGAGTCTTTCTAAAGCCGATTCCTTTTATGTCAATTCATGGTTGATTGCCGCAGCAAGGCGTGAAATACATGAGTTAAATATCAACCTTGGCCCATATAGGGATGTATGCCTTCCTCCAAGGTTTCTTTTAAGTGAGAAACTCGCAGTTTTAAAACTGCAAGGGCCAATAAGTATCAGTGCCTCGGTGTCCTTCCATTTACCAAACCTAGATACCATCCATCTCAGGAACCTTAAGTTTCCTGATGATGAATTTATGAAAAAGCTATCATCTAGTTGTCCTGTTCTTAGAGAGCTGCACATTGTCAATTGTTTTGTCAAAGCAACGCTCTGTGTGGAGTCCTTGACCCTAAAATCATTATTAATTAAGGCTACTTGTGCCTATCATTGGTCTGAGCGGGCTTGTATCGTTATAGACACATCAAACCTTACATATCTGTGTCTTCATGAGTGTTTCGTATCATCAATTGATATTGGAAATATGAGTTCACTCATTGAAGCAGATCTCTGGTTAGACAAAATTGATCTTGATCAAGTAAAAAAGGTTCTAGCAAAAGTTTCCGTGGTAGGAACTTTGCAAGTAAGATCATGGGTAAGCTTAACCTCGATCCTCGTCAATTATTTATTACTCTGTATTTTCATTCAATTTGTTTTAATTTGTTGTTGGTGAATTTTTCTAAGGCTATCAGGGATTGTTTTCTGATTTTACAGGTCTTCCAATTTGTAAAGGAGCTACCAGTCTTTCCAAATTTGACCTGGCTAAAGTATGAAGCTGACGAGGAGTTTGATAAGATATTATATTGTGCGCCTAAGTTAAAATCGTTGTTTATCAAATTTGTAAGCACAATTTTATGTGATTTTCGCAGTTTATTACTTTATTTTATTTATTTATTGTGCCAAGACTTGTATTTTATTACATATAAAACTGTGGGTTTCATTCATCAGGTAGACTGCGGTGTCGATGAGTACCGCTTCAATCCTGAATTGGCGCCCAAGCTTCTGCCATGCCTCGAAACCGTAGAAATCCATGACTTCACTGGTCTAGTAAAAGAACTCAACATAGCAGCATACTTTTTGAAGGCTGCATCAGCTTTGAAGGAGATGAATATCAGCTTTCTTCATTATCTTACTGATTTTGATGTTACTAGTTTTTATCAGGGGTTATTGGATCTTCCTAGATCCTCAGCTGATTGTCGAGTTAAAATCACCAATCCAATTTGCTGTAAATTGCTGTAGCGGAATTATTTCCCTACCTGTTAAGGGAATCTTCTGCATTGTTTCTGGAACATGAACTAAACTATAAATCAATGTTGGACATACATTTAATCTTTTTTTTTTTCCATTCTGTTTTAATCGGTTTTAATCAATGACATCGTTTTTTATCTGTAAAAATCGATTTAATCAATGCTATGTAAAATAATACTCTTAGGCCCTGTTTGATTCACCTTAATTTTGCTGAACTGAAATTAATTTTACTGAACTGAACTTATTTTTACTGAACTGAACTGAAATTATTTTTACTGAAATTAAATTATTTTTACTGAACTGAAATTATTTTTATTGATTTTCTATTATAATTTTTCTTTAAGAAAACTGAATTTTACTAAATTGAACTTATTTTTACTGAACTGAAATTATTTTTACTGAACTGAAATTAATTTTACTGAACTGAACTTATTTTTACTGAACTGAAATTATTTTTACTTAATATTATTTTTTTAAGGTGAAAAGAACAGGGCCTTAGTTTTAGAAAAGTTAGGTGAATTCGAGATGTTGTAACGTGGGGAAAATGTTAAAATGTCATTAGAGATTGAGACATCTTTGAGAACTCTTAGAAGCAAGATGTTATCTGATTAAAAAAAAAATTGTTCTTAATTACTAACCTGAATCCTAGACACTTAAGAATTGTTTGAATTTATACAAGATTTATAGCATTGTAATTAAACTCCCTAACCTCTATATTCAAGACATTTATATGAATTGAAAGGATTGGTGCCATAACTGATCAAACAATGGGTCTGGTCAAGTTTGATTAGGATTGAACACTTTGAAAATTTGACGGTTTTACCTAGAAATAACCCGTGTCATTCTTGGTGTCTGTTAAATTGATCCAAGACCTGATCAGACCATCCGAATTGACACCCCTAGTTCAGACTACAAATCTACAATACATTTGTTCTGGACCTACAATCAGTTTAATTCATCCGACACGTAACCCGTTCCCACCTCTAGTGCCACTTCTCAGTTCTCACATAATGTCCCTGACATTAACCCGATCGTTTAATTAGGTTTTCATTCTGAAGAAATTTCTGAAATTCTGCAAATTAAATCGAATTCTAATTAGCCCTAGTTTATCTCTATCAAATTTCTTGTACTTCATAATTCAATGGAGTAACAAGCTGAGGATAACGAAAACCCCAGTCAAAACCCTTTGTTTCCGGTATGTTTGTTAAACCCTAGTTTTTGGATTATTTTATGTACGCATATTCACCTTTATTTTACGATTCATGTTGATTTTTTGTTGGAAATATCAAATTTAGCTAATTTATAGTGTGCTGATTTTAATTTTTTCATGTTGATTATCTATTTTCTCATTACTTTGGATGCTTTCAAATGATAAATTTGTTACATTTTGATTGGAATTTGATAGTGATTTCGCATAGTATGAATAAGTTTTCATAAAGCGAATTATTGCCAATTGCAAGATTGATTTAAAGGTATTAGGCAATTGACAAAATGAACTCTTTTTATGTTTAATCTTTTGTTGTTGTTGCTGTTGAAATCTTATAATTAGCTGATTTTATTGCTTAAGGAAAAAGTGGTACAAACTAATTTGTGGAGATAGGAAATGGTGTGAGGTGAATGAAAGGTTGATTAATAAACTCTTAGGAAGCATTTGGTTTGCGGGTTAGTTTGGGTGCAAATACGAAGGGAAAACCCGCTATCTAGTTACTAGTTAAGTGTTTTGTTAACTTAGATTTTGGTTTGTTGGATGGAAATTTTATTTGGCTAGACTTGGTTCTGGTGTAAACAATTTGGTTCACTCATTACCCATGAATAGAGGATGGGAGAGAATAATTTTTAAGGGTAATATGCAATTCTAGGCAAACTTGGTTGAGCAAGACTCTCAGGCTTAAAATAGCGGCAAATGATGGGGAGGCGGGAGGAACTAAGGAGGCTGAAGTTAAATAGCAATTGTAACCAACTAGGTTTTTTGAAAATAAGGGATCATGGAATAGGTTGAATTTGACCTCAATGTTCTACTTTTATGGGGTTCATTGTGTTCCTTCTTTAGTTCGAACCAATTAGGCTCTTAAAAGTGATCTTTCAAAGAACATTGAGCTAGTTGATTGGCAGCTTGAAGAGCTTTTAAGTTAAATTTATTTAAGATTACACGTTGAATCGTTGATATTTTATTATTTTTTCCTTTTATGTGCAAACAACATCCTGCATGAATGTATAGCTCAACATATTATGTTGAATATGTTGAGAGGTGGGATTTTGGGAATTTCTTGGAAATTGAAAGTCTGTCAATAATGACATTTATAGAAGCTGAGGGTTTGTTTTAGGTTGGCATTTGAATTGCAAGCGTATTAGAAAGTTCAATCTGTGTTTTGCATTTCATTGTCAAAAAATTCTGAATTTCTTCTTATTCGGCTCCTTTTTAGATGTATTCCATCGATTTGGTCTTAAGAGCCACTCATTGTCAGATTTGGTTTGCTTTATATGCCAAAATTTGATACAAATTACTTCATATATTTAACTTGGCTGAAGTCTTTTAATTAGACTAAGGTTAATTTTGCTTTACTGTACTGAATCAAACTGTGCGAGCTTAATTTAAATGAACTTAAAATCTCTGAATGATGCTAAATCAAGTTGGAAGGAGCATGTACTTTTTTTAATGCAACATTCAAGCCTTTGGGTAAATCTTAGTGTATTTGTTTATCAGTTAGTGTCATTGTGGATTCTATTGCTTTAATGCACTTTCAATATAATGCTGTTTCTTTGGAGGTTGTATTTTTAATCCTTGTTTATTTATACTTGGTTATTGTTGTTCTGTAAGGTTTCAATGTCAATCCCATGGAACCGAAGGCGTCTTAAAGACGTAGACCACATCAGTAACCTACCAGACACAATTCTATGCCATATATTATCTTTTCTCACTACGAAGTCTGCTGTTAAGACCAGCATATTGTCGTGTAGATGGAAGTATTTATGGACCAAAGTTCCCGTACTTGACTTCACTGAAGAAAAGAAGATTTTGGGGGATCAACAACACTCTTTGGAGCAAAAGATTTGTTTCAAGAGTTTCACGGATAATGTTCTACTTCATAATGAAGCATCATATATCCAACGATTTTGCTTGAATCTTTCTAATGCCGATTCCTTTTATGTTAATTCATGGTTGATTGCCGCAGCAAGGCGTGAAATACATGAGTTAAATATCAACCTTGGTCCATATATGGATGTATGCCTACCTCCAAGGTTTCTTTTAAGTGAGAAACTCGCAGTTTTAAAACTGCAAGGGCCAATAAGTATCAGTGCCTCGGTGTCTTTCCATTTACCAAACCTAGATACCATCCATCTCAGGAACCTTAAGTTTCCTGATAATGAATTTATGAAAAAGCTATCATCCAGTTGCCCCGTTCTTAGAGAGCTGCACATTGTCAGTTGTGTTGTCAAAGCACCGCTCTGTGTGGAGTCCTTGACCCTAAAATCATTATTAATTAAGGGTACTCGTACCTATCATTGGTCTGAGCAGGTTTGTATCGTTATAGAAACATCAAACCTTACATATCTGTGTCTTCATGAGTGTTGCGTATCATCAATTGACATTGGAAATATGAGTTCACTCATTGAAGCAGATCTCTGTTTAGACCAAATTGATCTTGATCAAGTAAAAAAGGTTCTAGCAAAAGTTTCCGGGGTAGGAACTTTGCAAGTAAGATCTGGAGTAAGCTTAACCTGGATCCTTGTCTATTATTTATTACTCTGTATTTTCATTCAATTTGTTTTAGTTTGTTGTTGGTGAATTTTTCTAAGGCTAGCAGGGATTGTTTACTGATTTTACAGGTCTTCCAATTTGTAAAGGAGCTACCAGTCTTTCCAAATTTGACCTGGCTAAAGTATGAAGCTGACGAGGAGTTTGATAAGATATTATATTGTGCGCCTAAGTTAAAATCGTTGTTTATCAAACTTGTAAGCACAATTTTATGTGATTTTCGTAGTTTATTACTTTATTTTATTTATTTATTGTGCCAAGACTTGTACTTTATTACATATAAAACTGTGGGTTTCATTCATCAGTTAGAATGCAATGACTGCTTCAATCCCGAATTGGCACCCAAGCTTCTGCCATGCCTTGAAACCGTAGAAATCCATGACTTCATTGGTCTAGTAGAAGAACTCAACATAGCAGCATACTTTTTGAAGGCTGCATCAGCTTTGAAGGAGATGAATATCAGCTTTCTTCATTGTTTTACTGATTCTGATGTTACTAGTTTTTATCAGGGGTTATTGAATCTTCCTAGATCCTCAGCTGATTGTCGAGTTAAAATCACCAATCCATTTTGCTGTAAATTGGTGAAGCGGAATTAATCCCCCTACCTGTTAAGGGAGTCTTCTGCACTGTATCTGGAACATGAACTAAACTATAAATCAATGTTGGACATACATTTAATCTTTTGTTTTTTTTTTATCCTCCTGTTTTAATCAGTTTTAATCAATAACATCGTTTTTTATCTGTAAAAATCGATTTACTCAATGCTATGTAAATAACACTCTTAGTTTTAGAAAAGTTAGGTGAACTCGAGACTTTGTAACGTGGGGAAAATGTTAAAATGTCATTAGAGATTGAGACATCTTTGAGAACTCTTAGAAGCAACAAGCAAGATGTTATCTGATAAAAAAAAAATTAAAAAAAAATAAAAATTGTTCTTAATCATTAACCTGAATCCTACATTTAAGAATTTTTTGAATTTATTATTTATTCCAGATGTATAGGCGTATAGCATTGTAATTAAACTCCCTAACCTCTACGATTCGAGACATTTATATGAATTGAAAGGATGGTGCCATAACTTGTTCAAACAATGAGTCGTGTTAAAAAAAAAAAAAAAAAAAAAAAAAAAAACAATGAGTCGGGTCAAGTTTGATTAGGATTGAACACTCTAAAAACGGTTTGATTATGATTGAACACTTTGAAAACGTGACGTTTTTATAAGTTAGTAGTTGTACATAATGATCAAACTCCCTAATCTCTAATTTGAGATAACACATATAACAAACACAAGTAGACCGGTAGTAGTGTTGATCAAACAACAAGCAATCGACTAACCACTCTAAAATCAACCGACAAGTTTAAATCAGGTCAAGCCAAGTTTCGAGCTAAACTATTCACGTTCAGGGTGTTCGTAGTATAAAATATAATTTCCATAATACAATTGGTTAGGACCCACAATCAATGTGATTCATCCCAACCATCTAGTGAAATTACAAATCTACCCTTTTCCACACAATTCTCTATGCAATATAGACAGTCGGCAGATCCCCTTACCTAGCCCATTCTTTCCTCCATCATCATCATCTAACTCTTTCTATAATTGGTCACATTTTGAGTATATTTTATTTCACATCATCCATAGTAATACTATATACTACCATAATAATAATATATTAAATTGAAAATCAATCAGTTAGCATATGCCAACTCAAAGTACTCTTAACAGTTTTCCTTACAATATTTAAAGCCTGTGAAGTTAGCCCACCACTTCCTCCCTTTCTTCTCACTTCAATTACACAACTTTCTATCTCAAGAAATTTATTCCATCAAATCTGGAATCATCAAATTATACCCAAATCAAATCAAAATCCAAAAATAGAAAGAAAAAAAAAATTAGCCTAAAAAATAATAAAGGTTTACAAATATGAAGATCCAATGTGATGTTTGTAGCAAAAAAGAAGCTTCTGTTTTTTGTTCAGCAGATGAAGCTGCTCTTTGTGATGTATGTGATCATAGAGTCCATCATGCCAATAAACTCGCATCGAAACACCATCGTTTCTCTCTTCTACACCCCTCGTCCTCTAATATCCCACTCTGCGACATCTGTCAGGTAATTTGATCTCAGGTCTTGAGTACCAGTACCACCTCGGAAAATCTTTTTTTTCTTTTTATGTTACACTATTACATTACTGACATATATTTGGGATGCAGGAGAAAAGGGCACTCATATTTTGTCAACAAGATCGAGCAATTTTATGTAGAGAATGTGAACTGCCACTGCACACAGCAAATGAACATACAGAAAAACATAACAGGTTTCTGTTAACAGGGATTAAGCTGTCTGCAGTAATTTCTGACAACACCAAAAATACTGATACTGTAACTGCTAGCAATGGAAATGGAATTGGAGGTTACATAGTACCTGATTTTAAGTCTGCTAAAAAACCCACATCAGTTTCTTCTGAAAAAACTCTGAATTCGTCTGCATCGCTCGTAACAAACAGCACCAGCAACAACAGCAGCAGCCCGATTAGTTCAAACAATACTCAGTTGAACTGTGGTGGATCGACTAGTAAAATATCTGAGTATCTGATAGATATGCTACCAGGGTGGCATTTTGAAGATTTGCTTGTTGATTCTGCTGCTCCCTTTGGTTTTTCAAAGGTTTGCTAAAAAAATCTCAAATATCTTATTTAATTTTTGTGATCATTCATATTTTTCCTAAACAAAAATTGACACAATTCGTGCAAATTGAATCAATTCTGTTTAGACCAACAAGAGTTGGCTCAAGTGGTAAGCAACTTGATGCCGCTTAAGGGAGGTCTCGGGTTCGAGCCTCACCGTATGCAGAAACTCTTGTTGGGAGACTCACCCACCATAAGCCAGGTGTGCTACCCGAGTCGGATCCGGATGTAGTCGGAGCTAAGCTCCGGTGAACCGGGTGGGCAACCTTAAAAAAAAAAAAAGAATCAATTCTGTTTAGTTGGATTACCTATAAGAAAATGAATAGTTGCATTGAATACTACAAGTAATGATTAACTAACCACCTCAAGTCACATAAAAGTCGCACTTTTACACGATAGATAATTATGTGATTTAGCGTGTTTAAGCATGTTGTATACACGTTTTTAACACACACAAATAGTAATTGCATGATTGATCTAGATTAATACATGACTTGGGACACTAATTTGACAAATTGTGCATCAGTAATTATGATTAGATATTGAGATTATATGTGTAATTTTTACATTTGTGAGTGCAGAATAATTGTAACAACAACCTTGGAATTGAGGTGAATGAAGATGTGTTGTCATTTTTTGATGTGGAGAATGAAAAGGAATTGACAAGTTCATCAACAAATTCAGAGAATTTCTGGGTACCACAAGCAGCAATTTCTAGTAACATGTTTGGTCAGACAACTTCAGAAATTCATCAAATTACAAATGCATCAATTTATGGGACAAAGCAACAGCAACAACAACAGACAAGTGTCAATGCAACTATGAAATTGAACAGAAAATATTTGAAGGATGATGCTTTTACTGTTCCTCAAATAATTACTAATTCATCATTAGGGTCTAAGAGAACAAGACCTTCTTGGTAGATTAATGATCTTAACTAGATCTTGTTTTTATTAATTTTGTACTGTGTATCTTGTATCTTTTGAAGTGTGTTTTATATGTGCTAAATTTTAGATGGGTTTTTATTTGGTCATATGTTTGTTGTACACTAGTAATTATCAAGGTGTTGAAAAAAATATCTCCCACTTTGGACTTGTTCTTTTATTTAATCCGTTAGGGTTGCAATCACTCAAGGTTATAACGCTCTTGTACTGCCTTCATCTTCCCTAATTAATGAGGGTACAATCCCTTGACCATGGAGATTGATAGATAAGTTGTACTCCTACAGAATCGATCTCAATTTAATATCTTTAAAATTTTGTAAAGAACTGAGACGTTTTGAATTCAGTGTATTTGTTTAAAATAAAGCATGAAAAGCAATAAAGATAGATCTTGGCAAAGTATTCACAACGCTTTATTGTTTTCCTTTATTCAATTGGCTTTTTCGGCCTCGAAGTTTGTTGTATTTTATCTTACAAGCTGAGTTGATTATCGCTTTAGTGGAGACACTATTTTTGATATTATTTCATTATAAAAAAAAATATAAACTTGATTGAAACGATAAAAAGAACAAGGGATTTTCTAACACATCAATGGGCGCACAATAACAATTTAATTTGGAGTTCTTATTATTATACTCCCTCCGTCCCAAAAAGAACGACCCATTTGGCCAAAACTTTGTCCCAAAAAAAATGACCCATTTGCATTAAAACACCCACTAAGGGCCTGTTCACATTTACTTAATTTCAGTTCAGTTCAGTTCAGTTCAGCTCCAATCAGTTCAGTTCAGTTCCAATCAGTTCAGTTCAGCTCTTAATTTCCCTCTCACATAAAATATTCATTTCAGCTCAATTCAGTTCAGTTCAGTTCAGTTCAGTTCAGTTCCAATCAGTTCAGTTCAGTTCAGTTCAGCTCCAATCAGTTCAGTTCAGTTCAGTTCAGTTCAGCTCAGTTTAGTAAATATGAACAGGCCCTAATTTGCTACAATATTTGTGCAAAATTAGCTTCCCCATATAAAAATTTGATATTTATGTTATTTTATTACTTTCTCACTCTATTTTTTTACAAACCCCATGTAAATTTATCTTTCCAATATACTTTTACTTAATTTTACTTAACTTCCTTAATACCCGCGTAATCAACCCAAATGGGTCGTTCTTTTTGGGACGGAGGGAGTATTACAATTATTCTGACAAATCAAATGAAAATCTTTCTATACTAAACTAATTTTACAATGAGAAAGTTTAAAATTTTCCTTTTAGGATTTACCATTCTCATAACTTCTTTTATTTTACAAGGTTTCCACCTATTTGTAATGTTTCAATAACGTAACATGTATGTGCATATGAACACACAATAGACAAATCCTCATTTTCTAAATATCGGAGTTAATTACTTAACAAATTGTGGATTCTTACATAGTTGTAGAGAGGATATCAAATAGAACCGCACAAGCTTATATATGCAAAATTAGTCTTACGACATAAGAAGGCGAGATAATGCTTTCAAAAAGAAAATCTAATAATTCACTTCCACAACAAAATTTACCTCATACAAGATTTCGCCTTCTAATAGAGCATGAATATCAATCATCTCATCAAAATTAAAATATATGAGTAATATAAATTTTAAATGTTATTAGGAATTGAAAGATAGTTGAGGATGAATATGGTTGATATATACTTGTACTTGATGGATCATAAGACTGACAGATTGTTACATGGGTGCCAATTTTGTCTAAAGAGGCAAGACCCTCTTTTTGTCCAAAATAATGTAGGACATGTCTTTCTAGATTAGGACAGGCCAATAAGACTCAAGACTTTTGATGAATTATTATTATGATAAATAATAATTAAAATATAAAATTAATAATAATGATCAATTTGATTAAATGGGATGACCTGGCATTTGATATTTAGCACATTATTTATTGGATATGGTGGGGGGGGTGAGAATAGGTCATTTGTGATAATGTTCCATCATATTTTTCTCCATGATATGCTAAAAAAGATGCTGTCTCCTCTTTTTATTAGTTGCCTTAATTTGATTAATATAATACTAATTTAATTAGTATTATTGCCTGAATTTTAAGCTATATACTCCGTACTTTATGAGTTTCTTGTTGTTCTTTATATTAATTTATCTGGCCCTATGTACAGTTCATACCTTGCTTAATACTGCTCAAATTTTATTTTCTTTTAGTTTTGTATTTGTTTCCCTTTGAAATTAAAATATTAGTAAATCACAATACAAAATATTTCATCTAACTTGCATAGTTCTCTTGGAATGGCTAAATTGACACGATAGACTATACTTTATGAAAGATTTTCAATCACGGTCTTGTACTCTTACAGAGAAGATGTTCCTAATAATTCTTATTTATTTATATAAAAAAATAAGAAAAATGAAAGATTCTCAATAGATAAAACATGGAGTAAATAATAATGGCATTAATGTATATAGAATTTAACTTCGAAATGCATAGTCCTAATATTATACGGAGTAAAATAGAGATTATTGTAAAAATGTATCAAAGACAACCACATTGGTAGAGGGGATGATGTAATATAATAAGTCTTAATTAAAAGGGAGAAGCTATTATTTAATCGATTATGTAAATTATTGTAAAATTTCCTTTAATTAAAAAAAATAACGAGAATTTTACTGTAAAAAAATACTTACCCCTAAGGACAGAGATATTTTTTTGGGTAATTAGAATTGTCAATTGAATGTGTTAGGGATCGGAGGACAAGTAGGTGTGGAGGGAAACAGACAAGAGATAAGGAAAAGCATGGCAATGCCCCTTTATATGTACATGATATTTATTTCTATTTACTAAGGAATAAATTCAACATCACATCTATATAAATAAATTCTTAGATTGATGAGATATATAGATCTTGAAGTATAACTATTCCCAGATAGAGATATAATGAGTTGTCGAGTTGTTTTGTTCTCTCTTTTAATCAAGTACGGAGTACATATAAGATCTATCAAAACCGCTTATTAATTATTATGCAAAATCCATATTATATTCTATTATGCATATAATTTGGATTTCATAAATTCTCATATTCATTTCGAGTCATTGATATTTATCTTATAACTACAAGCTTAGCTTGAAAGGGCAGTGCGTACCATATCAAGCTCGATCATTAAAGAGTTAAGTGTTAAGTAATACTCTATACTCCATATAATCTAATTTTATGTTTTAGATATCGTTTCTAAATAGAATTATAGAAAGACATGTTTGTTACAATATAGCGGCCAAAAAACAATATAGCATTGACAATGGGATTAAAAAAAAAAAAAAAAAAAAATCCTTATTAATGTATCTATTTCACCATGTATGTCATCACGTTGGACAATGTACAAATAGTAATTATGAAAACTGGGAAAATCTCATACGTGGCAAGGGTTCGGGATTGATTCTTGATATCATCCTAGATTCATCATAGGTCAAACTAGCCTCAAGATTTGAGATGCTAATACCAACGAATTACTGTTAATTAAGTAGGGTTACTAGGGCACATCATAATACTCAAAGCAAAGTCATAGATTACTCTAATACTATATTGTATAAATTACTCAAATAGTACCATTTTTTTTTTGTTCGTAAAATTCAAACCAAATTTTAGGGACTCTTGATGATGGTGGCCCATACTCAATTACTCAAATCGAGCTAGTACTAGTGTACTACTTGACCTTTACTAATTCTATTCATGAAAGGTCAACTATACTTAACATGTAATTAAGTATGTAATTATATCATATAATATGTCAACCATATGATACTATTTTGATATTTTCTTCTAGTTATGTACGTTCTTGATTTTTGTTGTACTTTTATGTTTAACATGACATCTTCAATGACGTTAATCGTTCTAAAAGTAGATTTTTTGATTTCCATTATTAGTAATATGCAATCTGTTAATATCTTATTGGTTATTAAAATTAATCTGAGGATTACAAAGCTCATTGACTTTATGATTTGTAGTATTGGTATTATTCATACTCCATACTACGTACAGTAGATACATGTATTAATATTAATGTAAAACTAGTTACATCTTGTGCATGTATAATCTACCGTACTTTTTCTTTGTCTACGTGTTTATATTGTGATTAAATGGACATAAAAAAAAAGAAGTCAAAATGAGTAATTTAAAATAGATGAGGTACAAAAATTAATTTATTCAAGCTATCTTTAAATTTAACAATATATATACTCCATAATGAATTAGTTTATATGACACAGTGTGGCCGAAATTACTTGATTAGGGTTATTTGGTCGGTCAAGAGTTACTTGGTCAGAGGAGTAGTCATGAGTTACTCGGTCAGTTAGGGATCAATCGATCGGTCAGAGTTTACTTGTATCTCAAACGAACACACAGAAAATGCGCTGCTTTATAATTTATACAACGAACATCGCACGAGCATATACTAATTTACCTAACTTTTATCTAATTCAAACATGTCAACTGTCTTTTTACTTTCCCTACTCGAGTCTTGAGCGCAATTTTGTTTCCTTAACGTCAAAACCCACTTTAACACTTTGTCCAATTTACCTCCATTTCATCGCGCGCTTGAATCTCATCAAAGACTTTCCTCACGTCCCTTTCAACATGAGGAAATTTGCATTGATGATTGTGAATGATAAACGAAGAGCTTACACACTAGATTTTTGCCGTTTTGGAAACAAAATTGTGCTCAAGACTCAAGTAGGGAGCATATTAGAATAAATAGATTAAGGGTATGTTCTCATTTACTGAACTGAGTTATATTAAACTGAACTGAGGGCTTGTTCACATTTACTAAACTGAGTTGAACTGAAGTACTGAACTGATTGGAGCTAAACTGAACTGAATTGATTGGAGCTGAACTGAATAGAACTGAAATGGATATTTTATGAGAGAAGAAAATTACTCCCTCCGTGTTTTTTTTTAAGTGACACAGTTTGACCGACACAGAGTTTTAGGAGATTTTATTGACTTTAATAAAATAAGATGTTAGTGGGGTAGGTTGGAGAAGTGAGAAATGATAAAGTAAAAGAATGTGAGAGGAAGTGGGGACCATGAAAGGAGTGAGAAATGATAAAGTAAGAGATAGTGGGGTGAAGATATATTATTAAAATGTAAGAAATTTCTAAAAGAGGAAGTGTGTCACTAAAAAACACGGCCGGAAATGGAAAGTGTGTCATTTAAAAAAATATGGAGGGAGTAGGAACTGAACTGAAATAAACTGATTGGAGTTGAACTGAACTGAACTGAACTGAACTGAAATGAAATTAAGCTAAAGTGAACAGGCCCTAATTGAAGCTGAACTGAACTAATTGGAGCTAAACTGAACTCAATTGAAATTAAGCTGAAGTGAATAGACCTTTATTGAAGCTGAACTGAACTGGACTGAACTAAATAGAGCTGAAATGAATTGTTTATAAGATAAGGAAATTAGGAGCTAAAATGAACTTAACTGATTGAAGCTAAGCTGAAGAGAACATGCTCTAATAGTAGTATACTTGTAAATGATTAGAGCTGTTCAAAAATAGCCCACCTCGCAAATAACAAATTTGAGTTTGGGCAAAAGTAAAAGTGTCAAAACCACTCTTGACCCGACCTGATAACTCGAAAAATATTCGATTTAGATTTCGACTCGCGTGGACATAATAATATATTACTCGTATTATTCGACTTTAAAATTTGATCCGGAACCCGGTCTGATCATTCGAATTAACACCTTAAGGCAGAATTTTAGAACCCGATCCAAATATAACTTTTTTTTGGATTTTGGGCAAATTTTAGCCAGACTCGAAATTGGCTCGACTCAAAAGCCTGTTAATTTTGGTCCAAAATAGTGGGTCAGGGCCCGGATAGACCCGAAAGATAGTGCATTGGCCCGATTCGGCCCATGATCAAGTCTAAAATGAATGCAATATTAGCCGTTGATATTCTTTTTTGACGGACACGATTACATGCGAGTCATTAATCTTCTAGTTATGTTTTCAATTTTTTTTTTCTTTTCTTTTTGGAGCCTTTTCACTTTTTGCGCTGCACCTCTTCCGGCGCTAACTCTCCTCCATTGAAGCGTACTCTGAATTCTCCATTAAAGCAGCTTCGGAGCTATCTCCCCTCCATCAAAGCAGCTTCTTAGGTAAGTAGTTCTTTTTCCGTTTTATTTTTGAATTATCGAATATCAATTTCATTATTAGGGTTTATCGTTGTAGTGAAATTAGGGTTTATGTTAGATGGATTATTGAACTATTGGTTGTGATTACTGATCTTATGGAAGTTTGTGACGAGTGATTTTGTTGTTAGAATTTTGCTGTGTGTTCTTTATATTGATATCAAAAAGTGAGAAGAATTTTATGTGATGTTTTCGAGCTTAATTTGTTGATTGAGTCAAATTTGTTGCTTATGTGTTTCAGCATTTTGTTTAAAACTTTTTGATGTTAGAATGGAACTATAAAAATGGACCCTTTTTTTTCCTGAATTGGGCGGCTGCCCTGTCTAACCTAGCTTAGGGATGGCACTGAAACTTTTTTTTGGGAAGTAGAATGGAAGCTGAACGGGTTATGGCACGAGTTGTGTTAATGGCTTCCGGGTTTCATCGGGCGATTCTTGCTTTTCTTTGCATTTGAATGGTGATGGTAGTGATAAATATATCTGTCCATCATGTGCAAATTGTTGGGAATTTGTTTATATTTACAGGACTAATTGTTCTTCCAGGCACTTTGGTTTCCTGTTTTGTGGATAATCTGGTGAGCATTGGGTAGCTAGGAACTTGTGGATAAGTTTTATACTTTTGGTTAGTGGTCTATGGTATATGGTGGTAGGATATTGGTATCAGAAGTCGGAAGTCGAAAACTGGTTTGGATATGGCAAGCCTTCACAGTTCACACTACATTATTACAGTTTCCTTCCTGCCAGTCATTGTTAATCTGTTGGTTTGGAAGCAATTCAGAAACTTTCGTTTATGCTTCCCACTCTCCCTGAGTCCCTTAGGAGTGGTAACACCATAATTTTTAAACATTATTTAGTTTATCCTCTTTCTTGGAAATTGTTGTTGACTCATAGATAGCTCATTTTAAAACAAAAAACTTGTCAAAGACCAAATGCAAAAAAGGTGCTGGCGTCTATCTGGCCATCTGCTATGTCTGCTATTTGCTTCTGAACATGGGATTATTCACCAATTTTTTAAGCCAACCCAATTTACCCAACCATTTTTTCTAATTTTACCTGCTTCTCGGCATGAGCTATTTTATGAATTTATGGTCCTTCCATGACATTTACGCTTTGATACCTAGTTATTCTTTAATGATGGAAAAGTGTTATACTTTGAGGAATCCATAATATTGACGGTCTTGCTCTCGTGTATTTATGTGTTAGGTTTATTCTTATCAAGTTACCATGAAATTTGGTTCTTTGAGATCCTTCAACTTTGTCACTTTGAATCTTTATTTTTGAGGTATTGTGAAGCTTGATATGTAAGAGATGACCTTTTATATATACGAGTTCCATTTTCATCATTTCATCTTTGAGATAAATGGACAGGATCTGATGGTTTGAAGAATTCACCCTTGATACGATATGCTATAAATTTTGTGCCACTTTATCTTCTGATTGCAGAAAAGGTTCTGCTGTAGCTTGATGGCTGCCCTATCAGGCTACCATTATCTTAATGCTTCTGAAGTAACACAAGCTGTGAAGGACTTTTCATAAATATACTAAACTTTAAGTTACATCAAAGCCTTGGTGATGAATCGATTTGGAAATTGGAATTATATCATAGAACAGTTAGTATGCTAAGGCCTTATATTATGAAATGATCACAGAGCACTGAAGAGATGCTGGTTGTTTTGGTATAATTCCTGGGATAATATCCCTTTAGAACAAGTATGAAGACTTCGAGCACTAACCGACATACATAGTTATTCGTAACCTTGTTTCAAGTGTACTTTTGCACTTAAATTACTAGGGCTATTATACTTATCTCCAGCCCAAATTCATCCTTTTTGTATCTGATATTCTGATTTTCGTCCCTGTTTTGGTTTTGTATATGTGTGTTGGGGGGTCTTTTTGATGTTTTATTGTTGAAGCTATTTCAGATTTTTGTGTAGCTAATTGACTGCCCTTTTCTTTTTGGTGATTATCTTTTCTATTAATTTTGAAGTTTCAGTTCCTCACTTAAATTTGTAGTTCTTCTAGCTGTGCATTGCATTTTTTAATAAGTTAATAACCATTTGCCCCATCTTTCCCACAGGATTGCAGGACGCTGTTGACTGTGAAGCTAAAATGGCTGTAAGCACTAACTCTTGCTATATTGGTGATGGTGTTACATGCAAAGCTCAATCTTTATATACATAGGTCTTTTATTATGCAGTTTTTAATAGCAAGTTCAGAGTCTAATTTGTCAGCGGGTCCAAGTGCATAGCTAATTGTTTATCTGATTTGATTGGTATATGACGATATTGTCTTGGTTTCTTAGTATGCCAGCATGTAAAATGTTTTTATGATTGTGAATGACATTTGCATGCCACTGTCATTTTACAGGATTATTGCACAGTTTAATGCTGGTTCATTGTGAATTTGTGATTAGCACTCAACATATATGGGTTTTACTATTTTTTTCTACTAAATACCTTCATTTTTTTGTCATGTTATGATGGTTATGTTCTTGGTCTTAAATCATCTGCTAATGAATTTTAAACCCTTGATTTTGCTTGCCATATCAGAAATCAGGCTGTTCTGTAATCCCCCTGTAATGTACAGTTAAATGCGTTTTTTATTCCTTGGTTTTTTCCCCCCTTGTTCATAGCCCTCATTTTGATTATGGGTTATTGTGTGTAAGCCCTTTGTTGTCCTCTGTCACATAACAAACACCACTACTGTAACCGATGTCTTTCGCATGCATGAAAGTTTTATTGCTAGCCAAAATGGGGAAATAGGTGTGTGTGTGTGTGGGGGGGGGGGGGGGGGGGAGGGGGCATTTATTCATTTACAGTATGTATATTCAGTTGTAAGCTTTGTGGATTCCTACCACATTGTTGTATATTTTTCTCTTCTGATTTATCAGTCTTTAAAGCCTTGGTTTTTTTTTATTTTTTTTGCTTTCTTTTGCAGACTGTCCCAGTTAACCCAAAACCTTTCTTGAACAATCTGACTGGAAAGCCTGTCATTGTGAAGCTGAAGTGGGGAATGGAGTACAAAGGTAACATGTTTGTTCGTCACTTATATATCTGTTCACGAGTCCAACATTATTAATAGGTTTTGTGCCAAAAAAAGTAGATAAAGAGGCGATGTTATCTTATATTCTTTGGTGCTTGCAGTTTCATATTTGTTTTGAATTCTTTTTTTTTTTTTAAAATTATTGGCTTGAGAATTTTGTAAGATAACGTTTGTTCTATGCAATCTTGCAGGTTATCTTGTGTCAGTTGATGGGTACATGAACCTACAGGTACATACTTGCCTGTTCTGCAATGATACATCTTTAGGATTAATTAATTAATGTTCTAATCTGTGTTTTATTATTGACTTTCATAGTTGCTGATCTTTTTTATTGATAACTTGCTTGCAGCTGGCAAACACAGAAGAGTATATTGAAGGCCAGAAGACTGGAGATCTTGGAGAGATTCTTATCAGGTTATTAAAACTTTATTTTAGACTTCTGTTCAAATATAAATATCTCAGTTTGGTTTTTATTTCTGGATCTCTTTTGAAAAAGATTTGTGTGCAACATTGCAACTGCTAAGTTGTGATTTTATCTGTCAACTCTATTGCTTAGAATATGCACAGTGTCACTTTAAAGTTTGAAATTCATTTTCAGACCCTAACTGTAAACACTTGAAGTTTATGTCTGATTTCCTGTGAAAAAAAAAAGTTTATGGCTGAGTTTCATAATTCCGATGCAATAAAAATTTATAAGGAAACAAACTTAAATACTTAAGTTTCCTTTGTTTGGCTCCTTGCTAGAAAAGTTAAGAGACAATAACCAGGAAAATGGGGGGAAGAAAATGTGGTGTCATGCTGTCATTCTTTTGTTTGAAATGTTTGATCTTTTCCATTCTTTGGAAAACTATCATCTATAGGTAAATTACAAACAAAAGGAGGAAAGTGGTAAATCTAGATATCTTGGAAAATTATTTTCCTCTAACCAAATGCTGCCTAAGACAATATTGTATTTTTGTGTTTATCTTTTTGAAAATGTCATTTGTTTTTGTTTCTGCCGCCCAGCTGGCTAGTCTACCGACTAACATTAGAATTGTGCTGTGTTTTTTCGTTTTATTTGTTTAGATGTAACAACGTACTGTATCTCCGTGGAGTTCCTGAGGACGAGGAGATAGAAGATGCTGACAGAGATTGAAGAAGAATAATCGTTTTGCTCACGATGCAGCTGATAGAATGTCATGCAAAAACTCAGTGAAGATTGAGTGATATTAAGCTCATGTGAGATGGTTATTGTTAGGCGTAACTGTTGAATTCTCTGGATGTGATACATTTGATGTAAAAGATTATCTGTTCATGAAAATAGAAACTTCTTTTTATGTTCATTACAAAATTATGTTTAATTACAACAGTTGAAAATGGAATGAGGATCCTGTCAATTCTACGGACAGTCTAATTGTCGGGATCAGATGAAGGGGGCAGGCAGGGGATTTTGGGAATACGATTTTCAAAAATATTCATCTCATTCCAATTAGTTGGTTTAATAATCAGAGTGAATCCCTTATACACGAGAACATTTGTGATTATTAAGCGTATTTGAAATTGAATCAGGTCATAAGAGCAAGATCAAGACTGAAGAAATAGACTGAGGATATCCGCGAAGCAAAGCAAAACAAAACATGGGTTTACCAAGAGTGTACAATCAACAAACAGACAAACTTCAGCCATAGCTAGTTATACTACAACAACAACGATGACAAAGCCTTAGTCCCTACATTTAGGTTGGCTGCTATGGCTAACCATTCAGTACCAAAAAAACAAGTTTGTATGTTGCAAAAACCAAAAAGGGAGGGAACATCCTGAGACTAGCTAGTACTTAAGACATCAAAGTCTCAAAGAACGAACCAAAGCTTATCGTCGACAATGAGCTTTGCACATATTTATGCAGTCATAGAAGCATAATCCACCACAGTGAAGTGGACAATCAAGCTTCATTCCATTGCACCTTCCTCCTCCCATGCATTGTGCAAATTCTCCCAACTTAAAGTTTCCACGACCAAATGTTCGCTTTTCATGTCGCATTCTTCCTCCTCCACTACATCGGCCCCACTTCCATGACCCTGCACCGCCACCTCCCCAACCCCATCCTCCTCCTCCCCCACCTTTACCACCACCGCCACCACCACCTCCTCCACCCCCTCCTCCCCATCCCCATGCAAAACCACCACCTCCACCTCCCCCACCTCCACCATTGCCTCCCCCTCCACCACCGCCACCACCACCTCCACCTCCATTCTGTCGTTTCTTGTCCCCTAAGTTAACTTTAGTATAATTGGAAGTAGTAGTATGACCATTTGGTAGGTTAACAACCAAGGCGGTTGCATTATTGGCTTGAATTGTGTATGTATTAACACTTTGGTTGCTACTACACAGGCCAAACAAGGCCATAGAGAATAGAAAAATGAGGGTTAAGCTTCTTGCTATCTCCATGATCACTTTAGTTTAATTCACTACCAAATTATGCAAAGTTATGAAGTATATATAGTATGTACTGTATTATAATACGTAACGCTTACATGTTACGGTAACTCGACATCCTTTTCCTACACTCATTCCAACTCCTCAATAGAGAGAGAGAAAGGTAGATTGCATTGCACTCGTGAATAAAATATAAGCTGCTGGGAGATCATGCAAGTGGGCAGACAAAGTCACAAAGAACTCATCATAGAGTCATAGGTCGTTACCCTAACAAGAACGTATAGAGTGTTAGTAACAAGTAGAATGGACCGATTAGTTACAACTACAAGTATAAGTCAATCTGTGGGAACAAATCAACTATATGTCTATATGAGTACGTTGTCTTTGGAAAATTCAATTGCTAATAATAATGAATGATGTCAAGAAGAAGTTATTTGCTCGCTTTGAGGTTGTTTAATTTTTTCCTAGCGTGCTTATTGGAAAGCCAATCGAGCAACAGATTATGTTACAGCTTTAGGCAATCAATTTTTCAGATTGTCTAAACTTCTAGCTAGTATATAATACAATATGTAGTACCATTGCAACATTAGATCGATATTGACATTATTTAACATTTTTTCAAGCATTAGGACATTGCAAAATAGTGCATTAGGGATAACTATATAGCACTTTTTATAGCAATTCCTAGTGTATGCACTATTCACTTTGTATGATGTTCTATGAAAA
The DNA here is from genome assembly GCF_948465745.1 of Chenopodium album. Lineage (NCBI taxonomy): Eukaryota > Viridiplantae > Streptophyta > Magnoliopsida > Caryophyllales > Amaranthaceae > Chenopodium > Chenopodium album. The sequence goes on from NC_137858.1 coordinate 7,592,890, forward strand.
AAAAAAAAAAACTTCCTTTATCGAAATAGAGATTTGTTGACAAAATCAAAGTACCATTTTGATGATTTATGCCTTTTTTTTTGTGTGTGATGAATTAGTGCTTTATTTATGCCATCATTTTTTGCCTTTTTAAATGCTAGAATAAAACTACATACTTGTATATTATGTAGCACGTTAATTTGCAGTTTTGTCAAGCCCCCCCGAAAAATAATCATTCTACTGCTAAAGGGTAACCACAAGTACAAGTTTTTTCACTGTTTTCTTATCCTGAAAACATCTATCTTTATTACATGATTTATGGTCTTTTAATTTGTAAGAGCATGCAATATATATGTAGCAGAGTCCAACTTCCATTGAATAATTTCATTAGATTATCCACTAATGAGAATTATCAATTTTTAAACGGGTTTGATCTGCTACAATAATCTTGGATAATTAAATCGTTAATTATATGTTTTAAAATTAGGTAAATAATGCAAGATGATTGCGTGTTTTCATATTTCTTAATGATTAAATATGAAAGTCGGAAGTATAAAAAGTGTCCTATCTCAAAGGGTGAATAAAGCTATTCTTTTTAAGGATTGTTTGTTGATTTCTTACTTTACCTATTAACTGAATAAATTAAGCCAATGATTCAAGTCTAGTAAATTTGTAGCTTCTCATTTTCGCTTTTCTTTCTTTGTTCCATCTTCAATCTATAAACGTTTCCTTATAACAATCCATGTTAGCCGACCCAAAATTGTTATTAAAACTAAACGTTGTTGTACCATCTCTAGCTTTGTGCAAATAATCACTCTTATATCAAATCACGTTATGAATAATTTATATACGAATTGAAGTACTCCAAAATAAAGTGTATATATTCTTGTTAAATGCCGCAAGACTTTAAAACCGTATGAACAAAATGTTGCATGCCTGACCTTAGCAACATAATTATGTTCACAAAAGCTTGGTATACAAATGATTACATAAAGTTATTGGTGAGCTAACCAACAAATCCCAAAAGGTGGACCAAACTAACATTATTCATCTTCAACTCGAAGCTTGTACTTGCTCTCATCTTAAATTATGTATATATGTTATGGGGTTGAGCATGACGTGTTAGGTTATTAACTGAAATAACTTTGCTTCTATTATGAGATATTCCAGCCCATGCACGCATGTTTACAAACAACATGGTCCATGCATGCTATCTTGGTTGTATAATGCTTCCTGTACTCGTCTTCTGTATTTGGATCTTTTTCTAGGTCTTCAGCAGATTTCTATATTTACCAATATTTTCACTAGTTTTGGTAACTATAGATTTCTTTGCACTTTTGATGTAATGGACCTTATTTGCCTAGAAGGCTAATAATATTTTCTTTGGTTTGGGTTAAAAAAAACCATGGTCCATGCATGCAAATTCATGATTTCATAATAAAAACTTATATACATAAGTACATTTTATATACTTCCTCCGTTTCTTTTAAATTGACACGTTTCTTTAGTCACGTTTACCAATGCACTTATTTAATCATTAATATCTATAATTATCGATAAGCAAAAATTATGAAAAGTTGATATTTTGAAAGTATATAACGTGATGAATCTAACAAGATCCACATGACTATATTTTTCATTACGTATAAAGCACAAAACACAGTCAAAGGGAGGTGTGTGAATAGTGCTAAAGTCAAAACGTGTCAACTAAATAAAAACGGAGGTAGTAATATATAGACAACATAGTAATGCATGTTTACTTTTATATTATGTGGCATATAATACATTTAATCAGCCAAAGTTATGTAAAACTTTTATTTGTTAAAAGAATTGGATTGATATCCATTAGACCATTAGAACATCACAATATACTATGGGTGATTACTGTCGCCAGATGACTTGCACACTCATATATTAAACTTTGAAGGAAATTAGGCAATGGTATTCTCAATGTTTAAATTGAAGTTAAGACAAATTTGACATAAAAATTCAATAAAAAGTTGTCAAATTTTCTAAAATAGTGAAAATGATTCATGAAAGTGACTGCTCGTTAAATTTAGTGACGGTGCAAGTTTATTGAAATAACACAACTATTATTGTGTAGAGCGTATGGACACACACGTGAGGCCTCTACGAGGTGATGTAGAAATATGTCCTCCCTAGCTACCCTCTTAATACACCTACCGCTTAGTGGTATTGGCCTCAAGACTATATAAGTAGCCATAGCACCAAAACATGCATCACCAGCTTTCTGATGAACTAATACTTCAAAGATCTAATTCCAAGCGAAATCTCTTATTCTCTTATCTACTTGTATTACCTTACAATGCCAAATTACCAATATATATTGATAGAACTGCATAAGTTACAAAGTCCGATACAGAATTTTCAAACAGCTATCATTCCATGTACAGAACCACGGAAGTATAATACACGGATGAACGCCATTTCTAACTGTAATCAAGGGGCTTCAAGACATTAGTTGAGTTACGGAATTTTTCTATAAAATCACCATCATAAGGGAAGCTTTTTCCCTTCAAAAATGCAGAATACCAATATGCAGAGAATTTGGGGTATCTTCTTAAATCTGGATCTCTATAATCCATATAATACAATCCAAATGCCCATTCATCCAACCCCCCCATATCTAGTGTGTCGATGAATGACCATACAAAGTATCCTCTTACGTTTGATCCATTCCTTCAAAAAGAAACATCAAACTTGTTTTAGTAAAATAATTCTTCAATATTAGTAATTTTCTATGATTCACAAGCTAAGTGATTAATTAATACTAAACATATGTGATTTCAATTTATCATTTGTGATTCATGATTGTTGGTACTTTTGATAATAGGTAGCTAGGGTGGTGTCATACCTTGCAGCATTGAGTACGCTTCCGATTGAGGCATTTAAGAATTCAACTCTTGGTTTGTCAAACAATGACGAATTATGATACATCCGATATCCTATCAGATACAGTAACTCATTAGCAATAGACAGTAGAGAGTATTGTGTATTAATTGGAAACACAACGAACCAAAAGAAAAAGGTTATACTTACCACTTTCATGTATATATGTAGGAGGGTTGCCATATTCCTGTTTGCAAAATTCTAGTACGTGCTCAAGTGCCTAATATTTGATCAAATTGTTAGATCATGAAATTTTTAAATGAGTCAATAATCATCATAATCGATAGCAACTCCATCTCACCTCTTCATTATGACTCCCATCTGCAAGATAGTATAATATAATTTACGTCAAAATTTACATTAGCAACCACATATTTTAGCAAGCAATACATAAACTAAAACACGATGCATTATATCGTATGCAATTTTTTTTTGGAATAATATATGCTAGGATTTTTTTGCTCGTGACATGACCTGTCATACGATATGATCTCAAGCAGGGGAGACAGAACATATGATAGTGCCCTTTCATATATCATGTAACTATGTAAAGGTGAAGAAAGGTTGTACTTACAGTGAGATCCAATTCCACTATCTGCTGCAACATCTCTTGGCTGAATTAAGAGGATATTAGGATTGTCCTTGATAACTAAAGAACCATAGGAATTCAATCCAATGAAGTCATATGATTGCTTAACGAGTCTTGATTGATATTTTGTGAAGGAGGGAAGTCGGCTGCCAGCCCGTTCCTTCATTATATCTGGATAATCTCCAAACACCAAGGGATCTAAAATCCTGGCAGAACATAGAGAAAATAAGTAAATAAGAATTAATCCAATCAACAATCTAAGAGCAAGAATGGTATACGACATCATTTTTTTGACATAATCTAAGGCAATCAAACAAATTAAACTAATGTAAACTAATAGCTACAAAATTAAGGAAACAGAACAGCATTTAGCCGTACCATGCGCACGTGGGACTTGGCTTTGATCCACCTTAAAGAATGGTGCATCATTATAGCATTTAACTATCATTGAATACTCTGTACTTCATTCAGAGTAAATAAATTTCTAGATTATTCAGTCAAGTGTAAGTAATGGCTACCCAAGTTTAATTTATAGCTATAAAATAGGTTCAAATAAGTTCAAGAGAAAAATAAAATCAGATAAGCAGTGGAAATTAGGCGAATAGAACACTTGTGATTATAACTCACCAACCAAGAAGGAACTTGCTGCCTATTTGAGCTGCAAGTATATCTTCTTTTGTGTCTGTTTCAGGAATAATCCAATTGGCGAACACATTTATACCTATATCTCCATGTTGTTTTCCCTGCACGCAATGCATTCAAATCATCAGGCACTCATGCTTACTTAATTAGGAGATGTATCCGCCTATCTCTTTTCCAAAAACCTCGAGTATTTTGCAGCAGTTAAACTTGTGACCTTAAGATTCCAAGTTCGGATTCTTTGATTACCGACAACTCCAAACTTGCATTAGTTTAACAAGCACGTACCTGATATTTTTTTCTATATAAATCAACCACAGTTGCATGAGCCAGCAATGTGTTGTGAACTGCAATATATGGCTCAATCGTGGAGTTGCCTCTGGTACAGACACCAAATGGAGGAGAGCATCTTTTAGGAGGAATACTTCCTTGATCATAGCCTGTCAACAATGCAATATTGGGTTCATTGAATGTAGTCCAATGTAAAACACGATCCCCGAATTCTCTAAAACACACATCTGCATAAGTTGTGAAGTCTTTCCTGCACCCAAGAGATTACAAAGTTATTCGTGCCAAAAAAACTATTTTTTACTGAAAATGTTATACAAGACAAATGATTGTTAAGGGGAAATTCACACAAGATGATGACTAATACTTCTACTCCTTAAATGGAAGTTTAACCCTATCCTCCGTTTTCGCAATTGTAATAATTTGACTTTTATACTATTTGTTTGTGTATGTATATGTTTTACTGTTGTAGACTTAGTCCAGGTGCATTGTAGTCTCAAAACATCAAAAAAAAAAAAAAGTTTTTAGTAGTAGATAATTACAAATATTAATGGTCGAAATGGTGTGTTGACAAGCATAAAATTCATAGAATTGCAACTTTAAATAACAATGAAAAAAATAGTGGAAATATAGTACTGTATGAAATCGATCAGACTAGCTGCAGAAAAATTACACGATTTGCTGATTTAGCCATGACCCATAGTCATCTTCCAGTGCTTGTGGCGTGTCCATATGCAGTAACACCACATGCGGTTGAATTCCTAAAATTCAAGTTACAGAAATTCAATGCATAATCACTCATATATAGTCAACTCTATTCCCTCCCTCCTAAAATATTTTCACCTTAGCTTTGAATTTGACTAGAACAAAATAAATCCATAAATTTCTATATTTTGCTAAGAAAAACTTAGATTTTATTGGTAATATTCCTCTGTATTATGATAAGAATTGTATCACTAACTAGCTACTACTCATGAAATTAAAACGTTCTAACGGAATTTTGTACTTACCATTATTGACAAGTTCATTAATCAGATTGTTGTAATATTCCACCGCTTTAGGATTGACTGGTCCCCTTCCATCTGAGATTAAATCAAAAGAGAATAATGATCATTTAAATTTTTCTTTCCAAAAAATGAATAAGAAGATGACTAATAATCTAATATAGAATCTACCTAAACTTTTTTTCCTGGTTCAACTCACTTACTTTTAGTGTATTATTCATGATAATGCCCATACTTTGGAAGTTTGTATTCAATATATTGTCTATCCTTAATTATAAATTTATCCCACCGTAGTTTACAAAATTGAAACACTTATTAACTTTTTAAATTAAAAATCAAACTACCCAAAAATTGTATGATTATAGTATATATAGAAATCCAATAAATAAATTAAATTTGGCAAAGTTATCATTATGAGTTGATTACTAGAACAGGTGGAGTGATTCTGTACTTGGAATAAGTCTTGACCATGAGATAGAAAGTTTGTATGCAGGTAAGCCCACACCCACCATCAGTTTGACATCTTCCTGTTTTTATAAAAAGAAAAGATTACATGTAGCCTTTCACACTTATCTTGGAGGACTATGGAAATCTATAGAAATTAAATAAAAATAAAAACTTAAAAACTTTTTACAAAATATATTTGATGTCAATATAAATAAAGTGTGAGCGAGTTACTACACTCACGAGCATGATGCACATATACTTCAAATAAAAGACATTAGTCGGTATATGATATACTCATGCACCCGAGTGTATATCTAACAGTTGGGGCATTAAGAGAAAAAAAATAATACTAGTAAGTTATGAAATACTAGATCGAAAAAGAACATATATGTTGTTTGTTACTATGTAAGTGATATTACAAGTCTCTAAGAAAAAAGTGCAAATTATGGAATTATTGAAGCAATTGTGCTTTGCGAATAGTTATGTCCCTTTTCTATCTTTTTCATCAGTAGGTCATGTACAAATTGGATGTACTATATACAATCGTTTTAGTCTCCAAATCACACAATAGTCACACCTTTGTGAAGTTAACTTTTATTTAGTTCGGGATGAGTAATAAATTTGTTGTGTATAGTACACCTTTTGCACGATGCACACTTAAACTGGAATCAACAAAATCTGGAAAGTTGTAAAAGGTGTTGCTTACCTTGTATTTATGATACTGGTCACACGCTCTCTCCATAAAATAAGCATTATCACCACCTGAAGTTGTTTAAAACTCTAAGTTCATTACAAGACTTAAAACATACAGTAAACGAGTCAAAACTTAACGCACTCACACAAAACATTCATTTTCCATGTAATTTTGTTTCTTAAACATCTTCCCACTTACAAATTATTCCAATTTGGCAAGAGAAACTCTTCTTTCAACTACATACCTGCCACACACATCTACTCATACTATTTAGTAACAAGAGATGTCAAAAATAATACGACCTTTAGTTGGTTTTAATAAGGCTCGGGGTGCACCAAGCCAATAAATATTTTCTTGTGTGGCTCTATAGGCACACCACAAATAGACCTCAGATGTTCCTTGAACTTTTGGTTGTAAAATTTAGTCCTAACTATTATTTCAGAGTTAATGCTGACTTTTTTTTTTTTTTTTTTTTTCATTTCCCTCCTCTAAAATGGCCACATGGGTATGATATGTCCTCCTGAATATATACTTGATATTATATTCAACATTGGACAACAAATTTGATCAAATAACAGCATGCATTCATATAGTTTGATTACATTAGATTATAAGAATACAAACCAGGATTATTATAGGTGTCTAAAATGCTCGGTGTCCGGCCATCCTCGAAAACCGCACCTTCCATCTGCATAGAGCATCCCACAACAATGAAATTATGCACATACAAAGTCAAATTCATGCATGATCAACACAATACATATAAAATATAAACATTTTACTAACAAAACTCACTTCTAAACCACCCTTTCAGATGATTTTAACTACTAATTGGATGAATACAAGTTAGATAACCAACAAATAGAGAAATCATAAAAACCTTAATCCAACCACGGCAACATAAGGCCTAACCTCATACCTAAACCCAAATGACCAAATCCCAAAATCTAAGACAGCCTAAATTCGATATCCGAAATTCCGATCAGATAACCAGGAAACCACTGCAGAAATGCAGCAGCAGTGATCTGAACTCGCCTTACTGACAAAATCCAATGACATTGCCACTGCTAGGAGGATGGCTAAGTCCAGCAGCAAGGGCTTAGATCAAGGACTAAAATTTGCCCAACAATGGAACCCAAATACAATTTTAGATACAATTTCAAGTTCATCTTCAGCAAACCATTTTCTAAATTCAGAATCTCATCAAACCCAAAAGTAATTTCACAAAGTTCCTCCTACCCAAACAAATTCACCTTTTCACATTCTACAAACCCCTCTTTAATTACTCCATTTGCTCCTCAATGAAAATCAAAATTCTCACTTTACTATATAATCTTGTCCAAATTTGAAAGTTGATTTCCCAATTTTTCTTCTTTTTCATTCCAACTTATAATCAATCAAACCACACTGTTTTTATCCGACTCATATCAATTAGATTAAGTATAGATGGCATAATTATACACTCAAGATCTACCCATCAATATAAACATGATACTCTTTAGCGTCGAATTAAATGGGACAAATAAAATGGGACGGTTTGTCACGAAATTACCTGAAAAGCGGAAGACCCAGCCCCGAAAACGAAATTAGGAGGGAAATCATGAATTGTGTAGCCGTATACAGTAGAGAACGGTAATTCTTGAAAGAACAGAAGGGTAATTATTAGTAATATAGTTGGATTGAAGGGTGAGGTTTTCAATAAACTCACCATTATTTTTTGATTAATGGCTAATCATTTTAGTAAAACTACAAGTACTTTATACTCAGCTGATTTGCATTGGAGTTGAGAAAATCTCGAGATTCACGACGCATGAGATGGAGCAATAATATCTTTTGTCTTAAACAAAGCGTTAAAAATCCACCAAATTTAAGAGTATATTAAATGATTATATATTGCCCTTAGGATTACATCTAACATTACCCAAATTATAAATAAATCAATAAATTTTATTGATTATTGAATGTGGGTCTTGCTATCAATACTATATACTAAAAGACACACCAGCAATGACACGTGTCATCTCCTGGTGTGTCTTTAGTTATTTTTTCATTTTTTTAAAAAAAAATATTTTAATTAAGGAAACAAATCATTTATAAAAATCACATTATTTTTTTTTGAACATATTCTCTATTGGCATGTAATAATTATTATATTTATAACAAAAGATTTATTCACAAATCTTTCTAAAAAAAAATTGGGCAATATATACCAAAAATAAATATTTTTAAATAATTAGTGACCTATTTTACACTAAAAAATATTGCTCGGATTTTTTTGCCTACTTTGTTTTAGTTGTGTATTGGAAGCTACAATTAAAATTGCAAATATCAAATTAACATATCACACACTTTTATTGTTTCTTGACTAATTTATAATTATAATATTTCTCAATCAATAATATATAACTAATTAACTATATATAAAGATCATCGTGCATGGCACGGGATCTAACCTAGTTATCCATATATTTACGAAAATAATAGGCTGATTAGGTATTTATGTTGTTTTATTTACTATTTTGCCATTTGATAAAAAAATTGTGTTGATCAAATTAATAAACCTGGGATTCCTCAATAATATCTACTTCACTTTTTTTAAAAAAATTCAGTTTGATTTTTGTCCATCTTGACGAGTAAAGACTAAATACGGTCCCTCAACTTTTGTATTATGCTCACTTTTAGTCCCTCTCTAACTATTTGTGCTCTTTTAGTCCCTCAACCACCTTTGTTGGTGTTTGTCAGCCAAAAGTTGAGGGACCTTGCTGACTAAGCAATAGTTTAGGGACCTTGAGTCATTTTTTTTTTGTTTTTCAATTTTTTTTTTCTTAAGAATTTATTTAACAAATAAATCTTTTAATTATTTGTTTAAAAAATATTAATAAGAAACCAGCCACCCTTAAAAAGCCCAGCAACCTTCCTCCTCCCGCTGCCGACAGCCAGCGCCGGCGACCACCACCACCAGCCACACCCACCACCACCAGCCACACCCACCACACGCACCACCAACACCATAAAAATTCAACAAACTCCACTAATCAATCGATCATACAAATCAAAACCCCTAATTTATCACAAAATCATGAATTCTACACAAATTATTCAACAAATTGGGCAAAATCATACTTCCTCTGCTTCTAAATCATACTAATTAAATAGTTAAATAAATTAATCAAACATTATCAGTTGCCACACCCACCACCACCAGCCACACCCACCACACGCACCACCAACACCATAAAAATTCAACAAACTCCACTAATCAATCGATCATACAAATCAAAACCCCTAATTTATCACAAAATCATGAATTCTACACAAATTATTCAACAAATTGGGCAAAATCATACTTCCTCTGCTTCTAAATCATACTAATTAAATAGTTAAATAAATTAATCAAACATTATCAGTTGCCAAACCCACCACCGACACCACCTTAACAATTTTCCATCACGATAAACTTCACAGACCACCATCATCGTCGGTCTTCAACTACCCCTCGACACTCGTCGCCGTCGCCACATTTAGACCATCGTCGTTACTGCCACCCCCATCTAAACCACCACCGTAGCCGCCCTCTTCTAAACCACCCCCGCTGCCGCTCAACCCTCTTCTAAATTAAACTACCACCCCGCTGCTATCGTCCAAACCACCACCACCACTGTACCACCCATATTTATCCCTTAAAAAAATGGCTTGAATTTTTGAGATCTGAAGAAAGAAAATCAAGAAATCCCCACCCTAACCCTAAACCCGCCTTAGCCTACAGCCACCAAAAACCCAGCCTAAGCCACGCAACACCACCAGCACCATCACACACGCACAACCACACCCACCACACGCACCACCAGCACCATCACTACCCAAAAAATAAAAATAAAAATTCCTCAACGTACCTTATGAAATCTTCAACGTTTGGTTTATATGGTTAAATTCGACCATGAAAACCCCAGATCTGGAGTTTGCATGGTCGAATTCGACCTAAAAAACCATTAATTGATAGTGGTCGAATCCGATCAAAAGCCCTGGGGGTGGGTGGCGCTGGACTTCAAAAATCAAGGACAGAGAATGAGAAGGGAGGAGGGAGGCGGAGATGATAGAGAAAGAGGGAGGAGGGATGAGGTCGAGATCAGATGAGAGAGAAAGAGGGAGGAGGGATGAGGTCGAGATCAGATGAGAGAGAAAGAGGGAGGAGGGAGGAGGGAGGCGGAGATCGGAGAGAAAGAAACTAAGGAGATGGAGAGGAGAGAGAATGAGAAGAGGAGGCTAGGTTTAAACAAATAATTAAAAGATTTATTTGTTAAATAAATTCTTAAGGAAAAAAAAACAAAAAAAAAATGACTCAAGGTCCCTAAACTATTGCTTAGTCAATAAGGTCCCTCAACTTTTGGCTGACAAACACCAACAAAGGTGGTTTAGGGACTAAAAGAGCACAAATAGTTAGAGAGGGACTAAAAGTGAGCATAATACAAAAGTTGAGGGACCGTATTTAGTCTTTACTCCCATCTTGACCATCTACTGTATTAATTGGGTCCAATTCAATCGTATCTTGCTCCAAAATACTTCGACCGTCTGACATGAAATTAAATATTGCATATAAGTGTAAACAAATTCAAGTCGGGTTTGAATCGTGCCAAGTCGGGTTTTAGGTCAAATTCAAGTTGGATCATGTCGGTTTTCTCTTAATTACAAGTCAGATTGGATCAAGTTTACTTTCAAATTATGACATGTTTTATATCTTTTCGGTTGCAATTCGGGTTCAATTCGAGTCAATTTAGTATTGGGTAATGTTTTGGGTTTAGTTTGTGTTAAGTCGAATTTTAGACAAGTTTGAAGGAGGTAAATTTCTATGATGAACTTCATGTCAAGTCATTCTTAGACTCGTGTCAAATTTTATTCGAGTCGGGTTGTAGAAGTAAATTAGGCAAATAAAAAATATAATATTTCGCTATTTCTATTTCTTACTAACTAGATTTTTTTTTTAGAGAATTTGATAACATAGTGAAATTAACTTTTAATAAAAAAAATTGAAATCCTAGTCAATATCAATGCGAGTCAATTAAAGTTGATTTATCAAGTTGATAAAATCGGATCGTGGGTCACTAAAATGGTCACTATAATTCAGGTGAGTAGTAAGTTATGTCAGGTGTTAAATTTATAAATTTGATCAAGTTAAGAGTTATTTCAGGTTCAGATTATTACAAAACGGGTATTTTTTTCGCCACTAATAAATGATAATATGAAACAAGTAAAAATGTAAAATTAGACCAAGAGTGTAACATCATACGAAGTACAATTCTTGAGTAAAAATAAAATTACCTGATGTGCAGAAGACCCGGCCCCAAAAACGAAATGAGGAGGGAAATCATGCATAGTGTAAGTGTAACCACACACGGTAGAACACGGTAATTCTTGAAAGATCACAAGGGTAAATATTACAAATATAGTTGGATTAAACAGTGAGACTTTAAATAACCTCATCATTATTTTTTGATTAATGGCTAATCACTATATTAATTATGGAGTAGTTCGTAATACTTATATAATTGGAGAATGTGGAGATGTGGCAAGCTCTGCTCATTATCTGGGTAGAGTTGAGACAATCACAAGATTCACGAGGCGCTAGATCAATAATTTCTGATGTCTTATTCTGACAAGACGTTAATAATCTAGATTACTACGTATTTTTTAAATTTTTTTTGAAGAAATTCTAGATTTTTCGAATAATAATGACCCAATTGTAGTTACTATTGAGTATGTACATTCATTTTGATTTTTGTCCATAATAATCCAAAACTCCTGATTTTGTATTAAGTCAATGAGTCCATTAAAATTATATCTCTAATGCCACTCCGTTTCAAACTAATGAAAGTCTCATTTTAACTATTCGTATATATTACTTGGACCTCCATTAATAGTTTTCGTATAGTCATATATTGTTATAGAAAGGCTAAATACTCATCAAATCTTTAGATATATAAAATATTGAAACTATATATTTACAAACATAAAAGTCAAAACGTTACAATTAAAAGAAAATAGAAGTATAAAACACCAACAATAAAAGTAAAAAACTGTACGTGAATCTTGCACAGTCAAAGCTGGTACATTGAAATATTAAAAATAGCATTAGGAAACTCTACAAAAAGCAAATATAATTTAGTTGAAGATTTGATTTCGGACACAAGGACACGTGCAATTCAGTAATGCATGTATTGGAAAAGAAATCACACAGCGCAAATGTTGATTGACCGTCTCGTGCACATCCCACGTTTGTACAGCAACAGAGCACGTCAGTAATATGGGACGTGCACCAAAACGGGGATTTTTATACAAACTATATACTCCCTCCGTTTTTAAATACTTCTCCATTACTCCATATGCGGAGTTTTAGGAAAAATTGGAGAAAGTAATAAAATATGGAGATAGTGGGGTTGGTGGAAGAGTAAAAAATTGTATAAAGCAAAAGTAGTGGAGAGAATTGGAGGAAAGAAAATATATGTCGGGTCCACTAGGTGAGAGAAAGTAATATAATATTGTAAAAGCTTTCTAAATAAGAAAAGTGGAGCAAGTATTTAAAAATGGCCGCAAATGGAAAGTGGAGCAAGTATTTAAAAACGGAGGGTGTATTATATAGACCTTCGGAAGATTTAACAGTCATTAACACGGTGGGTTCAACACTAAACAAGACCATATTCATTGCGCCGTAACTACTAACAGCTCTATACAAAGGCTGTGCTCATATCAAAGATCAGTATAGGAGTAATGGACATGCAAGTATGAACTCTTCCGGATTTATTACCGTAAATGGTTCCATAACTGAGAAAAGCAATGGATATGCAAAACTCAAGTAGCACAGCAAGCTAGTGTAATGAAAGGTGACCACAGTCCAACAATCAAGAACCCCTTTGAGTTCCTAGCAAGACGCCAAGAAGTTAGACAAGCATGAACTAAGGTTTAGTGGATGTTTTCCTTGGAGATGATGGTTCAACTTTTCCATCTTTCCAAACAGGATAGTATATGTCTAGCTCAAGCTGTTTCACAATATGATCAGTCATATCTACATATGATGCATGGCCTTCAATGATATGCGTCACATCGACCTGGCAGATGTCAGGTGTTGAATACTTCAGTTAGTGAGTGAAGAGTTGAAAACTAGCAGCTGGAGAAAAGAGAGATGAATATCAAATACTAACATTTTCGATCCCAGGTCCATCCACGGGTTGAATTCCAGCTAACCCTTGAGAAATTAGACTGCACATAAAAATTGTTGAGACCATTGTAAGAAACACAAGAATTTGCACTACCATATACTGTCAGCATAGATTGCATGCACCAGATACTCCAATAACATAGAGAATCAAACAACTTATAAACCTTGCATGATTATATATAGAGCATAAAGCAAAACTGTTGCTTAGTCTGGCCCTTATTTCTTTTAGGAAAATTACATATTTCTCTATGATCTTCCAACAAAAAGCCACTTGTATGTATTCATGAGAATATTATGGAAGACTCGAGCATCACGACCACTGGTTGGTCGCACCTGCATTCATGACTTAGGAAGCCTAGAGAAACCAAAACTCTAGCAATGGAGTAAAATAACTTAAGTGCTACACCAAGAAATCATGAATATTGGAAGACTAAAAAAAATAGCAGTAGTCCCTCAACATCTAGTTGCCAGTAGTCAAATGTTACCCTGCCTTTTAGAGATGGCCAAAATAAGGATCGTATGTCACTATTGCTCATACATAAACTTTTTTTTTTTTTTTTTGAAAAAACAAGACAGCCAATTCCAAGCAAAGTAGAAAAACAATATCCTAGTGGAAACCTGAACTGCACAAAATGCAAAGCTTCTTAATTGAACTGATATGGAAGTCCAAATTGGGTAATTCTAAATTCTAAATTCTAAAGAATCAATTTTGCATACGTGGACTTTCAGAATTAAAAGAGCTTATGTTGGGCCTATATTTGATCTATGATTCATGATATCTAAAAAGTTCCATTTCACGCTGTCAGCTGCTCTCTTGAGATCAGATGACAATTTTGCCATGTCCAAACAACTTGACTGGCAGTTGACCAAGGAATTTGGATAATCAGCAAATAAGTGCCTTCACATTATAATCTCTTACTTGTTGAGCTCATTTCTATCAATTTCAGAAACTTAAATAATGAACCAATCATGACAGAAAATTATACTTTATGTGTCTACATACTTGGAACGGAAAGCTACTCCAAGAGTCCAATCATTTGTTGAATACACATTAATAAATCTCCCAGATACCATCTGCAAGTTGAAAGCAAAGTACATGCATAATTTCAATAGTGGACGACACATTTAAGAAGCGTAATTATTTAGCAGGAAAAGATTGTAAAAATTCAAAAAACACAAATTTTCCATGTAGTTGTCAGGATCAATATCTCCTGTCCTAAAGAGAATAATGATAATAATGTAGGGGAGAGAGAGAGAGATTCAGGAAACATGGAAGGACATTCCTAACATCTCTCTCAACATGTTTTGACTAAATGATTAGTTCTCTTCAAGTAAGAACAAAGGAATGAACGTAGCTTAGAGAAAATTCAGAAAGTACCTTTCTTGCAAAAGAGAAATTCAGGAAACATGGAAGGATAATCCTAACATTTCTCTCGACATGTTTTGACTAAACAATTATTTCTCTTCAAGTAAGAACAAAGGAATAAACGTTGCTTAGAGAAGATTCCGAGAGTACCTTTCTAGCAAGTATCCAATTCTCATCTTTCAGTGAAATTGGTGCACCGAGAAGAACAACCCTCTCCACGAGCCCATCTGGCATGATCAAACATTTCATTGTTACTGCTTAAGCCTAAATTCAAACGAATCTCGAGTTATACCAACTCTCCTACTGTCCTGCCTCCCCGTCGGAAAAGGAAATGGAAAGAAAAGCTACATAAAGCATGCAGTACAATGCCAACAACTAGAATCTAAGTTAACAACAAACTTACATCGGACTTACCATGATCTCCTTCTGTTTCACCTAGATACTGGAGGCACTTGAAAACCGCACGAGCCCCAACTGAGAATCCTATTAGTGTAATTGGCCTGCAGACACACATAAGTAATCTTTAAGAAAGTTTATACCCACTGGTCAAAGCATATGATAAAGATGGGATATAAGAATAGATATGAAAAGTTGACTCAACATATGGAAATAGGTCTTCCTACCTATTTCCATGATGTCCTTCAATAAGCACCTCAGCAAGCAGCTTACCAGCTTTGTCTGATCTGTGGAAATATTCAAAAAATGAATCTCAATAGAACTTTCTAGCATCCTGCTCAAAATAAACCCCCAATAAAATGATGGGTAAAAAAATATATCCGTAATAAGCAACCATCACTATCATCCCAATCCTTCCCATAAAGTTGCTACCTAGAGCTGGATAGGAGGTTAGGGAAATGCAATTATCCAGTAGTTGCAAAAGGATGGTTCCAAAAATCTTTGATTGGGAAAGCATCGAATGATCTATAGCTGATGGAAAATTTTGAAATCTGAGTTAAATTAAGACAGAAAAGTTTATGGATTAACAAGGCTGCCCAACAGAAAAAGTTTGTTCAATGCAATCATCTCCATCAGCATGAAAACAATGTCTTTGCAAAAATTTAAAAACCGATGAAGAATCTCAAAGGCAGGACCAAATCAGAAAAAGGATCTATGTTTTCAGAAGTGAGGGTGTCCAAAACTTGGCTATTTAAGTCAAGAGAGGCTTAATTGATTAACTAAAGGCTACGAAATCATGCCTCTTAACCAAGCCTCTATATGTAACAGGAAAATGGAGCAGATTACAGGCTTCACAGTTTCAGACATGCAAAAAGCTCAACGCATGAGATTAAAAAATAACCCTTGACAAAATTAGCTAGTCCTTCAGGAATTGAAACAACCCCATAAGTCCATAACAAACTGCATTAGCTAATGCAAGCTAGATACCAGTACAGAAGTAGCTAACATGGGTTGCTAGAGACAATGATCAAGGTCCTATGGAAAATTTAATAGCATACTAATACAGACTTGCAGAGAAGCGCACTGCACACTTCAGCAAAACATAATACTGATGAGAACAACCTGTCTAATGCAACTGCCCACTTGCTGTCAATAATATCACTTGCAGCAATAAGTGATGCTGGAATAGTAAGGGCTGACATAACTGTGCCTATAACAGTCATCATGACACCCAAACTCATCAAATTTGAAGTAATTTCTGTGAGATGGCAATGGAAGAAATTAGTCAGAGCAAGCAGGCCACCGGTTGAAGTTTTAAAAACACTGCTTAAGGGAAAAAAAGCGTAAGAAAAATTACCTGAAGCAATTAAGTCCTGCACTGCAGTAGCAAGTGCAGCCAAATTGTTGAATTCCCAGTGTAATGCATAACTGTAAAAGCCATGCAAGGAATTTCACACAACTAATACACAAAGGAGAAGCTTTGTGGCGACACATAGTATATTCACCATCAAAACAAACCATCAATAAAACATCAAATGTAAATATGTAGATGTTTGAAAACTCCTGAGACTAGGTACATCAGTAACAACAATGTGAAATGGACAAAGCTCCAATAATACAGAAGGAAGACTTTCAAGGAATATAAGCTGTGCTGACAACTTGGATTGGCCGTAAAAGGGTAGCACAATGAAGCTCTCTACTAGCCTAGCACTTCATAGGATACCTCAAACAGTCTGCAACTTATAAACACTACCCTAAAGCATCACAATTTTTTTTCCTTCGCAAAGAGAAACATGTTGCTAATTAAATACATAAGAGAAGTACTGTTGAAAAAAGGGGGCATGCAAAGGGGTAAAATTCTCCCAAACATTCTTCATGCCAAAAGAATTAGCTTAGTAAGGTTGTTTGTTGTTATCCAAGGTGCTTTGTCAATGTATGGATATTATGTCAGCCATGCAGTTAGTATCTTTTAGCGAATTTAGCACTAAGTGCTTGCCAATTGCCATGCAGTAAATCACTCAAAGAAGCCATAAGCCACACTCTTTTAAAATAAAACTACAAAGAGGCATATAGTCAATACATAGAAAATATCTGGATCCTGCTTGTAGTAAGATAAGGTTAAAAAATAAAAAGCCTACATACAGTACATCATATACAGACTTTTTTTAAAAAATAAATAATTATAAGACCAAATGAGATAGGCTATTGATGTGAATGCAGTATACAATCAAATGCAGAGGTTAAGGCAATTATAATGCCAAAAAAGGGTACATATTGACATATTGTGTTGCATGGCTTGGATCTCAATTGCATCTAGCCATCAAGCTTAACACTATTCAAATCTTTCAAGTAAACACTTACAGAAAATTTTTACCTCTCCAAGTTAATGTTTTGACTTTCCCAAGGTCTTACAAAGTCTACTTCTTCATAAACAAGTCCAGATACCATTATTCCAACTGCAAGATGCTGCAGATTAAAACTATATTAATATTTTAAATTCAGCAGAAAAAATTACAAAACTTATGATAATACTGATAAATTCCCTGTTTTCAAAAAAAAAAATCCCTCAGTTGTTTCTATGTGCTATCAGTTATCCTTAACATGCCAGAGGGGGATTCAGAGTAATATTTAAGCAATAATTCAGAGGAATGTACCCCCTTCTTATGATTGTCACCAATTGCTATGAAGTCAAAGTCTTCAATATTTCCAATTCGTGTAGCCATCTTGCTACCACAAAGTCCAGCTCCAGCCGCTGGAATTTTGAAACCGGCAAAGTACATAAAGAAGAAAACCTAAAAAAATTAATTTAATAAAACAAAAGTGCGACCAAACAGAATTCTTGTAATGACTAGGGAATTCTCAAAAAAAAATAATAATAAATAAATAAAAGAACAAAGACTAGGGAATTATGTTAAAAGAAAATATGAGAGAAGAAACCGAAAACATACCTCCAAAGGATGCAGCTATAGCAATCGAACCACCAACAGATCCAACAGCTGTAGCAGCTGCAGCAAACCCACTTGCACCAATGGCAGGCAAAAGACTTCCCAATGTTGGAGCCACAGTGCTGAGCCCCTGAGCGATTGCAGGTGCAACTACTCCTGCAATATCAGAAGAGAAGTTGAGTAGAGAGAACTGGTTCCAAGTCTGTCCAACTATTTGAGATTTATGATAGATTTAACCACTATAGTCTACACTCTACAGACACAAGACATATACCTCCAGATACAGCTAACACTGCTCCTCCAGCCAAAGCAGCCCCACCAATCATGCCACCTTGCTTCCATTTGACCCAAGGATCACTATCATCTCTCTTTTCAACTTCTCCTTTGATTAAGTCCATCAATGAACAAGCTAATATTATCTCCAATGCTTCCTATGAAAAAAAAAATCAATATTATGCACTTAACAAAAGTAATAGATAGCAACTAAACTGCAATATGTGTTAACAATTAAATAATTAATGATCCACCTGAGAGTTCCTTAAAAAAACAAATTAGATACATTACAAAAAAAAAAAAAGGTTAACTAACCACTTTAATCCATTTGACATCCAGCCAAGTTGCTAAAAGTCGTAAAGCAACACGATGCCGAGAATCATATCCCTTTACAGATTGAGAAGCATTTTTGTTTTCTTTGTTGGTGCCAAGTAGGCATGCAGAAAGAAGCTCATACAAGACAGTCACTTTGCGAGGGCAGCTAAGTGATTCTGCATTTTTGACAGGTTTTTCATAAGTATGGCTTTCACAAGTATCTTTTGGCTGTTCTTTCACAGATTTGTGAAGATTCACTCTCTCTGTGGCTTCTTCACACAGAAATTCTGCAGAGTCAGAGTATCTTTCACGGCATAAAGATTCATCTTCCAACTTTTCACCATAATCAACAAAAGTTGCATCACGTGCCTCCATGCTAGATACCATGGTATCAACAAGCTTTGACAGAGCAAGTTCTTTAGCAGCAAGCTCTGAAGTTAAGGCTCTTCCGTCACAAAGTAACTTTAAAAACTGTTTATACCATGAAGACCGAGTGACTACTATAGTAATATCAAGCTATCTTCAATTAAAAAATGTTCAATGAGAAGCTCACAAAAACAAAGGGGCATTTTCAGCTTCGATATAAAAATTTCACATATCATATAGCATCTTAATCTAAATAACAATGATTTAATATGAACATTAATAAAAGAACTTAATGTGGTTCCCAATGTCCGTATATGATTCATTCTACTGGTTTACGGGGAATAAAGAGGCTGAAAAGTCATGATAGAAGTTCTTGCAAAGTAGCTATATATACACTGATCATGTATAAAATGATGTTATATGGAATTTTTACTCATGACTACAGCTAAAGAGCTTAGAGCAGGAATTAAATCAGCAACAGAAGAACCCTACTTTTTTTCCAGTTTAGTAGATTTTTTTAAAAAAAATGCTACCATTGAGAATATGCAATTGTATAGGATTACCAATGAGAAAAACCCTAAAAATAATTAGCTCCACAAAGTAAATGTGTGACCGACAAATTTTTTTTTTTTTTTAAATGACTACCTTAAGGACCGTGTACGGTATGGAACTGAAAGATGAGAAGCATTATGTACCTAATGCCAATCCCCCTCCCCCAAATTAATGGAGAATTCTGTAGTGTCAAAAAAGATAATAACACTCACTCCAGTCAGCACTCTTTTATGTTGGGTCCTGCTTCACTTATATTGTTAATTTCCAGTTTTTTTAAAATAATTTCAACAATATCCTTTCACTTTTCTTGTTAATTAGCAACCACTTGGTCAATATCTCTTCACTCAAACATTCATGCCTTAACGGTAGGAAATTCTCTCCCAATCTAAGTTCACAAAATCCTGATCAGAACCCTTCTTTCATACCAAATTAGCACTTCAAATATTTCAATATACTTCGACTCAGCCTCACACCTCCAATGTATAACTCTTGTCTCCATAATTCTGTCTCATCATTAACTCCTGCTCTAAATTCATCAACTGAAACAATATCACCTGCAAATAAAATATACCAAGGAAAAATCATCTCGTACAACTTTTGTGATTGCTGCAAGCAACTAGTGCAGTTGGTTGTTATAATACAATCATAAATGATATATTCCCAACACACTACTGCATCTCCACTAGTCCTCGTCACCACCACATATCCTTGACGGTGTCAGTATATATAGTGGTGCACCTCTCTTCATCAATGCCTAGCAATGTACCACCCTCAGTACATTGCCATTACTATTCTCAATAGCAAAGTACAAATTCTCGATCCTTACACACTACAACTCCATAAGTTGTCACTTCCAAATCGCTCATGCATAAACCCAAATTGTTTCTACGAAACGGACACCATCACGACTTCTCAAATCATTTAACGCATTACACTCATCATCATGATCCATCACTTTTCCAAACATTATAGACGAGCTTAGCATTATGATGTCAGCATTAATAGTGCCGATATATGTATATTGTAATTCACAAATGCAGAACAATTCACAGTTAAAGAGCTAATAAGCAGCCAAAAATAAATGTCATAATAGAAAGCATCATCATCATTTTTCGAGTTCGAATTTCGACTGCTAGTCCATTCAATATCTATTGATCATAGCATATAAATAAATAAAATTATGAAAAAAAAAATAAAAAAAAAGAAGTGATACATACAGAACCAACATGATGACTAATTTGTGAGGAAGTTCCAGCAGTTTCCTTCAAACCATCCCATGCCTTATCATCAACCTTCATAAACCTTCCAAAATCAGGAAAAAAAAAAAGCAAATAAAAATTCAACAACAATCACAAAACACAATCAAAACCCTAAAATGCCAAATTACCAAAATTAGGGAGAGAATTACTTGAAAACAGGAAGAAGCAAGCCGGAATCCTCATGAATCCAAAGATAAGGACGATCAGAGACGGAGGAAGTAGCGTCGGCGCTCATTCCAGCACCAATAGGTTCATCGTCGGGAGAAGGAAGAGTAGAGGTAAGACGACATTGATGAAGCTGAGATTGATTTAGGGCAAGTGCGAACAATGCAGAAGCTGCGTATTTTTGAGTAGAATCCAGAATTGAGACCTCCATTGTTGGAAATTTGAGCGAAGTTCGAGATTCTGAGAGAAGGAAGTTGATGAAACCGCCATTGAAGAAGCTTGAAGTTATGGAGGGTTTGAGGGAGTTGGAATTGCGCCATTTGTCGTTGCAGTTTGGTGAGGAGGAATTGTGTAAAGGGTTGGTTTTTGACACGAGTTGAGTTTAAGCGCGGGAGATTGTGCCAAAGCATTACAAATACAATGCTGCGTAAGTACGTATTGTTATTTGAAATGATGGCGAAATTGGCAATGCGCAAAAAAATAACCCAGGTAAGGCAGGAGCAGGGGGCTTAATTCGAGGCTCGAATGGAGAACTCTTTGAGTGTTTTGCTATGAACTGTGGTATATGTTCTTGCACGAAGGCTGAGCTTACGGCGGTGCTTAAAGGGTTGATGGTTGCTTGGGAAGGTGGTCATCGAAAGGTGCATATATCCCTTGACTCAGAGGTCGTTGCTAATATGTTGGTGGAGGATTCCCCTTCACACTCTCCCTATATTCATATGATTCGTAAGTGCAAGGCACTTATTCATGGCAGAGATTGGGATGTTAAAATTTCACATTGTTTTAGAGAAGCTAATCGAGCGGCGGATTGGCTTGCTAATTTTGGTGTGACGATGTCCTCGAAATTTGTCATGATAGAGGCGGTCCCGAAGGACCTTCGTGTGGTTTTATTGGAGGATTTGGGTGGATTGGCTTTGCCTCGAATGGTGCCGGAGAGAGGAGCAAATTGGAGCTGGGCCTGCGTCGTCTCTTAGTTGAATAAATGTCCTTGTGACATAGTAGTTTTTTTTCTTGTTTTTGTTTTCTCTGTTTTTTGTTCTGTTTTCTTTCTTTCGTTTTTCAATTTGTTTGGCTTTGTGTTCTTTGGGGCTTGTCCCTCTCTTCTACCAAAAAAAAAAAAAAATGATTTTGGTCGGTATTATTGGATCTAACATAACTAAACGGTAGATCTTTTCTATATTTTACGTTCAGAAAGTTCCTCGTTATTGGGTTGTCCTTGCTCATTGGTTGGTCGTGGTTGTCAATTTCTTACTTTCAGTTTTAAGTTAGGCTAATGTTGGTGTTTTGTTCTTTGTTCTTCTTGTCAAAAAAAAAGAAACTAAATAATATATACATGTATTTAGAATTAAGACAAGTACTTAATTATCCATAAGATAAACTTGAGACTTTTCAATATACATAATAATATGTGGATAAATAAACTAAGTGATTCTATACTAGTTTCCAATTGACTCACTTAGTTAAAGTTAGCATCATCTAGTTCAAATGCATAAATCACAGAATTAACTAATTAAGCACAATAGCAATGTAATATAAATTTGGAGAATGATCTCTTGGACCACTGGTCTAGAGATCACCTCGCACCTCAGGATGCGAGGTTCAATTCTCATCGGGCTCAAATCCCATCCCCCTACCCCTTTGGGCATTGCCAACCAGGCTTCCTGTGATAGGAGCTCTCGGTTGGGGCCCAGTTGACCTTTTGTACATAATAGAATATGTCATAGCTACTTTCGTTCCCTAAGACAATTTTTTTAATCAAATGAACTTTTGCAGGAATTCCCTACCACTTCAAGATGCAACTCCAATAACTCTGAGACTCTTGAGAGTTGGCAAGGCTTTCTGGAATAGAGTTATTCAGCTTCTTTCAGAAAGGTCTAACACTTCTAAGGACGACAAATTTCCAACCGAATAAGGTATTGAACCCTGCTTAGAGTTTTCGGACAATAGAAGTTTTTGGTGACAAATTCATATGGAAAATGGGATTGAACCTGACACAGAATGATTTCACGGATGATATTTCTATAGATGTTTACTGGTAATTTCAAAGGTTGGATGGAATTCTCAAAGCCATACAGGTTCGCCGATGCAAACCAATCTCTAAGAATCTAATTGATGAGGTAGGGCATATAGCCATTAGCATTGAGATGAGCTTTATAGAACCTGTAAGCCACAATTTAGCTGAAAAGATTGCATTTCTGAAGTCTGGCAGAATCTCAACAAAAGAATCTGAAGCTTGTTAGCAAAAGAAAAGATATATGAATAGGGAAATAATAAAATTTATATTAAAACACAATCAGCCTCCTCTATAGTTTGCAGCAAATAATTCTGTAGCACACAAAAACTAGATGAGAGTAAATTCAAACTAACCAATAACATAATAGCTCTATAAATTCTCAACAGGAAATTCAAAACCAAGAAGGCATCAACAAAGTCACCAAAAATTCTGTAATGACTAACTAAACAAAAAAAGCACGATAACATAAGAGTTTTATTCGGTCTACTAACTCCATGGAAAGCAATTCCATCATCCAAAGTGTAATCGATAAGTAATGCCATCTCAGTACCTCCTTGGTGGCATGCGATCCATCATTCTTCCTGAAGGGCACTCATAAGACATATGTCCTCGACCACCACAGGTGTGACAGATAACCATCGCTGGACCGCCCATGCAATCTCTGCTCATATGTCCCATCTGGCCACAACTCCTACAGATGATATCACGATAACCCCCTCCTCCCATGGGATATCCTCCACCGCCTCCTCCAAAACCACCATAACGACCTCCACCACCATGTCCACCACCACCCCCTCCAAAACCACCATAACGACCTCCACCACCACCACCACCACCACCACTGCCCCGATCATTAAGAACATCAGCCTTCGGGCATTGCCTGGCCACGTGGCCAGCGACATTGCACAAGTTACAAACAGGCTCATCAGTGCAGTCACGAGCAAGGTGTCCTGTCTTCCTGCAATTTTTGCATGCCTTATCATTTGTGCATTCTGCAGCAACATGGCCTTGCTTGAAGCAATTGTTACAGAGTCTCAAGTCACCAGGTGGGAGTTCAGGATTCGGGCATTCTCTGGCACGGTGCCCAGCTTTGCCACATGCATGGCAGATGCCCTCATTTGAGCAGTTGCTGGCCATATGCCCAGGTTCACGACAGTTCCAGCACAGAGATTTTGTGGTACACTCAGCAGCAATATGCCTGCATTTAGATAGGTATCATATCATTAGTCTTCTCAGGTCATCTATTCTGCTAATCAGTTTCACAAGTTAGGCATGCAGAAGGAAGCATAAAAAAACAAAGATTCTAACTGATTAAAATAATTCATACCCAGGGAGACCACAGTTGTTGCAAACAGCAACATTTGTACATTCTCTAGCAAAGTGACCAGGTTGTTTGCAGTTATTACAGACATTGCTTTGGCTGCAACATATCCAACAGAAGTTAGCATCAAATAAAAAGATCCAACTATTCATAAACAGAAACTGCAAAAAATATGCCACGAATAGATTGCAAGTGTAAGGGGAGAGGCTAGATTCTTTTGACATGTAAGATATCTGAAAATTTTAAACGATAATTAACCTAACCAAGTTGTCTGAAAGAAAACGAAGGCTGCAGGTTGAATAATACAGATAATAAAATAAATCTAGCAGCTAATAACCCCCATATTTAGGTTCCATCTTGACCATAAGACATAAATCATGATCAGCTTATCACAACATAATTCCTCCATGGCTCCAACACAATACTTTAAAAAAACATGACAGTTCCTTTCTATTAGTAACCTAGCTTCATTATTCCCAGATCCCAACTTAGCAAAACTACTGTGAACATTTCCAAGATTGACATATATTCTCAACCTTTATCTGTGAAAGTCCAAATCATAATTCCTTGAAAGTAAATAGTTTCGGTGCAAACCCATACTCTACCACTCAATGTTCTTCCTCGACAATTTCTGGACCTGACATCAGAGAGTTGTGCAAACTAGAAAGGAAAAGATGCATATATCTTGTACGCCAACCGTAAATAGTTCTCTCTCTCTCTCTTACCTAGGAAGGTTTCAAAGCTATATTAAACAAACAATGCCCAATAGGGCTTTAGGGCCTAACTAATATAACCCTAGAAAAATAACAATTCTGCAACTCGTCAAACTAGCCAAGATATCCCACTGATGGACCAAAATATGGCTGACGAATGAACTGGTGGAGTGTAAAAAGAACAAAAAGAACTGAAGAAGGTGACTCTCAACCACTACAGCTAGAACGAAACCAGCACTAGTAAGATATTGAATGGAAAAGAAATTAGGAATGGAATATTATATTGTAGAGAAGTCAAAGTATGAAGTTACTGCTGATAATCACAGGCGAGACAAAACTTGCTCAGGTTCCACAGAACTCCAGTATACAAACTGCAATTATCGGCAGTAGGTCTTAAGACTCACAATTCATTGATGCTGCTGAATAAATACCAAGTTTTACCTACAAGTTCAGAGGAGCTTAATAGGACATTTCAAACCCTCAACACTGACACTGAGTAATATAACCAGGTAAAGGATTGTACAAACTTTTAAAACCACACACACATCATCTACCATATATGATAATTTCTGGAAAATATGGTTCCTTTTGGCAATACAGCTTAATTTAATTGCTCTTGGAACTCTGATCAGTTCAACAATCATCTCATTTAGCAACAACTACTTTCCTTTCTTTTCTCGCCCTCCCCTAAATTTATGCAACTTTTATTCTTTTCCAACTACACTAACCCAACAAACAGTTGTAGAGCATTGTTAAAATCAAACCACCTGAAACCCCGACGTGCATCTCTCCTATACGGAGCATCACGAAAAGAAGGGCGTTGAGATTGCATTCTACGATCTCGAGGACTCCTGCTTCGACTACGGCTACGGCTACGGCTACGGCTTCGGCTCCTGCTGCGCGAACTCATCTTCAAATTCCTCTCTTCCCCTTTCTAGACAAACTGATCTTCAAACGCCAACACTCAACTCCAACCAGCACCTGAAGCTCCCCTGCCAAAAACCATCCCCATCAAATCATCAATCCACTGATTGTCCATAACCAAATTCCAACGCTACTTTAAGTCCCTATCCAACAAAAACCAGCTACAGTACACACAGAGTTCAACAATCCACACCACACCTGGTCTATGTTACATTGACACGGGTACGGGTATCCGATATTGGTACGTATCCGAGTGTCGGATACGCCATTCTCAAAAATTTAGGACACGGGGACACCGTCTTAACATTGGACTCGGGTACGGATACGGCAATTTTATTGATAGATTTTTATATCTAGGTGAGTGGATTGCTAAAAAAAAGTAAACAAAATAAAAAGCCCAAGTTGTTTATTTAAAAAAAGCCCAAGTTGTTGATAGAGAAACATAGGTTTAAGGCCTTTTAAGCTTTTTACCAATTAAAACAAAACCCTAGCCGCCACCCTTAAGCACATATATTAAAAAAAAAAATGTTACTGCTAGGTAAATCAGGAGAGAGGAGGGAGAAAAAAAGTCAAAAACTTCAGAAATTAAATAAGTAAATACACGTGAAAGAAGAAAGAGAGAGAAAACTGCATTGAGAAAACTCGTAATCGTGTTCATCTTCGAAATTGTTTGAGAACCGTCTTCATCTTCTTCAAAGCTTCAACTCCTTCAATGGCCGCCGTACCCGAGAACAAAATGGAGTATCCGGAACGGATTTCATACCCGGATCGGTGTCGCGTCGTATCGACCCGGGTATGCCGGCCAAAATGCCGTGTCCAGGTAACATAGCACCTGGTTAGTTAAAACAAAAACCTCAACAACAACAACAACACACCCCAAAAAATTCAAGCGCCACAAGAAAAAACTACAGAGTTTAGGAGGACTCCCCCACAAATCATTTCTTTTTACCATCTTCCTTCCAAACTCAGATACAGAATTGAACCATTCAACTCACTGCATCTACAGAAGGCTGAGAGTTATCACTAAGAACAGATGAAATAGAAGGTTCATAGACTACACCGAAGATTAACAATAAACAAGTAACTTAATTTGGACACTCCTCCCTCAGATGTCTGGGTTCTCCACAGATAAAATAATACATCCATCCGCAAATACACCAGAGCCTGACTGAAGCTTGGTGTGACATAAGTCCACAAGACATACTCGAGAACACCAGATGGCAGATATGTCTTTTATTTCAATTATCATTAAACTTCAAAAACATACTATTAATTTGCAAAACTGTACAATCACAGTTAAATAACAATGGCGTGACCGAATTAAAACACCAACACACAACCTTTTCAACAGAAAAAATAAGGAAATGAGAGAACCAAGCAGCATTTTTAAACTATTAACATCAAGAATAACATTTTCAAATCCCGCCACTGCTCTACAGCATACAGTATCATTTAAACTAATCAGTACAAGCTTAGAAAATGTCTGGTGGCAGCGAATTGTAGCCAACGACGAGGAGATATTTAATAGTAAAACGATGTAGAGAAGCACAAGTTAATGCATTACTTCATTGACATATATATGAGCTGAAAGAATGAGATTATTTTTTAAACGACACACAAAATCTTAACAACAAACAGAAACTAAATTAGAAGTAATAAAAAATACCAATAACATTCATTTAAATTGCGAGGAAAAAAAAAACTAACGAAAAACAGTATTTCTGCCACGAATTTTGAGAAAAAATCTTTAAATTAGTTATGTTCATAGAAAATTTTGAAGATAGGAGCGAAAAATACTTTCTGAATGAATTATCAATACAATTCATAATCTATTGATCCAAAACCCTAAATCTAACAGCCAACCAATTGCTGATAATCAAACACAGAAAAAAGGAATAAAAAAAGCAAAAAAAAAGTAATGAAAATACTTGAATCTTCAACAAATATTAACCCTAAATCCAGAAAACTAATGGATCTATGAATAATGAAAAACAAAAACATTTATATAATCAGAGATTCGAAAAATTATTAATCGAATCAGGAATAGATAGCGAAAGAAAGAGCGAGAGAGTACCAATCGGACAAAACTCAGTACATAAGCGAGCTTCGAAGCTATGGCGGAAACAAAATTTGGATTGAGGATTTACGAAATCAGAAAAATGGAGAGAAAGTGTGTGTGAGAGTTCTTTTATCCGAACTTAATAACAAAATTTAACGAATTTCCAAATTTAACCTTGAGTTGTCCTTTTTTGAGTTTTTGATGTGTTCGTTTCACATTATCTGAACTTAACTTAATTCAATTAGGGGTCGTCTGGTTCACACATGGTAAATAGAATGAAAAGAACATAGAAAAAGGAAAAGAATATTCCGTAAAATAAAAATACCTTATGTTCTCTATGTTGTTTGTTTTTAAAACAAAGGGAAACAATCCCACCAGTCCCCACACAACCATCTAATTCATTCACTTTCTACCTTTTGTAGCCACCATCCATCCACCAAACCACTCGCCGCACCTCCCTAACCATTCGCCTTTTTTGCCGGCCCCTGCACAGCTCTTCCCTCCCTCGAAAAACATCCCTTAGCCCCGAAAAACCTTAGAAACTAGTCTCACTCCCCGCAAAACTCGTCGTCCAGCCTTCCCGTTCTCTCGAAACCTAGGCTCGGTCCGGGGGTTTTACAATGAGGGAGATGTGTTATTTTAGGTTTTTACGGGGATATGGATAGGGTTTCGGGAGTGTAGATGGCCGGCGAGGGGTAAGGGAGAGGCGGCAAGTGGTGACATGGCTGGTCGTGGTGCGGGTTTTAGGTAATTTGGGTATGTAGGAGGGTGGTGTAATGGTGGCTAAGGAATGGGAACGGAAATATTGGGGAATCAACTTATAAGGATTTGGGGGAATGAAGAGGGTAAAAGGAATGGGAAAAAAGGCCTAACAAAACAACAACAAAGGGAATCAAGACAGTTGATTCCCATTCTCTTTGATGAATACCCCCAACCAAACGACCCCTTAATTTGGACCTATCAATCTTGTGTAACCCCATAAAAATTATAAGCCCTCGATTTGGTAAGGGGAAAAAAAGTGATTGTCATAGTACTTAAAAATAAGCTTTTGTAATTTTGTCACTTTATGTATCTAATACAGTACGTCAGGAAGTGGTCTAATGATACTTAATGATATGTTTTCTATAAATAACGAGTTGTAAGAATAACTAAGGGCTTGTTTGGCATCATTTTTGGTTTTCAATTTTCTATTTTTTTGAAAACTAAAAACCAAAAATAGGAAACTAGAAAAAGGTGTTTCCACTTTTCAGTTATCAGTTTTCAAAATTATCATGATTTAAATAAGTCTAAATAATTTTTGATTCATTATGTGACATATATAATATATTTTTTAAAAACAAAAAACTAAAAAACAGAAAACCACAGCGATGCCAAACGAACCCTAAGCTTAATGTTGGTTTGCTTTTAACCAAAATTGAACGGAGTATCATTTAAGAACAAATTCTTCCTTTAATCACTATTAGGTTTTTTTTCCCATTCATACAATTTGTTTGCCAAAAAGATTAGATTCACTTTGTAAAGTTCATGTTATCTAATGAACCATCAAAATAATCCTACATAAAAAAAAAAATACTAATCAATACATAATATTATATTTGTGTTAACGTGATAAAGCTGATAACTCGAGGCATCATCCGAACCTAATACGTAGTAATAATTAAAATAGTTTGGACTACGGACTAAACAAATCTAATTGATGGGCTAAATATTAGGCCTAAATTATTGGGCTTATGCTTCCAATATGATATGTAATTGTGCCCCACCCATCACTCTTTCAGTCTTTCTTCATCTTTCTCCACTTCCTTTTACCCTAACACAACCTTCCTCTTTCTCTCCATTTTCGCAAGCAGCAACAGCAGAAGCAGCTCGAAAAGGTACAAACTTTAATCCTTATCATCTCTTTAATTTTTCCTATTTATATATTTACTTGATTTTTTGATTTAATTGAGCTAATTTCTCCTCAATTAAGAAGAAACATGAGCTTATAGACAAATATGGAAGATGAAAACTTTCATTTTATTAATTTTTCAGCAAATTAAGCTCGGTAAATCGATGGAAATCTCAAGTGGGTTATTCAAAGAAATTTAATTTCTGTAAAAATTTAGTCTTGCGAATTTATATAATGGAAACTGAAGGACTATATAATTGATAAATATTATGAGTTCATAATTTTTGAATAAATATACTTATTGTTTGAATTTTCTGTGGGTAGGGTATTAAGATGGGGAAGAAGAAATTTTTTGATAAGAAAAAATCAGCAACCTTTCAGCTTCTTTCCCGGGATTCTTCTGATCCTATATATGTTGAGGAGCCGGAAAACGATCGGGTTTTTGTTCGTGTCGATAATAATCGGGTTAAGATTAATGGGTTAGACGAAGACAATGATGATGAGGATTACTCGAACGACCCGGAATCGATTTATGCTGATGCCCCTGAGGATGGGGGTTATGAAGGGTTTAGGGGTTCAGGTACATTACCTGATCATGTAAGGAGGGAGATATTGGAGCTTGGATTCCCTGATGATGGTTATAATTATCTTAATCATTTGAGGGAGATTCGAAATACCGGTGGTGGCTCATCGTATTTTGAAAATCCTAAGGCTGAACTTCATCAACTGCCTAATGATGTTAAGGTGAGTCTTGGCTTCTTGATATGTCTTTATTAGATGATATTGCACTCGTATGCTCTTGCGATATGGTTTGAAGTGTTCCTTGGTTCGAAATTAGTAATCACGATTACTGTTTAACATGTTTTGAGACACATTTCTTAGAATAATAATGAACTATTATTGTATAATGATATTCTAGAACAATGTGATTATAATTTGTGGAATGATTGTATGTCATTAGAAGTATTTTGTTAATAATTTGTCTCCTTTGCTCCCATTGTTTTATAAGAAGCTAATAATTTGTCTCCTTTGCTCCCCTTGTTTTATAAGAAGTTTATAATTTGTATATATATATATATATATATATATATCGACTACTGCCTCAGTTCCATTCTGATTGTCTTATTTGGAATCTATATAGATTGCAACACAAATGAAATTTTATACTCTCTTGATATATGTGTGGTCTTGCTTCTTTCATCTTCATGTATAGTTTCACAATATCAATATTTATGATTCTTTGTCATACGTATTTGAAGAAACTTATGTTTGAATGTGCACGTTGGTAATTGTGCATATAGTGAAATAGGAGTATTATTTTGGATATGAAGTAGTCGTTTTACTTGTTTTCTCATGGTTTTTTAACTTATGTTTGTTTTTGGGACTTGCTGGTCAACACTTTGGGGTAAGTACTAATCTTAGGTAGTGATTACTATGACCTCAGGCATACGATGCTTCAAGAGTGCGGATAAAGGAGGCAAGTGAAGTTACAAGTCCTAAAACATTGTATAATGTTGCAGAGAAAACTGTTACTGTGAAAGTACAAAAAGCTGTAGATCCAGAAATTGCTAATTTACTTGAAGACAATGATTCAGAATTTGGTTCTGATATTGATGAATTGGAGGAGGATTTTGTTGTTCTTGCAAATCATTCAGAGGAAACAGGAGATGTGTATGAAGAGGAGAGTTTGTCTTCGATTAGTAATCCTCACGCTGAAGTTCAAACTGGAGTAGCCAATGACGCCATAGTGGAGGTGGTTCGAAGTGTTAATGAAGATACTAGACCTCAGCGTTTACTTGACCGACAGTTTGATATTGTAAGATCTTCTCTCTGGAGCTAATGCTCTTTTAGTATCAACCTATTATTTCTGAGACACAATGTTGACTAATAGGGTGTTTAGTTCTCAAAATATTACTATGCTTCTGACAACAGCTCTTAATGGTTCATCCATTAAAATTGATAGTGTGCGAGGCTTGTTTATCTTGTACATTGATATCTTGCTTATAATATTTTCCTTTATGGTCTTTCGGCAGCTTGAACAACAAGAATATGGGTCAGATAGTGATGATGATTATAAAAATTATGTAGAAGAAGAAGAAGAAGATATATCGCTTGCAGAAAAGCTCAATAGTGTTCTCAAAGATCGTGTGGATGATGATTTAGAATTTGATGGAAATTACACTGCTCCAGCTGAAATACTTCGCCGATGTGCTGAATATGCCGAGAAATATGAGAATGAGGATGGAAATGATAAAGAAGTGGTAATTGTGGAAGAAAGTAGTGATGAGTCAGAAATTTGGGATTGTGAGACCATTGTCTCTACATACTCGAACCTTGACAATCACCCAGGTAGAATTGGAGCTCCTGGAAGAAATCGAAAGAAAATACTGGCTGAGACATTTTCCGGGGCGCTAAAAAGTGGTTCTGACAAGATTATTACTCTTGGAGGAAAGGCGAAGCTTCCTGTGGATTACTTGCCTCATGGAAAGAAGGAACCTAAAGAGACAGCCAAAGTAGTTGCCAAACCAGAGGTGCCAAAAAGAAAACCACATGGTCAGGAGACCAAGGAGGAGAAAAAAGAAAGAAAGGTACTCGTGTTTTTGTAGAAAAATATATTCACTGTTAGATGTTAATTGTTCTGTACACACACCCTAGTCACAAGGTTTCCACATTGATGAAAATCCAATTTAGCATTAAGTGCATTTGCTTATTAAAAATCATGTCTTGTAAGATTTAAGGTATTATTCCTTGTAGTCTGGTAACGTTCAATCATGCTTTACTTTTATTCCCCTACCCTGAAAAAAAGTACTAGACTTGTACGTCAAAGAGCTAAATTGCTAATTTTTATGTGTAGGCTGCTGTAAAGGAGGAAAAGCGAGAGGCTAGACGTTTGAAGAAAGATTTGAAGGAACTGTACCGTGATGAAGCCAAACTTGCTCAGAAAGTTGCTGCTGTTACTGGCCCATCATCCATACATCTTACGTAGGTATGTTATTGGTTATCCTCTCACTTACTCCCAAGCACCTTTCTTTAGCCACTTTTTAATGCTTTATTTTCATTATCATACCCCCTACCCCCCCCCCCCCCCTCTCTTCCCCTCCTAAAAGAAGAAAACATGATTTTGCCTTTATGATGTAGAGAATTAGCGTTTTGTAATTCCCCGAATAAGCTCTCCTCAATTAGCAGCTTCAAATAATATTAAGACAAGAAACTACTTCTGGACAAAGGCTGTATTAGTTTGAAGAAACTTCAATTAGCAGCTCAAATGCACTTGTCTCCCAAGAATGATTGGAAATTCAAGAGGGATTTTGTAGTTCTTGGGATGAACTAGACCACAATTGGGTTTCCCTTGGGATTTGGTAATGTTATGGAATAAATCGTAACCCACCCCTATAGCCTGTGGCTATAGATTTATGGAGTAATAATTACATATGGGGTTTAGCTGGGATAATACAAGCAATATATATGTCGAGATTTTTTGGACATAATTTTTTAGACTTGGCACAGCAGTCTGCTGCTTGTTTTAAACATTTATGTTTCACATCACTATTTATGGTTATTTGAAGGGTGTTTGTTTGAAAGGTCATCATACTTGAGATAATTTCCTTAGATCACTAATTTTTGTTTGATATTACCCATCAATCCATCATGTCATTAGAATAAAATCCTCTGGCCCACTTATGTGCTGAACTGATACTTGCTTATGCTCTGCTTTCTCATTCAGTCATGCTACTTTGTGAATTTATTTGTCTTTTACAAATTTAATAGCCTAGTTACAATATATCCCACTAATTGCCAAATGCTGCAAGCTTAAAACAATGTGGTTATCTAACAGTGTCTGTAATATGTTTATCAGGTAACACAACATCCTTGTTCAAAAACGTTTGAGGTATGCAGTTCCCTTGTTTCCTTGCTTCAAATGAACGTTTGGAAGAGTGTTGCATACACTTTGGTGATACATGTTGGAGTAGAGAAGCTAAATTGTATCTGATTTGCTTAAGAGATTTTGTTAATCTAGGTCAAATACTTCAGACTTATGAGTAATTTTTGTATGTGAATAGTTTATTTACACACTTAAATGACTTGATATGTATTTTATTATGGCTGACAAAAAAGAATGAAATGTCTTGTAGTTGGTTTGTTATAGTTTAAGCATCTAGCTTTTAAGATTAATCAGCCTGATTGTACTGCGCTTAAAATTAGCTGCTTGCCGATTACTGAATGCTGCTGTAAGAAAAAGCTGATTTCTAGAATTAAAGTATTAAACACTGCTCTTTGATTATGCAGAAGAGCAGAACTAAAAAAAAAATGACTGATCAATGCAACCCTGATAACTTGGACCTAAAATTGCATGATTCAGACCTGAACAAAGGGAATATTAGACCATATCCAAACGTGGCCAATCTTATCATCAAATACTAAGGAGTATCAAACTTGCTTGAATTATTATTCGTATGTATTAGCTGATTGACAATAATATAAACTTGACACTGAACCAACGACTTATACAACTTACAGCGTACATAAGTATGTACTAACTAGTAGCTACACTAATACAAAACCTGTATTGTAGGACTTGGTTACAACTTAGTCTAGGCTGCGAAGCTTTGTATGTGAACATGATTACAGTTTTAGGATAGGTGAGATTAAGATTAGATTACAGTGACTGACCGAGAAAATTGTTCATTGAGGCTTAATGGGGTAACTTAGAATGTGGAACTGGACCTACATCTCCTCTATCATAGTAAGGAACAGGATTCCAATACCCATAATCATCTTCTCTTACGATACTCTCCGGCTGTGGTTGATGTTGATGTTGGACGCTCTCTTTAGTCTGTACCTCTCCTGAAGATGAAGCTGACGATAAAATAGCCTCCTCATCAGAGCGCGAGTAATCCAGAGATGGTGGAGAGGCTAGCCTGTATAACATGTTTGGTGATTTTGAGGGAGGTGGGCGTGACTCGGTTGGCAGTGTAATGGTTATATGCAGGAAGATAAACAACACAATTATGCATGAAATCTGCATTGTTGACCTAAAAACGATGAAGTTTCTCTTTCGTTGTTAAGGTTGGAAGGTAGGTGATTTTCTTTCGCGTAGTTCTTGGGCGCCATTTGCGTGGTAAGTGTTTGAGCTTTAAATATGAGGGGAGATTGAAGAAGTTGGAGACAAAGAGGGGAGATTAGAAGAAGTGTTCGAATTAAATTGATCTTCTTATTGTCATACTTAGCGGATGAAATGTTCATGGTTCTTGCATGTAAGAGGAGATAAGGAAGAAAGAGAGGGAGTGATGGGAGTTTTTTGTTTAATTTGTTGAAGTGAAAGCCGGCAACTATGCTACAACGCTTAATGTTGCTCCCTTCGTTTCATTACGTACAACACGTACAATTTTCTAATTTTTAGGTTGAAATTGTTCTCTAATTTAATTATTTAGTTCAAAATGCTAGACTTCTACTTCCTCCGTTTCTATTTACTTGCAACACAGCCTTGTGGCACGTGTTTTGAGGTCGGGTTTATGTAATGTAAACGGATAATTATTAATTATTATTTTTACAAATGATACTTAACCCTATTCTAATCTTCGTGTAAAAATTATATTGATAATATCGCTCGCCTACCCTCACTAATTATCTCCTAAAACTGCGTGCCCAAAAGATGTGTTGTAAGTAAAAGAAAACAGAGGAAGTATTAAAAATGTTAAAGATGCATTTAAGATGAATCTAATAATGACTTATTTATTAACATAATTATAAGTAGAAAATTATGGCATGGCTCAATGGACAAAAAAATCATAAAATTTTCCGTTGCCGGGACTTGAACCCGGGTCTCTCGGGTGAGAGCCGAGTATCCTGACCAACTAGACTACAACGGAATTGTTGATTAATGTGTCCAACGAAATTAAGATATTTTATTTCTACTTCCATTGTACAAAACAAACGCACTTTTTATCCTTAATTCCTTATATTTTCTCCGTTCTTTTTTACTTACAACGTTGAATTTATAATTATGGTATATCAATAGACACATACGTAGACTTCAAATTCAATAAATACTCATATATAAATCATACTTCAAATTCAATAAATACTCGTATATACATCGTACTTCAAATTCAATAAATACTCGTATATACTTTATATTCGTATTATTCTAGTATAAAACTTAGCTAACTGCCTACCTTACCCTTGCTTGAAGATATAACTTAAGTCACTTTATGTTCAATCACAATCAAAAACAACAATGGTCCAAAATCATGCAACAAATTCAAGAATCAAGATTTATACAGCAATTACAGCCCATCCACATATACATCATAGATAAAATATGCTTCATCATAATTAGTGACAGATGAAGAAACGGTCCACAAAGTGTCAATTATTTCTCTGGCATTGATTAATCAACGATGAGGACCATTCTAACTACCATAAATTGACTACTTTAATCATGTAATTAACTCAGATTTCTTTTATACTAGTACTAGATAATTAGAAACATGCTAAAAATGATACAGCATGTCCCTCATTTTCAACGAGTACTGCGACTACTGCCTTTTTATTAGATTTAGTAATGTGATAACTAAATTCAAACAGAATTGTACAGTAAAAAAATAGATAAAGTGTAACACGTATATAGCACTCGAGTGCTTCATCAACTACTGATTATGATATTAAGTTGATAACGTCAATACGACTCAAAAGTAAACTAAATGTGATGAATTATTAGTAAGCAACCAACAGATATGATGAATTAATATCCTGTTAGTGACGGTTTAAGTAATCATTGTCATCACATAATCTTCCAAATGGACATGATTACCTACCTGCTAATGATATAATGAAAAGGGTGAATAAAACCAAGTTCAATTATTTTAGTATTAATAACAGATCTTCTAATCACCTCAATTAACTACAGAAAAAAAGCAAGGAAAGCTTTAGTCCTTTGAAAGGAATAAAGTGTAAAGTTGTGCACTTTTTTTTAGAAAAAGATGTAAATGCAAAATAAAAGAGACTCAAATTCTGTTTACTTTTGAATTACTTAAACATTGATATGAGTTAATGACTAATGACTCAAGCTCTGTTCCTTATATTTCTATCTATTGGTAGATAAAGGAATCTTATATTCTTACTAAGATACTCCGTATTTATGAGCTTGTTTGGTTGCAATGGGAATTAACTTCTCATATTTGCAAATCATGGGAAATTTGGTGCAATCAAACAAGGCCTAGATGTCTCTTTTCACAAAAGTCCTACTCACTTTTTTATACCATAATGTATCAAAACTTTTGACTCATTTTTTATAAATGATTCGAACTTTTGGGATGACGGGAGTATATACAGAATTAACGACTAATGGAGATGATAAATCCATCAAATAGTTTGGCATAAGAAAGAAAAATCAATTTCAAGGCAAATGGCAAATTTGGATATTCAGAACATACAATGAGATTTTTAAGTGTTGTAGCTGTTGTGGACTTGTGGCTGATTTTGCCTCAAAGATAAGTCATCATATATTCGGTATATACACAGCTGCTGGAATAGAAAGCCTTTCTGCATTTAGTGATCTGAAAACCAGCAGCAGAGCTTCGTGAAACAACAATGTTTTACATGTGGACATGAGCTTGATAAACATGAAAACAACGATTTAAAGTTTGAAACGACATAAGCTTTTACCATGAAATCAAGTGATGAGCAAATGACAGTCACGCTATCAACTCAACCATGTTTGCAGTTTGCACGAAGGCACACTAAGCGAAAATGAAAAATTTCGAAATAAAAATTTGCCATCAACAATAAACGGATAATGAACCAAGGCAGTAAACAGATTAAACAAGGGTGCACATCCAAACTTGAACAGAAAGAATGAACATTTGAAGCAAGGGGGAAAAATCACTGTACAAGGGCAACATTAATTTCTGCACACATCCACTAACCTACATAATTCACACCAAACAGCTAAACTTACAGGAAAAAAAAGTTATACTAATACACAATTAACAAAATGAAACTAACTACAGAATTATTTCAGGACTAGTTCTTGGAACCGAAACATTTGAACTTATCTTTCGCTGCTTCTGCCTCCCTTTGGTACTCCTTGAATGAAAACTCCTCCTGCTTAACTGAAGAAGGCACTTTACATTCACTATAGCACTGATTGCACAAACTAAAGTGAGCTTTCACCTCCTTAAACCGAGAACCAATAATAAGGTAGCGGCAAACTGCACAGACATAATGGCCATGTCGAACCCGATCACCACTCTCCAGTTTCATCAGAGTGGATAAGATACCAAAACCAAATTCAGGGTCATCAAACATCACAATAAACTCTGTCATAGATACCATAGAAGCATCTGAATCCCCACGAATTTCTAAAATCTCACTAGACCCTTGTACAGGAAAGTAGATGGCTCTCAACATCTTCATATATCTGGTAGCATCAGATTTTCTGAGCTGCCCATTACCCTCATTGACAGGCCGATACAGAAGAGCTTCAAATGCAACACGTTTCCGTTTTTCCAATGAGCCGCCACAAATGGGAGCAATGATTGCATAAAACATACCAATATCCACTCTAGACAGTCCAGAATCATCTAACACAGAAAGAATTCTCTCATTAATGGCTTTAATTGCTTCTTGAAATGTCTCAGGTTTCAAGAAACCTAGCAGCCTGCGGAGAATTCCCTCCAAGGCATTCTTGCGAATGGATTTCTCTGGAATACCGGTACCAGAGAATGACAAGGGCACATCACTATCACTAATTTCCCTCATCAAAAGATCTACATCGCACCTATTCAATCTCGACAATCTCTGAAAAGCCCTGATCTCAAGGGCAGTTGCCAACTCCTGCCTAGAGGTAGTCTTGCTACCCAAAGTCTTAAATTTCAATGGTTCAACAACGGTGAAAGAATTCTCTCCATTGGAACCTCCATTAGCCTTCACCTTCTTCTTATGCAATTGCTTCATATGAGCAATCGCATCATGCACCTCAACCCTATTCGTCATCTTCAAGGCTTCCTTCATTGCTTTCTTAGCCTCATCGGATTCACCAGCACCCAACAAGGAAACCGCCTTATTGAGCTGAGCCCGCCAATGGTTTGGCCACAACGTCAAAACCCTAGTATACATTTCAGAAGCTCTCTGATACCTCCCCATATCCATATAAAGCCCTCCCAAGTTATACAAAGCATCAACATGACCCGGGGTCAAGTCAATCGCCTTCTGAAACTCTACAATAGCCCTCTCATCATCCCCTAACGCGTGCAAGGCCGAAGCCAAATCACAATGTGCATCAGCATAATCAGGTTTCATAAATATAGCCTCTTCCAATGCTTTCACAGCTGCCCTATACTCCCCTACCCCAAACAAAGCACTACCCAAAAGCTTTAAAGCCCTATAATGAGTAGGATACAATATAGCAGCTTCTCTATAATGTTCACAAGCACTTAAAACCATACCTTCCGCTTCGAGGGTGATCCCCAAATTGACATGAATTTGAGGGAGCAAATAAGCCCATTGATTCCCACCAGTTTCAGCTGCCTCCAATGCCAATTGAAACTCCTCCTTAGCCTCCCCAAACTTCCCCAATGCATACGAACAATTCCCGGCTCGAAAATGTGGCCTAACATCAACCGGTTGCAGCTCACAAGCTCTCTTAAAACTCACTAAACCATCCTTAAACAAATGATGCTCATACAATACCCTGCCAATTGCCATATGCCCATCAAATGCCTCCTCCCTCGACCTCGCCCCATCTGCCTTGGTTCTCAACCCACCCAATTCCTTCACAAATGCAGCATAATCATGCCCTGATTCCACCCAATTCACCCTCTCCGAAACCTCGGAAGATGACGGTCCGAACTCCCTAGACCACCCAGCATCCGAATACATATCCGAATTATCATTCTTCATTTTCCCATCTTTCACTTGCTTTGTCTTCAACCGCTTTACAAGTATCTCCAAGTCATCCACCAATTTCCATGTCTCATCAAAAACAATCCCATGATTCGGCGACGCCGCCCACGCTGCCGTCCTCTGCTTCTTCTGAGGCTCCATTGCTCGATCATCCGCCACCGACGACGTCGAAGCTTCCGCAATTGAATCCTCACCTTCTCCAGCAACCAAATCAAGATTCAATGCTTCAAAATCACGATCAACATCTCCAGCACCATCATCATAAGTTCTTAACAACCCGTCAAAAGTTAAACCCTTATCTTCATCAATGAATTCTTTATAAGTCCGAAAAACTTCGTCGAGAATTGCATTAATTTGTTCGTCAGAAAACTTAACCCTAGGGTTTACAGCAACAACTAAAGCCGCCATTTCAGCTCTGTTAAGCCCTCCATCTTTGTTCAAATCAAATTGCTGGAAAATCCGCTTAACTTTCTCCAATCTCGACCCTCTTGTCGCCATTGTCGAAAACTAGGGTTTGGGTTTTTGAGTTTAATTTTGATTTTTCTAGGGTTTCAAAAAAAACCCCAAAAAAATTTGATTCACAACTAAGGAATCATAAATAGGAGAGAGAAAAAGGGGTAAAATGGGTGAATAAATTTCTGGGTTTTGCTCATAAAAATGATGGGAAGATGATTTCAGCACTAGATCTGAAATGAAAGGTATGAAATTTGAGGAGGAGAGAGAAAATTAAAGGTACCCTTTTTCTTTTTGTTTTATTTTTGGGGTTTTTTCTTTCTTTTTCTCTCTCTTTTTGGGTGTGTCTTTTTCTTAGTCTGTGAATTTCTGGTGGAGAAATGATGATGGTGGTGGGGGAGTAACAATGGAGGAGAGAGAAAATTATAAAATTGACAATTTCCCCAGAAAAATAAGCCTCTGTAATTGGAGGGAAAAAATAAATAAAAATCTTATTTTATTTTAATGTCATTTTAATAATTTTAAAATTTATGGATTTTGGAATTTATCTAAATTTGATATTTTAATTTCTGAAAAAAAATTAATAATAAGTTAGTAGTATTTTATTGGATTTTGGTGGGTTTAATACTACTCCAAGGTAAGAGTGCAAGTGTTTAATATTGGGTTAAGGTGAAATGTGGACTTTAATGTATAATTAAGTAGTTGGTTGGTTGGGTTGTTAGTTTGTGGGTGGGTTGAAGAGTTCAAAAGTGGATTAATTAGTTCTAGCTGGCTAACAGTTTGGTGTCATGCACCAATTCATATTTATATGGATTGATTGATTCTTTTCCTTAGTATTACGAGTATTATTTAAAATTGTAAAAGGGATGAATATGATACTTATGGTACATTCGGAATAACAAATTTTGTATTGCCGTACGTAACAATTGGTATTGGCTTAGGGCCTGTTTTAATTTACTGAAGTGAGCTGATTTGTACTGAACTGGAATGATTGGAGTTGAGCTGTACTGAACTGGACTAAATAGAGCTGAAATGAATTGTTTATGAGAGAAGAAAATTAGGAACTGAACTGAAGTGATAGGAGCTGAACTAAACTGAACTTAACTGATTGGAGC
Organism: Chenopodium album; assembly: GCF_948465745.1. NCBI lineage: Eukaryota > Viridiplantae > Streptophyta > Magnoliopsida > Caryophyllales > Amaranthaceae > Chenopodium > Chenopodium album. The sequence continues at coordinate 7,634,680 of NC_137858.1, forward strand.
TGAACTAAACTGAACTTAACTGATTGGAGCTGAACTAAACTGAACTGAAATTAAGCTGAAAAGAACAGGCCCTTAGTGTTGCCAAAATCGTTGGTGAGTCTCGTCATTATATAATAAAGGATTGATAATTGAGTATTGTGGTTAAAATTGGTGATGAGATAAGGGTAACGGTTAATGTCTATACCAAATTCTCTTACACCTTTCAAACATTTATCTTAACAAATTCTTTGGTGGCAACTTAAAAAATTAGGGGATTTATCATTCTTATATCTTGAAATAAGCATTCTATTGATTGTCATTGTCTTAACTCTAAATCATTAACAATTAGTAGTTTCTTTCATGTGCAAGTTGGTATTTTTGTAATGAGGACCGAGGAAATGAAAACTATATAAGTCCCAACAATATGACCAACTTAGCTCACTATTTCAAATGACAGAGAAGAGCAAATCATTACAAGAGTCCAACAAAAAAAAAAACACATGTAAATGGTGACACCATCTTTATAATGAAATACGCCTAACTTGGATAAAACAATTTTATCACTTGTAAGTATGAGGGCACTAATTGTGATTGTTAATTATAAAATTCGAATTTGAGCTTTGAGCTAAACAATCAATCAAAGTCTAAGTGAAAATGTCTGAAGAGAGTGGGACTAGCCAAACTCATTGGAGACATGTTTTTCATCATATATATTTAATGAATTTACTGAACTTTGAAGTTACTGTGTTTTGACCATTAACATTATATGTCACTTATTAATCAAGTACAAATTTACTACATAGTATTTGTAATAATATTTGATCAATTTCTTTTGTTTCTAGTTGAAAAACTTGATTTTAAATTATTCATAGAGATTTAATCAATTAGGAAATCAAATACATAGTATTAAATTGTTTAATCACATTATTAAATTAATAATATAGAAAATTATAAATTATGTCGCATTTGAATCACTCTTTTATACAAGTATTTCATAAAATCAACAAATAGGTTATTTACCAATGCAATAATTCAAAATCAACAATAGCATCATCTACCAAAATACTAGCTCAAAAAATATTTTAGGTTTTTTCTTTTTAATTGCGTTTTTTTATTTAATTATTTTTTTATTTGCACAATTTAATCCTCAAATAAAAATTGGTAACCATTTTTTAACTTTCATATTTCCCTCCAAAAAAATCTCAATAGTTCTCAATGGGTGCTATTCCTTCTTCCCTCTTCTTTCCATCTTCCAAAACCTCCATTGAAGAGAAGCAAGAAGAGAGAGAAAGACCATGATTTTTGACAAACCCAGAAATGAAAAATGCATTTCAACACACCATCAATTTCACCCGCACCAATTTCCCGGATAAAATCGACGTCAAGGCATTAGCCAACCGCTACGCCGCCGCGCTCCAACGATGCTTCCCGCCAAGCCCCACCTCGCAGTCCCTTGCTCGGACCATCCATGCCCACATGATAACTTCTGGGTTCAACCCAAGAGGCCATATTATCGACCGCCTGATTGATATATACTGTAAATGCAAGAATCTCGGGTATGCACACCAAGTGTTCGACAAAATTCCCCAACCAGATATTGTAGCGAGAACCACTATAGTGTCTGCTTACTGCAATTTGGGGGAGATGAAGGAGGCAAGAAGGATTTTTGATGAAATCCCATTTCATATTCGTGATGTTGTGTGTTATAATGCTGTGATCACAGGGTATAATCATAACAGTGATGGTGTTTCTGCGATTCAATTGTTTGGGGATATGTTGAGGGATGGTGTTAGGCCTGATCATTTTACTTATAGTAGTGTTCTTAGTTCTCTAAGTTTGATTGCAGATGATGCGAGGCAGTGTTACCAGCTTCATTGCGCCGTGGTGAAGAGTGGAACGGGGTGCTCTACATCGGTGTTGAATGCACTTATATCGCTGTATGTGAAGTGTGCTTCTTCGCCTTTTGTTGCAGCTACTTCATTGTTGGGTGTGGCTCGGGAACTCTTTGATGAGATGCAGGAGAAGGATGAGCTGACATGGACAACGATGATTACAGGGTATGCAAGGAATGATGACCTTAGTTCAGCACGGGAAGTTTTTGATTCAACCGGTGTTAAGGTTGTGGCTGTGTGGAATGCAATGATCTCGGGTTATGTGCACCATAGTTTGTATCAAGAGGCTTTGGACCTTTTTAGAAGGATGAATGTTGAAGGAATTCAGCACGATGAATATACATATACGAATGTTCTTGGTGCCTGTGCTGATTCTGGTATGTTTTGGCATGGAAAGGAGATACATGCTCGCATTTTGCGCAAGGAAGCTAAAGTAAGACACAGAGCTGAAGTCCAATCTTCTATAAATAATGCATTAGTCACATTATACTCTAAATGTGGCAGAACTCATGAAGCTCGGCATATTTTTGAAGAGATGCATGTAAGAGATATAGTTTCCTGGAATGCAGTATTGTCAGGCTATGTGACTGCTGGCCAGATTTTAGAAGCTAAAGAATTCTTCAACAAAATGCCAGAGAAGAACCTTTTGACCTGGGCTGTGATGATAGCAGCATGTGCACAAAGTGGATTAGGAGAAGAAAGCGTTAAGCTACTTAATAAGATGAGAACCGAAGGATTTGAGCCGTGCGATTATACATATGCTGGGGCATTGACGGCCTGTTCGAATCTTGGAGCACTAGATCAGGGGAGGCAGCTTCATGGTCAAGTAATTCGCTTTGGATATGAGTCAAGCCTTTCTGTGGCAAATGCTCTGATAACAATGTATGGAAGATGTGGTGTGGTTGAGGATGCAGACTTAATGTTTTCCACCATGCCTTCTATAGATTCTGTTTCTTGGAATGCCATGATTGCAGCTTATGGGCAACATGGGGACGGCGGTAAAGCATTGGAACTCTTTGAGCAGATGCTTAAAGCTGGGATACTACCTGATCGGATTACATATCTTACTATTATCACTGCATGTACTCACTCTGGGTTGGTTGATGAAGGGCGGCATTATTTTCATTCCATGCATAAATATCATATAACTTCTGGAGAAGATCATTATGCGAGGATGATTGACTTGTTTTGTCGTTCAGGAAAGTTCCAGGAAGCTGAAGAACTGATCAATAAAATGCCTTTTGAGCCAAAAGCACCTATCTGGGAAGCTCTGCTTGCTGGGTGCCGGATTCATGGGAACTTAGACCTTGGTATAAAAGCTGCTGAAAAACTATTGGACTTAATTCCACAACATGATGGTACCTACATACTGTTATCAAATATGTATGCTGCAGCTGGCCAGTGGGTTGATGTGGCAAGGGTGAGGATGTTGATGAGAGAGCAAGGTGTGAAAAAAGAGCCTGCTTGTAGTTGGATAGATGTTGAGAATAAGGTTAATGTATTCTTGGTGGATGATACTTCACACCCAGACGTACAAGAAGTGTACGACTATCTTGAGCAATTGGGACCAAAGTTAAGGGAACTGGGATATGTTCCCGACACTAAGTATGTGTTGCATGATATGGAGGCAGAGCAGAAAGAGCACAGTTTGTCTACTCACAGTGAAAAACTTGCAGTTGCTTATGGGCTCTTAAAGCTTCCTGTAGGAGCCACAGTTAGGGTGTTTAAGAACCTCAGGATATGTGGGGACTGCCACAATGCGATCAAGTACATTTCGAAAATAGTACAGAGAGTAATAGTTGTGAGAGATGTCAAGAGATTTCATCATTTTAAAAATGGTGAATGCTCTTGTGGTGATTACTGGTAAAGTAGTTTTTGTGAGATTCAGCTATAGCCGCAGAAGGAATGAATTTGAATATGGTGGAAGCTCAGCAATATTAAGAAGAAACTCCCATGGTGGTAACAATGTAACATGCAACAATTCTGTGTTGTGGCTCTGTTTTAACTTTTGCAGTGTTACTTGGATAATTAGATGTATATCAAAGCTTACAAACAGGGATCTTTTTCAATTTGATGGAGGAATACTCAAACTTACGAATTGGATAGGCTTTGTGAAGGTATGCTGCTTCTACACACTGTAACAGCATAGTCTTGCATCACTTGTTAGTGTCGGCAAGCTCATGATTAGGTAGGGATGTTTCAACAAACCCACCTGAGCAGTATGATACTGATGTTGTTGGATTGTTTTCAAATATAACTTCATGGCCACTGTGCTACAACAAAAAGCAGGATACTTTTTTCCATTGTCATACAAGATGAGCTGAATTTGATCAAAGCACTTTCAGGTTAATTTGCACCTGAGATTAACTTTTTCCATTGTTGCTTTTTCAAAAAATGAATTGTATTATATATTTTAGTGCATTACATTGTTCACTTCAAGAAAAATTCTGGAGAAGGTTGGCACTTGGCACTGTATGTCTTATAGACACCCTTGTACATTTCTTTTTGGGCAGTTAGGGATCATATTGAGCAGTTTTATGTCATTTTACAAATCAAGAGACTTTAGCAGCTGTATCAGTTGATTGATGTTCAGAATAATACAATCTGATAAGCCATCGGAACTTCTGACATGATCAAAATGTATATTTCTTTTTTCTTGGAGAAGTTTTTGGAAAACTCTAGTCCACTTAAGAGGATTCCTGTTATTCAAGAGAAGATAAAGAAGGTTTTTATGTATCGTGACAATAACCTCGACAAGGACAAGCAGAAGGCATTTTGTGCTTTAGGGTCTTCTGTGTGTAGTTATAGAGCTCATAAGTCATAGCACCATCCTTGATTCAGATATCTCTTTACAAAAAAAATAATTCAGAAATTATTTGGATGAAGTGGACAATGAGGATGATGCTTAAAATCTTGCTTCTTATAATTTCTTGATGTAGATATTTTATATCTATGTACAGGGCAAGAGACCCACTTCTTCACATATTAAAATTCAACCATACGATAGATACACTTATCATCTTTTTGACTCCTCTGTGCTGCGTGTAGGTTTTGCTGCAGGAGTTCATGAGTTTCAAGGTCACCACCATGTCATGTGCTGACTAAACCAGCTCTGATTTGAATCTTCTGTCGAAATAGGGATTTCCATATATCTTTGAACAAAGTAAGTGTTTTTATCCAGATGGTTGGATTGTTGATCCTGGAATTGAAAGTCTTTCAGAATAAAAGTAGTGGCAATATTGGCATTGTGCAAGATTTACTGCTTTGGCTTTGTGGGCTTTCTGTTATTATATTCTTTTTGATGCTTGGCAACTCAGTCCTGTCGATTATCAAATAGGGACTTAATTGATTCTGTAGTCATGATGATAAATGAGGAATTGAAAGTTCTGAGAGAGGACTGGTATACATACTGACATACTGTAGTGAGGTTCTTGGACGTAAAGTTATTAGCAATTCCTTTGGACCGAGAGAATAGATGTTTTCTTTATTTTGTTTCTCAGAAAGTCAGAAGGTGAAATCTGATTGAATTTTTCAGCAATATCTGTTGACAATTTGTAACTTGTATGCAGAATTTTGGTTTCTGATGGAAAGGTCATGTCACAAGAATTCTGGAGATGCATTGCTGAGAATTGAGGACATTATCTCAACATAATCAATCTCAAGGTCTATTCCTATCTTGCAAAAGTAAGGTTTTTTATTTTTTTATTTTTTTATTTTTTTTTATTTTTTTTTTTTTAAAAAAGTAAAACTGTTTGACTGAACTACTTAAAATCTTTCGTAGTCTCATTGGACAATAGATAAACTATTAATCTGAGAATCCGGTGCAATCTGGACTGGTCAATGTTTTTATTTAACAAATTAAATTGTTTGACAGAGCAAAAATTTCTGAAGTAATCTCATTAGATCTTTTAAAGAATTCCATAGAGTGCCTGACTGTCAAAGTTTGAACATTCAGTAGAGGACTATCTTAATAAATAAGTTGTCTTCAACTCTTCATGTTATGTGATCCACAGTCTAGTAAAATTATGTATCTGGATTATCAAAACTTTTTATGGTAGAACTGTCCTTTAGAAATAATCCCTCTGTACCATATTTTATTGAACACTTGATTTGGTTGTCTCTGCACTTTTCTTTGTCAGTCTCCATTCCGAGTTCGGGAAGAAAAATGAAACGAGGGAATATTAATATAAATCAATAGACGAGTAGACAACATGTTGTTTGACGATGCTTGTGTAGAATATTAAGTAGCCTTAAATATACAGTATGTATTGCTCAGGGAAAACTTTAGAATCACATCTGCATAAAGGGTCTATCATTTTCTACTCCAAATCATATATTAGAAGAAACATGTGGGTAAACAACTTTGATTCCTGAACTAAATAAATGATTCTCTTAAAGCTATACTCCACTGATATTATTTGATTGTAGTCTGATTTGCCACTAAGAAATTTGATTAAAAAATTCCAATTTTACGCAATTCTAAGGATCATTGACCATATGTTATATGCATTTTTTTAATTAAGCTATAATTTGCATTATCTTGCTCAATCATGTTTATATATTCTTTGCTCACTACTGGAATTCCCCTATATAGGAGTTTTTTGTATAGCCCTTTGGCATCACATTCTCCTCTTAATTAGCTCTTGTAAATTAAAGACATTTAGCAAAAACTATGGCATGGGGTAAAATCCAAAAAGCTCTAAAATGGGTGGTGAAATCAAAGAAGAATCCTCTAAGTGAAGAGCAGTTGAGGATTACTTTCATGGCTCACGACAAGAATGGCGATGGCCACCTTGATAAGGAAGAGTTAAAGGAGGCATTTCGTGCACTAGGAGCTCGTATACCTTGTTACAGGGCTGGCCGCGCTATATATTACTCAGATATAGATATGGATGGAACTATCAATGAGGATGAGATTGACCACCTTGTTTCTTATGCTACCCATTATGGGTATAGCTTTAATTAGCTTTACTTTTACACCCCATGTAGATTAATATGTACTAGTATCAGCAAATTTTCCCTCTTTCACTACCATGATTAAATTATGGCAAGCTGTATTTTTCTAGTGTAAGAGGTTGTAGGAAGGCTTTTATAGTTTTATCTAGGCTCTGCAAAATCTTGTATTAGACAAACTCACAGTAACATATTGTGAGACCCAGGTGACTAGATTTTTGATGTATTTTACTTTTGATGTGTGAATTTTTACCGTTGAAACTTTTCAATGGTTTTATGTTGTTGGAAAGTGGTCATTGTTTCCTGTGTTTCAAATTGTCTGCTTTCAGATATGTGCAAATACATAGCAGGACCATCAAATAGTATTAATCCTTCTCTTGACAGGATTTAAGGCTAGTTTTCACTTAAAAGGACATAGATACAGGTGTACTGTATACATGGGAAAACAGCAGTTTAAGTAATAAAAAAACAAAAAAAAAGACAAGGGCTGGGTTTTTTCCCAGTATATATGACATAAAAACGTTTCTGCTTGATTGATTTCAGCACATTATTTATTAAACAATTGACTTTTATGCAGAATATCTGTTTCTGACGAAGAAAATCGTGTGATTCATGTCACAAGAGATCTAGAGACTACATTGCGGAGGAGACTATACCATGTAATCAGATTCAAGGTAAATTTCTATCTTGCGTTTACTGCTTTTTTTTTTTAAGAACAAAAAGAATATATACTTCATGTATATTATATATTTCTGTGCTAGCTTCACAGAAGAAATGACTTAGTAGATAGTCTCTTAAGATGACTGATCAAACTAATCAATTAATCAGTTCTAAGCTGTGGTTTGAGCAGGTGAAGATTGGTAACTAACAGAATTAAATGTTTGACAGAACAAGAAATGTGGAAATCTTAGTGTTAGAATTTCATAGTGTCTAAAGATGGCATACTAATATTAAGTTTGAAGATTCAATTGAGGAATCTCTTAACATATAAGTACTCTTCATGTCTATTCAAAAAAAAAAAAAGTACTCTTCATGTTATGTGAAGGGCAGCCTACAGAATAGAGTACTCACTAGAATATTGCACAGCTGTTAGGAAATTCTGAGTATAAAAAAAAGTATGTGGTGCCGCTTATAGATTAACATAATATTCCACAGTACCATATTTCTTTGCTTACTAGCTTTGATCAGTCTTACCAAGTTAATTGCACAGTTACATTCGAATTTGAAGTCGCCTTTTCTCCTTCCAATTTTTTACTTAGCTGTACTGTTTCTTCCTGTCAAAAAACAAAAAAAAAAAAAAAAAAAAAAAAACCTGTACTGTTTCTATCACCATACTTTTTCTTGGATTTTCTCTCTATCCAGTATCCATTATTCTTTGGTTCTTTTCTGTCCCAGAGGCAAGTTTGTAAAACTATAAGAAACAGATGGAGTATTAAAATTAATTGCTTGTATCGTTTGATGATGCATGTCGAATATATATTCTCAAAAGTTTTGATACACATCTGCTATAAAGTATAAGCATACAAGCAGGTAAACAGTATTGGTTCCGGAACTGCGTTCTCTATTTCAGACACGTAGTGATACCATTGATAATGATCGTAGTCTGATCAGTCAATTAAAACTTCAAGAAGCATGTGCAATGTCATGAAAATCTATGGATTATGGACCATATATTTCATTGGTATTATCTTCCACAATCGTGGTATATATTCTTTGCTGACGACTGGAAATCCCCTGTACATATATATAGGAGTTTTCAGGTGGCCCTATGGCATCACATCCTCATTATTAGCTCTGTAAACAAACAAGACAGGCTGCATTGCTGTGAAAACATGGCAAGTCAGTGGGGGAAGTTACGAAACGTTTTAAGATGTATGGTGAAATCAAAGAAGAAGAGTCGTCTGAGTGAAGATCAGCTGAGGAGAATTTTCAAGGCTCATGACAAGAATAATGATGGCCGCCTAGATAAGGAAGAGTTAAAGGAGGCATTTCGTGCACTTGGAGCTCGTGTTCCTGGTTACAGGGCTGGTCGCGCTATTCACTATACAGATATAGATTTGGATGGAGCTATCAATGAGAATGAGATCGACCATTTTGTTTCCTATGCTATCCAATTTGGTTATACGCTCGATTAGTTTTACTTTCACACCACATACATAGAGAGGCATACCGAAATCAGCAAAATATCAGATGTCTTCCCTTCTACTACCATGATAAGAGATTAAACTGTGGTAAGCTATATTTTCCAAGAGATTGTAAGAAGGTTACTATTGCTCAGTCTTGTATTATCTCACACTAACGCTTTGTTTGGATAGCAAATAAGGAAGGAAAGGAAGGGGAGGGAAAGAGGAGGAAGGGAAGGGGAAAGAAAGGGAGGGAAGGTGAACTCCATTTTCCCTCCAAATCTCTCTAATTTTGGAGGGATTATGCTTATTAACGAGAGGAGGAAAATGGATCAATCCCTCTCCTTTCCGCTTTCCCTTCTCTCCCCCAATCCTTTACCCAAACAAGAGAGTTTGTCCCCCTTTCTACTTTAGACGAACCACAAGCATTAGGGTGAGACTATCTTATCCAACCAATCCAAGACTCGCACATTAGGTTCTTGGCTAGACTGCCGGAATGTAATGTCATGTACGTAGTATATTGAATTAATGTATACAGTGCCATGGATGACTATCTGAAAATTCTACTCTAATATATGGCCGGTTTGTTTGTTGGTTGCGAATCTAATCTATACCATTGTATAAAGTTTGAAATATGCTTTAATTTAAAATCCATTTATCATATTCTTGAATCTAATACTTTTTTTATTTTGTAAATTTGAAGGACCATTACTTGTGAAGTTATGATATATTTGGAATTTGGGATAAGTATGAAGATATTACAATAGTGATATGAATATCGTGTTACAAGACAAATAAGAGTTAAGATTGGAATATGATTACAGTATTCACTCACAATAAAGAATTTATGAATCTCTTAATAAAAAAATTGATTTTCTTTTTCCTTTTTTTTTTTTCTGAATAGTCTTTTTCAATTACATATCATGAAAACATTCTATTATTTGGTAGGTTGAAGAACACAAAAAACAAACTTAGTGGCTTAGTGATCCCTTGCGGCCTTGTCCATAGTGGAGGACCAACACTCCTGGTCCTATTTATCCTTATTATTCCTCTTTTTTCTTTAGTCTATGAATAATTCAATTTTTTGGGTGTATTCTATTCACTCGATTTTCACTGATTTAAACTTATCTGAGTTTATTAGACTTTATTAAAACTTATCTTAGTTGAAATTTGTACTTGGGTAACCTTTATCATAACTTATTAAACCTGATCTGAACTTAACTGAATTTATTACACTTGAAATAGGTGAAAATAAGGTGAACAGAACATACCCTTAATTCGATTTACATTGACATACACTCAAATGTACAACTCGTTGTATTCCGTTAAAGAAACATACTCAGTATTTATTATACATTCCGATGTAAATATATTTCAAGGCTTTTACTCAGTCGTTTATTTTAACTTCATGAATTGGAAAAAAAATGAGTCCGAATTGGGTTCACCTATATTGCTCTGTAAAAAATAGCGGTTACATTAGTTGTTTGATTGACCAAAAGTGAGAAAAAATGACAGTTATTTTATTCTGTTAACAAGTCTCTATCTTTTAAAATACAAAAATCCAAAAAAACAACTGTAAAAACTACTCTTCTTCCGAATTTTTCGCCTTCCTTGTTCCTTCTATTTCCCTTCACGTTCTCAAATAAACAACATTTGTTTAGGGGTAAAATAATCAACCTCATTATTGCTGTAAATATATATATATTTTTTTTTGGTGGGGTTTTATCAATTTTTTACCCTGAAAAAAAAAAGTTGTACATTTTGGTTCTATATTTCATTTTCAACCCAGGAATTTTCACCTTAAACATTTGTTTCAAGGAGGTAACAAATTTTAACTGCATTTGAATTTTTCACCTTTTTTAATGTTAATTTCTCAATCTTTCATGTAATTAGGATAGAATAATTCCATTATATAAGCATTGCAAATTAAGATTTGATTGAATTTATCAACTTTAAGTAAAAAAATTTGTCAATTTTTTTGTTTAAATGGTCATGTTCTAAAAATCCCATTTGAAAATGAATTTTATCTTTTAATCTTTCAAGGAATCTACCTGTATTTTCTAAACATTCAAACAGCTGTGCAATGTCTTGGATTGATTGGATTCCCATCATATAAAATTACAGTTATATAAAAAAAAATTCTTTTGACATGTTCAATTTTTTCTTTGTAATGCTTCATCCTGGCAAACAAAACAAAGTCGATAATTTTTTGACATCTTCATTGTTTTGGCTTCAGAGTTTGCTAAAAAGAAAAAAAACAATCAACCAAATAAAGGTCTAAGTTATCTACAACAAGCTGATTTCGACGACAAAGGAACCCGAGATTATGATCATTGTATGTTAACGGAAGGTGGAAAGATGGTGGCAGGTGGGGATCAGGACCTGCAGCAATGGAATGCACAAGGGTCTGATAATGCTCGCCACGAAAAAATATTTGTATCAGTTAGATTAAGGCCTCTTAATGAAAAGGAAATTCAAAGCAATGACTTTGCTGATTGGGAGAGCATCAACAGCACAACCATTTTGTTCAAGAATGGCCTTGGTGAACGGTCCATGAATCCGAATGCCTATAATTTCGGTAATCAAATCCCCTTAAATTCGAAAGCTCCTGTCATAGTTTTTTCTGTTAGACCTTGTTATAACTTGTAAGCAGAATTTATGCATATTTTGGTAAGTGCATTGCCTTTCTTTTACTGTTGTGTCATGTGTTGATTATTGAAAAGTAGGCAAGAAAACTTAGTTACCAATTATGTTATGCATCTTCATGTTTAGATTTATTTTTTAATGAAGTTTTTCCTTGTTTTTGTGTTGTACATTGACAGACAGAGTATTTGGTCATAACGACTCAACGAGGAAAGTTTACGAGGAAGCAGCCAAAGAAATTGCTCTCTCTGTTCTCAATGGCATTAACTGTGAGTAATGTTCTAAAATCTGTTACAATTTGGTTATGTTTATGGTGCTTAATTTTCATGTTATTGTTTCAAAGTAGGTTTACTTTTTTCGATTTGTCTGATCTAGCTAGCGTCTTTGCTTATGGACAAACAAGCAGTGGGAAGACCTTCACAATGAACGGAATTACACATTATGCTGTAGCAGATATATATGATTACATAGAACAGGTACGAGAAACTCTTTATAACCGTGATCTGCGAATTCAGCACATCACAGCTATACACAACACTAAAGTGTCCCTCTATCCCAAGATGCCCCCTTATAAGTCCCCAAGATTGCCGAAGATACCATAAATATAATTTAAACGTACAGGCAGAAAATGAAAACATATTCGTGCATCTAAAATTTTAAGAACCAGTAATAGCCGGTCACTCAGACATTTCTAACAAAATTATGTATGTTTTTGGACAATGTGACAGCAAAAGGAGCGTGAATTTGTGTTGAAGTTCTCAGCTATTGAAATCTATAATGAACTTGTTAGGGACCTTCTAAGTACAGACACTAACCCACTCCGACTTCTGGATGATCCTGAGGTTTGTATTAGATCAGTACTTTACAGGCATATTTGAGACTTGTCATAAGAAATGAAACCACCTTAAATGCTGGTTGACTTTGGTTTAACAGAGAGGCACAGTTGTTGAGAAGTTAACTGAGGAAACTCTCCAAGATAAGAGCCATCTTCTAGAGCTAATTGCCGTATGTGAAGGTACAGACTTGTGTGCAGAGGCAAGAGCAAATTTAGAGTGTTTAGTAGGAGTCACAGAAACTAACTGATGTTTGTTTTTCATTACTCGTAGCTCAAAGACAGACGGGTGAGACTTCTCTGAATGAAGCCAGCTCTAGATCTCATCAAATCCTCAGACTGGTAAGCTCTTCCATTACATTAAAGAACTGAATTAGCTCAATCACAAATGAAACTATGTTGGGGCATGATTTGCTCATAAACTAATTGGAACTTTTGTAGACGATTGAAAGCTCTGCTCGTAGATTTGGTGGTGGAAATTCAAGTATTCTTGCAGCAAATGTGGTATGTTGAAGTATTAGTTGATCTTTTCTCCCAACTCTTATGTGATATAAGGAAAAGGCAGTAGTAAACTTGACAATGTTTGGCATGCAGAACTTTGTGGACCTTGCAGGAAGCGAGCGTACTTCTCAGACATTAGCAACTGGTGCAAGATTGAAAGAAGGTTCCCACATAAATCGAAGTTTGTTAACTCTTGGAAAGGTTATTCGCACATTAAGGTTTGTTTGTTAACCTCTTTCAAGTCTTGAAAAAAACATTACTGTATTTTTAAGAACACGAAGTCTTAAGGCACTACTATAACTTGATTACAGCAAGGGAAAGAATGGACACATTCCTTATCGAGACTCCAAGTTAACACGCATACTACAAAACTCTTTAGGAGGAAATGCGAGGACAGCCATAATATGTACCATGAGCCCTGCTCACAGTCATCTAGAACAATCAAGAAACACCCTCTTATTTGCAAGTTGTGCGAAAGAAGTTAGCACTAATGCACAGGTTAATGTGGTAATGTCTGACAAAGCATTGGTGAAGCAGCTAAGGAAAGAGTTGGCCAAATTAGAGAGCGATTTGAAGAACATGCCCATGGTTTCTTCCAAGGGCGATGTTGCAGCTGCTCTGAGAGAAAAAGAAATTCAGATAGAAAAGGTGTAAACAAATTTTCAATTGTATTTAAGTTGTGTTTTATACGTCTGCATATGTTGATCTTATATTTGTAAAAATCTGTGTAAAACAGATGGACAAAGAAATAAAAGAACTCAGTAGACAACGCGACCTTGCTCAAACAAAGGTGGAAGAGCTTCTACAGTCAACCAAAAAGGAGGTTTCAAAACCACAGGATGATGAATATGACCATCATAGAATTGATTCACGGGATAAATTATCATGGTTTGACGATACATCAGAAATATCTGACGGATCAGATTACAGGCGTCTTGATGCAGACCTGGCAACTTCTGAATCCTTTCAGTATCTTGATCAACAGGACAATTATGACCTTAGTACTCAACGGTCTGATCTTCTAGAAAACATTGACGTTCTGCCAAATGAGCCCTCACTGCAAACACTGGACAACAACACTCTAGATTTCACTCCTGATGATCTATCACTAAGATGGGGGGAAATGGGCAGCACTGGCAACATCAGAAGAAGAATCGATGAAGACGATGAAGATAACTGCAAGGAGGTTCGGTGTATTGAAGTTGAAGAAAGAAGCATTAGCAAGAATTCCGAATCATCAGATCCTGTAATGATTTCTCCTCGAGAGAAAGAAATTCAGGAAGAGGATGTCGTAAAAGATGTGCAAGGAAGAGAGTACACCACATCCGATGATGAAATAGAGAGTGAAGAGGAGAAAGAAAATGAAAAAGAAAGATTTAAAGTCAAAGAAGAGAAGTTTGCCTTATCAGTTGGAAAGAATGAAGATAATGAGACACCACATTCTGCTGCTGAGTATAAAGCACCAATGACTGAAAAGAACGAAGAGAGGGAGTCGCATCACTGTGATTCTGAACACGATCAATTGGTAAAAAGGATCAAGGAACTCCAAAGGACTATTGACATGCTTGTTAACCACAACCCCTTGGGAAATTTCTCTCCTTGTTCCATCGACACAGAGAGATTGAGCAACAAAGGGTCGAGCTTCAGCAGGAGCAGAAGCTGCAAGGCAATTTTAACATCAAACCCCGCTTCATCTATCACTTTTGATAAGGTAGTGCTCCATTCTAGGGACTTATCATTTGCTGGATTTGGTGAAGAGATGAGCTCGGAAAGACCAAAGGGCTTGCCTCGGGGTTCAGATCACATTCCTATGGGTAATGGAAAGCCTTCGAGATTTGGCCTCCCTATACCTTCTATTAGGAATGCAATAATGAACGAAATGGAACAGGAAGTTAAGAACTCAGATGTCAGTGATGCTTCCAGCTTTTACAGCTCTGCTGTAGAGACAAATGGAAATGCCGAACATGAGTCTGGCAAGCATATGGGATATGAAATGGTCAGTAAATAAGTATGTCCTGTTTTGCATTGATTTTGGTTATGATTCACATTAAGAGGGCAGGACATGATTTTCACACCCAAATTTTGCAATCGCGAATTTCCATTTCCCTGAATTAGTAAACTGAAGTTCTTTAAATACTGTCCCTTTTCCCAATCGTTTTCAACTATTCAGTTAGTGGTCAGGAATTGTATCATTTGTAAAACTATTAGATGTAAAATACTCATGTGTACAGATAAAAATGTAGGACATGAGAAGGGAAATATGAACACACAAGGGAATTGATATACTTGCTTTTTGCAGGATGGTAACAAAGTTGAGGAGGAAAATGAACCAAAGGACAGTGAATCAAGTGAAAGTGCAAGAGATGTTGCTTCATACGTGATGAGGGTAAGGGATTCCATGTCAGAAGGAGCGATGAGCACTGTGCAATCCCCATCAAATTGGTTCGAGGAATTTGAGAGCCTGCGGTTAAAGATAATCGAACTTTGGCATGCTTGCCATATACCATTAGTCCACAGAACCTATTTTTACTTGCTGTTCAAGGGTGACACATCTGATAAGATCTACTTAGAGGTAGAACTCCGAAGGCTGTCTTTCATCAAAAACAGGTTTGATCAAGGCCAGAAGATTGTTGTGGATGGTGAAGTTTCCACACCATCTTCAAGGTATATCTTATGACTTGTACACTAGCAAGAATTACTAATGCTTTTTTTTAGCCAAGACCATATTTTATATTTAGAATTTTTCCGAAATAATCTGCAAAACTCAAATTTTTTCGGTTGGTTATAATCTGTATTATGAGTATAGTTGAAAATTTCCAGCTTTTGATCAGTTATGCATTGTGTACATTAGAATATATCATTACCTTTAAAGCCTAATCTTACTACTCTTAATTTTATAACACAGCATGAGGGCATTGAATCAAGAAAGGGAGATGTTAATGAGGCAAATGTACAAGAAAATTCCTGTACAAGAAAGGGAGTCAATCTTCGAGCAGTGGGGGATCACAATGAACAGCAAGCAGAGGAGGCTGCAACTAGCTCGCCGCCTTTGGACAGATACCAAAGACATGCAACACATCAGAGAAAGTGCAACACTAGTGGCTAAGCTGGTTGGTTTCGTAGATGAAGGTCAAGTGCCTAAGGAGATGTTTGTTGGTCCAAGTATTGCTACTAAAAGCATAAACCGAAGATCTTATAGCTGGAAATCAAGCATGTCAAGGGTATCCTAATGCTTTCGACATGTAAATGTATAGATTATAATCTCATTCTTTTACAATAACAAACTTTGGTATTAATACTAATCTAACTTTTTTCCTTCTGATTGTTAAACTTTCGGGTGTTGAAAACAGCAACTTTTAACTTCTGACTTCTGTGTTTATTCCACATGAAATATGTGTACTTGACTCATAAATAGCTTATGGATTGCCTTAAGCAGTATAAGCACTACCAACACCCCCCCCCCCCCCCCCCTCTCTATAATTTTGGGCTACCATGGTAAATTTTTTCCCGATAACTTATAAATTATTTCAAATCAAAAATTTAATTCTTATGTAAAATCTTTGAGAATTTTTCTTCAAAAATAAAATATTTATTGATGGTCCTATAAGAGCGTGAGATAATTCAGTTTACAAAGGCCTACATGAAAGAGACAAGAGTTGATCACAAAATTTCAACCAAACAGTTGAACTTTATAGTGTTCGAAAAACCAAACTACTTTGCATCACAACCAGAAGCGAATTTTACTATGAAAATGACCCAAGCTGCTTTAGCAACAAATTGACATAGCATCATCAAGTACTGCCAACAAAAATATACATACAAAGACAACCAAAAGAGAAGAGATATTTACAGATAAACTGAAATTTAAGATTGGAGGACAGCACCTTCAGTGATCTTCCACCCAGAATCAGAATAAGACAGTTCATATCTTGTTGTGTACGTTCGGCTGTAAGAATCATTGTGCTCAGGTTGGGTAGCATCAGTTAAATTTGCTGTCTCTTCAAGAGTAGCTTCTACTGTAGCACGTTTACCATCAAGGGATACTGTCACACTATCGATAATCACATTCAATAGGGAGTATTCCCAAAACCAACCACGCTCTGCAACTTCCTTTGCACGATCAGACCAGATTTTAAGCATGTTGCCATCCAAAACCTGATAGTATGGTGTTAGTAGTTAGAGAATAATTACTAAACGATTCTCATAGTGTTGTCCACAAAAACAATGGAAGGCTTAGACTAACCTCAGGCAACGTCTCAAGGCTATGATTTGGTCCCAAAGCCTGCGATTTAACACTCTGCCATCTTCTCACCAGAACTTCTGCAAGTCTTGCATCCATTTTTGGTATTTTCTTTTCACTATTTTCATTTACTGAGAGGCCTGCAAATATTTTAATGAATTGTAATTACAGAATAAACAAATATGTGCCCCCTGATGCTGGGACTATAATTAATAAACATTGCACTCCACATTTATCACAGATTCACAGTAATAACCTATAAATTTAGCATGTAACTTTGCGAATTGACAAACATGAGTAGGACATTAATTCTGTGATAATGCACTTGTAATGGAATGGTTGGAGTATATAAAAGGTACTCAAATGAGGTGAAGAACAGAGGTTTTAAAAGAGGTCATACCCACATTGGACACATCAGAATCCACCGATGAAGTTGCTGAGCCAACATGCTTTTGAAGAATAGCAGAACCAGTTTTAGCAGGCCAGAGTTTCATGCCAGCCAAAGTCGTCAACCCAATCACCACACCAGCACACAAAACCTTCACACCTACATCTTTTATCTTCTCAGTAATCAATTCTTGTTCATGATATTCTTCAGCAAGATGTTTACTGGCCAACTCAGCATAAATTGAAGTATTATCAAAACCAAGCCCCGCCTCTGCCAATGTATCCTCATATCCAAAGCCATTAACAGCAACATCCTCTTGTCGGGTTATGTGTTCTTCTCCAGAACTAGGAGGAAATACCTTCTGCAATGCCTGTATGACACTAGTGGTAACGTTACCGATTACTGCACTAGCTCCAGCTCCTATCTTCACTATTGCTGCTGCAGCAGCTAATGAGGAGCCACTCCCTCCTTCTAACCGCTCTAAATACCTCAAAACAATAGGGTCATCATAATAATCCCCCAGTCTGAATTGCACATCTTTTGTCTCCCTAAATCTGGTGAAAACCACCTCCATGAGCCAGGTTTCCAATAGTTTACAGAGTCCTGGGAGCATATCACTATCCTCATCATTCCTTGAATTTTCCAGCACAAATTCCACAATTGATGGATCTCTAAAGGTCGAATTTTCAATGTCCAGACCCAACCATGTCCTACACTGATCAAGGTCTCCAACCAACAGAGAACAAAGACCCCTCTCCAATGCAAAATCTTTCTCACGATTTTCTTTAGTAGCATATAAAGAAATGGAATCTCCTATGGGCACCAACTTGGTTTGCTGAAGTTGTCGAAACAAGTCATCAGCATCTTGAATGAGATGAGGCTTCTTGCTAATGAAAGCTTGAGCAACAAGTGCAAGAGCTACTCCGTAAGCTTCAAAGCTTTCAGCTGGAATATTTTTTGGTGTGGCAGTGAAAAGATCAACCTAACACAAAAGACAGCAAATAAATTTATTTCTAGATTGGAATGAGGAGGAAAGGGGACATTCTCCTAAATTTCATATTGGGAAGAGATTCCATGCAAGGGTGTCTAGTGGTGGAGAGTCCCGACTTCAGAGAGGGAATGATGTGTGTGCAGCCCTTATTCTAAAAACCAAAGTTTCTTCTATCCAAGTAATGTCCAACAATGTTCAACTGTATATTTCTAAACTACTAAAGTGTATTTGAGGTTTTGCTAAATTTGTAAGAGTAATTTTACTCTATCTGAATTAATTCGAACATATCATAAATAAGAACAATGTCATGTGAACAGGGACTAAGTCAACTTTGCAAGAACAGTGTTTGATTAACCAATCAACTAGTCTAAAGGAGGGGGTAAAAGGTAATCTATGGAGGTCAAAAATATGGACTTGACCAATGAAGAGCTATTGCAACCAGTTCAATACAGCCAATATCTCAGCTTTATTCCAACATGGAACTTGAATTTACCTAACTCTCAATATACTAAAAAAATTCAAAAGGTCAGACCAGTCAACTACATGCTGATCGGCTTTCTACGTTCTTGCTGTGAAGGTCTAGTGAACATAATTCGCATATAATGATATAAACCATTCTCCAATCCCTTTTTTGCTTACACTTCCAAAATAAGCACTAAGGAAAAATATAGAAAGAAAAATTACAATTTACAATATGAAAGCAACGAATTAACACAATACATGAATACATAGTGAAAAACAAGCAAAGTTTGAACTGACCTGCTCAGCTGCTGTCATATGCAAAAAGGCTTCATTCATAAAATCCTCACGAGTGAAACCTCCGGCTATAGCTGCAGCACCACCTCCTCCAACAGACCATAATATGTTACGCACACCGTGCAGGCCTTCATCCCTTTTCTTCCGATATTCATCAGTGAGAGGCAAAGCCAAGAGCTCCAAAACATAACGGGGTTTAAGCTCCTCCAATGTCTCATCAATCTGTGCTTGTAAATCTGGTGCAAGACTACTTGAACCTTCCTCCTACACAACAAAAATATCAGAGTCCCAAGGTAAGGCCTCAGAGTTTTGGCGTATTTATAATTAAATACACAATCCAATCCTAAATAAGTGGGATTATGATTAACAATCCTAGGATTAGCTTTTCTCTCTAAGTGAGTTCCTTTAAGCCGCCTCATTATGCATTTACTAAAAATACTTCGTATAATCAGCTGGAATATGTGATTCTGGAGTCCTAAACAAAATATTTAATTCTCTTACATCATAACCAACTAATTCCTGAATCTGTTACCTGCAAGAGTTTTAGAGCACGTTCCAGGGCCTCGCAGCCAAAGACATAATCAGGAGGAGACAATGACATTGCATCCCTTGAGAAGTCAACAAAAGCAAGGGCCATTGCCAACACAATATCATGCTTGAAGGGTTTGGGTAGTCTCTCTTTCAGCAACGCATCTCCAATTCTAAGGACTAGTTCAGACTCCCCGGCCTCTTGCAGAATACACAATGCACCTGGCACCTAAAGCACGAAAACCCACAAATCAAATGAGATAATCACAGATTAGTGCCCTTTAATATGAAAATTCTTTCAACATGTTAGCATATATATATATATATATATATATATATATATAACATATACAATTTCCAATATCAATTCCCAATACTGAGAAATGCCAATGAGTGTACAAAAGCCAATGTGTTAGAGGAATTTTCATTTAATTACACCTTCAAGCCACCCAACACCATGTCTAATATGATATCCTTTCCCCAAATATAGTGTTGCCCACCTATCAACACTTCTAACAACATTTCTACATAATCGAATCCTAATGAAGCTCGTGACATAGATAGCACAGTACTAGCAATTAACTATCCATTTCAATAAGCAAAAGAACAACCAAAAAATTTACAAAACTTAATGAAGCCACATATATAAAAAGTACAAACTCGCCTTGTCAAAAGGGACGTCGAAGAGGGTAGTCTCTTCAAATTCATCAGAAAGACCCGAATTATATTCTCTTCTTGCACTGGGGTTAGAAAGAGTGTCACAAGCAGCTTGAAGAATTTGTCTTCGGGCAATAAGAGTATCTTGGGTGAACCCATATTGCGGGGGCTTTGAAACCTTTCCCTCATAAGCTCTCCTTATCCCATCTCCCAGAAAATGGGTCTCCGCTCCCAACACCTGAAAGGAAAGAAGGAAGATAAATAAAGTTCAAATGTACAAAATTTAAAGTTGGTAATTCTGAATTTCAGCTCAAAATTAAGAATTCCACTCTATGTGTCAAAAATAACAAATGTGCAAATAGCAGAACTAAATTTGTCATATTCACTTCAATTATAAGACCAATACAATAATTAGTTGATCACATTTTCAATTAAAATGAAGAATTTCAACCAAAATAATAACTAAAAAAAAAAGTGGGTATTCTGAATTTCAACCTAAAATCAAAATTTGCAAATGTGGGTAATCTCAATTCAAGCTCAAATTTCTTTAATTTTCAACTCGGAACTAGTAATCACTAAGGTAGGTTATCACAATTTCAACTCAAAACTAAGAATCCCAAAGTTACCCAAATCACATTATCAACTCAAAATCAAAAATTACAAACCTGGGTAAATCCCATGATAACCCAAAATCACAAAATCCAAACAAAATGGGTAATCTCAATTTCAACTCAAAATCACAAATTTATCAATAAAAAACCTGGGCATACATGATACATCCATTCATAATGCAAACACAAATACCAGAATTCTGTACAATACCTGATAAAAATTAAGGGGAATGGAGATATTGCGGTCAGGAGGAGAGAGAGAAGGAGGAATAGAAGTAGGGGTAGAAGAAGAAGAAGAAGAAGATGAAGTGGAAGTATCAGAAATTGAAGTGGGTAAGAATTGGAAGTCGGAGAGTAAGCGGTCAGCCCATTTACTGCCGGGAAATGACGTCGATGCGCCGGAGTTTGTGGCGGCGCCGGCGGCGGTGACGGTGGTGGGGCGGTGAAGGAAGTCTTTTCTTGAGGAAGAAGATGAGAGAGGTGGTCGGAGAGTGGGGTAGCAGAGATTGTAGCCCAAATGTGTGAGGGCTTCCATTGTTGTTTGTTTGTTGAAATTGTGATTGTCAAGTGAAGTGAAGATTGTAGTGTGTTTTTTTGTTTGTTAAACCCTCTCCAAATTCTCTACTTTAACACTCCATAATTCTCTAGATACGAGTCATACGAGTATTCGTCTAGTCGCGGTAAAGCTAATGGTTGCGGGTAGATTTTAGTGGTTGAGTCGTGACTCGCGAGTATCTTTTAGAGTTGCGGGTAATTGTCATTCATTACACCGCACTCGTACCAAGTAAAGGTTAGTTGTCGAATCAATTGTTGATAGTATTAGTGTTAAGCAAAAGTAACAGTTTATTAAAATACTACTCCCTCCGTTCCTGAAAAAATGAACCATTTGACCTAATATTAGTCCCAAAAAGAATGATCATTTGCATTAAAACACCCACCAATTTGTAATAATATTTGTGCAAAATTAGCTTTTCCATATAAAAATTTGATTTTCCATGTAATTTTATTACTTTCTCTCGCTATTTTTTTACAAACCCCATGTAAATTTATCTTTCCAATATAATTTTACTTCTTTTTATTTAACTTTCTTAATACCCGCGTAATCAACCCAAATGGGTCGTTCTTTTGGGGACGGAGGGAGTATTAAAAAGTACTCCCTCCGTTTATAAATACTGCTCCATTTCTCCATGCGCGAAGTTTTAGGAAAAATTGGAAAAAGTATTAAAATATGGAGATAGCGGGGTTGGTGGAAGGTAGATGGGAGGAAAGAGAATCTAAAAGTAATAAAATTGGGTCCACTAGTTCAGAAAAATGAATTAAATATTATAAAAGTTTTCCAAATAAGGAAATAGAGCAAGTATTTTAAAACGGCCGCAAAAGGAAACTAAAGCAAGTATTTTAAAACGGAGGGAGTACTAATTATAATTTGTCAAACATTACTTTAAAGCGTTAATACATTAAATGTTTGAAAAACGCTGCCTCTACCCTGTCTACTACCTAAATCGCTACATTGTCTTACACTAACTGCTGCCTATAACGCTATCATCATCAGACCTAATTTGCGAAATTTTAGAGCATAGCAAAGGGTTGGTGGGTTGGACCAAGTTTTTAGGTTATTTATAGGGCTGGATGCCCAGGCATAGTTGGATATTTGGGCCAAAACGAAAATTAACTTGAAGTTTAAGGGTTTTTGTCAATTCCATGAGATTTATTTACTATCTTAAAAAGCCAAATAAATTGTTCTACCATAACAAGTTCATAATTTCTTTCATATTAATATTATGACTAACCTAGTAACGAAGTCTTGGAAGCTTTCAAAAAGGTAACAAGCTTCACTCTTGAATGCAAATTGCAAAATAAGGGTTTTTGTCAATTCCAGGAGTATGCTATAAGCATTGGAAGTCATCTATACGTACAAATTGAATTGACAAAGTAATTAGGCATTTCAATGCTTACGTACTCTAGAGCGAGACTTGTTCTCAAACTATGTATTTATAAATTAGAGAGCCACAAGGGCATGGGTGAGAATCGATCTCAGGATCTCCTGAAGTCTCAAAATATGGAGTAGTAGTTTGTGAAAATATTAGTGATATGATCAAATTTGGAAATGTACACTAAATAGTACAAGTAATTCACATAAAAATACGAATTACAAAAAGTATGTAGCATTCATGAAATTCTAAATAAGAGTTTATATGAGTTACATACATTCTAACTCTCAACTTCACTTAACTTCAAACACACCAAATTTAAAAGTCTATTAGTCATAAGAAAGTTTTTTGACTATTTATTTGTAAGTCTTAAATAGGTAAATTTTACTATTACAAAGTTTTTAATATACTTTTCATGCATGTTATTGAATCTGACGATGATATTAATTAGAGCATGCACCAAAGTCATCATTTCTGCAATAAGAATGAAAAATGATGTGTTAGAAATAATTGATTTTAATTAAATCAAATAATAAGAAAATATAGACGTATAAAAAGTAAAGAGTGAGGATTATACTTCAAAGCATATTAGTTATACTTGAATTCGAAGGGCTCAGCACCAAACTGAGATATCATCAATTGTTGCTCAGCTAATTCTTTCTGTGATACAATAAAAGTACAAACAAGTATGGAGTAACACGTTACATATATAATGGTCATTTAATTTCAAATATGTAGGTCAAATCATTTACTAATAAATACTCCAATCCATCGTTATTTATAAATACGTTATTTTAAGATTTTGACATTATTCACGGCTGATGAGTTTACGGTTTATATAAAATAAAGACGAAAGGAGTGTACGTAGCAATAAATAAGTTTTAATTTGTAGTTTTGATCATAGAAGGTAAGAGTGACTTTTAGTCTTTTAGATACATAACGTACCTTGCGTTGGCGAATGTCTTGAAGGGTTTTCTGTAAACTCTGTTCCATCTCTGTAATTTTTTCAATGCTAGTCACAGTTTTTGGATTCTCCCAGTAACTGCATTTCAAAATTTGACTCAAAACAAATACCAGTAAATCTTTGAAAGTTCTGACAAATTATATGCTTGATATATACACTTGAATAAATTTATGAATTTACAATAAATATGCACATAGTAACTATATAATACCTCTTCTTCAGTTTGAGATCAGCAAGTTTCTGTTTTTTCTCAATTAATTTTTGTCCCAAATCCTATTTCGTGACATCACAATATATATATTTAGTTAATTAACTCAAGATCAGATTTAATTAATAGATTAAAAGATTAGAGAAGTAGATTAAACAAGAAACTAAGAAAGGAAGATGTACTAACCTCCACTGTCTTGACTTTCCTGAAAGTAATTAGAAAAATATATTATCATCAATAAATTTTTGTCATCATCATTATTCTTGTATGTTTGTGTATGTGCTCTAAAACTGAAATTACTATCAATATGTATAATTGTGTGTGTGTTTTAGTAAGGTATTTTGTTGGAGATTGCAAAATGGCTCTATTTACCACTTAATTAATCTCAACTTATAAAACACTTTTTTACGCTTTTATTTTGGTCATAAATGTTTTGTTATATAATTACTGCAATGTCCACTTCTTTAATTAATCTATATCCGAAAACAAGTACTTAATGAACAATAAGAATCGAACCCTAATTAAGATAGGCTCACAATCAAGGGGAAGATGGAAGCAACAATAATCAATAATGCTCCATTTTTGTTGAATCTTTTTTTTTTTTTTTTGGGTGAAGAAGAGGGGCAAGCTCCTTTTGTTGATTCTTTTTACATGTATGGGTTTTGAATATGGTGTGACAATACACAATAGGAATATACTTATATACTATTACATTTGCATGAGTGCATGCATTACCTTAGCTTGTTTATTTGCATAAAAAGAAAAGGTACACAATAAATTATGGAACTGGAACCTAACCACCTAAAACTGATCCCTGAATTCAGATTAATTAGCCCAAAAGGTAAACCGGATGAAACACTAAAAAAAAAGTAGGGAACTCTTCTCTCAAGACTTTAGTTATGCATTATAACGTAGAAAAAGATAAGTATAAAGTATGAAGTGTATCATTTGAATTTAGGACAAAGAAACATACCATCCCTCAGAAAGGGTTTGGACATCTACAATGTACCCTTCTCTTTGATAAGTACTTCTGATTGTCTGCTTTCCACAAAAATAAAATTTAAATATAATAATACGTAATGCTCTCATAAAGATTAAAGAAAAAGAAATCCAACAGTGAATTAAATCATCTTAATTAGAAAAGAAAATAAAAATTCTTGATAAATTAATTGTAAAATAACAACGTGAATAATAGAAGTTAAATTATCATTTGGGCTTATTATCAACGAAATTTAGATACTTACCTTAAGGTTGTCAAGTCTCCTAAAATAAATTATAAATAAATTTACGTAAGTGTATAACAAATTAATGGAAAGATGTCAAACAAAAGATATAGATAATTAAAAATTAGAACACTAACCTCTTTTCTCTATCACCATAAGGAATCATAGAAAACCTCCTCATCATATTCACAAAATTGCTGAAATTAAAATATCAGAATAAACGTTATTGCAATACAAAGTGTATAGAGAAGATTTTGTTTTATTAAATTTCCATAGATTCAATAGAACGAATTTCTGTCCAAAAAAAAAAAAAAATGAACGAATTCAATAAAATTTGCATCTGAATAAAAAAAAAATAATTGAAAATTTTATGACTATCATTCAAAGAACTATCCGAATACACGAGACTTTTCTTTAATTTATGAAAAAAAATTGCCAACTTTTTTTCTTAGTTGAATTTCTATTAGTCTATATATATATATATATATATATATATATATATATATATATATATATATCTTGCATGTTGTGTTAATTAAGCTATATTATCCGTAAAGGCAAATAAGGAACAAAACTAATCTTTCTTCAAAAAAAAAAAAAAAGGAACAAAACTAATCTCCTAAATGTTTTAATTTTAACTACATGTCTAAATTTCTTTTTGCTTTTTCATGTATGTCATTTTTTGATTAATTATCAGTATTTTCTATAGCTAGCGCGCCTACTACATAGTTACTCATCGTTTAATTAAATCTTATCTTATAAAATCTAAATTTTAGAACATGCATGCATGGTGTCCAAAAAATAAATATCAATTCATTTTATTATTGTTTCAGTCCACAATTATATCAAATTGCATATCAATATTAAGTACTATATATCCGTGATAAATTTTATGAGATGATACAAATTTTGAAAAAAAAAAATTGATTGCATCTAAAAAAAATATATACTTCGTAGCATGTTTCATAAATCTAAATTGATGAACCACTGTCACTTAAAGAACTATTCAAATCCCTAAGACTTTTCTTTATAAAATATAGGAAAATACTTTATGCTTGGTCGAATAACAAACGTATACGGATTTAAATCATGCTCGTCATTTGCTAATTACGCTATAATATCCATAAAAGTATGTGTAAAATAATAAAACAAAACCCTAGCTGGACCTTTGTAATAATATCTTGCGTTTTTTTTAATTGTTCTTCCTTACATATCGCAAGTGATTGTTAAATTATCCTTTAAGATATATAACTATTGGCTTTTTAACAGTGCGCCATTACACAATTACTCCACATCAATTAAAATCTTCTATATATATATGGAATTTAAGAATGTGCAAGGTGAACAATTTTATTTTTTTAAAATATATATTTGTCATCCTATTGTTTCAATCTTTAATTGAATCGAATTGTATCTCACTATATATATTAAATATAAAATGGATATATTTTAAATATAAAATGGTGATATATATTATGAAATGATACAAATTAGATAAAGGTTTGCTTGCCTATTTTTTCCCATATGAAAACTAGGGATGCCGGTAGGAGAAAATCCAAGGAAAAGAACATCAGTTCCCGTAAGAACACTCATTTCTTCAACTTTCTTTTCCACAACTGATTTATTTTGCAGATAGTATTTTTCTCTTGATAGCTTCCCATTCAACTTCTCCAACTGCATCTTTGGTCTCGCCATTTTTCCCTATACTTTTTGATCGCGCTTTTTTCTTTAGTAGAAGAATTTATTATAAATTTTATTTAAAAAGAGGGATAGTTTTCAAATGGCTACAATAAAATTGTGGCCATTATATTAGATCAAATCTTAACCATTCATCAAATTTTGACTAATCCAAACCTTTCATGGGATGACTTTGTGAAAAAAGAAAAATTAAGAGAAAAAAACTACTGCACGTTTTTTCGGTTTTTGTCCTTCAATTTTACTATGTACTTTGCTTTGCTCCCTTCTCCTTAGAAATCCCATCTTGTTCCAGATCTTCCCAGAAAAATAATTAAGGCTAAGATTCAATTCGGTTACGGCGGACTTATCATTTGCGATTACTTGTTTCTGAAAGCAGATTACAATAATTGGGAAGATGATCGAATGTTTAATTTGGGTGGGGAAAAAAATCCAATTATCTATCCTTTGTTAATCCTAATTATATAATCAATTGTGTTTACAACATGCTTACATATATATTTGATGGAGATGTCCTTTGTTAGTTTGTTTGGAGGAACGTTTCAAAAAAAAAAAAAAAAAAAAAAAAGTTTGTTTGGAGGAAGAGAAACCATTAATGGCGAAAACCTTTTTTTTTTCTTGCGTAAAACCATTTTATTTTAGTAAAAAATAAACTGTTTTTTTTTTTTCAATTATATTTTTTATGTCAACTAATTACATGGACGGACTAGATTGATCCCAGAACTTTGAAGGGTCAAGATTAAAATTAGTTACAATAGCTACATTTTTATTGTAGCCATTGAAAAGTCTTCCAATATAAGAGATTTCAAGACTTAATATTTAATTAAAATG
This sequence comes from Chenopodium album, assembly GCF_948465745.1. Classification (NCBI taxonomy): domain Eukaryota; kingdom Viridiplantae; phylum Streptophyta; class Magnoliopsida; order Caryophyllales; family Amaranthaceae; genus Chenopodium; species Chenopodium album. The sequence continues at coordinate 7,662,626 of NC_137858.1, forward strand.
TAATTATGGAAATATATCGAATCACAGTGATCTGGATCAATTCAAGATTTTGGACATATGTAAATTGTACTTAATTTTTGATAGAAAATCCAAAGTGATACACAATACTTTTTGTGTTTTTGATATGTATGTAATACTTTGACTTAGGCCCCGTTCTCTTCACCTTAATTTGGCTTAACTGAAATTATTTTACTGAACTTAAATTTTTTTTTACTGAACTAAAATTAATTGTATTGAATTGAAATTATTTTTGTTGAACTGAAATTATTATTACAGATTTTCTATTATAATTCTTCTTTAAGAAAACTAAATTTTACTGAACTGAACTTATTTTTACTGAACTTAAATTATTTTTACTTAATATTATTTTTTTAAAGGTGAAGAGAACATGGCCTTATACACTTTTTTTTTTTTTTTTTTTTTTTTTACAAGAAGAAAAAGGATTTCATTAATGAAAGATAGTCAAACGGCACTTACAAACAAATCCTAGGAAATCTAAAATTCCAATATTGCAAGTACAAATCACCTTAGAACTAGTTACATTGCAGATTCGATCAACGACCGCCTTAATGAATCATCATCTGAAGCAATACAATCTATGAGTTAGCACTAATTTGGCTTGAGATCCACGTACGGACGAATAGTTGTTTGAGTGAAAAAACTCATATGACCTTCTAGATACTTCTGAAGATTGTGAAACCCTAAATTTTCAAACTTTGTCAGACGAACAAGCAAAGAAATTAAGCCTAATAAGATGAACACTATCATATATAGAGATGGGATCCATTTATTGAAAGCAATTAATTAAAAGCTTTTTGGGGTTTACCACCGATAAAAACACCGGTAGAAGCCCCTACAAACATTTACAATTGAGACCAGAAGAAAAGAGATGAAAAAGAAAGAGAGAAAATGAGAAGAGTGAAGGAAAACCTTCAAATAAAAAAAAAATAAAATAAAAAAAAATAAAAAAATAGAAAATCTAGTAATAGAGGCTAGAAAAACCCTCCCAAGGAAAATACCCTAGAGGAAACAAAAAAACCCTCCTAAGCAGAAAAGTATAGTAGAAAACCTAGAGGGAACAACTTTCAACGTTTAACTTATACACTATTTATATACTTACGTTTGACTAATATAATTTTTATTGCAGTAAACTTAAATATGATCATGCGAAATCTTAGCTTGGTAGATTTACTTCGAATTATGTTATTCGGATGAACACAAGGGTCAATCAAAAATTCAAAATTACAATGTTTAGTTAAATAAATTTGAATAATAATAATAATAATAATAATAATAATAATAATAATAATAATAATAATAATAATAATAATAGTAATAATAATTATTGAATAACCATCAATCAAATTCTAATTTACCCCAAATTTTCTATTGAACGTTTGGAAGGTTGTTTAGAATTTTTGTTAGTCACACACATTAGTGTCGAAAATAAATATCAATAAGAACACATGAACATCAATAAGAATAAAATGAACATAATGCTCGATTAAGGGTGTTTATGATGCGACTCGAGTTCGAGTTTGGGGTAGCTCGACTGGACTCGTTAGTACATATCGAGTTGAGTTTTGACCAAGTCGAGCTTTGACCAAATTTGACCGAGTTGATTTCAAGTAGCTCTCAATTTGATCAGTCTTAGTAGATCTCTCTAATTAGTGTAAGATCTCTTCATTCTCTTAATTTTTTTCATTTGAAAAATACATACTATGATACTGGTACATAAACAACATTTTATTTATTAATTATTAATGTAAATAAGGTTTAATTTATCATATATTTTAATTTTTACTCCGTAGTGAATATAATATTATATAAAGAAATTCAAGCTTGACTCGACTCATTAACATTTCGAGTTCGAGTTGAGCTCAACCGAGCGAGTCGAACTTAAGTAGCTCGCGAGTTGTCTGGTCTCATAGACTCATAAGCAATTGATTCATAATTATGATCAAGAAGTTCAATAAAATATGGTGATCTAATTTACTCCTCAATTTAACTTTTTTAACATCTTAAAAAACTAAAGCGCGTGAAACTCACTTTCACATAAACCCATCTAACGACAACCGTCGATTAAATAACAAACGGTCAAGATCCCTTCTAATCCTCATATATAAACAACCCCTTAATTTCCCCATTTTTTTTCCCAAAAAACTACTACGTACAATTAAACAAGTAAAACTTCTGAATTTCGACAACCCTAATTCATCTTTCTCTCTCCTCGCTTTACTCACCAACTTCAATGGAGGTCGACAAAGCTCAAGACCAACAATGTCCGCCGGAAGAAAAGCTCGATTCTCTCTCTATTACCCCCGCCGCCGCAGAATCATCCTCTTCCACTGGGTAATCCACTGTACTTTTGGGTTCACTTTCTCTCTTCTCATTTGAATTCATTTTAATGGGGTTTTCTTGATTTGTATGATGTAGGATGACATTGGAGGAACGATTTGAGATCATTAAGAGTGTTGGGGAAGAGTGTATTCAAGAATCTGAGCTGATGTTGCTGCTTTCGAAGAAACCTGAGCCTATTTGCTATGATGGGTTTGAACCTTCTGGTCATATGCATATTGCCCAGGTTTGATTCTAGTTTTATTGTTTTGTTTTCGAAATTTAGTGTTTTTATTTTGTTTTGTAGCTGGGATTCCTGGGAATTACTTTATGTGTGTTGGGGTGGGGTTAAAATGGATTAATTTATGTTATATGAATGATTAGTGATTTGTATTGGATGTTGGTACGGGTACGTGTTCAAGTGTTAAGACTCATGTTAAAGTGTCGAGGATGTAACATGGGTATATAAGTGGTGAAATGAGGAGTAAGAATAACATAGACTACATCTAATACATAGAGTGGTTGTGTTGTTTATGCTGTCATTTTGATGGATTGATAATAACATTTCAAATGATAATGGCAAGCTATCGTATAACTATAACTTGCAAGGGGAAATTAGTTAAGTAGAAGTTGTAATTTTGCGCTGAGATTTCTTAAACTTTAGTCACTAGGTCTAAAATATTTACCTACTTGATTAACATTGGCATTCTTTACAATACACTCGAACAAGCTTGTTGTTGGTAATTGTTCCGGTATAGAATATGGAGGTGATAGTCGAGGTTGATCCCTGTTATGGGCAACAAATGTTGGCTTACTTAGAGGTTTTAGTCGAGGGAACCCTTCCGATGATGATAAACAGCTAAAGTTAAAAAAAAAAAAATCTAGAGAAAGGTGTGAGATTGTTGCTTCCAGTTTTAAAGCAGGGTAACATGATCTGGCCGATAATCATGGGAGGGTTGCTGCTGTTTCTCTGGCCTGTCTGAGTAAGTGAGTAGTGAGGGTGCTCCACTATCTTCCTGGGAGGTGTCAACATTGGTCTAGGAGGTCCAACTTTAGGTTGGGAGGGTACATGGATATTGGTTCCGTCCCTTGCAGTAATGATGTGATTACCAAGGGTTTTGTTCATTTACTGGCCTTGTGTTGTGTTATGTTCAATCTATACATTCACTTGATGTAATATTGTGTGACTGGTCTGTAGAGTGTTCTAACCTTACCTTTATAGTTGGGCTAGCGAGCTATCAAGGTTTGTGATTGTGAATTATGTTGATGTTGTATTTCTGGTCTTGTTACTATTTTAATGTTCAGGGGGCTATGAAGATAATAAATGTGAACAAGCTATTATCTGCCGGTTGTAGAGTAAGAATGTGGATTGCAGACTGGTTTGCCCAACTTAATAATAAAATGGGTGGTGATATCAAGAAAATACAAGAAGTTGGGAACTATTTCATTGAAGTCTGGAAGGCTGCTGGAATGGATATTGATTCAGGAAAGGTTGAGTTTTTGTGGGCCTCCAAAGAAATCAATGAGCGTGCACACGAGTACTGGCCTCTTGTGATGGATATAGCCGCCAAGAACAAGCTGCCAAGGCTCCAGAGGTGATCGGGGTTTCCATAAGATTTAGTTTTTATCTAGTTCACTTTTGTAATTAAGCTTATGGATGGCCCATGCAACTTTTGCTTGTAGGTGCTGTCAAATTATGGGTCGTGAAGACCCAGAAGATTTAACTGGCGCTCAGATCTTTTATCCATGCATGCAATGCGCTGATATCTTTTTCCTGAAGGTACACTATATTATGCTGTTAAGAGTATTCACTCACTTTTATTCAGCTGTACTGTTAACTGGGATATTATTGGAGCTAAGTTAATGTAAAATGTACAAAGCTCTTGAAATTGTTCCATATATATTATGCCTTAAATTTTACTATAGGGAGTGGAGTTAAAAGAACTTGTGCACACACTGGCACTCATATACAGGGTAGGATAAAAAGTGTATGTTTTGAGAAATTGTGATCATGCGAAGATGATGCTTGTTTGAGCTGATCATACTCATATATGCTACATGATTCACTTTCCTTCATTGCTCTTTTCAAATTCAGGGTGCTCAATAGATGTAATTTTGCAATATTATTAACAATGAACCTCTTTGTTATATGTTTAGCTTATGCGGTGACCATTTTATAACCTGGTGGCCTGTTGGCTGTTGCTTGGTTTATGCTCTTTCTTTCCGTTGACATCCTTGTCATTTTTATTGAGGCCGTGTTTGCGTTATAGCTGGTTGATATATTGGCATAATGAGTACAACAGTAATCCTTCCCTGTAATCTGTCTTGGCACCAGGCTTTGTAATCAAGAGTTGAATTGTTTATTATTTTTGTGATAGTTGAGTACTTTCCCTGTCTTTGCATGTAGTAAAATGTTAAATTCATGTTAATTATTTTACCGATTTTTCTAAATTTGTTTTGTTATTATGATAAGAATTGCCCTTCTTAACATTCCTTTTGTTCATTGCTTTATACGGAAAACTATTTATTTCTACTGTGATATTTAAATACAATTTTGTAAATAGGCGGACATTTGCCAGCTCGGCATGGACCAGCGCAAGGTCAATGTGCTTGCTCGGGAGTACTGTGACGATATCAAAAGAAAGCATAAGCCTATCATTTTATCACACCGTATGCATTTCTGCTTTGTATTCTTTTAAGTTGTGTTAGCTAGGTTGTATCAATTATGATCATAAATTGGTTGTGCTGATGACTTATTTTAGTTTGTTTGATGGTGGCTCACAGATATGCTTCCAGGCTTGCTCCAAGGGCAAGAAAAGATGTCAAAGTCTGATCCGTCATCTGCGATTTTTATGGATGATTCGGAGGTATGATACTAGAGAGATCTTTGATCTGTAAACTGACTGTTAAATAGTCAAAAGAAAAGCACTTTTTATTGATCAGCATTGTATTTTTGTCTGTATTTCTTAGGCTGATGTTAATTTGAAGATCAAGAAAGCTTACTGTCCACCAAAGATTGTTGAGAAAAATCCATGTTTAGAATATGTAAAATACATTGTATTGCCATGGTTCAAGGAATTTACCATTGATCGCGAAGTTGCATATGGTGGACCTAAGTAAGCCCTGCATCATTACTGGGTCTTGATTATGAAATACTTTGCTATTTTTACATTTGACTTATCTTTGCCATTCTACTGTCAATATCAGAACATACCTTACCTTTGAAGAAATAGTTGCTGATTATGAAGCAGAGGCATTGCACCCTAAGGACTTGAAATCTGCATTATCAAAGTCACTTAACAAAATTCTGCAGGTATAATTTTGATCTTGCAGAACTCCATTTGTTTTTATTGGTTAAATACAATAGAGTTTTAAAAATTTTCATCCATATTTCTATCAGCCTGTCCGAGATCATTTTGTCAACAATGAATATGCCCGAAATCTATTAAAGAAGATCAAGGTTTGTACATCTTTGTTAGCATTTGTATAATTTACGGACTTATTTGAATAATTGGGTTTTTAATTGGTTCTTTTCCTATTTTTCCAGAAGTACAAGGTCACCAAGTAGTCAACCACCAGGCCACCATTATTAATCATCCATCATACCAACAAGGGAAAGGTGTCAAAAACTACCTTGTTTTTTGTCAAGTTTGTGTATTGAATTTTTTTGTCAAATAGTACCTTGATTTAACAAAAATATAAAAAAACATCTTGGGTCACTTTTCCGGTGAAAAAGTCAAGATTCCGTACGTTGACTTTGTTTTTATGGCTGGTTTCTGCTTTTCACAATGTAACTCTCTTTTATAAAGTGATTTTCAAAATTTTCCCCTTATATTCCCACCATCTTCACTTCTTAGTCTCTTGCATCTCCTTTCATTTACCGATTCTTGGTTTTATGTTATTATTTCGTCCTTGTCGGTCACTATGTTAAAATTAAGTCACTTGGTTCAACATAAAGTCAGTCACAAGTTTTAATTAGAACATATGCTCTATTATGCACCTGGCTTTTAAATCTTTACTACATTTGATATCACCTGTACCCTTAAATTAATATAAAGCAAAATGTTTAGTCAAAGCATGGTGCTCAAAAGCTTATAATAAATTTAATAATTTAAACTTAATGTTTAATGGTCAAGTTAAATTACTTAAAAATTTTGCATGCAATTCTGAAAATCATAATAGAGGTTGGTGAAAGTATGAAACTGGTCCAGTGGTCCTCTAGGTTCTCAATTACTGTCACGAGCTGAGCCGGAAATAAGAAATATGCCTTGAATATATCTCTAGCTAGCACTTCTAATTCTACTACATTAATCTAGATGATATTGATTGTATACGAACAATCGATATTTGACAAAATAAAGAACAAATCCTCATCAACAAATCAATTTGTACTAGACTACGGAGAGAACGGATGATCAATAAATCAATTTATACTAGACTACAAAGAGAATGGATCATCCTTTCTCAAAAAAAAAAAGAGAATGGATCATCGTCGTCTGAATATTTAACCTTGACTTGGCAAATTAGAGAGGTTCTTGGAAGATTCAATAATCTTTGATAAACAGCTCTCTCTTGTTCAGTGCTCATCATATAATTCAACTTAATTACCATCTCCTTCAAGGTTGTTGCAACTTTCCAAATATAAGCTACCAATTTGATATCTTCTATAACCCTTATGAAAATTTCAACCCTATCAAGGCAGGACATACACTCTGGCACATATTCGCAATCGTACTTGTCACACCATGTTGCCTAATGAACCAATTCCAATATCTCAAAAACTATCAAATTAAACACGAAATTTTAAGAAAAAGGAGAAGAATAGAACAATAATGAGCTTCATTACCTCCCTAAAACATAATGACTTCAACTTAGGATCACATTTTAGTAGCTCGTATCAATTTTCGAGCTCAACCTCTAAATGGGTCAAGTTCTGTAAGATTGGTAGCTTATCCTTAGTTCGATAAGCCTACAATAAGATAAACAAGTTTGTTAATTACACAACTATAGTCTATGATAATCAACTCGAAAAGTCGATCTAGCCAAAGCAATGCAAGAGGATGGATGACATTACCTTAAGTTTTGCTGATAGTTGAGTTGTTACAATTGGAAAACAACAATTATGGCAAAAGTTTGCCTTACTTAGCAAAGTTACATCATCAAAGTGATAAAATGTCTGTATTCTTTGAAAGATTGTAATGCACCTAAGGTTTGGTGCTTTAATGCTAATGCACAAATCACCTGCTCCATTTGTAGTATAGCCTCTATAGACGTCTATTATTTTTAACGACTTCAGGGTTAAAGACTCGATGTAAATAGTGTTGTCGAAACCACAACCCTCTCGAGTCTCGAATAACAAGCTCTTTAAGTACAGGGCAACCTAGGAGCAACCTCTTGAAAAATTGATCTCCAGGAAACCCCATACGATTCACAAGATGAAGGATCTCAAGGTTGGGTAGATAAAAAGGATTTTGTGTGTCCTCAAGATCAAATTTGCCGAGTTTTAAAACCTTTAGTGTTTGTCCCTAGAGAAATTCTCTAGGCAAAAACACAGGATCACCTTCACACAAGTTCACGTCGAGCATTTAAAATAAAGGAAAAATCAACCCATACGATTTTAAAATAGGGATGGTCATAGTAGAAACATCCCTCCTTTTATGAAAAAAAAGGTTTATTAATTAAGTCAATAATTAATACACTAAATTTGATTTATTTCCTACAATGACCCAAAATCATCAACAATTAGACTCGCCCAACGATTTCTTGACATATAACAACAATTGTAACACACATTGCTACGCGCACAAGGGTCTATATTAGTATATACAAGATCCAATTTGACTATATTATGTATGATATATAAAGAGATTAATTTAGAAAATTCTCTTACCTTATGATTAGTGTCAATATTTCAAATGAAAAGAGCAAAATAGATCAAAGAGACAAGAGAGTACTAATTTTTTTTATTTCAACACTTATAACTTTATAAGGGTAAAATTGATTTCAGTTGTTTTCAGTAAATTGAAACATGCCTAAGTAAGAGTTGCTCGTATTTCGTACTTCGTATCCTATAGTATAAAAAAATTGATAACCCAACCACACCATCCCGTAGATAAAATAATTACTACATACAAAGTACTCCGTATAACAACGGGTATAATAATAATGAATCATACGGAACATTATTGGGAAATAGATTGCGACAGTCCGTCTACGCTACTGCACATACTTGATTACATTACTAAATAAAAAACCACACTTCACACTTAACACTTGACACTCCACTACTCCACTACTCCACTCTAAACAACTCAAGTCTTGCCCTAAATTGCGTTCTCCAAAACATAAACAAAAATAATAAACTATGAACATCTTCAATCTTCTTCTTCTTCTTCTTCTTCCTTCTTATATCTAATCATTATTCTCCCCACTTTCTTCTTCCTTCCCCTTTTTTTATGGCAACGGCTATTTTTCTTGTCTTGTTCTTACTTACCACCTTCTTTTCCTCCGTCGTTTCGGCTCCGACGACGGAGGTTGACTCACTGCTAGCCTTTAAGAGCAATCTCAATGACCCACTTGGCGCTTTAGACGGCTGGGATGCGTCCACGTCACTGGCCCCTTGTGACTGGCGTGGTGTCACCTGTTCTTTTAGCAAAGTTCAGGACCTCCGTCTTCCATGCCTTCAGCTCTTCGGTGTTATTTCGCCGGAGCTTGGGAATTTGAAGCAGTTGCAGGGGTTGAGCCTACACTCTAATAATTTTCATGGGTCGATTCCGGGTTCGCTTTCGTCTTTGCCTCTGCTTCGAGCTCTTTACCTTCATAATAACACCCTTTCCGGAGATGTTCCGCCGGGGATTCTCGGAATGAAGAATGTCCAGGTTGTTAATCTCTCCGGTAACAACCTGTCCGGCAGAATCCCCGGCGGAATTGCTGGTAGTGTCCGAGTGCTAGACCTTTCCTATAATGGGTTCTCCGGGCAAATCCCGGCGAATTTCTCAAAGGGGTCGCAGCTCAGATTGATTAATTTGTCGTCGAATAGATTCTCCGGGGAGATTCCGGCGAGCATTGGTGGGCTTCAGTGGCTGCAGTACTTATGGCTCGACTCGAACCTTCTAGTGGGAACGCTGCCTTCGGCGATCCTCAGCTGTACCTCGCTTGTTCATATCTCGGCAGAGAACAATTCCATCTCCGGTAATATTCCGGCGACGATTGGGGCAATGCCGTTGTTGGAGGTACTTTCTCTCTCCTCTAATAATCTCTCTGGTATGGTCCCTGCTTCTGTATTCTGTAATGTATCCAGCCCTAGGTCGCTTCGATTTGTTTTTTTGAGCAACAATGCGCTCACAGGAGTCGCAAAGCCGGGTTTAGGCTGTACTTTTAAGAGTGGTTTGGAGATTCTGGATGTTCACGCGAATTGCATTGTTGGCGAGTTTCCGAGTTGGGTGGCGGATATCCCAACGTTGAGGATTCTAGATCTTTCTGGAAACATCTTCACGGGTTCACTTATCGCGAATTTTGGGAATTTGACAAGATTAGAGGAGCTAAGAGTGGCTAATAATTCTCTAACTGGCCAAATTCCTGGTCAATTAGGACAATGTAGGGTGTTGAGGGTTCTTGATCTTGAAGGAAATCAGATTTCTGGAAAATTCCTCGGGTTTTCGAAAATTTGAATAGATTGAGGGTTTTGTCATTAGGGAGGAACAAATTTGTGGGATCAATTGACATTGATGTGGGTAGTATTCATAGTTTGGAAGTATTGAATTTGAGTGAAAATGAATTGACTGGAGTGGTCCCAGATGAAGTGCTTCAACTCAGTAATTTGACTACTTTGAACCTCAGTTTTAATAAATTTTCTGGGCAGATTCCTGTGAGAATTGGGGATATGAAGAATTTAATGGTTTTGAATATGAGTCATTGTGGGTTTTCGGGTTCGATTCCGGCTAGCATTGGGAGTTTGATGATGCTAAGAGTTTTAGATTTGAGCAAGCAGAATATTTCTGAGAATTTGCCTGCTGAGTTATTTGGGCTGCCTAATTTGGAGGTTGTTGCATTACAGGAGAACAATTTACAGTGGAATGGTATTGAGGGATTTAGTAGTTTAGCTGGTTTAAGATACTTGAATCTTAGCTCTAATTCACTCTTAGGTGATATTCCGGCAACTTTTGGTTTCCTTCGGTCCTTGGATGTCCTTTCTATATCAGAGAATCGATTATCAAGGAACATTCCACCACAACTTGGCAATTGTTCAGAGTTAGAAGTGCTTGAACTTGCCTGGAATCGTTTAGCGGGCAATATTCCGAATTCTTTATCAAGGTTATCTCATTTGAAGGTACTTAATTTGGGTCATAATAATTTGAATGGTAGTATTCAGGATGAGATTTTCAATTCCTCTAATTTGCAGTATTTGGCCTTGGATTCGAATCATTTATTAGGTTCTATACCAAGTTCATTATCAAATTTGCTACACCTTAGAACGTTGGACCTCTCATCAAACAATTTGAGTGGCTCCATTCCAGAAAATATCACCCATATTCCCACCTTGCAAAACTTAAATTTGTCTTCTAATCATCTTGAAGGAGAAATCCCGAAAACCCTAGGTACTCACTTCAATGATCCCTCATTATTTGCAAACAACAGCAACCTATGTGGGTCTCCATTGAAGAATGCGTGTCCATCTGTGGGAAAGAAAAAAAGGTCGATATTGCTTATTGCTATAGCTCTAGCTGGGATTCTTGTCCTAACACTATGCTGTTGTGGCTACGTCATAAGCCTCCTTCGTTGGCGCAAGAAGCTCAAAGAAAAGGCAGCCTGGGGAGAGAAGAAACCTAGCACACCGAGAAGAAGCTCTAAAAGTAGAAGCAGCAGTGAAAGTGGTGTCCCGAAGCTAGTCATGTTTAATAACAAGATAACATTGCCTGAAGCCTTAGAGGCAACAAGGCAATTTGATGAAGAAAATGTTCTAAGCAGAGGAAAGTATGGGATGGTATTCAAGGCCTCATTTAATGACGGAATGGTCCTGGCTATCTGAAGATTACCTGATGGACTCCTTGAAAATCAAGTCTTCAAGAAGGAGGCTGAGATGCTCGGGAAAGTGAAGCACAGGAACCTCACTGTTTTAAGGGGGTATTATGCAGGTCCACCAGATATAAGGCTCCTAGTTTACGACTACATGCCTAATGGTAACTTGGCTACTCTCCTTCAAGAAGCATCACACCATGATGGACATGTTCTAAATTGGCCGATGAGGCATTTGATTGCCCTTGGGATTGCTCGAGGTATCACATTTTTGCACACCTCAGAAATGGTTCACGGGGATATCAAGCCTCAGAACGTGGTATTTGATGCTGATTTTGAAGCACATTTGTCAGAATTTGGACTAGATAGGCTGGCATTCGCGACACCAATTGAAGCCTCGACATCAACTCCATCAATAGGAACACTTGGTTATGTAGCCCCAGAAGTAATGTCAACAGGTCAAGTTACCAAAGAAGGGGATGTGTATAGTACGTTTTGGGATTGTTTTGTTAGAAATATTGACTGGGAAAAAGCCAATTATGTTTGAGCAGGATGAGGATATTGTGAAATGGGTCAAGAAACAGTTGCAAAAGGGTCAAATTTCCGAGTTACTGTCCCTAGGTTATCTTGAACTTGACCCGGAATCATCCGAGTGGGAGGAGTTTTTACTTGGTATCAAAGTTGGTCTCCTCTGCACTGCAGTCGACCCAAGTGATAGACCGTTAATGGGAGATATCGTCTTTATGCTTGAGGGTTGTCGGGTGGGGCCTGATATCCCTTCCTCAGCGGATCCGACTCGTCTCCCTTCCCCAGCTGGGTAAGACTGTAAGAGAAGTAGACACCCTGCTGCCAACCAGTTTAGTTTTCTTAAACATGTTAATTTTTTTTTTTTTTTTTTTTTTTTCTGTTTTAACACAATGTATTGGTGCTATTGATTTGCTTGTTAGGTTGTGCCTCGAATTCTAGTAGTTTAGTTCAGCTCATTTTAGTGTCAAATCCGGGTTCGATTTGAAAAACCCGAGTTTGCGTTGCAACAGATTCCAGTTGTTAATTCATTGAGTCATTGTAGCATGCGCAAGACTTTTGTGTTCATTTGCTGGGGTTGCAATGCTCCTTTTTTTAAAGTCAATGTTTGCATTCACAAGCAAGATAATATTCATTGGATTCAAATCAAAACTTTACATCAACTTCAATTCAAATTCAAATCAATCGTAGGCCCCAAAGTGAATAATTAATTGATAATTATCTTCTAAAAAGGCAGAATAGCTAAATCTAGAATATTTGCCTTTTTTCTTTCTCCTGTTAATCTATTATTTAGTTAGAATATTTGTCTATATATTTGTCAAACTTTTCTTTGTTATATAGTATTTGGCAGCATTAAATTCTAAAAAAGTGCCTAATTTATGAGAATTTGGTGGGAAATTTAAAGGCCCATAGTATAATACCAGTACATGTTTTGAAAGTAACAAAATTGTTACCAGAAAGCTGCAGCTGAGTACATAACCTCTGTTGTCCTCATAATTGGTTTGGTGCCACTTTGTCCTGCCCTCATAAAATCATAAGTTGTCCTCTTCTAAATAATAATGCAACATTGATTCAAATCAAATTATTGGCATGCACTTGCAGTCAAATACTTACTACCTCCGTTTTTATTTAAGCTCGTAACACTGTTATTTTATAAGATCGTGACAAGCTTACAATCTTACGGAGTACCTCTTTAATCACAATTTATTCACTATTTATATTTTTCACACCCACCTTACATATACAAACTTTCTATCTTAATTTATGTTGTTTTCTCTTACATCCAATGGCCACGTCAATATTTTATCTCTAATTGCTATTTTGAATAATTTTTGCGGAAATAGTAAATGTTTAAAAAATTCGGAAACAAAATTATTGTTTTGGTTTTGATTTGGTGCATGTCATTCCACTCCAAAATGATAATTTTATTGCAATTGAAGTTTAAAAACACCGTTGCTGCTCTTCTTCATGGCGAGTTTTCCCTTCATACATTGTTATTGATCGAAATTATGAAAAATGAATTCTTTCCTCTCCTCTGCTTCCCTTCAAATCTTCTACTCAAAAACATACATAATTATTCACAACTTGTGTTAACTGTTAAGATTGAATCATGTGTACCATACTTTTGATTTGTGTCTCTATTCGACTCTTAAAAAGAAAATTTAAAAGCATTGAGCACATATCTAAAAATTGTCTCCGCCCCTTGCCCTAAAGATTGTCCCATTTTTATCCGTCCTAATTAACAAATTGCCTCTATTTAGTACTCTCTATTACATGTATTACCTCACATGCTGGAGTAAGGGTCTATTCACAGCATTGAGCTGAACTGAACTGATTAGAGCTGAACTAAACTGAATAGAGCTGAAATGAATATTTTTTTAGAGAAGGAAATTGAGAGTTGAACTAATTGGAGTTGAACTGAACTGAACTTAACTAAACTGAAATTAAGCTGAAGTTAACATACCCTAATTACTAAACTACGTACAAATCTAGCTACCTACTCAGTACAACTATTGTAGAAGCAAAAATTAGGGACAGAGGTAGTACAAGCAATATACTTCGTAGTTAAATGGGAAACTAACACTTGGTTGGTACTTGACTACTTGTCTAAACTATGGTAAAATAAACCAAGTGGACCATAACTTGTTGAATGATGCGTGGATTATTGAAAGTTGCACGTTACAGTATTTATGGGCCGATCATTGGCGACAAATGCTGCAAATGCACAGGACCAACTTCGTTGCATTGTGCCAATCAAATGGGCTTGGGCTACACAATCTACATACATGTGTTTTGAAGCAGCTTGGTTCGTACAACTGTACAATTTTGCCAACATGCCTGTATTTACTAGGCCATCTGAGTTCTGAGACTACAACTCATGTGGGCTTTGGTGAGTTATGTACAAGGCTACTAGGCTAGTCAAAGTATATAACAAGCGGTCAAGCATGTTGAATAGTAAGTTAAATTCATGCATTGATTAACGTGAAAGTCGAAATATTGCAACTACTCGTATTAAGAAATAAAAGAAGTGATTAGAATCATTAGACCATGTAATCTGCTCTATTACATTGTAGACTTTTCATTAGACCAAGTAATTCATATTGTAGACTTATATAATAAAGATCATTAATCATAATATATGGTACTCCGTATTAATTTGTCACAGTAAATAATTTAAGGTACAGTACATAAATTAATCAATATTTTGACTCTAGTTATGCAAAAATAATCCTAATACAACAATATATTACACTAAATTCATATAATAATTTAGTTTCAAATTTCTAACACGCAATGGTTCTTTTTACATGGAAATATGCCAAAATCATTAGGTTCAAGCAAAAGTAATAGATAAGTTTCAATCATAAATATTATTTAGACGATTTTTTGTTTAATACGACTCCGTACAAATAAGCATTCTAACCGGGGCGAAGAATAAAGGGTGAAAAAACCTATACTTAAATTAAAAACAAAACAAAGGATCTCATTATTGATATTAATAAAAAAAAGGTAGAGTACGTATTCCTTTGTAACAGGTGCCTTGATTATTTTCTATGCTTTGATCGTTTTTCTTTCACAAAAAGATTCCATATATAAAAATTAAAAAGTGACAGAAGGAGTATTATTACTTCGAGGAAATTTTAGACTCTACTAAAAAATTCAAATATTACGCATTCTCATAGCATGGAGTGCTTTAACAAGAGGTACGTAATAAGCTGGTTTAGTTAACATGCAATCGCACAACTCCTCTTCAAACTCCATGAACTTTTCTACATCTTCCTCACTTTGGCCGCTTTTATACAATTGAAATAAGGAGTGGCTTCTTTCTTGCACCCGCCTGCTTTGATTAACAAGCAAATCCCGCAGTCCGTTTCGTCGTCGTCGAGGTTGTCATCGTTGTCGTCCTCACTTAATTTTATATCTAGCAGGGCATCAAAAGAGCTTTTTCTTTTGGGTTTTTCAGTTTTGGGATGATCTTCTAGCTGCTTTTCATCATCTTTAACATTTTTTGAATCTGAGTTTGGAGAATTGGACAAGATTGATGGTAATGAAGATGACATGTTTGTTGGGTGAAAAGATTAGGGTTTTATTAGTTTTGGTTAATACTTTGTATACATGCAACTACGGATTAATTTATAAATAGCTAGGGTAATGATGTTTGAAATATGTGATACTTAAATACTTAGGCCCTATTCTTTTCACCTTAAAAAAAAATATTAAGTAAATATAATTTCAGTTCAGTACAAATAATTTCAATTCAGTACAAATAAGTTCAGTTCAGTAAAATTAATTTCAGTTCAGTAAAAATAAGTCCAATTCAGTAAAATTCAGTTTTCTTAAAGAAGAATTATAATAGAAAATCAGTAAAAATAATTTCAGTTCAGTAAAAATAATTTAATTTCAGTAAAATTAAGTTCAGTTCAGTAAAAATAAGTTTAGTTCAGTAAAAATAATTTCAGTTCAGCAAAATTAAGGTGAATCAAACAGGAATATTACGAGTAATTTTAATTTGAAATTAAGTTTAGAATGTATGACAAAATCATGCATATGAATTAATGTTATGAAGATTACTTGTATATTTTATGTACTCGTATTTTTTTCGATCCAATTTTAGCTTCTTATATGTAGCTTTAAAGAGGGGAATATTTACATCGTTTTCCTTATTAACTTTCGTACAAGCCACATTCCCATTTAATTTTATTTTTTGGCTTAAATATGGAAGCTGCTTTTATTGTTCATCATGCAATATCTTGATATTCCGTAATTACATACATCAATACATGCAAGAATATCGTTTTCTTATTTAACAATTCATCAATTTTTCGGAAGTTTAGTATGGATAGATTTTGGTACACACGTATTATGGTGATGATTTATTTGGGGATAGATATTTGACTTGGTGTGTCAACATTTTCAAAAAATTGTATATACTTCGTATGCAATAGCTAGCTTAGACAAGCAAAACATTAATTAATAACCGTTATTAAGAATATCATGGACATTTTATATGAACATACATGATGATATATCAATCATGTTAGAATATATGATATCCACGCCTCGTCATTTTTACTTTTATCAATGGTTTGCCAAAATCAATTTCCAACAATATAGAACATCGTCCGAACAATAAGTATTTTGCTAATTACATACACAGTAAAAAGAAACTATTAGATCAAAGACGGCGACATGTATGCATAAATAGTTAATGTGCACATCATGTACGTGATGAACTAATGCAGCCACGCAGCCATGTACATTCATATATGTAGTGCAAAAGTTATTGATGTGGTATTACTATATATGTTAACATTATTACATCTCACATTTCAGCAACATACATATATGCCTTCTCTTAAATATGGTCAAGTTGAAACTCTAGACAAAAGTCATGATTTCTTTTAATATCATCCAAATATAAATACATACATGTACTGCCATAATAATAATGTACAAGTGTACAACCATTTCGTATGTATATTCAATTCCCTTGTGCACAAGCAATGGGGAATATTAAGGATTATTTTGTATCTTGCCAATCACGCAATTCTCCCTCTACAATTAGATGAGAGGGTTCAGAGAATGGGCAATAGAATAGGGCTATCTATGTCTTTTTTTTTTTTCTTTTTTTTTTTTTTTTGAGACTTAGGTCTCATTTATTGTTTCTACTTAATTTTAAGAAAAAGGGTATGCTACGGAGTACTAAATTAAGTTAATTATGTTCAGATTTATAAATGAAAATCAAGTAATTAAGCGCATCAGCAACAATGTTCAAAGCATGTCAATCAAAGTTTATAGGGGCCCGATCCAATAAGGTTAGAAAGATTCATGTCAAAATCTATATAGATATCATAATCAAGTTTCTAATATTATCCTTTACTCAGAAATTTATAAGTTATTAAGCTAAAGTTAGATCTATGTTCTTTAATTTGTCGTTTTTTTTTTTTTTTTTTTTTTTTTTTTTTTTTTTAAAAAAAGTGCTTTAATTTGTCAATTTCTTTTGGTGCTTGTTTCAAGACAACAATGATGCTAGTAGTTTAGATGATCATTTTTCTTAATTAAGGTCATTACTAGAAAATTATTTGCACCATTGGCTAATGATGGAAGGTTGTGGATTAGTACAAATAAACAAACAATAAATGAAAAAAAAACATGGAAAACTAATATACTACCAAGCTTAGGCAAGGCCATATGCCCTAAAAAACGTAAAACGTACAAAAAGGGTTATCTCTTTAAAAAAAATATTATGTTATTCATACAAATATAATATCCAATCACACTAGTAGAAAAGTTGATGCAATACATAACAATCATTTGCATTTGCATTTGCATTGTTAAATACTACGAAGCGGCTGAATACTTGATAAAAGATTAAAGTTCAATTGAAATTATGTTATTAAGACAAATGATAATAAAAATGAAATTAAAAAGATTGATTTCATCATTAAGCTGCTTATACCCATCATTAAAATCATCACCATTGTTGTCCAGGAGTCTCATTTCATATAATATATTAGCAACGTAATCTCCATAGTTTATCGATGATAACATATTAGCAACGTGTGTTAAAAAAGTTGCTCGATAAAAGATGTACTATCAACAAGTTCAACATAACTAAGCAAAAAATGTTGTACATTAATTTTGTTTAGGGATAAATAATGGATTACGTACATAGTAAAATGGTTATCGATCAAAGTACTTATATTGCATGAAAACACCACGATAAATAATTGAATGTACAACCTTAGAATGCTATAATATTGGCCTAACATAAACCTTCTGAACTACTGATATACGAAGTACATATTTATGAAACATTCATCATGTCAACTATTAAGGATTGTACATCATGATCTGACTTCCTTTCTTTTCTTTCTTTTTTTGGGTGCATAAAGACTCAATTATTTCCACAAGGGTAATCATCATGATATATTAATCAAATCTAAAGCATTATTGAACATAACAATCCATCACCTACCCTATTCACATTAATTTGGTGCAAACAATTTAACAAAGAATTGATGAAATGAATACCCTACAACAAGTTAAGCTCCATCATACACATCATATACAATCCAATTAATGAGACAAATTGCTGAATTTGAGGGTCTTTTATGTTTTAGCTATAGTATATATTAAAAGAGGTTAAAGATCATTATTCTTTATAGAGATTAATTGGAAAAATAGTAGTACATTACTAAATAAAATCATGGCATAGTCAATAATCCTATAACAAACAACTATACAAGTGAAATGAAACAACAATAGATTAGTCATTGCGACATACATTACACAATTGATATAAACCACGATTATCAACTCACTGATGTTCCATTATAAAAAATATTGCCAATTCATTACAGTTATTCGTTGAATATATATGAAATATTATTGAGATTAAGATTGTTTGAAAACTTTACATTTCAAAATTATTATGTAACTAAATCTGAACCGAAAACGGTTTGTTGATTCTCAATCCAATAATCCATAAATAACAAAACATGGTCCTCCACGTGATGAAACCAAAGACATAAATTAAAGTATAAGCTAAAATTTTGACACAATGATAATTCACATTAGTTCTTCAAATGCTTTGGGGATTTTGTAAAGTGGTCTCCATCCAATTCTTAGATCTTAAAGCAACACAATTTTCTATTGGTTACACTTAAGCTAGAATCCAAGAAAAAGAAAGAAAAATAACAACTTTTATATAATAGCTACATAGAATAACTTTATGAGTCACTTTTGGCTAAACTTACCCACATTGCTCTCATAAAAGCATCCTTCTTTGGACCACCATATAGTGTAACATGCTCCAATGCCTAGAAATTTAACATCATTAATTATATTAATCCAATTATCCATTGACAATTCATTACACCTACCTAAACCTCAACTTTCAGGTGATACTATCAAAGACAAAGACCCCCAAAAGTGTTATAATTTCTTGCAATACATAGAGGTTGATAGAGACTTCTTTCTTCGTTACTTGTAATTTTTTTATTACAGAAAAATGGTTAAAATCTAACTACTTCCTCCGTCCCTAAATTACATTCTTCTTTCTAGCATTTATTCATCACATAATAGAGAGAAACAGGAATGTAATTTAGGGACGGAGGGAGTAATAAAAACAAACGAAGATATATACATAGTAATGTTGACAATATAATAACTACGTGTAGTTAATGGTACGAGGTGCAATTTATGAAGTTGTTCTCGTTTTTTGTATTTCGCAGTTTCTAATGTATATGACTCGATTTTGAGTTCTTGATACTTTATTGATTCCAGGCCAATGAATTGGATTGCCAAGGATTTTTTTTATTTATTATTATTTTTTTATTTCTTTCTATCATGTTGTTAATTTGTTTCAATAAAGATTCTATCTTTTTCCCAATTCTTTTTGATGCACAATTTGGGGAGGGGGGTTATAGTAGATGACGAAGATATGTTGGTTTTTGATGGTTCTTCAACTAATAACTACACTATGTCCAAGTCACAACTTGTTGGTTTTATATTCTATATGTTCGTTGCCTTTCTTTTTCACGTGGTTGACGGTGACAAAAAGGTCGAGGTGTATGTATGTATAAATTACTGTATGTATCTAAAATTTAAGCTTATATATAGAGTGGAGTTTATGACTTTGAATTCTGATTAATGCACGAAATTTTAAAATTTACCTTGGTTGATCAACATATTAGATAGATAACTAAGTATTTAAATTCAAAGGCGAGTGGAAATCAAGTAATAATTGGAACAACTTTGGTGTAGCTCATTTCGAAGATTAATGCTAGTTTGAAGGTTAATGTTAGCTATGCCTCGATTGATATGTATTTATTAGCTTTACAGTTGAAGAATTGGGTTACCTTTTACATTAATAATCAAAGACCTGATAACACTACTCAAATACAAACATGCTTTTGTATGTTTTGATAAAGAACTCATTCAAGTCAAATATCTTTGCCATAATCTAGGGAGAAATGTTGGGATGTGATATAACGAAAAAGACTTCAACTTGTTATAATCAAGTTAATACTGTATAAATACTTAAGTAACTTAATCATAAGTTCTTTTCATTAAGTTGGTAGCCTTAGTGTCTTGCCAGGTAAATTAACTTATCAAATGTGACTCAAACTTTTTTATTTATTTATTTATTTTTATAAAAAAATACCTTAAAATGACATTTTACACATTTTATTTATTTTTTATTTTTTTATTTTTTTGAAATCTTTTACACATTTTACTTAACCATAAGATGTTTGTATCTAATTTTAATTTTTGTTAAGTATATCTCTTAATTTACATAATGATCATTTTTTTTTTACCTGTTATGTCTTGAATCTCTTGATGTAACCAAATGAAATGTATCAGACCATATACGCTTAAAAGAGTTAAATGTATACCTCATCAAGTCATAGCACCAAATTGTTTGACAACCTCATACTCCAGATTAAAGAAGGTTGTTGCCAAATTAAAAGAGTAATTAGTAGTACGGAATTTAGATGGCTAGGATTCTAGGTTGGTTTTTAAAATTGGTTTAAAGTGAAATTTGACCAATAAGTCTTTCAATCAATACTCCACATTAATCATCCTTACTTTTGGACCATTTTAGCTAATTTCTATGTCTCATTAAAATTAATACGAACAAAAATTCATTTTCAAACAGACTTGGACTAAAACAATTTAATTCATCACAAAATACGAGTCAATTTTGCCAAATCTATCCATACAATAACAAACACGAAAAATCAAGAATTCCATCCTTTGTAGTACCCCTCCCTCATAGGATATGGCAATATGGCATACATCTACTGATTTAGTATCTAGTATTCCTCATACTCGTAATTTATTCATTGCCTTTTACATAATTTTTTTTTTGGGAAAAAATAATGAATGAGTGAATAATTTTATAATAAGAAAAAGCATGTACGATTAAAAAAACAGCCAGAAATTTGACAGTCCACTTCTACTCTACTAAAAAAGCAACATACGCTCCATTCTCCCAACTTCGCATCCCCCAAAACCCATTAAAAAACACCATCAACAATTACAATAACAACAAAAACTATGAAAAATCCCATCAATTATTATTCTCCTTCAATATAATTCCATAAAACTATAATTCATTCGTTGCATTTTCATCCCACCATTTTTCTTTATGCTTCATTTTTATGGCAACGGCTATTTTTCTCCTCCTCACTCTAATCTTTGGTCTTGATACCATTTTTTCCGGCGCTACGGTGACGGAGGTTGACTCACTGCTAGCCTTCAAGCGCAATCTAAATGACCCACTTGGCGTATTAGACGGCTGGGATGCGTCCACGCCATTAGCCCCTTGTGACTGGCGTGGAGTTGGCTGTTACTTTAGCAGAGTCAATCAGCTCCGCCTTCCACGGTTGCAGATCACCGGCGTTCTTTCGCCGGAGCTTGGGAAGTTACGGCAGTTGCGGCGGTTAAGTCTCCATTCTAACCACTTTCATGGGTCTATTCCGAGATCTTTTGCCAAACTCTCTCTTATTCGTGCTCTTTACCTTCATAATAACTCTCTTTCCGGCGATGTTCCGCCGGGGATTCTCTCGCTTAGTAATCTCCAGGTCGTTAATCTCGCCGGTAACGACCTGTCGGGCAGAATCCCCGGCGGAATCTCACCCAGTCTCCGGGTGCTTGACCTGTCATACAACAACTTCTCCGGACGGGTGCCGGCGAACTTCTCGGAGAGCCTGCAGCTGACGCTGATCAACCTCTCATCCAATAGGTTCTCCGGAGAGATACCCGCCAGCATTGGCGCGCTTAAACGGCTGCAGTACCTGTGGTTGGATTCGAATCTTTTAGTGGGTACTCTTCCTTCGGCGATATTGAATTGTACATCGCTTGTTCATATTTCTGCTGAGGATAATTTCATCTCCGGTAATATTCCGGCGACGATTGGTGCAATGCCGGAGTTAAAGGTACTTTCTCTTACCTCCAATAAACTCTCTGGTGTAGTCCCTGCCTCTGTGTTATGTAATGTGTCCAGCCCAATGTCGCTTCGATTCGTTTTCTTGGGGCTCAATGCCCTCACGGGAATCGCTAAGCCGCCAAATGGGTGTACATTTAGGGGTGGTTTAGAGGTCCTAGACCTTCACGGGAACCGCATTGTTGGCGAGTTTCCGAATTGGGTAGCGGATATTCCAACGTTGAGGGTTTTAGATCTTTCTGGAAACCTCTTCACTGGTTCACTTATTGCAAAATTTGGGAATTTGACGAGATTAGAGGAGTTTAGGGTGGCTAATAATTCATTAATTGGTCAAGTTCCTAAGGAAATTGCACAATGTAGTATGTTGAGGGTTCTTGATCTTGAAGGGAATCAATTTTCTGGGAAAATTCCAGAAATTTTTCAGAATTTGAGTAATTTGAGGGTTTTGTCATTAGGAAGGAACAGATTTTTGGGTTTCATTGACTTTGATGTTGGGAGTATTCAGAGTTTGGAAGTGTTGAATTTGAGTGAAAATGAATTGACTGGAGTGGTCCCAAATGAGGTGCTTCAACTCACTAATTTGACCACTTTGAACCTCAGTTTTAACAATTTTTCTGGGCATGTTCCTGTAGAAGTGGGTGATTTAGAGAGTTTAATGGTGTTGAATTTGAGTCATTGTGGGTTTTCGGGTTCGATTCCGAGTAGCATTGGGAGTTTGATGAGGCTAAGAGTTTTAGATTTGAGCAAACAGAGATTATCTGGGAATTTTCCTGCTGAATTGTTTGGGTTGCCCAATTTGGAGGCTGTTGCATTGCAGGAGAATGATTTACATGGGGATATTATTGAGGGTTTTAGTAGTTTAGTTGGTTTGAGGTACTTGAATCTTAGCTCCAATTCTTTATCTGGTGATATCCCGGCGACTTTTGGCTTCCTCCGGTCCCTGAATGTCCTCTCTCTATCAGATAACCGTGTCTCGGGTGAAATTCCACCTGAGCTTGGCAATTGTTCAGAGTTACAAGTACTTGAACTTGCAAGGAATCGTTTGGTGGGCAATATTCCGAATTCTTTGTCAAGGTTATCTCATTTGAAGGAGCTTGATTTGGGGCATAATAATTTGGATGGTAATATACCAAAGGATATTTCCAAATGCTTTGATTTGCAAAAGTTGGTTTTGGATTTCAACCATTTAACAGGGCCTATACCAGGCTCCATGTCGAAAATGCTACACCTTAGAATGCTTGATCTTTCATCAAACAATTTGAGTGGCTCCATTCCCAAAAATCTAACCCATGTATCAAGCTTGCAGAGCCTTAATTTATCCTCAAATCATTTTGAAGGAGAAATCCCGAAAACTCTAGGTTCTCACTTCAGTGATCCTTCAGTGTTTGCAGACAATGGAAAGCTGTGTGGTTATCCATTGAAGAAGGAATGCTCGTATGTTAGGCGGAGAAAAATGAAGAAGCTGATATTGATTATTGGTGTTGCACTTGCTGGGCTTATTTTCCTAGCATTATGCTGTTGTGGTTACATCATTAGCCTCCTACGTTTGCGTGAGAAGCTCAAAGGCAAGGCAGCCGGGGCAGAGAAGAAACCTAGCCCACCGAGAAAAAGCTCTGGAGCCGAAAGAAGTAGAAGCAGCAGCGAAAATGGTGTCCCAAAACTTGTCATGTTCACTAGTAAGATTACATTGGCAGAGGCCTTAGAAGCAACTAGGCAGTTTGATGAAGAAAATGTTCTAAGCAGAGGGAAGTATGGGATGGTGTTCAAGGCCTCCTTTGCTGATGGAATGGTCCTCGCAATCAGACGATTACCTGATGGATTCCTTGATGATAGAGGGTTCAAGAAGGAGGCTGAGATGCTCGGGAAAGTGAAGCACCGGAACATCACCGTGTTGAGAGGGTATTATGCCGGTCCACCTGACATAAGACTCCTAGTTTATGACTACATGCCTAATGGAAACTTGGCTACTCTTCTGCAAGAAGCATCACACCATGATGGACATGTCCTGAATTGGCCAATGAGGCACTTAATCGCGCTTGGGATTGCTCGTGGGATCACATTCTTGCACTCCTTAGATATGGTTCATGGTGATATCAAGCCTCAAAATGTGTTATTTGATGCTGATTTTGAAGCACATTTATCAGAATTTGGTCTAGATAGATTGACAGTTGCAACGCCAATCGAAGCCTCAACATCAACACCGCCAATCGGAACACTTGGATACGTTGCCCCAGAAGTGGTGTTAACAGGTCATGTATCAAGAGAAGGGGATGTGTTCAGTTTTGGGATTTTTTTGCTAGAGATATTGACAGGGAAAAAACCCATTATGTTTGAGCAAGATGAAGATATTGTAAAATGGGTCAAGAAACAGTTGCAAACAGGTCAAATATCCGAGCTAATCGACCCGGGTTTGCTCGAACTAGACCCTGAATCATCCGAGTGGGAAGAATTTTTACTTGGGATCAAAGTAGGCCTCCTTTGCACAGCACCCGACCCGAGTGAAAGACCATCCATGGGTGATATCGTATTCATGCTCGAGGGTTGTCGGGTAGGACCCGATATCCCGTCCTCTGCCGATCCGACCTCACTCCCTTCCCCTGCCGGGTAACCTAGGAAAAAAAAAAGTTGATCACCCAACCAACTTTGTTTTGGTAAAAAAAATATCAGATGATGTGATTTTGTTTCAATTTTAACAAAATGTAATGTTGATTTTTTATGTGTCTTTATAGAGTATTTAATTAAGTTGATTAAATTTTATTATGTTGCAAATTGAGGTAAATTAATTGGTTAAAAAAAAAAGTTGAGTATTTCATTAATAGCCTTCTGCATCACAGCATCAGTCAAAGGAATTGAACCGGGGAATTCAGAAAATCCGGAAAGTTTGTTGGGTACAAAATGAAAATATATATAATTCCCGCCAAAAGTGGAAAAGCCACGTGGAATATAAAAGAAAAGTAGCCGTTAATACAGCAACTTTTTATACTTTTAATTAATAATTTTATTTATTTTATTTTATTGGGAAAGAGAGGGTGGTTTTTAGGGACCCGTGAAGACGTCAGAGCATAAAAAAATGCTTGTATAAGATGACAAATAAAGGGGTCCGTCTTTATAATTTATATTGTTCGTCTTCTTTCTATCCAAAATTCCATGGAAATTTAACAAATTATATTCTGAATATCTAAGAAATTTTAGGTGACTATATTAGATTATACTGTATATTATGTACTTACTGTATATTTTTTTAACTATTAAAATTACAGGTGAATTTTTAATTTTTTTTTTTTTTTTAAAAAAAAAAGAAAGAAAAGCTACGTCAATCATGTGTTGAGTACATACATGTGCAAGATATTAAGCTTCACTTTTCACCATTAATCTAACAATAAAATTTATCCTCATATATATCACAATATCTATGCAACACGCTACACCATTAATAAATTGCATTCATATAAGGTTACCAACAAATCAACAACATATAAAGACATTAGTACCATCAATAAAATGGGGTAACCATTAATTCATTGATGGAGAAACTAATAAGCTTTGTAAGGTTAGGGCCTTAAGGGTTACTAACAAACAAACAATGATATAGTACATTTAAGGCATGTTCTGATTTACTAATTGAGCTGAACTAAATAGGAGGAAATTAGGAACTGAACTGAACTTAACTAAACTTAAGCTGAAGAAAACAAGCCCTAAGTCATTTAAGCGATAATGCCACCATTAGCTGAGCATCTAACAAACATCACACATAATTGAGTTGAATTGTATACTTGTATTAATATAACATGATAAAAACTACGGAGTAATACAAAGTAAAAAAAATTTGTTTAGGTGAAATAAGAACAATAAATAGGTAAAAACTTATGTAAAATCAACTTTCAATAATACTTCCTCCGTTCTCACTTTCTTCCCATCTCATCTCATTACTATTCCAAAGTTTTAACAGTCACTTAAGATGAAAATAACAGTAAAAGGTGAAAAACAGAAAAAAGAAAAGCATGTGACAAATGCAAGAAAAAAGCAGTGGTACAACATTCATAAATAAACGCAATGTTTAGCATTATTTTCACTGACAACATTGTTAGTCAAGAATGTAAAGATGACAACAATTGCTGGAACCCAGCTATATATATTACAAGTATAGTCTTATAGACAAGGTCAGGTACAACATTACAGCAATTAACCATGCATGTCGTTTTCCAGGTTCGTTTTCCAGGTAGAAGACGTTCAAAACGACAGTAGGGTTCATTATTTCAGTATATACACATGTACATACAGTTTCTACTAGATACAGATCCATTATCATCTTATTCATTTACTGTGTTGCCAAATGGATTTCGACATGCACGGTTCGAAGGAACTGGGTTTGACTATGAGGTTAAGGGTGCTGATGAAAGTGGGACGACCTGCTACGGTTTTGTTCTTTTCACCTGAGTGAGTATTGAGTTGCCAATGTAATAAGTTAAGGGCTAGATTAGGATCGATAAGTTCATAAAAGGGATCGTGAATTCAATTCAAAACCTTGCATACAATGAGGTGTTGAAGGTTTTGACCCTGTTCTACTTATGGATAAATGAACTTGTTGCTTATTCTCTTCTAAAATGTGATTCTTTGCATAGAAAAGCAATTAATTTTCGACATTTTGTAGAAAAGTAACATATATACTAGCAGGGTGCAACACTTGAGAAAAATACAATCGGACTTCACAGAGGAAACTAAATTCTTAAAATAAGTATCAAGGGGAAAAAATATGCTTGTATCAGAATTATGCTAGGAATGCCACTCTCTAGAAGTAAATAAACATTAGGGGTAAGTAAACCATGCTTTATTGAACAATATTCACAAATACATGAGAGAACCACCAAAGTTGAAACGTAGTAAAAGAATTGTTCGTATTCTATACTATATAGCATCACTCTGTAAGAGAGCCAAAAAAATACACGGTAGTAAATTCACTACCATGAACGAGTAAGTTTTTACAGGTAAACAAATACATGGTAGTATATTACTACAAGCAAGATACAGAAAAGATAAAGCTACAACATACAGTTCAAAATTAAGCAGAAGTTAAGCCTTCTGGAAGAGATTCGTTATCAGGGTCTGGTGACAGAAATCTGCGACAAGCATGAAAAACAGCTGAATGGAACCCGCTCGCGTTGTCTATGAAAACAAAATGCCCACCCTGCAATGGCCAAATAATAAAAAATGAGGTTACAAAGATCCCAGGCCAACAAATATTGCAGCCTATCCACCCAAGTATGCTTGCATATTTGCATAAATATCACTGCTTTCAATATACAGACAACCCCAGGGGCTCGGAGGGGAGAAGAAACAAAGAGAGTGACATACCTCCGGAACCCTAATGATTTCACAAGGGACTTTCATATGCTTACGGGCTTCTTGGGCCCCTTGGTAGCTCATCCAATCATGATAACCATAGATAAAAGTAGTTGGTACTTTCCATTCTGATGCACTGCATTGAAAGAAGAAAAGGTGTTCATATACTTCAATCAAGAAGCTCTTTCGAGCAGCTGAAAGTCTAGGAACCAGTACAGAGCTTTCGTTTATTTTTTTTCAGCCAGTAAGCTATTACAATATAGTTAGCCCATTTCCACGGCTTAGAAGGCAAAGCAATACATTATATGCCTAGCATTTCTTATGTACTCTATTATATTCATGTCCCTAAGCCGTAAGGATAATAATAACAAACACTTTGTCTTGTACTTCTACAAAGAGGATTGTATTTCTGCTGTCATCAATGGAAGAGATTAGTGGTATAATCACTTCAACAGATGAACAGAGAGGAGGAAATGGGCGGAGTAAATATTTTTCTGAATAATCGGAGAAGTAGGACATCTACTGTTTATTCTTTGAACAATGAGTAGAAATTGAGAGTGAAGAAGGGGAACACAGAAAGTCACCAACCTGTGAAGAAGCGGTTTCCGAGCAAATGCTCCAAATGAGAAAATGTATTTAAGGCACAACTCTCCACTACCTTTGGCTGCTAGTGTGTGGTATATATAATCTAAAAAGAAAGACATTAAATTAGAATCAGCTAATAGGTACTTTACTTGGTCAATGCAAATCTTATGTGAAATTACCTGTCAACAATTTTGATTCTTCTTCATTCAACAATTCACCAGTTCCATATGAACCAAACCTAGCACTTGTATATTTATGGACAAGATTTGGCCCCCACGGACCTAACCCCCTGCATGACCGCACCACGCAAATTAAGAAACTCAACATCATAGTTTAGATAGAGATATCATATGTGTACCAACTCCTCATGTTTCTTTTTCTCTAAAGGTTCTCTCTCAACAAAAGTTGCATAAAGAGATCATACTTTACAATTTGCAGGATATTCTTTGTCAATGACTTAAGAGAGCATTAATCAACATGGTTGATGCCCTGTAATTACTAGTTAGATATTAACAGATTCAATAAGAAAACTATAAGTAAAATCACCTCACAAGCTTCTGAGGAGTAAAATTAGATTCCCAGAGATGGTTCAAGACAGCTCCTTTCCACGTTGATCTAAACTGGGTCAAACGCTCTGACATATCCGTTTCTGCAGAAAATCCCGCTGATCCTACCAAAATCAAATGCTGAACATGCTCAGGATGCTACACCAACAAAAAATAAGAATTCATTAGATACAAAAAAATAATCCTGAAGTTCTCTGCAAATTCCAATTTGAAGATTGGAAAAAATAAATCCCTTACCTTCAGAGCATATTTAGCAGCAACATAACCCCCGAAAGAATGGCCAAGAAGAATGAAACTATCAAGATTCTTGGCTTTTCGCCATGCCTCGAAAGAGTCAATAAACCATGCTTCAGTTTCTGCAAAACAAAAAAAGAAATATAATGCATTAAAAGAGTGTCGCATAGGGGCTGCAATCAGCTAAGAGAAAATGCAATGACGTTTAACTGCTTCTATTACCACCAACATAGGGACTGTGCACTTACAATATATGCAATTAACCTTTCAAGTATCAACAAGCAAGAAACACGACTAACCTTCAGTGCTTTTGCAAGTAAAGTCAGGCCTGCTTGATCCACCCCAACTGCAAGGCAAGAAATCAAAGTATCAAACAATGAAGCAAAATAATATAGAGAATGAAGATTATTTCGGCTTCACAATTATCTCATGGAAAGTGATGGGGTGCAGAAAGGGCAAATGAAATAGCCACTTCTATTATTCTGTCCAATTTTTTAACCATCCAGTTAATTGCTGATCCTTTTCAGCAACATCTCAGGTAGGTTTTCCACCTACTCACCCACATTCTTAAGTTTTCATTTATATTAAGTCACAATTTAATAGAGACCACAGCACAAGGATACTCGTCACTTTCATGAACATTGTGACCTATGTATGTTTGAGATCAACAAAAGTAACCAACTTTAACAAAAATATCTCTGCATTCATTAAAGAAAATTCAGCACACAGAATAATGGAAGGGGAAATTCACATAGGTTGGTATGTATGAGTTTCATTTCATGACCATGCTTCCTTTGACATAACAATGAAATCTTTCTCACTGTCAAGAATATGAATGGAAAGGAAAGACAACTGATTTGATATCACTCACATCCCTTAAAAAAATTGTTATGTAGACCAGAATGTTCAGAAGCCCAAAAGGCAACAGTGATGCTTTTACAACTACCACAGATTTAACCTAACACAAGATTGATGTGATCAACAACAAACATATAAACAAATAATTAAATACTTACCCAAGCTGATCAATAGCAATGACCCTAAATCGACGGGCCAAGGCATCAAAATTCCGGAAGAAGAAGCCTTGTGAAGCACCATATCCATGAACCATAACAATTGTCGGGGAGTTTTCATCTTTGTTGTCGAAGGTAACAGTATTTATAAACCTAGGTTCATCACTTGCAGATCGAAACCACCTAATCTTAGAACCAGGCGGACCAGAACCTATATTCACTTGTTCCACCACAAAAGGGGTCCTGAAATAGAACAAATGATCAAACCCCATAAGGCAAATTTCCAGATACATACCTACGATTCCAAACTCATTAAAACCCGAGATGTCATATCATCTCATAGAATGAACTGAACATCAAATTGCAAAATGCATTCTTAAGTTATACCTCTCTTCCTACGCAATTAAGAAGAACAACATGATTACTCCCAGACACCAATTCATTTCATTTCTTTTTTTATTTAAATTCAATTCACTTCATATAATTACAGCTATGATCATCATATTATGATTTATGAACCAAAGCTATACATAAATGATCATCCAAATTTCATGAAAAAAAGCCTCAAAAACCCAGATGCTTTTTCAAATTGGGAAATAAATGATCATCATAAATTCATGAAATCGCAACTTTCCCAATCCAACACAATTACAAAGCAAAATTTCAAATCAATTACTAAAAACCCTAACAACCCATCATCAAAAAAACACATCTTCATCAAATTCAACAAATGGGGTCAACTAAAATCACAAAATCAAAACATAAAAACGACAAAAACCCAAAAAAATCAGAGGAATGAGAAAAAGGCAATTACTTGACCAAAGAAAGAAGGCGTTTTTCAGAAGCGATGATATGATCGGTAGAGGTAGGAATCCAATGGAGGAGAGAAGGCCACGTCCACTTCTTCCGACCATTAGAATCCACCGTCGTTTGAGCCGCCGTAGCAGCGCCGGTTGCGGTGGCAGTAGCAGCAGCCGCCGTTCTGAGTTCTTCCGCCATTACAATTTTTGCCGACGATTTACGCCACCGCCTAATTAAGCTCATACAATTGATAAAGAATGAAATAAAATAATGCGTTAATTTCCCTCCAAATTGGGCAAATTCTACGCAATATTGTGTAGAGAATATATAAAAAAGGAAGAATCTTTTAATTTTTTTTAATTATTTTTGGGGGTTAGGAGGAAGAGTAGAAGTGTCTAATTTGGGGGGTTTGATTAATTGACGAGTACAGTTTTCTTTATCTGAATTGAAAATGGAAAGACTGTTTGTGGTAAACGTAGGCCGTGACGTAGATACGTCTCGAAAGTGACTTAATTGGGTACCGTCAAATTTTGGATCGAGAAAAATCCGATTCAAAAAAATTAGATTCCGATATGACTAATGGCCGGATCGGAGGTACGGAGTACACTTTTTTTAAATAAGGCGATTTAAATTTAATTTCAAATATTTGAATCATAAAAATTGAATAGGATATCTTAGGAATCAAATTGGATTGATCGGGATAGATTCTTTTTTTGCCCACTTCTATTCATACGGGGTCATTTGATACTAAATAAGTGGTTAGTCTAGAATAGTTAGTCTATTCAATGAGTGATTGAACCAATTTTATGGAAGTGGTAGTTTGTTCTACCTTTAGGTGAGACATTAATGAAGGAGCTAAAGCTCTATTCGACATAATTAACATACGGAGTAGTTATAGCGGTGAGTCTGGTGACTATTAGCTATCGTAATAGTGGTTCGTTGTGGCAATAACAATTACTGTGTATGTCAATAAGTTGTTAGTTGTGATGATAGATAATTAAATATGAGCATTTGATAACGTAATGATTGACTAATTTTTGGTTGTTACTCACTTTGTTCTTATTTGTTTGCCCCGGTTTCCTTCTTAGCTATCCCTTAAAGGATTACTTCATACTTAATTTACATAAACACGGATCACGACTTTACACTCATAAACCTATTTTAAGTCCACAACTTTTTCTCTCTCATCAATTACACTTAAACCAAAACTTAATAGAGTGAAATATTTCCATAGGGCTAACAATTGGAGACAAAGAGAGTACTTTTTAAAAATGTAGGGAAAAACTAACTACTACCTCAATTTTTTACTTGTAAAAGCTAACAAATTACCTCCACCAAGGCACCAATAAACATTGCGCGCCCAACCATTATATTACCAAATACTCAAATTTTTTATTTGATATTGGTCAAACCACTAAAAGTTACCTCGGTAATGGAAATAGAACCATAGAGGTATCCCAAGAAACATAGGCCTATTAGCTCAAGCAATTTTGTTGTTATAGGAAAATTGCTAGTTTAAGCCTTGTTGCAATCCGTCATCAGAACCTATCTCACCAGATACAGCCATGACGCGCCACAGATTACATCACCACACTCATCTAGTTAGCCATGAGAATGATGGGATGATCATCTCATTGTATAATCAGAATGACAAATTAAAAGCTTAATTCTAAAAATATATGGTTAGGAGTTTAATATAATGAAGATTACATCTGTAAATCTGTAATGCATCAATGCTGAAAAGCTGAAATAAGAAAAAAAATTTAAGGAAAATAAATACTAAAAGTAGTAGCAAACAAATGTACAGAGTGTATATTGTCTTCAATCACATTTATTCACATTCATAACATTAAAGTTCCCTCCAAAATGAGGACATTCGAGTTAATTATTCTACATACTGAGGTTATTAATAAGAGTACGGGATCTCAGGGAAGTCAAGGGGCAATGTTTCTGGTTCACAAGATGAACAAATAATAACTTCGCAAAAGGAGACCCAGGGAAAACTCAGTAGCTTCTTGAATGCATCCCTTTCACGTTTCAAACTCACGCGATGCATGTGTATTTTCAACTCCTTTAACACCAGTGCAATTTTCAATATGTACATTACCAGTTTTGTATCTTTTTCCAAACCATAGAAGTTTCGAATCTCAATATTTGGAATGGACGAAATACACAGAGGCACTATTTCAGACGGAAATGGGAGAGCGTTATCCTTTAATGGGCGACTCTGACGATCAATACACAAAATCACACAAGGTAATGTCAATAAAATGAAAGGCATGTACTCATACACAATTACACAGATCCTGTAAATGGACAATCACATAAGGGAATAACAATATATAAACACAACGTGCTTACTACATCCACAGTTAAATGTGTTAGCTTAGGAGCACATTTTAGCATCTGGAACATACTATGTTCAATTTGAATCTCCAAACGGGTCAAGTTCGGAAACATGGGGAGCTCATTTTCACTAACATGACCAAACAACTGCAAAGAGAAGGATAATCATTATAAAACGGAGTGTAAATTTTAAAATGTAACGAATTAAAAACTAGCAACATTATTCAGATGATTAAGGGTTCGGAGACATACTTTAACAGTAGACTGTGATAGCCAGAGAGTCTGCACATCAGAGATTCTTCTGATAAGTTCAAGTTGCCAAGGTAGTTTGCTAGGTTCATAATCACCAAAGTGGATCCTGGCTTCAACAAGTGAACTAAGGTTGCTTGCTTCGTATCTTGCCCCCTTAACTTCTAGATCGAGGTATCTAACATTTGGTGCTTTAACAGCAATAATTTGGCTCTCATTATTTATTTTCAGCTTATTCAAGGTCAAAGAATCTATAGATAACTCTTTTAAACCTACACAATATTCAATTATCAGCTCTTTAAGAACAGGGCAACCTGAAGTGAGAATCTTTATCACATTTTTATCAACAAACCTCGATTCAAAAAAGTATAGAGTCTCCAGTTTTGGTAGATGCAAGCCCCATGGAAAATTGATTTCGAAAGTACCGCTTAGCTTCAACACCTTAAGTGTCTCACGAGCAAATAAGTCTATTGGCAGGCGCATAAGATTAATTGGTACTATCCATTCATTACTCAGATAAATCTCCCAAATCTCACGTCTCAATATGAAATCAATCAAAGGGTGGACACGGAAGGTCTCAAAATCTCTAAGTATTTGAAAGTGAAAACGCTGCAGACATGGTATGTCATTGTGAAACAGGACATTTTTTAAGAAACTCATGAATTTTTTTCTCTCACAATCCCTATAACCCACAGTCATAGGAAGCTTGGTAAAGTCTAGCACAGGAACTTCAGTCCAAATAGAGACCCATCTTCTAGACAATACACTAGTTGCAACAGCAAGTTTTGTAGGCACAAAAGTTAAGATATGGCAAAGCAGTGCATCTGGTAGCTTACTAATACGATCCAACTCGTGGTCACTTTCAAGGCACTTTTGTTTCTTTGAGCACGACATTGGAACCGTACAAGCGCCTGAGCAAACCAAATGAATCCCAAATTTGAAAGTAAATACACTTTTGTTAACGAAACTTTTACAAATACTTCAAAAGAATAAAATGAAAACTACGAATAGCTATTAGCTACACTAAAGCAAGAGGAATATTTAATGTAAAAACAATTAACTGAAGACAATACACTCTATACTCTACACATATCTTCCTTAAGTGAACAATGTTAGCATAATCAATCAAAACATGCTGGTAACAATCCTAGGAGCAAAAAAAAAAGCCATAATCAACCAAACTTATTGAGACGAAATTCCGCATTGTTTTAAATTTGTTCAATTACAGTTACAATTACTAAAAAAAAAGTATCTTTTCTTAATAATCTTTGTAAGTGGCTGCAATTGAACTTGTAATTTTCAATTATTAAAGTTTATATACCAAATTTGTATTAATTTCTAACATCAAATTGAGGTTAATTCCATTTCCTTGACCTAAATGAAATCAATAACAACAATTCCATAAATTAACAACGAGGCAAATACAAGCACACTAATTAAGCAAATACCCATAATACCCAGTGAAAAAACCCATTTAATTTTTCCTGGAAATTGAATAAACACTAGATGAAATTCTAATTCACACAATAACATAATTTGAATTCTAAATATACTGAGCCAACAAAGTTTCAATATTTGGTACTGTTGAATCATGATGAATTTCTAGAAATTAATGCAAAGATGAGATTTAATACCTTAAATTTGGGACAAAAATGAGAAATCCACGAAATGCCGATCTCCGGCGAACTAAAATGAGATTTTTGAAATAATTGGAAGCACCAAATTTAGGGTTTTGAAATCCTATGAAATGTCGTGAATCCGTGATGTCGTCCCGCCACTGAATTTAGGGTGTTTGCCACTTTCTATTAATCTAAGGCCTCGTTTGGTATGGGAGAAATTAAAAATTTTATTGCCTATGAAATAAAAAAAAGTACTCCGTTAATATGTATTGGATAGATAAATTTACATGAGATTTGTATAAGTAGAAAGAGTAATAAAAGTACGAAAAAACAAAATTTTATATGGGAAGCTAATTTTGCACAAATATTATTGCAAATTGGTGGATATTTTAATGCAAATGGGTCGATCATTAAAAGTAGGCCAAAAGGGTCAAAGTTTTGGGGACGAATGGAGTAAAATATTGTTTGATTAACATATAGGAAATCGTGTTTTGTTTGATTAACTTATGTAATACGGTAGTACTCATGTATTATTATAACTTGAACTACTTTCTCAAAATTAGTTTCCTATGTTTGAACTATGTTTGGTTAACTTACTTTTCAATCAGTAATGAATCAATGCTGAAAAGCTGAAATAAGAATAATTTTTTTAATTTTTTTTAAAAAAATCAATAAGTTGCAACAAGCAGATGTGCAGAGTGCATATTATCTTCAATCACATTCATAAACATTAAAAATTCCCTCAAAAATGAGGACATTAGAGTTAATTATTCTACATACTGAGGTTATTGATAAGAGATGGAAAGTCAATTGACCCTGTGACACTTCTTTTCAAAAAAAAAGAATTGGGAAATCAAGGGGCAATGTTTCTGGTTTACAGAAAGAACAGATAATGATTTCGCAAAAGGAGATCCTAGGAAAGCTTAGTAGCTGCTTGAATGCATCCCTTTCACGTTTCATGCTCGCACGATGCATGTGTATTTTCAACTCCTTTAACACCATTGCATTCTTTAAAATGTACATTACCAGTTTTGTGTCATTTTCCAAACAAGAGAATCTTCGAATCTCAATATATGAAATGGATGAAATACATGGAGGAAGTACAATTTCAGATGGAAATGGGAGATTGTTTTCCATTAATGAGCGCTTCTGCCAATCAATACACAAAATCACATAAGGTACTGTCAATAAAATGAAAGACATGCATTCATATACATAGATTCTGTACATGGACAAACAATACATAGCGTGCTTACCACATCCACGGTTAAATGTGTTAGCTTAGGAGCACATTTTAGCATCTGGAACATACTATGTTCAAATTCAATCTCCAAATGAGTCAAGTTCGGAAACATGGGGAGCTCATTCTCACTAACATGACCAAACAGCTGCAAAAAGAACGATGACCATTATAAAACATAGTGTAAGTTATAGAATGTAACTAGAAATAGCGCCATCATTCAGATGATTAAGGGTTAGGACTTAGGAGACGTACTTCAACAGTAGACTGTGATAGCCACAGAGTCTGCACATTAGAGATTCTTCTGATAAGTTGAAGCTTCCAAGGTTCGTATTCACAATCACCTGAGCAAATCCTGGCTTCAACAAGTGAACTAAGGTTGCTTACTTCATATCTCGACCCATCAACAGCTATATCAAGGTATCTAATATTTGGCGCTTTGACAGCAATAGATTGGTTCTCATTACATATTTTCAGTTTATCCAAGGTCAGAGAATCTATATATAGCTCTTTTATGCCTTCACAATATGTAATCATCAGCTCCTTAAGAACAGGGCAACCTGAAGTAAGAATCTTCAGCACATCTTTACCTACAAACCTCGATCCCTGAAGGTTTAGAGTCTCAAGTTTTGGTAGATGCAAGCTCAACCAAACATTATTGATTTCAAAAGTACCCCTTAGCTTCAATACCTTAAGTGTCTGACGAGCAAATAAGTCCACTGGCAGGCGCATAAGTTTAATTGGTAAATGCCAATCATCTTTATTCAGATAGAGCTCCCAAATTTCACGTCTCAGTACAGAATTGATCAATGTGTTGACATGGACGGTTCAAAAATCTTTAAGTATTTCAAAGTGAAAACGTTGCAGACATGGTACGTCATTGTTAAGCAGAACATTATCTATGAAACTCATGAATTTATATCTCTCACAGTCATTATCAGACACGGTCATAGGAAGCTTGGTAAAGTCTAGCACAGGAACTTTAGTCCAAATAGAGACCCATCTTCTAGACAATACACTAGTTGCAACAGCAAGTTTTGTAGGCACAAAAGTTAAGATATGGCAAAGCAGTGCATCAGGTAGCTTACTAATCTAATCCATCTCGTGGTCACTTATGTTTCTTTGAGCACGAAAATGAAACCGTACAAGCGCCTGATCAAACCAAATGAACCCAAAGTTTGAAAGTTGATACATTTTTGTTCACAAACTTTTTACATAAATATAAAGAGTAAATTTGGAATCTCTAATAGTAATTCTAAAGCAAAAGGAATATTATTCACTCTATACTCTACACACATATACTTCCTCAAGAGAACAATCTTAGCATAATCGATCAAAACATGCAGGTAACATTCCTAGGAGCAAAAATATGACCATAATCAACCAAACTTATCAAGACTAAGGGCATGTTGAGTTGAACTGAACTAATTGGACCTGAATTGAACTGAACTAAATAGAGTTTAACAGAACTGAACTGAATAGAGGTGAAATGAATATTTTATGAGAGAATGAAATTAGGAGTTGAACTGATTGGAGCTGAGCTGAACTAATTAGAGCTGAATTGAACTGATTTGAACTAAATTGAAATTAAGGTGAAGAGAACAGGTCTTAACTGGGATCCCTCTTTTGGGAAAATGTTTAACATTAGCATTTCTCTAAATAAATTACTTTTATTAAACGCGGGTCTCACAAACGTTGATTTATTTACGAAAATATGGTGGTTAATGAAATATTATGTTGATTTATTATCACTACATAAACGATTTTGGTTTATCTTGAAGATTAATTTGGGGCGCCCTCTTGATTTCTAACATCAAATTTAACTCAATTACATTTCCTTGAGCTAAATGAAACAAATAAAAAAAAACAATAACAACAATTCCATTAATGAGCAACGAGGCAAAAACAAGCTCTCACATATGGTAGGAAATCGAGGGAAACCATAATTCCTGGTGAAATAACACTTTAAGTTTTCCTGAAACTTCAATTTCTTCAAATGAAATTCTAATTAATCAATTCAATTTCTGAATATATTGAGCCAACAAATTTCAGTAGAATTTTGGTACAGTTCAATCATGATGAATTTCAACAAATTGATACAAAAATGAGATTACATACCTTGAATTTGGAGGCAGAATTCCACGAAATGACGATCTCCAGGAACTAAAATGAGAATTTGAAAAATAAAATTAGAAGCCACTAAAAGTCAACCTTTGTAACTTTGTAAGTATTATTTGTTTCTTAAATACAAAGTACTCGTATAAATCTATATCTATATATATTAATGTAGGAAGTTAATCATTGAACTATGTCTTAACATGTGTTTTTAATAGCTAAAATAATACTCGTAGTATTGTAATACATGTCTTAATATGTATTTTTAATTTTAATATCATTCACAATTATTGTAATACTCCACATAATAAATAACTCAGGGTATCACCTGATTAATAATAATACATTAAAAAGCGTTTCTAAGGCCCTGTTCTCTTCATCTTAAAAAAATAATATTACGTAAAAATAATTTCAGTTCAGTAAAAATAAGTTCAGTTCAGTAAAATTAATTTCAGTTTAATAAAAATAATTTCAGTTCAGTAAAAATAAGTTCAGTTCAATAAAATTCAGTTTTCTTAAAGAAGAATTATAATAGAAAATCAGTAAAAATAATTTCAGTTCAGTAAAAAAAAATTTAAGTTCAGTAAAAATAATTTCAGTTCAGTAAAATTAAGTTTAGTTCAATAAAAATAAGTTTAGTTCAGTAAAAATAATTTCAGTTCAGCAAAATTAAGGTGAATCAAACAGGGCCTAAGTATATTAAAAGATTCAAAACTGTGAATCTGTAAAGTCCCCTTGAGAAGACATTAATACCCCTCTTGGTTAATACTAAAATGATTGTAATAATAATTATACATTATTCATTCGTTAATCACCAATCAATTATGCCTTTAATTGATTCAATCAATTATAATTTCAATTCATTAATCTCATAACATTATGTCACAATTTACTCCAAAATCTTCAATCAATCATAGTAATTTTATCAAACCCACAATCAATGCATTTAACAAATCATTAGCTTATATAATCAAATCATGATTTCTCTATTATAGTAAAATTATTTCCTTCATTAATCAAAATTTTTATATATAAAACAACAATTACCTAATATATTAAAATTATACTCGGAATAGGTTTATATATTACTTATATCAGTATTGATTCATATATTAACGCACGTATCGCGTGCAAATAAAAGCTAGTAATAGTATAATACACGAAATCGGAGCGATTTAGGAGGTGTCGGGAGCTGGTGTTGGAATTTCATGGAACACTACGGGATGAATCATGGGATCATATAATATTGTGTAGACCCATATATGACTATTATCCGGCAACATAAATGCCCCGTGAGAGCTTATAGCCAACACAAGAGGCATGTACGAAAACGGATAAAATGACCATTTTAAGGCAAATTGGATGGTTCCACCCACCCAATTAAACTCTCGGAGGGTATTAGGGACCATGGTAAACATCTCGGCAATTTTTATTTTCGGGCGAAAAAAGGTCAAAAATTTACAAAATTGAAGGCTATATAATCCACAGTTTTTGAGAAAATTTTGAAGTTTCGGAGCCCGGTGGAGAAAAGAGTTGAGACCCTAAAGCTGTCAAAAACTAACCCGACCCGAGGACCCAACCTTAACCGATAATGATCCGAACCCAGCCTATACTCGAACAATGGGTTGGATTATAGCCTTTAATTTTTCCACTTTTCGCCACTGGGCCCAAAACCTCAAAATTTCCTTAAAAAACGTGGATTATAGCGTTCCATTTTGTAATTTTTTGACCATTTTTCTCCCGGAAATAAAAATTGCCGAGATGTTTACCATGGTTCCTAATACTCTCCAAGAGTCCAATTGGGTCGGTGGAACCATCGAATATGCCCTTACGGTCATTTTATCCGTTCACAACTTGAAGTAATTGCGTAAAATCAAGCCTATCGGGCTACCACGGACGTTTAAGACAACATATAAACATTATATGTGGTTTCAAACTGAATTATATGACCCCGAGATGTATCCCTTAGGGTCTCAAGGCTTTTCGCCATCGGGCCCCAAACCCTGAAAATTTCCTCAAACAGTGTGGATTATAACCTTCGATTTTGTAATTTTTTGACCTTTTTTCGCCCGGAAATAAAAATCGCCGAGATGTTTACCATGGTCCTTAACATCCTACGTGAGTCAAATTGGGTCGGTGGAACCATCCAATATGCCCTTAAACGATCAGTTTAGCCGTTCACAACTTGAAGTGATTTCGTAAACTCAAGCCTACCACATACCTTTATGACAACATATAATGATCATAAATGGTTTCAAATGGCATTATAAAACCCCGAGATGTATCCCTTAGGGTTTCAGGGCTTTTCCCCACCGGGGCCCCAAAACCTCAAAATTTCTCAAAAAGCATGGATTATAGCCTTCAATTTTGTAATTTTTTGACCTTTTTTTCGCCCGGAAATAAAAATTGCCGAGATGTTTACCATGGTCCCTAATATCCTCCGGGAGTGAAATTGGGTCGGTGGAACCCTCCAATATGTCCTTAAAAGAGCAATTTACCCGTTCACAACTTGTAGTGATTTCGTAAATTCAAGCCTACCACGGACGTTTATGACAACATATAATGATCATATATGGTTTCAAAGGGTATTGTATGAGCCCGTGATGTATCCCTTAGGGTCTCAAGGCTTTTCGCCACAGGGCCCTAAACCTCAAATTTTTCTATAAAAGCGTGGATTATAGCCTTCAATTTAGTAATTTTTTGACCTATTTCGCCCGAAATAAAAATTACCAAGATGTTTACCATTGTCCCTAATAACCTACGGGAGTCCAATTGGGTCGGTGGAACTATCCAATATGCCCTTATACGATCATTTTACCCTTTCACAACTTGTAGTGATTTCGTAAACTCAAGCCTACCACGGACGTTTATGACAACATATAATGATCATATGTGGTTTCAAACGGCATTATATGACCCCGAGATGTATCTCTTAGGGTTTCATGGCTTTTCGTCACCGGGCCTCGAAACCTCAAAATTCCTCAAAAGCGTGGATTATAGCCTTCAATTTTGTAATTTTTTGACCTTTTTTCGCCCGAAATAAAAATTACCGAAATGTTTACCATTGTCCTACGGGAGTCCAATTGGGTCGGTAGAACTATCCAATATGCCCTTAAACTGTCATTTTACCCGTTCATAACTTGTAGTGATTTCGTAAACTCAAGCCTACCACGGACGTTTATGACAACATATAATGATCATATGTGGTTTCAAACGGCACTATATGACCCCGAGATGTATCCCTTAGGGTTTCATGGCCTTTTGCCACCGGGCCCCGAAACCTCAAAAGTGTGGATTATAGCCTTCAATTTTGTAATATTTTGACTTTATTTCGCCCGGAAATTAAAATTGCCGAGATGTTTACCATGGTCCCTAATATCCTCCAGGAGTCAAATTGGGTCGGTGGAATTGTCCAATTTGCCCTTAAACAGTCAATTCACCCGTTCACAACTTGTAGTGATTTCGTAAACTCAAGCCTACCACGGACCTTTATGACAACATATAATGATCATATATGGTAGAGGTGATAAAAGTTATCCCGGTCCGATTTTTGGCGGGTTTTGGGCATAATTTTCCGGCTCTAAAAATTAAAATTTTTGGGTTTCTAAGTATATCAAAAGATTCAAGACTGTTTATCTGTGATGTCCCCCTGAAAAGACATTAATACCACTCTTGGTTAATACTAAAATGATTGTAATAATAATTATACATTATTCATTCGTTAGTCACCAATCAATTATGCCTTTATTGATTCAATCAATTATAATTTCAATTCATTGATCTCATAACATTATGTCACAATTTACTCCAAAATCTTCAATCAATCATAGTAATTTCATCAAACCCACAATCAATGCATTTAACAAATCATTAGCTCATAAAATCAAATCATGATTTCTCTATTTTAGTAAAATTATTCCCTTCATTAATCAAAATTTTTATATATAAAACAGCAATTACCTAATATATTAAAATTATAATAGTTTTATATATTACTTATATAGTTATATTAGTATTGATTCACGCACGTACCGCGTCCAAATAAAAGCTAGTAATACTAATATGATGGTGTTAGGTTCAACCTTATATTTACTAGTAGTTTTCTAAATTATTGTTATTGAAATTAAATTATTTTTCTTTTAAAGAAAATAAAAAGTATTTTTTGTCAACCTAAAGAGCCCTGTTCACTTCACCTTAAAAAAAAAAAAAAATCTTCCGTAAAAATAAGTGATCCAATCAATTCAGTTTAGCTTTTAATTTTCTTCTCTCATAAAGTATTCATTTCAGCTCTATTTAGTTCAGTTCAGTTCAGCTCCAATCAGTTCAGTTCATTTTAGCTCGGTTCAGTAAATGTGAACATGCCCTACGTGCTCGTAATTATTAAAGTCCGCTATAACTATCTGAATTAAAACTTATTTTATTGAAATCAACTATATACTATACAAAATTTACTAGTAACTAATTTATTTATTTTTAATTTTTTTTTTCTTTGGCTAAAATGAATTTATTTTTAGTACAGAATTTTAAAATTATATATTAGTGTCCAATTATTTTAGGTTAAAAATAATTAACATATCCAAGTAATCCATTTACCACAATCCGGAGTTAGGCCCTGTTCTTTTCGCCTTAAAAAAATAATATTAAGTAAAAATAATTTCATTTCAATAAAAATAAGTTCAGTTCAGTAAAATGAATTTCAGTTCAGTAAAAATAATTTCAGTTCAGTAAAAATAAGTTCAGTTCAGTAAAATTCAGTTTTCTTAAAGAAGAATTATAATAGAAAATCAGTAAAAATAATTTCAGTTCAGTAAAAATAATTTAATTTCAGTAAAAATAATTTCAGTTCAGTATAATTAAGTTCAGTTCAGTAAAAATAAGTTCAGTTATGTAAAAATAATTTCACTTCAGCAAAATTAAGGTGAATCAAATAGGGGTAATACTCAACTCAAGAGGTAGCGTCTTTATACTCAGATATAAGCAATCTTGCTTCCTCCTTTAACAAAATCCCAAATTCTCAAAATTTCTGCTCCTAATTTTTCAATCAATTGATTTCCTCTACTATTAATCTTTCCCCATTTCATTCAACAGTTTGAAATTCAACTTGATCAATTGTAGATTAAGATGGAGAACCCCCCAATTTAATATTGCACCAATGCGCATCAATTTAGACCTCAATTGCTGATTCTAACCCAAGGTAATTATCCTCCAAACTATTTTTATTTTAAAGATTATAATTTTATTGTCTAATGTTAATTGTAATTAACTAATTTCAATTTTTGTTTGTTTGATTATGAAATTTTGAGTTTCCTAAAATTTCCCTGAATTTTAATGAATTTATCTATAATCTGGTGATTTG
The DNA here is from genome assembly GCF_948465745.1 of Chenopodium album. Lineage (NCBI taxonomy): Eukaryota > Viridiplantae > Streptophyta > Magnoliopsida > Caryophyllales > Amaranthaceae > Chenopodium > Chenopodium album. Next base: position 7,706,420 of record NC_137858.1, read on the forward strand.
GGTTAACTCAATTACATAATTGTTTTCTTTGGTCGATTACATTTCAATTTATGATTGTTAAATTGCCATTAGCTTTTCTTGTTAATTGATAATGGTTGGTTTTTGAGATCATTATACTCCAATCTAATATTTTTTAAAGATTATAATTTTAATTGTCTAATGTTAATTGTGATTACCTAATTTAAATTTTTGTTTGTTTGATTTTGAACTTTTGAATTTCCTAGAATTTCCCTGAATTTTAGTGATTTTATCTATGATCTAGTGATTAGGGTTGATTCAATTATATAATATTATAATTGCTTTCTTTGGTTGATTACATTTTCAATTTTTGATTGTTAAATTGCCATTAGCTTTTCTTGTTAATTAAAATGGTGGTTTTTTGGGATCATTTTGTGTTTCTGATTGAGTTGATATGCTTCTAAAGTTTTACTAAATTTCGCAATTTATATCTTTGTCATGTTTTGAATTTTTCATGATGGATATGGTGATCGTGGGTGAACATATACTCAATTTATATATTTGTCATGTTGTCTTTGAAGTTGCAGTTCTGACAATCAATGGCTTATTGAGTATCATCAAACTATCAAAGCATGGATTATTTTAGTAATTTGCCTGATGCAATTATCAGCTACATTCTATCTTTTCTCTCTACAAAGTCTGCTGTGAAGACGTGTATTTTATCGAAAAGATGGCAGTATGTCTGGACTAAAGTCCCTGCACTCGACATTACTGAAATGCCGCATTCACGTAGAAACCTGAGTGATGAGCAGCAAATTCATTTCAAGAATTTTGTGAATAAGGTTTTACATCAAAATGATGTATCCTGTCTGCATTGTTTTACCCTCAGAACCTATTCTGAGTATGATTATGACTCTATTGAGTCATGGTTGAGAGCTGTAGAAGGGCGTGAGTTTTGTGAGCTCAATGTAAAGCTTCATTGCCCCAAGACTTTTTACTTGCCTAGACAGTTTCTTTCCGGTCAGAAACTTGTGGTTTTAAAACTAGAAGGGTTTATGATTAGTAATATGGGGCATTCTTTCCATCTTCCAAACCTTGAGATCATCCATTTAGTTTCCATTCTGTTTGATGGCGATCTATTTCTAAAGAGTTTGGTGTTGGATTGTATTGCTCTTAAGGAGCTGCTTATTGATGGATGTTATGGTTTTGAGGAAACACTCTATGTGGAGTCTTCGACCTTAGAGTCTTTAGAAATAAAAGAATGCGCAATTAATCGCAGTGGTTATGTGTTACCTTTTATACGCATACAAACACCAAATCTTAGGTACCTCAGTCTCCAAGACGTGCTGGCTAATTATAACATCGGTGAACTTAAGTTGCTTACTGAGGCAAATCTTGATCTTTGGGACAGTGAAGGTTATGATGAAATTGAACATCATGCACTTCAGCTTATTGAAAAGATTTCTGGAGTAAAATCTCTGCGATTAGGAAGAACTGATGTAAGTTTATCCTCTTGCCTCGTATAGTTTTACTAATCTGTGAACTCTTTGACATTACCTATCAGCTGTACTTGTCAAAATTCCAACTGGAATTGTTCAATTCCTTGCAGGTTGTTTGTTGTTTTGAAGATGCTATACCAAACTTTGAAAACTTGATTGAGTTGAAGCTTGCCGCTGATTTTGTTATCCATGAGCTGTTAGAAAGTACTCCTAAGCTGAAATCTTTGATCATTGAGGAAGTAAGCACGTAATTCTTGAATTTTCTTTTAACTTTTTATTACGATTCATGTCTCTGAATGTGATTTTTGTAAAATATTTTGTGTTAATTCGTCAGGTAGATTGTGTTGGTGAGAGTTTTTATTCCAAAGTTGCGCCTGGTTGTATGTCATCTCTTGAACATGTTGAAATTTTCTTGGATAAAAGACATCATGTCAGATTGGCAGAGTATATATTGAAAGTTTCTACCGCCTTGAAGAAGATGACAATCTACTTGCATCCTACGACTATTAAGAGGGGGAGAGCTGTTTATCAAAGTTTATTGAATCTTCCAAGATCCTCACCAATCTGCCAAGTTAAAGTTGTCCATCTTGATTAATAGGTATTGTTGAGCTAAAGGTTTCAAGAAGTTCACTATTAGAGTTACAAGTTTTCGCGTAGTTTTCACCATGTTTGATGAGTGGACGTACTATTAGAGCAGTAAATTTGTAATGCAAGCTGAGCATTGAAATCGATTAGAAACATGAAGACTTGTTAAACACAGCCTACACAGTTTTAAAAGTATGTTCCATATGCATATTGGATGATATTGCATCTTATATATTCTGTGTAAAAACAATTGAAGTAACCTTTCCCTTTTTTTTATTCTTTAATTTTGAACTTTGTTTGGTTTGTATCAAATTCATTACTCTGAACTTCTGAAACAAGTTTATTGGTTATCTTATCACTGCCATTCTTCTGATGCAAATTATGTGTTGTGGCTAAAACTCTAATTTCGTCTAAAATTTTATCTTTACTCGTATGTCTTTTGCCTTCTCATAATTTGTTTTACGTATTCCTTTTCCTTTGGAATAAATCAATTTCCTCTGCTGAATGCTATATAAAGTATACTAGTGTAATTTACTTTGGTGTGAGGCTAATAGTCCTGAAAAAAAAAACAAAAAACAAAAAACTAGCGTAGCATAGCTAGAATTCCTCATGAATTGGGATATAGGATAGGTCCGTTTAAAAAATAAATAAATAAAATTGTAAACTTGTCCACCAAGGCACCAAGTCTAATCTCTAATACGGAGTATTCTACTTTCTAATTTTTTTAAGTGGATTTTTTATTAGAAAAAAATATGATAAAAATTGCAATGTCCAGCAGATTATTTTTAAACTGTTGTGAAATAAAGGGAATAAGAGAAGAATTGAGGAGAGAATAAATCTGTGTATTTCATTTCATATGATAAGGTACATATATATACATACAATATAGTTAGGGCTTGATTGGATAAGAATATAAACCCTATCTAGATTGTTCCGGAATGATATAAAGGAGGATAATGGTCATCCACACGATATTTCATAACACCCCCCCTTGGATGTCCATTATCGAAGACTGTGCCTCGTTAAAACCTTATTAGGAAAAACCCTGTGGGATAAAAACCTAATGAAGGAAAAAGAGTACAACATTCTTCGTAATACGCTCGATATGCTGCCTCATTAAAAACCTTACCAGGAAAACCCAATGTGGGACAAAACCATGGTCAAGGGAAAAAGAGTGCAACGCGTATTTTCTCCCCTTGATGAATACATAACTTGAGATCTTCTAGTGCCGCAACAATGTATCCAATATGTTTGTATATCTTCTCATATGTAGTAAGTAAAATATCATTAGTTGATCTTCAATTCTTTTAAGCTGAAGTTGCATCTTCAATTCTTCAAGTCTTCTCGTGAACATGTGAAGTGTCTTCATTTCACCATACATGTGTTTATCTCTAATATCATTATTTCAAATCTCGATCTGTTTAGTAGTTGATTTAAAAATTAAACTAATACGATTATGACTTCTTCTGGAAGTCGTTAATGATAGAAATTGATAATCATTATTTGATCAAACTTCATTAATAATAATTTGATGACAAAACTTGATATCATTAATGTCATTCTTCAATTTCATATGAATTAATATAACACATGTAATTATATACATTTATCATGGTTCTTCTAGACCATAATAAAATAGTTTCACACATAGGTATCCCGTTGATATTCTTTAGAATATTCATAATTGACATGTTAGTTCTTTGCAAATACAAATAGCAATTCTCACTAACTTTCATATGCTCAATCTTCAGGTTGAGATGTCATTAGTCACATTGACTTATCAAGAGTTTGATAATAATTGAATTGCAATATTCAAGATATAAACTTTGCAGGGCTGAATATTTAAATACGTCGTACATAAGTTCTTCAGGAACTCTTCTTACATGATTTATAACATGCTATTCAATCATCAATATTTTCATCACAAGTATAAGCCCATTGGAACATAAGTATTTCTTTCTAATATTCCATCAGAGTTGTAAAAATGTCTTACTATACTTTGAATGAACATTGACATACACCACAATTATTATATAGATTTTAAAGCATGCAATATGAGATATAAAAATATGATAACATAATTAACAAATTATACAATGAGTAATGCATTTACAACTTCGAACATATGTAATGAATAATCCAATAACCTAAGACTCACACATGCATATGAATATAAATAAGACTCGAAATAATGCAAGTACAGTGTGGATTTTAAAAATCCATATTTCTTTGGACTTCAGGTCCATGATAAACTTTTCTTATTATCATTATGTCGACATTAAAATGGACATATATTCCAGATCCCTTATTCACTAGTCCATTATATCACGCACATGCATTATTTATCGGTTCCATCATATACCGGTATCATCATATTATTCCTCAAGGTACAATTTTAATTTGCATGCTATTTTGACAATGATATCTGAATACATTTTTCATTGGTACCATCATAATTTTTCTTACATCATAGGCCATGTATTATAATAATTCAGATATCTATACCACTTTTAGGGTATTTCATTCACTATGATATTTATATACTATTACACTATTAGTGCTAACTGCACTATCTTGCCAAATATCATATCTATTAAACATATCTTTATTTTGGAACCGATCATATACAACATACACTTCAGGTGTAGTGATTCAAATACAATTGGCAAGATTTTATCTCAATGTATACACATAATTAATATGACCAAAATGTATCTTCAACGCTATGCAACATGAGTCATAACTGAATACAAATCAAATCATAAATGTGCAACATATCTTGATAGCATATGGACGAAAGTTGGCTAGAAAACATTTCAAATTACCATTATTTATATAGGGATCATCAGTTTAATTAATTTTTGCCAACTTACTCCAATTCTTCCCCTAAGTTGGTAAAATATCTCATATAGAGGGCATCACAGTTCTTCACCAACTTAGTATACAAATTTACAATAAAATTCATTTCATGGGAGGATCATAATCAACGAAATTTATCTCTTAGAATAATTATATTAAAACAAGCTTTTATCTCTTCTAGAGAGCAATTTTAAATTATTTCTTCATTAACTATACATTGCATAATACATATGTATTTATTATTAAATCTTTCACAATTTGTTCTCTTTAGGAGATCAATAATTCAACATCAATGGGGAGACATATGTTGTGCAGTTGAATTTCCTTCTTTTCTATTTCTTATGTGCTGACATGCATACAATAGCCCCAATCAAGATAATTGTTATACAGATATAAACTTTCTTGTAATTTCACTAGGTGATGATCTTCGGGATCACTAGAAACATTGATAGTATGATACTATTTACTTAAAATTACCACATATAACTTGTACGGGGTGAGCTTCTGGTCACCTAATATTTGTCAACATATAAATTATTCTAGTGAACTTCTGGCCACCAATTACTTAGAAAACTAATGTATTATCTCTTGAACTTTTCTTTTAACACAAATTATTAAAAAAAAAAAAAATCACAATCCAAATATAGCTCAATCTCAATGTTATGTCTTGCCATTTAATTTATTTCATGTATTTAACATATATGAGAGAGCGTCAGCACATTATTTCTTTCATATCAAATGAAATTTTAGGTTTTCATAACGGGAATTTATTAAACCCCGGATGGCCTAATTATTAATATCACATCCAATCACTTTTCCTTTAATTTTTAACTTATGGTCAGTTTTATAATATTGGTGATCACCTTATTAGAGATACTTTATGCATGGCCATGAATATGATGTGATATAAGTACACCAATGTTTTTCTTTCTATAATTGGCAAGACAATTGACTAATACTCATACTTCAGTAACTCCACTGGAGCATTTATTGTAATCTTGATACATGCTAACCTTGTTGGACAACATTTTATACTCTTCTGGAGTACTTTATATAACCATAACACATTTTAATGTACTAGGAATGATCTCTTCAGAAGATGCATAAAAATGTGTCACTTTCTCAAAATTTGTCATTATCAATTATTGCTCCTTTCCTCTTCTAAGGATTCTTATCATTGTAATCCTTTGGATTACCACACTTCAGGTGTGTTAGTTTCAATATTAACTAATCTAGTCCTTCTAGGACATCAACTTAATATGTACATTTATAGCTAGTATATAGGTAATGACATTTATTCATATCCATCTCCAAGATGGTATCATTCTAAATATTTGATTATCATGTGGCCACTTCTATTAAATAAATCATTGATATTTAGACTAGTGTATGTACCAAACTGACCATCAACATATTTAATTATTCATGTGCAAGGATTACATAAAAACAATGTAATAAACACTATCTCCCCCTAATCCTTGCATATGGGGGTATAAAATAGTCCAATAATATTTAAATCCATTCTCTTTTTAAGCCATAAATTCTTTTAGCAATGCATGTATCAAACAAAGCAAAGTTATCATTTTCCTCTTGCCCAATTATAAGAATCGTTATATTGAAAATTCTCAAAAGTGTGTCATGCTCTTTTTCTTCAAATTCATAAAATTATTTCTTACTCAACTGAATATTATGTACTCATGCATGATTACATTTCTTATGAACTTTTTGATGAATCATGATCAATAAAGTGAACAAACATTCTTGTTATCCTTTTCCATTATACATCAATATCTCATTCAATTCGGGGAATGAGAACAACTTAGTTACAAATAAATTTTTGAAAACCATACTTCATTATTTTACATATTTATGAAAAAGGTATCATATTTCATTCTTCACATTCATTCCACATATTATAAAAGATGAAGTTATAATAGAACAAAACAAAGCAAAATCACCACATATATAGAAGCAAACTTTATAATTAAAGATTCTGAGTTCCGTAGGAGGATGGAAATGAAATATAAAACTATTCAAAAGGCGAGTATGTTGATAAAAATTAAAGAGTATGAATATATAATTAGCATGCAACTTCACCCTCTTTTCAATAGATAAATTAATAATTAGATTTGATCAACCATCTCATAATATTGTATAGTGGTATTAAAGTCTAGTAGATTACACAAGGCTACAATATATAACATATAAATGGAAGCATCTATATTAATATATGCACAGCCACACAGGCAACATTGCCATGATCAAGTTTTCTATAAGTTCAATAATTTATATAACCATAAAACTAGGGTGCTGATATTGCCAAGGCAAAAAAAGTCATTTCCAAGGCTAAATTATTTACCCATTATTTGTAATCTATGAGAATCGATCTATACATGTCAAACTCATTAATTTTGTAATCTTTTAATACCTTTTGTTCCAAATATTGTTTTATAATATTTTGTTACTATAATTTAGTAGCTAAATATTTCAATTTAAATATTTCCCATTCTAAAGACAATAAACATAACCGGGCAAACCAACTAGTCATCATTCTCTGGAGAAATATATCGTACGTCCAAGGAGTTCTACATCATACGATTAATATCCATAACAAGTACGGAGTAGTAGTTTCTCAATGTTAGAGTAATTTTTTTTAAAGCTTAATTTGTATATTATTAAAAAGGTTTAAACTTATACGGAGTACTATAACAAAAAGAGTAAATAACCACTTACATGATACTCCTAAGAGACTAAAAACAATCAATCTAAAAACACATGAGGTGCATTATGATCAGTTGAATTTGGTGCACTATTATCACCATGGGCTAGATAAAAATTAAATGAATCCGGTACAAGGAATAGTAAATTGTAAGAGTATTGACACTCTGTAATGGTGAATAATTAATGGAGGATTTTGACGAAAATAATTAGTTGGTGGAGTTTGGAAAATTTTTAATCGGAATATTTAGCTATTAAAAATTATAGGTAATAAAAGATTATTGGCAATAAAAGATTATTATAAGATTACAAAATATTTCATTGAATTAATAAGTTTGACATTTATAGATTCTTATAGATTACGGACAGTAGTAGATAATTTAGCCTTGGAAGTCACTTTTTTGCCTTGGCAATATCAGCACCCTAAAACTAACTATAAAGAGTATAGTATTTTAACAGTTTAACCATCAAGATAGCACACAAAATAAATACGGAGTATATATGCAGTAAATTGTATTTTGATTCATCAAAGTATGCTATCAATATGAATATATGATAAGATTTGGAATATGATATTTTACGTATTATACCTTTGACAAAGCCATAATGCTAATGCAAGGCCATCTAGGAATTAAAAAAACAAAAAACAAAAAAAAAAAAAAAAACAAAAAAAAAAAAAAAAAAAACAAAACAAAAAAAAAAGGAAATAATAATACAATAGGATTTATGAAGGAAATTGATTCCGTGAGGTTTGCGTTATCATCAAACATAAATACATCATACATACAAGCTAAGAGTTAACAGAGAATCTCCTAACTAAATCCCTTATTACGTGGGTTAACAATTGACTAAGTTAAAGCCTAACTAATTGCTAGACTATTATAAGGCCCTGTTCTTTTGAGCTTCTGGGCAGAGCAGAGCAGATTTCGGCAGAGCAGAGCAAAGCAGAGCAGAGTAGAGCAGATTTCAGCAAAGCAGAGCAGAGCAGAGCAGATTTCATTATTATTATTATTATTATTATTATTATTATTATTATTATTATTATTATTATCATCATCATCATCATCATCATCATCATCACCACCACCACCACCACCACCACCACCGCTGCTACTACTAAGGCCCCGTTCTTTAGAGCTGCTCTGCTCTGCTCTGCTGAAATCTGCTCTGCTGAAATTTGCTTTGCTCTGCTTCAATCTGCTCTGCTCTGCCCTTCCCTGCTTAAAATTAATACTTAATATTGAATTATTATAATAATAATGTATATTTAATAAAAATAATAATAAATAATTAATACTTAATGATAATAATAATTAATATTTAATAATAATAAATAAATAAATAATATTTATTAATAATAATTAATATTTATTAATAATAATACTTCCTCCGTTTTCTTTTACTTGCAACACAGCCTTGTGGCACGTGTTTTGAGCTCTGGTTTATGTAATGTAAATGGACAAATTTTTCATTATAATTTTTACAAATGATACTTAACTCTATTCTAATTTTCGTGTAAAAATTATATTGATAAAATCGCTCGTTTACCCTCACTAATCATCTCCTAAAACTGCGTGCTTAAAAGGTGTGTTGCAAGTAAAAGAAAACGGAGGAAGTATACGATTAATATTTAATAATATAATTAATATTTAATAATAATAATAATTAATATTTAATAATAATATAATTAATATTTAATAATAAAATATTAATAATAATAATATTAATAATAATAATATTAATAATAATAATATTAATAATAATATAATTAATATTTAATAATAATAATATTAATAATAATAATATTAATAATAATATAATTAATATTTAATAATAATATATTAATAATAATATAATTAATATTTAATAATATTAATATTATTAATAATAATTAATTTTTAATAATAAAATTTAATGATTATAATAATAGTAATAATAGTAGTAGTAGTAGTTGTAGTAGTAATAATAGTAATAATAATAATAATAATAATAATAATAATAATATTTAATATTTAATAACAATAATAAAGCACTACAATTATTATTATAGTATTAGTAGTAGTAGTAATAATAATAATAATAATAATAATAATAATAATAATAATAGTAATAATAACAATATTAGTAATAATAATAATAATAATGATAATAAAAATAATAATAATAATAATAATAATAATAATAATAATAATAATAATAATAATAATGAAATCTGCTCTGCTCTGCTCGGCTCTGCTTTGCTCTGCTTCAATCTGCTCTGCTCTGCTCTGCTGAAATCTGCTCTGCTCTGCTCTGCTGAAATCTGCTCTGCTCTGCCCAGAAGCTCAAAAGAACAAGGCCTAATACTATAATGATAATAGTAATGATTTATTATTGTTATTAAATATTAATTATTATTATTATTATTATTATTACTACTACTACTACTACTACTACTACTACTACTACTACTACTACTACTACTATTATAATCATTAAATTTTATTATTAAAAATTAATTATTATTAATAATATTAATATTATTAAATATTAATTATATTATTATTAATATTATTATTAAATATTAATTATATTATTATTAATATTATTATTATTAAATATTAATTATATTATTATTAAATATTAATTATATTATTATTAAATATTAATTATATATTATTATTATTATTAAATATTAAATATTATTTATTTACTATTATTATTAAATATTAATTATTATTATCATTAAGTATTATTTATTTATTATTATTATTAAATATACATTATTATTATAATAGTTCAATATTAAGTATTAATTTTAAGCAGAGCAGGGCAGGGCAGGGCAGAGCAGATTGAAGCAGAGCAGAGCAAAGCAGAGCAGAGCAAAGCAGATTTCAGCAAAGCAGAACAGCTCTAAAGAACGGGGCCTAAGTATAGCAAGATATATACGGTAAATATAACACATATAAAATATACTCCGTATTTATATGTTAAATATATATTCTAACAATTTAGGAAATTATACAAACCGTCGATTTCATGAATATTCACTATATCCCTAATTACATTAATTAGTTATTTCACCATATTCATAAGTCTTATGTCTTATGCGAAACACTGATTAAGAAAAAATAATTATTTCTATTTGAAAAACCCCACATCACGTTACATATATCACAAAGGGATAAACATAACTTCTTTCATACATAATAAGGAATGACAACTTCTTAGATGAATAAGATAACATACATATATATAAACAAAATAGATTTGCTACTCCACATTACAAATGTTCACGCACAATTGCACAAAACATCCTAAATACACTTTAGAGATTCAAACTATATTGGATTTTATACAAAATATCCTATGCATTATCTTACCTTTTTCCTTTTAGAAATAACAGATTTCAACTAGACTTTCAAATTTCAATAAGAAATTAATGCTACATGCACCTCCAGCAGTTTATAGTTTTTAAATTCAATAAAGATAAAAGTTCACAAGATTTAATACTAATAACAATTCTAATTTTCCTTTCAGCGTCAAACTATTATATAGCAATAATCACAAATTATGCTCCATGCTCAATAATATTATCCAAGAAAAGACTATTAAGAAATAAACCAAATAGCATCTGTATCAATTAGAACAAATTAGAGAGTGAAGCAAAGAAACTACAAATCAACAATTCAGCTACATACTAGCCATAGACAAAGATAAAAACTATCATATAAGTATTCTCCGTGAGTGAAGTACACTAACCTTTAATTATAATTAAACACTAATTCAACCCTACTTAACAAATCAATGCATCATACACATATAAAAGAGGCATAAAATAATTATATTATGTAAACTTAAAGCTTAATAAAATAAATGAAATTGTGAGGAAACTTTCCTGCTAACGGGCTCACGATAACTGCATGGATCAATATCGCACGAGCATTTGATACCGCCTATCAATTTTCAAATAGCACCGCTAGTAATTTCCGTTGTATTTCAGCCTAATCGCAAGGTTGATTTGTGATTTATCAATTTGTAGAATGTTCCTTATTAATAGTATACCAAAATTTCAATAGCGACCCTCTGCATGAGTGACAGAATCTTCTTTATGGGTATTGACATAAGAGGATGAAGTTACTACTGGAAATTTTGGTAGGCACTGAGACAGAGAAGAGGGGGTTGCAGAGTGGTCGTAGGGGATGGCAAGGCGGTAGTGCTGCAGTGTTGGCCAATGGAGCAGGGGGAAATTTGGGGATTTGTTGGCTTTATTTGATTGTGATTAAGCTTCGATTGTGTGATTGACTTTTAATTTTAATTATGACTTGAAGCTATGGTGCTGATAACGTGTTGTGAAATAAAGGGAATAAGAGAAGAATTGAGGAGAGAATAAATCTGTGTATTTCATTCCATATGATAAGGTATATATATATATATACATACAATATAGTTAGGGCTTGATTGGATAAGAATATAAACCCTATCTAGATTGTTCCGGAATGATATAAAGGAGGATAATGGTCATCCACAAAACGAAAACTGTAGCAATTTATTAAGCACCAATATGTTGAATTTGTTTCAAAATATACTTTCCATATAAATAAATAAAAATTAAAAAGTAATAATAATATGGAAATTTATACCAAACAAAATATGGAAACCAAGCACAAAACGAATAGAGTTTAATACTTTAATGTATTTATTTTCCTAACTTAACAAGGGTATCATAATTTACAAACATGAGTAACATTAGTACTGATTACATTAGTATTCTACATGATTCAATATTATGTCATGACAAATTTTTAAAAAAAGCCGGTGTTCAGTAAATTAGTGAATGGCGGAAGTTGGGACAACCAACAACTGCCAAACCACCACTCCTGTCGCCACTCCCTTAGCTTCTCCTAAGAATCCGGCGTCCCCCTCCGATTTCGACCTTGCTAACCATCCCAATCCCCTGATTCCAGCGCTTCTGACCTCCCCCCATCCCCCGATTTGTCGAGTTTGAAGTCCGGAATTACAACAACTCCGAATACCTCGACCCCAATTGCATATATACCTTATTGTGGGTTTTTATCATTTCACCTCATCTACTTTGATGGTGGCAAACATGGCAGCGGCGGAGGTGGTGATGACTATGGCGGCAGAGGTGACGATGACGACAACTATGAAGGGAAAAATATGAGGGCTTGCAGTTGGTAACGGAGAGGGAGAAGGGGGTTGAGGTTTTGATGGAGGAGAGAGAATTTGAAGGTTTGTTAATGGTGGAAATGTTTAGTTTTGAGGAGAGATAAAGATACGGGATGAAAGTAGAGCCATTGGGGTAACCTTTGTATTTTGTGTTTATTTTTTTTATTTTAATACTCTGTTTTTGTGAAAAAAAAGGGTCACTTTTGTGAAGAAAAAGGGTCACTTTTGTGGAAAAAAAGGGTCACTTTTGTGGAAAAAAAGGGTCACTTTTGTGGAAAAAAAGGGTCATTTTTGTAAAAAAAGGGTAACTTTTGTGAAAATATGAATCACTTTTATAATAAAAAGGGTCACTTTTGTAAAGAAAAAGGGTCACTTTTATAAAGAAAAAGGGTCACTTTTTCGTAAAAATGTTCGATGTACAATAAAATTACTGTAAACCGGGGGCATGCAAAAGGAGTTGTTATGTCATATACTTTCTTTTTTACCAACAAAGTCTGTTGTTAAGACTTGTGTATTGTTAAAAAGATGGAAGAAAGTATGGACTCACATCTCTGTACTTGATTTTAATGAAATACCAGAATACTATCATACATCAGTGCCTTCATTGTGTGACAAGGCAAAAATTTGTTACAATAATTTTGTGAGCAAGGTTTTAGTTGAGAATGAAATCTCCTATCTACAATGTTTTCGTTACGAATTCTCTTGTGACGATGATATTGAAAACTACGAGTCATGGTTGAATGCTGTCAAGAAACGTGAATATTTTGAGCTTGATCTAAATTTTTATTTTGCTCGATCTCAAAGTTATAGGTTTCTAGAGTTGATTTGTGGTAAAAGGCTTACGATTTTGAAATTAAGGGGTGTGAAAATAGATGATACTCTAGAGTCTTTTCACCTACCGAGCCTTGAGGTCATCCACCTCACTAGAGTAGAGTTTAATGGCGATGAATATATAAAAAGGCTGATATCAAATTGCCCATCTCTCCAAGAACTACTCATCAGCGAATGTTTTGGTTTGGATGAGACATTGCATATGGAGTCTTTAACATTGAAGTCGTTAGAAATATGTAATACCGTAACTATGCAGGGACCTTCGAATATTATCATTAAAGCACCAAATCTTGAATACCTTAGTATTGAAGATGAAGTGGCACATTATATGGTTGATAATCTACCTTTGCTCACTGAGGCAAATTTTGATCTTTCGAATAAATATACCGATCTAGCTAATAAATTTAGAAGCCGTTATGATATAATTAATCTTATAAGCCACGCTTCCAAAGTAAGTACTTTGAGGCTTATAACTTCTGAGGTAAGTTTATACTCCTACAAGGCTACAAATTATATATTACGAGTATAACTTCTGAGGTAAGTTTATACTCCTTATTTTATTGTGTAGTTTTTAACTATTAATGTTTATTTAATTTGATGCAGCTTCTACTTAATTGGAAAGAGATACCAACTTTCGAGAACTTGACTCATTTGGAGGTAAAGGCCAATGATTTTACTTGTAAGTTACTAAAACGAGCTCCCAAGTTGATATCTTTGATATTTGAGGAAGTAAGTACATAAATACATAATTCTTTGTTTATTTTCCCTTCTTACAAAAATAAAATGAATTTGGATCTAATTGTGTCAAAATGTTGATGTTTGTTCATCAGGTTAATGGATTATTGAATCTCTTAATTCTTTAGCAATTGATGGATGTGGGTCGAGCCTTGAACATGTTACAGTCTCGTACGATTTGTATGATGTCAATTTGGTCGCGTGTATACTAAAGGCTGCAACAACCTTGAAGGAGATGACTATCATTATAGAATGTCCGTGTTCTTTAGGAAAGATAAAATTTCTTAAAAAGCTATTGACTCTTCCAAGATCCTCTCCATTCTGCACAATAGAAGTTTTCTTTTCAGAAGAAATAATGGATTCTTAAACAAACTCATCAACCAAATAGGCTACACTGGCTACATTGTTAAATTATTTTTTTGTTAAAAAATACCATTCTTATTTTCAAGATTAATGTTTTGTTTCAAATGTACCTCTTTGTCTTATTATTATTATTATTATTATTATTATTATTATTATTATTTGAGTATGTTATTAAACTTTGAAGAAACAGTGCACTAATCAGTTTAGACATTAAATCATACCTATTAGTATATTACACTGTGTGAAAGTGTAGCCGGATTACGCAAAGTGTTATATATGGTTTACAATGGACTACCTTATCAAATCAACAAATACTCCATAAAGAGATACTGATATATTCATGCAGAACCCTGAAGTTTAAACACGGCCAAATGCAAGTATATATAGTAGGCGTGTAGCATAAAGCTTTCACACTATCACTATTATTCATCCACAATTGAGGCAAAATCATAGCAAGAATGATGCTTAAATTATGTATATCAAATCCACGAATGAAAAGATCAAAAGAATATTTGGCATCTAACATACTGTTACAGGATGTCCAAACTGAATCTCCATATCCAGGAGTGCAAAGATGGGAAATAATGATACATCATAACTTTATTTGGAGGAGACACTAACTATTAAACTCTACATATTCTGGTTTTAACAATCTCCATGTAGAACCACTAATCACAACTCAAAACAATAAGACCATAATCAAATCCTTTAAGAGGAGCCACTTTGAATGCCAAGTAACCCTCTCACTGCCCGAGTAAGAAAAAAATTACATCTCCAGCGGTGGCAATGGAAACAGCAAAGATTAAGAGGCGAACCGCTTCTAGTCGGCTCTTGACTGACCAGCACGGGATGAGAGGATGATACCGACAATGAGACCGTACAAAGCCAAAGCTTCAGCGAAAATGAGGATAAGGATCATTCCAACGAAAAGCTTGGGCTGTTGGGCATTCGCTCTGTACCAAGAAGTAGGTTCATCAGAAGAATGTTAAGGGCAATCTAATATATATATATAAAGGGGAGTTTTTCCCCGAGTTTTTAGAGAGCCACGTAAAATTTAATTTTTTTAGCGCGCCATGTAAGCTTATGAATTTTAGTTGTAGCCAATTAAATAAAAGATTATTAATTTCTTTTAGAATTAATTAATTTAAATGCCACGCAAGGAAAATTGGCGAATGATATTTTTAAGTTTAAATTAATTAAATATAAAATATTATCTTTTGATATTATAAATTTTATCTAAATGTGTAACAAATTTTAGCACATCAATTAAAAAAATTATTTTAAAAAATTCTGAAAAAAAACCGTGCATCGCAAAGGAGAGTTTTTGGAGAGTTATGAGAACGTCCACGTAGAGCACATAAATTTTATAAAAAGATTATTTTAAAAATTCAAAAAAACCGTGCATCGCAATTTTTAAGTTTAATCTAATTAAATATCATGACTTATTTTAAAATAAGATTTTTAAGTTTATTTTTAAGATTTTAAAAAAATTCAAAAAATCATGACTAAAAATTGACGAATGAGATTTTTAATTTTAATCTAATTAAATATAAATTATTATCTTTTGATATAAGGAATTTTATCTAAATATGTAACAAATTTTAGCATATAAATAAATAAAAAAAAAAATATTTTAAAAAATTCAAACAAACCGTGCATCGCACGGGCTTCATCTAGTGATATATCTATTAGCAAATCAATGACTTCACAGCAAGACAGTCACACGATACAACAGACAAGGAAGAGTAAAACAGCTTTACAGCACAGGTTCAGATGGAAATTACTATAAGCATATCATTTCAGAGAAGAAAAAACTTAAACTAGAGGTAGAGTTTACAGTCATCAGAAATCATAGGACGCATAGAAATATGAGAAGTTGTATAGTGTACAATACAGCATATTTCAAGGAAGAGAACAGTAGCAAGTAAATGGAACAGATGATACCAACTGAAAGGCAAACCAGAGTAATCCATAATGGGAAAGCTAAACTACTGAAATTCAAACATGTATGTTCCTAATTCTACAAAAGCACAAAACGTAAGGCACAATAGAAATTAACTACAGAAAATCATACAAATATATATTTTTTAAAAACAAAAAAAAGAATGACCTAAACAGGCTAAAGGAAAAAACAGGAATGCCAGAAAAATAATAAATCTCAACTCTTCTAAAGAGTATGACCCAACGTAAAATCAAGACATGCCATCAGAACCATAATAGTATAGATAAGATCTAAAATAAGGTTAGCCCACCATGTCATATGCTCTCATTTGGTTTTAAATTAAATGGTAACCTAGGAAGTTGAAAGAACGATTTCCATTATAAATTTGGACTTAAGGAGTGTTATATGTCACTGATTGATTGTCAGAGAGATGTAGCATAACTATAAGTAGCATCATTAGATTTATAAATATGTGTACAACAGACACTTTTAGCAACATGCCCAATTAACTGCCAGCCAAGAAAATGTTCTAACTCCTGATTGCTCAATTGACTGCTAACAAATTAGATGGAAAAAAAAAATCCATTAAGCTAATTGTGGACAAATAAACACAAAACTATTTGTATATAGTAAAAATCAGACGGCCAGAAAGACAATAGTACAAATAACCTTATCAATAATCAGCAATACAGAACATAGACCACCAGTGTATAGCAAATTAATCAAGCACAAAACAATCTTGACAATAACATTACTCTCAACCTCAAAAAAAGGTTTTTTTTTTTCTTTCTGTTTTTTTGGGGAGGGGTGGGGGAGGGGGGGTTATTTGAAGATAAAATCACCCTTTACATCCAGTTAGGATAGTGAGTTAGCATTACAATCTTATGTTGGGAACTTGGGATAGTCTCAACTTCTCAAACATTCAGACAAAACAAGACTTACAAGAGTCAACAGCTCAATTTTCCATCATCAACATGCAGATGGTACTATGGGCAGGGATTACAGGTAGACTTAACTAAAATTATGATTAATGGTTTGATAGTACAAGAAGAAAATCGAACAGCAAAAAGACTAAATCTCATGACCAATACCTGGTCTAGTAATAAAATATTAGAGATGCATATTAATTTTAGATGAGATGAAGTCATGAATCCACTATTTTATAAACAACCAAGTCAAAAACAGGCTTTCCAGCTATATTTTATGAGGACCACTTCCTTGATAGTTTTACTCTTCAGTCTTAACACATAGCATTGACCTCATCAAATACTTACCACAACAAAAACAGATGCAAAGGAGTATTCAAGAAATCAAGGAACAATGTAAACAATTAAAACAAATTCCCAGAACCAGAACAGCTCAGCACCACTAAAAATCAACATTCTAACAACGCAACATACAATGGCAAGCTATTACTTCCATTGCAACCTAGATCCTATGAACACTGACAGAAAGATGAAAAATCAACAAACACAGCAACGAAGACATAAATTAGTATCAGCAAATATACTATACCCCCATCATTTCAGAAATCAAAACATTTCTAGATATCCGGGAAAAGTCGTCATCTATTCTTAACATAATGCCACTACTTCAATATACAATTGTAAATTCCAAAATGCAAATACTTAAATCATATCATCATATCCTTAATTAAAAGACACAGCTAGACTAGCAACAATCACAATGCTCCACCTAAAGATCCAAGAACAACAGATAGATAAAAACAACAATTCTAAGCAGATCCAATCCACAAAATCATTCCAATTCCCAATCAAACTAGATCAATCAATGTCATCAACAATCAAACGAAACGATACGAAAGTAGAAGATAGAGTGAGCGAGATATGTATATACCTAACACCAGCATCACCGACGATACCGATGGCCATACCAGCAGAAAGACCAGCAAGACCACAAGCAAGACCAGAAGAAAGATGAGCGTAACCATCAAAGAGGTAGTAAGATTTAGCCTTAGGGTTAATACCAGTACTAATGATAACAGCGATAATCAAACCATAAATACCCAAAACTCCAGCCATAACAACTGGAACAATCGATTTCATCACCAATTCAGGTCTCATCACTCCCATTGATGCCACTCCTACACCACTCTTCGCTGTTCCATACGCAGCTCCCATACCTTCAATCAATCATCAATCAATCAAAATCGAAATTCAATCAAATCAAAATCGAAATTCAATCAAGTAAACCCTAGATCTAAGCGAAATAAGCATTGAATTACATGAAATCGAAGAAAAGAATGGAGGAAATTAGGGTTTGACATACAGGAGAAGACGAGAGCAGCGGCGGCACCAAGGAAGCCGAAGAAGGGAGCGGTTTCATCGCCATTGAAGACAGCAGTAGACATGGTTGGATTGGATCTGAGAAATGGAGGTATAACAATGGCGATTGAAGGGGATGATTGTGAGAAGAAGAAGAGGAGAGAGAAAATGAATGATTATCAGGATTTTCTGGATGGGATCATCACTAACAAAAGAGGTTTTTATTTATTGGAGAGAGAGAGAGTACACGTGGTAGCAAGTAACAAGTCCGATTTGATTGATTTGTGTTTGGGTTATTATGGGCTATATGAGAGTTTTGGCCAAATTTTTACGATCTCCAACACACGTATTAAAACGAATTTGTTAGGGAAAAAGCTATTGTAAAAATTACTTCGTATAAAATTTGATCTCAAAAAATACGGTATTAAGATACGAATTGAAGAAAATTTACGTGACAATATTATTGTTTAAAGAGCAGTGATAGACTAATAGTTCATAGTAATATAATGTTGACTCGTAAAAGGAAAAATAGGCAAATAAATTGAGATAGATGGAGTACCATTTACATACCACAATTACTCAAAGAAAAAAAATTAAAAACATCAAGGTGGTGATTTATAAGTGTGTATATATATCCCCTAAAATCATAAAATCAAGGTGGTGATTTATAAGTGTATATATATATCCCCTAAAATCATTAATTGTTACACTAATTAGTACAGTACAATTATTTGAGACATCAAGTGTTTAACTACAATTATGACAAACACCTCAGCCAATATCAATATGTAGTCAATATGGTTGATACTTGATCCGGTGATCCCCTCACAAAAAAAAAAAAAAAAAAAAAAAAAAAAAAAAAAAGTGGTTGATACTTGATAAATACAAAGATGTCTAAAGTTTAGCAAAGGAGCTCAACTGTTTTCATTTCCAAGTTTTTATTGTATATGAATATATGATCATATATTTGAAATTGTCATTATTGTCTCAAATAAAAGTCCTTGTCAAAAAAATAAATAAATAAAAGTCTCACTACTTTTATTTATTTATTTTTTCAATCAAAATTTCCTTTTTTTTCCTTATTTATTGCACAAAATTCGTGTACAAAAGCAAATGAAACTTTTATATGAAGACAAAATGGATACAAAAATTCTATTGAGATATTTAGGAGGCAAAAGGGAAAAAAAAAATTATACACAAAGTATGATTTAATCATTTTACACAAACAACAACAAAGACTTAGTCCCAAAATGATTACGATTTAATCATTTTATACACACAAAAAAAAAGAAAGGCAGATTAAAATTCTTTAAAGTCGTGATGTGGGTAAAAGACTTGATACAACTGCACAAAACAGTTCTTCCCTATGAGAGCTCTGAGAACGACTGGGGGGGGGGGGGGTGATATTACTCCGTATTACAATTGGCACCTGTGCAAAAGATGTCCTACAATACTCATTTCATCTACATAATTGTCCCATCATGAGTCCAATCGAACTATCAACATAACAACAAATTCAATTTAAACTATCAACGTGACAACAATAAAATCTAGATAAAGGGAGTAAAAGAATTAAAATGTGGCGAAATATGGCAAAAAGTGTTCCTGGGACAAGAAACGGGAATTATTATTGATTCAAAGTTCTATGACATTTACACAGCATGCTATAATGCAATTACATAACTCGGGGAAATAGAAATGAGTATTCAAGCTCAGACTTCGCAACAGGAGAGGGATGCCTAACATCAGATCCGTTTTTCAAATCTCTAGCTTCCAAACGTTCTCACAAACAATCTGCATGCAGAATCACAATTAACAACTAAGATAATAGAAAAGAAGAGCAATAAGAGGACCTTATTCTGATCATCAACAACCCCCAGCAACGTCTCCACGCTAAAATGTGGAAATCCCTCAGGTTTTAGACATGAGAGGTCTGCAAGATAGTGCAAAGTAATGGCAGTTCATAATTACTGCATATATGCTACTGTTTATACTCTGCTCAATAAGTTAGCATAACATATTGTCACCTTGAACGATTTTCAGACATGGTTGGGAAACAAACCATGAGTATGCTCTTCCCATTTCTCAATCAACTATAAGGTAAAAAACACAACTTTACAACACTGATGGCCGGCCACATCACCTCTGCAAATAAAAAGAATTGCATGTCCACCTCTACTCGACTTGAATCATTGAAATTTTAAATGTAATTAATTCAGAACTCAAATTAAATAAAATATAAATACTTAACAAGCAGAAATCTTTATTACCCTCACATCAAAATTATAAAGCAGTAATAGCTATCTCATTTCAGTTTAACCACAAGTGCAGATCTGCAACTCTTTTGAGCGTTGAGGCCTGAAATGTCAAATGAAAGAATTGCACATAACAATCTCATTATTGATTAACTTAATTACTGACAATATACTCCTATTGGGAATCAATAGCCAGATACAATATTACGGATGCCCAGAAAAAGTTGGCACATTTCCTAATAGCATAATGGTTTATGAAAATACCTAATAGGTCACTACATATATTAAAGTGATTAGTAGAGGATTATGATGGCCTACCTATTTTAAAGGGTTTCGCTGTATAAACACACATCCTTAATCATGAAGGATTGGGAAAATGTGAGAGCGAATTGATGAAAGAGAAAGTACTTATTTGATCATTGATAAGTAAAGAATTTCTATAAATGAACTGAAATCTCATATCATCAAGAATCATTCCATACCATAATAAGTTCATAAGCATTAAGTAGAGATATCTAAGAAATTAATTTATTACCTATGCCATCATATACTTCCCCCCTAGTCCACCCAAGCAATTTCTAAAAAATCCCTAAAAGAATCAGGAATTTTTAGATGACAATTCTATTTTTCACTTACCTTGTGCGGAAGCCAAACCAACCACATCGTAGTTTGAGGCTAGTAGAGCTTGTTTACCATGCACGTAAATGATTTGAATCCATCCTTAGCCAAACAAATTGACTTCCATTGAGTCTATCTGAAGAAGGGACATAGAAAAGAAAAAAATAGTCTATAAGTAACATAAACTTCAAAAATATATTTCTTCGGAAAAAAAAAAAACTAAAACTTCAAAAAATCTATATCAGACAAGTTGCTCAAACAAACCAGACATATATTCAGACATGGATGACTTTCATCTACCATTCAATCAGTAAAAATAACATATCTTTCAATCTGCAATGATGGATATTTATTATATAACACCAAGGGCCAAAATACCTTTTCTCACCAGTTTAAAGTGTGTGTGCCTCTCATGCATCTCACTTGTGCCCGCAATTCAATTATGCATATCCAGTGTTTGAGATGCATATGATACACCCAGCCATAAGAAGGCATCAATGCATTTCCTCAAAAAATGATTCCATGATGTAGATGTGCATATCAATACATAAGGAAACATATAGGGTTTTTGTTTTCCAAGCCAGCACAAAACTTGTACCCTTGGTACCAATAGGAGGAAAAATATTTAATGATCTTCCCAAAGAGAAGAAAAGGTGTTGTATACTAATGGAAACAATCCTATTCTGTACAATGTTAAAAGACAAAACTGAGGTTTTCATCTATGAATAATCCCTGTGCAGAAAAAAAAAAAAAAATTAAACTAAAAAAATTTGGGGTGCTCTTTTCCACCCTGAGAAGTACAATTGGTGCAGAAGAAAAGAATGCATTCAAAAACCATGTTTTCTTCAAATGGAACCGGTCTCTATGGCAGATATGGAAGAGGTCGCAACACTTGCTTCACATAATCAGCAGAAGCCTAGACAAAGCTCAGACAGTACTTCTGTGAGAATGTCTGAACAACTTCAGAAATGCCAGAAAAGCTGCATAAATCCACCCACAATAGACAGCGGGAAATGCTCTGATCTGTTTCTCCTTTACATGAACAAGATTATATGAGCTAATTGTCTTAGGCAAATGCCAAAAGATGTGCCAAACAAAGGTTTCTATTGTCCACAATCCAACATCCCCAGTCACCAAGTGCTTTGATGGTTTGTATGTATTGCATACTACAGCAGCACATCAAGGCTTCACTACTGGCTTCATTGGCATGTGTCTCTCGATCAACTTGTCAACAAAAGCGCGAATCTGCAATTCACCAAGCAAAGAGATAGTATAAGTAATGATATAGAACAGCCATTCATATGATACTGCCCGCTAACATCGTCAATACCGATAATCATATAAGAACATTGTTACTTTTTTTAGTTTTAAATAGCATTGTTATTACTAAGCATATTACAGGTATAACCTTCAGGGCAGATAAATAGCACAACTTTCAACCACAACTTTGAGAACCGAAACAAGGGTAATGGGATTCTGCCTTTTGCCCCATTGCAAAACAAAGCCTCAAAGAAAGTCATTCAACAAATAACTACAACCCCACTTCTCAGTTAGCTTCCGCATTTTATAAGAAAGTATTCAAACCTATTTCATTAAGCTTAATCCAACAGGTGAACAAAATAAATAAATAAGAAAAACATAAAGAGGCAAAAGGACAACAGTAAGATGAAAGGCTATCAAAGAAGACATTCTATCCATCCGTAAATAATATAATATAAGTAGACCACAATTCATTAGGAGTGACTGAAAAGAAAATGACTTATATCAGTTATATGTACCATAACTATACCTCACTATATTAATTTTTTCATCTCAAGCCACCAAAGTAATATAATTCTGAATTTCTAAAAATCATTAAGAGTTGTAACGTGGGAAAGTACTAAGTTTAAGGGCAACTCTTGTTGGAAGGCTCATACAATATAGTTGTAGGTGACCAACTGTGTTTAGGGTTAAGTAAATATAACTTCTCTTCTGATCAAAGAATTTGGAGTAAAAAGACAATAGTAAGAAATACTATGGGAGTTTGTTAAAAACAAGAGGGAGTAAAAGTAGAAGATTAAGGCAAGCCATCACAATCAGATGAAGGCAAAGCTAGGTATTTACCAACCAAACAAATAAACAAACAAACAAAACGCACGAATGGCACCAGCTAAAAAGAAACTAAGTGTTACCTTATTCTTGCGCTTAAAATCAAGAAACTCACAGACAGCCATTGCTTTTTCGGCATCAGTTGTCTGCTCCATGACCTGAGAAATTAGACAAAAATGATGTCAATATATTGAAAATGGCACTTAAAACATTTGTGGGAAACTAAATATTCCCCTTGTACTATCTTGGTAGGGCGATAATAATATAAAATATAAAGTAGTGCTTGTATTGAAGATGGCTGTCAATTAAAAAATGTATCTGACCTTTGTTGCACTCTTTTTCATTATCGACTTATAACCGTCTTTATCAATCTTCCTCGCTTTGTACAAAGGCATGAGCAGCGAAGCTACATAATCCACAACACCCTGCTTAATATGCTCAGTTCCTATGTGCTGGTTAGCAGCCAAATCCTTGTTTATTGTCACCTGTGAAACAGAACTCTCATTAACCATTCCTTCTGGCTTCCTTGTGAGATGTCTTGACATTGTGCTTGAATCTTCCTCATCCTCAACATGTATGGAAGATTGATATTCATACTCAGCAGCTGCAGCCTGGCACTGCCATCTCTCAATGGCATGGTAGTCCTTTATCCCATCACTACCAGAAGAATCAACCCAAGCTTTAGTAAATGCAGTGCTGTCCCCAGCCGCACTTTCTCCAGAATTCTCTCTCAAGTTTAATTGGCATGCCATTTCATTTGAATGGCTCCGTTGTGATATGTTATCAGTAGACATTCTTGAATTGTCAATATTGGCACATGTAGCTGAAAAATCAACAGACCAATCTCTAACTCTACAATTTCTTGAGTCTATTTCTGATAAACAGTCTTGTCTTCCCAAAACACCACCAGACCATCTTTTTCGCTCAATATCATCCACTAGTGAATATTGCTCTCGCCTAGCAAACTTCTGAAAAGACGGTACCTTCGGTAACTGCATCATACTCACTCTAGCTTCACATGATGCATATGCCTAGCAATAAGCAACAGAAGTAATTGTTAAATTTAATGACAAACATACAATACCTAATTCTACCCCATCCGAAGATAAGTGATTACTATTATCAAAGGGCCAAATACAGACCATATAAACAGTGATGCCAGTTCAGAATTCAATTGATCTTTCAATATCTTATTAATTATGATGTATCTCACTTAAAAATTTAGTTTTGATACTTCTTGCTTTATCTTCTGGATTTTCAAACTAGTTAAGGCTCATAATATGAAAGCCCACATCTTTTGTACCAATTTCCTAAAGGGCATTAGCAACTAAACAAGGTCATAAACACATGCTTACAGTATACCTTCCTGATTTACTATAATTTCTAGTCATTTTCTTTTCCTTTTCCTTCCCTTATTGTAAGTTGTACCTTTCCATTTATACGCTGAACAGTGATAATTGGGGGTGGGGAGAGAGAGGAGCATACCTCAGCAGCTGCAGCCGCAGCAGCACGGGCAGCCTCTGCAGCAGCAAGAGCAGCCTGTTCTTCTTCTGACAATGGTATGTTCCCACCCTCCTCTAACTTGTTACCAGGTGAGCCATTTGAAATTTGTGATGCTGATGACCGAGCATCCATTTTTGAGCCAGTTGCATTTTCTGACTTCACTTGCTTAACAGCTAGCTTTTTTGAGCTTGAATTGACCTTATTTCCAGCCGCATAATGCTGCATATGTATAGGAGGTTTCCTTGAACCTGGATCTTTCCCTTTTGCTTTTGAAGAATCTGCATTTGTCATGTGCCTCAATAATTTCAAACCACCATTAGTAGCCTTCTCCTTACGGAAAACCTCAATCCACATGTGAACCAACTGGCTTGCGATGCTGCGTATGTCACGACTAGTATGAACGCAGACTTTCTCTTTGACAGTTTTTCCAATACCTACATTAAAAATCCAAAGAATTCATAGGTGAGATATCAGCTGAAATTACCACGTCGAATGCAGGAAACATACAGGCCATCCTAACATCACTACTAGTGCACATAGATCTTATTTTTGCAGGAACCAAAGCAAAAGTGAGTTGAACATTAGATGAGTTGAACATTTGTAAAAGAGATCTATACTGCAAACCAAATATATGCACAAAACTTTAAAAGTATTAAAATATACCTAAGCTGTCAAATGACAGAAAAGGTACCAATGAACAACTTTCTTTGATGTCTAGCGAAGTAGCTAGTAAAAGAGATTTAAACAACTTGCATATACCTGACAACCGGACAGCTACCAAGTCTCTGGAAACCAGCACAAGTATATGGACACAGAGACGCAGGAGTTGAGTTCCATTTTTTCCCATGGAATCCTGTCAATATGTAAGAGAAACGTTAAATTGCAATCTTAACAATCTCTCAACTTCAGTACTAGAGACTTCAAAGCAAAAATACAACATTAGCAATTGTTGTGTCTATCTTCCATTCAAGAGAAAAGGTGTCAGTACAAATCTCACCAATATCCACGAGTTGAGTACACCAAGCCCTTCTTTTGTCCCAGCAACAGACCTCAGAGATTCAACAGGAAGACTTAATAGCTCTTTCGCCAGACGCAATCGTCCAGCTAATGTTTTGGCACTAAAGAACATATCCTGAAGTAGACTTTCCCTAGCAAAAAGCTGGGATCTATCTGATGGGCTCTTATAGCGGACACTGGAGAGATCAATTGCATCAAGCCTTCTTGCAATGTCCTTAACTTCATTCTTCTGACTGCTTGATTGTCTCTGGGCAGCTTCAACAGCTTCTGCTTCTGCTGTGTAATCATTACCAGTAGTCAATAAGTCAATTATACGAACTGCCTCTCGCAGCCCACTCATCATTGCACCACCTACTGTATCTGGATGCTCTTTGCAGGTAGCTTCACCAGCAAAAAACAAACAATTCTCAACTGGTCTACCTATTATATCATAGTCTTCCCCAGAAGCTCCAACAGCAACATAAGAATACGCACCATAACTATAAGGATCTCTTCCCCAGTCCGTTACTACTGATGCAACTGGATCAGGAACAGCAGTATCACCGAATAGTTTACGTAGAACCCTTAAAGCATGATTTACATGATCAGAGGGGCTTATATTCTGTCCTTCTTTAGCTGCTTTACCAACAACTAATGCTATGAGAACAGGAGCTCCAACTGTTTTCTGGATGTTCCAGAACATAAAGCAGCGACCTCTTAGGTCAGAGTGCTCAGCCGTAGCTCCAAAGTAATCTACAGTATCATCCCAAAATATTTCAGGGAACTCCAGGACTACTTTATTGAGAACACCAAAACCCAGCCGCTGGATTGCTGAATGTTTCCACTGTGGCAATGGTGGAGAGAACTTAATGGATTCCGCTTTTAAGCAGCCAAGTGGCACAGTTATCAAGACGGCATCTCCGAAAAACTCCTTGCCACTGAAAGTTGACACTTTTACCTTGTATGAGCAATTATCAGATCCTACTGAGCCCATTGCACCATAAGAAATGTCAGCCACCACCTGGTTCAAATGGATGGAAAGTCCTTGAGCTATTGATTCCACAACAGCACCATAACCTCCTTTAATCATACAATGAGCACCCCCAAATCCTCCATAAATATCATCCTGGTTCCAATGAGGAAGAGATACTTCCTTCAGCAATGCAGCACAACCATACTCTAAGTGAGCGAAATGCCAATCCATAACTCTCCTCTCAAGAGGACTGAGTGTTCCATCCCTACCAACATTCTGCTCTGCAGGATGGTAGCCCTCAGAACCCATTTCATGATTGACAGTGCCAGTCAACGGCCGCAGTATTCCATATTTTCCATTGTCTGTTTCAGAAAGGATTTGACGACGTCTCTTAAGACCATACTCTAAACCATCTTCAAGAGACATTCTTGTAGCACTTTCTCCTTTTTTTGAAACAACAAACACCATATCATCGAGAAGACTATTAAACTCCGCTTCTAAAGCTTCATCAACATCCGGAGGAACCTTTTGACCAGTACTGATATCATAAAGTGGACAATCACTGTTTAGTATTGTCAGCTCAAGACCCAACTGAGCGCAAATCAAAGATGAAGGATCTGGACGTCTTTCACTAGCCACATCAGCCTCAACTCCCGTAATAATGCTCGCCCCAAGATCCACAGGAACTGAAAGTGATGAGCGGTCGGTGTAAACCCGACCACCTATCCTACTCCTCGCCTCAAGTACAATGACAGAAAAACCTTGTCTTTGCAAATGGCGTGCTGCAGTTAAACCTGCAGGCCCAGCTCCCACTACTATGATCCTTTTCTTGCTTTCCAAGTCACATGTATTTGCCTCCAAATGCTCATGAGCCATTGGCAGACAAGGGTCTACAGCATTATCAAGACTCTTCCCCAGTATACCAGCAGTTGAGAAGTCTGATTCAAGATTTTCTGTAGATGCTTTCTCATCAATGCATTGCTCTTCAGGTTCCCCTTCACCTTGGCATTCATCAAACTGCTTATCAGATGGATCAAGTATAATTTCAACACCAGCTTTCACATCTTCTTCTGTGGGGTTCTCATGAGCTAAAGCAACACCATCCTCTGCCTTAGGGAATGTATCAAGGCTTTTGACCTGACCAAGGATAAAAGATACCCCGTCTACTGAGTCAGCAACAGAAGCCCCAGAACCTCCCTCAAATTTTTTTTCTCCTAACAGTTTATAATTCCCTCTAGATTTGGGCTCTGCCTTCTCTTTGTTAGCAGCAATTCCAGCATTTATATATCCCTGTTTTAAGTATTAATGAGAAAAGACAAAAGGGGAAAATCAGAAAAGAAGAAATAAAATTGTGATGGAAGAGATGATGGAGAAAGATGAAGCTGATAAAATCCAGTAAACACTACTCACGCTTTGGTCAAGAAATGAGTAGATATCCCTCAGCAAGGAAGCACGCTGAGGTTCATCATCAGATGGAGTTGCAGCAATGCCACAATCAGCAAGAGGCAACACACGGGTAACGTCCTTGTTCCAAAGACTCAAAATCTTGTTTCTGCATTGCATCAAACCAAGAATTCCAATTGAAATAAATTTTTAAAGGATTAGATACAAACATAAAACATGCAGACATATCACAACAATTCTGGAAATCCTAATATTTTAATCAAACTAACATTCAGAGTTAAAAAAACAATGGTGTCAAAAAATCGTTTCTCATAAAGCAGGTCTGTCATAAGTATGCCTTGAAATATACATAAATTAACAGGACAATGATGTCTACTTTCACATTCCAATAATATAATGGCTTTCTCACATGGAAGAAACAAAATATAATTTCACAACAAAAACCAAACATCTCAAGATTAACAATCAAAAGACCAAAATACAGCACCTGGAAGAACTTTGTCACAATAAAGATAATATGGGGGAATGATTCGAAACTAATCACAACCTGAAAATTAACTAGCACATTAAGTAACGCTACAGCGATCCAGTTCTAAACAAAGTACTAACCTGCATTCCAAGTATTCTTGCAATCCACCTTTGCGCTTCAAGACCTCCTTGAATTTAATCTTCTCCACAAGACCAACTGCGCGAGCTTTGAGACCAACTGACACTGCAGCAGCTCCACCAACCTCAAAGTCAAGGCCTGCATTTGGAGAAGAATCAATTCTCTCCTTTGACTGAGAGCCCAGGTCTCTATCTACAGGATGGTACAAATCAAGAGAGCCGTGCTCATGCATCACAACCTCCCAAGCAACATCACCTTCATAAGCCATGTCGCCATCTTTCCGCTTTTTCGCTCTCCGGACAGCACGATCATTCAACACGGAATTACACTGGTTGTTGGACTCCGGAAAGCATCCAGAATTTTCTTGATAAGTGTCATTCTCACCTGGTGTGATGGGTTGGGAGGGCAAAACTCCATTGGCTCCTTCATTGACATTGATCCTGATGAGAGCATCACCTTCATTACTTTGATCAGAAGCACAGACTGGACCAGCTCTTGAAGTGTCCATATCATGCTGAATACAGTCATTATCAGATATAGCAGTTGCCTCACACTTGGTCGGTCCACGTAATTCTTCCACAAAATCTGATTTGGAGCAGGGAGCATCATTCACCTTGCTTCTAGCATTTAAGGGCACAAAACTCCCAACTCCATTCTGGGGTTGGGCATCTTGAGAACCAGAAATATGTTGATTAAAAGCCTTTGCAACAGGAAACCTTGTTGCATCTTTTTCACAGATTTTATTTGATAAGACAATTTGAGGCTGCTCCTGGACTATTTCAGCCTCCTTGCAAGATTCACCAATTTTGATTTCTACTCTATTTAACTCAGAAGAAGCAACTAATTGGGAAGCTGGATATGAATGGTCCACATCAGAGTTGCAAGTGTCAAGTTCCGTACTTATATCAGTAATCATACTATCAATATGTGCAGGATCCTTGATTGGTACATTTCCAGACCCTTTACCAAGTAAAGTGTCTAAACCCTGATCTCTCACTAATTCACAGTGGGGAGCAATGGAGCTGATTCGGCCACTGTCAATAAGATAATCTTCTGATTTATGACTATTACTTCTACATTTTGCATCTGAAAGAGAGTTCTTTTCAGCTGTAGATTGAAAATCTATGGAAACTCCCTTCCTAGAGTTTGAAACAGAAGCAGCACGCAACTTCTTGCGTACACCAGACTGCGTGTTTCTTAAAAAGGAGGAAAGAGAATCTGTCAAATTGTCATGTAAAGGGCTAGTAGATGCACCTTCCTTCTCCTCTACCTGATCACCTAATGCATGGTTATCTGGTACCTCACTGTCATCTCTATCTGCAGAAACCCTGTGACTCTTTGCAGCTGAAGAAGTCTTGGACCTCATATCCTTCTTCTTATGTTTGTTTTCCGGGCTCATCAAACCTTCCCGTCTCTTGACCTGGTTCTCTGATGAATTACCATCCAGAATCTCAATGTCATCTGCTTCAACAAGCACTCTTGGACTCTTTTCAGCTAATGCAGCCTTGGACTTCTTACTTTTTTCTTTTCGCTTCTTCTCTGACTTTTGACTTATACTTAAATCTGAAACCACATCACAAGCTTCATCCTCAGCACCTTGGACCAGCTTAGTTACGAGACCCTCATCCTTCTGTGAAGCACTAAGACATTCATCTGCAAGTTCGGCCAATTTCGATACCAAGTCCCTCTTCACTAAACTCCCAGGACCACTATCTTTCTTAGGACCCTTCAACTTCTTCCTAAAGCTTGCCAAGGTATCCTCCATTCCCCCTAAATCTCCATCTACAATCTTACCCTTAACCCCTAACTCCTTACCCCTCTCACCATCCGATCCCAACTTAACCTTCTTCGGGTTTCTTTTGCTTTTCAACTTGAACAATGCCCCAATTGGCTCATCATCATCAGAATCTACATTAATCTCAACCCCTTTAGACCTCTTTTTGAGGCCAATCTTTTTATCTTCACCATCCATATTCTCCCTCACCAACCCTAACTTTCACAGCCCTCCTTTCCTAACCCTAACCAAACACCTGGATCAGCAAAAAACATACAACCCTTTAATTTTAATCAATTTGGGGCATTTCCTATCTCCATACCCCAATCATTCACTCCCACAATTCAGCAAATAAAAAATTATTCCTCAGCAAAATCAACAACATTCAATCATTCCAAGCAACACCCAGAATTCCAAAAACAAACCCCAAATCAATCTCCACTGCTAAAACAAAGTATTCTAATTCCTCCAAATATAAAAACCCTTTTCCTGTATAATGCCAATGAAAACAAACAAAACAACAATTCATAAACTAGGGTTTAAAAGTTCTAGAGTAAGAAAAATACTGAAAAAAACAAACACAAAAAACGAAAAGGGGAGATCAGAAATTACCCAAACACACAAATGGAGCAATTTTCCCAATTGAAATTCTCGAAAAACTGAAGCTTTAGATGTTAAAGCTTTGATATAGCAGAACCAGAACACAGAAATTTCACCTAAAGTGAAGAAATATAAAGGGAGTATTTTTATATCTCAATGAATTTTTTTGGGGAAGAATATAACGCATGTGTATAAGTGTTTACTGGGAGGGAAAAGAAAAACGAGGCCTTTGTGTTTTAGGCAGGAGAAACAAAGGAGAGAGAAAGTGGAGTCAGCGAAGAAGAGAGAGAGAGAGGTGGAAAGGTGTTTTGTACTTATGTCTTCAATTCAATTCTTCAATATCCTTGTTGATTCTATGAGATTTTGAGATGTTATTGTATTAATGAAATTTGATGGTTGTTAGTTACCACTAATAAGTGAAATTGGTGTGGAAGATCGATGATGGATGATGTTGAGTACGACGTTTGATTTACAGAAAGGGGTAATCAAGGTGGTCGTGATGTGAAGTGTATGGAAGCTTGTGGTGTGTGATGGTGTCGTGAATAGAGTTATCGTGGAAGTTGAAGTGTGATTTTCTGGGGAAGGTTAGAAAAGATGGTGTGGATGCTCTGTTTTTAATGGCGGATGGAATTGGGATTGGGAATCAGGTAGAGTGGTTCAGAAGAATGGCGGGTTATTGTTTTGAGGTGTAATCAATTGATCGTGATGTGAAGTGTATGACAGTTGGTGATCTGTGATGACTGTTGCGTATAAGATATAATGGTGGCGCGAAAACAATCATCCTCATAGGGTAATCGTTGATGACAGTTGTGTATAAGATACAGTGGTGGCGCGAAAGCAATCATCCTCATATAGTAAATGTTGATGACAGTTGCGTATAAGATATAACGGTGGCGCGAAACTAATCATCCTCTTATGGTAACTTAACCAGCAGTTATGAAAGTCGTTATGAGTATTACGTATTCGATAAAACATGAAATTTGCATTGAAAAAAAACGAAATAATGTATAGTTGTTTACCGCCAAAGGAATAATCAACTAATCGCGATGTAAATTACATGAATAATAGTGATTTATGACACTAGTTGCATTAAAGAAATAATGGTAGTTCTTAGTAATAGATATGATTTATAATTGCAAAGTATACTCGTTAAAGCAATTGTGGGTTGTATGAAGCTAGGGTTTGTGGTTAATACTGCAAAGTGTGTATAAACTATATCTTAGTAGCGCGAATGGTAATTGTTAGTAGACAATATGGAAGAAGTTTTGTGGAGGTTGTGTGTTACATGATTATCGAGCTTGACATTGCAAATGTATAAAACATGTATTAATTGAAGAAATTTAGTTGATTAGTCGTGAATTAAAGTGTTTGTTTGATTTATTTATAAAAACAATCACGTGAAGAAAATGGCACCAAAATAGCCACTTTGACAACGTAAAGAAGTATTAGCAAAAGAAACAAAGGATTTTATATAGGGTGTGTGTTGATTATTTCCCGAGATTATCATTGAAAATTGTACACGTTGACAATCTTACAAATATGATGAAATGAAACAACGCCATTGTAACGCCCCGACTTTTAATTGGCGTTACCGGACCGTACTTAATGCGTCATTCGCAGCGGAAATTAATTAGCCATAGATAATTCTTTACTCATCATACGCAGCGGAATCAATCATATAGATAATCTCATAATCACCAGTGGGTTATGGGCCCATAAATAAACATACTCCTTAATAAGAAAATTCAATAAATTAATACAACTCCAGTCTTCCTTACTGTAATAAAATAACCAATCTATCTCAGCTCTCGATGATCCATAATACATAAGCATTGATTCAATAATCCCTCAACTATGTGGACTCCTTTAATCCTTTTTGCCCTTGATTAACTTGATCTCCGTCATCATTATCCCTGTAATTATCCATAAAAATAGAAAACAGAGAAAACACAGGAAAAATCCAAAAATGAGTGGAAAACTCAGTAACATTACTCTAGCTCGTAAAACCGTTTTTCTTTCAAAATCATTTGAGCACATATCTTATTCCTTATGCATTCATAGTTGTTCAGAAATAATATAATATCATTATTTTAAAAAGTTGAGTCGGCAAGGATCATTCCCTTTACATAAGATCATAGGTAAGCACAGGTTTTGGACATAACATAACCTTCATTCGTGTGGGATTAATTCCCCATTTCATTAACATACTTTCCTCCACCTATAACTCACTTATTTTCTATGTTCAGTTCATTTTCCATTGTCGACAAATGTAACCTCGTATCATATTAAATCATTTCTGAACAACTTTATACCTCATATAAATTCATAGCATGTTGGCACAATTCATAATCATTCATTCGTAACACTTAATTGAATAAAATAATCATTAGCGTTAAACATTTAACAGGGGCATAACATAACAGATCACATCCACATATCTTATAGATTAATAAAATAACTAGAAATACTTGTTATTCATAGCATTCTTATCATCTTGTACGATGGTAAAACATCTTTATGAACGATCGTACATATCAGGATATCGTAAAACTCATTAATAGAGTATCCTTGTGAGTTCTCATAAGTCCTTTAACAAAATTCAAGTATTCGTAATCTTTTTGGTGGACATGCTAGTCGCTGGACAGTATGACATGGCGGAACGTCTTCCGCGATGGGCTGGTGCCCATAACATAGAGCTGGTGCTCGACATAGTTGGGCAGGTGCCCCATGGGTACATGCATTGCATGACCGAAACATAACATATACTGCCAGACGGACTAGGGCTTTCACTTTCATTTATCATGTTGTGTACCTTTTAATAATTTATTCGTAGATTATTAACATACTTTCAAGAGATCCACAAACCAATAGAACATTGTATATATATAAAATCATTCAGATAATCATAAGACTGAAATAATTCAATAAACATGTTTAACATATTGCAAGTTATTCAAAATATATAAAAGGATATAAAAGACATGTCATGTCATTTGCACATACCACGCTTTTAAATCATAACATGCCAAACATACCATACATGCATACGTATGATACAATAACATGTCATTAAAATTACGCACGTGCACTCATAATAACTAGATATAATTGTCACACATACAGGTCTAAACACATGCAGTAGCTAAACATAATAGTTACAGATACGGAACTGAACACAATTGCAAAACATAATGGTTACACACACAGGGCTAGACATAATTGCTAGACATAATGATTACCTCATTTGATCATCTTTAATCATCTCACTTAGCTTATTCTCCCATAATTTTCATCCGAGCTCTTAACCTCCATCATTAGATTCTCATTGCTATGACTCATTCGATCACACCCAGTAATAATAAATATTCATTAGTAACCTCTCAATTCAAAACCTTTGACAGAACCAATATAAACTTATCTTTATAGAATAAAACAAGTATTACATTACTAGAGTAAAACAAACACTACTATGAAAATAGGTACTACTAGTCTACTACTATTCATATTACTAGTAGAGAAATAGATTAAAATCATATATACTACTACTATTCATATTAGTAGAGTAAAAGGATTCAAAACTCAAATCTCTTTAATAATTTAAGTATGAAAGCAATAACAAGACTCATTTTAGAGAATTAATCATACGAAATACAGTAAAATCATTTCTTATGTCAAGTGATTATTTTAGATAATAAACAAGTATAAAATAGCATAACATAGGTACTACTCCTGTTATTATTATCAAGGAAAAATAATAGTGAAATCCAAAGTATGAAATCATTCTCATAAGAGTCATAACTAAAATTAAAAGTAACAAAGTAAACTTACTTTGGTGATATTGAAAAGAAGTAGGTTCAATTCAAGAACTTGGTTTTAAAAGACCACTTGTGTCTCGGTAAGAACAGAACATATATATCACGAACATGGAGAAAGAAGAAGAGTGGGCTACAATCAGAGGCCGCGTCGGGGTGACTTGTCAACGGCAAGGGAGGGGTGGCACCGCCTTGAACAAGTACGTAAGGGGTGGCGGTGGTTGTGATAAAGCTATTAGTGATATTTCTTAATTTAGCCGTCGAACTTTTTGGCTATTCTTATACTTGCTGCTAGGAAGAAAGAAAGGATAATGACCAAGTTTGCTAAAGATAATCATAAGTTTTTAAGCAACAAATAGCAAGAAAGCAAAGCTAGACTAAGCTAGTTCATTGCTTAGCCGTGAAGAATGGAAGTAAAATGAAGAGGCAAGCTTTGTCTTTTGCGAGCAAGGACATAACGGTCATTTCACTATCTCGGGTAAAAATAAAGATCCGATGCAAATCTTTCAATATTTGACAAAACATAAAAATATGACTTATTAACCCGAAATACATTTTAAAATAATTACTTTGCTTCGTATAATTAGCTTCCGAAATAATATAATCATAAAATAAGATTAAGACTAAAATAGTCATGCTTGGTAAAACATAAATTAAACTTTAATTAGGCTAATAAAATAAAATTAGAGTATGATAAATCAAGTTTTAAAATCTCGGGTATTACAGCCATGTATATGGAGAGAATATGGAAGAAAAAGAAAACTGCCATGTGGCATGTCCAGCGAAGTGACAAAGTTGACGAAGGCGTTTATTTATAATTAATAATATACTTAGAATCTCATAGAAAACGGAGAGAAAATAAGATTTGTGTGGGGGGTGAGAGTAAGGGCAAATTGGATATTTCATAGGGCAATATGAAGTAATATTAGGTGGTAAATAACAATACACCAATCTTAAATAGAGAGGTACAATAATTTGTATGTCCAAGAATAATTATTCTAATAATACAAGAATAATTCTTTACCAAATTAAGAACAATTATTGTAGTACATGTATTTAATAGGCATCTGAAAGGAATGTTGTAAATCAATTGCCAAATTTAAGGGTAAAAGTTAATGCTTAATACTTGAGACTAATCATAGACTTAGGCCTCGTTCACTACTTCACCTTATTTTTGCTGAACTGAAATTATTTTTGATGAACTGAAATTATTTTTACTGACTTTCTTTTGTAATTCTTCTTTAAGAAAACTGAATTTTAATGACCTGCCTTATTTTTATTATTTTTACTAAACTGAACTTATTTTTACTAAACTGAAATTACTTTTTTTAATTTAATTTTTTTTTTTAAGGTGAAGTGAACAGAGCCTTAGACCTCTATTTTATTCTTCTTTTTATTCTTTTTTTTTTTGACAAATCTGTTTTGTTCACCTTGTATTGCTAAATTGAAATTATTATTTAATCGCTCAACCTATGTTATTTTTACATAACTAAATTGAAATATGCTAATCTATATAGGTGAAGACATGAGCCTGCCACGGGTTATCATGACTAGGAAGATGATATGGTGCCTTGTCATTCCTTGAATAATTCTTATAATACCAATTTAAGAGGATGTTTAAGGTGATTAATCACCACCATTATTCTCTTGATAAATAACTCTCATAACCCCCCATTTAAGAGGACGTTTAAGGTGATAATTCACCTCCCTTGATGCTTGGGATTCTTTTTCCATGTTCTTTCATGTTTCTCTATAAATAGAAGAAGAGTTTTTTTTTTTTTTTTTTTTTTCCTCCTAATTTTTACACTTGAAAAATACATCAAGCATAATAGTCTAAGCACATTCTCTATTGGGCATAAGTTACTTGATAAATCTTCCACCCAAAAGTGTCTTTATGTGGAAGTGGTGTGTTTACCTTAGGGTTCGTGCCGACGAATACAATTGGTCACATTGGTTGCGCCGAAAATTTGTTTTCAAGTCAGTGATTTGCATCACGATGCACCGATATTATTTTATTGTTTGTGATATTATCTATTTTATCTTACTTAAATGTTTTTATACTGTTTGTACTAGATTACTCCTTTATTTACAACAAATGCAACTAATTTAATCTATATTTGTATTTTATCACAAATTTTTATTATAAAACCTCATTTATAATATGCATATAATGACCTGGGGTATTATTCGGGCCAAAGAGCCTGTTCTCATTGACTGAACTCAGCTGAACCGAACTGAACTGAACTAAAATGAATATTTTATAAGAGAAGGAAATTGGGAGCTGAACTGAACTGAACTAAGCTGAGCTAAACTGAACTGAATTTCAACACAAGAGAATAGACCCAAAAACTAGTTCAAAATCCTAAAAAAGGCCCTTGAACTGAATAGATCTAATATGGTTCGAATTAGCAAGACCCGACTCAAACACCCGATTTCACAGCCCTCGAGGCCTTTGACTAATAGACCCTAAAAGCTAGAAAGTCCAAACCCCGATACCCGTCAAACACAACTTGGCTAAAGTCTTCCTTTTGTTCATTTTTTCTGTTGTCTTTCATCGTCGGTCCTCTCTGTTCAGTGTTAACTCTGATTTCTGGCAAGGCAAATCACCAGGTACATAACAATTTCATTCATTTTTTTTTAATAATTTTTTTTAAAATTTTTTGAGTGTAATTTCCATTGTTTCTTCTTGGTCAATATGCTTAGCGCATATACTGTAGTTATATTTTCTCTTTATTGATTTTTCCGGTATAAAATTAAAATAAAAACTTTGGGAATAAATTGAAAAATCAGCTAATGTTACAAGTTAATTTGGATGTCAAATCTCCGGTAAGCCACCAATTTTAATTGGGTAAGTTTATTTTCAGTAAATAAATTAAATTTCCTTGAAATATTATAAAAAAGATGGCACTGTTAAGTGTTAACCTGATAAAATTTTCAGTATAAAGAAGTAAAAATTGAATGATTCAAGTGCTTCATGTTGCAAAGATATAATCTTTATATGAAAATGTAATAGGGGCCTCAACATTATATGGGTGTTAATTTATATGTCAAATCAAAGATATGATGAATGCTTGCTGTTAGATAATTTCCGCCTTTAGAATTGCAGCTTACACCATTTTTTTGTTGTTGTAATTGTTGGGAATGCATAGTATGCTGCTTGAAGAAGTATAAGAGTTTATTGGGAAAGAAGAGAAGTTCAATTAGGACAAATTAGTTGCAGAGTGAAAGAATGAGCCAAAAGAGACCACCCCCTGATCCAATTGCTGTGCTGAAAGGGCACCGTGCGTCGGTTATGGATGTTTGCTTCCATTGGAGTAAACCCTTGTTGTTTTCTGGGTATATAATTTACTCCTTCAGTTATACTCTATTGTGTTAGTCATTGGAACTTGAGATGTTATTTTACTTACAAAATGTTGTGGATGGTTAGCAGTTCTTCGGATGGTGAGTTAAGGATATGGGACACAGCGCAGCATCGGACATTAAACTCTTCGTGGTATTTGTTTCATCTTGGCAATTTTCTATTTACAAACGGTTGTATCTTATGTATGTTACAGTCAAGGCTATTTCTTTGCCCATGTGCTTGTACCTTGTGAACTCATGGGTCAAAAATGGCCTTGGTCTTTGTACAGTGAAGATCCTCTTTCATCATTCACAAGAATCATTCATGCGCCTTTGGTTTTGATTGATTTATCGAATTGTTTTTGTATGAATAAAATGTGAATTGTACTAGGTGATTTTTTGTTGTTGTAGGGTTCACAGTGCAGCTCATGGGATTATGTGTGTTGCTTCTGATCCTTCTATTGGAGTTGACAAAGTTCTTAGGTTATATTACTTCTCTTTAATTTCTGTGTAGAAATCGAATTGGTGCAATTTTGTGGTGACATTTTGGCTCCTTTTTCTCTCTTTGCTGATTGCTTGGGTTATTCTATGTAGTCAGGGCAGGGATGGAACAATAAAGTTGTGGGATTTTGAAAAAGGAGGACTTTCCAGGTATTTAGACCCTAATTTCCTTCTGCAAACATATTTTGTTGCCAACTTTGTGTGTGCCTTGCTATTTAATGTTGTTCATGTTTGTTTAAGTGGGCTTTTAAGCTTCTGATGTTAGATTCTTTTTGGTAGGACACCCTCGGTCACTATCAGCACAAATTCTTACCATTTTTGCAAGCTATCATTGGTGAAAAGGCCCGCTGTGAAGTTGAAGCCTACTGAACCTTCCATTAAGGAGCAGGACGTGGATTGTAGTGGGGATATGTATGCAAACTTACTGTGTGATTCTACTAAGAAGACAGTAGAAAATCAACCAGAACATTCAGGTGAGCTTAGCAGTCTTCCGTTTTATCATTTGAAAGCACAAATTTTCCCCTTTCCCCAGCAACATAATTGTAATCTTTTCTATCCGCGCTGCAGATGCGGATCATAGGATTTTGTCTTTAAATCTTACTTTTCTTATTTCATATTGTATTAGATGCTGGTTTTGTCATTGGTTGACGAAACGTTGCTTCTTTTCGAAGCATTTGTGCCTTTAAGATTTACTGTATGATGTAACGTAATGAATATTAGAATAAATTGTTTTATGTTCGTATTAGGAAGCCAATGAATGAGGCATTTTATATGGTTCAATCCAGCTAGGAATTAGTTTTTATAATCGTTTCCCTTTCTCTAACGGCGATATGTTGATGCCCTCAGGCTATAAGTAGTAACAGGCTGGGATGTGGACCTTCTAAGTTTTTACCCTCATAAAGAAAAAAGTGGAATGAAAAAATGATCATCGTCTTTGCCTTTTGTGACATCTTTATTTTAACTTTGGCTAAAGCATTCCATCTTAACGAAGAATCTGTAGCTAATTTACCTTGAAAGGAATAATGCCAGTTAGTTTACCTATGAAAGACCAGTGCCATTGTCGTATTAGCTTTGGTTCTAATCATTGTCACCCTAATTCCTAGCTTATTAGGTCTATCTAGGACTTAGCTTCTTGAATCATATTCAACAATTTGAAGGTTGAAAGTATGACTGCTGAATCTTTCTCACTTTTTTTCATTGAACTACTTACAAATTAATGCTTCCTCTTTAGTAACTTGTAGGTTAGGATCATATTGCCTCTTTTACCAGTACCATATGTGAAACTTATTTCTATACCATCTTTAGTATCGATCTACTATCGACAATGTCATATTGCTGTGTTCATTTACTTTTCTGCGCCATTTTTGACATCTGCTCTCATGATTAAGCTCATCAACAACAGATGCGCTTATGAGCTGTATGTATTTAAGCTTGTCATTCATTGTCTTGCGGCATATCCATATTATATATGTCTGATAACTCATATTTTAGGGGTTTTGGATTACCGGAAGAACCCTAGATGTAGTGGGCTTTCATTGACTTGGGGAAACCTTCCATTCGATGTAGGTTACAAATATGCTGTTGTGCCATGCTTTGTTTATATTCTTCAAGATATCTCTAAATTAAATAATGTAGTGATTCTTGTAAACTTTTGAAATATCCGGTTCTAAAGCCTTTTCTAGTTTACTCAAAGGCAAATTAGGCTTGCATTTCATGTATCATGCAACACCATGAACTCTTCTTTACTTACTGCTTCAGGAGGGGTACAGATTCTGGAATTTGCAACTGACCGATCTTGCATTTGGTTTGGTAACTGTTGCCCTGTTGGTATATTACAAATTTATAACAGTTTATCAAGTTTCAGTGTCAACTCCTTAGTGAGTATAGGACAATCTTTTTTCGCTACGGTAAAAGTTAATCTTGGCGAGTATTATTACCTTGCTCAATTATATGTAAAAGCCACCACTAAGTGAGAAGAAGAAAGGGAGGAGGGGAGAGTGGGAGACCCATTCTTTAGTCTTTTTGACCTTTAATTATAATTTATGTACTGGTTTATTAGCGTGTGGTTCGATGCACAAGTATGGAGCCCACAACAAAATAATCGATCACCACTCTCACGTGCTCTGTACCACTATGTCAAGGCCATGCACCCCCACAACCACAAATGTCCCTCCCCTCCCCCCATATTTCCTAAAATACCTATATTTTGCTAAACAAGGTTAGCGATGCATCTTAGGTGGTAAAAATGCTAAGTATGGGATTGGCCATGGTACAACGCCTAATTTTTGGGGCGTTGGATGGTGCATCCTAGCTAAGGCACGACCATGTTGTAGGTGTGTAGCATGTGCACAGTGCACAAGGACAAGCCATTAAAACACCGCATCCTTACAAAATCATCTATTTTTGGCGATTGTAGTTAGTGTGTCTTAGGGCTAAAGCATATGCAAGGACAAGTCAAGGCAATGCAAGGCTAAGACGAGGGAATCTTAAGACTTCATGATTAAGGGTGTACCAAGGCATGAAAGAGTTGGTTTCGGACACCAAATAGGTATCCCAAGCTCTCTTAGGAAGCACCTCGATGCATAATCTTGTTAGGCTCAAAAGTGTTCCATGGAAACCAAATCTGATGGCTATAAGACACTATATCGGACCAATTTAAGAGGTTCAATATTCGGTGCCGAAAACTCACGAAATCATAGGGGATGCATCTTGAGGTCATATTATGTCATTTTGAACCATATATGACCATTGGTCGGTTACATAGAAGCCCGTGGTGGCCTATAGCCAATAGAAGGAAGTGTATACAAAAGCAACTATATTGACTCTTTAAAGGCAAAGTGGACAACGCCAACCACTCTAATGGCCTCCTGGAGTGTCGTGGGGTCCATGGGAAAAACCCAGCCAAATTTCTTTCCGGGTGTGGAAAAGTCTAAATATTGTTCAAAATTGAAGGCTATTATCCACGCTTTTGGATTAATTTTGGGGGTTTTGAGACTTGGTGCCGAAAATTTTCGAGATTGTAGGGAATGCATCCTATGGTCATATAATGTTGTGTGGAACCATATATGACCACTAGTCGATCATATAAAGGCTTGCGGTGACCTTAAGTCAATTAAGGGAGGTATGTACGAAAATGGCTAAAATTACTAATTAAAGGCAAAGTGGATGGTTGGAACCATCCAATTTACCTCTTGGGGTTTCGTGGGATCTATGGGAAGAACTCCTACTAATTTTGTAATCAAGTCCAAAAGTGAAGGCTATGATCCACACTTTTGGACTGATTTTAGAGGTTTTGGGACCCGGTATCGCTAAATCTCGGGAATGTAAGGGATGCATATCAGGGTCTCTATAATATGTTTAGAACCATACATGACCGCTAGTTGGTCATATAAAATCCCACTCAGTAATCTGTCGTTTGAACTTATTGAAAACTGTAGGCCAGATTCGACTTTTATCATTGTCGATTCTGTTAATTATTTTCCACCAATCAAGCACTAAATTGCAGTGTTTTAAAATGGAGGTAGTTGTGTATTTTTCTTCTGCCAACTACTCCATATGTTTTATAGGTCCCCCTCCCTTCAATGAGACATGGCTATGAATGGATATGTTGTAATTTGTGTTCAAATTGTTTCTTAAATTGCAGTTACTTATTCTAAGTTTTCTGCTGGATATATGTGTGAGGCAAGATTAATCGTTTGTTTTCTATCTCTAGATGATATACAGATTGAAGGACCAAAATATGTTGCAGTTGCAGGAGAACAACCCTCTCAGGTTGATGAGTGTTTTGCTTTAGTAATCTATTTCTTCTTGTATTCTAAGTTATTTACGACATCGATGCCGTTAATATGAAAAAGGTTGAGATTTGGGATCTCAATACTGCAGAAAGGTGTACGATACTTCCTCAAAGTTTTTCAAATGGAGTTGGGAGTGAATCCGAAAAAATGAGAGGTATGTTATATCAGCATTTTACTCAATATTATCTCTTGGTTCAGAGTTTTCCATAGTCAGTTATGTAGCAAACAGGACCTGGGCATAATAGAAAACTGAGAATAAAAAAGGAATGGTTGATGCTAAAGATATTGTGATTTTCTTCAGTAAGAGCTTCCATAAGGAGTTAGTAAAAAGTGATCTTAAGCTGCTGAACCTGAAACCTTCTTTTCCTGCAGAGCTATATTTTTCACCATTTTTGTTTGTTTCTTGCCTTTGTTT
The DNA here is from genome assembly GCF_948465745.1 of Chenopodium album. Lineage (NCBI taxonomy): Eukaryota > Viridiplantae > Streptophyta > Magnoliopsida > Caryophyllales > Amaranthaceae > Chenopodium > Chenopodium album. The sequence continues at coordinate 7,750,043 of NC_137858.1, forward strand.
TCTTCTTTAATACTTTTATAGGATCACAGCAGAATCTGTTTAATTTAATGTTATAGTGACTGAAGTTTGTGCACGCAAGCCCTTCTCCTGTACTTGGAATCCCATCTTATGTCCCAACACACAGGGGTTACACTTAAGCATAAGATGAGGCATTCAAGAGTTTCTTCAATTCTCTGTTATAGCCTCAGCAGCAATCATTCTGAGTATACATACTTTTGGTCTTGTTTGGGGATTAACTTGTGTTTTCCAGATTAACTTTGTAATGCATCTGTATATTTCTGCAGGAATGTGCATGGCTGTTCAAGCGTTTATACCATCTAAATGCCAAGGGTCCTTACATATCTTGGCAGGGTATGCTTTTCAAAAGTTTTTATTACTGCTGTCTTTCAATTTATTATAGGTTCTGATAAATGGAAACCCTGCCATGATATTCTTGTCGTTTCTTCCACATCATTTTCTCCCCTTTGTACTAGTAATCTTTTCAAGGCATATTACATTCTTCTTAATAGGGATTTTTTTTTCTTTTAACTATGGGTTTCCCTTCCAAAGAGGTTTCAGCTTCTTACGTTCCTTTCTCTCTGGGGTATCTGGAATTATTATAAAAGACTTTGGAGTGTTTTCAACGTAGAATCTGGGTAAAAGCATTAATATGACCAAATATAACAAAACAAGGGCACTTATTCCCCATCTTTTACTTAAATTCTGGGTATACTTATTTTTAAAGTGCTGGATGAGCTTGTTTTGACGACTTCAGAGTAGCTGGGAGATTGGCATCAATGGAGTTCTGTTAAGGATTTAAGCTAATGAAGTTACTGATTGATGGAGTTTTTTTTTCTTTTTCTTGCAATTCAACCTTTTATTGTACTTATACTAATATCGTATAACTTGCATACAACAGCTATGAGGACGGGACTATGGCATGGTGGGATATTAGGAACACCGCAAAACCCTTGACTTCTGTAAAGTACTATTCAGAACCAGGTTTTGCTGCCCTCTTCCTGACATGGAGATTTTGTAATTTTCCATGAATAGGTGTGATATGTGTCAATTCTTGCATGCAGTTATTAGCTTGGCAGTTGATCAATCATGCCAAGGAGGTGTTGCTGGCGCTGCAGATGACAAGATCCTTCTATTTAGTTTAGATTACGATATGGTATTTTCCTTTATTCTGTGCACAGCTTATGTTCTATTGAAGGCTACTGTTATGTATAATTATCATGTGTCTCATATTTTGTAGAGCATATTGTCTTATTAGGCCTAGACATTAGGATGGAGTTTGATCAATATAATGGACAAGCTAACCCTGTTTTATAGATTGTTACACCATTATGATACGGGGCTGAATTTGATTAGATCCAGATGAAGATTACTAGTGCATACAGTAGAAAGGATGTTTTGCTCTAAGATCTCTAATGTTAATATTCCAATGTCATAAGTAGATTCTTGTTACAATTTGCTGCTTCTAGTTAATTGTATCTTTATTTTGTTTTATCAGTTTGGCAGCGTTCATTTCTTGATAGTTTCTACTACTACGTATTATTTACTTTTATGGGAAGATGGTATATCATATGGTTTATCAATTTTTGTTCTGTACTTAAAAGGAACTTAATATCCCTTGCTGCTGCTAATTTGTCTGACAATGTTTCTTCCAATAATTGCTGTCGAAGTCTTTGTTGTAATTGAGATTTAGATGATGTCGTTGTCTACTCTATCTAGGGAACTTGTGTGGTCAGGAAAGAAATTAGCTTGGAGCGACCTGGAATAGCAGGCACTTCAATTCGTCCAGATGGTAAAATTGCTGCTACTGCTGGATGGGACCACAGGTTGGTTGTTTTTCAATTTCTTTTTAATCTGCTTAAAACCTATGCGAGTGCTTTTCTAACTTCTATGTTAATGTTGTTGAATCTTGTCAGTGTCTTTCCCTGTTATTGGTTACGTTTGACAATCTAATCATTGCTTAAGTCATCTTGCTTCTGTTTTGGTGACAATTTGTTACCTACACCGATTGAGTTAATTCCTTCCTGTTTCGCCAATCTTCACTTTCTACTCTACACAGGCACACAGCTCACAACTGCATTGCATCTTATAAGCAGACAGACTTTTTAAATGACTAATTTTCATTCAATCCAAACCATTGAGTCAACTCTTAGATATGATCCATTGCCCTAGTTAGACAAGAGTAGAACAGAACTACCCAGATTTCATCTGTTTGTCACTGCCAAATCTAACCTGAATTTTGTCCTTCCCTAATCTGAATAGCACAAACATCAAGCATGGTCAAACAAAATTATATATATTATCTTATAATTTCCTGAATATGGATTTGGTTTTAGGTGGATTTTGGGTAAGCCAAGATGTGTGCTATTTTTTTCCCAAATCAAGTGGTGTGATTCTTCAGTATACCTGTATGTTATTCATTATTGAGATGAAGACCCTATATGGCACTGCCATCAGCTCTTTAATGATAAACCAGCAGCGTCAATGGTAAAGTCTATCAATGGGCTATATGTCTTACAATTTACTGCAAAGGGTGTTGGCTCCAATGCTGCCGTCTGATACTCTGAAGCATTTGGAGCAGAGGAGTTTGTTGCTTTAGAGTTACCAGATAAGAACTGTAGTGCAGGAGTCAAAATATTTAATATGGGAAGTTGACTTCCATTGAACCATAACATGCAAGAGGCGAGGCTTCAATGTTCAAGCATGTCTATTAGAGGCATTGGCTGTCCTTGTGAAGCAACAGTTATGAACGAGTTTGTAAAATAAACATTACGGTGAAGGTGATAGGCCACTAGACACATGGTCCATATAAAGCTCATTTGGGACATGGACCTTTTATTTGGAATTTGTGGCACTCATCCCAAGGAACGGACCATCTTCTAGCATTAAGCAAAAGCTGGTTTGGTGGCATGCACTCCTCCCTGCTCCCACTTATACCTTGTGCTACTGCTTGTAAATGCCTTGATTACTTCTACTGACTATACTATATTACTACCACCCCTTTTCATAATGCTTTACTATGAGTAAAGGTTATATCAATCCGAGTTGAGCTCAAGTGTATTGATCTTTGCCATTCCAGACTTGGTTCGTAACTCAGCTTGACCTTGAGTAACTCGAGCTTTCATTACAATCTCCAACTAAGAAGATACATTCCTAAAATAGTCCTATTTCCAAATTTTGCTGACCTTTGAGATCCTCACAAGTATTTGTTAAAATTTCTCTCTTAAAATATTCCTATATCTAGGATTTCGCTAACCATTTGAGATCCTCATAAGTATTTTTTTTAAATATACTACGTATTAAGCCTGCTTCTTCGACTCCAGCCTAGCTCTCTTTGGTCTCAGCCCCATCTTTATCAATGTCAGGTTCAACTAGCTTTGGAGTAGGTTAGACCGTTAAGCTGATTGTTAGTGTTTTAAAAACAATTTTCTACCAGTTTGTATATTTTAATCAATGGTTTCTTGCTTGGAATCAACATTTTGTGAAGTTACATCTTACATGTGTTCCTCTTTGTTTATTCACGATGTGACAGAGTCAGGATATACAACTATCGGAAAGGAAATGCTCTTGCTATACTCAAGTATCACAGTGCATTGGTATCTCTTTTGCTTGCTGTTACAAAATTGCTTGGATTGTTAAGTTTGCCACTGTTAGTTTGGTATATATGTCTTTGTTTATCCTAATACTTGCTCTTTGTCTTGTTGCAGTGCAATGCAGTGTCATTCTCTAGGGACTCTAAGCTGCTCGCTTCTTCATCAGAAGATACCACAGTTGCTCTATGGGAGCTTTATCCACCTCGAAACACTGACTGAATCAAAGTGGTGCAATTAATGATTCAAGTAATCTTCTAATCAAGTCCGAGTTCTCAGCTGTTCTCATTGTTATAACGAATGTCTTACAATAGGTGATTTAAGTACTACAGACTACAGAGTTTTTGCTCATGATAGTTGTTTTTGTTTATAAATTAGTTACCCTGCATTTTGAAATTATGTTTTTTTTCATGACAACTAATTTACTCTTATGTAAATTGAAAAGAGGGATAATTTAGAAGAAAATTACAAAATAATACTTTTCAAAATGCATAAAAGGAAAAAGAATCTCCTTTTTTTCAGTTATTCTATATCTTTTTACAAAAGGAATAAATTTGAAAAAAAAAAAAAAAAGAAGCCAAACAATGAAAGGTAAACAGATGATCATGTGCAATAAAAAAAATAAAAAAAAAAAAAAAAAACCTCAGACTCAGATGATATACACTACTTATTGCAGCTGAAAAGATGTTAGCATCTTTTCGATTTAAAGTTCAGATTTCTCACTGAACATTAATCATGGACATATTCTTCAGATCGCGTTCTAATCTGGCAAATCTTTCCTTAGCTGCTTCACCATTGCTTTGCCAGACATCACCACATTCACCTGCGCATGGCTGGTAACTTCTTTGGCACATCTCACGATTACAAGGGGTGTTTCTAGATTGTTATCGATGACACTAAGCTATGGTACGTACAAGCATACAATAGCTTGCTTGCATATTTTCCCAAAGTTCTGCAGTATACGCATTACTTAGAGTTCTTGATATAGTATTGCTTTGCTACCATTTGAGAGTTCAATCTAGTTTTAACATACAGAAACAATTACTTCGGTATTTTCCTTGAGCTGATCATTGTTACAACACTCCGGTTGGGTTCACAAAGTTCGATCTAAACAAATTCAGATTCATTTTACATTCTTGATAATCACTCACTCGAATACATAGCATGAAATCAGATCAAGATGACTCATACTTGATCTTAAAAAATAGCACACATCCATATGTAAAGATCATAAAGGGTGAATTTTTTTTAATTCCATAATAATATTCAACTAATTAAGCACAACTCACATTAAAAAATCGAAAATCTTTTATAAAGATCTGCATGGCATATTAGCATGAGCGTTGGAATTTTTGCATGGCATGACAGTTGGACATAACTGAATTATTGATATGTTGTAGATAAAATTATGCTACTTAATAGTTAATACTACATAGTATTAGTAACAACTTTAACATTATTACATGTACATTTAATCTGTATATGAGGTGTTTATTAGCAATTGGAATGTCAAACATTGACTCAATATTTGAATAATGTCAGTAAGCCGTAAACATAGGAATGCAAATTATTGTTACTGATGAATTGATGATTGAATTGTCAAACCAAATAAAATTAAAAAAAAAAAAACCATGTATGTGCATAATATTATTCTTTGCATTTTTAGACTTTCGTATATATTATAAATAAGAGTAATGAGACCTTGAGATAACATATAATGATTGATTGATATAATTTCATAAAACATTACATATTCTAATCTAATTGAGTATAATTATGTATGAAAATTAGAGCCGGCAATTAATCATGTTACTCTTACTCATGTTTGATTGAATTGGTTTTTGTGTTGGTGTCGACTATACACGAGTAAGTTAAATCATACGTAGTACGTAACTTCATAACTCATAGCCTAATAACCTTTTTTAATTTCAAAAAGGAAAGGGTCATGACGATGACTCACCAATATCTTCTTCCTCGAACTCGAGCTAGTCACTATCCTGATCAATATAATGCCTATTCGTAAACCTATTTAATATCATGTTTGCATGATTACAGTTATTATGATATAAACATTCAACATCCAAAAGTTATAGAATAAATTAATAAAATCATAGCAAAATGAACTGTAATAATCAAAACGTTGATGCTCCTTAGAAAATCCCATAATTATAGGGACTCAGATTCTATGTATGGGCTACTACTCGCAACTAAACTATTTATTCATATAGTATTATATGAGGAACATGGCTTAATGAATAAAAAAATAATATGGTTTATTCTCTCACTAACTACTAACATTCCTCCCAAACATAGGCTTGTTTTCTTACATGCATGTGTGTGTATATATATATCCTACATATCATCTTTCATATTTCACCATCAACAACCTCAAAAACCACGTCTTACATTTATTTTCTAACTCGATTTGTATTATATACTTATCTTAGCTTATCTCATGTCACATATGTTCTTTTTATTTTCTCTCTTTATTCTTCTTCCCCGCAGTATAATTGCTGCAGGGGGAAGCCGATGGCATCTCTTACAAAAAAGCATTGGCATTTCCGCGATGCATATGCAACTCCTAAATGATGACCGTGTCATTATATATGATAGAACTGACTTCGGCCCTTCAAACCTCACCCTTGCCAACGGCAAATGCTTCAAAAAAGATTGCACAGCCCACTCCGCAATATACAACTCTATATCCAACACGTTTCGGCCCCTCACGGTGTTAACCAACAATTGGTGCTCCTCCGGTGCCACCCTCCCCAACGGCACCCTCGTACAGAGTGGCGGGTACAAAGATGGGGAACGCGTGGTTAGAACATTCCAACCGTCTTGCAAAACATGTGATTGGGTTGAAATCCCTAAACAATTGTTGCAAAGTCGATGGTATGCTACTAACCACGCATTGCCTGACGGAAGAATGATAATTATAGGTGGTACAAAAGCCTTTAACTACGAATTCTACCCTAAAACACCATCCTCTAAACTCTTTACAATGCCCTTTTTAAAGGACACAACTGATCCTAAAGCCGAAAACAATTTGTACCCTTTCGTGTTCCTTCATGTAGACGGGAACTTGTTCATCTTTGCTAATAATCGAGCCATTCTATTCGATTATACTAAAAACGAAGTTGTACGAACTTACCCTACTATCCCGGGGGGTGACCCTCGGAGCTACCCTAGCACGGGCTCAGCAGTTCTCTTGCCTTTAAAGAATTTAGAAATGGGTTCGGATCAAATCGAAGCGGAGGTGTTGATATGTGGTGGTGCACCCGCGGGCTCTTACTTAAAAGCATTAAACTCGCACAAGTTTTTGCCAGCTCTAAACACGTGTGCACGTATGAGGTATACTGATCCTACCCCTACTTGGACCATCGAGACTATGCCAATGGCTCGAGTCATGAGTGACATGGTGGTCCTTCCTAACGGAGATGTTTTAATAATTAACGGTGCAGGGAAAGGTACTGCAGGGTGGGAGTTAGGACGCGAGCCAGTCCTAACTCCCATGATCTACCACCCAAATGAAGCTCCCAGATCAAGGTTCGAGTTACAAAATCCCGCTACAATCCCTAGGATGTATCATTCATGTGCAATTTTGTTACGAGATGGTCGTGTTTTAGTAGGGGGAAGTAACCCTCATGCTTTCTACAACTTCACAAATGTGCTCTTCCCTACCGAACTTAGCCTAGAGACATTTTCTCCACCATACTTGGATTCGTCGAAAACACGGCTTAGACCCGTTATAACCACAAAGAACTTAGGTGGTAAGATCAAATACAGGAAAAATTTTACAATCAAATTTTCAGTTAAAGGGTTGACTAAGCCGGATTCAATTAAGGTTACCATGCTTAGACCACCCTTTAACACACATTCATTTTCTATGAGTCAAAGAATGTTAGTTTTGACCAAAAAAGGGCCAATTATGCCTATTGGTTTGGGCCAGTATAAGGTCAAGATTGTCACACCTAGGTCCACTAACATAGCTCCCCCTGGTTTTTACATGATATTTGTGGTGCACCAAAATATTCCTAGTAAAGGAATTTGGGTTCAACTTGAATGATTTTTTTTAATTTTTTTTATTAAAATAGGAAAAATTGTCAATTAATTTTATTTTGTACCCAAGCCAATCTTGGTTAATATTTTAGATTAATCACATGTACTTTCTTTGATTCAAATTAAATAACACATTATCTTTTTTCTATTTCTACACATGTTGTCTGTCCTAAATTTTCAACACGCACTTTGATTACTGTTATTCCTGGCTTGTAAATGTATATTATTCTATTTATAACACCAAAGCGAGTAATTTTAAACACCAGCTTGTATACGAAATTGAACATATGAAGAAAAATATCTTGTGGAAAAAAAAAAAATTCTATCATGAGATAGGAAGCCTTTTAGATTCTATTGGTTTATTTCTGAGAAATGGGGATTTTTTATATTTTATTTTATTACTTTTACCATATGTCCTTATAGTAGTATAGATGGAGAAAGTGAGAATAAAGCAGTCATTGATTGGGCCTCTGTGTAAGAGGTTGCATGGCCTTTCTGATTAAATAGTGCACCTGATACAGTACAACTTGCTATATTGTAAACTGTAAAGTTGAACACCAAATATAAATTTTATGTAACAACTCACAAGTGTTTTGTACCAAATTGATTAGAACAAATTTGTTAGAGATATGAAATATCGGAAAATATATTTGTAATAATAAAGCAATACAAGTCATTCTACTCTATCTATTTCTTCTCTAATTCCTCAAAATTCGAGCCAAAAATGTTTTTCATGTCATATAACTACATATTGCCATATCGTATAGCATAATGTAATTAATAGGACTATGCTATACATAAATATCAAATATGTACTGTAATTGATATCTTCTTTTTGTTCCTTTAGTCCATACAATGTTTACCACTTTTTGAGTCAAAAAGTGAAAGTAGTAACTTTATTTATTAGTGGTCAATATATATAGAGGCTTAAATAGAGCAATCCACCACTATTTATGCACTTGTGGATCAAATTATATTAGCGAAAGCATTTTCTAGTCGGTGACCCCAGAATATACAAGTTTTTTAGCTGGAAAAATAAAGGCTCTGGGATCTTGTTGAGTTGTTGTACTAATTCTACACATGTATTAGATATAATACGGTTGCAAAATAGAGTATGATAGAATAAAAGGCACAAATTAGGACATAGCTACATACAAAGTAGTTTTACAAGTTGAACTTCTTTAGATAGATCGATATAAAACTTTAGTTATAATTTCAAGATCAAACTCATACTAAATTGAAATAAATTTTAAGCATGCTATGTATTGATTTAATTTGCTTCCATTCATTTAAACCGCTAGCAATGAACAACATCTAATATGACATTTCTTCCTCAAATAACGGAGATAGTATAAAACAGTTTCTTCAAAAAATCAGTAGAAGAAAGAGGACCCTCACTTTGCATGATGCAAATTGTAAGGGGCAAGGCTCAATGATGAGCTAATAATATGTGCTCTCACTCCCTACCAATAAGGCTACAATAATTCCCACTAAAATCACTGTCTTTTTTTTTTGCCTTCCAACATGTATTTCGCATAAATCTCCCAATTCAATACAACCAACTAAATATAAAAAACATATATAAACAACACTACCATAGTTATGTACACATTTATTTCTCCTATATAAATTCTTCCTTTAACCAAACACCAACCAAAACCACCAAAAAAGACTCAATTACTTTGATACTCAATTTTTGATATCTCATTTCATGTTACATACTCTTCTCCTCTTATTTACCATCCTCGTCCTATCCCCCCGTAGTACATTTGCTAAGGGGGGTGGTCGATGGGAGCTCCTACAAAAAAGTATCGGCATTTCTGCCATGCACATGCAACTTTTAAATGATGATCGTGTTATCATCTTTGATAGGACCGACTTTGGTGAGTCAAGACTCCCCCTACCCAAAGGCCATTGTCGTAGGGACTCCAACGACGAGGCCTTGCAAGTTGATTGTACGGCTCACTCCGTAGAGTACGACTCTCTTTCCAACACCTTCCGTCCCCTCACCGTGTTAACTGACACGTGGTGTTCCTCCGGTGTCACCCTACCCAACGGTACCCTAGTCCAAACCGGTGGTTTCAATGATGGAGTTCGCGTGGTTAGAACTTTCCAACCGTCTTGTAGTGGTTGCGATTGGGTGGAGCACCCGAACGAGTTGTTGGAACGTCGGTGGTACGCCACGAACCACGTCTTGCCTGATGGTCGGTCCATTATTATAGGTGGTCGTAGGGCTTTTAACTATGAATTTTATCCAAAAACAAAGCTTTATAATTTGCCATTTTTGTCACAAACTCATGATAATCAAGTTGAGAACAATTTGTACCCTTTTGTGTTTCTTCACGTGGATGGAAATTTGTTCATTTTTGCTAATAATAAGGCCATTTTGTTGGACTATACTAGAAATGTGGTTGTACGGACGTATCCTACTATTCCGGGTGGCGAACCACGGAGCTATCCGAGCACCGGATCCGCAGTCCTTTTACCAATGAAGAATTTGGAGCTTGGATCGAATGTTGAAATGGAGGTTTTAATATGTGGAGGAGCTCCGCCCGGGTCATACTTGAAGGCACTTAATATGGGTCAGTTTTTGCCAGCTCTAGATACGTGTGCGAGAATGAAAATTACTGATCAAAAACCCACATGGGCCATCGAGACTATGCCAATGCCTCGATGTATGGGTGATATGTTGATTCTGCCCCATGGGGAAGTCCTATTAATTAACGGGGTAGGGTCAGGTACTGCAGGCTGGGAACTGGGTCGGGACCCAGTTCTCAGCCCGGTGCTCTACCACCCGAATAATGCCCAAGGGTCTAGGTTCAAAGTCCAAAAATCGACTCAAACCCCAAGGATGTACCACTCGAGCGCGATTTTACTACGAGACGGACGGGTTATAGTAGGTGGGAGTAACCCTCATAGATACTACAACTTCACAAATGTGCTATACCCTACCGAACTTAGCTTACAAGCATTTTATCCTTCATACTTGCATCCGAGCAACGCCGAGCGTCGCCCGAATATCACCTTCCCACTTTCGGGCTATAAGATCCATTACGGAAAAAATCTCAAGGTCAACTTCATGGTTAAGGGGTTGGTTGACCTAGATTCAATTAAAATCACCATGCTAAGACCACCCTTTAACACACATTCTTTCTCAATGAGCCAAAGATTGTTGGTTCTAACCAATGTAAACCTTGTAAAGCACACGGGTCCGGGTCAATTTAAAGTCGAGGTAAAAACACCCGGATCCGTTAATGTTGCCCCACCCGGTTATTATTTGTTGTTTGTAGTACACCAAAATGTTCCTAGTATAGGGATTTGGCTTCAAATTGCGTGATTTTGACTTGTACGTACTAAAGTTTATGTACTAGTTTATACAACTCAATTGATGAATAATTCTTTTTTTTCAAATACAAACTAAAAACCAAGAAAGAAGATGTCAAATTGTCAAATGTACAAATTTTGATCTCTTTAAGAAACGTTGGTATAGAATTTAATTTATAGGGAAGGTGTTGTACATATTAAATATGTGGTCCAACCTATAACAAACTTTTAGCTATGTAAATAATTTCGAAGTAATTTTATTTTGTTTTGAGAAAAAAAAAAGTTGAACTATAGGAAAATTATACAGTGTAGCAGCCATGAATGGAGTGGACGGTGCAGTGGACCTCCATAGCTTTCTAACGAATTCAATGTTATGTACTCGATCCGTAGTTATTTATCATGAAGATTTTTTTGCGCTGAATTTTATGTCTCCGCCACATTTACTTTAATTTAATTGTTATAGTAGGTGCAAGAGAGATCAATGAACAACACATAAAGATACATACATAGACTTATGTGGTTCACTATTGATGTACACATATGCACTAAAATCGCTATACGGACAGGAATAGGTCGTATAAATAATTTAGTGCATGTGTGTAAAACGATTTTAGTGCATGTGTGTATGTACAAAGTAGTCCAGTTGACACTATCACTTTGATTTTGTCCAAGTTAATTTGATTATCCAAAGCAATACACATTATTACTGCATATATTAGAATTAATTGTCATAATTAAAAACGTCTTTCTTTGTGATCTACTAATAGCTAGAAGATTAATGCATAATTGCAACTTTTATATAGAATTTAGCAAAATTAAAGGCGACTACAAGTTAATTATCGTGACAACTCATAAAAGATTATAATCAGCCTAAAATGCAAGCAAGCTAAGCATTATACGGATATTATTATGCTGCATGTATCAATAAACGCAAAGTATATATGTGAAAGACAATGAGTCAATGACACAATAAGATTATTATCAAACATGAAGAAACTTTAAATACGATTTTAGTTAATAAAATCGTATTAACTATCTTTTTTGTAGTGTTAAACCAAATGACCTTTATATTTTATAAAGTAAAGTCGTTGGCAATACGCATCCCAAGTTTGATAACAACATACATTCCTAGATTAGGTTAATTAGTAAATATTCATCCTTTGTAACGCATTGTCTTATTTGGTTTATTTACATATCCCTCTTAATTCTGTACACAATCTATAAAAGCCTAAAAGGTAAAGATCTGACCTATAGAATTACCATATGTATATATTAATCAAAGCGTTTACCTCCTTCTAAAGTTCTAAATCAATTAATTTCGTTAATTCTTTTTCTTTGTCTTTTTTTTTTTTTTTTTTTTTTTTTTTTTTTTTGAAGTAAGTTAATTCTTTGTCCTTTCTAGTTCGTTCTGATCCTACTATTATATCTTTTCTCTTTCCATGGTCAAATTGACGATGTGTAATAATGTCACGTTAGTATAAAACAATATCATTTGTGTAATGTTTAAGACGTTTAGCATTGTCCAACTTACACAACAAATCCTACATTAGCTTATATTTATTCTCTTTTCTTCTTTCTTTAAGGGAATTAAACCCTCACTTAGCTTGAACTTAATTACGTTGATTGTAAAATGCTTATGGCCCAAAGCTTATACAGTAATAAACACTAAACAATGTCCAATTTAATAAAGCTATCGATTATGGAAATTGAATCGATTGTAAAATAATAAATAAATAAATAAATATTTTTTGGGCAACTTTTTCAATAAGATTAACGTATCTGTCCTTATTTGCATTACGTCCTATTTACAGAATACGGTGCAAAAGTTGAAAAAAAAATTAAAAGTAAACAAGTTTACTTAGCATTCCATTAGTTCCGCGGTCATAATCGAAAGATACGTCTTTAACGTGTTACGTATATGTAATAGACTTTTATTTACATTGCCAATTACAGGCCTTGGTAGTTGACTAGTTATGCCGCTTACTTGTGCAAGAAACAGTCATAATTGCAATTCCTTAATTAAAGACAAAGCCCACAATTTGTCTCAATCTACTCATCACATCAACTTCACAACATGTCTATATAATCCAACTTAGTGTCCCCTCTCAATTTCTTTACAAAAATACAAAGATATCAACCATAAACTTTGCTCAAAGTTAGTCATAGATACTTCCTACAATCAAAACCCCCCCAAAAAAAAAATAATAATAATAATAAATCAAGTATCATTCACACAATTATATTATCCCGTTTCATGTCAATAATCCCCGTCTTCTTCTTCTTTCTCTTTATCCTTATTCTCATCCCCCGCAGTATATATGCTGCGGGGGGTGGCCAATGGCAGCTCCTACAAAAAAGTATCGGCATTTCTGCCATGCACATGCAACTATTAAATGATGACCGTGTTTTAATATTCGATAGGACCGACTTTGGCCCTTCGAATGTCTCGCTTCCTAACGGTCTATGTCGTAAAAACCCTCATGACTTGGCCTTGAAGACCGATTGCACGGCTCATTCCGTGGAGTATGACTCTATTTCAAACACCTTTCGTCCTCTCAATGTGTTAACCGACACGTGGTGCTCCTCCGGAGCCACTCTCCCCAACGGCACACTTGTTCAAACCGGTGGTTACAACGATGGAGAGCGCGTTGTTAGAACTTTTCAACCATCTTGTGATGTATGCGACTGGGTAGAACTTCCCAACAAGTTATTAATCCGAAGATGGTACGCTACCAACCATATTTTGCCTGATGGTCGTATAATTGTCATTGGAGGTAGAAGAGCCTTCAATTATGAGTTTTATCCAAAAACAACACGTACTTCTTCTCAACTTTATAAGTTACCCTTTTTAGTACAAACTAATGTTCGTAACGTTGAGAATAACTTGTACCCTTTTGTATTTCTTCATGTAGATGGGAACTTGTTTATTTTTGCCAACAATCGAGCTATTTTGCTTAATTATGTAAAAAATGTTGTTGTTCGGACCTATCCAACTATCCCGGGTGGCGACCCGCGTAGCTACCCTAGCTCGGGGTCCGCGGTTCTTTTACCATTGAAAGATTTGGAGTTGGGGTTGAATTTGGAAGCGGAGGTGCTAATATGTGGGGGTGCACCACTAGGTTCATACTTGAAGGCACGTTCGCGTCAGTTTTTGCCAGCTCTAAACACGTGTGCCAGAATTAAGATTAATGATCCTAATCCTACTTGGGCCATCGAGACTATGCCAATGGCTCGTGTCATGAGTGACATGGTGATCCTTCCCAACGAGGATATCTTATTAATAAACGGGGCAGGTTCAGGTAGTGCTGGGTGGGAGCTGGGTCGAGACCCAGTACTTAGCCCAGTAATCTACCACCCAAGCAACGTTTTGGGATCTAGATTCGAACTCCATAACCCTACTCAAGTCCCAAGGATGTACCATTCAAGTGCAATTTTGTTACGCGATGGGAGAATTTTAGTGGGAGGGAGTAACCCACATAAGTTGAACAACTTCACCAATGTGCTATATCCTACCGAACTTAGCTTGGAGGCATTTTCACCCCCATATTTAGATCCCTCCAAAATAAAGTTACGACCCGTTATTGTCACCCCGGCTTCTAGCTCTAAGATTCAATATGGAAAGCTATTAGAGATTAAGTTCACAATTACCGGGTTAATTGACCTAGATTCAATTAAGGTTACCATGATTAGTCCACCTTTTAACACACATTCCTTCTCAATGAGCCAAAGATTGTTGGTGCTAACCAATACAAAGCCTATGGCGGATTCGGGTCGATTTCAAGTCAATGTTAGGACACCTGGATCCATTAACATTGCTCCTCCGGGCTTTTATAGTTATTTGTGGTTCATCAAAGTGTTCCTAGTGTAGGCATTTGGGTTCAACTTATGTGATTAGTCTTAATTTTATTTAATTTTTGTTAACTTAATTGTTACATAGTAATTCCTCTTAATTTTGTAAAAAGCTACAAGAAGAGAAGTAAGATACAATGCCAAATTAACCTTTTTTTGTTAAAAGTTGTGAGATCGAATTTTCTCTATACATATATACTATAAGCTAGACGTATACGAAGTATTAATTAAGGTTAAATTATGAGGCGGATTACAAACCTAATACTTTGTAGATGTACCAAGCAAGGTTTCATCAAGTACTAAAGATGGAGTACATAAACAATTACTCCATAACATACAAGATGTGTCGATTTAATAGGGTATATATTCTTCCTTATCCACCTAAATAATACTTCGTAGTCGGTATATAACACAAAATTACGCATGTGAAGGCATATTTTGGGGTATACATGAACAAACAAGAAATTAGCAATCCCAAAATATGCTACTTGCAATATTCATAATGATACATGTGAAGCAGTGAAGGTTGACATTCATAAGCTCATACAAGGTCTTTGTCTCATGACATTATAACTTAAAGGAAATGAATTCTTTGAACATCTAGTACACACAAAATGAAATATATTCGATCTATGGATCACTGGATCAGGCGGTCCATATCATCATTGCATAATTTTGTGATGTAGCTAAGTGTGGTACATACAAATACAATATGATGATAGATATTAATTAGTGGAACAAAATTGGATATATGATGTAATAAAGTTTATTTAGATATGTTGGATGCATATATAGTTGTATTTAGATATATAATTATTGCATTTGATTTAAATTCCTTTACTACAATATAGACACATGGAAAGTACAATTTGTTTCTTGTTGCATACTTGCATCTCATGACTACTCAAGCAAATTAAGATAGATCCACACCAGCTTTGATGCAAGGCAAGTCATATTAATTACGATATATTCAATTGCATGTTCTTTACTTCTATAGATTACACGGGCAAGTCATACAAATTACGATATACTCAATTGTCATTTTACTTATTTAAATTACACTATTCACACGACTAAATACTTCTATTAGAGTGAGCATTTTGTTGAGTGTTAATCGACTAATAATTGACACAATTTTGCAATTTAGCCTCACTCTACATGGACTATTAGAATTAGACCTTGTCGATCAAACTAGAGCTGCCAGGACAGTCCGTGAATCATTAAGAAGCAAAAACAGAAAATTGGGTTGTATTACCCGTGAATCAATAACATACAAAATCCAACTTATAAATTTGTTTTTTTATTGAGGGGAACTACTTGCTTTTGTACATAAAAGTGTTTGACGTCTACGGTCTACTATATCGAGATATATATATATGGACATATCCTGTGTATGTCAAACCATGAAACAATGCAGAACTGTAGTATTATGAATTGACTAGAGTTACTAGACCCATCTAGAGGTTTTTTTAAAAAAAATAAAAAGGAAATTTTGACAATTACCGCCTTTTGTTATATCCATTTTAGCAATTATCACCTTCTATTTTTTTTTTTTTTTTTTTTTTTTTTTTGAAAATTACCACCTTCAATTTTCAAAAATATCAAAAGTTACCACCTTCTTGGCCCCCAACTACCACGTGACGTCATTTTGGGCTTATTCTTTCCCTTTCCACTCTATTTCCCTCACATTTCTCATTCCTCTTTGGATTCTCATCTCCCCTTTCACTTTTTTTCCCCCAAACCACCAATAATTGTTCGTCAATTTTGATTTGGAGGAGTGAATTGAAGTGTTTTTGATTGTTTGGGGGAAAAAGAAGTGAAAGGGGGATGAAAATCGAGTTAGGAATGAAAAATGTGAGGGAAATAGGGAGGAAAGGGAAAGAATGAGCCCAAAATGACGTCACGTGATAGTTGAGGGGCAAGAAGGTGGTAACTTTTGATGTTTTTTAAAATAGAAGGTGGTAATTGCTAAAATGGACATAACAGAAGGTGGTAATTGTCAAATTTTCCATATAAAAATAAACTAAACTAGACCCATCTAAAAGTGTTAAAAAATTATCCAACCCAATTGTTATATAGACCCAACCTGATTCAAAATTAGTTAACCGGATTTTAGAATAATTCTCACGGATACAATGATTTAGACAGATTTAATTCCAATTGATCCAATTCCCACCCGATGACCCAAATTAAAACATATAACCCTATGAGTCTATGATTCTATCTTAATTTTATAACTCCCCAAATAAAATAAAATAAAATAATAACAATAATAAAAAAAATCCCCATATTAACACCTAAGCCCTATCTTAATTTTATACCTCCCCAAAGTAACACCTTTAGTAAAATTATATTAATAAAAAATTCCAATGTAGTACCTCCCCAGTTTATAATTGTCTGGTGTAAATTTAAGTTGGCCACGCTTAACTTGTTAACGAAAAACCATTATACAGTGTAGACATATAGTGGTACACTAGTACGCGGTACACTTGTAAACCAATTTACATGTAAAACACCAAAGCAAATTTTGACTAAAAAAAATAATTTTACTTTTGAACTTTTGTGAGAGGATTTATTGGTGTGTAACAAGTTCACTTGCATGTTTGCGGGTAGAGATGATTTCAATAGAAAAGAAGCCAAGCAAGAGAAATTAATAACTTAAGTGTTCCCAAGTTTATCCTACTATACGCATGCTATGGTACTACTATCAGCCCATCAAGAAACAACTACCTTCACGGCTACACAAGCTCCATGGAGCAATAACAATAATCCGATTGAAGTAACACTACCCTATTCAAATAAGCTCATTAGCTCAGGAAAATGAGTTTAGTTTAACGTTCGTAAGGGCTAGCCAAGTTTACCAAGTTAAAATACTTTCAAATAAGTTCGGATGAATTTAAATTAGATTAGATAAGTGAAAATTAGACAAGTTGTATTGATGATCACGGCTATTCAAAATTTGTGGGTTTTAATGGAAGGAACAGATCAAAGTGATGGGAAAGTAACACTATGTTTATTTCCTCTTAAATTTGGAGGAATTTTGAAGAAAATAGATATTAAAGGCAACCAATCTTATTTTCTCTCGCTCTTCCTTTATCTCTTTGTTCAATAGGATATCTCGAGGGAGAAGACCCCTTTACACCCTCTACTAAAAATTTAAACTAAGAAACAAAGATTATGTCATAGATATCTTATTAACTTTTAAAATTGTTTGCCTGTTTATGTATGTGAGTTAGTGATGAGTATGTGTTTGTAAGTGTGTCATCCATCATACATCATAAAAAAATAATTTTTAAAAAATTTAAAAAAAATTAAAAAAAATTCTCATATCGTAATGCTTGTACTTGACATGACGCACATCATCCTAATGCGATAGGAAGAAGTTCAAGATTCAACCAAATAAACCAAAGTTGCAATGGCAATGATCTTAAGCTTTTAAAAGTAAATTGGAACGTAAACTATCTATTGATTCTTAACATAATTTCACACCATCAAAAAGTAAATATGAAACATAAACAAAAATTACCAAATCAACATGTACTATTAATTGAAACATTAGTAATTACTTCATTAAGTACTTAACACAACCTAAACCTTCGATGATTTATTTATTCTAGATTACCCTAATTAAAATCCTTCAAAAGATAACATCAAAATAAAAAGTACCTAAAGTACTACATATGCTAACACTTGATAATAGAGTTTAATACTATGCACACCACACCAACTAAAAACCTAACTTCATTGATTCCTTCATCTTCAATCTTCTTAGAAACGCTCGCCGCGAATACGACGAGCCAACTGAACATCCCTAGGCATAATGGTGACCCTCTTAGCATGAATGGCGCACAAGTTCACGTCCTCAAACAAGCCCACAAGATATGCCTCGGCCGCCTCCTGGATTGCCAACACTGCGTGGCTCTGGAACCTCAGTTCAACCTATTCATCCCAAGATAACAAACACATACAAAACCCTAATTAGTTTCACACAATATTTGTGCGATATTTAAATTCAAATTTTAATTTTTATAAAGTTGTTCATCATATTTTACCTTACTAGTTGTTGGCCCGCGCGCTACGCGCGCGGTCCCTCAACGGTGATCCTGCTTCTGTGATTAGTGTCTAATTACCTGTTGTGTATCCTTTAATGTAATTCGCCATATTTCGATTGTTTTGTTGCATGCTTTGATTGATTATGAGTTCTGTATAATTCGAAGGTGTAGTTTCCTAGACTATTTAACTTTGATGATCATGCTATAGATGGGGACTCTAATTGTTTGTATATCAATGTAAATTTCACAGTAATCAACAAAATATTGTGCTTCTATGAGCTTTAGATTCTGATGGGTCGGTGTAGCCTCAACAATTGGGCCTATCTGGATAAAGCCAAGGCTCTACTGGACTTGGTTTGAACCCTTGAGGAATTTGTCCCCATTTTGAGGATCTAGCCCAAAATGTTATGCTCTCCCCATTTTATGTTATTTTTTATTTATTTATTTTTATTTATTTTTTTTATTTTTTAATTTTTTTTTTGTAGACAAAATTGGTTAAAACAATAAGTATATGAACCGAAGAGAGTAGAAAAGTCTTCTTTCAGGTCTTACAAGGATATGAGTAGTAACAATTTTTTTTTACTGATGTTCTCTTTGATTATTACCTTACTATATAACAATTCCATGAGAAACCTTTTTACTCCAACTTTTTTTGCTTATTGGAATGAAACCATCCTAATAAATTAATCTATCTATAGCTAACTAAGATTAACGAGCAAATGAAACTATCTTGGAATTATTGAATATTATTGATAGGAAGAATATTTGTTTTTTTTTTTTTTTTGCAATGCGAAAATACATTAAGTACGACATACAAACTTATATTGATTGTACATTTGTTTTTCTAAAATTATTACATAAGAAATCTATTTCATTTTCGCCTAACATACAAATTTCCTTAAATTAAAGGATTTTATATGTAGACGTCGTTGTCCCAAGTTAGTTAGTAGGTGTTGGGTTTATCCGGTGAAAGATTTTTCCATTTCTTTCTTGTAAACACCAATACCATTTGCTTCAACGCATAACTTGGGCGTTATTAATAAACTTTAATACAAGTATGGTGCCGACGGTGTTGATTAAGCCGTTGGTGACATAATTGTATTAAAGAATATTTTAAGGGAATACGCTATCACAAGCTCTGGCGATAACTCCCTTTTTACTATCAACTTTGGGGTTGAGCATGTCTAACCTTTTGTGTGTAGAGGTATCCTTAGGAAAGCTATTAGTGATTTTAGATTGATGAGAGGAGGGAGGAATGTATTATTTTTTTGGGTTGTTTTTTGAGCCATTTTGTAGATGAGAGACGGTGAATGATATTGTTGTGTTATTGTTGTTGTAAATGAGAAGTTCAAGTGCTATATTTATAGCCAGATCAAGATAGAGAAAGAAATAAGAGAGGGCCCATTTTTAAGTATAGCATCTAAAATACCCCCATGAGTAGATTTAAGTGCCCCACTCAGACAACTATTATTTGTCGGATATACCCACGTGGCCCACACTTGGTTCCCATCAACTCAATCACAACCGTCCAAAAATTTACATGTGAAAATGTAGCTTTTTAATTTCTTAAAGGGCAAAAAAGGAAAGTAGGCAGAAAGAAATTAAGATATTAACGAAGAAAGAAAATCAATTAATTTAGTGTTTATATTTTAATTAGTAGTAGTGTAATAGATTAATTGGACCCAATTAAGCTAAGTCTTACTTCTACTTCCTAAACTCACTCTCATAATATATAGTCCTCATAGAACGCATTAGAACTGTTATTCAAGTAAGCGATGTACAAAGTTTATAAAATGGGTTAAAAAAAGCATTTTCTAAGCCCAATCATAAAAAGTGGTTATCGGGAACAACCGTTCTCTTTTCCCTTCCACAGAAGGAATATGCAATGTATATCCTACTTAATCGTTCTATTGATAAAGCAAAGAAACACTTTTTAAAGCCAACCGTTTGTTTTTTTTTTTTTTTTTTTTTTTTTTTTTTTTTTTTTGTATAAAATCATTAATTTGCTTAGAAACTTATTTATTTATACATTATTATGACTGAGTAGTTTTATAAAGATTTCTGCATTTCAATTACAAGAACTATTAATGATTCCAAAAAATTGAACATGGCTTGAGAACTACCGTGTATAGAAAAAATAAAAAAAAATCCATCAAATCACCCAACTAAAACAATAAACAACCACATAAAAACAGATTTGCAAAGTTAATAATAATTCTATTGCTTTATTGAAACAATATTTAAATTACATTAATCCTAGAATACATAGAAAGTAATGTCGGCTAATTTGTGAGAGCATCTAAAGTACTAATGCTTGAAATCGTAGAAATGTTTATTTTTTTTTTTTACCCCGGCATCCATAATCAGTCGCCTTTGTGAATCTTTCATATTGGCACACTTCTCTTAAGTTATTCGTAGGAAATTGTTGAACCGAACGGATTGCACGGTGTTTTTTTTTCGTTGTAAGACCCAAATCATTGGCTTCAACACGTAATTTGGGTGCTATTTAGGTATGTAATTGCCAATATTTACATAGGTTTTTCTATTGACAAATTACCTAAATAGCCGTTAATGAACTCTATTACAATTACGTAGCCTACGCAGTGAATTCAACTGAAAACAACGTAATTGCAGTAAAGTTTATTATTAGGGAATACATTACCATTAACTTTGGAGTTGATTCCCTTATTTACCATTAACTTTGGTGTTGATTTTTAGTAATTCGATATATAGAATGGTATTTTGAGGTAAGCCGGTATTTTTTTTTGGCTAATAAGAGGAAGGTGAAAGCTAGTGTGATCTTGCATTATTTTTTGAAGCATTTTGTGAGATGGGTGTATTATACTTGGTAGAGGATTGTTTCTGTTTTTTTTTGTTTTTGTTATGTGAATTGCAAAGCAATAGCTCTATATTTATACACACAATCTTTTTTGTTTTTTTTTTTTTTCTTTTTGTTAAAAAAAAATAATGTGAATTGCAATTGCATGCATTGCACGTAGGTAGTTCTATGAAATATTTAGGAAGTTTATATCCATAAAAAAGGTGTATATATGTTTGTAGTGTTATAATATATCTCTATGCTTTTTTTTTTTATTTTTTGTCTTATTGATAAAATTGGAATCCTATGTCTATATGTACAAATAAATTGTATGATTACTGATTTTAGACATGCTGAAGTGTCCTTTTTTTTTCCATGTTCTCGTTTATATTTGTTTCAGGCTATAAATATATGATGCATTGTTAAGGCTGACAATATGTGAAGAAATTCATCTTTATCTATTTGCTTTTATTGGATATTATAAGCTGAAAATTTATTCTTGCTGTCGACATTGTTCATTTGCATGCTTATCTTTATTGCTTTGTTGTTCAGTGGGTATGAATGACAACTCTTATTGATTTGTCATTAAAATTACTACTCACTGAAAGCTACGACCAATTCAGTTTCTATGAATGCAATGTGATATAATAGACTATATGGATTATCCAATAAATTTATATGAAAGCTACGACCAATTCAGTTTCTATGAATCAACTTGTGATCATCATTAAATTGATTATCAGCATAATTGCATATAGCAATGGACAAGCTCTTTATTCTATCTTTGAATGCTTAATTGCGTTCACAACTGACAAACCAACCCATACTCCTTCCCCAACCTACTCCCACTCCCACCCCCAGCAAAACCACCTAAATTATCAAAAAAACAAAATGATCCATTAATTTAAAATGTTAAAAAAAAAAAAAACCAATCATACCCACATTAACCCCAATTAAATCGTAAAATTCAACTTGAGGAAGGTAGAACTTTGAGCCCAAACTTGAGGAAGCTTTTTTCTTCTGTTATTTTTTTGTCTTCTCTGCATTGATACATCAATGCTGATAAGTAACTTACTTTATGTTGTAGTTCACATGGCTACAGTTCACAAAATAAAATCAATAAACCAAGTATATTGTCCTTGAAATCTGAATTCATTTGTCCTTCACTAATATCTGTATTCATATAAAGAAGCTAGCAGAGTGTCATGGGTACAGCTTTAAACGAATGGTTACAGCTTTAAACGAATGGTGGATGATAAATTGCAATGGCTGTCCTCTCTGAATAAGTGTCATGCATGCTTCTTTTTTGTGCTGCAGTATCATAATACCTTATGGAGGTGCTGCTTTCAAAATTGTTGAAGTTTATTGTTAATGTGAATTATTTGTATTAATGACTATTTCTTATAATTTTATGCAGTTCTTTGAAAAAGAGTGTAATAATAAATTGAATATAAGCAACATATATAATCTACTATATATTTATAAATATAATTTAACATCTGCTTTAATTTAGCAATACATCAGATCATTATCCTGGTACGGTGTTTCCCTGGAACAACAACTGCTGTTACTGTTCCTGGGAAACCCTCAAAAGATTAACTGCTACAGCATTCTACTCCTATATACATGAAATTATGAACCTAAGCTGTAGATTAAGTACTACATGATGCTGGAGTTTTATATAAAATACCTGGGCAACTATTTACTGTGCTTAGTATTTAGCAAAAGCAAAGTTCTTATAGTTGCCCATATATTTATAGTCTAGCAAAAGATTTAATATTTAGAGGATGTGTAGGTAGTGCACCTTAAATTTCTGTTCTGCAGTACTTCATTAGGCTACTATATATTTTTTTGTAGTCTAGAGACGATCATTGTTCGTGGCAGATTTGATGGAAGATTATTTCAGTTTCTCAGTCTTCACAATTACAGGCTTGGCTTGCTTTTTCTCAGTTTCCAGAGGCACAGGTACATCTTGAGCTTGATCCTTTTCTGGTGATATCTCTGGGTTGTGCTTCTCTGGAGTCATTCCGCCAAAGCAAAGTTTCTTCTTTGCACGGACTTGTGATAGCGGTGGCTGGGACTCATTTTCGTCACCTTGGAATTGCACAGGGCTTTTCCCTAAAGATTTCTTGCGCTTAAGTGATTCAATATCTTGCTGAGGTGACTCCAGCGTTTCAGTGAAATGTCGTTCTTGTGTATGCTTTTCTGAAGAATCCTTCATGTTTGGGGTTGGAATGACTGGTTCAGGATTTGCTAGTTGCATTGTCTGTTGTTTAGCTTTTTCATTGGCATCTTTTGCTTTGTTGGAGCTGCTATCAAATGGTTGCAGAACTTCTTGTGTCTCAAGATCTTCCTTCAGCTCAATACTCTTGAGAGTCCATTCCAGGACATTGTTTTGGCCTAAATGCAATGTGGGGCCTACTTTAATGAAGAACGGCTTGTTGCTAAGCATGTCTTGAATTGGCCTGAATGCATCGTGATCATCCTGCATTGTGTTTATCATCATGTCAAGCATTAGTATTAACTTCAAACTTGTAACCGTTATAATATATATCTTTGGTTGTTTATTATGCTAATATTATCTACTTAGATGACTATATTTCTTCTCTACTCTATTTTTACTTCCTTTTTTTTTTGATATCTCTTTAGGTGAGACTGATTAGCAGGGTTATTCTACAATTCATGCTTAATTAAGGGATTGTGTTCTATGTTACTATGGTATAAGATAAGTGTGCTTGGCATTTTGAACTTTACTGGATCGTTAGACATGTCAAGGCTGATTGCTTATTCAAAAATCTATATTCTTTATTTATCTTATGTTTAACTATGCTCTTGTTTGGTTAAATTGAATTTGGTTAATTTTAAGCTTATCAATTTTCTTGCTTTTAATTATAATTTTATAAAGTTTGAACGTTCGAGCATTCTTTGGAATTTTACAAAGCATATATAAACTGTTTTGAAAATTAGAAGCTAGGTACATGGTAAGTGTAATTTACCGCTTCTTTTATGGCGTAGATTTCAGCTGCACTTCTCTTAAACAGTCTTTCAGTGTCATCGTTGAATGTGGTGAATGCCATAGTTCCTGTGCCATCGCTAGCCTCAAACTTAAAGGTAGTCCTGGCATAAATTCAAAGTAATTTTTGTTAGGTACAATATTAACAGATACGGTTGGCTTTAAAAAAGAGTATTTGTTATACCTCTCAGTGCAGATGCATTCTTTTTTATAACAAGAAGTGCAAGAATAACGCTTCTGCAGTGGAAGGTTGGTGCGTTTCCAGCAATTCGAACAGCCTGTATATGCATTCACCTTTTCTAATTCTGCATTCTGAATAGTTACCTCTATCCATAGAAGTTCTTCTTGTATGGTGTTGCTTGGCTACAAATTTATTATAAGTTACAGAATATCAGTTAGAGCATGCACACTTAAGTACCACTGAGTTGTGAACTTCTGAGAGGCTGTAATGAACTATTTTTTACCTTTTTCTGCCGCAGCTCAGCGATTGAAACAACTTTCTTGTTTTCACTTGGGTACTTAACATCCAATATTCTAGCCTGTCTATCTAATACCTTCTGGTGAAAGAGGTTAGCCCTGCACATTGTTAATTATAGAGACCATCAGCATACTATAAAGGTTGTTGTTTTTGCTTAGCTAAGTTTTGGAGATTACCAGTCAGATAGCTCACGTGCACGATCTCCTTCAGGTTCATAGATTATTCGAGTGGACATACCAGAATTCATTGAAAATCCTAAATAAAATAGATAGTGTTTATTTACTCATAGCAACAGATCATTCAAAGAACTAAAGTACAGTAGCTTTTGTCTTACTACGGCGAGTATGTGGTTTAAGAGCCCTGAAACCTATAACCTGGAATGCTTCTGCCCAATTAGTTAACTTGTCAAAGTATTTTGGTGCAGTTAGATCATTCCACAG
Source organism: Chenopodium album (assembly GCF_948465745.1). Taxonomy (NCBI): domain Eukaryota; kingdom Viridiplantae; phylum Streptophyta; class Magnoliopsida; order Caryophyllales; family Amaranthaceae; genus Chenopodium; species Chenopodium album. The sequence goes on from NC_137858.1 coordinate 7,775,663, forward strand.
TGAGATGGTGAGCGGCTGATCACAACTGTTACATGAAATGGTTATTGTTAGTGATTTCAATTTGTAACATGTATCCAATAATATTTTGAGTATGCCTAAACATTTAGCTGTTTTTATTTTAACCTTTGATCAGTAATGACTATTTCTCGCACGAAGCTTTCTCGCTTTCCATCTCTGGCTTCAACTTTCCTTGCTTCTTCTTCCACATATAACACCACACCCATCACATCTGTAAATTCAGACAAGTTTGTTAATGTTCTGTTAATTTTATTTTTTTGTGAAACTGTTATGTGAGTGTAATATACCGCATTTCTCATCAAGATCAATTGCACGAGGTATACTCGCTATTGGTTGATAGTTAGGCAGAATTGGTCCGAGCTCTGGATGAACTGGTTGGATCACAGTTCTACTACCAAAAGTCATTTGGTAGGGAAATTGATCAAGTTCAGTTCTCCATTTTTCGTCAATGAACTTAATAGGTGCAGCAGAAATGTCGTATTCACCTAGGTACTGTAATGCTTCTTCAAATGCTTCAATTTGATCGCCGAATAAAGTACCTCGCATCCTATTACCCTATAAAGCAGAAAATGATAATGAAGTAAGTGTGCCTAATAACTATATTATAAACTTCCTTAAAATTATTAACTATACATGCTTTGATATTTTACATGTAGAATAAGTCTTTTTATGTTTGAGATTTAAAGTGCACAGAACACGTTCTTTCTGTAACATAATTTTTGCTAAAACAAAGTGATTTTAGCACTTATGTACTTTACATTATAAAAGACAAAAAGAAGGTTACTCAAAATATCTAACTATATTAAGCTTTGTAGAATAGCATATTTAGAAGATGTTTTGAGATTTTATTGTAAGGTAAATCGATATAGTTTTTAAAAAAAAATACCTTGAATGCTTGATGATATAATTTGAACATGATGATATAATTATAAAACTAAAGTTCACCTGACTCATGCTTGATGATATAATCTAATTACCTTGAATGCTTGATGATATAATTATAAAACTGAAGTTCACCTGACTCATGCTTTAGCTTTAAGTGTACTTTATTTAATTGCATCTTAAGCTGAACATGATTATAGCATAAGTAAAAGCATGATTATAGCATAAGCATGATTATTATAAAAGTAGTTGATATAATTTGTCTATAGCCCACCATAACTATTTACACTATATGCTTGTCTAATTTTTGTACAGCCTACCATAATGCTTGACATAATTTAGACTATACTCAGGAATATTCTTTTAATTCTATCATAACTGTAATAGAGTTAGTATGAGAAGTAATAAATACATACCTTTTCATCCTTTAGAAGTAAAGTTTGGAATCTAACTGTTTTTTTGGAAGATAGTGTGTCCCTCCCCTTTTCAGCAACAACTACCCTTACTATATAAGCCTTGCTTGCTGCATTTAACTGATTCAAGTACACATACTCTGGCTTCTGTCTAGCCGTTTTGTATTTTTGATCTGTGTGTATAAATGGTTTCATATTATTTTGTATAGTAGTAGTTTTAGTTAATGATGCTAAATTTTATAACATTTAAAATTAAATTTTAAGATTAATTGAGCTAAAGGATAATGTAAGCAAGCTGTAAAAGAAGAGACCATACCTGCCATGGCTGAGCAAGGCACTGCTACTTTGTTTGATATCTTCTGTGAAAAAAAAAACGAAAGGCAAAAGAGCAAATACCTTTATATGAGTCAGGACAGATTTTTAAAATAGAGAATAGAACACAGTAATTAGGGAAGCTTCTGGTTACAGTGTTCAGAATAGCAAATGTTAATTTTTTATTCTTCTTACTGTTTGTACTGTTCATTCCATACTTTAGGTAAAGAATTCCAGCTCCCTACTGTACTTTTGAATTAGCTTTTAAAGCTTGCAAAAGTTTACTGTCTTTATAAGTAATAGAATAATAATATGTTATTTTTATATAATAGACAGTCATATTGTAGTAAAAATATTGCAGTACAATCTTCCTTTTTTTAAGGGAGTGGCTTTTACAATCTGTCATAATCAAAGCAGACCTACAATCTTCCTTTTTTTAAGGGAGTGGCTTTTACAATCTGTCATAATCAAAGCAGACCTATATTTCATAGCATTTCTTTCACACACACACATACACACACACACACACACACACACACACACACACACATATATATATACACACTCCACAGCTCTTAATATCAATTTCTATTTCATGTTTGAATACAAAATTTATACATTTCAATAATTTTTGGGCTTTTAAATGCAGACTCTATGACAATCCTAATATATATCTTAAAGATTAACAAATATCCTGTTTTTCCTTGAGCACAAAAGTATAGCTTTTTTAGATCTTAGATGCATTACATTGAATGTAAATGCGGATGAAGTTTACCTCAAATCGTAGATTGTCAAATTCAAACTCAATGGTCATAAAGAAGGATAAAAATTTACCGTAGATTAAACCTATATTGATTATACTGACAACTAAATGAAAATATGAGTAAAATTAAACCGTAGATTGTCAAATTCATACTCAATGGTTATAAAGAAGGATAAAAATTTACCTCAAATCACAAGAAGTTTCAATGTAGGAAGCTTAGATAACGGTTCAATGCGAAACTCGGAGTGCACCACAATAGAGGAGAGAGTGAGAGGACAGAGACGTATTCTGGAAATTAGCTGTGTATAGGAAATAGAGGCAAAGCTAATAATCTCTATCAGGCTTTATGAAACTCAGGCTCTTTATCGAACCTTAGGAGGTTCGAAGCGCACAAAATGTTTATATATGACATGTGCAATATGATACCTGGCTTGTCACTGCATGTGCAATATTATACCGGGCTCTTCACCATTGGCAAGAACAAACTTTATTGCAGCTTCAACACTCTCGAAAGAAAACATTAGGTCTAGAATTAAGTTCTGGCTTTCTAAACAACTTCTAAGCTGCATTTCTCAACTCAGGGTGCTTTAGCTATGACAAAACCATGCTCACAAAATTGCTCTGGAGCCGCTTCTGAACTTTTGAAGGACCTGAAATTGAAATATAGTTAAATAAACTTGGTTGAGTTTCAAATCAACAAGACAAGCTCTTTGAAAAAATCCATTTTACCCACATCTAAGTATCTTACAGTAATTGACAGCATACATATACAAAATTACAATTTGCTTCATTTACCATAAAACACAAAGTAACATAGTACAATAACTAATAGGCAAACAAATTCGATAAATTTGGACAAATTACCCATAAAAAATGTCATGGAGTAGTGGAGTAGCACCTTACACCTACCATTGTCTAATCATTCTTTTAATCAAGAACAATTTACAGTGCAACACAAAGACCAAGTAACCAAGTATTAATTTTAAAACAATTTCAGTCTTTATTTATCACATATAAGAAACTCTTCAAATCACCTTAGTTCACCTATAAATGTATGCTCTTTAATGCTTATCTTATTAGTAATTTGTTTGTCTAACTTTCTCTTGAAATTTTTTGCCCTGCAATGTAGTAAAGTTAGACACGGAGAAAAATCAACTTACTAAGCTTGGTTGGTGTATAATCACCTAGATTACTCCTGCTAGCTTTAGGACAGCATAAGATACGACATTTTTAACAGAGTTCTCTGAATGCTGTAAAGTAGGAGCTACTGATATAACCCTCACTTTATCTGCAGACCGTGCACGTGAAAGAGCCACATATAACTGACCATGTGAAAAACACGAACGAGGGAGATAGATTAACACTTGATCTAAAGTTTGACCCTGTGACTTGTTAATAGTCATTGCAAAGCTCAGCTTGATAGGAAATTGGTTCCTCTGAAATTGGAAAGGATATTTTTGAGAACTTGATGGTCTGAGTTTAATTCTGGGTATAAATACATGTTCTCCTTGATATTGTCCGACAGAAATCACGCACTCAATTAAATTAGGGAAAAACCTTTTACATATAAGGCGTGTTCCATTGCATAAACCAGAAGACGGCAGGAGGTTTCTAAGTAATATTACTGGGCAGTTTTCTTTGAGCACAAGATTGTGAGGGCTCATTCCACCCGGACATAGTTTATTCAGGAATTCCGTAGGATATACACTGCCACAATCATCTAGAATACTGTCATAGCTTGTATAAGATATGGCTTGTCCTGGGAATCTCTCAATCATGAACGAATTTATAGTGTCAACATCGTCGTTTATAGGTGTTAGAACAGCCCTTCTTGAAAAGATTTGAGGATCCAGAGCACCTGAACCAAGTTCTGGAAAAGAAGATTCAAGTAACTTCTCTATTGGATCAGCATCAGGTTGGAAAGTCTGCACTATCTGAGGCGGCAACTCAACAAAATCACTTTCCTTGGTCTGCAGTTCACCGTTTCCCAGTGCAAGTAAAAACTGACAGAATGAAGGATCTTCCCTAGCTCTTAGATTTTCAGTTAACCTGAATCTCCTCAAATGCTGCCATATATAAGAACTCACTACACTTGCTTCGACTGCTTCTCTCTGAGTCTTGTTAGGAACAACAGGCAACACTTGTCGAAAGTCTCCACCGAAGACAATTACTTTCCCACCAAATATCACATCACTATCACATATGTCTTGTAATAAAAGGTCTAGAGATTCTAGATTTTGCTTGTTTGCCATTGATGCTTCATCCCATATTATAAGAGTTGTTTCTTTTATTAACGCTGCTAAGCTACTTTGCTTAGAGACGCTGCAGGCTAATGAAGTATCGCTGTCCATTGGAATCTTAAATCTTGAGTGTGCTGTTCTACCTGAGGGAATATTTGCTGCAGCTATTCCAGATGTAGCGGTAGGTAAAACAATCTTATTCATAAGGCGGATCTCAGCATACAGCGCATTATATAAGAAAGTTTTGCCGGTTCCACCAGGACCATCTACGAAAAATGCCCCTGGTTTTCCTTCCACTATATGCTGCATAATACATGTAAAAATTTCTTTCTGCGCTGTATTTAGTAGGCCACGGCTGTCTATACAAGCCTGAGGAATTGGAGCATCTAAGGCATCTTGAATGTCTTTTGTTCTATTAATCTGGCTATCATCGTCATCCATTAAAACAGCCAGACCACAGGCAGATAATGACTTCCCCATAGCCTCTAGATGTTGCTCCACTGATCTGATAGTTAGTTTTTTAATTTTGGCTTCTGCACCAGAGTTTTTTTGTGCAAAATCTTCTGACAATGCAGAATAATATTTGCGCCACAGTTCTTCAGGATCACTCGGCTGACAAAATATAAGAACAGTTGCAAATAGCCGGCGTAGAGCCTCAGGGAGCTGAATTTCAGTTGCTTCAGCCAAACAAATGCTTGCAGCATCATCCTCTTCTAAAATGCCAGCTTTAAGACATGCTTCCTTGAAAGTTGCACATACATAACCTTGAACTGTGCGTAAGTCTGTAAAAGATTTTGGACTCCTGACATGCAGTAATAGCAGTCGAAGGTAAAAGCGTTCACCTTCAGAAGGAGACACAAAAGCTAATCGCCCAACCATCTTTTTTTTATTTTGTCGGTTGGACCATGATTTTGCTGAAGCATCCCACTTATAATGTTCTGGAAATTCTCCATATAAGTAACCAAGACCATTATCAGTAGCTGCATTCATACGGAAGAACTCTGTTAATTGAGTCCTAGCATAAACACCGCTTGCAATACCTACATCCAGACGTTCATACGGGCGTACACAGACAGTATTCATGTCTGGAATATGAACAGACAGAGATAAGACTGGTGGATACATTTCAAATAAATCAAACCCGAAAATTCTCCAAGCCGCTTCACACGGTGACACCCACCGTCCTGACTGAAACTGAGCAATTTCATCTCCAGAATTTCTATCCTCAGCCGAAATATTGAAGGCCACTCGATCATGCCCTTTGTAGACATATTTATATAAGTATTTCACCGCTTTTATAGTTGAACAAACTTCTACATTTAAATGACAATCAAAGAGTGCTGTGAGGTAAGGGTTATAAGGTACAACCCATCGATTATCTAACTCAGCATTTCTGACCTTCACTCGTTCTCCGGTATCAGTTCTCTTATAACAAGGATAACCATCTTTATTTGTTGTTGTTTGTACGGTGAATTGCTTTGGATATCCATTTTTACAAGAAAAGTGATTATCCTTCTTTCTCATACAAGGGCACTCTGGATTTAATTGGCCACATGGTCCATGCATCATATGCCTTACTACAATCTTACGCAGTTCAGGCTGAGTCACAGGAGGTATCTCTGCACAAACATACTTATCATAATCAGCAGGAGATTTCATCTTATGTTGCTGTTCCAGAATCAACAGGAAATGAGCATGTGGCAATCCTCTTTTTTGAAATTCTACAACATATATCATCGCTGCCACTTTACCAAATACCATGTCTTCCTTGATTTTTTTTTTCAGAGCAATTAACTTTGCCCGAAATATACGAGCTACTAAATCCGGTCGGTCTTGTGCAGTCTCACCAGGCTCTAGTTCGGCTTTTATCTCAGGCCAATTTGCATTGCATGTCATAGTGACAAAGAGATCAGGTTTCCCGTATTTCTGCACAAGAGCCATTGCATTCAGATATCTCCTTTTCATATCACGAGGGCCTCCTATAAATGATGGTGGCAAAATGAACTTATGACCAACATCAGCCGCACTTGTCTGTCCGCTCTCCACTGTGTCAAGAATTCCTTTATAAAGATCGGCTCTTATTGTATCTTGATTTTGCCGGAAAAAATCTAACCTTGTATTTTCAACCTTGATATACATGTCTGTGATATATTGCAGAAATGCACGCCCAGCTCTTAACAGCATGTTTCCTGGTCTAATTTGAAGCTTATAAGCATAGTACTCCCTTGCGGAGATATTCTTATCAGCTTTGGTATGTCTTCCGGAAGCACCTATATACATTAAAATCCAAGAAAAAATCCAAACTAAGCAAATTCTAAGGAAACATAGGCAAAGAAGTAATTAACCCAAAAAATCCCATAGACTTGTTAGGGACTTACGAGCAGCTTCTGCATCCAGGAAATCTGCCGGAGTGTGCACTGCACATGAATGAATAGGATCAGGTTCTGCTGCCACTTGCCTATCTCCACCATAAGAAGTTTTTTTAAGACCCTGATGCCAACCGCATTCGCCTCTTGGAAAGAGCAGTGGATACTGTAAAGGATCATAGCACCCATAAAAATGGGCAACTCGATGGGATTTTGCAGATTTTGCTGTCACAAGAATATGTGGCCATGAACTCTGACTCGATGAAACACTATCAGGCCAGATAACAGCAACTTCATCTGAAGTGGGAGCATTATACACCCTTTGATCTGGCACAGTGTTTGAATTTATTACAATGTTAGTACTTTCATCAACATTTACTTCTCTCAAAGATCTGAAAAATCTTGCATATGGATTATCTTTAGTTATTTGCATTAATTTGTCTATAACATCCTGTCTTAATTCAGGAAAGCAATTTGTTCTGTGTTTCAATTCGTTTTGGCCATCATAGAAATAAAGCTGCAGATACTTTGGACCATCCTCATCTGGTATTAATTCTGGTACAGAATGATATATTTGGCCATGTAATTTAAAGACATATATACCTTTATATGTTTCTCTATCAGTCTTACCTCCAATGGAACTAAAGGCAAATAAGTTATTGTATAATCGAGCATACTTTCTAAAATGCACAGCATCTTCATCCCTTGAAGTAAAAAGTCTCGCTAATTCAGGGTGATATTCATTTGCAGCTATTTTAATATCACCATTGCCACAACAGAAATGCAAGGTTTCAAACGCAAACTTTTTAGCCCCGCATTTAGCACAGTAGGTAGGCGGAGATAATTCTAGGGGTTGCGTAGGTAATGGTTTTCCTATAGTAGCCGCAGGGATTTCTGCAATAATATAAAAGGATATCTAGAATAACTGTATTGTGCAACAACATATATGTGTTAACTCTATTAACTGAAATCACGACTAAGGCTTACTTTTAGCAGCATCCCTTAGCTGCTTTGAACTCTGTGCATTTGATGGTGCAATTTTAAGAGACACGGGTCTTTCTGTAGCAGTACAAAGAGAAAATTACGCCAGGTCCGATTAAAAAGCACCACATATATATCTACTTTATAAACCTAAACCAAGGCAAAATACCCACTTTCAAGTACAGTGTATGTTGAAGGCCTTGATTTCGCCTTTTTGGAATTTGATTGTTCTGCTTGACTGTGGAAAGCATAAAAAATTTATGAATTTTCTTCGCAAAAAATAAAATCCATTATTATAAGTCATCTATTTTACCTAGAAGAATTATAAGCTGATATCAAATCACTCATTCGCTTTGATTTCCGCCCTTTACTTGATGGTCTCTTAAAATTAACAGGTGCTTCAGCTATCATATAAATATTTAAAGCAGTAACTCAGCAAATTAGACACTAAACAAACACCATAAATAAGTATAGCAATGAGCATACGTAAAAAAATCCATCCTAAACATCATGTCAATTTTGAGACATACCCATATTACTTTGGTGCAGATCAAGCTATCTCAACATAGAATGTGCACAAGATACTGATGATTCCTGTTTATGTCATTTACTGTAAAAAGAAAACATATTAAATTCTCCGTAGTTGCAATTCAGAAGATGTTTTTGGGTCTGTAAAACGAGCAGGTATTTAAAAGGTTCTGCAAATTAAATCTACAAAAGTTCCAACAACCTGATACATCAACCTAGATGTTTACCTGTTCTAGTATTTGTTTTGCATAACATCCTGTGATCAAGGCAGCATCAATACAATAATTCCTGAATGTGATCAAGCCCCCTATTTTCAATGCCATAAAACAAAACAAAATGAATACTATTAATCTACTACATTGCTTTTTTTCTTTTTAAGAAATTCTGCATATCACTAACAATATTTTCCTTTCGACATTTTATAAAGCCTCTGAAATTCGTCACCTTCCCATCCTGTTACCTCTTCTAAGTTTAATCTTACCTATTCCAATTTACATTTTTTAAACTACAAAGAGAAAAGGAAATGCATAAATCTAGTCCATATTTAAACATTTCATATTGCTTCTAAAAACAGAAAGCTAAACATATTCATCAAACATGAAAGAGCATTATTAAATTAAGAAGCCATACAATAAACAATAAAATTATAAAATATTCTAGACCCAACATACAAATCAAAAGTTCGTCCATTTATTACTCGAAATACACATTACATTAGATTTCAGTTACAGCATACAAGTCTATTTTGTAATGAAATATTTCAGCCATAACTATTCATAGACTTAAGCACTAAATAAAACAAAAGGAAAGATAGAAATCTAAATAATACTAAGCATATGTCAATGCTAAACCTAAACACCTTTAATCAGGCAAACATCTTGCTACCCAAAATACTAAACTAAGACTCCAAATAGCCTAAGCAAACTTCGTGCGCTTCCAAACAGTCTCTAGTTCAGGTATGCCAGAAACCAAAGGCTCCGAAACTCTAACAGTAGAAGAAGATGCAGCATCTAATGGTGTAGCAGAGCGTCTTTTCATTGGAGCAGGTGGAGGCAAACCAACCTTAGGTATCTGAAACCTTTCAGAAGTGGGAGTCAAGCATTCATCACCAGCAAAGTTTTCTTCTCTGGCAGCCAAGTGCTCCTTTAACTGGTAAAACCTACTCTTTAAAGCATTACAAGCAACACTCTTCTCCGAAACTGCACCATAATTAGCATCGACAATTTCCAGGCTATACTTAGTCACCAGGTAATGTATAGCTCTTTTAGCAGCCTTTTCCTTTGCACCAGTTACCTCAGGACAAGGATCACTATAGATGCATTCCATTTCAGCTCCATTATGTGGGCAAGACACTGTCAGCCAAGACACGAAACCCAAATCTTCAACCCAAATAGTCTCTAATGGACTCACCTCTGCCCCAGTCCTTGTAACAACAACTCCTAAAAAGCTCACAAAATCAATCGTCACATGGACAACATCATCAGATGGTTTTTTGCCCAAATTCTTCTGTGCAACAGGCATTTCTATTCCTTTCTCACGACATAACTCAACAACCTTATGCTTAAAAAGCTTACTGCATAGCTGATACATCCTTTCTCTATCAGATGAAAAATCACTCACCTTCACCCCAAACTGGCTCATCAATTTTTGCACTGCTTTTTGAGCAGCCCTTTCTTGTGACTCCTGAACTGTATTAGCCTCCCCACCGAAAAATACAAATTCAGACTTCCCACATTCAGTTTTAATACGAACGCAGGCATTGTTCCTATCCTTATCTATAAAACCATAAATTGGTTTAGGAAAATTTAAACACTCAACCAATTGACCTAAAAGAGGTCGAAATGGAATGGCAATTTTGCTTGACTGAATAGTCATAACCTGTAACCGGCAAAAACTAAAATTAAACAAACATACACATCCACTAAACCAAAACCACAATCAAATTACAGCTAAGTTAGCATATCTAAGAAAACTAAGTCACCTTGTAAAATCTCAATTTAAAAGAACTCAGCAAACTTACCAACAATAGCAGCAAGCAATTTTAACACCACAGCCAGCTCCAACTGCACAGTCCTACAATATTTCTGTTTTTTTTTTCATTTATTTTTCAAAAAAGGGGGAAAAAAAGGAGAAAACAGAAAACACAGAAAATTAAAAACATAAGCTATCTAACCAAATCCAAGGTTCCATAAATTAACTTTAAATAACACAAATGCATAAACAGCCAATTTCAATTAATCGTTGTAGATTATTTGTAAGAACATCATAATTGTAAAGTGAGTAATTGTAGATCAATATATGTCCAGGTGATCATGTAGAGTAAAAGTTCAAGATTCATTAAGTCAATATCCAATGTTGTCTGTACAATTGACATCCATATGGAATTTCAGCAAGCATATTACATTTTTATGAGAAATTTACAAGCTAAACAATCACCGCAGCAAGGTTTCAGAAACCAACCTTCTTTTCTCACAAGATAAAGAAGAAGCAAGCCAGAAATCAAAAAGAAATAAAAGGCAAACCAAATATGCAGCACATATAAATATAGAATTTGAAAGCAAAGGACATATCCATTATATTTTATTAGCCAAAAAAGCTACACCATATAAATTGATCCAGTACACCACAAACAAATATCTCTCCTCTAAAAACTATTAAATAATAGATATGCAACTTAAAAGGACATATTAAATATATTTCTATTATTATAACCAAAAAACAGCCATCTTTAAATCTCCTCGGGGGAAAAAAAAAAGACAATAAGCACACACTAAAACCCCTCTGTCAAATTTTATATACACATACACAATACAGTACCAGACAATTCCCTGTATAAATACTGTATCTAAACAGTGTAGTCTCCAAAGCAAATTTCCTTTCCCACTGTAACCTCCAAAGCCAAATTTTTATTAACATACTTAATGAGGCTAAGTTAATCTCTAATTAATTCATAATAGAAATCTACAGGAAATTAATTTTTGTTCACAATTTTATTAGCTAAAGCTAAAACATAACATACTTAATTAGGCTAATGAACTAATTAACTAACTAAACTAAAACAACATAGCAATGAACTAATTAATTAATTAAATCAACCAAATCACATTACTCATCAAACTCAACAATAATTAAACTAAAATTCGCCAAAAAATGCGAAACAATAACTAACCACACCTCACACATAGCAATAACCAGATCCACAGCTGCGACCAAAGAAGCTCCATCAAACCACTCCATGAAATTAACAGCTGCCAAAACAAAAAAACACTATTATCTATTTACAATTAACAACAAGAAGCGGGGAAAAAATTGTTAAATTTTAAAACAAAGCCATATACCTTACAAAGCACATTAGAGAACATCACCTTAATACCTTATACTCATCCCAACATGAAAATTTCATCCACTAACACAAATAAAAATATACAAAGTGATAAAAGTACATCAATTTATATGAATAATATGCATAATTTATCACAGAAATTACCCAATACTATAAAGTTCCATCAAATTGAAATCAATAAACATAATTACAATCATAATTCTACAAATTGAATAAACATTAACCAATGTTAATCAACAAAATTGATATTTTAACATTAAAACAAAAAAATCTTATAAATTTAATCGAATTACCAAGGAAGACCAGTGAGGTCATGGAAACCATCAAGAGCAGAGACAAAATAACGAATCGGAAGAGCAGAATCATCTAGAAGGCGATTAACAACATCAGAAATCTGAGAACCGTCGATAAACCCTAATCTACGAAGCTCCGATTCAGTGACCGAGTTGAGATGGTGAGTGAAGTCCGAGTCAGAAGGTTGAGAGGAGAAGTAGCGAAACGACGTCGTGGAGGGGGAAAAGAAGGAGGGAGTGTGATCGGAGGGGGTCGGCAATGGCGGAGAAGAGGAGAGAGAAAGTAGGAATGGGCGGAGGAGAGAGAAATGAGTGCGGCGGAGGTGGCCGGAGATGAGCCTCGAGGTCGCCATTCTAAAAATGGTAATAATTTTTACATAATTAATGCAGATTTTTTAGTTGTTGATGGCACTCATCGAACAATTATTGATCGGGATCAGATTGCTTCCCTCATTTGTTTGATTTCACGCTTCAGCTCATTCAGACTAAAATAGCACCGGCAATTACAGCAAGCAACAACGACATCCAAAGCCACACCACCAGCAGCTCCATGAAACCTCGCCATCGAACTAATCACTGCAACACCCATTTAAAATCAAGAAGGAAAAACAAAAACGAAATGGAAAAAGAAAGCAAAAATCAGGATGGAACAATGAAAAAAGAAAGAATACAAAGCTAATCAAACAGGATGAATGCCACGCGTCAGCTCACTCACAACAGCTGGAATGGCAAAGCGAAAAGACCGAACCACCCCTGGCAATTTTGGCAATCAGGGAAGGGTGGTAAGGGCAGGGGAGGGCAGAAAAGTCAATTTCCTGTTCATAAGGAACAGTAAATTTGGAATAGTAAGGGTGGTTGGGGCTTTTATAAGGGTTATAGATAATCTTGAGCGATTTCGCGAACAAGACGTTGGAATGGAAGTTTACGGATCAAAAGGTCAGTGCTCTTCTGGTACTTGCGAATTTCACTACATCATCACAAAAAAAAAATGATCAAACTTAAGACATCATCATTCATTATCAACATTAATGCACTATCAAACTAATTATTTTTTTTTTTTTGAAAAAAAACAAGATTTAAAATTACAACTACGTAACAAAAAAAAATTAAAGGATCATCAATATTAGTAATTCAACTAGAGTGAACCATAAAAATAAATTACCGAAGAGCGACAGTGCCGGGGCGGTAACGATGAGGCCTCTTAACACCACCAGACCTTGGAACAGATTTTCTTGCAGCCTTCGAAATGATCGTGTACAAATCATCAATAGAAATGAATTGATCAAAAAACGTACAAAATTCAAATAATGATCATAATTACAAATTAAATCAACATACAAAACCCTAGAAATCGAAGAAAATGATGTATGATGAATGTATGTATGAATGTACCTTTTGAGCGAGTTGCTTCCTAGGAGCCTTACCACCGGTCGACTTACGTGCAGTTTGCTTCGTACGAGCCATTTCGAATCAAATTCAACACTAAATAAAACTTCAAAGAAGTTTTTAAAAACAAACACACACAAATCAAACTAGAATTAATAAACTCGTGACAAACTAAGAACAAATTATATGAACATATATCATAAGATTATGATATACTGATAGATATTAAAAAGAAAATGAGAGATAATTAAATACCTAAAATCGGAGAATTAGGGGTTGAAGAAAGGAAGAAGAATTTGAGAATTTATGAAGCAGTTGAGAATGAGAGTGCATGGAAGTATGGAGTTTGGGGGTTATTTATAGGAGACTGAAAAATGGAGGGGGGGTAAGGCGGTTGGAGAGAAAAAGGCAGACGTGGCTATAATAACCGTAATTTTTGACACGTCATTAATCCAAATAATTAAGTTAATTCTGATTACTCAGTTTTGATTGGTTAGTTTTATGAAGACACGGATTAAGGATTTTTTTTTTTTTTTTTTTTTAATAAGAGTAGTTTTTGTGTTTCTTTTGTGAGTAGTGTCTATTTTCTTGGTTGAGTGAGAAGCAAGGTAACGGTTTTTACAGAATTGTTTGGACCTTAGATAATGAATTTAGTTCGATTTCATTATGTAATGTTGTAATTATTGTAATGTTTGATTCATGTGATTATTATCATTATTTCATTCAATTTAAAGTGACATGGTACTTGGTACCATTGAAAATTAGATGGTGTGATTACATAACAAATTAAGTCTTTCGTCGGTGTGCTTTGGAATTTGAGGTTCAAAACTTTACAAAACAAAGGATAATTTTCTAATAGAATACAAATGTAGCCGGGGTAAATATCTCTAATCGATCTATACCGTTCAGTGTTAATATATTCATTCATACCCTCTCATAACGTCGTCATGATATTGACCAAGTTTCTATTAAAGTGGATTTTTTTTTTTTTTTTTTTTTTTTTTTTTTTTTTTTTGAAAGGAAGTGGATTTTTTTTTTTTTACATTGAAAAAAATGTGCAATTTTTATTTATAGTGTACACAACAATTTTATTTGGTATCAAAGATAACATAGAGATATTAAAATGAAATGAGAATCAATTCAGATTTTGCACGTTGGGATGGAGATTCATTGGCCACCATAAATTAGGGCAGTCGAAGTTTGGGCGGCATTAGAGGAGAAAGGCTAAAGAAAGATGATCAGAATCCACTCCAGGCCAGCCATTGTTGATTTCAACAGTAGTGGCAGACAAACTACCATACAATCGCCATTTGCCTACAAAAATCAAATTGTTGATCATCGATCTTATTTGCAAATAATCTCATACATACATGCTTATAATGGCAAACCTACCAAATGGTTGAGGTTATTTATTGAATTTTGACGGTCAAGATTGAAAGACTAATTATAATGGCTACAAAGAATTAAAATTGTAGCCATTGAAAATTGATTTTATAAAAATAAAATTAAAATTAAATCAAAACAACGATGTGCAATGTAGTAATCCAAAGGGATTTTACTAAAATATCCTTTACGTAACAAATTTTAAGGCTATGATGATTTATATTATACACCATATACAATTTCAATCGAATTGAAGAAATTTCCAACTTGACATACACACTTTTAATTTAGTGTGAGAGATCATATAAGACCAACGGAAACACAAGTACACAATCATGCGCAATGTGCTCTAGATGGAGTAATGATAATGTATTAATTCCAACTAATAAATTTATATAAACATATATTTAGCCATCTACAATAAAAACTTTCAAACCTTACTACTGAAGTGTTATTATGATTAAAATTATATCATTACCATCACAAGCTTCTGTCAATTGTCAAATTTTAACTCAAATATAACATTTCGTCACACTAACATTGTAACATCATTCCCATAAAATTGAGAATATAAGTCATTGTACATGTCACACATTCTTTAAACCTTTGCCCAGTTCAAGTTATTAAACCACCTAATAATTTAAATCAATCAATTAACATATAAAATCACACAATAACGAACCAAACAACAAAATACGAAGAATATTGCAAACACGAGCAACTACACTAAAAGCAATTTTATTGACTTAATTGTTGAAAACAACTGCAGACTTCCCTAATACAATCTTATTATCTCAACTACATAAAATGCAAAAATTAATATCCAAAACATTATTCAACTAGCTACATATCGACTATCAAGTGTATAAATGTATATATGTACGTATGCATGTACGTATGAATGTATTATACACCATTATTACGCCATATATCACTAACATAGAACAACTCCTACATACAAAGTTCATTCAACACACACTTTGCTAAACACTACATCCTTGATCCTTTAGATTGTTGAATCTTTTAAGCACGCTCGCCTCGAATACGACGAGCCAACTGCATATCCTTAGGCATGATGGTGACCCTCTTAGCATGAATGGCGCACAAGTTAACGTCCTCGAACAAGCCCACAATGTACGCCTCAGCCGCCTCTTGGAGAGCCAGCACAGCGTGACTCTGGAACCTCAGCTCAGTCTGTTATTATTCATTCAAGAAAACAATACAAAACCCTAATCAGTTTCAAATAATCATTAATATTAAAATCAAGATTTTAATAAAGTTGTTCATTGTAATTTTACCTTAAAATCTTGGGCGATTTCACGAACAAGACGCTGGAATGGGATTTTACGGATCAAAAGCTCAGTGCTCTTCTGGTACTTACGAATCTCACTACATCATCACAAAAAAAAAAAAAAAAATTGATCAAACTTAAGAAATAATCATTGATTAGCAATATTAATGTATTACAATAATTTTTTTAAAAGAAAACAAAAAATCAAGATTAGAAATTACTAAAACGTAACAAAACATTTTACAAAAAATCATGAAATTAGTAATTGAACTAGAATAAACCATGAAAATTACCGAAGAGCGACAGTTCCGGGGCGGTAACGATGAGGCCTCTTAACACCACCAGAATTTGGAGGAGATTTTCTTGCAGCCTTGGAAATAATCGTGTACAAATCATCAATTGAAAAGAATAGATTTAAAAAAAAAGTACAAAATTCAAATAATCGTAATTACAAATTAAATCGACGTACAAAACCCTAGAAATCGAAGATTATGATGTATGATGGATGAATGTTAGTATGTACCTTGTAAGCGAGTTGCTTCCTAGGAGCCTTACCACCAGTCGACTTACGTGCAGTTTGCTTAGTACGAGCCATTTCGAACACCCAAAAAACTTCAAAGAAGTTTATAAAAAAAACAAACACAAATCAAACTAGAATTAATAAACTCGTGACAAACTAAGAACAAATTAAATGAACATATCATAAGATTATATATGATCGATATTATTAAGAAAATGAGGAAGAATTAGAAGAAGAGAAAGATAATTAATACCTAAAATCGGAGAATTAGGGTTGAAAAAAGAAAGAGGAATTTGAGAAATTATGAGTGCAGCTGAGAATGAGAGTGCATGCGAGTATGGAGTTTGGGGATTATTTATAGGAGACTCAAAAATGGAGGGGGTAAGGCGGTTGTATGGAAAGACGTGGCTATAATAACTAATTTTTGCCACGTCACTAATCCGAATAATCAAGTTAATTCTGATTACTGGGTTTTGATTGGTTGGTTTATGGAAGACACGGATTAAGGTTTTTTTGTTGATGTTTTTGTGTTTCTTTTGTGAGTGTCTATTTTCTTGGTTGAGTCAGGAGCAAGGTAACGGTTTTTATCCAATTATTTGGATTTTTTTTTTTTTTTTTTTTTTTGACAGAACAATTATTTGGACAATTGGACCTAAATATTGAATTTTGGTCCGATTTCATTATGTACGTACTATTGCAATGTTTCATTCAAATGATTATAACGGAGTTTATTTTCATTCAATTTTAAAGTGACATGGTATGTACTCTTTCATTGACGATTAGATGCATAAATGTGTAAGCGCCTCCATAACGAATAAGTCTTCCGCTTATGTGCTTTGGGATTTGAGGTTCAAAACTTCACAAATCAAAGGATAATTTTGCAATGGAATAAAATTGTAGCCATGGTTACTATTTCTAATTGATCTATTGTTAATATATGCAATCACAATCACTCATGAGGTCAAGATATTGACCTAGCTTCTCTTAAATTGGATATTTTTTTATTATTGAAAAAATATTGCAAATTTGCAACTTTATAGTGTACACAACAATTTTATTTGACATGATAAAAAACCTCTCCAGTATTTGCCAAAGAAACTTGAATTATTGTTGGTCATCTTATTTGCAAATAATCTGATACATACATTATACAGTACATGCTTAGTTGTTTTTACCATAAAGTCAAACCTATCAATGGTTGAGATTATTTATTGAATTTTGACGATTAAGTTCGAAAGACTTTTAACGAAAAAATTTTAGCCATTGGGAAAATTAATCAAAATTAAAACTAAGATTAAAATTAAAACAACAATGTGCAATATAGTAATCCAAAGTGATTTACTAAAATATCCTTTACATGAAATATTGCATATTGATCCATTTTAGCTAGCCGTCCATAATTGTGAAGGTACCCATTAGCCAGTACTAGAAGGTCCACAACCTTGTTGGAGTATTTGCTTCTGTCTAATCCTAAGGCTTAGGATCAAACCTTCATAGTTTTAAACATTTGCAACAAAATTTAAGGATGTGGTAATTTATTATACACCACACATACATTTTCAAACGAACTATAGAAATTTCCAGCTTAAAATACCGAAAGTCTACAACCTTGTTGGAGTAAAATTTTGTTTAGAAAAAACCTTATATGTTTAAAGTGGTCTAAAAGGACCCTATAAGTTTCTCTAGTTGTTTGAAGGGACGTTAAGGTCAAAATCCAACAGTAATTGATGTTTTCCTCCGATGTTAGACCTCTCACGTGACCTTAAAAATGAACCCCTTTTCTTTACTTTTTTTCCCACGATCTCACTAAGGCATTCCCATAAGCTACATACACTCTACATTGTCTACATTACCACATATATGCCCAAACCGAGTCCTCGGCCACAAGTCAGCCAAAATGCACGCATCGCACAGCCCAGAGGCCAGAACGTAGTGTAGCATGTACATCAACTGCATCATCAGCTTCTGTACAACAGAAAACTTCAAAGCTTACTACTTCCTAGTTTGTACCAGTACATACAACCCAAACTAGCTTTATATCAAAAACAACTTATTGAAACAACTTATTGAATTGAATTTCCTTAGCATTGACTATTAATGGGATTTGTAACAAACAGGGTAAAAGTAAAACTACTCAAATACCATGGAAGAACTCTAACTTATGAAACAAATCAAACAATCACGCCATAAACTATACCAAATTCTAAAACATGTCACAATATCATCGAATAACTACAACAAAACATAGCAGTAAATGAGATACATAGTGAACAAAATCAAACATCCAATCATGTAACCAACAAAACAAAACAGAGAGCAAAAGAGTGATTGAGATGAATTCAGATGCAATAACTTGAAAAATTCAATTGATTGGTTCAAAACAAATCCGAAAACCATAAAACATGTATCCAATAGCAGGTATAGAGTATATACACCACCACACCAACAGACCCACTAAATGTTCCTGTATCTTTAACTTAATCTATCAAACTCATCCTAAAAACTTCTACTCATCATCCTTCTTCAATCAACTTAAGCACGCTCGCCGCGAATACGACGAGCTAATTGAATGTCCTTGGGCATGATGGTCACCCTCTTAGCGTGAATGGCGCACAAGTTGGTGTCCTCAAAGAGACCTACAAGGTATGCCTCGGCTGCCTCCTGAAGTGCCAATACGGCGTGACTCTGGAACCTCAGATCAGTCTGTTCATCATCAACAACACAAAACCCTAATCAGTAACAATCCCCAAATTCCAAATAATACTAACAACAATTCATTGTATTCCCAATTTTGATTGAATTGTAATTGATTTTTACCTTGAAATCTTGAGCGATTTCACGAACAAGACGCTGGAAGGGGAGTTTGCGGATCAAAAGCTCAGTACTCTTCTGATATTTGCGGATTTCACTGATTATCAAAAATAGATTAGAATAATTAGCTGAATTCATAATTTGATAAAATAAAAAATAAAAAACATAATTTGATTAAATTAAAGATAAATTTTACAAAATTGAATATTTACCGAAGAGCAACAGTTCCAGGACGGTAACGATGAGGTTTCTTGACTCCACCGGTAGTTGGAGCTGATTTTCTAGCAGCCTTCATTAAGAAATTAATCAATCAAAAATTGAACGAGCTTAATCCAAATAAATTCTAATTCAAATAGAATTGAATCGAAAAAAATACCCCAAATTTTTGAACGAATTGAATTGAATCGAAAAATATCCCAAATATTTGAACGAATTGAATTGAATATTGAAACAAGAACCCCAATTTCTTAATTAAATTGAATTAAAACAAACCCCAATTTCAAAGCAAATTAAATTGAATCGAAAAAAAAAACCCAATTTATTTAACAAATTGAATTAAATCGAAGAAAACCCAAATGATTTAACGAATTAATCAGAGGAAACCATTAGAAAGATGAAATACCTTGGTAGCAAGCTGCTTCCTGGGAGCCTTACCACCGGTAGATTTACGAGCAGTTTGCTTAGTACGAGCCATTGGAAATCAAAATTCAATCAAAAAAACTGCAGAAAAAACCCAGAAATTAACAAAAATCGGCCAACATTCAAACAAACAAGAACATCAAATAAAAGAAATCAATTAGAATAAGAGAGATAGAGCAGAATAGAGGAGAGATTGTACCTGAAGATCGGAAATTAGGGTTTTTGAAAGAAGCAGGAATTAATTAAATTGGTTTGATGTAGTTTGGGAATTTGATATTGAGAGTGTATTTATAAGAGAGAGAATAAGGGGTGCGGATTTGTTGGATGTGAAGGGGGTGGAAGTGGGGGGCATGGACACGTAATCGTTACTGTCCATCTTGACACGTCATCGATCCTGATGTTTGAGATACTGAGTTCTGATTGGTTGGTTTTATGAGTGAGCGGATTAGTAACACCTTTTGTGTTTCTTTTATCTAATCACAGTAATTAACTACGGAAGTAATTATATCTTGATTAATTCTCTAGTAGGTCGGTAATTGTGAGATTGGTTAATGATTTACGTAATTGTATGGATCTAAATGTGAACTTTGGGCCACGTTCATTTTGTTCAATATTTCCAATTTAAATCTCAATTGGATGGGCATAGGCCCAGGTGTTCAATGAAAAGCAGCCTCCACTTTTTTTTTTTTTTTTTTTTTTTTGGATTTTGAGTGAAAAGCTAATACTATCATTAAGGTTTACTATCTACATTGTGGGTTATTAGTATAGTACTTATATTCCCTTTTAATATCAGCGTCAGGGTTGGTAATATGTCGAACTATAACGACCATATGCTTAGTTTAACTAATTTTAAGAAGTATAAAAATTCTCATAAGTGATAGATGTGTCATGTGAATTGGGCTATTTTGAGGTTATCCTATTTTTTGTTCGAGAATCGAGACTATTAGAGTTTGAATTAGATTTGGTTAAGAGATAATAATCATTCAGCATATGTTAAAAATTGAAGATAGGTTAATAGGTCATGTAACCAATCATAACTCTAACTTGTAAATTGATTCCCATGCTACATAAGTGAGTAATCAAATATGAAGAAGGTGAATCCAACAGCTAAAACTACACATTGCATTTGTCTAAAACTGTTCTACAAGGGAGATGATAACCTATCTTAGATATAAATCACTAAGCATATGTAATTTGAACAATCAACATTGCTGCACACCGTCTGGTGGTTGACATTCAAATTCACATATAGAAAAGTACTAATCTATAGAAAGTTCAAGTTTAATGCTGTTATATCACTAAGCAATTCGGGATCATGAGTCCATGAACATCATAAGTGAGTTTTAAAGCTATACTACTTTTCACAAAATGGAGGAAAATGATTGCTAATTATTTTCAATAAGTAAAAACAATTTTCGTGGTTGTGATTTTTCATAATTAACCAAACAACTTGACTCACTTCGAATATAAAACCCCATACAATTTGACAATTCAATTGGCAACACAACCACTTACTTTCTGTTAGGAGTATTAGGACTCTTGAGCTTTATTGATGGGAATAATGGGTAATCCATGGGGACGTGTTAGTTTATCAAACTAGCTTATTAGCTAACACTTTCTCCATCTAATTTTATTACCCCCGCTTGATTTTTCACAATCTCAAAAATGAGTCTTAAAACACATGTACTTTTAATTTCGTAAAATAAAATATATAATGAAACGAATTCAACAAAAAATTACATGACTATATTAGCTATAATAGATTAACAAAAATTTATGATCAAATTACTCCGTATTAAAGTTTTAGCCGATTATGTTTGAGTCATATTGTTTCGAGTTGATTATGGATTTGGGTCGGATTAAAACATGCTTATTTTAATGATATAATCACTTTGATTGTTGGGTGATTTAGGTTGGGTGAGGTTGGTTAGAGTTGAGTCCAATAAAATCCGTAACAAGAGTACCGTAGTATTTTGACTTTCAAGTCGGGTAAACGGATATGGGTCAGTTTTACCTGACTGGAGTGACATATTACTCGTATGACTCTATGAGTTGATGGGATCACATCTTGAGACATCCCAGCAGCTTGGAGACATAGATGGAAAGTAGGGAGAGAGAAAGCAAAGGTTACGCATGGGCAGTAGCAGCGGGCTTTACCGCAGCCTTAGCTGCCATTTCCGCAAAGTTCTTCTCTTCTCAGGTGTTAAATTCTTTCCTTCTTTTACTTATTTTTTGTCATAATTTACTCATCAGTGTATTTTCTTGTGATTTTATAATGGGGTTTTGATTAATTAGATTAGGTTCTGAGAAAAATTGAACAAATCAAGTTGCTTAATATTTTGGAACAAATTTATTAATTGGTATGTGAATTTGGTCATCCAAGTTGCTGAATTCTGTTTCTGTGCAAATTCATAGACTGGGATTGATTTAGTTCGGAAAATTTGGGTTTTTGGGGGATCTAATTGAGCAATGAAGATCATATTGGAGCTTGATTTTTGTTCTGACCTTGTTAAGTAGACAACATCAATAATTTCTGGTTAATATTGAAATGCTGCTGTTTTTTTGACATGGAAAGGGCTTTGATTGTGAGGGTTTTGATTGGAGTTTGTCGCATTGAGAGATTTGGCTTGTTTTGGTGATGCACTCGAAGATCGATTGGCTTCCTTCTATTCTAGGATCTTACCTGTTGGTGCTCTACGCGGGGCTTTGTTGTAGGCTAAGATGCGCTGTAATGGACATTAACAAGAGATGTTTAAGGTGATATCACAAAAATCAGTAATACTAATTTATGCCGTATGAAATTAGTTGCCAGGCAAAATACCATATGGGAAGTACCATAGCCAGATATTGGCTAAGCATTGGCAATTTGGCAATGCCTGCAAATGTGAAACATTGGCATCACAGATCACTGGCAACTTATTGGGCAACCGGTCATACCTGTTGAATGTATGCCATGATAGTAGTAGTGAATATGGCAAGATAAGTATGTTGATCTTCAATGTAATATAATGGAATATAATGATGGGAATTGGGAACGTAGAAAGAGAATTTATCTCAATAACATATGACTATATGAGCAGCTTGCATAGAACTAGTTTTATCAACCAAAACAAGTTGCTTCAACGGTCATGAGTCTCCAGACTTATAGGCTGTAGACAACTTATTTCAGCTGGAAGTGAGTATATTATGGATAATTTGATAAGAAAATGACATTGATAAAGAGAGAGCATAAAGATGGTAAATTGGAGCTTACTTGCTTATTCTTTATAACCTACCTAGAAGCGCACAGGAAGAATTAGAGGATGAATAGTTAGAATTTAGTTTGCCTTTCAACACAATAGTTAGCAGTGATCCTAAGTTTGGCTTAGTAATCGTGTATCACACGATTCCAATATTAGTATGTTACCAACCCAGATGTTGACTCTAATTCTTCATTGGAAAATATATTCCAAGCTGCCTCCCTTTTTCTTTTTGGCTTTTATTGCTACCTTAGCTCAAAAACTTTTTGGTACACTTTTATTTAACGATGTTGAATTCCTGCTTGCTAGTGATTTTTGAACCCTATGATACTTCTTTGGGTTCTGCTGCAAGTTGCCTCAATATTTTAATTTCCTGCTGTATGAATCTCATCTCTACTTGCCAGCTCAGCTTGTGGATTTGACAACTTTCAGTTAGTTTTTTCTATTTTAAGCTCTGGAGTCCATTAGCTTAAATAGTCAATTACGCTATTTTTTTTCTCTCTCTTCTGGTTTGTATGGGAAGAGCTCCCTTACACCTCATTTCTGTTACTGTATGCATTGTAATGAAGCTACAATAATGTAAACCCTATTTTACTGCAATAATAGAGCTCTCATCCTGATGAGTGATGATACACACCAATGAGGGTTTGATACTTCATTCCTGACGCATAAACCTGATGTGGTGTAGATGTGCATATCATACAAATTGGTCTGAAATGGCATGTAGGAACAACACTCTAGTTTGTAACATCATCTCTAATGGAACTTTGTTTTTGGTTAGTTTTCTCCAGTTTTAGCTAAGGCAAATAGGCAATGAAGCAAGGCAATCCCAATATAGTCTTGTGTGTTATACTTGCAGCTATCAAGCTGTGCTGGGTAATGGGTATTTGGGCCGGGGTGTCATTTTTGTTATCATGGTGAAATCATGTCTGTGTATTGAGCATTGCGTTGTTGCTGAACCCAAGTTTGTAATTTATAAGAAACTTAAACAGTAACTAATGTGGATAATTTTGTAACCAGCTTGTCAAATATAGCCTTGTAATTGCGTTTAATGTGACAATGTGGGGATGCTACGTCAACAGCCTTAGAGCACTTTCATCTTTGCAAGCTACAGTGACAAACTTTGCTACAAATTTCCTCTCCTCTGGTCTGGCCGGTTTCTTTTTATTTGGAGAAACATTATCAACCAAGGTAAAGAAAGTCTCATTCTTTTGAATTTCCTTTCTTCTATATATATTCTTTTATGCATTGCATATTTGGAAAAACCATGTTGGCAATTATATGGTTTTAGTTTGACGACTTTGACCATGATTTATTGATGCTCAATGTTTTCCTCATATTAAGCTAACTATCCTAGTTCACTTTTAAAATGGGTATCTTCATGGAAAGTAACTAACATATAATCTGATAGTTCTTTTTAGATAAACTAAAGATTAATATGAACTATATTTATATGAACTTGCTTGGTCTTATAGTTCCAATGGATTAGTCTAAGCATTGATTTGATTTCCCATCTGACTGAAGCTGTTTATTTGTGTCGATCAATGAGATTCAATTTTGTATAATATACTGGACAGATGTAGAACAAAGAAATACCACACTCTGGAGTTTGTTCTTAAGACTCTTAACCCCGAGAACTCGTTGCCATAGTTGCACAACTAAGAACAAAGTAAAAATCACACATCTTAGTTATCATCATTAGTACATGTCATTATTTGTTGAGCTATATTTTTCAAAGTTTTAATCTACTGGTACTACCTGTGCTTCAATTTCTTTTGGATGTCTGGTGTTCTAGCCAGATTCCACTTCACAGCTTCATGCATTGTCCATATTAAATCTTGTCAATCATCATAAATGCGTATGATATTTGTATAATGCTTTTTATTATTGCCGTGCTAATGTGCTATTGAAAACTATGTAATTCTCGATTCTGGCAACAGTGGTTCGCAGGTGCCTTGCTGATTGTAGTCGGTGTATTCATACTCACTAAATCAAGCGTAGAGAAGAAAACAAACACCGATTAGATGCTTGTGTCTGATGGCTTTGTGCAGCTTCCATGTTTGGGTGCACATCAGAAAGCAATAACCTTAGTCATTATACTGCTGTAGACAGCCAGTCACGTGCAATCAATCAGATACTTTTTGCCAATTTTTGCTCTAGCACTTGCACCATTAGTTTTGAATATGCTGCACAAATCCTGGATCGATTCAGCCTTTGGGAAAGAAGATGAACATTGGACCACCCATGCTATGCTTTATGTCACGCCACTCTGAAGAACTTCTATATTACCGAGATTTTTTTAATTTTTCTGTAGGTAGCAGTTCCCCCTCGGAAATGTTGTACTCCATAACTTCCTTTACTTTTATCAGGTACAATGATTTGTATATTCTCAAGTAAATTGAGGCATGTCACTGTTTTGAACCCTTTTTAAGTGAAAGTATAAAAGTGCAGAATATGATTCTTTTAATCTTACCAGTATAAGACTATAAGATTAGTAAGTGATGCACAGCTAAAAGGAAAAATGAGTCATATTGACACTAAGTTTCAATTAAAATGGAAATCACTTTAATCTTAGCATATGTAAGACGTATTCTACTATACTTGGGACCCCATAGTTTGTTGTAATTACTTTATTTGGGAAATTAGAGTTTTAACTGGTCATAATAATTTTCCCCTTTTATTTAGTCAAAGGAAGTTTTATGTCATTGTAAATTTGTAATTAACAAAGATCAATGATATTGACCTTACCAATTTGTAAATATTTGTTTTATTTTATTTTATCTTTACTATTGTACATTACCATAAAATATGGCATAAATTAGTGCGATTGTAAAATTCTTTACCCGTTCATTGTGTTTTTAGTAAGTGTAAATTTTTTAAATACCAATTACATTTTTTTTATAGAGGGGGCAAAAACCCCTTAAAAAAAAGCAAGTAATGAAGTAAAAAGTAAACAAAAAGGCAAAACTAACAACCACAAAATAAGCTAAAGACAAATTAGTTAAGCTGTCACAATCGACATTTTTCTAGTTGATGTCACTCCGCTAAAATCCTCAATAAAATACTAGAAAATCCTATTGAAACCATCTAAAAAAACATTCAAACTTTGATCCGACTCAATTTCATAGTTATGACTTACGAGTCAATCCATAGCACAATTAGATTCGTGGTAATACTGGTGAATTGTGAATTTGTGATACTCCAACTAGGACAACGGATCATAGGTTACACTTCCTAGTGATACTTCAAACTAATTACAATTTGATTCATGGTTATTTTTTCACTCCTTAATTTAAGGTGACCAATCAAATCATTCTACAAAATAATCATGAATTAAAATTTTGATTATGTTTTATATTTCGTATACCGTGGTATCGGAAGTTTATACACATGTGTAAGTGTGACAATTGTCATAACATTTTCATCTTAAACTAGTAGTGACACTTGGTTGGATGACATGCATTGTCATAAATTTTAATAACATTATACAGCACTAGGAAGGTATGTCACTTTATTTGTTTATTTTTTATAAATATTATTAACCCCTATAGATGTTTAGGGCCTGTTCTCTTACGTTGAAATTCAATTCAGTTCAGTTCAGTTCAGCTCAATTCAGTTCAGTTCAGTTCAGTTCAGCTCCTAATTTCCTTCTCTTATAAAATATTCATTTCAGTTCAGTTCAGTTCAGTTCAGTTCAGTTCAGCTGAGTTCAGTTCAGTTCAGTTCAGTTCAGCTGAGTTTAGTCAATGAGAACAGGCCCTTAGTGTCAAATGGAATACAAATTATTAGTCAATATTGTAGGAGTTTATAGGTACTACGCAGCGGAAATAACATACATGAATCATATTCAATAAAGTACCTAATCCCAAGAATCGCATGCATAACACACAAGACACATAATCATACCTTTGAAGCGTGAATTCCACGAAGCTATTCGACAGGCAAATCAGGGAGAGAATAGAGCCCCAAGTGTTGCTCCTCTACTTAGTCCACGAGATTCGAACGAGCCGTCCACCAATACTAGATTGGTCGAGTGATTGAGGAAAACCGCGATCACCACCTTTTCGGACAACCGACCACCGCACGAACCACCACCACCACGAGACACCACCGTGCGCCGGGAGGAGGAGAGAGCCGTGAGAGAGGGAGTATGAGAGGGGTTGGTTTCGTGTTTGCTAATTAGGGTTTGATCTAATTGATCAGTCAATTCCTTCTTGCGTGCAAACCTAGGCACCTAGTCTATTTATAATCTCATTATAATTAGACTAGGGCACGAAGCCCAATAGCCTCTCAAAGCCCCATATGGCCGGCCACCTAGAGAGATGAGGCCCATGATGGGCCTCGTCCTCTAATGCTCGATCTAGCCCCTTTGTGTGACCTTATAGGATCCGTCCAATTGGGCTTTGGCCTATTTTACTAGTCCAAAGATCGTAAGTACCTCTAGCTATGGCAAAACGACGACCCAAATGTCCGGACTTAATTATCTCCATAATTTGATCCAATTATATATCTAGTAATTGCACACGACGAAGACATAACTCCTTCAATCTCCCACTTGTCTGAGACAAGGGTGCAATATTCAAATTCCTTAAGTCAATGTATATGTCGATTTGATAATATGATTGCATCACATGTCGAGATCATATTAATCTACAAATCGTTTCTTGAACTCTGAGTTAGAATTACAAAACCAAATGATTACTGAGTAATGCATTTGAACGCGGCCACGTATTTTCTGAATTCTCCCTCTTCAAGCGGCCATGACACATTTCCTAATTTAATAGGTAGACTCTATCCAATCTTGTGGCAACAAGCCTCCCACTCAACTTCTGAAATAACCAGGAAACACCCTTTATAATCTCCAGTTACGGGAAGACGTTTGAATGTACCACAATTATAACATCCATTGAATGAAATCAATGTTCCACTCATGTCAAAGGAATCCACTAATATATACGGAAGCTCTATACTTGAATTTCAAAGTAGGTCAATAGTTCAATCATGCATCATTCATGCATATCCAAGTGATTGATCGAGCATCACTATGCCCCTATAACCCATGAAACCGAGCTATCCAATCAATCTTACATGCTAGTCCATTTATTGAAATCATTTATGTCCACTTTAATGATTTCGAACTAGGAACTTAAATAATATATGGATTTTGTTCACCTGTGGGGTTTCATACACCAGGTCTCTATCTGATAGACAACCTGATGAGCCCATCAATCCATAATTATTTTGGACATTTTATTTAATTTCAAAACCATAATTAAATAAGAGAAATAATAATTTCTGTTTTAAACATAATTCTGCAAATTGATGTATTTTCTCATGTAATATGTTTCCACAAACATACACAACTTAAAATTACATAATTTGCTTCAATCCAAGACTTTAATATGACTTTCATACCTTTGTCTATGGAAGGGGTTTAGTGATTTCTCACTCATAATAAAACTTCGCAGAACGTGACCTTCCGCCGGTCAATGATCTCATAACTGAGGCGATATTTTATATCCATTTGTTTGGATTTGTAATGTGACCCTGGCTCCTTTGTTCTTGGGCAAAAGTAACCCTTTAGTCATATGACATTTTAATCCGAACTTCCTCTAAAACTATCCGACTATAGTTTAATACACATATTCTAACATTGAGCATGCAATAGTGCTCTGCTTTGAATTCTTCAAGCTCACTGTACTTCTCCATACTGACAAAATTGTGCGTCTAGATCAAAATCTAGAGTCATCTTGCCTGTTTGGAAAGAACTCGCATTCGTAAAACTTTTGACAAACTTGTTTACCTTTAACACCATAAACTAGAAAAATTCCTTTAGTGCTTCTCAAGTACTCAAGGATTTGTTCTTGGTAACTTTCTGTATGCTTATTCTGTATTTGCTTGAAACTTGCTACACATGCACAAGTCATATGTAACAACTTGCTTCGTACATTTCATGGCACATGTAATGGTCCCTTTTGCAAAAGCATTAGGTCCACTGCCTTTACAACTCAACTCAACTAGCTTTTAAGGCACTGAGTTTTACTGAGTGTAAAACCATGGGACATGGGAAGAGATCCTCTCTTAGAATCTTGCATCTTGAACTTGTCAAGAACCTTATCAACATAAGTCTCTTGATTAGGCCCAGTCATCCTTCAAGATTCACTTTGTGGATTTTGATTCCCAATATGTACTCAACATCTCCTAAGTCTCCCATATAGAAACAATCTTTCTAACCATTTCTTGACTTATTCAAGTATTGATATGTCATTTCATATGAGATGTATGTCAACTACATACTAGACTAAGAAGACCAATTGCTCCCACTAAACTTCTTGTTTGTACAAGATTTCTTTTCATTCTTCCAAGGTAATCAAACTGTTTGATTTCCTAATGAATATTTCAACTCCTTAATGCTTACTTCAATCCATAAATGAATTTCTGAAGTTTGCAAAACTTTCTAGGACTTTCTGGAATTCAAAAACTTAAGTCGTATCATATACATCCCATCCATCAAGAACATTTCATGAAGGTGATTTTGATTTCCATGACTAGAAATAATCCGAATAGGCTTACATGACTAATAGGTTTAATCCTATTTGTAAGACTATCATGGACTAGCACATCTTTACAGACATGGAGTCCATTCTGGATTTCTTGGCCTTAAGCCATTTCCTGAGTTGGCACTTGTCCAAAGCTTGCTTGTAGGTATGGATTCCAACCATTCCAATAGGAAAATTTTAGAATCCACCTTTTACTAGAATTCCAACAAACTGTTTGTTTTAATCCTAAGTAACCTACGATAGGTGTGAGCGACAATAGAATTATTCTCTTCAACTCATTGAAGCCTTTCATTCTAGTAGGACGATAGAAGTCTCGCTAGTTGAATTAGCTTGCTTCGACACATGTTTGTTCAAATTAGCTGATTTCATGCGCATTCGTCTCTGATGTAGTGTTATCTACATCCCTTTGTTGCTCGTCTCGAATCTCATCGAGATCTAACTTTACTCCCACTTGGCTTTGTAGGAAGATATTTCTTTCTATAAAGACACTATCGCGAGCAACAAACATTTTGTTTTACGCGATTGTAGGAATAATACCTCTGATTTAGGGTTTATTATGTCATCTTTGTAAACATTTTACATAAATTTCATATTCCCTCAATCCTGTTTAGAAAAGATTACTTTGGAACATTTCCAGTCTTTCTACTGCTTTGGTGAAGTTTCTGTTTAGTATATTCGCAATTGTTGTTGTTCTAATGCATATCCTCAAAACGATATTTGTAAATCATTAAATCTTGGATCGAACCATGGCAAGCAAAGTTTGATTCCTATTTTATACATACATTTTAATTGTAATGTTCCTGGATTGTGAACTAATTCAACAATTCCTTTAGATGATCATTTGTTTTGAGTTAAATATTTATCACAACAATCATATTGTGGTGCTAAATTGTTTATCTCAAACTTGATTTTACATTTCATTTTTGGAATTTTGAACATTTCAATGATTCCAACTTTTATTTCATTAAGTAATTATCGACATATTTACTTAAATCGTTAATAAGAGCAATGAAATAGTTAAATCCTTTTGCTATATCTTGAACTTATGGTACACACACATCATATGTTTGTGTTCCAAAAGGTCATTTTTAGCTCTTTTACCCTTTCAACTAAAAGGAAACTTGGTCATTATACCTTATCAAGCATGACTTCTAATTCTTAAGTGATTCATAATCATATAAGAGTAAGAGTCCATCCATAACTTTGGATGTGCAAATGGTTTATGTGACCTAACCTTACTTTGTTATAAGTATGTTTGCTTTGAATCATCTAAATTTACTTTTGTGATCTACATATATCAATGTCATAAATAAAATTAACTCATATCTAGCAAAATGAAAACAATTTATTACCTTGGTCATGGATCAACATTTGTCCAAGCCAAGTAAAACAAATCAGTATTCAAAACAAGAAAACCGAAATATTGTCTCACCAAAAAACTGTAAATAGTTCTAAATGTCATGATAAACTAATCAGAAATTAAAACTATGAAGCTATCTCTGGCCACTCAAATACTCCTAGTGCACCTTCAAGCTCCATCTCCATGCTAGCTTCACTTGCATGCAGTTCCTGTGCAACATCATAATGTTAAGCACTGCAACTTGGTATCACATACCTTAGTGAAAGTTAAAATGTTTATAACATAATACCTGAGGTTGATGCTCCATTCTTCTTCTTGAGGAAATCAAGGTATTTCTGGCAATTGCGTTTCCAATGCCCCTTCTTCTTGCAGTAAAAGTATTCACTCTCACTTGCAACTTTGGGTTTTGGATTCGCCTTAGGCTTTTCAGGAGCCTTGGCAACTTGCTTGCCCTTGCTCTTGGCATTAGCCTTTTGCCCCTTCTTCTTGAACCCCTTTCCCTTTTGGATCATAAGAACTTCCTTCTTAGGTTCCTTAGGGATTTGTTTCTCAGCACTCACCAGCATTGCATGCAATTGACTCATAGTCTTTGCATCCGCAGTCATGTTAAAGTTCATGATAAACTGGTTGAAACTTTCTGGAAGTGAATGGAGAATGATGTCTGTTGCCAAATCATCACTAATTGGGTACCCCAGTTTCTCCATACTTTGAATTAGGCCGATCATTTTGAAAACATGATCATGAACTGTGGCACCCTTCTCCATTCTACAATCCATAATCTCACGATGAAGCTCATACCTTTCAACTCTAGCTTGTTTCTTAAACAAAACTTTGAGCTCTTCCATGATTGAATAGGCATCCAGGTCCTCAAAACGCTTTTGAAGACTAGGTTCCATGGTAGCAATCATTAAGCAAGTGATAGGCATAGCTCTATCATGAGCTTCCTTGTGCTTCTTGATATCTGCCGCAGTTGGATTTTCTGGCAGAGGTCCTGGTAATGGGGTATCAATGATATCCTCCTTGCCCTCAGATTTCAGAACAAGCCTTAGCATTCTTTCCCAGTTGGAAAAGTTTTCCCCTGTCAACCTATCCTTTTCAAGGAATGGTCGCAAATTGTAAACGTTGTTGTCATTGTTATTACGGCTACCCATCTATGTCAAAATAAGGCAAAGTTTAAAAATTATGTTTAATAAATTAAAGTACCATAAAACATTCATTTGGTAACTTTAAAACACTTTATTCAATAATTAAATGATCCCAATTGAATTTTAAGTGATTCCAAGATCCTTTATTTGTGCAATAATTGACCGGACTGAGGCCCTGCCATCAACCATTACATTTTCAAGGTGAGTAAACTCTTTACTGATTACAACTCTTGTAATTCTTGGTTGAATAATTAATCATCACATGTTTAATTATTACCCTTAGCTTCAAGGTTCTAAACTGATCTTTAGGTAACCTTGTTGAATTTAACCAATTAAAAGTGTAGAACGTGATCTACCCCCACTTCCCCAAGATATATTATGATGCTCTGCTGAGGCCGACCCACCACAAACGATCAAGGTTTTCATCGGGTTTTTAATTGGAAAAGCTGCATCAATATTGCTGGGATCTAGATTTATTATGTTGTGATTATTTAGTGAACTCTAGCGCATCATCAAACAACATAAATAAACCTAAACATGCATAATCTTCTAATGCAATAAAATAAGACATAGTATGGCCCCTTAGTCCTAGGAAAACTAGAAATGAAAATGCTCCCACTTGAATCATCATGGATCTTCATCCACTTTGCTCCTTTGGGCCTTCACTTCATGGGCTTCTTTTGGGCTAACACCATTTAAATAACTATTCTATTTACATTAAATAAAAGTTATGAAAACACTCAACGGTACGCAGACCGTATTTAGATTACAAAAATACATCACGATACGCAGATCGTATTTAAGAATCTATGGGCCATACTAGTCTATATATAGCAACATAATATCATATATTAGAAATGTGCCATATAATAAATCACTCAACATGCTTGTCTAAACTACAACATCGAATGTTCATAATAAAGTCAACGCATTTCCTAAAATATCTTATATTTTAATCATAATTAGATAATATCATATATAATTCATGACGGTTGATAAAATATCATATATTTAATTTAGTCATGAGATAGAATCAAATCATATTTTAATCTAGAAAGATAAATCATATTTAATCTTCCATGATTATCCTAACTAATTTAGGAGATTCTATCCTAATTACTAGCCAATCAAATAATTTTAAAATCAATTACATCCTAATCTAATTATGGGATAATCACATTATTTAAATCAATTATTATCCTTTTTGGAATATGCTCAGAATATCCTCATCAATCTTATCCTTAATTAACCACTTTAATTTAGGATAATTATCAAAATAACAAACTAAATATGGATAATATCAAATATGACAACTTTTGAATATTTGATTTTATCCTAAAATAAAAAGATTTTATCCAAATAAAACCAACTTTATCTTTTAAAATAAAAGATCATATTTTGAAAATATTTTAACTTATCCAAAATAAAACCGATTTTATCCCAAAATAATTCGTAATTATCCTGAAATAAATTTTTTTAAAACAGAATTTTTTTTTTTTTATAAAATCGCAACCACCAACGCCGGCCACCGTGGTTGGCTAGCCGAAGCTAGCCACGGTGGCTGGCTGCCGTGACAGCAGCCACTGCCGCAAAGGGCAGCAGCGTGGAGCTGCTTTGCTGGGGCTGCAGGCCACCGTGTGTGGCCAACCGAGGCTAGCCACGGTGGCTGGCTGCCTTGCAGCAGCCACTGCCGCACAAGGCAGCAGCAGCACCTAGCTGGCAGCCGCGGCAGCAGCCGTGCAACGGTTGCACGCTGCTGCCCACAGCCACCCTAGACCGCCGCCCTCCCTTCCCTCCCTCTTGGACGCCACCTGGTCGGCAGCCGCCGTGGCTGCGCCACCCAGCCGCGGTTGCCGGCCAAAATAAATTAATTTTTTTTTTTTTGTGTGTTTTTAATTTAATTAAAATAACATTTATCCTAATTAAATTAAATTAGTCCATAAGATTAAAATTAAATCAAATTCAATTTTAAAATAGGGTTCATCATAAAATTAATCCCAATTTAATTTTAACATTTAAAATTAAACCTATGATCATACATAAAACATTTTTATGCATAAATCAATTCAATTAAAATTATGAAACATAAAACAAATCGAATAAAACCAAAGTCAAGCACAAAAATCATATTTTAGGGCTTGAAATTTTCGAAATATAGGGTTAGGGTTTTCGAAATTTTCGAAAATATTAGGCATAATTCGGTCCTCTTTATGGCTATTTGAGCATAATTAAATCATATTTAACCGATTCCAAAAGTTTAATCACATTAAATATAATAATTGAACCATAATTAAATTAATTTCTCCCTCTTAATTGATTATAAAATTAACGTGGACATCAAATAATCGTATTATTATGATCTAGCGCGTTAATGCAAGAGGCTAACTGATACCACTGTAGGAGTTTATAGGTACTACGCAGCGGAAATAACATACATGAATCATATTCAATAAAGTACCTAATCCCAAGAATCGCATGCATAACACACAAGACACATAATCATACCTTTGAAGCGTGAATTCCACGAAGCTATTCGACAGGCAAATCAGGGAGAGAATAGAGCCCCAAGTGTTGCTCCTCTACTTAGTCCACGAGATTCGAACGAGCCGTCCACCAATACTAGATTGGTCGAGTGATTGAGGAAAACCGCGATCACCACCTTTTCGGACAACCGACCACCGCACGAACCACCACCACCACGAGACACCACCGTGCGCCGGGAGGAGGAGAGAGCCGTGAGAGAGGGAGTATGAGAGGGGTTGGTTTCGTGTTTGCTAATTAGGGTTTGATCTAATTGATCAGTCAATTCCTTCTTGCGTGCAAACCTAGGCACCTAGTCTATTTATAATCTCATTATAATTAGACTAGGGCACGAAGCCCAATAGCCTCTCAAAGCCCCATATGGCCGGCCACCTAGAGAGATGAGGCCCATGATGGGCCTCGTCCTCTAATGCTCGATCTAGCCCCTTTGTGTGACCTTATAGGATCCGTCCAATTGGGCTTTGGCCTATTTTACTAGTCCAAAGATCGTAAGTACCTCTAGCTATGGCAAAACGACGACCCAAATGTCCGGACTTAATTATCTCCATAATTTGATCCAATTATATATCTAGTAATTGCACACGACGAAGACATAACTCCTTCAAATATATGGAATATAATATAAACTGTTAAGCAGATTTGTAACATTTTAAAGAGTAATTACGTTACGTTACATGATTTGAACCTCGGTGTCAATGTGACCATTTCATTTTTTTCACATATATTTCTTATATTTCATATTTTAAATAATTTAACATTTTATTATTACTATTATTATTGGATGAAACACTGTATCAATTTGAATGCCCTACATATTTTGACGAAAAATAGTTCTTATATTATCTTACAAAAAGAGTACATTTATCTTTCAAAATGATACACATAAAAGGAAACTACTAATTAAAGCTTAATAGCAATAATTATTTTCATCAACTCAGAAAAGGATAGGGCAAAATAAATTACCTATTGACCTCATCATGATTAAGTGGAGAGCTATACTGTCCCAAAAAAGAAAAAAAAAATGATGTAAAATTAAAGTAAAACTTAAATGTCTATTGCTATTATTATTGAAATTATTGAAATACATTTATAAATGGTAAAAAAATTAAACTGTATTCATTCACTGTATATTTAATATATACTGTATTTATACAAGGAAAAAAATCAATATATATTTTAAATTACTTGATTTGGTATCTCGATTATAAAATACTCGTACTCTTAAAACCGTAATTAGCATTATCTAGGGAAATCGCTTTAGAAACGCTTCTCATTCCCAAGTCACACACCCGCTGAATTAGTCCACTGGAAGTCTGAAAACAGTAAAATAAAAAACAATAGAAAGTGAAAAAGATTAAAATCAAAAAAGAAAAAAAAGAGACAATCTCAAAAAATTTTAAAAAATAAATTAATTTACAGTGATCAGACAAAGAAAGTCTAAAGAAATTCTTTTTAATTTTCAACTATAATTAATTTAACTTTAATTTTTATCATTTTCATCACCTATTTTTTCTCTCTCTTCCCCATTATCCCCCACCCCCAACTGTTCCTCCCACATTTCTCATTTACTATATTCCCTCCGATTTAGGGTTTCTCTCTCTCTTTCTTACACTTTTTTTTTCTCTCTCCTCCATTTTTTCCTCTTCATATGGTAAGCTTCAATTTATACTCTTTGCATTTGATTTTATCTTCTTAATTTTTACTTTTTTTTGGGTGTTTTTTGTTTGCTTTGATCAGCATAGTTTTCATCATTTGGTTCAATTTGTGTTTACTAGTGTTTTACTTGGTTGATTTTTGCTTAATTTGATTGCTGATTTCTGATTTTTGGAGCTTTTTGGGGTTGTTTATATGGTTGATTGATTGTTAATTTGATTTTTTGTTTCTGGGTTTGACTGGGTTTTGTGGGGTTTTTGGGTTTGTGGGGGTTTTTGATTGTTTTGGGGTGTTTGACTTGAGCTCATTTTGGTGAATTCTAAAGAAATTGAAGTAATTGAGTATGTGATTAGTGTTTGGTTGATTGGCTTTGTATGTGTAGTGTTGTTTGTGTTGATAAGCTTAATTATTTTGGTTTCGAGTATAAATTTGTCTGCTTTGGACAATTGGATACTTGAGTTGCCGGGATTTAGTTACATTATACTATTAGAACTCAATGTCTTGCTCGTCGTATAGTGCAAATCTATCGAAAACTTATGATCCCATATCCCGAAAGGAGCAACATATCACCAATTGGTTTATGATGGAATCTGATTCTCCCTTTTTCTGTGGCGTGGCCACTTGTCTGGTACTGAATTTTTCGGATATTTCGAAGTTTATAGATTAGAAATGGCAAATGATATTGTGGAAGTTACACGCTTGAGAGAGGATATGAAGTGAAGTGTATGTACGGTTGACCAAAGTCGATTACAAGAAATGTTATCCGAAGCAAAGGTGATATACTGTACATGATTACATGAACTTCCTTGCCCTCCCTTATCGGCTGAATTGCAAGAAAATGTTAGGAATACTCATGTTGCTAACCAATCAGAGGTCTACTGCAGCTAAGGA
Organism: Chenopodium album; assembly: GCF_948465745.1. Lineage (NCBI taxonomy): Eukaryota > Viridiplantae > Streptophyta > Magnoliopsida > Caryophyllales > Amaranthaceae > Chenopodium > Chenopodium album. The sequence goes on from NC_137858.1 coordinate 7,813,221, forward strand.
GGAATTCTTATTCTTTTTTATGATTAATGCTGTTCTATGTTGGAGTGATTGATGGTTGATTAAGATGTCTTCTATTTCCTCCCATTTTTGGTGAAAGAGTAGAACTTTGGGAATTTGGATGTCCACTGTCAAAGAATTTGACTTACTTTTTTTGTCTGCTCAATGATATTCTTGGGTTGTTAGTCTTTCTCTTGGCTTGAGAATTAAATTACATTTCAAATAAGTCTTTTGGTGCTATGTATGCCTAGATGGCTAGACTTGACTTCCCCCCACACCCCCCCCCCCTCTTTCCGTCCTGGTTCAATATCCTTCTCAATGGTCTTCACCTTGAAAATCTAATTGATTTTTTTTTTTTTTTTTAACTATTTTCATCATTTCTTTCAGAGCTTCTTCTCCAAAATATATTCTTGGACTTTTTTTAGGGTCTCGCCCTACAATCAGTCTTGATCCTCTTATTCAATTATTTGATGTACTACTATTGGCTTCCTTTCGGGAGACCAAACATATTTAGTCAGGACAATTACAAACTTGTATCCTACCGTTAAAGTTCTTTTGGAATTGTGATATCTTATTTGTTGCTTTTATCCAATGAACTATTGTCTCTGGAAATTTGTGTTGCATGATTTATGCTTTGTGTGTATATTTTGCTATCTCATCTTTAGTGCATCTGCACTTGTCCTAATTTCTCTTTTATTTGATCAGTTCCGCTTCTTTTAACTCTTGTTTTAGTACATTTTCCCTCCCTTCTCTCAGTTCCTTTTTATATGTGCTAAAGCTGCATGACATGTAAAAATGTCATCATTTGTATTTCTTGTACACAGTGTTTTGTCTTATTTTTTCTTTGAATTCATTCTAAGAATTAAATTGAACTGCATACAAACATTTTGTTGCTTGTTTGTTTCTGTGTCGCCAGAGCTTATTGTGCTGTTGAAATTCTTTTGTTTAAATTTTAATGGAGACCTAATCAGCAACTACATGTATGCTTGAAATGTATAGACATGAATATTTTTAGCAGGATGCTGTGCATCATGGGTTTTTGAATGGCATTTCTTACAGAAATTAATAATAGAAATAATAAAAAAGATGTTTCTTAACGGAATTTCAGAAAATATGTTGATTATTCTATGATAATGCCTTGATTTGCTTGTATAATGCAGATTCCTTGCTGACCAACATGTTCTCTTTCGCAAATATAATGCTAGAACACCTCCATAGTTGAGGTAATATCACCTCACCACATCCTAATATATATTGCTATTTCAGACGCATGGGGAATTTGCTGTTTATTAGACTGCTGTGGATCTAAAAATATCTATTGAAAGTCTAATCATTGATAGAGGTTGTGAACTTGTGGTATTCTCTTCTGAACTTGCAGCAGAATCACTAGTGTAATTATGGTTTCTCACTTTTTTTGCCTTTTTTTTTATTGGATTTTTTTTATTTTATTTGTTGAATAAGTAATTTGCAAATCATAGTATTGGGCTTATGGCTTTGGTACTATAATTTTCATAGAAATCTGTAGGCAACGGAATTTTCTGTCCTATGTTATATCTATGTGACTATGTGGTATTTTAAGGCATTGTATCGTTTATATAAAGGATAGGACTGCATGCTAGTACTTCCACATTATGTAACCATCTTGATTTTTATCTTCATTTTCCAGCAGCTGAATATTTCAGTTTTTACTCTTTAGTTGAGTTTAACAATACGACCAGTGAATTTTTCTTGCTCTTCCTGGACACAATTAAGGAATAAAGCAGTGGCAATTTTTTAGAAACTCCTTTCCTTGTTTTTATTTTTCAAAGAGTAGCAGTTGCAATTAACCCTAAAAAGTAAATGATATGTTAATGGAATTCTTCAAGTGCACTTGATTTCTTGATCTGTTGCCTTGTGTTGATGTTAGCATCTGCTTTTTTCAAATAGTAAAGCTCCAAGAGTTTGCCAAGGAAAAAAAGAAAAGAAAGAAAGAAAACAAAACTATCTTAGACCACTCATAGTTGATGAATTATATTAAAGATGTCTCATATGTCGTTGATGTACTTCCTTAGTTCCTTATATCTGCTAACGATTTTTTTGGAGAAGCTGTAATTGACGCTAACTCTCCTTTCCTACAGCACAAGAAGTATTTGATATTCACTTAGCTATGCTAATTGACACTTTACTCTCTGTGTCATCATAAATGATGTGACATAAGCTTGCAATAAAGTTCTATACATGTTGGATCCCACTTTAGGTTTTTGTCTTAGGATGGGTCAAGATTTCAGCAAGTGCAACAATCACTGTGTCATCTTGCTTCACAGCATGAGTTTACAAGTTGAAAAGTTTTTGTCAGTAACAACCTCTTCGTAGTGCAATAGGTTCAGAAGATATTTTTTTGTTTACCTTTTATTGGGATTTCAGTTTCTTACTTTTGATTTCTTATATTCTGTTTTTGCTGGGCTTTTTAAACAGGTGGTCGCAATAAGCATAGGCCATAGAGGTAGCAACATTAGTGATCTTTGACATTTCTCAATTTTTGCTTTAGAATGGATGATAGTGGGCATCGAGAAAACGGTAGACACAAGCCCGAAATGTATAAGCCACCACATAGTCAGGTACAGTGACGAAATTTGATCTTCCTAGTTCTTCACTCAAGTTCTGCTTGTAGACTTTGTTTCCTTTGTTGGATAGCATTTCTGAATTATTTCTTTTCTCCAGTGGTTGATGCAACAACCACAGTCAATGAAGCATATAATGTCCATTATGGCTGAAAGAGATGCTGCAATCCAAGAGAGAAATATGGCCATCAATGAAAAGAACAAGGCCTTGGAAGAGAGGGACATGGCAATTATGCAGCGAGATACTGCTATGCAGGAGAGGAATGAGGCCTTTATGGAGCGGGATAATGCACTAGCAACACTCCAATTTCGACAAAATTCTATGAACGGTAGTAACAGTTGCCCACCCAGTTGCCAAATTTCTCGTGGTGTGAAACACATGCATCATCCTCAGCAACATATGCAGCATCCTCCTCATGTGGGTGAAGCTTCTTATGATGGGAGAGAAGTTCAGGTACCAGATGCACTACCATTGACTTCTGTTGCCCCTGAGAGCACGAAACCCCGGAAAGTGAAACGGCCAAAAGAACCTAATGCAGCATCCCCAAACAAGAAAACATCGAAATCCGGACGCAAGGGTAAGAGAGAAGGTGACGACTTAAATAAGATTATGTTTTCCAAATCTCAAGAGTGGAAGGGAATGCAGGACATGGATGGAGATGATGGCTTTAAGCAACTGGGTGGACCTAAGTCTGACTGGAAGGGCCCAGATCTTGGCTTGAATCAAGTAGCATTTGACGATTCAACAATGCCACCACCTGTTTGCTCTTGTACTGGGGTTTATCGGCAGTGCTACAAATGGGGCAATGGAGGATGGCAGTCCTCATGTTGCACAACAACAATGTCAGTGTACCCATTACCTGCTGTACCCAACAAACGGCATGCCCGAGTTGGTGGTCGAAAGATGAGTGGTAGTGCCTTCAGCAAACTACTAAGTAGGCTTGCTGCCGATGGGCATGATCTTTCAACTCCAGTAGACCTCAAGGATCACTGGGCTAAACATGGGACAAATCGCTACATCACCATCAGGTAGTGCAATATAGATTTAGAGATTTGAATTGATTAGATCCATTTATATGTAGTAGCGGATGCCAGCTACAAGGGAGGGTTTGAATTGGCGGATTTGAAGACAATTATCGTTACTTGAATCTCTTTCCTGAGGCCCATGGTTGTGTTCATAAATTACTACCTCCTCTTGCTTGGCTTGGGGTCTAACTGTGGAGCTTATGAACTGGTAAATGCAATTGTAAGAGAGCATGGCTTTCAACCGGCACATCTTGTGACGTGGTACATGTAAAGCAGCTATTAGTGTTTGAAGGTATCTGTAATGGTGGGCGTAGTGTTAAGGTAATTGTAACATCCTTCTTTTATGAGAAAAAGTTGCTTTGTCAACATTTATAAAGGGCTAGTTGGAAAATTGAAGTTCATGTTTTCTGCTGGTTTTATTTTTTAACTAGATGCACGTTTTTTTATTTTTTTTTTTTTTTTTTTTATGAGATAAAATTTGTTATATATTTAGATAAAATCCCTAAACTTAAAATCTCATTCGCCAATTTTGCTTACGTGGCATTTGCATTATTTAATTCTAAAAGAAATTAATAATCTCTTATTTAATTGGCTACTACTAAGATTTATAATCCTACATGGTGCGCTGAGAAAATTAGATCCTACGTGGCTCTCTAAAAACTCGGAAAAAACTCCCCTTTATATATATATATATATATTAGATTTTGTGGATTAGCCTTTACTTTATTGTCTATTTTAGTTAGGGTGTATGCATGTTGCATAGAAAAGGATTTCATAAAGGCCCCGAAAGCTTAAGCTCTGAGAATTACTTTCTGAGGAAAGATTAATCAATAAGGCAAGATCTCTTTGTTCCAGAGTTTTGTTGAGCTTCACATTATAGTAGATGATGGCTAGGATATTTTAAATGGAATTCTAAAGTCTTTAGACTATACTAAGACAGTAATAGCAAAGAAAGTCCACTAAAGATTGATGTTTCCCAATAAAGGTGAACAGAACGGACTCTAAATCATGGCATGAGTGAGACTGAAGCTAGCAGACCATCTAGCATGACCCAAACTTGTCGGTTTTTCTTCTGTATGCAAAGCTATATGATTCTCTTCTCTGATAAGTGATCAAAATGAGTCCATCTCCAAATCTATACCCACGTTTTGAAGCTACCACAAAATCTGTAGGCTTGGTTTGAAAAAAATTTCAAACTTTAGCATGTACTTCACAATTTACATATTGTGTTGATGTTGTTGCCTGATGAACTGCCTGAAAGGCTACAGGATCAGCAAACTCCATAGTCATGGCTTAACTTTAAATTCTAGGTTTATTAGTTTTCATTCTCTTCAATGATTATTTTTAGTTAAAAAGAACTGCCCTATTAGACGAAACCACTCTCAAGTCAACCTGGTTAAGTTTGCGGGCTAGACACTTTGAAAGTAGGGGAAGTTTAAATAAAACTTTATACAATGTCTTTCAAGTTTTATTTACATCTAAGGTAAGTTTACATTAGAAATGATTGGGTAACCCTAATTTTAGATTTTTTTTTTTTTTGACTTGAAGCTTTAGACTGTTACTCTGTAGTATATAGGTTTGAAAACAAGTTCAAAGTACATGTACAGCACTCAATATCAAACTGAAGTTTCATAGCGACTAAGATGAGTGCAACTATGATGAAATTATTTTAGATTTGTAAAAGATCAATCTAAGGATCATTTTCATTTGCTCTAATAATGTCAGAGAAATGAGGAAACCAAAAGTAGTTCGCTAATTAGAAGTTTTATTTAACCAATTGTGTCAATTCATGTCTTTCTCAGGTCCAAAATCCTTTTTTTTAGCAGCTCTACATCTCTACATCATTACAGCCATATATAGGCATTTTGGTGCAAGTAGAATAGTCATTCTTATGTTTAAAATAGTACAGTAGTACTAAAAGTCATTCTAAAGCTCTCATTTACCAACAAAAGGGCACAATATTTATCATCCAAATTCCATCTAATGCATGTTAGAGAGTACTCTTACTGTACTTTCATAGTTTCATTTATACACTCGTACACTAGAGCACACATCAGAGTCTCAAACCTCACAGTTGTTCACGCGAATAAGTCGTGGTGTGGTTTTGACACCTCCAGTTATGAGAGCACTAAAGGTCGGGGTGTGGTTTTGACACCTCCAGTTATGAGAGCACTAAACTATCAGTTTACATTAACTGTCATCATTAACTAAGATCAGTCCATATGCTTATGATTTAGCTTGTCAAATTAATTTGATTTTAACTTGAAATAAGAAAAGTAAAAAGAGTGTAAAAAAAAGTCCAAAGTAGCAAAATAAAAGAGTCATCATACCATAAGCCTTGGGCAATGGATTAAAATGGTGTGTCAGATCACAAAAGTTCAGCACAGATCTCTCAGACAGGGATAACTGTGATTTTAATTTAACTCTCATCATTCACACTATTTCAACCATTTTCCCAATATTTTTTTTAAAAAAACTCCGAATTAAAATTTTCAAAATTCATCTTATTAAAGTCCTTCTCAAGTTAATCATCGCAAACTAATTGCTCGTACACCCGAATGCATATAAGAATTTACATTCCATCTTCCAATTTATAATGAGAACCAGCCACTAGCAAATTTTTACCACATTGGTAAAAAAAAAAAAAAAAAAATTGAACTTCACACAAATTTTGATTTATTTTTTTGGTAAATAATTTTACACAAATTTTGAATTTAACAAATTGAAGAACTTTGAAGCTAACCAAAAAAATACCAAGAAAAACAATTTCATGGGCAATGGATTAAAATGGTGTGTCAGATCACAAAAGTTCAGCACAGATTTCTCAGACAGGGATAACTGTGAATTTTATATAATCTCATCATTCACACTAATTCAATCACTGCTAAAATACATTCAAAAATCTACAATAAAATTCATCAAATTTGCTCAAACAAATAATTTTAAAGACAAAATTTTTTAATAAGAAAAAAGATGAAGTATTAAATTTCAAATTCAGTAAAAATAGCCTCAGACCGTCCTAGTACAAATTTATCAACAATATGCAAATGCATTTTCTGCAATCAACCATAATAATTTACATTCATCACCGGCTATTTTTCATTCAAATAAATATACAACAAATTAAATCCATTTAAAATAAAATAAAAAAGATGCAAATTTTGAGAAAAAGAAATAAACTTTTTGAGAGGACGCATCAGATCTTCCTATCTAATATGGTGATTATCATACCCCCAGAAAGATTCTGAGCAATCACTCCAATGAAAATTTTGCATCATTTGACCTCTTTACATTAGAGAAAGCAATAAAATGCAGAAAAATTAATTAAACGAAAGCGGCGAATTTGCTAATTGGGGGTTGTTGATTATTGAGATTTGAAAAATTAGAATGATTTTTGGTATTTATAGTGAAAGAGAATTGGGGTTTTCTGGGAAATTAGGGTTTTCAGAAAGTTGAATTTGGGGAAGATGACGGCCAGTGTAATATTTAAGGGCTGAGGCCCAAATACGGAGAATAATATTATTTGTATAAAGTAAGGTGTTGTTGGGCTTCTGTATTTTTAGGGTGTTGGTGATTTTCTTACAAGTATTCAAGTGTGTCCAAGATTGTGGTGGGACTTGTAGTCTAGTAGGAGTCAAATTGATCGAATAGGGTTCAGATTGGAGTAAAGCACAAATACGGTCCCTAAACTTTCGTATTTGTGCACTTTTAGTCCCTCAACTTTCATTTGTGCACTTTTGGTCCCTCAACCACCATTCTTGGTGTTTTTGACCAAAAAGTTGAGGGACCTTGCCTAGTTAGCAAAAGTTTAGGGACTATGACTCATAATTTATTTTTATTTTATTTTTTTGGCCAATTTTTTATTTAAAAAGAATCTTTTTATTAGTTTAGGTATCAAATAGTTTAGGGACCTTACTTTATATTAAACATGGGCACGGGTCGTGCCCGTGCCGCCGCGGGCCGTGCCTGGCCGTGTCGTGCCGGCTCCGCGGCGGGCCGTGCCGTGCCGTGCCTGAAATTGGCACACCCCAGCCCATGGCACGGCACGGCCCACGTGCCTAGCGGGCCGTGCCGGGCCGCGGGCCAAACCGTGCCTACCTTAATGTTTTTTTTTTTTTTTAAAAAAAATAAATAAATGTTAAAAAAAAACGAATTAAAAACAAAAATGCATATAATAAAAAAAAATACTAGTGCGATAATCCGAAAACACAAAAAATTGAAGAATAACTTATTTTATTATATGACGGTAGCCGGTACGAATGTACGATAATTCAATAATACAAAATTACAAAATAAGTAATGATAATTAAAAATCGTACAATAGTGTATGAATATTGAATAACTTCATTTATTATACGGAATACGAAGTTCGATAATACAAAAAGAATACAATAGTGTATAATGTAAATATGTAATCATGTAATTATTATTGGTCGTCTTCGTCTTCGCCTTCGTCTTCATCTTCGTCTTCGTCTCCTAGAGGTTCAAGGTCATCCGCCAATTGAGTGGATTGAGAAGTATGAGAACTAAAAGAAGTCGACGTTCCTTCATCGTCGTCGTTTTGTGCATAAGTACGATCTTGAGAACGAGTTTCGGCATCCAACCAATCCTTGAAGCAAACACACATTTCAAGTGTTTCGGGTTTTAGTCTTGTTCTTCTATCGTCTAGAACTCTTCCCGACGCACTAAAAGCTCTTTCGGAAGCAACGGAGGAGACTTGGATAGCAAAAATATCACGAGCCATTGCCGACAAAATTGGATGTTTCACGGCTTGTGATTTCCACCAATCGAGGATGTCGAGGCCAAACTTCTCTTCATCGTCCATGCCTTTCATGAAGTCGTAACTTAAGTACATTTGCAACTCCGAAACATCGCTTTGTGTTCTCCTAGATGATGATGATTCTGTACCTGAATACTTAGACATCAAGTTAGCAGCTTGTGCAAATAAACCTTTGGCCCGTTTACTTACATTTTCGGATGTTTGAGAAGGGGCAAATCGAGACACGGTTCCATATTTACTTTCATAAACATTATATAAATTAAAAAACTCATCCGTCACCTTATTCTTAAAAGTTTGAACATCATCTTCAAAATTCATGTTACTATAATAAATATCAATTAATAAAAAGGTGCCATCATATTTTTGTCTAGGATCTAAAATAGAAGCAAAAATATAAATCATAGGAATATCGGTGTAATATTTACGCCATTTATCCTCCATGGATGGAAGATATCCACGATAAACATGTTGTGATCGGTGTTCCGCAAAAAGTTGTGCAAGTAAACATGCATTTCTAAGAAAAGAATGAGCACAAGGATTATATACAGAAGAAAAACAATGTGTCATACCATATAGTAATTGTAAAAACTGCATATATTTTTCACAATTAGCCCAATCATCTTCAAGTAAAGCATTTTGTGGAAATTTCATATTATAAAAAAGTGTTAAATGAACCTTGTACTCGATTGCCCGACTCAACATTTCATAGGTGGAGTTCCACCTAGTTGGACAATCCGGTGCTATTTTTATGGTTTTTATCCGTTGTTGCCTGCAAAAACCTTTCCATTCTTGATATCTCATGTTAGAGCTATTAATAGTGCAAATAGCATTCCTTATTTTGTGATAAAATGGACCAATTGCTTGTGTTCCATCCTTCACACACAAGTTAAGAACATGACAAATGCATCTAACATGAAGTGCATCTCCATCTAATATAACATCGTTCAATTGGGATTTGACCAAATTCGCACTATATGTCATAGAAGTTGCATTATCGAAAGTCATAGCATGATTTTATCCCTAAGACTATATGCATCAATAGCTTCCATTAAATGATGTGAAATGTTAAGACCGGTATGAGGGTATTCAAGCATTTTGAAATGAATGATGCGTTTTTGTAACATCCACTCATTATCTAACCAATGACAAGTAACACATAAATAGTGAAGTCCGTACCCACCATCCCATGCATCTCCGGTTAAAGAAACTCTACTAGGAAGATTAGCTAATTCATTTACTAATTTCAATTTGTACTCTAGATAAGTCTTCATGGCAGCAAATCGAACGGTTTTTCGGGAGATTTTTTTGTGTTTTGGTTGTAGTGCTCGGTTAATATAGTTGTTGAAGGCATCATTTTCGGCGAAAAGAAAAGGTTGTTCTGCATGTACAATCATTCTCCCAAGTTCATCCCTATCTCTCTCGTAATTGTAAATGAAACCTTGTGGATGGAATTGAGAAATTTTAGGTTGGGTTGGATCACTAGATGGTCCACCACATTTTTTTGTATGTCTAGTAAGGTGTCCCGTCCCTCCCTTGGTATCGGCCGAGAAAATTTTACCACAAGTCCGACACTTGCATTTTTTTCCATCTTTACTTAATTGATAATGTGCCCAACATTCACTCTTTCTTTTGGTTTGAGCAAAATCCTCTTCGGTACACCACTCTAATATGTTAGGATTTTGGGTGGATGGTTCACTCGACCCGGAGGCTTGTGTTTGGCTGCCTTGGGAAGGAGGAGGAGGAGGAGGAAAAGGAAATTCATATTTTTGAAATTGGGTTTGTTGAAATTGGGTCCAAGGAGCCATATCATCCATTTGTTCTTGCCCTCCCGTGTTTTGGGGATGAAAGAAAGGGGTGGAAGTGTTAGGAAAGGGCATGTTAGAAGAGGGAAAGGGCATGTTAGGGGGGGGGGGCATAGACATTGAAGTGTTTGGGTTTGGTGATTCCCTACGTTTTGACTTGGCTTTTCTAGAGGAGGAGGAAACGTTCTGGTTTGATGCCATGATTAATTAATAATAATAACACAACTAACAATAACAAAGTAACAATTAACAACAATGAGATCAATGAGAATTAGTTAGTAAGTAGTTTTTATATAAATTAAATTTTCAAAAATAATTATAATAATAGTAGATTACTTGGATCAATGAGATCCCAGGTAGGAGAGGTTAGGAGCGACGTTGTCCAGAGCCCAAATCCCGCCTTAGACAGATTTCAACAATCCAAATAACCCACAATTAAAATAGAAAGTAGTTTTTATATAATTAAGTAGTTCCACGTATATAATAATAATAATAATAATAATAATAACAATAATAATAACAATAACAATAACAAATTAAAATAAAGTTGAGTTAGATCTTACAATGACGCTTCAATGCTTTCCCAAATTTATAATTTCTCGAACTTATAATTTCCCGAAATTTTAATTTCCCGAATGTAAATATAACAATTTTTTTTTTTTTTTTTTTTTTTTTGGTAGTAGACTAATAATAGTAAAAATGTAAAATTTATAAGAGAGTAGGAATTTTTTTTTTCTTTCCACAAAAGAGAGGAAGATTGTATGATTTGTAGGAATTTGAGAATTGAGAATTTGGGAGTAAGAAAATTAGAGAATAAGAGAGAAGAGATGAGTTGATGAATTGTGAAAATTTTGGAGGAAAATATGAGGTATTTATAGGGGATTTGGGTGGGAAATTGGGTGGAAATTGGAGGAAAATATGGCCGTTTATAGCTGTTGGAAAACGGCCATAAACGGCTATTTTCCAACGGCTAGTACAAGGCACGGGCCGTGCCGTGCCGTGCCTGGCCGTGCCACGTGCCGTGCCGGCGGGTCGTGCCGTCGTGCCGGTCACCGTGCCGCCCGCCGTGCCACGGGCCGTGCCCGTGCCCGTCCCAGGAATTTTGTTCACGGCACGGCCCACAGGTGGGCCGCCGTGCCGTGCCGTGCCGGTGACCGTGCCCGTGCCGGGTCGTGCCGGGCCCGTGCCGCCCGCGTGCCGGCATGGCCCGTGCCCACCTTTACTTTATATTACTTTCTTTTCTTGTTTTTTTTTCTTAAGAAAATTTGTCTTAAAGAAATAGAAAATGGAAATATAAAGAAAGAATTAAGGAAAAAGGAAATAAAAAAAGACATAGGAAAACGAAAATTAAAGAAGAAAAATGAAGAAAACTAAAATAAAAAAACAAAAACAAAGGAGTGGTAGCCTCCTCTTCTACTATTTCGGTTTGGCTGCTCTAATGGGGAAAACAATCCCCTACTTTGCACCTCATCAGGAATAATCATCTTTTAATTCAAGCCTTTGATTTATCTTGTGTTGGAAATGTGGGCTGGTGGAGATTGCGACTGCGCGAATTAGGGTGTGCGAAGGTGGAGGCTGTTGTGGTGGAGAATGGAGATGCGGGAAGGTGGCATAGTGGTGGGAGCTGCGGTTGCGGCGAGGTGAAAGGTGACCACAATCGAATTTTAATTAATTTTTTAGTTTAATTGGATTGTTTAGTGTTTGATGAGGATGATCTAATGAAATATATACTCATATAATCCAATTATCCAACACTTGATCCTACTCTTTACGAGTATGAAGTTCATATTCATTGTTCCTAAATCTTCTTTGTCAAATTTGTATTGTGATTTATTGAATTCATCTTTATTTTTAAAATTGATTAAATGTGAAGGAGATTTATCCGAAAATCTCATCATTTACATAAAATTGAGGCAAATTAGATGATATTTGTAAATCCCAAAGTATTTTTTTTTTGGCAGGAGTAAATCCCAAAGTAAAAACGTCACAAATTAAGTTAATTTGATGTTGAGAATTCTTTTGGATTTTCCGTCAAATTAACAGTCTCATATTCAGATAATTTATGTTTGTTTTTAATTTGACATTTAATTTAAAAAAACAAACTATAATAAGTTAAGGGAAAAATATTCATTTTTAAATAAAAATCTAAAAAAAATAAAAAAATAAATTAATTAATGAGTCATAGTCCCTAAACTTTTGTTCACTAGGCAAAGTCCCTCAACTTTTTGGTCTTAAACACCAAGTATGGTGGTTGAGAGACTAAAAATGCACATACGAAAGTTGAGGGACTAAAAGTGCACAAATACGAAAGTTTAGGGACCGTATTTGTGCTTTACTCGTTCAGATTGGGTCGTATTTTGGTGATGAGTTAGTTATATACCAGTATAACGGTTGGATTGTATTGTAGGTTAATAGTTGAAAGTAGTTTACTTGATTGGTTTTTAAAGTCATTTCTAATTTAGGTCATCGAGTTTTATCTATATTCTATGGTTCGAATATAGATTCTATTTTATAAAATTGATGATTCAAGAAATTTTATTGATATATCATCATTCAAATGATAATTATTTGTACAAGTATCATAAATTTAAAATGAAGCACCAACTTAATTATGTGCCCACACACATGCACTTATTGATGGACGGAGGGAATTGAATAATAGTAATACGAGTAATATACTAGACAAGCTCACATCTTACAAATGGTTGATAAATATGACGTAATATACAAGTAGGGAGCTTTATCACAACAAGACATAAATTTGGGTAGGGAGAGGCTTAAGATGTAAAAGCATGTCATCGATGTCAAGAACTATCTCATCTTTGCGGTTAATTGGGAAAAGAAGGGGGGAAGGGAAGGGAAGGGGAAAGGGAGTAGAGGATATAATGAATAGTTATTCTTTTAAATGAGTCTATTGTTGTAGAGATCAATCTCCCTTCCAACTCCTCCCTTCTATTTCCTATTTCCTATTTCCTTTAATCCAAACACATCTTTTATATACATACAAAGAGGCAAACTTTGAAGCGTTCACTATCACAACTATATAGTTGATAGTCATCATTAATTCGTTGTAAGAGCTTCATAAATGTCAAACTCAAAGTGTTTCTATAATCTATCCTAATTTACATAATAATGCAAATGATTGTTGAACCAAAATTTGTGTCACTAATTTGCAATGTCCACAATCAATAACAAGTCAACATTTCAATAAAAAATAAACCTTTTATTGATTATTAAATGTCAAACATTGCCGTTCTCAATATTTTATGTTCTAATATCGTTCAATGACATACACCCTACAATGCACAATGCACAAAATGTCAAAATCCCATCAAAATATAAACAATGTTATCTATTTCCTTGAAAATAAAGGGGGTACTCAATCCTCCTACCTTATTCATTATCCATAATAATTTACAAAAATATTTAGTAGGAGTACATAGTATTAATGACTCGATTTAGTCGATGGCTTCATTTTTTTTTTTTTTTTTTTTTTTTTTTTTTTTTTTTTTGCTAAAGATAATGCCTTCATTATTAAAACTTAAAAATGACTATACACAAATGTTATAATAATAAGTGTAGGATAGATTACTAAAGGAGAAATTAGCGAATAGGAACTTGTTCACTTGACATTTTTAACATAAGCAGGAGAATATATAGATTAAGAGGCTATAGCCTCAATATTTACATTAAGCATCCCATTATGATTACAAATAAGAGCATGGCTGCTGCAAAAAAGGCCTAAACTATAGGCACCTAAAACATCCCAAGTAAGGCTCATATAAAGAGCAATATGTACAGTAGCATACAACACAAAAGCTTGCTGCCATCTGAATATAAACAGAACAGCAGAAAACAGACATAAAACTATCCTACACCAAAAGCTATAGACATCCAACACCAAGAGAAAGGACTCCCCAATACTAATGAGTAGCTGCTGCTGCTGCTGCTGCAACTCTCTCCTTCTCTGCTTCATAGAGATCAGAAACACAGTCAGGCACCAAGTAGTGTGTTTTGTACCCAACCGCCATTTCTCTTCCAAACATTGCAAGCCTATGGGCTAATTCATTTCCTTCCCTTGGAACATGAGTCACCACAGCCACCTCAAACTTTGATAAAACAGTAGCCACATCACATATAGCTGCAGCCAACTCATGGTGAGGGTTAGGTCCTGCTGTCATAAGCATATCTCGAAGCACCTTGGCATCAGTTTCCACAATTACTCTCTTGACCATTAAATCATCAGCAATCGAGAGACCATCATTCAGTGCATAGAGCTCAGTGAGAAGGGGAGAAATAGCGTCATATTTGCAAGAAAAGCCAACATACCAAGACCCATCAGATCTCCTGATTACACCTCCTCCAGAAGAGACAGCAGAGTTGAGCCAAGCACCATCCGTGTTGATTTTAAAAAATCCATCCCTAGGAGCTTCCCAAGATGTGACTGAAGAGCTTGAATCAGAGCCTTTCCTCTTGTTATTGGCCTGAAATAAGGAAACAGAAATTTTATAATCAAAATAAAACTTGGAGAAAAGAGAAACAGGACCAATTTCCTTATTTTCAAAAATAGTATTGTTTCTATGTGACCAGAGATGCCACAAAGCAATACCAAAAATTAGACTCCATTTTTTGTTCAAACCCAAATTATAATTAAACCAAGTCTGCCAAGTCGAATTTTTGAAAATATGAAAATCAAAATTTTTTGGAAGATAAACTTTAGCAAAGATATCATTCCACAAGATAGAGGATGCAAAACAATCTCTAAAGATATGCATATGAGATTCTGAGTCTATATTACATCTTGAGCAAATAGGAGAAATAAGGGGCATATAAGTAGATAAAGTCTCAGCCACAGGCAAAATCGAGTGAGCACAATTCCATAAAAACATTCTATACTTAAAGGGAACTTGAATTTTCCATAAACTTTTCCATGAATTTAAATTACTAGAAACTAGACACTTCCCTTTCAAAAGATGATGATAAGCAGATTTTATATTAAAAATACCATCCTTGCTCAAAGTCCAGGTAATAAAATCCTCTAGATTTGCAAATCTTGACAACGGGGTTGCTTTGATCATATTAAGAATATGCTGTGGGAGAAGAGATTCAATATCATTTAAATACCAAGCCTTATTCCTAATAATATTAGAAACCGTCCAATTGATCATATTGGAAGGAATATCACAAATAGTGAAGTCCTTCAAAGGACCATTGCCTAACCAGTGATGATGCCAAAGGGAAGTGGAAATCCCATTACCAATCCCTATCCTTAAACCCGAGGCAAGAAGCTCCCTTCCTTTCAAAATATCCTTCCAAATCTGAGAATTAGAAGAACTAACATGACATTCAAACAATCCTGATTTTTTAAGATATTTCTCATTGAAAATCCTCACCCAAAGTTTTTCAGGCTTTGTTAGAATAGTCCATCCTAGTTTAGCCATAAAAGCTATATTCCACAATTTTAGTCTTCTTATTCCCAAACCTCCTATTTCCATAGGCTTAGTGATATGATTCCAAGCTATCCTTGTAGAATATCTGGTTTTATCAACCTTATTCCACAAAAATTTTCTACAATTTCTTTCAATATCATCACAAACAGCTATAGGAAGAATACAAGTTTGCATTAAATAAACAGGAAAAGAAGAGAGAACAGATTTGACCAAGGTACATCTTCCTGCCATATTCAATAATCTGGATTGCCAACCTTTAATTTGATTAAAAGTTTTATCAAGCAAACCAAAGTAATCACTTTTTTTTAATTTGTTAGGATGAATTTCAACTCCTAAATATTTGCCAAAAGAAGTAGTAGAAGTGAAATTAAATTCAGTGATCAAATCCTTTCTTATATTGTGATTCATTTTTCTTGGAAAAATAACAGTTGATTTAGCTTGATTAACCCTTAAACCAGAAATATCTCCAAATTCCTGTAAAACTTGCATAATCAATTGAATATTACATTTTGAGGCTTGTCCAAATAAGAAGACATCATCTGCATAAAAAATATGAGACAAAGAAATCGATTTTGTCACCTTTAAAGGTTTCCAAAGTTTCTGATTAACTTTGCTTTCTATCATCAAAGAAAGCCTTTCAAGGCACAAAACAAAAATATAAGAAGACATGGGATCACCCTGTCTTATACCACGAGAAGGAGCAAACTCACTAGTAATTTCTCCATTCCAAAGGACAGAGATTTGAGGAGAAGTGATACAATACATAATCAAGTTAACAAAATTAATTGGAAAATTAAAACCAAGGAGAGTTTCTTCAATAAAGTTCCATTCCAAGCTATCATAAGCTTTTGTTAAGTCAAGCTTGAGAGCCATAATATTTTTTCCAATTTTAGCCTTATGAAAAATATGAGACACTTCTTTGATTATGATTACATTATCCTCAATGCCTCTCCCTTGAATAAAGCTAGACTGCAAAGGACTAATCAAATTATCCAAAAAGGATCTAAGCTTAGAAGAAATTAACTTAGTAATCAATTTATAAACCGTATTACACAATCCTATTGGTCTAAATTGAGTCAAATTAACCGGATTATCAATCTTAGGGATTAAAGAAATATAAGATTTATTGATTTCCGGGTTAAAAGAGGCCTTTGAAAAACTGTCAACACATAAATTATGAAGAACAGGACTCAAAGAATCCCAATTTGCTTGGAAAAAACGTGGTTGAATACCATCAGGACCCGGACACTTCATTGGTTCCATACTAAATAAACAATTTTTAACCTCAGTTACACTTGGAATATAATTAGCTAGGAACCTATTATCATGATCAGACAAACGAAGAGAGGGATTAAAATAACCAGAACCACCTCTATTCCTAATTTTAGACTGAAAAATATTTCTATAAAATTCAGTAGCCATATCTTTTAAAACAGAATCATCAGTGACCCAATTATCATTCGAGTCCTTGAGACATAAAATCTTTCCTCTACTTTTTTTTATTTTTGCCAAAATATGAAAATATTTAGTATTTAAATCACCATGCTTCCTCCAATCAATTCCTGCTTTTTGAGCCCATATAATTCTCTCCTTATCATATAAATCTTTTAAGTCCTTTAATAAATCTTTCTCCAAATTCATCAAAAAGATCGAATTTTTAGTGGCTAAAAATCTTTGAATACCACCTATTCTAGCCAAAAGTCTATCTTTTTTATATTTTAGATTACCAAAAATATTATGATTCCAATTTTTTATCTTACTGTGGAAATTCGACAAACCCAAAACATAATTATCATTAGGTTCCATCCAATTACTAACAAAAAAATTATTAAACTCAGGATGAGAAAGCCAAATTTCTTTACAACGGAGAGGAAAAGGGCCATTAACTCTAGGATTAGTACAATCAATTAAGATGGGGGAATGATCAGAATAAGTAAAAGGGAGATGAAAAACCTTAGTATGAGGAAATTGCTCCACCCACGCTGCATTCCCAAGAGCACGATCAAGGCGTTGCCTGATAAGAGTAGTCCCCTCCCTCGCATTACTCCAAGTGAAAGGATTCCCATTATAACCCATATCAAACATGCCAGCTGCATTAGTGAAATTAGTCATATCCCTACATTGTGCATGCCTAAAACCCCGACCTCCTGATTTCTCAGATTGCGAGGTAACTTCATTTAAATCTCCAAACAAGAGCCATGGAGAATCAGGAGGAGGCAGATCAGCTTGCATCTCCCTCCACATTGCATGACGTTCTTTTGGTGTGGAAGGAGCATGCATACCAGTAACCAAAGCTTCCTTATTGATATTTTTAAAATGGAACAGAGCATGAAAAAAGGAGAAATCCTCTTTGAAATCAGCTACATCCACCACATTCTTCCAAAATAACCAAATACCACCCCTTTTATCATTAGCTTCGATAGCCTTGAAATCATGAAATCCAAGTTGTAACATCACCTGCCTAGCTCGTAAGTCATTCGATTTTGTCTCAAGAAACACGAAAACAGCAGGACTATGAATGTTAACCAAATGACGTGCATGTGGGATAAACTCATCCCTACAAGCTCCTCGCACATTCCACAAAATAAATTTCATCTTCAGATTAGGCAAAGGCCTCTGTAAAGTAACAGATGGACGATCTGTAGGACTAGGATTCAGAGGAAGGTAGTACTCCTCCCAATCCTTCCAAAACGCATCCATCCCTATTGGCAGAACATCCTCTAACGACAATGGGGTCATTTGAGCAACAATTTCCCTCGGACCCTGCAGAAATCGATAGTACCTGATTTGCATTTGCATCCCCACCACTGCATTCTGTGAGATGAATGTTGCGATAAGGCGATTTTCCATATTTTGTCCTCTGGTTTCTAATTGCAAGTGAAAAACCGGAATTCTTCTTGGAATTTGAAACGGAAACGTTCGATCCCTTTCCTCCGCTCGTAGAATTGACAAAGCCTCCTGCTTCCTTTTCAATGCATCCAGCAGCCTCACTGCCCCGGTAATCTCCGTCGGAGATCCTGGCTGTCTCTTGATCAGCAAGGTTTTTATCATTGGTGAAGTCGGGAACAACTGGAGAGTGTTCGATTTCGACCCCGATCCCTGCTGCAACTCGTGAACAGGAATCCCCTGAAGAATCGGTTCCTTTCCTCGAGAATTCGAACTCATCTCTTGATCCGGAACTTTGCGTCTTTGATAAGTTATCAATGGAAGAGCTTGTGAAAATGGAGGGGGATTTTGATCTTGCATGGCTGGAAATTGAAGGGTTTACTACACTGGAATTGGAAATAGCATTGGGTGCTAATAAACTACTGCGAGGGATGGGATTGTGTGTGACAACCTCACTATAAGAGAGCTGAGGTTTTAAAATCAAAGGGTTAGGAGGCTCATCTAATTGCATTTCTTCCAAGTGTCCATTTGTTTTTGACAGCTGAGCAATATCGACACTTGTTTCCTTCAAAATCTGATTAGAATTAATTTCCACCATCATACCTTCTGATTCTTCATTTACCTTACTAATATCTTTGTAATTAGAATTAGGAACATCAGAATCCTTTCCTTTCTCCAATTCGGCTTTATTAGTGCCCTTATTGATAAGGCCCAAATCAGCTGAAATTGAGCCCATAATATGACTAATCTTCACAGGTTGTTGATTAGAAGAGTTAATCACCCCTGATTCTTTCTTTTTATACACATAATTATTTTTGACATTGTTAAAAAGCTTTTTATTGTTGTTATTATCAACAATATGTGTTTTAACAGACTTTTGGTTGTTATTATCAACCTTATTTAAATTTTTATTATTATTTCTTCCGTTGTTATTATCAACAGATTTAGAAACCTTTTTTTTATTTGTGACTAAAGTCCATGGACCAAATTCACCATGTGATTCCGAATTAGCCAAGACCTGAAATGAATTGGGCTTAGAAGGAAGTCCAACCACACTAGTGGGCTGCAAACCTTCTACAATATTACTTTGAGAGGTAACATTCTGTTTAACAGAGGGAGAAGCCAAATTTGATTTCTCAACTGGTGAAGCATGCTTTTCGACACCTGTTGATAGTGAAGACACCTCATGTGTTTTTATTCAACATGCAATTGGCTTGGGTATGCCCCACTTTGCCACACAGGAAACAAAGAGTGGTGATATTTTCGTAAGCAATTTGTTGCCACGCGCCGCCGATCCAGACCTTTGTCACTAGAGGTTTGCTCAAATCAATCTCAATGCATACACGAGCATATCTTCCTCTAGTCAATCTATCAGTTGCATAATCTACTCGAATAGGAGTCCCCGCCACCTTTGCAATCTGAAACAGAGCCGATTTATCAAAATACTCCACTGGTAATTCAGTAAATCTAATCCACACTGTCATTTTATCAAATGGATTTTCTGAAGGTCTGAAATTTGGCTTCCATTTTGCCATCATCAAATAATGGTCGAAGACAAACCAAGGACCCCCAAACAGAGCCCTTTCGTAATCATCCTCCATAGTAAATCGGAATAAAAAAACATTGTGACCAAGATCAATAGTTTCTAGACCCCCTTTAATTTTCCACATAATTCGAGCACGATTAAGCATAAAAGCAGGCCTAATAGATGTACCCAGGCATTTGCCCATTAGAGTTAAACTCCAAGGCTTTCGTAAGCGATCAAGCGTATCTTTATCAAATCTAACTGATAATCCCGAATCAGGACCAAAATCCTCATCCTGAGACCATTCTGTCGAAGTTGCAACAATCTTTCTTGCCTCCTCAAACCATTGAGAAGAACTAGCTACTACCTCACGAAAACTAGCAACAGGTCTAGCCTCTTGCTGCTCAGATTCAACCATCTCATGGTCTGAGAGTGGAGGAGGTTCAGGTGGATTAGAAACATCCACCATAATCAACCAGAATAAAGCACAATAAACACCACTATCTTATCTTTTCCTTTGAGAGAAAAGTTTGGACTTTCTCTTTGTTGTTCACTTGACATGAAATAAAGGAAATTTGGTTTGATTATAATAAGATATGATATGGTCTGATTTTAATAAGATATGATCTAAATTTCTTTTATATAGTCCGATGTGGTTTTATATTTTAATTGTATTTTATACTAATCTACAAAGAAAAACATTATCAATATAGATTTTGTTGGATTCGATTCATTATGAAATCTTCAATTACATACGAGTAATATTTTTATGTATGTACTCCGTAACATGTTGTCCTTAGGGTCTGTTCCCTTACGTTGAAATTCAGGTCAGTTCAGCTCCTAATTTCCTTCTCTTATAAAATATTCAGTTCAATTCAGTTCACCTCAGCTCAGCCCAACTAAGTTTAGTCCAGCTGAGTTCAGTCAATGAGAACAGACCCTTAAACGTGTCTTTCTTACAAAGAGCTACAACAAGGTGAAGTGGCGACATTGATGAGTTAAAACTTAAAACCATCTAAAAGTCTAGTTGTCTACTCAAAAGGCGGTGAAATTCAACGAACCCGGTCAGATAAGATAAGGCGGTCAGACCAAAGTCCGAAAATCACGGGTATCTCTTCTCTCTTTAAAATTAAAATAACAATTACTCGTAAAAAATTAAAATAACAATTAAAAAAGTCAAAACGCGTCGGAATGAAATTGACATTCACACCAAACTCACATGAAATACCAAATCTCCAAATATTCACTTTCATTTTTTTATTTCTCAAAATAAATAAATAAATTAATTAAAATTAAATTTACTCACTCACATGAGTATGTATGTGACTCATCCAAAGAAAGAGGAGAGAGAAAATTGCGAAAAAATCTTCGCGCTAGTCTAAATCGAATCATTTTATCTTCTTTCTACTTCTTCTTCTTCTTCTTCACGATTTTACTATAAAGTTTACAAATTTCCAGAATCTTCTTGTTCAATCTACTGTTATTCAAGGTGAAGTTCACTTTTTTCTTTGATCTTACTGAAAGTTCTGTTTTTTAGGGTTTTGTGGTTTTTGTTGATTTGTTGTTGTTGTGAAGAATTTGGGGTTTTGGGGAGAATTAGGGTTTTGGGTTTGTAAATTAGGGGAATAATTATGGAGGGTAGTGATGAAACTGGGGTTATGCAAAGAATTCAATCATCGTTTGGGAATTGTTCATCTTCAGTTTACAAGCAAAGTGTTAATCAATTAGGGATTAATGGTCAAATGCAGAATTTGAGTGTATTAGAAGGGATTAATCAGAGTAATTATAGTGTTAATAGTAGTAATAGTAAGAGACCTGCTGGAATTCCTCCATCACACCCACATTCTATATCTCCCAGAATTGCTGCTCCTCAGCAAGTTGGGGGTAGTCAAAATTTTAATTCAGGGCCGTCGCATTCGCGGTCGTTGTCGCAATCGTCGTTCTTTTCGTTTGATAATTTGCCGCCGTTGAGTCCCACGGTGTTTAGGGAGGGTGGAGTGCCGAATTCGGGGTGTAACGAGGTTTCTGTGGAGGAGAAAGATGGTGGGTTTAAGGGAGGAAGTGGGATTTATGTGAATGAGGGGTTACCGCCTCGTAGAGGACATAGACGGTCTAGTAGTGATGTTCCGTTGGGGTTTGCTTCGAGTGGGAAGGCTCCGGTTAATCAGTTTATGGCTAAGGAGAAGGAGAGGGAGAGGGAGAGGGAGAGGGAGAGGGAGAGGGAGAGGGAGAGGGAGAAGCCGGCGCAGCTTGTGTTGAAGCGTGAGGCGGATTGGGGTGGGGTGGCGGGGAATGCTGGTGGTGAAGGGGGTGGTGAGAGGAAAGCTGAGGGTGAAGTGGTGGATGATCTGTTCTCAGCTTATATGAATTTGGATAATCTTGATGCTTTGAATTCGTCGAGTATGGAGGATAAGGATATGGATAGTAGGGCGAGTGGTACGAGGACTAATGATAGTAGTGAGAATGAAGTTGAAAGTACCATTGCTGGGAATGCTCATGGTATTCATGGGGCTACTTCAAAGAGAGGCAAAAGATGTGCCACTGGAGATATTGCTCCAACTGGTAGGCATTTCAGAAGTCTTTCAATGGATAGTTTTATGGGGAACCTGAATTTTAGTGATGAGTCGCCCAAGCTTCCACCTTCGCCTGGTATTCGGTCTGCTCAGCATTCACCTAGCAATTCATTCGATGGGAACAACAGTCAGTTCAGCTTGGAGTTTGCCAATGGTGATTTTAGTCCTGCAGAACTGAAAAAGATTATGGCAAATGAGAAATTAGCTGAAATTGCGATGTCAGACCCAAAGCGCGTAAAAAGGTTTTGAACGATGCTCGAACTGTTTTTATAATGATGTGTTTATGTTTTGTTATTGCTGATCTTTAGTTTTGTTATTTTTTGTGTTTGTTGCTTCAGGATTTTGGCTAATCGTCAGTCAGCTGCTCGTTCCAAGGAACGGAAATTGAGATACATTGCAGAGTTGGAGCATAAGGTGCAAACATTACAGACAGAAGCTACTACACTTTCTGCTCAGCTTACACATCTTCAGGTGTGTATGAATCTATTGTTTTTGGTTGTCTGCTTTTGTGCTTCTTTGCTTTTCCTCTAAGTTATTGCTATTGCCAGTTGAGACTTAAATAAGTGTACTTGTTTCTTTCTTCAGAGGGATTCTGCTGGACTTACTAGTCAGAACAATGAGTTGAAATTCCGTCTTCAAGCCATGGAGCAACAGGCCCAACTTAGGGATGGTATGCTTTTCAGCTGTTTCATCATTTTCTATTTCTTATGTGATTTATGCATTGGTCCTGACCTACATTTTGTTCTGAAATGTGCAAATTGCTACGTGCATATTGGTAGAGTAGTACATTTCTGAACTATTTTTTGCAAAACCAGGCAGCAAAGTGTGTTTCCTTACCCTTGATACTAAGTTTCACCCCTTAGAGCACTCTCTACTTTAGTTGTTTGCATGCTAAATGGCATTGGGTGTGATTATTGATGATGTAGAAAGTAATTGGTTGTCCTTTTGCCTGCTGAAGGTATATTCGGCCGAAGCTGAGTAGTTGACTTTAAAAAAATGGCAAAAATAAATATATGGTTTAAAGGTGCTGTATCCTGAATTGTTAGTTCCTTTTTTGTTGACGGGAAGCGATTATAGTGATGGGAAAAGTAATTATGTAATTTTTGGTATTATATTGTGAATTGTAAATTCCTTTCTGCGTTAGTCAGAATGTTATGTAATTGAAGCAGCATCTCATGTCAAGTTGAGTTAACTCATTCCCTTAATATCCCTTACAAGAAAAGAGAAGGGTCAGAAAATGATCATGAAGTCTAGCTTTCCTGTATTTTTCTTACTGAATAGGAAATAATTCTTGCCAGATATTGCTCTTTAACCCGCTGGCCTTTTCCAGCTTCGTTTAAAGTACCTTTTTAGAGGAGAAAGTCTTATGCTTTGCTTATTGCAGTGATCCAATGTGTTTGTGCTAATAATATAGATCATGAAGAATATATCCAGCCCAGTTAGAATATTTTTCTTAAGTGTACTTGTATTCTGATTCTTTTCATTAATTTAATGTCTTCCTTTCATTTTTTATCATTATTTCACGGCATTTCCATTTAATCATCACAAAACTTTTTTGATTGATTCCTGGATAGTTTTATCCTGTTTACAATGATATATCTTGATTGTGAAATGAAAATTTCCCTTGATATGTGAGATTGATTTGATGGCCACTTGGTATCATTTTTGGTGTATTGATTTGCATATGCATAACAACAAAAACAAGCTATTTATAAATGTTCTTCCCTGCTGGAAATGAAGGTGTTATGTCTTCCTTAGCATATGCATAACAACAATAACCAAGAAGTCTGCTCTAGTTCTTTTTTTTTTTCTTTTTCGGGAAGTAGATACTTTTTCAAGGGCCTTGGTTGCCCAGCATGCACAGGTCTTGTAAAGAGTCAAGGATTCTATGGTTCAGCTTTCATTAGTTTTTTTTTTTTTTTTTTATTGACCTTAAGATCTTACTTTCAGAGTTTCAGCCCTTGATCCAGGTCAGATGCAGAGCTTAACTTAATGAGAAATAATTTTCCCACTCATTGTCTTTAGTTAAAATTTTGTTGGGGCATCATTGTTTACTTTGTAGTCACTGAATATCTGACATTTTTATGCATATCCTTGTTGTCTACCAGTTCTACCCTGTGTTTGACACCCCCCCCCCCCCCCTCTTCCAAGGAGACGACATAAGTAATTTTAGACTCTGGTTGAGCCTGTCGGAATGTGGGGTTTGGTGGTCTCATTCCATATTTATTTTAAATTACAAGTCAGGATATCTGCTGTGTTGGTGATAATGTTTTGTGTTGTTGAGTTGTGTTGAGATTTACTTTAATCAGGAAAGCTTTATAATTCTCTTTTTCCTGATGTTGCAGCTCTCAATGAAGCACTTTCGGCAGAAGTCCAGCGTCTGAAGATTGAATCTGGTGAACTCAGAGGTGACGCCCCTCAGAATTGCTTGCCCCATCAGGTAATGTCAAATAACCAGATGCTGCAGATGCAGCCTTCTCTATACAACATGTACCAGATGCAGCAGCAACAAAACAACCAAAAACACCAACAGGCACCACCACAACAGACCCAAGAGCATCAACAAAGTCGGTCTACAGAGTCTCAGCAAGATGCCAAGGCGGCTCCAAAGAGTTAGACAACGTGGTATCTTTCCGAAGTCGTTGGCACCTATCTGAGATTATTAGCAGTCTGATAGCGTATATATGTTATATATGTGTATTTACGGTATATCCCAATTCATTGTCATGAAATCTATTCATTTAATCTTTAGTTCGGCCTAAATTATTGTTTTGTCGACGATGATGAAAACTATATTTATATGTATGACATAAGTTTAAAGCATACTTGGAGAGTAGATGTATCAAGTGTATTATTGTCTTCACTGACGCTTAATGGCTAGATTGGATTTGTTTAGTACTACTAATTAGCTTGTTATTTCTACTTACTTTCAGTATATTAGTGGTCAAGCTTATATAAAAAATAGGTTTGATATGAAGAATTGGCTTAAAGATTCAAACTTGCTATTTTCGCTAACCATCAACAGCTCTTCCGGTGACTTCGTTCCCTACTCTTGCTTTCACTCACTCATCACGCTCTACTTGTTTTGAGTTTGCGTCCTCTGCCTCAAATTATTACGGTATATGGTAAATGCTTGAAGAATGCAAATTTAGCTTGGTAGCTATAACTAAATGCAAGTATATCTGAGATATGAAGTTGATTTTCGGGTAGGCAGTATGATTTTACTAATCACCCAAGCAAACAGAAAATTATTAAATTATAATAAATTGCCAAAATCTCCACAAGAACAATGTCCATCCACAAATCTATGGAGTCGCTTACTATCACGCACTATGATTTCACGGTCAGTAATTTCAGAGACAATCTTGATGAATGTATGACTATCCTTGCACATACTAATATTCTTGACAATTCTAAGCGGAGTTCCTTTTCTTGTCTGCAACAATCCAAAAGCAATGGCTAACTTTTCACTTTGATGTATAGACGATACAAGTTCTGCTTCATTGTCCTCCCCATCAACTACTTGTGTGCTTTGAGACTGATATCCCTTACTCTTGAGCTCTTCAAGCAACACGCTCAAGTGTTGCTCGACCTCTGTTTTATGAGGATACGACCAATTTCTTGGTGAAAACGAGTAAACTTTATCCTTGATGCTTAACCAACTCCAATCCTGCAACTTTCCAAGCTTTTCATTATTCATCATTTTTCTTACTCTTGAGACATCCTGCCATCTTTCAGCTGCAATATACATGTTTAACACTAGAATATAGGTCTCCTTATCTTTGGGCTTCAACTTGAGCAATTGTTCAGCAGCATAACAGCCTAATTCCATATTTCCTTGATTTCTACAGCCTCCAAACAAAATTGACCAGATCACTTCATTGGGTTCACTATTCATTTTCTTGGTCATAGCAAAGGCTTCCTCCAATTGCCCTAGCCTTACGTACATGTCTATCAAACATGCATAATGCTCCAGTATCGGTTTAATCTTGTAGTTTTTCTTCATCATTTCAAAGTATTCTAGGGCCTCATTAACCAGGCCGGCTTGGCTACAAGCAGCTAATACACCAACAAACGTGATCTTATTTGGTTTCACTCCAGCTACTAACATTTCCTTGAATGATTGTAGTGCTTCCTGTGATCGGCCATGTTGGGCAAAAGCTGAGATCATAGATGTCCAAGATATCATAGTCTTTGTATGCATCTCTTTAAAAGCTTTGGCAGCGTAGTCAATGTTGCCACACTTATTGTACATATTAAGCAGGGAAGTTCCCACAATTACATCAGCCAAATACCCGCTCTTTATGGTCTGAGCATGAACCTGTTCCCCTTGATCCAAGGCCACCAGAGAACTACATATACTCAAGACACTAGACAAGGTGAAAAGGTCTGGTTTTATACCAGATCTATTCATCTTCAAAAAGATATTTAATCCCTGATTTCCACTTTGGTGAGCAGCAATCCGATTCTCAGCAAGATCCATCATTTGGGCATGGCCTGCTATCATAGCGTTCCATGTAACCAAGCTGACAGAATCCATCTCATCAAATAGTCTTTTTGCTTCATCAATCAATCCACATTTCAAGTACAAGTACATTATTGAATTATCGATTAGCAGGTTCCCTTGAAATCCTTGTTTGACGCTCAAGGAATGTATCTGCCTCCCTACTTCTAAAGCATGCATTGCACAACACAGGCTCAAGATGCTAGTGAAAGTGAACTCATTGAGCTCAATATCTTCCGACAGCATCATCATAAAATACCTTACACCCATCATAGGATCCCCATTATCGCCACAAGCAGAAATAACCGTGGTCCATGAGACAACATTCTTATCTTCTATCCTTCTAAATGTATCAACAGCCGAAGACAACCTTCTACACTTAGAGTAAAAGCTACAAAGGGCATTACCAACACTCGAGTCATATTCTATACCATACTTAACAATGTAGGCATGAATTTGCTTCCCCAATTTTACAAGTAACATAGATGAACAAGCACTTAACAACGTCCCAAACGTATGACTCGTTGGGTACGCCCCAACTTCCAACATATTTACAAAAATTCGAATGGCTACCTCAGGCTGCGAGTCATGAACATAACCCGTCATAAGCCCTGTCCAACTAACAACATTTCTCCCAGGCAATCGATCAAACACCTTTTGTGCATACTCCATCCGCCCACATTTAGCATACACATTAATAAGAAAAGTCATAACAAATGCATCTTCATGGGTTCCAGTTTTTACAATGTGGGCATGCACCATTCGAGCATTCGACAAAGATCGTTTCGCAACACATTCTTGCAACAAGGGAACATAGAATGAAGAATCAACTTGTGTACCTTCATTAAAGGTAGATAATGCCTCTTTTAAAGTTATGAAACTCTTCTCCAAGTTAACATTTGGGTAGCTAACACTTGGACTCTGAAATTCCAAAATTGCAGCACATAATCAACAATCATGCAAAAATTCAACACCCATCATATATAATCATATCCTAAAATCCTAAATCATCATAACTAAATAAAGGGGTGTACAATTCAATAAAATTCATTGAAGTTTCCAAATTTAAGCTAGGAATTAACTGAATCAATTGAAAATTACAATTAAACTAACCCAGAAAGGTGAATTGATGCATAATTACATTAAATTGAAGGATTTGCATTGAAATGAACAGAAATATCACAACTTTAAGCTGTAACACAATCATGAATAAAATTGAAGTTGTGATGATGAAATTGAATACCTTTTCGTTGATGGGTGTTGACTTTCTTAAGTCAGGGTCGAGTTTGAGGTTGCCATTGACAGCAACTGAAGGTAAAGAAGCCATTAGAGGAGTGAGGGCATGGATGGAGGAGAGAGAAACTGGTGAGGTTTCAGTTGAGATAATAGGACTTCTGCTGTCAGTTACTCGTAGCTTCTTATCTGTTAGCCTGACACATCATCTACTCTTTGGGCAATTTTTTTTTTTAATTTTTTTTTTTGTACGAGTACAATAAAATGCACAACTTTTGTTCATGCACTAGTAAAAACACAATAAAGGGTCTGTTTTCATTTATTGAACTGAATTGTATGAATTGAACTTACTAGAGCTGAACTGAACTGAAATGAATATTTTATGAGAGAAGGAAATTAGAAACTGAACTGAATTGAACTGAATTTATTAGAGCTGAACTGAACTGAAAATAATCGTATGAGAATAGACCCTAAAGCTTTGTTTTATCACCTTATTCTTGTTACTCACTTCGTAAGTTCGTATTAGATATTCTTGTTAAAATCGAATTAGATCAAGGGCATGTTCTGATTAACTGAGCTGAACTGAACTGAATATTTTGCGAGAGGAGGAAATTAGAAATTGAATTTAAGCTGAAGAGAACGAACCCTAATTAGTTTGAGTTAGCAATTTAGCATAAAAGATTTGATTGAATGAACGTCATCCTTGTTTTTTTTTTTGAGGAAGCCCCCGGTTCTTTTCAAACAAATCTAATGTAATCAATTAAAAAAAAAACAAACCACATCAGATTTTGTAGATTCCATTTGCTTATAGTTGTATATTTTTAATGTTGTACTTGTAAAAATTATATATTTGAAAACTACATGTATAGAAAAAATTATTGAAATAGCACTTGATAATGTTTTTTCTTGTACATTGTTATACAATTAAGGTCAAAGTTTAATCAAATTAGACAATTACAAGTAGATATGATCAAACATTAGAAAATTCAGGTTAGATCTTATTTCAAGCGAATAGAACAAAGCCTTATGGCCTGTTTTGATGGACTGAACTCGGCTGAACTGAATTTATTGATCTGAACTAAACTAAATTAACTAAACTGAATATTTTACGAGAGAAGGAAATTAAGAACTGAATTGAACTTATTGGAACTGAACAGAATATAATTTCAATAGAACAGGCCCTTTAGCCCTCAGTGTTCTTTGGTTAACATAGGAAGCAAAATTCTCATAAACTTCTATGTCATGGAAATTAAGTTGTGTGGTTAGGAATTGGGGTCACAATACATATGAATTTGGTTAATTAGCTACAGGGGTTATACATTTCTACTTACCTAGGGGATTATATACACAGATTCCAACCTCTATTATGACTTTTATGAGAAATAATTTTACCTGACATGTTCATTAATGCTTGTCAAACTTAAAAATCTGAAGCTTTGGATTGTTTTCTCTCTCTCTCTTTATTTTTCCTTTTACTTTATAATACATAGTATTTTATTATTATTATTTTATTTTTGTGTGATAATCAATACATTTCAATTTCAATTAATGAGATGAAGTAGAGATTGGTGATAATGAATTCAAAAGCTAGCTAGGTCATGATACACCTTAAGATTGGCCTAGAGCTACCCATGCCAAACACTACCATGACTCGGATCAATTTAAATTAATTTATCGCGCTATTCACATGAAACTAGAAACGCTATCTATAGATACTAATTACTAGTGATCTAATTCCATTAAACGTATTTTAACTTACATGAAAGAAGATTAGCTGATTTGAAATAAGTTATATTTAGCTACAATAAGTTTAAATAATTAAATGCGATACTTGAATAATAAGTTGTAATAAGTTCAAATACGAGTAATTTATAAAAAAGTTTTAACAAATTTAATATTCAGCATTAGGCCATGTTCTCTTACGTTGAAATTCAGTTCAGTTTAGTTCAGCTCAACTCCTAATTTTCTTCTCTTATAAAATATTCAGTTCAGTTCAATTCAGCTGAGTTCAGCCAATGAGAACAGACCCTTAGTAGGATGAGAAGTAGTAGCGAAGGAATTCTTGTTGTGAGTTGTGGCTTTGAAGAAAGCAAGTGAGCAACAAGGACATGATTCAAGGTAAAGATAACCTTAGTCGAATCTGATAAAAAACGGGTTATTATATAACGATTCTTACTATATAAGCTGACTTTCTACCAATCGCAACTCATTTTAATTTTACAAATTGATAAAATCCAATTCAACTTCAAATAACATCACCATTCACCACCACTTATTATTGTCAACCAAACAATCAAGGATAAAAAATTTTAAATTACATTTTCTTCAAAGAAATATCCCAAAAAAGTTACTCAAATTAGTATTATGTGGTGTGTAGTGGAAGTTAAACTACTCATATAAAAGCACTAGTACTAGTACTAGGTGTGCTTTATCCACCCTAATCAATGCAAAAATAAAAGAAAAATAAAAAGGTGTTTCTGTTCTCTTGGAACTCCCAACACCCAATCCCGCTTTTTCTTTAATATTTACACTTTCCCCAATTTTTGTTTTTCCCCAATTTTTGTTTGTATTTTATCTCACCAAACTTCACAATACCCACTTCCTCTTCTTCTTCTCTTTCTCTGATCTAGGGCTTTTACAAACCCTAATCGCCGATTTCTTCAAAATTTCCCCTTTTCCCGCCATTTTTCCTCTTACCCCTTCACTGCTTTCTTCCTCAACGGTTAGTAGCCGTTAGATCCGTTGTTTTTGAACATTTTGTTTCATGGGTTTTTGCTAATTTCTTGTAAATTTGATTTCTTTGTTTATGTGGGTTTGTTTTTGATTTCAGTGACAATGGCGGAAGTGGAAGTTGAGAAGAAATGTGAGGAAGAGAAGGTGAAAGGAGGAGAGTTGCTATTTTGTGGTTCTACTAATTGGGATACTGTTGGTAGGAAGAAAACTGGGATTGAAGGTAATTTGTATTCGCCTACTCGGCTTCGCCCGCTTGTCGGTATCGACATTCGCTTCGTCGCCTCCGGTTGTGGTGAGTTTCCTTTAATTAATTCAGCCATTTAAGGAGAATTTGCTTTATTCATGGGAGGTGGATTATTGTTAAAGTTGTTAATTTTGTGTTGGGATTATTAATATTGTTGGTTGTTTAGTAAATTTTGGTTATGTGGTTAGTGATTTATGCCTTGTAGTTAGTGAATTATAACGTTTATGATCATTGGAAATGTTGGTTATGGTCTTATGGATGATTCAGGGGAGGTAAATTTTTGTTAAAGTTGCTAATTTTGTGCTGGGATAATCAGTGTTGTTGGTTGTTTAGTAAATTTTGGTTATGGGGTTTGTGATTTATGCCTTGTAGTTAGTGAATTATGATGTTTATGATCATTGGAGATGTTGGTTATGTATGGTTTATGTAATCATGTGTGATTTATGCCATGAAGTCTGCGAGTTTTGAAGTCAATGATCTTTAAATATGTTATAGATTTATTTAGTGGGTTTGTGTGAACTTGAATGAGCTAATTATATGCTGTAATCTTTAGAATTGTTGGTTATGCTCTTGTGTTGATGCATTTTTGCTTGTGTGTCTGTGTTATAATGTATGATCATTAGAAATGTTGAGTTAAATTTCTTGTCTTTTATAGTATTACATGATGTGTTCAGTAAAGAATTTTTATCATGTTGTATTTCATGTAGTTTCATGTCATTGCGTGGCATTGGATGTCGATGGTCGGTGCTATACATGGGGGAGAAATGAGGTATGGATTTGTATTTTTGAAGGTTTTAGGTCTTTTTTTTGGTTGAGGTGTTAATGTTGAAAGTGTTATTGTAATTACAGAGGGGACAGTTGGGACATGGTGATACTCTGCAACGGGATAGGCCCACAGTTATATCTGAACTTTCAAAGTATGAATTTCCTGTGATTAATTAGTCGTTGGTATCTAGATTCATTGTTGTTTTTGTTGCTGATCCTTATTACCATCATTCTCTTTGTTTAATCTTAAATTTTTTTTAATCTTTCTATCAAATCATCCCCGATTCTCGCAAATCAGGAGCTGATTCCTCTAGTGTGTTCATTTAAGATTTTTGCTATCCATCCATATTAAGTTTAAAAAACTTTGAAGTATTTTTATTTATTTTGACCTTTAGTCCCAATGAGAATTTTAAATTTTGTTTTCCCACCCTCTCTCTATCTCTCTTGCTTATATAGTGGAAATGTCTTTCTACCATTGGACTGTATCCCACATTTATTCTGAAGATTACTTACTATTTTCTCACAGGCATAGAATAGTGAAAGCAGATGCCGGGCGGTCACATACAGTGGTCATGACCGATGATGGACAGTCCTTTGCCTTTGGTTGGAACAAGCATGGACAGCTGGGATCTGGTTCACTTCGAAATGGTAGGACTAATTCTTCTTTGATGCAAGAACACGTGTAGGATATATAAATATAATTTCTGTTGCTTGAAGCCTGGTTCTTTGCTGAAGTGTGAACATATACAATTAATTTTTTCCCATCACTTTTATTAAATTGTGAAATTGATATGAAGGGCTTATTTTCTATATAAAATTAGAAATACAGGAGCATGATTGAATTGATGATAAGGAATTGATTGTGGCACCAATTCAGTTAGTTTACGCTGATTAGGTCATTGAGCTACCTAGGGGCTGGTCTTTCTTGGTTCTTTAAACTTTGTCCAAATAAGTGCCCTCGGTCTCTAATTGCCTCATCTCCAAGTCAGCTTCCCTACTTTGCACTCACAGTACTCTTCCACCTTGCTGCTGATCTGTCACATTCGTTAGGGTTTCAAAGGAAGAGGATTGTTGACTTCGGCCCTTTATCAATCTTGACAGGAAAATTGAAAGTTGCCAAACTTAAATGTTCAAGGCTTGTAGGGACAATGTTTGTGGTTTATATAATGTATGAGGATGATGTGGAGGAGTTCTCTTGTATAATATTAAGGTCTTTTTTTATTTTTTTATTTAAAAAAAAAAATCTGTAACATGGGGTCGGATATCTTTATTGTCTAGGTGTCTTAACATATCAGATAGGCTACTTTTTGCCAATTGCAAGGAGCACTTGTTGTTTTTATTATCTAAAAGTTTAAAATCTGTATGGAGACTTTGAAATCTGGATCCTGCAATTTGATGTTCTATGCAGCTGCTCTTCTTATATGTATTTTTCTCCTTTTCAGAAATAGAGTCTTCTCCTATACGCTGTCAAGTATCTGAAGTCAAGGCAGTTGCTTGTGGCGGGGAATTCACTGCATGGTTATCTTCTACTGAAGGAGCTACTATACTGTATGGTTTGTGAATTGTGCTAATATTTTTGTTTTCTGAATTTGGAAGGTTCCGGTAATGGCTTATTTCTTTAAGCAAGTCTCTGAGTTAATTTTTTTTCCTTAGAACGGCTGGTCTTCCCCAATATGGTCAACTTGGTCATGGAACTGACAATGAGGTATGATTTTTCTTGGAAGCTTTCTATTCATTCAATACTTTTGGATTTAAGGCTTTGAAATGGATTTATTTTTATGGCCAACTCATTGATGGAATCATTGTTCAACTTACTGAATTTGAGGGATACTGGCTTGTTTCATCCTACATATTTAAGGTTGTGTGGCTTTACTAGGTTATGCCGATATTTTAGGTAGAACGAGCATGTGTTTACTTGGATATAGATAGAGACCATCACAAATTTCTGTTTATTTTGTGTTAAATTTATATGTGTGACATTACAAAGCTGGACACTACATTTTATCAAATTGCTGGAAAGCATTAAAATTCTTGATTCATTGTTGGATATTAGAGTCGTGTGGATGGTGTGACAGTAATGGGTTATTGCTATTGAATATTGTCATGATATTTAACTTTTAACAAGGCTTGGCCTTTTGAACACTGGTGGCTAGTTAAATACTTATAGTATGAATTGTATCTTAGATGTGAAATCCTGTATTTGCAACGACTTCAATAACTAGTGCTGATTCTTTGTAGTGCAAATATATAGTGTTCTGTGCTTATGGAAGTGTGTTGCATATCTGACTTTAATATGTTTGTGATTTATCCTTTCAGTATAATACAAAGGATAGTTCTGTAAGACTTGCTTATGAAGCTCAACCGCGGCCAAAAGCAATAGCTTCCTTCTCTGGAGAAACAATTGTTAAAGTTGCATGTGGAACGAATCATTCTGGTGACTTTTAATTTGTTATCTACAATTAGTCCATGCTCTGCTTTGGCTGTATGGTATATTTACTTTAAGTTTCTTCTGTGATGCAGTGGCTGTGGATTCCAATGGCTATGTATACACGTGAGTATCTTTTTTGCAGCTGTTCAATGTTGTTCAATTATGTGTGTTGTGGGTTCTAATGGCTTGTGTAACATTTTTGCAGCTGGGGCTATGGTGGTTATGGAAGGTCTGTATGCTATTTTGATCTCTTTTATTTTATTTATTTAGTTTTTCTTATGAACATAGCCACATAACAATGAATTATGAAATCTTTTTTTGGCATGGTTTCTGGTCTTAAGGTCTCGAGTATTTAGTTCTTTATATGGAATTTGCTTGTATGTTGAAGAAATTGTTATTTATAATAGATTGGGACACCGGGAACAGAAGGATGAGTGGTCTCCACGACGTTTAGATGTGTTTACGAGGCATAATGTTCTACCTTCTGATGCAATAGTTTCAGCTGGTGGTGTCAGTTCGGCATGTACTGCTGGTATGGCTTTGATTCACCCTTCAGCTGAGTTAATTACTTATTTCTGTGGTCTCTTGTGTGTATGGTGTTTCTCCTTTTTATAGGCCTTATCTCACTGTTTGTGCTGTAAATCAGCTCAAAATGGGTGTTTCCATTCTCATATCATGGTGACTTGGTGAGAGGAAGATACCTAGTATCATTAATTGTGCAATGATTGCTTATAGTTTTGAGTATGAGGTTTCTTAAACACCCTGGAGACTAAGCTCTTGTTTTTCATGTTTTTGACCCCTCTCTCTCTCCCCCCTTTGTTTAAACTACTAGCGGAATGCAATTACTAGGTGAAATATACCCAATGGTAATGGCGTTAAGGTTTTACCTGACCTTCAGTTTTGATTTTGCGGATTTTTTGCTCTTTTGGGATTCTAAGGCATCATTTCTAGCTAATAACTGTTACTGTCTTACAAATGGTTTCTCTTAAGGTGGATTGGTTTTCTTTGTCTTCTTGTATTGATTTGGTTTGTTGATCGCCAAGTTTTCATTTGATTAGTTTAACTCTGTAAAGATTTATTTATGGATTCATCATTTTTTTTAATTTTTTTATAGCTGGTGGTCAATTATACATGTGGGGTAAAATGAAGAATACAGGAGATGATTGGATGTATCCAAAGCCAGTTATGGATCTAAGGTAGTCTGTCCATTATTTTTTACTAGTATTTGCTTTACTGTCTCATTTTATGATTTGGGAATAAATTGAAAATTGTTTTCTTTATTGTCTAATTGCTGAAGATAAGCCGCTAATTTACAATTGATAGTATGCAATTCTAATCGGCAAAGCTTCTAAGTTCTGTTCTTTTGTGAGGTGGACATGATTTAATGTCTACTTCCTCCATTTTTTTTAGCTATGCTGTGCTGACAATGGGCACTTTTTACGTCATTTATTTATTAGTCCTAGATAAAGGAACATGAGGTATTGTTTAATTTGCCTTGATATGGATATTCATTATATCTTTTTTTTTTTTTTAAAAATAATTTTAGTTATACCTAACTAAAGCTATTAATGGTCAAAACCACGCATTGGCAAATGTTCCAAGTCATAGTGTAAAACTTTACAAGTAAAAAAGAACACAAAGTATGAAATAGTACAAATTAGCAGGAACTTAATTTACAACTAATATTTAAAGCCCACAATTTTCCTTGAGCCATACATTGTAGGGGAAATAGGAGTATAGGACCCCACCCTCGCCTTTTTGGAATTTTTACCCTGAAATTATATTGTTTCGTACTTTGAGCTCATTGTATGAAGGTTAATTATAACGTAAAGAAAATTATATCTATCTATTTTTGTTTTAGCGCTGTCCATTCCACCTTCAGACTCTTCCTGAAAAGCAAAGTATCCTGCCTTGTATACAATTAGTTCTTTGGGCTCCTTGCTCCTATGTACAAAAGAGATTAATAGTAAACTTTCTAGAAATCCCTTGAAGATTTTTTTTCCCCTCCTGGACTAGGTGATGATTCAAGCTAGCTAAATGTGTTAGTCATGCCTAGATGGTACTTCCATGAGTTAGATTGTTAGTGATCAGTTCTTCTATGCATAAATGAACTTAGCTTATTTTATTGGCTTCATATCCTGTTCAATATATTTCTCATTACATTTTCTTGAAGTTTCAGATAATATCTTTTTTGATAATTATCCACAGAAGTTACAATCATTCAAGAAAAATCTGAAATACTCGTGTATAATTATCCCTCTTTTACTCTCCTCGTAAATGTTGTTGGGATTTTATGCCTGCACCTCCCTTCATCTCTTTGTGTGGCTGGAACATGCGGCAGATGTACCTGTTCATGTCGTGCACTTTCATTACCTTATTTTCCCCCACTTGTCCACTTATGATTCCACAAGTTTATTTTCAGAAGCCTTCTATTTGGTTTTTTTTATTGGCAATTATTGGCAGTATAGGCTGCGTCTCTTGTTATAGTTTAAAAGTAAATTATTATTATTTATTACGGGGTTTTTTAAAAATAAAGTATCGGTATCTCATCTTGTTATATTCATATGATATTTGCAGTGGCTGGAATATGCGATGTATGAATTCTGGTCAAATGTTCCATTATGTTGGTGCCGATTCGTCATGTATAAGTTGGGGTCATGCACAGAATGGAGAATTGGGTTATGGACCCAATGGGCAGAAGTACACCTCTTTTCTCTCCTGTGGATTAGAGTTATAGTTTATTTTATTTTTTTTGTAACAAAGAGGTTGCTGATCTGGTTACTCTTTTTACTAGATCTTCTGCTAATCCCAAGAAGGTGGAAATCCTCGAGGGCATGCATGTCATCAGGTTGAAGATATATGCAACTCATCAATTGTGTACTTGTATTTATCTTGTAATGGACATTGAGCAATTTTAACGCCAAATTATTGTGTTTGTAGTGTTGCATGTGGATTCGCACATGCCATGGTGGTGGTTGATCGAACAGGTGTTCTTGATCGTCTTGAACAGGTATATTCTTGTTGTCCATAATGCTTCCTCAAACACCCCTCCCCCCCCCCCCCCCCCCCCCCCCCCTCCCTTTCATATTATATGAGCCATGTATCAATATTTTACCATTACCAACTGGCTTGTTTTTTTATTTTTTATTTTTTATTTTTCCAAAGATCAAGCTAACTAAATATCAACTAGGAAGAAAAGAATTAGAAGACAATGGGGAGTTGTTTGCCTCTTGTCTTCTTCTTTAATGAATAGTCTCACTTTTACAATCTTGTAGTTAGGAAAGATCCATCTGACTTCTGATACCCATATTTCTTTCACATATGCTGCGTTTGGCACAAAGAAAAAACTTTTTTAATGGAACATATATTACAATGGAAATATATAACATGTTTTTCAATAGAAAGTATATTACAATGGAAATATTTAACATCTCAGTTTTGTGTTTTCTTGAGAATTGGAAGGGAGGATAGGAGGGGAAAGATTTGGGATAAGAAAAAAATGTAGATGCAGTTTTGAAGTATGGAGATTATTTTTTCACTGTTGGGATAACTATTTTTCAACTTTATATAATTCTCAAATACGAAGTATGATGTTTCTCTAAAAAAAAAAGTATGATGTTTCTCTAAATCAAGCACAACTTCTATTTGTTATTTCCATTAGGTTCCTTGGGCTACATTAATGGGTTTGCCTTATTATTACGATTTTATTTTTATCAATATTACGCTGATTTTGTTGACTGTGACTTCTGAGGCTCTGATGCAAATTTAAGTTAACTGTATGCATTGGTGCTAGTTTTAACATCTTTGGTTTTGTGACAGCTTGATGTTCATGATGGAAAAGCTTCCGGGGAAGGTATGTAGCAACACATCTCTTCATTTACTGTGTGCTTTGTCATGTGCTGGTGTTTTATGCATGTAATTGACATATATCTGATCTACAATGCGGATTGAATTATGTAGTTGCTGAGGTCGAAACACCTGTAACGTCTGCCAAGAAAACTACCAAGAAAAGCCCTGCTGACAATTCCAAGAAGAGAAAGAAGTCGAAGGACTTGTCTGAGTCCGAAGAGGAGGAAGACCAAGATAGTGATGATGGCAGTGATGATGAAAGTGAAGAAGAAATGGAAAATGGACACGCGGATAGGAGGCAACGGGGTGGGAAAGCTGGGGGTAGAGGCCGTGGTAGGCCTAGCACAAAAAGTCCAGCTGAGACTAAAAGCAGCGGCAGAGGCCGTGGTCGCCCTAAAGGGTCAAGAGGGAAGGCTCGTAAGTGAAGTCGAAGTGAGGTGTTGAATTTTAATTTCCCGCATAAATGAGCGGAAATTTTGTCTAAATGTGTAGAGGTGTACCACATAGGCCTTTGGACCTGTTGACTATTCATTTTTCCCATTTCAAAACAAGAAGGAAAAGTGAGGAAGAGGAAGGCTAGGTTCTTACTTAGTGAGGTTTAATTGTTTAGTGCTAACATTATGTCACGGGAAATGTTGCTTGTGAGGATTTGGTTTGTACTTTTATAATTTAAAGGAAATTTGATCTCTTTTATTGCTCAGCTTGTTGATGAGTATTAGTTAACTTAAATTGCTCAATTTGATTAATGATTTCAAATTACACGTCTTAACCCCTATCGGAAAACTGGAAGCATCTAAGAGTGTGTGTTCTACATCACGCGATATTGTTATTCCATTGCTCCGATTTTAGTCACAATGTCATATGGTAATACATCTTCACGCAACCTTCAAAATATCGAAAAACCAACGTTATTTATATATGTTACATTTATTGCAGGCCAGTGAAATTTGTAGCACTGAGACACAAGGCTTTTTTCTTATGAGCAGTGATACCAGGTAAAGTATCCATGTCAATATCTTCCTTCTTCATTGAAGCAGGCAATTCCCAATCAAAGAAACACAGCAAATTCGCAAGTGCTAGTTCAATTGTAGTAACTCCTAGCAGCATACCAGGGCAACCTCTTCGCCCTGCTCCAAATGGTATCAGCTCGAAATCTTGTCCTTTGTAATCAATAGGACTTCCAAGAAATCTTTCAGGAAGAAAAGTTTCCGGGTTATCCCAGCTTTCAGGGTCCCTTCCGATAGCCATTGCATTGACAAACACTAAAGTTCCCTGATCAATATGGTATCTTCCTAAGGTGCATTTTTGCATAGTTTGCCTTGGAACCAAGAGCGGACTTGGTGGGTGTAGTCTAAAAGTTTCTTTAACAACCGCCTTCAGATAAATGAGATGATGAAGTTGTTCTTCTTGTATAAAAGTCGCGCTACATTCTTGCTCTTTAATCAGGTTTCTGACCTCTTCTTGCACTTTCTTCATGACTTGTGGGTTCTTTATTAGCTCTGTCATCGTCCACACCACCGTGGCTGCATTTGTATCCGTTCCTGCTACAAATATGTTCTGCAGAGTGCGAAAGAAGAACAAATATTGTGCATTATATATCTTTTTTGAGCTATATATCAGACAGACGAAAATTGTAGAATATTTAACAATACAATGAGCATATAAGTGATATAACTATCTAAATCATGTCAAAGTATGTATGAACATTGAAATTAGTTTAAGAAATTGGTAATTACCATAAGTACTGCTTTGATATTATCCAACGTAAGATCAAATGGCACCTTGTGTTCTTCGCGAAGTTGAAGTAATACATCGACAATGTCCTGTTGTTGCTCTGATTTTTGCTTATGTGAGTCAAGATGAGTACTGATAATTTCTTCACAATACTCATCTAACTCCCAAAAAACTTTCTCGAGTTTACTTGAAGCTCCATTAATCTTGTCAATCCAACCCATGTAAGGCAAATAATCCGAAAAGAAGAAGGCTGTCAACATGGCTTGAGTCTCATGAAGTAGGCCTTGGAATCTACTCGTCGAAAATTCATTAGATCTCTCATCATCTCTATTGCCCTTGTAAAAACAAATCCTACATATTATCGAGCTGGCTAGAGACATTAGCAATTCACTCAAATCCACGAGCTTAGACTCCGATGAGAGGGAAGAAATGATACGCATCATTCGACATACTTCCTCTTCTCGAATTGAAGAAAATGATTGTACTCTCTTGGAACTAAGGAGATGGATGACACAAATCTTCCTCATTTCCCTCCAATATTCATTATAGGGTGAAAAAGCCAAATCGAAACCATTGTAAGACAATTTTTGTTGGCCAACAAAAGTTGGCCTACTACAAAACACATGATCTTGTGTTTTTAGCATTTCTTTGGCCAATTTTGGTGAAGAAACTACAATTGTTGGAACCAAGCCTAGTTTCAAGTATACTAGGGGGCCATAAATTTTGGAAAGTTTAAGGAAGTATAAGTGAGTTTTTAAGGGATCGAATTGGTGGAGGTTGCCGAGGAAGGGAAGCCCTTTCGGCCCTGGAGGCCGAGGATCTAACCACCGCGATTTCACTCCATTCTTTGAGGATTTTTTTGCAAGAAAGTAGAGAAGAGAAATGGCTGCAAGAAACACTGCTAGTAGAAACATGAAGGTTGGTTGCACTGTAAGTTTTCTTGTGATTGAATGATGGTTTGAACTTTAAACACCTTTTTCTTGCATATATATATATATATATATATATATATATATATATATATATATATATATATATATATATATATATATATATTTTGTCACCTCTTTTGTACACTTTTGTACACTTTAATTTGTTTTTGAAACACAACTATTTAAGGTATATATGCTTGTCGTTTATAAGAAGTAGATGATTGTTGAATTGAAG
Source organism: Chenopodium album (assembly GCF_948465745.1). Taxonomy (NCBI): domain Eukaryota; kingdom Viridiplantae; phylum Streptophyta; class Magnoliopsida; order Caryophyllales; family Amaranthaceae; genus Chenopodium; species Chenopodium album. Next base: position 7,854,517 of record NC_137858.1, read on the forward strand.
TTGAAGTGTTGAATTGAAGTTGAACGGTTGAATCAAATGAATGTGATGTGAAGGAGCACCAAAAATTTTTATATCACAAAGCATATATTGATGAAATTGCTTTAGTTTTGCTGATTTTATTTGTAGCTGTCCTTCATGCATTTCCATCTATTTCAACCTCAAAAAACTCTCCAAAAAGAGTTAAAGATAGTTTTTAAGTGAAGTAATAGCCATGAGATTTCGAGTATTAATTATTAAGAATTCGAAAATTATGTTCAAAACAATATCGAAGAGTTATCAGAAAATAAGATAAAGTAGGTTTTATATACATACAATTAGTGTATAATGTACGGCTTGTTTTCATAGTTTCTTTTTTCTTTTTGTAATGTAACATGTTTATTAATGTTGTTCATAACTTAATAATCTTTTTTAATGGGGTTGCCTTGCTTTACTATATATATATATATATATATATATATATATATATATATATATATATATATATATTTTTTAACATTTTTGGTTTTAAATTGTGACAGCTTGATGTTCATGATGGAAAAGCATACTGAGAAGCTGTTCAATTTGACTTTTTCCCATTCAAAACAAGAAGGAGAAGCGATGGAGGAAGAGGAAGGTATTATGGACAATGGTAAACATCTCGGCAATTTTTATCTCCGGACGAAAAGAAGTCCAAAAATTACAAAATTGAAGGCTATAATCCACGCTTTTTGAGGAAATTTTAATTTGAGGTTTCGGTGCCCGGAGGCAAAAACCCTTGAGACCCTGAGTGATACATCTTGGGGTCATATAATGCCGTTTCAAACCACATATGATCATTGTATGTTGTCATAAACGTCTGTCGTAGGCTTGAGTATACAAAATCAATTCAAATTGTGGTAAAATGACCTTTTAAGGGCATATTAGATGGTTCCACCGACCCAATTAGATTCCCGGTGGGTATTATGGACGATGGTAAACATCTCGGAAATATTTATTTCCGAGCGAAAAGAGGTCAAAAAATTACAAAATTAAAGGCTATAATCTACGCTTTTTGAGGAAATTTTGAGGTTTCAGGGCCCCGGTGGCGAAAAACCTTAAGACCCTAAGGGATACCTCTCGGGGTCATATAATTCCGTTTGAAACCACATATGATCATTATATGTTGTCATAAACGTCCGTGGTAGACTTGAGTTTATGAAATCAATCCAAGTTGTGAACGGGTAAAATGAGCTTTTAAGGGCATATTAGATGGATCATAATTTTTTTACCTAACTTCCACTTCCACCGACCCAATTATACTCTTGGAGGGTATTATGAACGATGGTAAACATGTTGGCAGTTTTTATTTCTGGGCGAAAATAGGTAAAAAAAATTACAAAATTGAAGGCTATAATCCACGCTTTTTGAGGAAATTTTGAGTTTTCGGTACCCGGCGGCGAAAACCCTTAAGACCCTAAGGGATACATCTCGGGGTCATATAATGACGTTTGAAACCACATATGATCATTATATGTTGACATGAACGTCCATGGTATACTTGAGTTTACGAAATCACGTCAAGTTTTGAACGGGTAAAATGATTGTTTAAGGGCATATTAGATGGTTCCACCAACCCAATTGGACTCCCAAAGGATATTGTAGACGATGGTAAACATCGTGGCGATTTTTATTTCCGGGCGAAAAGAGGTCAAAAAATTACAAAATTGAAGGCTATATCTACGCTTTTTGAGGAAATTTTGAGGTTTCAAGGCCCGGTGGCGAAAAAACTTGAGACCCTAAGGGATACCTCTCGGGGTCATATAATGCCGTTTGAAACCACATATGATCATTATATGTTGTCATAAACTTCCGTGGTAGGCTTGAGTTTACGAAATCAATCCAAGTCGTGAGCGGGTAAAATGAACTTTTAAGGGCATTTTAGATGGTTCATAATTTTTTTTACCTAACTTCCACTTCCACCGACCCAATTGAACTCTTGGAGGGTATTATGAACGATGGTAAACATGTTGGCAGTTTTTATTTCTGGGCAAAAATAGGTAAAAAAATTACAAAATTGAAGGCTATAATCCATGCTTTTTGAGGAAATTTTGAGTTTTCGGTACCCGGCAGCGAAAACCCTTGAGACCCTAAGGGATACATCTCGGGGTCATATAATGACGTTTGAAACCACATATGATCATTATATGTTGACATGAACGTCCATGGTATACTTGAGTTTACGAAATCACGTCAAGTTTTGAACGGGTAAAATGATTGTTTAAGGGCATATTAGATGGTTCCACCAACCCAATTGGACTCCCAAAGGATATTGTAGACGATGGTAAACATCGTGGCGATTTTTATTTCCGGGCGAAAAGAGGTCAAAAAATTACAAAATTGAAGGCTATATCTACGCTTTTTGAGGAAATTTTGAGGTTTCAAGGCCCGGTGGCGAAAAAACTTGAGACCCTAAGGGATACCTCTCGGGGTCATATAATGCCGTTTGAAACCACATATGATCATTATATGTTGTCATAAACGTCCGTGGTAGGCTTGAGTTTACTAAATCACGTCAAGTTGTGAACGGGTAAAATGATCGTTTAAGGGCATATTAGATGGTTCCACCGACCTAATTGAACTCCCGGAGGGTATTGTGGACGATGGTAAACATCTCGACAATTTTTATTTTCGTGCGAAAAGAGGTCAAAAATTACAAATTTGAAGGTTATAATCCACACTTTTTAAGGAAATTTTGAGGTTTCGGTGCCCGGTGGTGAAAACCAATGAGACCCTAAGGGATACATTTTGGGGACATATAATGCCGTTTGAAACCGCATATGATCATTGTATGTTGTCATAAACATCCGTGGTAGGCTTGAGTTTACAAAATCACTTCAAGTTGTGAACATGTAAAATGACCGTTTAAGGGCATATTAGGTGGTTCCACCGACCCAATTGGACTCCTGGAGGGTATTATGGATGATGGTAAACATCTCGGCAATTCTGGGCGAAAAGAGGTAAAAAAAATTACAAAATAGAAGGCTATAATCCACGCTTTTTGAATAAATTTTAAGGAATCTGTGCCCGGTAGCGAAAACCCTTGAGACCCTAAGGGATAATCTTGGGTTCAAATAATGCCATTTGAAACCACATATGATCATTATGTGTTGTCATAAACGTCCGTGGTAGGCTTTTGTTTACGAAATCAATTCAAGTTATCAATGGGTAAAATGACTATTTAAGGGTATATTAGATGGTTCTACTGACCCAATTGGACTCCCAGAAGGTATTATGGACGATGGTAAACATCTCGGCAATTTTTTTTTCAGGATGAAAAGAGGTCAAAAAATTACAAAATGCGAGTAAGGCAATTTTTATTTACCGAAAATAACAATGGAAATCAAGCTAAAGTATACAAACTACACATCACACATCTAACTTTAAAATTTTCTGTATATTTACTTCATATGATATTCTATTTCCTAAGCTCAGATTTAGTTGTCACATTGATGGTTAGATATCATGTTTAGATACATCTTTTAGGAAATGAGCAGCACTGTAACGACATTTTTCTCCAAAAATATGAGATAAAATACATTTTCATCATGCAACCTTCGAAATATATCGAAAATCAGCATTATTTATGTTACATCTATTACAAGGCAATGGGATTTTTAGCACTAAGACACAAGGCTTTTTTCTTATGAGCAGTGATACCAGGTAAAGTATCCATGTCAATATCTTCCTTCTTCATTGAAGCAGGCAATTCCCAATCAAAGAAACACAGCAAATTCGCAAGTGCTAGTTCAATTGTAGTAACTCCTAGCAGCATTTCAGGGCAACCTCTTCGCCCTGCTCCAAATGGTATCAGCTCGAAATCTTGCCCTTTGTAATCAATAGGACTTCCAAGAAATCTTTCAGGATGAAAAGTTTCCGGGTTATCCCAGCTTTCAGGGTCCCTTCCAATAGCCCAAGCATTAATAAAGACTAAAGTTCCCTGCTCGATTTGGTACCCTTCTAAGGTGCACTCTTGCATAGTTTGCCTAGGAACCAAGAGCGGACTTGGTGGGTGTAGTCTAAAAGTTTCTTTAACAACCGCCTTCAGATAAATGAGATGATGAAGTTGTTCTTCTTGTATGGATGTTGCACTATATACTTGGTCTTTAATCAGGTTTCTGACCTCTTCTTGTGCTTTCTTCATGACATTTGGGTTCTTCATTAGTTCTGTCATCGCCCAAACTACTGTGGCTGCACTTGTATCCGTTCCTACTACAAATATGTTCTGCAGAAAGCGAAAAGAAAATAAATTATTGTGCTATCTTCTTTGAGCTATACATCAAATAATATACCAAAATTTATCAGATTTTTGACTCAAATTTTATATGCAGTTGAAGTAGGATATACATCTAATGCTTATAGTCCTTTTTGATTATTTGCTGCCTAATAATTCTGTTTTCGCATACTCTGATACTTTTATATGCTATCCTCAAAACAATAATGCTTCAAATTAATGTGTCATGGTTTTGGGTTTCATTTGTGTCACTGTTAATTAATTCATAAAATCTCTGTATGAATTAGTACAGACATCAGACATCAGACTAAAGATATGCTATACAGACATCAGACAGACGAAAAATGAAGACTCTTTAGCAATATAATGAGCATATAACAGTCTAAAATTAAGCCAAAGTAAAATATGCAGCTAATTTAAGATATTGGCAATTACCATTAGTATTGCTTTTATATGATCCAGTGTAAGATCAAATGGCACCTTGTTTTCTTCGCGAAGCTGAAGTAAAACATCGATAATGTCCTGTTGTTGCTCTGATTTTTGCTTATGTGACTCAAGATGTGTATTGATAATTTCTTGATAAAAATCATCTAACTGCCTAAAAACTCTCTCAAGTTTACTTGAAGATCCATTTATCTTGTCAATCCAACCCATGCAAGGCAAATAATCCGAAAAAAAGAAGGCTGTCAACATGGCTTGAGTCTCATGAAGTAGGCCTTGAAATTTACTCGTCGAAAATTCATTAGATCTTGGAAAAATACACTTTAATAATCCCAACTATGGGTGATTTACTTCTAAAAATCCCAACTACAGTTTATTTTTTAACAATCCCAACTACAGTTTATTTTTTAACAATCCCAACTATGGGGTCAGTTTTCCTCCAACAGTCCCAACCGGTCAACGACAAGTCAATAACCTGTTATAACAGGTGACTATGACACATGTCAACATGTTAGTGGTCCAAAATATTGAAAAAAAAATAAACCCATAAAAAAATAAAAAAAATTCAGCTACCCTCTCTTCACCCCCTACCAGTCATCTGCTCCACCGTTCACCATCTTTGCAGTCCACCACCTACCTCCTCCCTGCTCACCACACACACTTATCGCCACCAAATAGTACCAGCGTTCCTCCTCCCTCACGCCACCTATTCAAACCACCAAGCACCGGCCATCTCCACCTCTCGCCACCGGTTCGCACAACTCCAGCCACCATTTCTCACAACTCTAACCACCAATTCGTGCAACCCCAGCCACCAATTCGTGCAACCAGCCACCTCTACCTCTCACCACGAATTCACGCACTCCAACCACGAATTCTCACAACTTTCGCCACGAATTCCCGCAGCCTTGCCATACGAATTCCTGCAACTAGCCATCTCCGATCCACCGACTTCTCATCACAGCAACAACAGAGCAACGACAGCTGCGACTCAGCTTGCAACTCCAGCCGCAAGCCACCCTCAATCAGACCCCAATTTCGATCTAATCTCTTCATGAGCTCAATGAGATTAAGGGGATTTTCATGGTGGTTTTGGGGGTCGAGGAGGGCTGGCTGGGTGGTTATGGGGGTCGGAGATAGGTAGTAGAGGCCGGCCGCTGATTTCAGTGGTGAAGAAGTGTTGGACGACCGATTTCCGGTGAGGTTAGGGGATGGGGTTAGGGTTCCGGCGAGGTTAGGGGGTGGGGAAATTAAGGGTGGCCGAAACTTTGGTTAATTTTTTATTTTTTATTTTTATTTTTTAGTTATTTTGTTTTAAATGTTTTTTTAAATTTTAATTTCTGACCATTCACGTGTTGACATGTGGCGATTAAAAAAAAGTTAAAAAAAAAAACTTGTTTAGCAGGTCACCAGTAATTGGGACTGTTGGAGGAAAATTGACCCCATAGTTGGGATTGTTAAAAAATAAACTGTAGTTGGGATTGTTAGAAGTAAAAATCGCCCATAGTTGGAATTATTAAAGTGTATTTTTCCTTAGATCTTTCATCAGCTTTATAGCCTTTCCCAAAACCAATCTTACATATTATCGAGTTTGAAAGAGACATTATCAATGCACTCAAATCCACAAGCTTAGACTCCGATGATAAGGAAGAAATGATACGAATCATTCTACAAACTTCCTCTTCTCGAATTGATGAAAATGATTGTACTCTTTTGGAGCTAAATAAATGGATGACACAAATTTTCCTCATTTCCCTCCAATATTCATTGTAGGGTGCAAGAGCCAAATCGAAACCATTGTAAGACAATTTTTGTTGGCCAACAAAAGTTGGCCTACTACAAAACACATGATCTTGTGTTTTTAGCACTTCTTTGGCCAATGTTGGTGAAGAAACTACAATAGTTGGTACAAAGCCTAGTTTCAAGTATACTAGGGGACCGTAAATTTTGGAAAGTTTAAAGAAGTATAAGTGAGTTTTTATGGGATCGAATTGGTGGAGGTTGCCAAGGAAGGGGAGCCCTTTCGGGCCAGGAGGCCGTGGAGCTAACCACCGTGATTTCCCTCCATTCTTTGAGGGTTTTGTGGCAAGAAAGAAGAGAAGGGAGATTGCTAAAAGAAACAATAGTAGTAGAAACATGAAGGCTGTATGTTTACTTTGTGCTAGATGGTCTGGACTACAAGCCAATATTTGAGACAAGAAATGAAGCCCACTATGTGGATGGGAGAAAAAAGAGTATTTGATAATATTTGAGCAACCATTCATGAAGAAGAATTAAGAGTCTTTTTTTTTTTTTAATTATTATATGAATGGTGTATTAGTGATCTAAAATCATTAAGTCTCCTAGACCACACCCAACATCACGTGTTTGAGTGCTTGTTGAGTTTGAAATATGGATACGATCATACTGGATCTTAAATATTGATACCACGTTAAATTAGTGGATCAACTTGACAAATGGTTGAGGTCTAAAATCAGCCGTATACTCTTGGAAAAAGTATTTGTCTATCATAAATCACTATCAATATAATATTAATTAGTCATTAGTGCCAAAATTATTGTGCGCACAAATCCTACCTAATGTCATTTCTTAGTCATATTCGTAGACAATTGGTTAAAGACCTTATGTTTTTTCTGATTAAGATTGTCCATTATTTGTGAAATCGACCCCTAAAGGGGTAGATGATAAAACCAGAAGCCCATCAAGATTTTGGCACTTTTTTTGTACACATTGTTTTATACAATTAAATTTGGAAACGAAACTATAAGATGATTTGATCAAATGAGTTGTCGTTGTAAGAGATTATTGATGAAGTAGAATCAGTTGAATGTGATATGTGAAGGACCACCCATATATATTATCACATGACATATTAAAGTCTTATATGTGGCTGGTCACATCGTGTGACAGTAGTTACTTCGTAGTGTAATAGGGGTTACTTGATCGGTGTTTAAGGGGTTACTTCGTCAGCGTTATTGGGTTACTCAGTTAGTGTTATAGGGGTTACTCAGTCAGCAGTACAGGGGTTACTTGGTCAGTGTTACATGAATTACTTTATTCTTTTATAAGTGGTCATACGATGTGACTAGCCACACACAAGACGAGCTGTACGGTAAAATATAATGGATGAAATTGGCCTTGATTTTTAGCTATCCTTTATGTCGATCCCTTAAAAGAGTGGAAGGGATTTTATTTTCAAGTGAAATGATAATTAAGCCGCAGTATGAGATTTTGATTATATGAACCCTAGATACATCTCTACAATCTCAAGAGTTTTCGACATTGGATCCCAAAACTTTTAATATGAGTTCGCTTTTTCGTGTATTATAACTTTTTAATTTGTTATAGATAATTGTTGACTTTAATTTTTAGACCCGAAAAGAAAAGGTTTTTTTTTTTTTTGGGGGGGGGGGGGGGCTTCCAAGGACCCCACGACACCCCAGAAGACTATTTAGGTGATTGGAATTATTCACTTTACCTTTAAATTGTTAATTTAGCAGGTTACATACACGCATCCATTATTAAATCAAAGTTGCCATAGACTTTTATGCTACCACCTAGTGACTACAACTTGACTTGGATTCTTAAACTAATAAACCGGTGACAATTAAAAATAATAAATGACCAACAAGAATATATTGCAATTAATTGCAACATGCTCCTCGATTCTAGAACAATATAAGTCCACTTGGATGCATAAACCAAGTATCGTTCTATTACAAGCGTACATCACTACATCATGACAATATAAGAGTGTACATAATAGATAATTACTTGTATTAATTAAGCTTAAGGTTTCATTTGGTCCATTAATTTTGTTTTTGCCACTAGACATAATGGAATTTTCTTATGCATAGCAATGCCAGGAATTACATCAGTGTCGATGTCTTCCCTTTCTAAACCAGCAGGCAATTCCCACTCAAAATCATGCAATAAATTGGCAAGTGCAACCTCCATGTTAGCTACACCAAGATGTAAGCCAGGGCATGATCGTCTTCCAGCACCAAAAGGAATTAACTCGAAGTCACACCCGATAAAATCTATTGAACTTTCCAAAAATCTCTCTGGAACAAAATTTTTGGGGTCCTTCCAAGAGTCAGGATCTCTTCCAATCGCCCATGCATTCACATATACTAATGTTTTGGGTAGAATGTCATACCCTTCGATGGTTGTTCTATGGATCGTTTCGTGTGCTATTAGTAATGGGCTTGCAGGGTGTAGCCTAAATGTTTCCTTCACCACTGCCTTGAAGTATCCAAGATCCTTAAGGTCATCATTATTTATGTAACGACGACCCTTGTTTTGCATAGCATTTCTAAGTTCTTCTTGTACGTTTTTCATTGAATTGGGATGCTTTATTAGCTCGGTCATTGCCCATATTACCATTGCTGCACTTGTATCGGTTGATGCTATAAATATGTTCTGAAAAAAATAATCTAACCTTTTGTCAAGAAGACATTTATGTTAAAAAATAATCTAACCTTGAATCACTTTTGATCAATTATATAAGTAGTATTGAAGACTTAACCACTAAACCATGTAACATCTTTATAATTACTATATTCTTTTAAATTAAAACAAATGAAGATATATAGTGATTAAAATTTTAGAAACAAACCAAAGAAGCTAAAATATTCATAAAGATGAGATTGTGGAAAATAATTACCATCAACACTGCTTTGATGTGATTCAAAGTAAGCTCCAAATTAGGTTGTTGTTGTCTAAGTTGGAGTAGAATGTCGATGATATCCTCTTTGTCAGATTTAGGCTTGTTAGGGGCAATATGGTCATTTATGACTTCTTCATAAAATGCATCCAATTTCTTAAATGTCTTCTCAAGTCTAGAAAATTTTCCAGTTAGCTTATCAAGCCACCCAAAATAAGGTAAAATATCACTGTAGAAGAAGGTTATTAACAAGGCTTCAGCTTCATTTAGTAGGCTATGATATTTGCTCCTTGACCCTTCATCATCTTCGTACCTATGAATACAAGATTAAAGGTGTATCTTACGCAAACCATTTCAGAATCGTATTACTAGTTCAATGTATGTATGCACGTGATGCTTGTTTTTTATTTCTAAATTTATATACTCTAACTATTTTAATGACTAGTAAAAATTAAGAGCATATTAGGTATTTTATGTGATCACCTGACACAAGCATTATCGTGATTGTAAAAGTTATACTCCATAAAAAGTTTTTATACATAGAAAATACAAAATGAGATAAACTATAATACCTAACAATAATGTGCTTTTGACTTATACAAGCATATGTTGGTGAGAAATAATGTCAAAGTTTGACTATGTAATGGAAAAAAAAATAATTTTAAAAAGAGTGCACAAAACGTACAAAGGGAGTAAAATACCCACTTATTGGTTATATGGCTACATTTTTACATTTTACACAAAAGCATGGAATGAAACATTTTATAGAAGAGTAAAAATATTACCTTTTGCCAAAAGCAATCCTGCATATATTTGAACTTGTAAAACTCATTAGCAATTCACTCAAATTTACGGGTGTCGAAGTAGAAGAGAGGGAGGAGATCTTATTCATCATCCTCGAGACTTCTTCTTGTCGAATCGGAGCAAAAGACTCCACTCTTTTAGAACTAAGGAGATGAACAACACTTATCTTCTTTATTTTTTTGAAATATTCATTATATGGAGTAAAAGCTATGTCTAAACCATTATAACTTAGCCTTTTCATACCACCTATGGGTGGTCTACTACAAAAGTTTAGGTCTTGCGTTTGGAGGACCTCCTTTGCTAGCTTAGCTGATTGAACCACAACAACAGGTACGCGTCCAAATCTCAAACTCAAGATCGGGCCATAGATCTTGGCAAGGTTGGCAAAGTAGATGTGAGGGTTCGAGGGGTCGTATTGGTGTAGGTTTCCGATGAAGGGGATCCCCTTAGGTCCAGGGGGAGGATGAAATGACTCATTTTTTCTAGGGTTTTGGCGTAGAAAATATATGATAGTAAGAAAGAGGGTTGCAAGTAAAGGAAATATCAAAAGCATTTCTTATATTTGAGAGATTTACAAATGCATGTATATGTTTTTATTTATTTGTATAGTATTTCATGTACTGCATTAAGACACATTACATATATATATATATATATATATATATATATAGACTCGTAGATTATAACTAGTTAACTACACGTCTACATTATGTTCATCTAGACAGGTAGATGCGCAGTTATGTACATATTGTTCATTTGTGCGTAGTGATGGGGAACAATAGAACCAACAACCAAGTTATGCCGTTTTTAATGCACATATTTAATTATTAATGTCTTTATTTTATTACTTATTTAGATTTTAGAAGTAATTTTAAATTACACACATTTAGAAGATAAGAAATCAAAAGATTTCAATGAGGATGGTTTTTCTTTTAGTTTATCATAAGTTTGTTAGATTTTTTTTGATTTATTCGTACTACTGGACCTATATATAAAGATTCCAACTAAGAACAACATAAAGAAACAAATGTAGTTCATGTAATAATCCATGTTCCATTTTAAACCGTGAAAGATGTTAATTATACTCGTAGTCCATATTTGATTGAAAGTTTTTTTCAAAAGAATTGAGTTGAATTGAAACATAGAAGTGTCCCGCGGGGAGATGCAAGGTTGCCGAGACGTATAGGCTGCATCCATTATTAGTAAGTTTATGGCGATGGCGCGGTATGGCCTTATGGCCTGGGGTAGCTTGGTATATTTAGTGTTCTTCAGTAGTGGAGGGAAGCATGGGTCAATGTGCTACATACTCTGCAAGAAGAGTTACACTTAGGTAGTTACAAAATGAGATACGTAACGTAGTTTCCTCCAACTAACTTTGGTCCTATTTACTTTTGAAAGGTTTAAATGTATACATATCTGTAACCAATAGTATAATTCGCATCTTTTGATTTTTACATGTAAAAATACACTATATGTATGACACACATTTTTTGTTCGGTGATGCTCGAGGACCATATCGTTAATATTGTCCTATGACTTATATTCATGGTTCAATATTGTACAATAATTTATTAAGTACTTACACAATAGTACTTACACAATAATACATAATGAATAAAACCCTAGGTTTATTTTGAACATCAAATTAAGGTTTTATTTGGCCCTAATATTTTTTAGCCACTAGGCATAATGGATTTTTCTTATGCATAGCAATACCAGGAAGAACATCAGTGTCAATGTCTTCTTTCTTAACACCACTAGGCAATTCCCAATCGAACGAGTGCAACAAACTAGCAAGTACGAGCTCTACATTAACAACACCGAGATGTAAACCAGGACATATTCTTCTTCCAGCCCCGAAAGGAATAAGCTCAAAGTCACATCCTTTGAAATCTATTGTACTTTCTAAAAACCTTTGGGGCATGAATTTTCAGGATCTATCCAAGACTCGGGATCTCTTCCAATAGCCCACGCGTTCACATGTACTAATGTTCCGGGTAGAATATCATACCCTTCAATCTTGGTTTTTTGAATTGTTTCGCGCACAATTAATAATGGCCCTGCAGGGTGTAGCCTAAATGTCTCTTTCATCACTGCTTGAAAGTATTTAAGCTCCTTAAAGTTACATTTGTTGATGCAATTCGTGTTTTGAATAGCATTCCTAAGCTCTTTTTGTACTTTCTTCATTGATTTGGGGTGCTTTATCAACTCCGTCATTACCCACACAACCATCACTACACTTGTATCTGCTCCCGCAACAAATACATTCTGTAAACAAAAAGTAACCTTTGTTATGAATTATAAATTTTTTAATAAGTTTTGGTTATTATTTTTTTTGAGGGCAATAAGTTTTGGTTATTATGAGACCACTAATTATAAAGTTATAGTTTATCTTTCCTTCAAGTATCAAAGTAATAATACTCCACACTAGCGTTAGACAATCTTTGACACGACAACTTGATTGAAACCGACATGAACATGAATTAAGCACGAGTTTACTGAGAGAAGACACGAAGTTATCACGACACGTAATTTAACACTACCTATTTAGATATATTTGTTAATAGAATATTTTTAATAACACGAAAGAATATGAGGCCTAACATGAACATGTCACGATACAACTATTTTCTTAGTCTATAAAAGATTCATCCGGCTGCAATTCTTTAGTTTTGTCCCTTTAAAATTGCTTTATTTTGAGAAAGTCCATGCCCATAATTACTATTGTCATGAATGACAATAACAAGTGTCTGTTGGTACATTTATATCTCATTTGACACAGTAAATGTACCAATATAAAGTCTACATATACTAGCAATCTTGTTAGTACATTTATAACTCATATTGGTATAGTAATTATACCTAGGTGAAATCTAAAAACTCCAACGGGACTTTGTTATTGTCATTGAAGACATGAATAATTATTGAATATTGATTCAGACAATCTCATTTCAAGTGGTCCTTACAACTGCTCTTTACTCAGCACTTTTGTCCTACCGCATCAAGATTATACGTAGTATAACCGCTCAATACAACTTAGAGATAAACAAAAAGATATGGAGAGATTATATACTTAAACAATTATACTTACCATTAAAATTGCTTTGATGTGGTCCAAAGTGAGTAGATAAGAGGGATGATGTTCTCTAAGGCGGAGTAGAATGTCAATTATATCCTCCCTATCAGATTTAGGCTTGTTAGGGGCAAGATGGTCATTTATGATCTCTTCATAAAATGCATCCATAACCTTAAATATCTTCTCAAGTCTAGAAAACTTTCCAGTTAGTTTATCAAGCCACCCAATATTAGGAAAATAATCACTAAAGAAGAAGCTTGTAAACATGGCTTCTGCTTCATTTAGCATGCTATGAAATTTGCTCCTCCTTGATAACCCTTCATCATCTTCGTACCTATCCTTGTAAGCCTATGTATTAGGACAAACATAATATTTTTGATTGACATGAATCGATATTAATAGTGAAAGTTGTACAAGTAGAAGTTTTTGACCTAGTTTTTAACTTTGAAAAATCAATTTTGATAATAATAGATTAGAGACTTACATATGACAAAAACACTATAGTGAATCTTTAAATTTCAATTTATCTATTTTGAATTTGAAAGGCGATATATTAATAAATAAAATTCGATTTTATGCACCAAAGATAGATTCAGTTGAGTAGAGTCAATGGAAATAGTCATCATATAGGCACTAATGTTCATAAAAAACAACTTTGTATAGCATGTCACTCTATTCACTACATCCTTAGCTTTATTTTAATTATTTTAAAAAATGCATAAATATATGCATGTTTCATTTTTGTAAGTTAACTAGAGAATAAAAAAGGTACATGTTACTCAAAGCATTGCCTTAATATCAATGAGAACTAAGTAACTAACAGATTTAACCCTTGGGGTTGCATATAAAAAAATAAAGTAAATTATTAAGCTAAAGTTAATATTAAATTAATTACACCAATCAACGCATGATTTTAATTTGTCATGTGTTGATCAAGTAAAGATTCTAGCTATAATATATCATAACACTAAATTAAAGATAGGTTTATGGGATATAGTTGTACCTCTTGCCAAAAGCAATCCTACATATATTCGAAGCTGAAAACCCCATAAGCAATTCATTAAGATTAACAATTTTCGAAGCTGAAGAAAGAGAGGAGATCTTCTTCATAACCCTTGAGACTTCTTCTTGTCGAATCGGAGCAAACGACTCTACTCTCTTAGAGTTAAGGAGATGAACAATACTTATCTTCCTTATTTCTCTTAGATACTCATTATATGGAGCAAAAGCCATGTCTAATCCATTATAACTTAGCCTTTGCATACTAACCAAGGGTGGTCTACTACAAAAGTTGAGGTCTTATGTTTTAAGGACCTCTTTGGCTAGTTTGGCTGAATGAACCGCAACAACCGGCACACGTCCGAATCTCAAGCCTAAGATTGGACCATATGTCTTAGCAAGCTCAGCAAGGTATACATGAGGTTTCGAGGTGTCGAATTGGTGTAGGTTTCCAATGAAAGGAATTCCTTTAGGTCCAGGAGGAGGATGAAACAATGGCTCATCATTTTTTGTGTACTTTGGAAGAAGAAACAAATATATTATGGTCAGGGAGAAGATTGCTAGTAAGGGAAAGAACAACAACATCTCTTCTCTTATGTTAAAGGTATTAAGTAATAAGTATGTATGTAGATAAACAAAATCAAGATAAACCTTATATTTCTAGACTAGCTTAGCAAAAAAGGATAATGGTTCATTTTAATTTGTTTGTCAATAAGTTGCATTGTATTATATTGGTGAATCCAAAAATAAAGGACCAAGTGTCAAGTTTGACACATTGTGGCAAGAAAAAATAGGTAAAAAGCTGCTCTCCCTATCCAGTATAGTCTTTAGAAGGAACTTTTATTTATACTTGTATGTATCACACATTCACACGTATCTTTCGAAAATCTATTCTCAATTTTTACAATTTTCAACTTCCAAATTAAATAAGTAGTCATCCAAAATTGGCTAACAATTTCTATATTTTGAATAGGAAAATGTATATAATGCACTAATTTATTGTGAACCACTAATATTAGAAAAATTATGGTTATTTTATTAATTTTTTAAAAAAGGTCATTATAATAAAAATAAGGTCACTATGTGGAAAATAAGGTCATTATAATAGGCTATAAGAGGTTAATTTTTTTAATGAAGTATTTTATATGCTGGTTAATATGAATAATAAAGGTCACTATGTTAAAATTAGGGTCATAACATCAAGTTTACAATAATATTAAACGTTGTACAAGTTTCAATAAAGGTTACTATGTTAAAAATAAGAATCATTGTGTTCAATACTCCGTATAATAGTTGCGTGTGTATAAATTAAATCTCGGATCCACAATAATATTATTGTGAACCAGGTCCACGCAAGTCATTCTTAAACCTAAATACAAGTACATACAAATATGGAATACAACAGAACAAATTTGCCATTAATTAGTCTTTTCTACTACTACTAAAACCTAACCACCTAGATTTGATCCCGAATTAGGATTAGCCCAAAGAGTGAACCGGGTGGAACACCAAAAAAATAGTACATATCACATATGGACTGTCTAGGACGTCATCTGATGCCCAGATCAATCTTCATCCAGCCAAGCGCAGATAAACTTAATTATTCGTAGCAATCTTATTTTATTATTTTGATATCAGTAAAACCTTTATAATATATAATGTGTTAAAGTCAATTAATTGATGCGTGTACTAAACAAATGTCTACAAATTCAACGTAGGTTAGTTAAAAAGTTACCATGTGAAATATAGGCTAATTAGTACTCCGAAACCTAATATATTAATATAGGCTAATTAGTTATCTAAAATCTCGACACCGAAACCTCTATAATCTAATATATATATATATATATATATATATATATATATATATATAAAGGAAGGTTTTTTCCGAGTTTTTAGAGAGCCACGTAGCATTTAATTTTATTAGTGCGCCATGTAGGAGTATAAATTTAAGTTGTATCCAATTAAATAAGAGATTATTAATTTATTTTACAATTAAATAATTCAAATGTCATGTAAGCAAATTTGACGAATGACATTTTAAAGTTTAAATCAATTAAATACAAAATATTATCTTTTGAGATTAGCAATTTTATCTAAATATATAAGAAATTTTAGCACATAAATACAAAAAAAATTGTTTTAAAAAATTCAAACAAACCATACATCGCACGGGCTTCATCTAGTAATATATTAATTAGGAGTATTAATATATTATAGAGGTTTCGGTGTCGAGATTTTAGATAACTAAAATGTCTTAACAAATCTATTCTCTTAGAGTTTAATATTTTCAATATCAACTTAATTTGAGTTATCGTATGTTGTTATAGAGCAGCTAATTATATCTCTATGCTGTAGGGTTACTAATTTAATAAAAAGTTTTGATGACGAATAACACGTCACAGAATGTGAGAAAGATCACAATATCTCCCACAAATAATTTGACATTTGGCAACTACTGGGTCAATGGTATCTGCCTTGATGTACTATCTAAGTGATTTATATGTACCCTACTTATTATTGAATTGAATTATGCTGGCCCTTAGCAAGGATAAAGCTCAATCAACTCCACACAAGGACCGTATGATGCTATACCAATCATTTACTCCACAGTCCACACAAGGATTCTATATACTCCGTTCGTTCCAGAATAATCTTCTTATCATTATTTTTGTCTTTTTAGGCCAACAAAATACATAATAATCGTAATATCATCCTTTTAATTGAGCGATGTGTTGTGGCTTGTGGTACAATAGTATCATGCTCACACATAAAATATTATTGACCATAGTTATTTCCTTAGGAGAGTAATATATACAAAGTCTTATTGGTTGAACTCACGACTACATACATGTTCAACAAAATAAAATATGGAGTATATTTTAAAAATACAAATTAAAATCTTTTCTATTGTTATTGAATTGAATTACTTTTATCGATTATGGTATATTTTTATTAAAAGTGAATTTGTTAATTAAAAGTATATACCTAATGATTGAAACTTAATTTGAATAATCAAACCTGATTTCTATAGAATACGGAGTATAAATAATTATTATTCTTAAATAACTTGTGCATTACACGGATCTTGGAGGAGGATATTAGAGGCGTGGCTATGCCTCGTCTAATTCCCCCTTAGCTAGCTGATTAGTCCTGTTCTATTTCTTTTTGTTCTGTTTTTTCTGTTTTGCTTTGTTTGTTTTTTCTTATTACTTGGTTCTGTAACCTCCTTTGGATCAAAAAAAATTAATAAAACATGTACTCCGTACAACAATATTTTTTATCCTTATAATATATATATATATATATATATATATATATATTAAAAAAAAAATCTGGTCAACAATCCACTGGTCTAGCCCTTCAAGGATTCGATCGAAGTGACTGGACCAAATCTCTCGCTCTAGTCTACACGGGTCAAAAGCCCAAGCCTAAAACAAATCTATGTGTATTGGGCAGGGCCAATAGGCCCAACACGATCATTAGCAGCACACCAACATCATCAATTGAGGCAACTTCTCATGTAATGGTCGTGTATCCGAGGGAGTCGTCCCCATTCATCTTGATAATAAACAAAATTTGTTTATTTAATGGCATTTTTGTAATTATATCAACAAATTATTTCAGTCAGCATGACATTTTCGTAAATAAGTGAAAAACTTTTATTAATATGCAGGTCCCAATGTTGACTTATTTAAGAAAATGTCATGCTGACTGAGATTTTTTGTTGATTAATTTACGAAATTGGTAATAGATGTATTTTCTCCGTCTATCCTAGGAAATATTAAAAACCCTCATTGTATGTCAAAAATTCAAGCACCTAACAATGATGGCTATAATCACACTTCTGGATCTATTTCAAAGAATTCAAGACTCGGTAATGAAAACTTATGTAAATCAGATAGTCAGATTTAAATAATCTTGCTAAATTTCAAAGCGTTTTAATTAGAAGATGATTTTTGCTACAAAATTATTTGCTATGATTGAGAGTGATCGATTTTGATTTGATGAGCTCCTTTCGAATCAACTTGTTGCATCTTTGCAATGAATGTAGCCCTATTTATTTTGTCAAAAACCGAAGTTGAAAAGTATGTTAGATGGGACCGTAGTGGTCTATCTGGTGGCTAATTGGGGCTTACTGCTTGATCCAGTTGTCTTGAACTGTAGCCATATTTGTCACTTAAGACTTCTCCTAATGGAGACAAAGACATACGGTCCTGTGCGATATTTAAAAATTGGATCCTTGCTTCATGTAAGTAGTCCAAAATTAATACCAACCCGTTATTTCATATAGATTTGGGTCAAACACTCCTCGCTATTGAGAATGTATTTTCCTACATACTCATTTTGACAAGTCCCTTTTATTATGAAACAATAGTAAAAATCAGTAACTTTATAAAAGAAACATTTCATTAAAGAAATATAATAGAGAATCAGTAAAAGTAATTTCATAAGTTTAGCAAAAATAAGATGAAGAGAGCAAGGCATAATAATAATATGTATGTTCTTATGCATATTTCTTTAGGTGTAAATCCATAGTTCATTTGATTACATAAACAGAAGTAAATATAATTTACGAAAATGTCAAAAAGTTAAATCAATGAAAATTATAAATAATTAGGATTGAGAGTTTGCAAGTTGCTGAGATCTTTTTCAAAGTACCTAGAAGTTATTAGAAAATTGACTTAATATTTCCTCATGTACTATTAACCAATGCACTTGCATGACCACTTGCATGACATTTATATAGCTAGTCACTCGACCAAGACATGAAGCAAACACATTAGACACCATAAATCCATAAGAAATAATGCTAATTATTCTCCTCTTCTTCCTTGCAACCCTTTCTCTTATTTTTCATCTTCTTACAAAACACGAAAAAAATGATCCATTTCATCCTCCACCCGGACCTATAGGCCTTCCCTTTATCGGAAACTTACACCAATTCGATTTCACGAAACCACACTTATCTTTTGCAAATCTCGCTAAGATCTATGGCCCTATATACACACTACGATTTGGAAGTAAAAACGTTGTTGTTATTCAATCATCTACGATGGCAAAAGAAGTCCTGCAAACGCAGGACTTAAGCTTTTGCCATCGACCTATATCAGTTGGGATGCGAAGACTAAGTTATAATGGTTCAGACATAATGTATGCGAAAGATTTCGAGTACTTTAGAGAAATAAGAAAGATTTGTGCTCTTCATTTGTTTAGTGCAAAGAGAGTGCAGTCTTTTGCTCCTATTCTACAAGATGAATTTTCAAGGCTTATTCGTAAGATTTCTTCTCTTGCTTCTGCTTCTAAAGTTGTCAATTTGAGTGAATTGTTGTTTCTTTCTGCGAGCTCCAATATATGCAGGCTTGCCTTTGGTAGGAGGTATGTAAGTATTTCCTCGTTCTTTAATACTTGCATCAATTGCACTTTTATGCTATAAATTTTTACTAAGCAAATGACTATAAATATTCTTGATTAAAGGTTTTTTTTAGGGGATATCTATCTATACTATATATTAAAAGGTGTTCCTAAGAACGTCGATATGCCACGCAGTCTCTTTTTTTGTTGTGCCACGTCATCTTTCCAATGTCTCATGATGCCACATCATCCCTCAAACAATGTCACATCACCCAACCAACCAACATTACTGAATATAAAAACATAAGGATAAGGGGGAGTCTGCGGGAGTCTAAAACTGGAATTATAACAAAAATAACCATTTCACCATCTAAGCCAATTATCAAGTATATTATTAATATGTAATAAAAAATATATAAGTGCAAACCACAAGATTCAATTAAAATAAAATATACTAAAAAATTAAACTCAATTTTAGTTTGACAATAATAATTATTATACAATTTTTAAAAATTTATCGATTGCACGTCTACAATAGTAGCAACCCGGGGCAACGCCCGGGCTACTCACTAGTTCATGATTTAAGTTATGCATTAGTCAACTAAAACTTTAAATGGCGAAAATAGTCCACTTGTCTCAAATATTGGTGATGCGAATGAAAAGTAGGATAAAAGTTCAAATAGAAGTAATATGCTCCGTAATAATGTGGGCCATGACCATTAATTCAAAATGTAGTAATGAAGAAAGTGTACGGTGTTATTTATTCATTTTTGCTATCTTTAAAATTTCTTCTTGTATACGTTAATCTAATTAAATTGACTTGTATTTGATTATTCAATTCAAAATTTAACATATATACAAAATTATTTGATCATATATTTGTTCTATCTTTGAAATTTCTTCTAAAACTACAAAGTATGTTAATCATTATTAATAGTTCCTGTTTCGGGTGAAAACAATGGGACCTTGCCGAAGGTCCAATGAGGTGGTGAAGACTGGGCTCGGTCCAAGTGATGATGGACCGAGGGTTTCCTGCACAGCAAGCACACGTAAACTAGCCTCGGGGGTGTTGCCGAGGAAGGCCCCTCCGATGCTAAAGTTAGTACAATGTGTAGAGAGAGAAAGCTATGCAAGAGAATTAATTGCTTGAGGCTTTGTCGTTCTGTTAGAAAAATGACACATTGATGGCTTTTATACCTTGGCATATATGAGAGATGTGGGCCTGGACCCAATTGACTTGCCTTTGAGAACTGGTCTTGACTTTAGCATGGGCTGGAGAGTTGAACCTTGACCTTGGGCTTTGGATTGGATCATTTAATGACTAGGCCCAATTGGACTAAATTGGACCCATACAACTTGCCCCCCAGACCCGATTTGGAAGAATGACGGGTCGGGTTTGATTAACCAGAAAAAGGAGGGAAGTAAATGATTTAATTAATCCAAGGATTTGAATTTAAACCGCAATTAGTGAAATGATGACGGTTAAATGGATAATGGAGGAAGTTGGACGGATAATGGGTCATCAGATTGCGGGAAACGTTCTTAACGGTTACTTAACGAGGAATTAAAGAGCAATTTTAAGCGTGAACCTCTTAAAATTCCCATTTCTGGAAATAAAACCAAGAGATACGCACTCTTTCCTCATTTCTTCACCCACACAGAATTGAACCCCGCACGAGAACCCTTGAATCCGTATCGAAACTTCGCTGAATCCCCGAGAAATAAGCTTAGAAACCGAAATTCATCATTCCGAACCAGTAGATCGGCGAATTCTGCTTCAGATAAAGGTAATTTTCTCTGATTTTTGATTGATTTTCTTCAGATTTGAACTCCTTCCCCCTTTTCTTTCGATTTTCTTCGAAACTTTAATGGCGAGAGGAGTTAGAGGTAGAGCCCGTGCTCCTAGAAGAGCAAGGCCGATCCCAGATCCTCGGAATAGGACTGGGACATGGAACGGACAAGCTGTGTCCGAACCTGCCGAAGGAATTAGGGCAACTCCGATTTCGTCGGCGCCTCCTGAAGGGACGGAGGGTCCGAGCACTTCCGGGCAGGACGAAGTGGTTCCTGCTGTTCTTTGGGACGTTCTCCCCGGGTATCAGGAGTGGGAGGATCCCGAGGTTGCCTCGGCTATGATAAAGAATGCCCCATACTCCTGGTGGATATTGGAAGCCGAAAAGTATCGGTTCGCTGAACAAGTTGAGTTGCACTACGGCATAATGGAGGCCGATGGATATTGGTGCCGAATGCCTGATGCATCTGATAGAATCCATCGTCCGCCCCCGGGGTATGTAGGGGTGTACCTTAGGCAGCTTCAGTATGGGCTGAGGTTCCCCTTGGACTTATTTGTCCGAGATTTGCTGATACATTACAAGGTCTCCTTGTGTCAGCTAACTCCTGTCAGCATCCGAAGGGTGATGACATACCTCTGGGTCTGCAAGTTCATGAAATATAATCCCAACTTGCACTGTTTTAAGAAGATCCACAAGCTGGTGCCGAACGTCCAGAGTGGACATGAGAACCATGGTCCTGGGTGGTTTAGAATCGAGTCTCGGCAAGGACATCTGACAATGTGGCCGAATGATTCTTCGGACAAGGACTGGAGAGGCCAGTGGATTTGGGTTAGGGCGCCCACAGATCCTGACCATCCCCATGTCTTCAGTGCGCCGAGATATCTCTCCAACCCTGACCCAGAAATGCTCAGTCTGGGCCCCTTAGAGAACGATGGCCGAGGTGATTGCAACCTCGAGCAGGCCAACATTTTCGGGAAGGTTGAGAACCCATCTGGAAGGGGTCGTCTGAAGACCATTCCAGCAACTTGGCTCCCTGATAACCACTACATCTTTCAGGAGCACATGCTTGCTGCTGTCGGCCTCAGCCGAAAGTTCAGAGATGGTAAGCTGTTTCGGCTGAGGCTGAAGCCCTTTACTTTATTTTACTGCTTTTGCACTTTGTTCGCCACTTTGACGTTGTTGAACTAACTCGTGCTCATTTTCTTTGTGCAGTGCTGAACGAGGTCACTGCCAAGATCGACTACGATCGTCTCGGCGTTGACCAAGCACGAAACATCTTGGACCGAGCCCCTTCTATTACTCCGTCCGAGGATCGTCCTGTCCATCTGGGCCCTACCCACTTCCTGATCGAGTCTTCAGACCACTATTTGCGGCAGAAGCCTTGGTGGAAGAAGAGAGATCCTTGGGGTCAGCTTTTGAACGAAGAGCTTGAAGCTGCTCGTACTGCCGAAGAGGTTGCACGAGCTGCTGAAGTTTTGGAAGGAGGAGAAGGGTCCTCCCAAGCTGCTGAAGCGGAAGCAGCAGCGGAGGCAGCCGAAAAGGAGGACGAGGCTTTGCTGGAGACCTCGGTGAGTTTATGCCTAGCTTTTTGGCTTCAGCAAAATTTTTCTTTTTTCTTCTTTTTTTTTTTTTTTTTTTTTTACTCACACCTTTCTTGCCCCCCCTGTTTTTTGCAGTCCGAAGGGAGCAAACAACAGAGAGAAGGAAAAGCTCCTGCTCGTCCCGAAGACTCCGAAGACTCTGAGATGGACGAGCAGCCCCTTCGGAAAAGGAGGAGACGGATGGCCATCATCGGCCCTCACGACTTCCCAACGGGGCCGAGGCCCGCCGGAATAAACATCAGGGAGCCTGAGGAAGGCGGTGAACAGCCGAGGGCTCCCCCACCACCACCACAATCCCCACCGCAAACCCCTCCCCCACCTCCTGAGGTGGAGGTGGACCAGAAGACTCCCGATCCGAAGGGAGGGGTCCCAGCTGAGGGGATGGCTGATAGTGCCGCAGGGCACAAAGCTGAAAGCGCTGAGAAGCCCGCTGCTGAGGGTTTCTCAGCTGACATAGCTAGAGAGGTTGAGGCTCTCGTCCTCAAACCTGAAGGGGAAGCAGAAGTCATCGTCATCGACTCTGCTGAAAAGGAAGAGAAGACCGCTGAAGAAGAAGGTGCTGAACCTCAAAGGGTTCAGGAAGTTCCTGAGTCTTCTTTTCCCTCCTTCCAGACGCTGCATTCTGCAGACATGGGGTTCTCGGCCCCCCGAATTCCAATTCCAGATCGTATCTGGGACACCATATGGGGTCAGAACCGAGAAGGTGCAGAAGTCTACTTCGGCAATTTTGCTGGGATGTCCGAAGTAGACAGGGCAAGGGCCTGGTCGCTGAAGGCCACTGCTGGGATAGGGGAATCCAGCAGATCTGTCCCAGACCCTGCAAGGATGAATCAGCTGCTGATGATGCAGGTAAATTCTTACACTTGCCCTTATTTTTCTATCTAGTTCTTCAGCTTGAAGTCTTTTGTTTTTTTTTTTTTTTGAGTTGTGCCTTTGCTTTTCAGTTTGTGCACAATCAGACTCTCACTGTAGAGCTGATAGATTCCCTACAAGATAGGGTTGATGAGGCTGAGCATGCCCGGAAGGTGGCTCTTGAAGAGCTGAAGCTTGCCAAGCTGAAGCAGGCAGCAGCCGAAGAAAAGCAGAAGGAAGGAGAAGAATATGAGAGGAAGGCCGCTGAAGCCCTCCAGACCTTCTGCACTGCCATGGAAGAGGAGGTTTTTCCCCCGCTGATAGAAGGGGAGAACTTCCTCCGAGACCACTTGGGAGTGGACGTCACTAAATTCAAGGCTGTCATTGAAAGCCGAATCAGGGACGGAGTTACTGCACAAGCTGAGGTGCAGCAAAGATTAGAAGCTTCGGAAGCCAGTAGAATGGCTGCTGAAGAAAAGCTCCAGGCCCAGAACGTCCAACTCTCAGAAGTTGCTGCTGATGCTGATGCTGAGAGAGCCAGGCTTCAAGAGGCTGAGGATCAGCTAAGGGCCAAAAATGATGAGCTGGCTCAGCTGAAGGCCAAAACTTCAGAGGTTCAGCAAGAGCTGAACAAGCAGAAAAGTGCTTCCTCCAAGCTCGCTGAAGAGCTGAATCAATCCAAGAAAAGCTTGGAGGAGGTACAGAAGAAGCTGGCAGATGCTGAGGCCCTGCTCAAGACCCGTATTTATACTCAAGAAGAGTATGAGATGGGATTCACGAACGGGCTTAGGGTGTGCCGAAGACTCTGTCTCCATGCTGAGCCAAATCTGGACTGGTCCAAGTGTGCTGAGTGGATCCAGAATTCAGAAGATCCCCACATGAAGTTTCCAACTCCGGCCGAAGCTGAGATTCTTGCAGCTGAGGAAGCTGAGGAAGAAGCAGAGAGGGAACTCGAAGAGAGGGAGGCTCAGCAGGGTGCGCGGCCTGCTTCATCTGCTGCTGGGGCTGAAGCCAGCATTGCCGATCAGTCTGATTCTCAGGCTGAAGCATAGGAAATCGGGCAGTCGTCTTCAGAATCTTGCGGTTCATCGTGCGCTCAACTTTAGACTTGCCGCTCCTGAATTATTTTTTTGCCTTGTATCCTTTTGCTTCAGCTTGCCTTGATGTACAAACTGCTTTATTGCTTTTGCGTGTACCTCGGCAGCTGTTATTTTCCGTTTGTGGACGGCTGCCGATATTTTTTCTGAACATCTGAATTTGTAGCTCATTTTCTGAGCATTGTTCTCATTAATCTGATGCTTTTTCTTCAACTGCTCTGTCTTATTTTGAATGCTTTACTCTTTCTGAATTTGAGAAATTGTAGCAAAATTTGCTAAGTACAAAGCTTTCAGCTGAAGACTTTGCTGAAGATGAACTTGCACTGACAGGGCTCCTTGCCCCCCCAGTAATCTGAAGATCCAAGTCTTTGGATTACTGAGTTGGGTTTTAATCCTTCAGACAAAGCTGAATAAAAATGGGTATCTGAGACACAGGGCCAACTGAAGGCAAGGTCTCAGATAGTGGCCCTCTGGGATACCAGGCTCAATTAAGGCAGTACCTCAGATTTGTCCATAGAGTCTTGGGGAACAAGTCTTGCTGACGCTAAGCCTCAGCTGAAAGACTGGAGTTCCTTCAAAAGACAAATTTGTTAGCAATCTAGAACCCAGTTACCCGAAGGCGAAGGTTCCAGATGAGGCTGAGATAAAAAACTTTAATAGTTGTTATGCTTGATTTTCTGTCTATCTATAAAAATGGATACCCGAAACACAAGGCCAACTGAAGGCAATGTCTCGGACAGTGTCTTTCTGGGATACGGGGCTCAGTTAAGGCAATATCCCAGATTTGTCCATGGACTCATTGTCTTTGGAGAACAAGTCTTACTGAAGTCGAACTTCAGCTGAAAGACCAGGGTTCTTTAAAAAGACGAGCTTGTCAGCAATTTGAAACCCAGTTGCCCGAAGGCGAAGGTTTCAGATAGGGCTGAATAAAAGCCCTTAAAGAGTAGATAGCAAAATGAAAACTTGAAAGCATGAAATGTTGCAAATCGTTGTGGAAATGGTGGCTCTGAGGCCTTTCATTAACGATTCAAAATGTACTTACAAAGATTTTTCGCCCCGAAGGGTTTATACATGATATTTCTTAAGCACATCAGCATTCCAATGATTTTTCAGCTCAGTTCCATCCAACTGCCGAAGTCGGTATGTCCCTGGCTGAAGCTCGTCATAAATTTCGTAGGGTCCCTCCCATGCAGCTGAGAGTTTCCCATGGATTCGGCTTTTCTGAACTGCAGCAGCATTCCGAAGGACAAGGTCTCCAATTCTGAGAGGCCTTGCGTGGACCCTTCGGTTGTAAAATTTGCTGATTCTCTGCTTATAAGCAGCCATTCTGTCTCGGGCTGAGTCCCTCACTTCGTCGAGGAAATCAAGGGATTCCTTCATAAGTTGTTCGTTCTCAGCCGAGAAATGGTGCACTCTTAAACTTTCAGAGCCGATTTCCACTGGCAGAACGGCTTCGGCGCCATACACCAGCTCAAAAGGTGAACAGCCCGTTGCCTCTTTTTCAGTTGTCCGAAGTGACCAGAGGGTTCCTGGAAGCTCCTCTATCCACTTGGACTTTTGATCTTCAACCCTTTTCTTCAAAGCGTTGAGGATCTGCTTGTTTGCAGCTTCGGCTTGGCCATTACTTTGTGGATGACACACTGCTGAATATGCCAATTTGATGCCGAATTGATCTGTGTACCGCCTCAGCGGTAGGTTATCAAATTGCCTCCCATGATCAAAGACAAAAACCTTCGGAATACCAAAGCGAGTAATAATATTCTGCCAGATAAATTTCCTGACGGTTTGCTCTGTGATATTCGAGGCTGCTTCAGCCTCAATCCATTTGCTGAAATAGTCAATGCCGACTATTAACCATCTTTTTTGGTAAGGTGCATCTGGAAAAGGTCCCAAAATATCCAGCCCCCACTGGGCAAATGGGAGCGGATTGAGGATCGGCTGAAGGTCTCTAGCTGGCTGATGGATGACTGGTGCGAATTTTTGACATTTCTCACATTTTCTGACCAGCTCCTTAGCGTCTGAGATCATGGTGGGCCAGTAATATCCGGCCCTCAAAGCCTTATGGGCTAGGGTCCTTCCCCCGATGTGGTTTCCACAGATGCCGAGGTGAATTTCCCGAAGGATGTAATCTGCATCTGTTGGTCCCACGCATTTCAGCAACGGGGCTGAGAAGGATTTTTTCAGAAGCTCTCCTCTGAAGACGATGAACCTTGAGCTAGTTCTCTTCAGTTTGGAGGCCAAAATTCTGTCTTCGGGAATTTCTCCCCGAAGCTTGAAAGCTAGGATGGGATCCATCCAGCTAGGTTCTGGGTCGACGCAACACACTTCAGGTGCTTCGTCGACACTTCTTTCTCGGCGCACTTCCACATACACAGATCTGTTCAGCTCAGTAAGAGTTGAACTGGCAAGTTTGGAGAGTGCGTCGGCCTGAGCATTCTGACCCCTTGGGATCAGCTGAACTTCAAAAGTTCTCAGTTTCGCAATAGTTGCTTTGATCTTTGCGAGATAGGCTACCATTGAGGGCTCTTTGGCCTCGTATTCGCCTCGGATCTGATTTGCGACCAACTGAGAGTCTGTCTTTAGACAGACATGATCGGCTTCCAATGAGATGCACAATTCTAGGCCGGCGATTGCTGCCTCATATTCAGCTTCATTATTCGAAGACTTGAAAGAAAATTTGAGTGCATACTCAAAAGATTTGCCTTCGGGAGAGGTTATAACTACCCCTGCCCCCGAACCATTTACGGTGGAGGATCCATCCGTGAAAACGGTCCAGATTTTATTTTCATCGTCTAACGTCTCCTGGTACGAGCATTCGGCCAAGAAGTCCGCTAGAGCTTGAGCCTTGATGGCTGTTCTCGGCTGGTAGCTGATGCTGAACTCAGTGAGTTCAAAAGCCCATTTGGCCAATCTACCGGATTTTTCGACTTTGCCGAGAACTTTTTCCAGCGGCTGATCAGTTAAGACCACTATCTGATGGCAATCAAAATAGGGCCTCAGCTTCCGAGCAGCTACTACTACTGCGAAGGCAACTTTTTCAAGCAGAGGGTAGCGAGTCTCGGCATCCGTCAGAGTGTGACTGACGAAGTAGATCGGTTGCTGAATTTTGTTCTCTTCTTTCAGCAGCACTGCACTGATAGCGGCCGGGCTAACAGCCACGTATAAGTACAAAGTCTCTCCCTCTACTGGGCTTGCCAATGTTGGGAGCTGAGCCAGATGCTCTCGAAGCTGCTGAAAGGCTTTTCTTTGCTCTTCTTCCCAAACGAGCTCCTTTGTTTTTGGGAGTTTCAGGGCTTTGAAGAAAGGTAACCCCTTGTCCGAAGCTCTAGAAATGAACCTCGAGAGAGCTGCCATTCTTCCGGTGAGCCGCTGAACGTCCCTTTTTGTTTTTGGCTCGGGAAGATCTAGAGCTGCTTTGACTTTGGAGGGATTGGCATCAATCCCCCTTTTGCTGACCATGAATCCCAGGAATTTTCCTGACTTCACGCCGAAGACACACTTCTTCGGATTCAGCTTCATCTGATGCTTTCTTAAGGTGGCGAAGGTTTCGGCCAGGTCATTAACATGGTCCTCAGATTTTTTGCTTTTGACGATTGAATCGTCCACATAGACTTCCATGTTTCGGCCCTTTTGATCGGCGAAAACCTGATCCACCAGCCTTTGATAAGTTGCCCCCGCATTTTTCAATCCGAAGGGCATCATTTTGTAATTGTACACCCCGGCGTTCGTGACGAATGCCGTCTTTGCTCGGTCGTCGGGGTGCATAAAGATCTGATGATACCCCGAGAATGCGTCCATGAAACTAAGCAAGGCATGGTCACTTGTCGAGTCGACTAGCTGATCGATTCTCGGCAAGGGATAAAAGTCCTTCGGACAAGCCTTATTTAGGTCCGTGAAGTCAACGCACATTCTCCAGGTACCATTAGCCTTCTGAACCATCACCACATTTGCCAGCCATTCTGGATACTGACAAGGTTCGATGAAACCTGCATCCAGTAACTTTTTGACTTCGGCTGCGATGTCTCGGTTCTTACTTGCGGAGTAGTTCCGCTTCTTTTGCTTAACTGGCCGACATGTTGGGTCGACGTTAAGCTTATGGGAGATGAGGTCTGGACTTATCCCGGGCATATCAGCTGCCGAGAAAGCAAACACATCTCTGTTGTCCCGGAGGAGCTGAATAAGTTCACAACGGGTGTTCGGATCAAGGTCCATCCCGATTGCTACACATTTGTCAGCGTCTCCTTCGGACAACTCGACCGTTTCGGTCTGCTGGTCTAGCTCCATTGAAGCGGGGCCAGACTCTTCGCTATCTGGCCTGCTGTCTATGTCAGCAGGTGTCCCAGACTTTTTCTTCGGCTGGCTCTCTGAGTCTTTCGGCTCAGATGAAGAGCTTGCCTTTTCTTTTTCTGACCCTTTTTCTTTAGGTACAGAACCTTGTGCCGAAGCACTTAGGCCTTTCGGCTTCTTCGTGCTCGGCTCTTTTTCTTTTTCTTTCTCCTCCTCATCCTCATCATCGCTTTCTGGGCGACTAGTGGATGGCTTGAGGTAGTTGCACCTTCGGGCTTCCTTTTGGCTGCCCTGGATCCTTTCGGGGAAGCCGGCGTCTGAAACGTAAATCATCAGCTGATGATAGGTTGAGACAACCCCTTGGATCTCGTGAATTATGGGTCTCCCCAAGATCACGTTGTATACTGAAGGAGCATCGATGACCAGAAATTCGGTCATGACATTCCTAGCTGCTTCGTCGCAGCCGATAGTGACAGGAAGTAGGACCTTCCCATCAGGATAAGTTGAAGCCCCATTGAATCCGGATACCGGGTAGGGTACCGGCGTGAGGTGCTTGGGCTTCAGCTTGATTTGATTGTAGGCCTTCCGGAACAAAATATTTGCCCCGCTACCATCGTCAACTAAGACTTTGCTGACGTCGTGGTTGGCCACCGTGGCGATTATCACCAACGGGTCCTCGTGAGGGTACGTCACCCCCCGACAGTCAGCGGCTGTGAACGTCATGTTCGGCACCGGTGACTGGGGTGGCTGTATATCAGCATGATTCACCTGATGGGTCAGAGCCCTGAGGTGACGTTTGTGCTCCCTCCGAGAGCATATTCCTCCCGAGATAACATGGATTGGAGGGAATTTTCCTTCCGCAGCTTTGCTGTTCTTTCGGGGGAAGTCAATTTCTTGCCGAGAGTCTTTCTCAAGCTTCTCGGCCTCTTTTTTCTCGCGGTGATCCGCGATATATTTTTTCAAGTACCCTTTCCGGACCATATCCTCGATTTGGTCCTTCAGCTGGATACATTCTTCAGTGTTGTGTCCCGGTGATTCATGGAACTCACACCACTGATTTTTATTCTTGCGCTGATACCACTCTGGGAGCGGTCTCGGCTTTCTGTAACTCTGCTCCTCCTTCGTCACGCTGTAAATCTTAGCGCGCGGAAGAGAGAGCGGAGTGTAAGATTCGTATCTGCCCTGGAAAGGAGCAGATTTTTCCTTCTTCGACTCGTTGGCCGAAGATTGTTCCGAGGCTTTCGCCTTTCCCTTTGCCTTTTGGCCTTGGCCTTCAGACGAGGGTCCTTGTTTTTGTTTCCCTCCCCCAAATTGGGGTTGGGCTTTTGCTTTGTTCCACTCTTCGGCTCGGATGAACTTATCCGAGGCATTCAGAGCTTCCTCCAAGGTCTGCGGGGTATGCATGACCATGAAGTCTAGGAACTTCCCGGGCTGAAGGCCATTCTGCATTGCAAAAACGGCTAACCCCTGGTCCAGCTGAGAGACGCTGGATGACTCGTTGCTGAAACGGGTCAGGTAGTCCCGGAGGCTTTCGGTCTCCCCCTGTTGCAGACCCATGAGTTCTGCAGTAGTCTTCTCTCGGCGGTTTGCCGTGGAAAACTTGCTCCTAAATTTGGAGGACAGATCGTCCCACCCTGTTATGGAGCCTTGTTTTACTCCCTTGGAGATCCACGCTTGCGCGACCCCTTTGAGAGTGGTTGGAAAATATTTGCACCAAGTCGCTTCGGACCTGGGGCAAAGATGCATGTGAGCCTCATACGAGGCAATGTGGTCCTTCGGATCCGAAGTCCCATCATATGTGATGTGCGACGGTATTTTAACCGTGGGCACGTGCTCTTCCAGTATCCATTGCTCGAATGGGGAACTGGTGGGTAGCATAACGGCCTTGCCCTTGTTCCTGGCCGAAGGGACCGCGCTCCGCCCTCTCAGAGAGGTAGGAGTGGTTTTCGTCCCTGGCTGGGAAGTTTGGGCCTCGGCTGCCGGGAACGAGAGGCGGCTGTGCACACTCGGTTCCTTGCAGCCGAGTCGGTCGAGGACGCTTCGGCGAACAGTCTCGGGTCGTTCTCAGCGAGCAGAATCTGGTCGAGAAGCTGAGCTGCTGCTCTTATGCGTTTCTGGTCGAGAGGTTGAGGATCGCGAGAAAAATTGAGGGTTCTTTTTCCTCTCTCTTTCAGTTCTCCAAGTATCCTCTTCCCACTTTTCCAGTTCCCGGAAGGAATGAGGTTTTCCACCATCATGGTCTAGCTTCCTCCGCTGATGCCGGGTATGCGGAGGAGTTCGATCGCGAGGTGGAGGCATATTTTGTGCCCTCATGGCCTCCATGAGCACTGCCAGCGCTTTCGCCACCTCCTCCGAGCTGGGCCCCGTCAAAGGGGTCCTCGGCTGAGTGTGGGAATGAGAGCGAACAGTCAATGGTTGGCTTTGGGGCACAGGATGAGTCCTATGACCGGACTGATCTCTACTAGACCGAGAGGGACTCGGCCTATGATGAGAGTTGTGAATTACGGGAGAAAGGGAATCTTCCCCGAATGACCTTCTTCCCGAACTGGTACCCTTGTGAGAGTTCCGGTCCGGTGAAGGTGATGGTGTAGGAGTTTTAGGCTTTTCGCCTGCTCCTTGACGAAGGCTTTTGGTCTTGCGGTTCTTAGCCATTGCTACTAAGATGATTGCAAGATTATTCTGACTAGAGATTTGGCTTAAAGATTTTTGAAAGTCTTCCCCACAGACGGCGCCAAATTGTTTCGGGTGAAAACAATGGGACCTTGCCGAAGGTCCAATGAGGTGGTGAAGACTGGGCTCGGTCCAAGTGATGATGGACCGAGGGTTTCCTGCACAGCAAGCACACGTAAACTAGCCTCGGGGGTGTTGCCGAGGAAGGCCCCTCCGATGCTAAAGTTAGTACAATGTGTAGAGAGAGAAAGCTATGCAAGAGAATTAATTGCTTGAGGCTTTGTCGTTCTGTTAGAAAAATGACACATTGATGGCTTTTATACCTTGGCATATATGAGAGATGTGGGCCTGGACCCAATTGACTTGCCTTTGAGAACTGGTCTTGACTTTAGCATGGGCTGGAGAGTTGAACCTTGACCTTGGGCTTTGGATTGGATCATTTAATGACTAGGCCCAATTGGACTAAATTGGACCCATACAGTTCCAAAATTTAAAATACTTACAAAACCACTTGACAAAAAATTGACCCAAATCAAATTGACTTGCCAATAATATGTCTAATAATACAAAATTGTTATAGTAAATCTGTTCGCTATAGAATATATGACTATTCCGCATATTTCAACCCATTAGATAGATATACTCAAATTAAACAAGTACTTGCCAATGCATGATCCGACTTGTATTGTCTCGACTTGAACCAGACGCGATAGCTCAATTATTAGCTTAGCTCCAAATATATGATGTTTTCTTTGTCACAAAATAATTGATACAACCAATCAACATGTCAATATGCTATATTGACCTTAACTGTGCATAATTAAACATTGGTTAAAAAAATGCAAAAATATTAATGTTATAAAACTTGATATTAATAAATATTTGACATTTTAACAACATATATACTTCATGAAAAATTTAGCTTTTAATATGTTATTTAAAAAAAATAAAAATAAAAACAACTATGATCAAAATTAGGGATACAAATGTGAACAGACTAGTATACAAATAAAAAAAAATAAAAACAACTATTCAGCTCCAATCAGTTCAGTTCATTTCAGCTCAGTTCAGTAAATGTGAACAGACTAGTATACAAATAATAAATGTCAAATATGTCAATTATTTTGATAAGGAAAGTGTCATTTAAAATAGAATTATTAAAAAAAAAAAAAAAAAAAGAATTTCAAATATTCGGCCAATTCGGGTAAGATATAATGTGTTATGTGTTACTTTTATTTACTGTATTTGGAAGGCTGGGTGTTGGATGATGTGGTGGGATGATTAGACGTGTCCTTGGATTCTTCGAGCTGCCATCAAGCTTCGGATGAGGGAAGAGTTGAATATCTATCATTACCATACCTTAAGGTTAATAATCGTCATGAGCAAGATAAGATAAAGATAAAATGTCATTAATTTCTATTTTTACTCTAATTTTACTCCCTTCGTCCCAAAAAGAACGACCCATTTGGGTTGATTACGCGGATATTAAGAAAGTTAAGTAAAAAGAAGTAAAAGTATATTGGAAAGATAAATTTACATGGGGTTTGTAAAAAAAATAGAGAGAGAAAGTAATAAAATAACATGGAAAATTAAATTTTTATATAGGGAAGCTAATTTTGCACAAATATTATAGCAAATTGGTGGGTGTTTTAATGCAAATGAGTCATTCTTTTTGGGACAAAGTTTTGGCCAAATGGATCGTTCTTTTTGGAACGGAGGGAGTATTTGTCTAGATCATTAAATATACTCCTTTCAAAGCTAAAATTATCATAACTATTTAATCATCACATCAAATCTAAATAATTGCAACTATTTAATTGCCCGGCCCCTTCAAATCTAAATTATCGCAACTATTTAATCGTCCTATCAAATCTAAATAAATAACCACAACTATTTAATTTCCCATTTGCTAATTCACAACGTCTAGTATTTGAAATAGTGTAATTATTACACTTTCCTCAATTCATCTAATAACCTAGTGCTATTTCATATTTTCATTTGCTCGGTCCTAATATATATTTTTGACTATCAAAATTTTAATTATTTGATCCCAAATCAATATAATTTTAACTTTTTATTACTTTTTGTTAAGTAGTTGGATCGAATGTATTTCATGTGAGACTAATATAAAGTTGTAGCTTCCATTATCAATTTGAAATAGTTCGTCCAACCTTTAATATGAAATATGAGAATGATATACGATCGGATGAAGGGAATAATCATTTACATAGCTAGACAAATTGAAAATATTATATTAACATCACCATTATACATGAATGTCACCATTTTACATGACATCATTCAATGAATAGTGCCAAAGGTTTCATTGCAGCACTTAAAAACACGGAGGGAGTACTTTGTTACAAAAAAAAATATTTAAAATTGATGTTGGCAAAATCTTAAAATTCTATTTTTACAAAAATAATTTTCTTACTTGTATCTACAGTTATGAAGACGAAGAAGAATTTGAAAGAAGGAGATTTCACAGCCTCTTTAATGAATTTCAGGCCATGTCGACGGCCTTCTTCGTCGCTGATTATTTTCCTTCCATTGGCTGGCTTGATAAGCTGACCGGAAAAAACTCTAGGCTTGACAAGGTGTTCAACGACTTGGATTCATTCTATGAAGAGATTATTGATGAACATCTTGACCCGAATCGACTCGAATCTGACCAAAAGGATGTCATTGATGTTCTGCTCCAACTTATGAAAGAGCGTAACCTTTCATTTGAGCTTACCTTGGATCACATTAAGGCAATTCTTATGGTAATTTGTTCTATTAAATCTTATTTAAAATTCATAAAACATGATTGTTAATACTACCTCCGTTAATGGTTATCTGTAACTTTGGAATTTTTTATATCTCACAAATAATACCATGAAGTTACAGATAACTATTAACGGAGGTAGTAATAAGTTAATAACTCGTTTAGTACTGACATTGTACGTCTTTCACAGAATATATTTGTAGCAGGAACAGATACGAGTACAATCATGGTCATTTGGGCAATGACTGAACTAATTAAGAACCCAACAATCATGAGTAAAGTACAAGAAGAGCTTCGGAATAATTTATCCGATAGTAAGGGTTGTATCACAATGGACGATCTTTTAAAGTGCAAATACTTTAAGGCAGTAGTGAAAGAAACATTAAGATTTCACCCTGCAGCACCAATAACATTTCGAGAATCACTTAAAAAAAGTAACATAAAAGGGTACGACATTCTACCCAAAACTCACGTATACGTGAACATATGGGCTCTTGGAAGAGACCCCGAATATTGGAAAGACCCAGAAAAATTTATGCCCGAGAGGTTTATGGAGAGTTCAATTGATTATAAAGGGAACGACTTCGAGCTTATTCCATTCGGGGCTGGTAGAAAAATATGCCCGGGAATGGTTCTTGGTGTAGCTAGTTATGAGCTAGCACTAGCCAATTTGTTGTATAATTTTAAATGGGAATTGCCTAATGGTATGAGCAAGGACGACATCAACACTGATACGTTGCCTGGTCTTGTTATGAGTAAGAAAGATCCACTTTGTCTTTTGGCTAGGAAAATCACGTAGTTTGTTATGAAGTGGAGTATGTGAATTGTGCATACTATTTAAATGTTGTACTAAAAAATAAAAAAATAAATAAATAAAACCTTTTAGTTCTCTTTACCTTATTGATTGATGTCATTAAGTATTGATTGCATGTAATTAATTTTTATGATTTACACAAACTTGTAACCAAATTTAAACACCGGAAAAGGTTACACATACAATGGTTGTATGTGGGCCACTCACATACAACTATTGTTGGCAGCATTTAATTGGTTTGTATTTTGGGCCCACTTTTTTCCCCTATTTTTTTCCTATTATTTTTTTACTCCCTTTAAACACCTTGATATTGATGTCATTAAGTAATTATTGCAGATAATTTTAAGATTTTAACGAAAAATCTTAACTGAACCTAAGGTCCAACATTAAGTTGAACATAGGGATTAGGGACCCTAATTCTAATTTTAACTAACATAGCGACTTTTATTAAAACTTGTATGTACTTGATTATTTATATTAATATTTTTGCGAACCTGGGATAATTCACATGTGTCAAACCAATGTTATGTTGAACATAACACCCTATTTTAACATATAGACCTTTACAATTCATACTCTGTATCGACGATTGACTATTACATTGAAAACTATCATAATAAAGTATATTAATATTTTTATGATCTTTATTTTTTTTTTTTTTTTTTTTTGAGGCATATGATCTTTATTATAGCACAATGACTTTTTTTTCAACATTATATAACCTCTATTTTGACACGTCACCTTTTAATTAATATAATAACTACCTTTATTTAATAAAATTATTAATTAAACATAGTGACCTTAATACTAATTGTTCACTATAATTTAATGTGAACTAGATATATTGAAGATTTTACAAGATTTATTTTAAACCTGATAAACATCTTAAATATATTTATTTGCCACAAGACAAAGTGGAATTTTTTTATACATTGTTAATCCAAGTTGCACATCAGTGTCAATGTCGTCCCTTCTTAAATCACCAGGCAATTCCCAATCAAAAAAGTACAATAAATTGGCAAGCATAATTTCCAAGCTAGCAACACCAAGATGTATGCCAGGACATATTCTTCTTCCAGCACCAAAAGGAATTAGCTCAAAATCTTGTCCTAGAAAATTAATCGAATTTTTCAAAAACCTCTCAGGCTTGAATGAATCGGGGTCTTTCCAAATTTCTGGATCTCTACCAGTAGCCCATACGTTGACATATAGTAAAGTCTTGGATTGAATATCAAATCCCTCTATGGTGCAATCTTGCAATGTTTCTCGTGGAACTAATAATGGAGCTGCTGGATGTAATCGGAATGTTTCTTTTACTAGTGCCTTAAAGTATTCAAGATTGGAGAGATCATTATCTTCGATATACCCTTTGTTTTGAATTGCATTCCTAAGCTCATTCTGGACTTTCTTCATTACATCGGGGTTTTTAATTATCATAGTCATTGCCCAAATTACCATAGCTGTACTAGTATCAGTTCCTGCTACTATGATATCCTGAAAATCAGTTAAAGTTTTATGTTAGGAGTAGTATTTTAATTTTCTTACAGGTGTTGTAGTTTTCTTGTTAAGGAAACATATCTTTTTATATTTAATTTGTAGAATAAAGTAAATATTACTCCCTCCGTCCCTTAATTAGATTCTTACTTCTAGCATTTATTCCTCATTTCCTCACATAATAGAGAGAAGTAGGAATCTAATTATGGGACAGAGGGAGTATTTTTTACAGTTTCCTTTTGATCATGTTTTGTGAGTTATACATAATGAAATATAGTCATGTGGGGTCTTGTTAGATTCGTCACGACGTATATATTTTCAAAATATCAACTTTTTACAATTTTTGGAAATTGTTAATTAAAGATATTAATGGTTTAATGTATGCAGTGGCAAACGTGACTAAAGAAACCTCTCAACTAAAAAGAAACGGAGGAAGTACGAAATATTAAAAGTGATAGGAATAAAAAATAAATAAAAAAAAAAAAAAGGAGGAGTGACACATATCATTTGCTGGTTTAAAATTTTTCTTCCATTTTTCCTTTACTACTACCTCCGTTACAGGTTATGTGCAACGATTAGACATTTTCCCTCTCTACTTTATGTCAAATCGTTGCACATAACTTGTAACGGAGGTAGTATTAATTTTTAAATTTTTTATTTCTTTTTTTTTGGCTAAATATTTATTAATTATTTTAAATTAAATTTTTTCCTTTCATTTTAACATTATATCAGTATATATTTTGTTTTCTCACTCGAATAAAATAATTTTATATTTTCTCACTCATCTTGTTTTTTGTTGAATTAGCATTATAATTTATTAGTGTAAGAAGAATTACCATTAACATTGCCTTAATGTGATCCAGAGTGAGCTCAAATGAAAAGCAACGCTCTTTCTTGAGTTGGAGCAGAATGTCAACCATGTTTTCTCTTTCAAATTTATGCTTCTTTAGGTCAAGATGCTCATCAATGACCTCTTCATAAAACTCTTCCATTTTCTTGAATGTTTTCTCAAGTTTTGAATACTTTCCAGTTAACTTATCAAGCCAACCGAAGTAAGGGAAATAATCTGAAATGAAGAAGCCGGCGAGCATGGCTTGAGCTTCGGTCAAAAGGTCATGGAACCTACTCCTTATCCCTTCATCATCCTCGAACCTGTATATAAGAGGACGAATAATATCAATACTCCCTCTATTTTTAAATAAGCATCACGTATTTCATTTGAACAACTATTAGCTAGCATATTGAAAAACCCTTATTATCAGTAATATTGTCATTGGAGTACTAGATAGATAAATTTGAAATGAAAAACATTACAAAATATCTTATTTCATTAACTAATAATTTAACAACTTTGCAAGAAAAAATCTATTTCTTCAAAGAAAGAAAAAATCTAAAATTTGTTGACTTTGCTATAATAATTATTAAATACTCCATAGTTAAAATTATAGGGGGTAATTTAAAATGATGACCATAAAGATCGACTTGAAAGTCGTACCATCTATGTTATACTTACATCTTTAATTACCTGTATATTTCATGTACTTCACTTTCTTTTTTTCATTTTTTTTTTTTTTTTTGAAAAGGTAAGGGAAAATGTTTTTCCTTTTTCCTAACCCACATTTTCTTTATAAATGTATTTATATGTACGAATGTATTTAAACCATGCATAATGTTTATAATGAAATACTACATACTTCCTCTGTTGTTTTTAATAGTTACAACAGCTTGACTTCTACACTGTTCACTTGTTTCACTTTGACCCGTTTTAACGATTTATGCTTAAATGAAAATATAATCATGTGAGATCTTGTTAGATTCGTATTGATTTATATACAATATTATTATCAAATTTTTATAATTTTGGTATAATGGTAATTAAAGATATAAACGATTGAAAACATGCATTGACAAGTGTGAAAAGAGAAATGTTGCAACTATAAAAAGACAGAGGAAATATGTTCTTTATCTCTATGTGCATTAAATTAAAAACATGCAAATATATATTTTCTAAAAACCCGCACTGTAAGACATGATTAAGGACCTGTTCATATTTACTGAACTGAACTGAACTGAACTGATTGGAGCTGAACTGAACTGAACTGATTGGAACTGAACTGAACTGAATTAAGCTGAAATGAATATTTTATGTGAGAGGGAAATTAAGAGCTGAACTGAACTGATTGGAACTGAACTGAACTGAACTGAACTGATTGAAGCTGAACTGAACTGAACTGAAATTAAGTAAATATGAACAGGCCCTAACAATTAAATAAACATCATGCACACACATTTGCCTTCTAAATTATCAAATTATCTATAAGTAAATATAATTAGCTAGCGAGCCTTGGCAAGAGTAGATACATACCGCTTTCCAAAAGCGGTCCTGCATATGGTGGAGCTTGCACATCTAAACAGCAATTCACTCAAATTGACAACTTTATTTTCAGACGAAAGAGATGAGATCTTTTGAATGATCCTTGAGACTTCTTCGTGTCGAATCGGAGCAAAAGTCTCTACTCTCTTGGTACTTAGTAGATGAACCACAAAAATCTTCTTAATTTCTCTAAAATACTCACCATATGGTGCAAAAGCAACGTCTAACCCATTGTAACTTAGCCTTTGTCTACCAACCATTACTTTTTTGTTACAAAAGTTTTTGTCTTGTACTTGTAACACCTCTTTGGCCATCTTAGCCGATTGTATCACAACAATCGATCGATTCCCGATTCGAAAACTAAAGATGGGTCCATAGATATTTGCTAGCTTGGTAAAGTAGAGATGAGGGTTTTTGAAGTCAATTTGATGAAGATTTCCGATAATAGGAAGACCTTTAGGTCCAGGTGGTGGATTAAATGGTTCATGTTTTTTGTGTTTTAGATAAAGATAAATGATAGAAATTGCTGCAATGAAGAATAATGATAGGAGGAATAACATGTTTTTTCTCTTTTTTTTTTCTTCTTTTTCTTCCTATTCTTCAACTATTTATGCATGCACCTAATATAAGCATATATAGCAAGAGAGTATAAATATATAATTATTGATCATGTAGGGTTAATTTTTTATTTTTTATTTTTTTATTTTAACCTATAGACAAAGTTTGTAAGTGACTCATCCTTTGGGAAATACTTTAGTCATTGTTAATTATTAAAGATTCGTAAGAGTAGTGGTATCTGATCTGATTTATGATCAATTCATGATATGTTTCTGTCGCAATAATATGGTTCTCCACAAAACATGTTACTAACGTTTTTTTTTTTGTTTTTTTGGTGAAAACATATGTTACTAATGTTGTACTTCACCAATCACCACACACAATTGTGGTACTATCGTAGCTAGTGTATATATGGTCCTCCTCACACACTCGTACCAACATAATACTTTTCAACACAAAATTGTACTCGTTTATATGGTTTTGCACACATTATCAAAAACTTGCGTATATGTATGGTTCTCATTTCACAATTGTTGATAGCGTTTAAATGGTTCTCCATTCACGATGGACAACTTATTGCGGCAATACATAATACATGCGTGGTACTCCACACACAATTGATAACCAAGCGCGGCCCTTACCAGGCCATGTGCAGGTTGAGCAGCTGCACAAGGCGAGGGACCCAATTTAAAGTTTCTTCTTCACTTAGGCGTACTACAGTATAGCTATATCATGAGCAACAGATCATCTATGTATACTTTCTCCGTTCTTTTATTATTACACCGTACCATAAGGGTTGGGCACAAATTTTTTGGTTGCGGAAGAAAGGATGAGAGAGTAAAGTAAAAATGCATAATTACCTATGTAATTTTTTTTTTTTTTTGAGAAATAATTACCTATGTAATTGTATACATAACTTAAAATATTAAAATGGATATGGTATAATATTTGTGAATCTTCTTTAAAGGAAAGTAGTGCAATAAATTAAAAAGGCATTAATTCAGCCTTGCTCCCGAAATTCTCTTTTAATGAGCATTAATTCCATCCATATTCTCTTCAATTTTGCATTTTCCTATGAACAAACGACTTTTAAAGCAACTTCTATGGCTGCTTTTGGGACTAGATTGCAATTTTTATATGTTTTAAGTGATAGCTAAACCATTGGAGGATAATTCACTTATTAGCTTGGCAAAGCAAATTAACTTAGCTTAGGAATTAATTGTTTACAATAAAAACTATTATTTAATAATAATATAATTGAAAAAAAAAATGAAAACTAGCTTACCATTTAAACATAATAATGACCCTAATATTAGATTCAACAATAAATTATTGCGAACCAAATCTATTTATAAATGACCCACATTTTCTTTATTTTGAATTATATGTTTGTACATATGTATTTAATTCATGCACAATGTTTATAAGGTACTTCATACATTATTTCTTTCTATAAGTATGCATTAAACACATAAATATTTTTTTTAAAGGCAAAAATTAACGGATGCTTTGGTGGCATAATTTAGATAAAATAAATAAAAAATTATTGCGTAATTTTGATGTGTATTTCAAAATTTTATACTATTTTAAATATCTAACGTAACGCTTCAGAGATAGTCGTTAAATTATTTGGCAAGATCTTCTTTAAAAATCAACATCATGAATCACGTGATAAACGTTTAACAAACATCATGTTACACGCGTTCACCTTCTAATTACTAGTAGATTACGTAGAGATTATCAAATTATTCATAATAAAACAAAAATAATTGGTTAGCTAGCTTGAGCAAGCAAGAGAGTACAGCGGTCCTGCATATGGTAGAGCTTGCACATCTAAACAACAATTCACTCAAATTGACAACTTTATTTTCAGATGAAAGATATGAAATCTTCTGAATGATCCTTGAGATTTCTTCGTGTCGAATCGGAGCGAAAGACTCCACTCTCTTAGTACTTAGTAGATGAACCACTAAAATCTTCTTAATTTCTCTATAATACTCACCATATGGTGCAAAAGCAACATCTAACCCATTGTAACTTAGCCTTTGTTTACCAACCGTTACTATTTTGTTACAAAAGTTTTTATCTTGTATTTGTAACACCTCTTTGGCCAACTTATTAGCCGATTGTATTACAACCATCGATCGAATCCCGATTCGAAAACTAAAGATGGGTCCATATATTTTTGCTAGCTTAGTGAAGTAGAGATGAGGGTTTTTGAAGTCAAATTGATGAAGGTTTCCAATAATAGAAAGGCCTTTAGGTCCAGGTGGTAGATTTAATGGTTCACATTTTTTGTGTTTTAGATGAAGATAAATGAGAAAGATTGATGCAATGAATAAGAGGAGTAACATATTTTCTTAATTTTCTTTTTCTTGCTATTCTTCAACTATTGTTGAATGTTGATGCATGTACTTAATCAATATCTTGCACCAAGAGAGTATAAATGTATAATTATAGATGTAGGGTAATCTTTATTAATGTGTTGTAAGTTGGTGAGTGTTAAATTAACTCTTAAGAGAAGTGGTATCTGATTTGTGATCAAATCATGTATGTTTCTGTCACATTTATGATTCTCTATACACAATGACACAATGCTGGCAATTCATAATTTGTTAATATAAATGGTTCTCCATACACAATCCACATTTGCAATTTGGATCACATATTGACTAATTGACATATTGTACTGTTGTGATTCGTTTTCACTATGTTATTGTGATAAAATTGATTTTTAATTTAAGTACAATTTTAATAAAGAACATATATGTAGCTAGGCCCTATTCAGTTCACCTTACAAAAATTAATATTCAATAAAA
This sequence comes from Chenopodium album, assembly GCF_948465745.1. Lineage (NCBI taxonomy): Eukaryota > Viridiplantae > Streptophyta > Magnoliopsida > Caryophyllales > Amaranthaceae > Chenopodium > Chenopodium album. The sequence continues at coordinate 7,897,230 of NC_137858.1, forward strand.
GATAATTTTAGTTCAATAAAAATAACTTCAGTTTACTAAAATTAATTTCAGAGTACGCTTTTAATGGAGGTTACCGAGCTCAGCTGCATCAATGAGAGATAGAACTTTATTCCGACGGCTTCATTGCTGAATTTTGTCGTGTTCTTTTTTTTTCCCCATTTTCTTTTTAATATACCTAATATTCTTTTCGGGTGCATCATGCGCATGGTTCACCCGGGTGCACCAACCACACATTAATTGACATATTGTACTATTATGATTCGTTTTCACTATATTATTGTGATAAAATTGATTTTTAATTAAAGTACAATTTTAATAAAGAGCATATACATGTAGGCCATGATCAGGTTAACTTAAAAAAATTAATATTCAATAAATATAGTTCTAGCTTAGTAAAAATAACTTGAGTCCAATAAATTAATTTCAGAGTACAGTTCTTCTGAAGGTTACCGAGCTCAGATGCTTCAATGAGAAATAGAACTTTATTCCGGCGGCTTCATTGCTAAATTTTAAGAAAACCCTAATCATAAAGAAGAAGATTAATGGAATGCTTAACCCCTATATGGTAGGTGTTTGTTGTGTGCTTGTGAACTCTCTCTCTCTCTTGATTAGATGCTTGTGCTTGAAGATAATTTTGCTTCAATAGAGATATTAATTTTTGGTGATAACAGCAGTGAAACTATGCATATAAACATCGTTACATGGGTTTTACAAATATACCCTTTCCTTGACATGTGAGATTACAAAAATACCCCTTGAAGATAAACTTGAATATTCTCATTTTATACTCCGTTACATTTATTGTTTTTGTTGGGCGTGGTGAAGACGTGAAGTACCTATTTTGAATCAACTTCGGGCTTGTTCTCATTGACTGAATCGAGTAGAGCTGAAATGAATATTTTATAAAAGAAAGAAATTAGGAGTTGAGCTGAACTGAATTTCAACGTATGAGAACATGCCCTTCCTTAATAAAATCAAGAAAATTTTCACATTTGCTACCAGCGAAAGCACCCTGGTTTACATTTACTACCGCTTTAATTTTTTATTTTATTTTACTACCACCCAAATCCCAAAATCTTAAATATCACTACCATTTGCCTGATGCCGTTACTATTTCCGTTAGTAAAGCGCAACCACCGTCCAAACACCTCACCGCCACCACTCCATCTTCAACCACCCTCTTTGCCACATTCCAACCTCCATTTCCCATCAACGTCGGCGCCCAAAGAAGCCCACAGCAGCCGCGAACTCCACCAGCAGCCCCTTTCCGCCACGGACTCCACCAGCAGCCCCTTTCTAGCCCCGATCCCATGCCCTCCCCCCCTCTCCCTCACAAAAAAACCGACCTTGGACCTAAACACCACCCTTAAAACCGCCCTAAACGGGTTTTAGGGTAGCGTTGGTTGCGATTGGCCGCAATTGCCACCCTTTAACCGCCGTAGACGACCCCACAACTCTCTCATTCCTCTGATTTCCCACCGTTTTAGGGTGGTTGTTGCTGCTGCCACAAATTGCCGTTGCTGCTGATGCAAATTGCTGCCTCGATTTGCTGCTGCCGCAATTGATTTGCTGCTGCCTTGATTTGCTACTGCCGCATACTGCTGCTGTCGCGGTGGTGTTGTGTGTGGTGGTGAAGGGAGGCTTGGTTTGTGGTTTGTGGTGTTCTGAGTATAGGGCTTTCGGTGGTGGTGGTCTGGGTTTGAGGGTTAGGGTGGTGTCGTGGTGGTGGTATGGGGAGTTGCCGGGTTTGGGGATTACGATGGTGTTGGTGGTGGTGGTCCAGAGTTCGCCGGCGTCAGGGGAACCTTTGGGCGCCGGAAAGGGGAGGGGGAAGGTGGTTGTTTGGTGGTTTTTGTGGCTGGGGGTTTTGGTTTTTTAAGGTTTTTTATTTTTATTTATTTATTTATTTTTTAAAAAATTAATTAAATTATTATTTAATGAAATATTGGGGCCCATTCCGTTAAATGGTAGTGATTTTTAACAAAGTCTGATTTATGTGGTAGTAAAATAAAATAAAAAATTAAAGCGGTAGTAAATGTGAAGCAGGATGCTTTCGCTGGTAGCAAATGTGAAAATTTCCTAAAATCAACAAACCCATTGGGAACAAAAATAATGTGACTATCCATTGTCACCAAAAAAAAAAAAAAATAAATAAATAAAGTGATAAGCCCAAATCCAAGTAATCGAGTAAAAAGTGAGACAAAGCCCAACAATAATTACAATGCTACGTGATTAGCCCAACAATAATTGGTATGCACGTGATAAGCCCAACAATAATTGGCAGCTTGGCACATTTACAAATCACAATACGACTTTCTTAACAAAAAAACAAAAAAAAAAAAAAAAAAAAAAAAAAAAAAAAAAAACAATGTGACTACAGGAGTATTTATCTTAGTCATACTATCTTGTCAAAAAAAAAAAAAAAATCTTAGTCATACTAGCTTATTGAATCAAATACAACTTATACGACGAGGGAAAAAAAATGAAAAACGACTTATACAAGTATTTATCTTAGTCATACTAGCTTACTGAATCTGTTTCTGTCTGGATCCGATTGCCTAAGAACTCAAGCCCGAGATCCTGATACTCGTATCGGCAAGCTGAGAACCTACACAATGAAGAGAAGTTAGCTAACCCCGGGGTGATCCGGGGATAACCACTCCGATGATAAAGTCAGAATGTGTTTAAGAAGAAAAGAAGATTAGTATGAGAGAGAAAGTAGAGAGAGAGAGAGAGAGAGAGTAGAGTGTAATTAATGCCCTCATTAATGAGGTCTTACCTACTATTTATAATGATCTCCCTTGACAGGTGGCTCTCAACCATGCAAAGCTTCTTAAGCCAAGTGTCAAGTTTCTGTTGCTACGTGCTGAATTTCGACAGGCCGATATGTTTGCTTTATGATACATATCAGCATACTTTAGTAATTATCCTGGGTTTGGTCATGTGTTCTTCAGGATATCGGCCTTGCTTCACATATCATCCCATACAGAATCAAATATAGATTTTCTAAGCAAAACAAATTTTGAATTGAGTGTATAAAATCATTATTTATCTATTTTGTGCATGAGAGAACTTAAAAATAACAACCTTCTCGTCAAAAAAAATAAAAAAATAATAATAACTGTAATACTCCTTATGATTGTTTTAAAGGAGTTTGATATACTACTCATATTAACAAGATACATCTTCCTTTTAGGCTCATATGCTAAGATATTTCATGGTTAAGCGTGCTTGGCTGGGAGTAGTCTTGGGATGGATGATGTAATACCCCGTATTTTTAATGTATTTTATAAATTATTTACTTATCACAAACTTTTATATGTGGCTGGTCACACGGTGTGACCAGCCACAATATTTTATTTTATTTTTTTTATAATTCAAAATCACGTCCTCTCTCCTCTTTCACTTTCCACTTTTTTCTGTTCTTTGATTCATCTTCTTCAATTAATCCCCAATTTCCAGATTTTCTCCCTTTTAGGGTTCCATCTTCTTCAATCTCAATCAAATTTCATGAAGGTCGTGGAGAGTGACATCGGAAGCATGGTGGCGGCGGAGAATGTCGTCTGATTTTCCAATGTCGGTGATTTTATCGTCGTTGAAGACAACGACATTTTTGAAAATTGAAGCTCGGAATCCATGGTTACAATTAATGCGTTGTGAAGACTAGAATTGGTAGAACCTACTTTTATTTTTATGTTTTTGAAAATGTAGAACCTGCTAATACAATTACTTCTCTCGCTTTCTCAGTACCAAATTAAGTGTAGTTCATCATTTGATTTGGTGCTAATAGAAAGATTTGTGATAAATGATTGTAAATTAAAGTTTGTTAAAGCTAGTTATCACAATTATATTAGCTGTTGAGTAGTGTTGACTCCATTGTTGAGTTGAGTGTATTTTTTAAGATTCTTTGGACATTGAAGAGTCAGAGATGGTTGATTGTTGTGTTGGTTGGAACTTGGAATTGGTGGTTTGGTGGCTTCTTTAGTGGTGGAATTAGTGGTTAGGTCGGGAGTTACTTGGTCGGTCAGGGTTACTTCTACGATGTTACTGGTTTTGGTCAGGGGTTACTTGTATGGTGTTACTAATTTTGGTCGGGGGTTACTTATAGGGTGTTACTGGTTTGGTATAGGGCATACGTACAAGCAACCCTTGAACAAGTAAATCATACAAGTAACCCTGAATAAGTAACTCATACAAGTAACCCATGCACACAAGTAACCCTTGAATAAGCTAGTAACTCATATAAGTAACCCTTGAATAAGTAATCATACAAGTAACTCTTGAATTAACTCATACAAGTAACCCCTGAATAAGTAATCCATACAAGTAACCCCTTAAAAAAAAAGTAACCCCTAAAAAATACAAGTAATCAGTAACTCCTGAAAAAAAATAAAACAAGTAACCCCTGAATGATACAAGTAACCCTGAATAAGTAATCCATACAAGTAACTCTTGAAGAAAAAAAATATAAGTAACCCCTAAATAAGTAATCATACAAGTAACTCCTAAAAAAAAATACAAGTAACACCTGAAAAATACAAGTAACCCTGACAATACCAGTAACTCTTGAAAAAAAAAATATAAGTAACCCCTAAATAAGTAATCATACAAGTAACTCCTAAAAAAAATACAAGTAACACCTGAAAAATATGAGTAACCCTGACAATACCAGTAACTCCCATTATTTTTGCTGACTTGGCAGCAAGCCACATGGTGTGGCCTGCTGCACCAAAAAGGCACTGTTTACTTATTTATAAAATATATTTTGGGTAAAACTATTTTAATTATCAGATTTAAATTAAGTAATAAAGTTTAATCTTTGGGTCAATACCTAACTTACTCCAATATAGCTAATTTCATAACAAGCCCATCTATCCTATTTTCATAATTGGGCTAATAATTCTTTCATCACATTACTATTTCATGGGGCCCAAAACTTACCCTAACCTACTCTACTCTATAAATACTCTTTCAATCCCTAAAATTTCCCACACAAAAAGTCAATTTGTCAAGGTAATTATTTCTCCTCTTATTTCTCTTTTCTTATTCTTTTTCCTTTTTCCTTTTCTCTTCTTTCTTTTCTTATTTTTTTCCCCTTTCTTTTGCTTGTTCTTTCACGTGGGATTTCATGAACTCCAAGTTGCAACTACTCCCAACCACCGGCTGCCACCGCTGCCGTCAACCCCACCGTCGCTGCCGCCAGTTGCCACGCCACCGCCGGCCAGCCGCCGCCCAGCTGGCCGGCCACCACCCACGGTGGTTCTCCCCTTCTCTCTTTCCTCTTGTTTTAATTTATTTTTAAGTAGTATATTTTGGGATTTTGATTTTAATTATTAGTATATGATTAATATGTTTTATAATTGTGTTTTAATGATTAAAGAGGTTTAATTTCAGATTTTACAAGGTATTATGAGTTAGGGTTTTAAAATTATTAAATACTTGATTTTTAGGGTTTTCATGAACAATTGATTTAGGGCTTTTATAGTAATGATGTTTTGAAATTTTGGTGATTATAGCTACTAATTAGTTTAACTTAATTCTAGATTATTCTGAACACATAAATTCGTGTTTTAATTTATAGATTCCCGTTCGTTAATATTAATCATGTTTTAATCCCGATCAGGTTCTAAACTCATCCGATTTTGACAAAAAAGTAGTGTTTTCCATGTGGATTTTGACAAATTCAGCCTCTAAGTATGATTTTCGGGCAGTTTTTGATTTTTAACGAAGTTTTTTTTTAAATTTTATCCTTGAGTTTAAAGGGTAAGAGATAATTTAATTTTTCTATGGATAATTTAAGTATGAAGATGTATTTTGATGAAGTTTTAAAGGGGTTTTTGATTAGTTTAAAATGCTGGAATTTTATTTAAAGTACTATAATTGTGATTTTAATAAAAGGGTGTGATAACCTATTAAAAAGGAGTTTAATTAGGGGTTTTTAAATAATTTTTAGATTATTCTAAATAGTTTAAAGTGAGTTTAAGTTGCTGGAAATTGTGTATACAAAAGTAATTAATTTAGTATTATTGTCCCTTATTGTAGGAGACTTGATTCGGGAATTGTTGTAGTATTTTCGGCCACTTTATGGGCTTAATTGAGGTACGTTCGCGTACTTAGCATATTTGATGACGTAGAATCATGCTAGGTTTGGTTTCAATCAATTACAAGTAGCATCATGCTAAGGTTTATGTAGTAAATTGTGAATTATTAGTATTGGTGATTGAATTATGAAGCATGAATTTATTTGTGATGATCTATGGATCGGAAATTATATTTTTGGCATGAGTATATGGACTACATATTTATTTATGGCATGTTAGAGAGCATGTTTAATTAAACTAGTTGTTTAATTATGTTTAGAATATTGAAAAGGAATTTTATTATAGTCCATATAATTTTTATTGATGCGTTAAGCATGAGGAAGGAGCTATATAAGTGTCTATGTACACAAGGAATAAATAGTATGTTGGTGCCTTTGTGCACTTAAGGTGTTTTCAACACCGAGGGATAGGATTGTTAGCGCTTTATGCGTTTAAGGTGTCTTTGACACTGAGGTAGTTTTAAAAAGGGTTCAACATTAAATTATATGTGGTCACTAATTATTCAAGAATTGAATTGGTATGTTTGTTTGATTGAATAATTATTGTTGATTGAATTATTATGCTTTGGGAGTCATCACCAAGTTTAATAATCTGTAAATAACGTAAAGTGAAAGAGATTACACACCAAAACTCTTGGAACGTATATACCTTGAGTATGAACAATGGGGGGAGTTATGGGGTTTTATATTTAACCATAACTTCTAATGGAGAACAGGACGCTGTATATTCCCTTTTATTATTATGCGCTGGAATTCCGCCACCAATGTGTGGCATAGGTGATGCTGGCACGGTTAGCTCCCGTGCCAGTGGACCTCAATTTATTGAGGTAGGTTTAGTTGGAAACCCGTTCGATGCGTAATCAACGCTAAATGAATTATTTAGTGTCCAGTTAAAGAGTCTTGTTGTTGTGTGTGTGCTTGTAAACAGGTGCAATGAGGTAAGTATGTGTGATGCTAGGAGTTGCATGTTAGTGTGTTTAAATACGCTTATGTACTCAGCTTTGCTGATTGTGTGTGTTGTTTGTGTCTGGCTATGTCTTTATCTTGGCCCTACGATGATCCATTTTAATGGAGAGTAGTGGGGGCAAGTGGAGATAATCTTTTCAGGTGTTGAACCATATTCATGATGGGGCGTGAGTGAAGAGCGAATCATGCTAGTTTCTATTAGTTGAGATGTGGTTTATTGCTTTCAAATATTATATTATATTATGTTATGCTTATGAGACTAACGCAAAGGTTTTCGTAATTTAATTGGTTTTGATAAGGGCCTTCAATGCTTCCAAGTTGTAGGTTGATTTTATTTGACTTCATTTGACTTTGGTTTTAATCTTTACTTTCGTTTGGTTGACTTTTAAGTTGACTCGTTTTGAATGGTTTTGAGTTAAGTCTTCCACTGTGTGTCTTTGATAATTGCCTTAGCCGTTTTCACGGTGGCGGTAATGTCTTAGATATTCCTAAATCGTATTTTTAAAAGAGTAAAGTGTGTATTTAAAGGAAAGGAATTTCTAGGGTGTTACAGGTGACCACCTGAGAAGTTTTCTCGGGGTACACATGAGTGTAGACAAAATGCGCCGAAAGGACCTATATTGGTTTGTGGGAACAGTTGTTGGCCCTTGATACGCGTTTCGTGATAATAGACCCCTCGCTAATTTGTTTGGGGTCGGGGTGTTACAATAACGACCTTAATCATCCACTAATAGTGGCATCAAGTGATTGTTAATTTCGAGGTTATTTTTTAACCTTTACATGGCAAATAAAGTGGGGAAAAAAAGTTCATAATATAAAGTACTTTTTTTTTTTTTTTAAAAAAAAAAAAATGTATTTCCTGTCTCCCTCCGTCTCCTTATCTACGGAAAATGATTTTGGCACACCCTTAATTGATTTTAGCACACCCCTATGTGAGAAGAGCATAGAAAATTGTGCTCTCACATAGGGGTGTGCCAAAATCAATTGAGGGTGTGCCAAAATCAATTTCCCTTATCTACATGCCTACTTTTTTTTTTTTGGGTTTCAAAACTTCATGCTCATTTCTATTTTCTATTTAAAGAATGTGCTTTTTGACAATATTCTCTCTTTTTGATGAGTTGTAAATGTCATTAATTTTCTTTTATTGTTTTTTGTACTTTTGACTTGACATTAATTTCTACTCTCTCCGTCCCCGAAAGAACGACTCATTTGGCCTAATTTTAGTCCCAAAAAGAATGACCCATTAGCATTAAAATAGTTACCAATCTGCAACAATATTTGTGCAAAATTGGCTTTTCCACATAAAATTTTGTTTTTCCATGTACTTTTATTACTATCTCTCTCTACTTTTTTATAAACCCCATGTAAATTTATCTTTCCAATGTACTTTTACTTTTTTTTTTTAAGTTTATTAATACCCGCGAAATCAACCCAAATGGGTCGTTTTTTCAGGGACGGGAGGAGTAACATTTTCTCTCTCTATCTCTTTAATTATCAACTATCTTTTCTTTCTCTTTATCCCTCTCTAACCCCATAGGCCCATATGCACATTTGTCTTTCCCAATCATGAGTTTTAAGAAATCTTTCGATTTTTTAATTTTCGTAAAAAATGAGAAATATGCATGTTGATAATGGACAAAGGAAGTTAATGATTGAGCTAAATCAAGGGACCTTAAACAAATTGATACATAACAAATATTGTAACGCCTAGGTATTGATGTCACTATTCCATATATATATGAAAATTAAACATCTTGATAATATTTATTTGCTAAAAGACAAAGAGGATTTTTCTTATGCATTGTTACTCCAAGCTGCACATCAGTGTCAATGTCGTCCCTCCTTAAACCAATAGGCAGTTCCCAATCAAAAAAGTATAGTAAATTGGCTAGCATAATATCCAAGCTAGCAACACCAAGATGTAGGCCGGGACATATTCTTCTTCCAGCTCCAAAAGGGATTAGCTCGAAATCTTGCCCTAGGAAATTTATCGAACATTCCAAAAATCTCTCTGGCATAAATAAATTAGGGTCTTTCCAAATTTTAGGATCTCTATTAATAGCCCATAAGTTGACATATAACATAGTCTTGGATTGAATATCATATCCTTCGATGGTGCAATTTTGCAATGTTTCTCGTGGAATCAATAATGGAGTTGCTGGGTGTAATCGGAATGTTTCCTTAACTACTGCCTTGAAATATTTGAGATTTGAGAGATCACCTTCTTCGATAAACCCTTTGTTTTGAATTTCATTCCTAAGCTCGTTTTGAACTTTCTTCATTGCATTGGGATTTTTCAATAACATAGTCATTGCCCAAATTACCATAGCTATACTAGTGTCTGTTCCTGCTAATATGATATCCTGAAAAGTTACGAGTATTTAACAATTTAATACTTTGTTTTATAGACATATATTTTAAACATTGAACTAATGAGAAAACTAAATTGCTGACTACGCTACATTTTATTTTTAAAATATGAATAACTTGATTTTCATAAAATACATTTATTTTGAAATATATATATGAATAACTTGAATAATGTCTTGCCATTTATGACCTAACCGGACAATGTAAATGTAATTGTGCAAGTAAATTACTAGTATGTGTATATGGCCAATATGGGATTACCGTATAGTAATTGGCCTAGTTTTAAGATTTCACTAGGCCCAAGTGGAGAGCCCATTGTCATTTCACCCTACTTCAAAAGGTTATGTACATGCTAAGACAAAATTAAATTCAACTATGACGTACTCTATGAGAGGTGTCAAAATAACACTATCTCCGTTAATTTTTAGTTGTCACAAATAAAACCCCAAAATTGCAACTAATAATATTCAATTTTACTAAGCTTACCTATATTATATTTGCCGAATTCAACTTAATTTTGTCGTTTTTAATTTTTTTAAAAAACTTTTTAAAATATTTGACTAGAACTAAGCTTAGCAAAACCATATCGCCTATATTTCCTCCGCTCTTCAAATATTTGTTGCAATTTAAACTCAAAAGTTGCAACACACAAAATTCCAATTTAATTTATTTAGTGGTCTCTAACCTCTATCATCCATTCATCCTAGCTAGTGACATCTTATTATTTTTTATTTTTATTAAGATCTCTTGTTGTAATCGACGTCATATATAGGCTTTTTAAAACTTGTGAAGTTTGTAAGGTTTTAATATAAATCTTCATACAAAAAAATGCTTTTTCATTTTTGAATTAATGCGTATTACATAAATGAGCAAAAGTAAGAATATTTACCATTAACGTTGCCTTAATGTGATCCATAGTGAGGTCAAATGAAAATAAACGCTCTTTCTTGAGATGGAGTAGAATGTCAACCATGTCTTCTCTATCAGATTTAGGCCTCCTTACGTCAAGATGTTCATTAATGACTTCTTCATAAAACTCTTCGAATTTCTTGAATGTTTTCTCGAGTTTCGAATATTTTCCAGCTAGCTTATCAAGCCAGCCGGTATAAGGGAAGTAATCAGCAAAGAAGAAGCCGGCGATCAAAGCTTGAGCTTCATTCAAAAGGTCATGGAATCTACTCCTTGTCCCATCATCATTCTCGTAACTGTGTATGGAGCGAGGCATAAGAATTTCTTCGTAAGAAACTTCCTCTATTTTTCTAATTAACAGTCACATTTTCAAACTACTAATAACAAGCAATTTTATCCTTTTCCTTTAACTTTACACCAATGATATTTGAAAAAACTCAATAAAAAAATAGGCCTTGCCGTCTTGAATCTTGTTTCTTTATGTTAGTGGACCATCTCAACTAAAAGCTTAAGCTGATGGTTGGGGCTCATGAATATGTTTTACTCTATCACTTTAAACTGTATTGAAATAAAATAATGAACTGAGAGCTAATCTGAACTGAAAATATTTTCCAGAATGAAAAACATTATCACATTTCACTAACGAAAGCAATTCAAAAAAGTCTTTTTTTTTTCTTGGTCCATTTTGCTTATTTTTGAATTGTTTGTTTGTATGTATGCATTTAAGCCAATAAGCCATGGATTAAATATGTTTATGATGTTTTCTTTTAGTATGCATAAAAAAAAAGCAATTAATTAATTTCTAAAAATCCACACTATTAGATATGGCAAGACAAATTTAACATCATGCATTCATGCACTTGCGTTCACCTCCTAATGAATAAAATTTGTTAAGTGAGTTTGGGCAAGAGTAATACGTACCGTTTTCCAAAAGCAATCCTGCATATGGTAGAACATGCACAATTAAACAACAATTCACTCAAATTGACAACTTTATTTTCAGACGAAAGAGATGAGATCTTTTGAATGGTCCTTGAGACTTCTTCGTGTCGAATTGGAGCAAAAGACTTCACTCTCTTGGAACTTAGTAGATGAACCACAAAAATCTTCTTAATTTCTCTATAATACTCACCATATGGAGCAAAAACAACGTCTAAACCATTGTAAGTTAGCCTTTTTCCACCAACCAACACTTTTCTGTTACAAAAGTTTTTATCTTGTATTTGTAACACCTCTTTGGCCATCTTAGCTGATTGAATCACAACCATCGATCGATTTCCAATTCGAAAACTAAAGATAGGGCCAAAGATTTTTGCTAGCTTGGTAAAGTAGAGATGAGGGTTTATGGGATCAAATTGGTGAAGGTTTCCAATAATAGGAAGGCCTTTAGGTCCGGGTGGTAGATTAAATTGTTCATTTTTTCTGCGTTTTAGATTAAGATAAATAATGAGAGAAATTGATGCAATGAATAAGAGGAAGAGTAACATATTCATGAGTGTGTTATGTGAGTAGTTAATTAGAATTTTGCAACTAAGTAGGGAGATTTATATAGTTAGTAATGTAGTCGGTCAAGTCTAAGCTAGAGAGTGATGGTTTATCAGTGAATTTATCACATGTGCTTATTAGGCAGTGTATGGCTCTCCACAAACACTCGGCATGTAGCTGGCGTATAAAGCCCTAACTTGCAATTTGGATCACATATTTTGATATTTATATTGTCAATTAATTTTGAATTATTTATTTATTTATTTATATTCCCTCTATCCCATAATACATAGCACAGTCAAACAGTGCACACATGCCAATACATTAGTTTGACTTTATTTTTATATAATTAAATATTTTTAAAAATTATTTTAAAAATTATATTATGAAACATTATATTAACACCTATCTAACAACATATTTTATGATAAAATATATCTTTATTATGTTAGTAAAAATTATAGTCAAATCTAATGCATAAATAGTGAAAAAAAAGTCCAACGTCTCATGTATTATGGGGCGGAAGGAATACATATTTTAAGGGTAATGTTATATGTAGCTAGAGCTGTCAAAAGTTGACTCGACTCGAAATACCGACCCTAACCCTAACCCGTCTGAACCTGAAAAAAATGGTGACCCGAACCCGACCTAACCCGACCTGAAACCAACCCTAGACCCGAGTTGACCCGAGTATTTGAGACCCGAACCCGACCATGAACCGACCTAAAGAGGACCCGACCCGAATGTGACCCGTAAATTATTGACCTGAACCGAACCCGACTCGAACCCGAGAATGACCCAAACCCGATTTAACCCGTCAAAACCCGAATTCAACCCGACCTGTTACTAACCCGACCCGTTCCTTACCCGACTCGAATTTAAACCCGACCTGTTACAAACCCGACCCGAAATCAACTCGACTTGTTATTGACCGACCCAAATTCAACCCGACTTGTTATTGACCCGACCTGAATTTAAACTCGACCTATTACTAACCCGAATTTTAGGATTTAGGAATTTTTAGGATAAAAAGAGTACTCCGTATTGACTATTGAGTTTCAGGCTTTTTTTTCAATTTATTAACATGGATTCCAATTATAAAACAAAAGTGGCCTTTCTCATCTTACTTGACTTATCTCTTACATAATTCTCGTCAAAGAAAAACTGAACTGGACAGCAGCCAAAAAAAAAAAATTAAACAAAAAAATAAAAAATAAAAAAAAAAAACAAAAGTGGCCTTTTTTTATTATTATTATTATTATTATTTTTAAAGGGAATTCAAATTTTATTATTCACATGTCTATTTAATATTTTTTTTTTTGGAAATTTTTTAAATTACGTAATTTAATTTGGAGTTTTAAATAAATTAAAAAAAATAAAAAAAATGTAACTGGACCCAATATGACCGACCTGATATCAAACTTAAACCCTATTAATCCAATATTTGATACCCGAATACGAACATGACCCGACTTGATTATTATAATACGAGAATAAAAAGACTTGAAAAGGACCAATCTAATTATAACTCGAAAATTTTTGACTTGAACCACACCCGAGACCGACTTGGAAATGACCCGACATGATTATAACCCGCAAATTATTGACTTACCAATTTGAACTCGAGAATGACCAGACAAGTTTAAATGACCCAACTTGATTGTAACCCGCAAATTATTAACTAAACCCGACTTGAACCCAAGAATGACCCGACTTGGAAATGACCAGATTATATCCCGCAAGTTTTTGACTTGAACCGAACCCGACCCGAACCCGAGAATGACCCGACTTAATTATAACCCACAAATTATTGACTTGAATAGAGCCCGACTCAAACCCGATAATGACCCGACTTGATTATGACCCGCAAATTATTGACTTGAATCGAACCCGACTCAAACCCGATAATGACCCGACCTGATTATAACCGAAAATAATTGACTTGAACCGAACCCGACTCAAACCCGAACACGACCCTAACTCATTTAAACCCGTAAAAACCCGAATTTAACCCGACTTGTTTTTCACCCGACCCGAATGTAACCCGACCTTTTATTGACCCGACCTAAACCCGACCCGAACCCGAAAAGATGTATGAACCCACGTGACCCGACTCAAGCATGACCCAACCCGAACCCGACCCACATAGGTCCTGACATTAACCCGTATTGACCCGACCCGAGATGACCCGACCCATACAAACCCAACTCAAACCCGACCCATTTACCCGAATTGACAGCTCTATATGTAGCCCTTAGGCTATATATATAAGCATTAAATATAGTTTCTAAAATGGAACTAAGTTGAGAATTTATGATAAAATTATGCGCAAATTGTTGTAATTAATGTTAATTTTTCCTCAATATGTCTTTTTTTAGCTTCTTGTTTACTAAAGTAGTTTATTGTTGTATGGCACAACAATTCAGCACATTAGGAAAAGTGAGTAACCGCATAATTTAATATAAAATTTAATATGACAATGGATTAAAATCTTAAAGACCAAATAAGGCTAACCATCAGCAAAAGTAAGTAACCGCGTATGTAGCTATAATATCAACCACAACAATTGAGCACATTACAAATATGAGTAATCCGTTACAGCTTATAGTAGTATTAATAACAATCGTTTGTACAAACAACAATAAATACGAGTAATTGTTTTGTTTTCTTATGGTGTAACCGCGTAGCTAGAGGAGCTTGTCTTATTCCAAATTTGGGTTTGGTGATCTTTTTAATTTGATCTGACAATTTGTGTTATCTTTATGTGTGCCACTTCACTGTGTGTCCAACAAATAATTGCAATATTGGCATATTCATATTGGTCTAAGACTTCTTCTGTTTTTTTGACAACATGGTCTAATACTTCTTCGGATGAGAGGACGCACAAATATTTCTTATCCTTATAGTACCTGTATAATCTTTAAAAATGCAATACTTTTTTGGCACGCTTTTGTTAAAGTTAATTAGAGTAGTTAAATGAGTGACTTTTAATACCACATACATGTATAAATTATTTTGATTTATTTGTATGTTTACATTACTTAATCTCTTAAAATATATGTCAAGATAGTATGTTGCATTTAAAAGAAAAATGAAAGAAATACAAAACTTGTTCTAAATGTACATGATGTATGCGTAAATATGTACAATATAAGAAAACAAAATTAAATTAAAAAGATTTTTTTTCCCTAATAAAGAAGGTACTCGACTACTCGTGATATATCTTTCCCTTGTCAGTTGTCACTTTTTAATTTTTTATTTATTTATTTATTTTTTGTACTAATAAACGAGTGGACTAAAATGGCTATACATAAGCAATTATGTCATGTCTGTTTGTTTATGATATATCTTTTTTATTATCTTTTGCTAGTTTAAAAATATACATACATATATGGGGATTATTATCGTCAAAGAGAAAAGCAATTCCGTCTCCCTCCCTTCCAATATGATGTATTATTCATTTCTATACTATTTTGCATGATGTTCTAAAGTCTAAACGTATCTTTGACCATACATCAATAATTTAATTATGTATTAACAAAAAATTATAAAAAAAATTAATATTTTATACGTTGGCAAAGGTGAATCCATTAGTATCTCAACATAACTATATATTTATTACTTCATTGGTCTCTTTATTAATATCCACTTTCTATCATTTATTACTCATATAATAAAGAGAAAGTGGACATTAATAAAGAGACGGAGGGAATAAATATATTAATGGAAAATTTTAATCATATTAGAGTTTGACCATAAGAAATTGAGCATATTATTTTGGTGAGATTGAATGTGATTTGACTTGCATGATAAATAATCTTTTATTTGGGTTAATTAGGCCAAATTGAAGTAATTAAGACTCCAAAATTGACTTATAAACTCAAGAATTGATGTAAGAGAAGGTTTTGCGTAGAACGGACTCATGTGAGTCTAGCTTATAACCTTCAAATACACCACCTCCATTTTCCTTATGCTAAACTTGCCACTTTAGTGATTAAATTTTTTTTGTATGATTGGACTCACGTGAGTCCGTTCTACACAATACTTTTCCTTGATGTAAAGCTAACCTTTTGGTTCGTAGTTCAATTATTTAAGTAATTCGTATTATTTTTAGTCAAACAATAATGATGAGATCCACTAAACTTTGCTAAAACATAGTCACTATATAGCCAAAACTGACATTAGGGAAAATGCAACGAATAAAACAACAACATAGTTCAAGTAATTAACATCCAACTTTGCTAGCCCTCTTTTAGTAAGATTGGTGAAATTATATATTTCCTCCGTATTTAATTAGTGGACACTTATCTTATATCACATTGTCAAACACAAATTTGACGATTAATATTTTTATTATCAATAAGTAAAATTATTAAATTGATATCTTGAAAATATACAGAGAGATGATTATAACAAGTTTCTACATACCTATATTTAATCATAACTATATACTAGTCAAATTCACGTGCGATGCACAAATTATACTAATTTATATAGTGAAATAGAACCTGAATTCCCGTGCAAAAGATGCATGGTTGTTTAATACGGAGTAATTATAATACAACAAAATTAATAAACGACATAAAAAA
This sequence comes from Chenopodium album, assembly GCF_948465745.1. Classification (NCBI taxonomy): domain Eukaryota; kingdom Viridiplantae; phylum Streptophyta; class Magnoliopsida; order Caryophyllales; family Amaranthaceae; genus Chenopodium; species Chenopodium album. Next base: position 7,913,649 of record NC_137858.1, read on the forward strand.
ATAAGGACTTGATAGCAATTATTAGAAAGTATGAAGTATATAAATAAGAACAAATACATAAATAGTTGTAATGAACAATTTAATATTTTAGAAAAGTTTAGTTTAGACTTTATGTAAAGCAAATCTTATTATTTAAGGGCTCGTTTAGTATTGCTGTAGTTTTCTATTTTTTGGTTTTTTATTTTTCAAAATCATATGATAAATGTCATATAATGTATCAAAAATTATTCAAACTTATTGAAGTCATGATGATTTTGAAAACTGACAACAGAAAAGTGAAAACACCTTTTTCTTGTTTCCTGTTTTTGGTTTTTTATTTTGAAAAAAAAAAACAGAAAACTGAAAACCAAAAACGATGCCAAACAAGTTAAATACAATGATCCTCATTATAGTAATTTTTTTTTTTAAGCAAATACTTGTGGTGGGAAAATACTCCATACAATGTTACCAAGTGTCAATTTAGGTTCAGCTTTAGTATAATGTAATAGATTAATCACTAAACCTAGTCAAAATATAGTTTGTGAATAGTGTCAAAAGTGTCAACAAAAACATAATTATGGGTTTGGACATGGAGGGCAAGCCCGCCCCAGTTCCACCCATATCTAGTGTATCTTTGTTAAATATTGGGGAAAATAGTTCTTTCTATATATTTCCATTGTATTTTCCCATTCATAATATTCGGCCACAATACACTATATATAGACAATAGGAATAACTAACCCTAATATTCCTTATTATCTTAACTTTCTAAATCTATTCACAATATATATCGTATATATCTTTTCACAATAATATCTCATATGGTATTATTCTCATATATAATATCATACCACAATATACATCCTACTAAATAATCCTCCCACCTGATAACTTCGCCCCACCCCAATTGAAAAGTACTTAAACAGTTCTACTATTACAGAGAATATTTTGCAAATTGCAATAGTGTTAATCTTAATATCTTTAAGAATTTTCACAGATACTTTATATCTCCTTTCACACTGTTCTGTAAATGTCCAATTAGTATACCCTTAACTTTTAAAATTCATTACTTTAGCTATACTTGCAATCAAAGGAGCTTGTAATATTTCCATTTTATCTCTCTTTATCTCACTAGATATAATCTTGTGCACATCTCCATGTCACGATATTAAAGGAATGGTGCGAAGTAAGTAAAACGAAGATGAAAAACCATATACGTAGTATTATGGAATAGACCTTCATTTGATACTTGATTACAAATTAAAGTTTTTATTTTATTGGTTTACAATCTTTACATAAAACATACTCCCTCAGCTCTATCCCTAATTTTTTGTTCCACTTGACTTTTCATCATGGGTTTAAAGACGTGTCTTAAAACATGTATATCTCGATTTTCATACGGGTAGAAATAATAAAACTTTATAGTAATAAAATATACAATGAGACGAATCTAATAAAATCCCACCTAACTAGTTTATTTTTTATAACAAGAATTTATTGATGACAACTTTCAAAGTTTGACCCAATTTAAATATTAGCAATATGACATGAAATTGAAATGGACCGTAGTACGTATGTAATTATAGATATCACATATATAATAGTGTACATGCATGAGATATAATATAACAGGCTACAATTGTATTAATGTCCTACAATAATACTTAATGTATACGTGTCATACTAATAACTTGTTTTTAAATTTGGAAAATGTTATACGTATCCTTATGAGTTATGTATAAGACGCTAAAAGAGAAAAGTATTAATGAAATATCGTATGATCTGATTCGTCATTCATTCATAAAATACTATCAAATAAGGACAGATATTTAATGCTTATTTGTAGCCATAAGGACTACATATAGCATTACCCTATAAATTTTATTAATTTTTTTTTGCCAAAAGGCATAATGGATTTTTCTTATGCATGGTGATGCCAGGGAATGTATCATTGTCAATGTCTTCCTTCTTAACACCACTAGGCAATTCCCAATCAAAATAGTACAACAAATTTGCAAGTGCTAATTCCATATTAGCTATACCAAGATGAATTCCGGGGCATATTCTTCTTCCTGCACCAAATGGGATTAGTTCAAAGTCATATCCTTTGAAGTCTATTGAACTACCCAAAAACCTTTCTGGCGTGAATTTTTCCGGGTCTGACCAAATTTCGGGATCTCTTCCAATAGCCCATGCATTCACATATACTAAAGTTTTAGGTAATATATCATACCCTTCAATGGTGCTTTTTCGAATTGTTTCATGCACTATTAGCAATGGTGTTGCTGGTTGTAGCCTAAATGTTTCTTTCACTACTGCCTTGAAGTATTCAAGTCCTATAAGGTCACTATTATTGATACATCCCTTGTGTTGCATGACATCACGAAGCTCTTCTTGTACCTTTTTCATTGAAATAGGGTTCTTAATTAACTCTGCCATTGCCCAAATTACCATGGCCGCACTTGTATCTGTTCCCGCTATTAATATGACCTGCAAAAAGATTTAGCGAGTTGACACCATTAGAGTGATTTCATAAAAATGCATGTAACAACAACAACAACAACAACAACAAAAAAAAAAAAAAAAAAAAAAAAAAAAATTAGAAGACGTACACTAAGTGTCACTAACAACATTAATAATGTTAGAATAACAAGTAATTTTGTTATGAGAGTCTCATACTCTAATGTGTTTTATCACTAACTTTTTAAAGCCATAAATTAAATGTAAATAAAATTCTGTTCAAAAAAAAAAAAAAAAAATGTAATTGCAATTTGTAAAGACAAAAAACTACATTTGAGGGTGGATATTGATCATGCTAATATAATGACGACTAAAATATAAAGTATAAGATGAAAGTTACCATTAACACTGCTTTGATGTGGTCTAATGTGAGTTCAAATGAGCGTTCATTCATGAGTTGGAGTAGAACATCGACGATATCTTCTCGCTCGGTTTTAGGCTTGTTGTTTGGGTCAAGATGATCATTGATGATTTCTTCAAAGAATGCATCTAAGTCCTTAAACGTCTTCTCGAGTCTAGAGAACTTTCCGGTTAGCTTATCAAGCCACCCAATAATATAAGGGAAATAATCACTAAAGAAGAAGGTTGTAAACATGGCTTCTGCTTCTCTTATTAGCTTGTGAAATCTGGTACTTGACCTTTCATCATCCTCGTACCTGAATTGAAATATACAATTTTGAACTAAAGCTATGTTTACTCTAGTACAATTTTTTACTAGTAGACCAACTACTTGTTGGTTTTGATACAAAGTTCATAGATAAGTTTATGAGTTAACGACATCCTCCCTTTTGTATTGCGTCCCAATCCATGTCATCCATATGCATTTAGAATTTATGCTAGAGACGGTCAATTTCTAACTCAACCTGAATCCGAACACTAAATCCGAATCAAACCGAATTTGACCTGATTTATTTGACCCATTTATCATATTTTGACAATTTTGTAATGACATTATGTTTATATAACCCGATTTGTTTATATAACCGAAACCGACTTGTTGGCTGGAATTGACAAGTCTACTAAAAACATAACTATTGATTCAAGTCATAGTATATATGTTGTTGATTTTAATTAAAAAATTAATAAAGGGTAATATGAATTTTATTTATAGTAATATAAATTTTTTTTAAACAACTGACTTTGAATGTCGCCGAACCTATAAATATAGTTAAATTTTATGCAGATACCTAAAAAATATATAATGTTAAAAATTAATTTAGGGCCTGTTCTCTTACGTTGAAATTCAGTTCAGTTCAGTTGAGTTCAGTTCAGTTCAGTTCAGTTCAGCACAATTCAGTTCAGTTCAGTTCAGCTCTTAATTTCCTTCACTTATAAAATATTCAGTTCAGTTCAGTTCAGCTGAGTTCAGTTCAGTTCAATTCAGTTCAGTTCAGCTCCTAATTTCCTTCTCTTATAAAATATTCATTTCAGTTCAGTTTAGTTCAGTTCAGCTGAGTTCAGTTCAGTTCAATTCAGCTCAGTTCAGCTGAGTTCAGTTGAATTCAGTTCAGTTGAGTTCAGTTCAGTTGAGTTCAGTCAATGAGAACAGACCCTTAGTGAGTACTTATAAAGGTGCATTTAGTCCAATTTGACTCCTTGCTACCTTGACAATAAATGGATACTTTTATTATCAAGCCAATTAAGTCTTGAACAATGCCTAAACTCTGCCTTTTATTTATCGTTACTTTCTTGTACGGAGTACTATTTTTATGTGGATTACAATAGGATAAGCCTATCTCAAAACAAGTTCGATCCTACAGCTTTCTAATCTTACACCTAACACGTTAGTTAGATATTAAAAATCATACATAATCGATTTCAATAGAAATTCATGGTACTCATTTATTACACAAAAAAGTAGCAGATATTTGTTTTTAACACAAATTGTTACTTGTATAAATTTTCATGTACTCACATATTTTAAAGCTATGGTGAAAATAAAAAATAAAAATAAAAAATCCGAATAATTATTAGAGTTTAATGTAATACCTCTTGCCAAATGCAGTCCTGCAAACGTTCAATCTTGCAAAGTTCGCTAGCAACTCAGTCAAATTTATGATTTCTGAAGCTTCAGAGAGGGATGAAATTTTTTCGATCATCCTCGATACTTCTTCTTGGCGAATTGGAGCAAAAGATTGAACTCTTTTAGAGCTAAGAAGATGAACAATACTAATCTTTTTAATTTTTATTTGATACTCATTATAAGGGGCAAAAGCTATGTCTAATCCACTGTAACTTAACTTTTGAATTCCAACCATAGACGGTCTACTACAAAAGTTAAGGTCTTGTGTGTGTAAGACCTCCCTTGCTAACTTGGCTGATTGAACCACAACAATAGGTACACGTCCAAATCGTAAGCTCAAGATTGGGCCGTAGGTCTTGGCTAGCTCGGAGAAGTAGATGTGTGGTTTTGAGGTGTCGAATTGGTGTAGGTTTCCGATGAAGGGGATCCCTTTAGGCCCCGGAGGTGGATGAAATGGCTCATTTTTTTCGCGGTTTGGAAGAAGGAAATGTACTACAAGGGATAAAATTGCTAGAAAAGAAATTATTAGCAACATGATTTATTGTTATATATATTTTAAGTTGATGCAACACCATATTATATATAGACCAATGAATAAGCAGTGAATCTATTATCAGAATTTACAAGATGCAAAAAAACATGAAGAGTGCATGGCCATCTTTCATCCTTGTGATACCTTATGTTGTACGACCTTATCCTAAATACTCTAGTATATGACTGTAAAAGAACGAAAACAAGGATAAATAAATTTTTGTAGGAAACAAATGTATGTTACCTGTGTTACAAGTGATTCCAAATTTCTCTTATTACTAAACGAAAAAAGTATCTTAAATGACAAATTTATAAATAAATATCCTAAAATTTACACTCACTGTTTATGGAAGAGAATAATAATCATTATTAAACATTAATTCGTTCATTCTATGTTACAAAGTGTCAAAGATAGTTCAACATAGGATGACATCATGCGTAACACACTATGACTCTAAGACTCCACTAACCCAAACTGAGACATCAAATCAAACTAACATTAATAATTTATTGCACACGTACATACATATGTAACGTATAAATAAAATTATTGATAAGGTACATTTAACACTGCACACATTCTCCTTTATTCTCTAAATCTCAAAAGACAAGTAAATCATTATGAACAAACTCATAGAAAATTTAATTACTAGTATATTTCCTTGGCACAAGGCAAAGTGGATTTTTCTTATTCATAGTTAAACCAGGAAGTGTATCATTGTCAATATCTTCAATTTTCATACCCGCAGGCAATTCCCAGTCAAAAGAGAATAATAAGTTGGCTAGTGCTAGCTCAAAGTTTGCAACGGCAAGAAAAATTCCAGGGCACATTCTTCTCCCGGCACTAAAAGGAATAAACTCGAAATTCTGTCCTTTATAATCAATTGTACTCCCCATAAACCTCTCCGGCATAAATATCTCTGGGTTATTCCAATATTCAGGATCTCTTCCAATAGTCCATACATTAACAAACACGAGGGTTTTTGGTAGTATGTCGTACCCTTCTATAGTGCATTTTTCGAGTGTTTCCCTGACTATTAGCATTGGAATTGGAGGACGGAGCCTTAATGTTTCTTTGATCACGGCTTTAAAATACTCGAGCTTTGGCAGATCATCTGTTGATATATAATCCTTGTTTTTTGCTGAATCCCGAATTTCTTTTTGTACTTTCTTCATTGAAGTTGGGCTCTTAATTAGTTCTGTCATCGCCCAAACTACCATTGCTGAGTTTGTATCTGACCCTCCTACGAACATATTCTGTGTAACACATTTTCAGAACCAGTCAGTTTACAAATTGTACAACAACGACAATAACAAAGCCTTAGTCCCAAATTAATTTGGTATCTGCTAACATGAATCGTTATAAGACTCTGTCATTTAATTTAACAAAAAAAAATTGTAACACAAGAACTTAATTACCATAAGAACTCCTTTGATGTGGTCTAAAGTCAGATCAAAGGTAAAAGCACGCTCTTTTCTAAGGTGTAATAAAACATCAATTAAGTCCTCTGCCTCAGATTCAGGTCGATTTGGGTCAAGGTGGTCGCTAATGATTTCATCGTAAAAGACATCCAAATCTTTGAACGTCTTCTCAAGCCTCGATGATTCACCGGTTAGCTTATCAAGCCAGCCGATGAAAGGGAAATAATCTTTAAAGAAGAAGGCCGCGAACATGGCCTGAACATCCTTTAGAAGGTCTTGAAATCTGCTCCTGTTGGACCCTTCATTTTCATCGTACCTGTGATAAATTTGATATAAGTTACTTTGTTCAACATTATTACTTTAATTCCAATACATTTTGACAAATTCAAATCAAAAGGCTGTTAATTAATATTAGTAATACACTAATTAATACATACCTCTTGCCAAAAGCAATTCTGCAAATATTGGAGCATGCAAAACTCATTAGCAACTCACTCAAGTTAACAGTTTCTAAACCAGAAGAAATTTGAGTAGAAATCTTGTTTACCATCCTCAAGACTTCTTCTTGTCGAATCGGAGTAAAAGACTCCACTCTTTTAGAACTAAGAAGATGTACAACACATATTTTCTTTATTTCTCGGAAGTATGCATAACTATGGGCAAAAGCTAAGTCTAACCCTTTATAACTTAGTCTTTGTGTTGCGATCATTGATGGCCGGTGACAAAAGTTAAGATCCTGTGTATGAAGGACCTCTTTCGCCGTCTTGGCTGATTGAACCACCACAGCCGGTGTGTTAGTTGAGATGAACTCTACAAGAGGGGGGTGAATTGTAGATGAGTTCCTAGTGACTATTTTTCGAATTATAAAACATAACAAAACAGAATAAAACAGGAACTTGTAAAGCACACAGTATTTTACGAGGAAACCTTCTAGTGCCCAACTAGAAGTAAAACCTCGACCCTACCTTAGGGATTTCAAACACAAACCATTTCACTATAATAGGGCAAACACCAAGTTACAACCTACTATAATAAAGACTATATTCTCAAGTTCCTAAAAGAACTCTCTACAGAACAGCACCATGTTCTACCCTGTCTAAGTCCCACACTTAGACTCACTCGTACTCCCCAAGTACAAATCTTCCCCTTCTCACCAGAAGCTAACACAATAAACAAGATTAACAAAATACTCTCTCCCAATTAACCCAAACCAAATACAAATAATAAACACCTAGTATATGATAGGCAAGCTATGCATGAAACCCGAAACTAATATGACAAGTTTATAAGCTTGGCAAACTTACACAATTTAAGCTCTGTAATTCTTCACGCATAAAACTCACAAAAACCTAAACTCATTTCATCCTCTACCATTTATACAAGCAAGTCTCGTATAGAAAGTAGGTTTTCAAAAAGATAAATAAGTTAAACTTAACTTATCTTAAAACACGGTTTTAAGTAAATCTTTGTGAAGAAAATCTTTTCAAAAAATAAGATAGAAATACTTAGTTAAAAAGCATAATATCTTTTTAACAAACAGATTTTAGGAAATTAGCTTTTAAGTTAAAAATCTTTTTCGAATTCTATCTTTTATATTTTCCGGATATAATTAATTTGCCAAGCTATCTTGTCACGCTTCTAATAAATTCCATGCATATCTTACTTACCATATTTAACAATAAATCTAGAAGATAAAATCTTAACTAAACTATTGCTGAGCTGCATTCTTGATCTGGTAGGTTTACTTGGGCTCCACGTTTTACTAAGTTCCTCCAAAGAACTTAGTCCTTCATCTTCAGGTTCCTGTTAGGGAACGTTCCTGTTAGGGAACTTAGCTCCTGTGAGGGAACTCTTCTTCTTATTGAATAACTTTCTGAATAAAGATCTTCTTCAAGGCTTCCTAGCATCAGCTACTTCTTCCATCTCCAAGATCAATTTCACCTAAGCTAAACAAACACTTGAGAAACCTTTATGAGATGAGTTTGCTTCAGTTTAAGTTCCTCATCATCAAAACCTTTATACATCAACAATTTCCCCCTTTTTGATGATGGCAAACTTAAGCAAACTCTTTGAGAAAGTTAATACAAATAGAATGACGTATTTTTGGATTTTTGAATAAAAGACAGAAAATAAACACACAACTTAAAGAAAACAAAAACTAAAAACAAAATTAACTAAGACATAAAGTAAACTAAACTTTAAGCATCATATCAGAAGAAAGTTTCTGATACTTTCTCAACTGGAACCCAGAACAACTTCAGCCTCCATGTTTGCTTCTTCTTTTCCCCCTTTTGGCATTATCAAAAAGTCCTGCTTTTTCAAGTTTATTAAGCATCTACCTACAGCCCCACAAGCAATTCATCGAGTGTGGAAAACTGAAGGCAGCGCTGCTAACGTCCCTTAGGCAAATTCCACTCTCCTGTTTAAGCATTCATAACAGACAATTGCATATATGTATAGGCAGTTCCAAAAGCATTCATTAAAACCAAAAATTAACATCCTGCTAAAGTTATTACAACCTAAAATATATGTAAACATTTTAAAAACAAAAGAAAATGTTCATGACTGCTAAGAGGTTAGGATAGGCTATTTTAGGAAAGCTGAAAGGAAATTAAGATAGGCTAGGTCTGCAGTAGTTCCAGGATCTGCTTGCTGTCTTCCCTCTGCTGTGCAACAAGAGCTTCCAACCGTTGCTCAAGACTTTCCAATTTCTGCTGGAACTTCTTTTTTTGTTCCTTCAGAATTTTGTCCTGTGCCTGCACTGATTTCTTCAGATCTTTTAGTGCCTTCCCCTGCTCCTGCACTTGTTTTTCCAACTTTTGAAGCTGAATCTTTCCAGCAGACTCCTTGACCTGGATTTCAACCTTCTCCATCCTATCCACCAACTCAGCCACTTGCCCTTCAATCACCTTATCATCTGTATCTAACTCTAAGGGCTCCTCCATGCTGGTCTTAGGCAGAGAGCTTGCAGATGCAGATAGCCTCCTGCTCTTCCTGACAGGTTTGTCACTTACTTCCTTTTGCTTTCTCTTCCCTGTTGATTTTTCAACCTTCTCTTCTTCCTTCTCTAACCTCTGAATTTTTCCCTGAACAACTTCCAGACTTAAACCAGCCAGAGTGTTCCCATTAATCACATTCTCTGGCTTCTCCTCCAAACCAACATATTTTCCTTTGAGTTTAACACCCAAACTCTCAAAAACTGTTGACAAAATAGCACCATAACCAACTTTTGTTCCACTTGGAACACAATGAGCTAAATGCTGATACATAAGTGATGGAAAATTAATTTTAATTCTCTTTGACAGACAAAAAATAACTGCCATGTCCATCAAGCAAGACTCACCCTTCTTGGAAACTCTTGGTAAGATAGTTTTCTTAACAAGATTGAATAGCAGTTTGTTTAAGGGACTAAGATCATTATGACTCATAACATTCTTCCCCCTTTTTCCTCCTAGGGCTTCAACTATGTCACCACTTAAGTAATTTCCAACTTTAACACTAGACTTACCCTTAATGTAAGTCTCATACCCTTCCATGGGTGTTCTCAGAATTTTGCTTAGAGTTTCCACATTTAACTCGATATTAATTTTTCCTACTCTACTTGTTATAATTCCCAATTTTGCATCAAAATTTTCACAGAATTCAGTCATGGCACTTGGATACATCAAATTATTTGAAACTTTGACCAACAGATACTCCCAGCCTTGGAACTTAATTAAATCTATAAATTCAAGAAACCTAGTACTCCTACACCAATCTAAATCAATACGATGACCAACAACATACCTATCAAATTGCACTTCAAGCTCAGCTTGATCGATTTCTTCCTCCTCCTCTGATTTTTCCTTTTCCAAGTCTTCCTCTTCCAAATTACGAGCGAACTCCTCAACTTCCTCAATGTGATCCTCCAAAGACTTTTCTTGACTTTTCTTTGCCTTCCATTCTCTGAATTTGTCAAGAACTGACTTGGTGATGTTTTCCATTTGTTCGGGGTTAGGGTTTTGCATGGTTGAAGAAGGTGGGTTTATGATTTGTGTTTCGGAGTTTGAGACAATCGGAAGTGATGAAACTTCCTCTTGTTCAGAGGTTTGGTTGTTTTGGGAATTTTCAGATGAGCTTAGTGATGTGATTATGGCCATGGTTTTCTTCTTCAGTGATGTAGAATAGTGTAGAAGGATTTTTCACAGTGGAGTAAATGTTTTTGACAGCGAAATGATGTGAAGTGGTTGTGGGTGGCTTTTATAATTAATGAAGCGGTGTAAGGAAGTTAATGGGTTTACTGAGCAGTCATTAATTGAACAAATTCAATTAATTTTCTAAAATCAAAACACGCAAGATGTATTTACCAAAAATAATTTGTTTCCAAATTCATTCAACTTTCAAAGCAAAATCACTGTTCACAAATACGCAATTGGAACACGCTTTCTACACATATACACTGTACATTACTACTAGCAAAATTAATTGAGCGTTTTAATGAACTTACCTTCAATAATTAACAACGGCGACACTTCAGCTATGTTTATCACACCAAAGTTGTGATAAATGCTCTTTTTCCTTTATTTACATTATTTTTGATTCTGCCATATCTTGGAATTTCAGAGGCTAGTACTTCAGCTTGATCATCCCAAGTTCCAGTCTCAATTTCTCAAACCTTTCTCTGTTCAAGGGCTTGGTTAGAATATCTGCAATTTGATTTTCAGTTTGGCAAAATTCTAACTTAATATTCCCTTGTTCCACATTATCTTTTAGAAAGTGATGCCTAATGTGGATATGTTTTACCTTTGAGTGTTGAACTGGAACTTTAGAGATACATATAGCACTTGTGTTATCACAGTAAATAGGTACACATTTAAAAATAATACCAAAATCTCTAACCTGTTGTTTTATCCATAGAACTTGTGAACAACAAGCAGCTGCTGCCACATACTCAGCTTCAGCTGTTGATAAAGCAACTGTGTTTTGCTTCTTGGAACCCCAAGAAACTAAACAAGGTCCTAAGAATTGTACCATACCTGAAGTGCTTTTCCTATTTACCAAATCACCTGCATAGTCAGCATCAGTAAAACTATTTAAATCAAAAGAATCACTTCTAGGATAGAAGAGACTCAAATCATCAGTTCCTTTCAAGTATCTTAGGATTCTTTTTACTGTTGTGAGGTGAGACTCCTTTGGATTTGCTTGGAACCTGGCACACAGACCTACACTAAAAGATATGTCAGGTCTACTAGTTGTTAAGTAAAGTAGTGAGGCTATCATACCTCGATACATAGATTGATCTATGCAAGTTTCAGATGGATCTTCATCCAATCTAGTAGCAGTTCCCATTGGAGTATTGTTGGTTTTGGCATTTTCCAACTTGTATTTCTTGATCAGTTCCTTAATGTATTTTTGCTGATGAATCATTATTCTCTCTTCAGTTTGCTTAATTTGCAAACCAAGAAAGAAATTTAATTCTCCAGTCATGCTCATTTCAAATTCTCCACTCATAAGGTCAGCAAAGTACTTGCACAAAGACTCATTAGTTGCACCAAATAAAATATCATCAACATAAATTTGTACAACTAGGATATCAGTTCCATTTGACTTTAAAAACAAAGTTTTATCAATTTTACCACGTTTAAATCCATTAGCCAAAAGGAACTTTGATAACCTTTCATACCATGCTCTAGGAGCTTGCTTAAGCCCATATAGAGCCTTGTCAAGCTTATAGACATGGTTTGGGAACTTTGGATTTTCAAATCCAGAAGGCTGTTCCACATAGACTTCTTCATTTAGATATCCATTTAAGAATGCACATTTTACATCCATCTGGTACAGCCTAAATCCCATGTAAGCAGCAAAAGCAATAAGTAAACGAATAGCTTCTAACCTGGCTACTGAAGCAAATGTTTCTTCATAGTCTATTCCTTCTTACTGATTGAAACCCTGTACAACTAGTCTTGCTTTGTTCCTGACAATAATACCATGTTCATCTAGTTTGTTCCTGAACACCCATTTTAGTCCAATTGACTTCTTGTCTTTTGGTCTAGGTTCCAGATGCCAAACTTTATTTCTTTCAAATTCATTCAGTTCAGCTTGCATAGCATTAATCCAGTCAGCGTCAGTCAAAGCCTCAACATAATTTTTAGGTTCCATAGAAGAAAGAAATGCATTGAATGCACAGAAGTTCCTAAGCTGAGATCTGGTTTGAGTTCCTTTGGTTATGTCACTCATGATTGCATCTACTGGATGAGATTTCTGATGTTTCCAGGGCCTTGGAGTGAAATCTTTGATTGGATACAATCTTTCTTCATTATTGTTGACTGGTTCTTCTGCAGGAACTTCATTCTGGATCTCAGGTTGAACTTCTTCAGGAGTTTCCACTTGTTGTCCTTCATTATGATTTTCGTTTGGTTCTTGATGTGGGGTTCCTGGTGCATTCTCCAACTCTGGTTCTGCATTTGCTTCAGGGTTCGTTACTTCAGCAGTTTCCACTTGCTGCTTCTGCAGTGATGCTGGTTCCTCATCTGAATTCTGCTTGCGCACAAGTCCAATTTCAAAATCATCATCACAATCCTGTACATCAATCAATTGTTCAGTCTCATCAAATATAATATGTACAGACTCCTCAACACACATCGTTCTTTTATTATAGACTCGGTAGGCTTTACTATTTGAAGCATATCCTAGGAATACAGCCTCATCACTTCGTTCATCAAACTTTCCCAAGTTCCTCTTACCATTATTATGGACAAAGCATTTACAACCAAAAGATCTAAAGTAAGAAATATTAGGTTTTCTCCCTTTCATCAGTTCATAAGGAGTTTTGTTTGTGATGGCTCTAACAGATACTCTATTGAGTATATAACATGCTGTGTAGACTGCTTCTGCCCAGAAGTTCCTAAGTAGTCTGCTTGATATCAGAATTGTCCTTGCCATGTCTTCAAGACTTCTATTCTTGCGTTCCACCACTCCATTTTGTTGTGGAGTTCTTGGGGCAGAGAAGTTGTGGTCCATACCATACTCATTACAGAATTCATCAAATTTGGAGTTTTCAAATTCCGTTCCATGATCTGATCTTAGATGTATCAAGTTATTTCCTGTCCTTCTCTGTTCTTTCTTCACAAAAGCAACAAACTCATCAAACGTTTCATCCTTGCTTATAAGAAAGAAAACCCAAGTGAACCTAGAAAAATCATCAACAATAACCATTACATATTTCTTACCACTTCTGCTTTGAATTCTCATTGGACCACAGAGATCCATATGAATGAGTTCCAAAGGCCTTTTGGTACTTACCATCTTTTTGGACTTGAAGGAAATTCGAGTCTGTTTTCCTTTAGCACAAGCTTCACACACTTTGTCATACAAAAACTTAATGCAAGGAAGTCCTTCCACTAAGTTCTTAGATCTTAATTTATCAAGTAAAGAAAAGCTTGCATGGCCAAATCTTTTGCGCCATAGAAGAGGATCATCCCAATAACACTGAGACATGTTAAACTGCTGTTAGAAACCTCGTTAAGATCCACAACATATGTGTTCCCTTTCCGAGTTCCTTCTAAAATAATATTCCCAGTGTCATTGTGGATGATTCTACACTTATTAGAAGTAAAGCTAACAGAGTTACCTTTGTCACAAAACTGTGAAATACTTAACAGGTTGTGTTTGAGACCCTCGACTAAAAATACATTATCAATAGCATGGGAACGTGACCTTCCAATTTTACCAATAGCAATTATATCTCCTTTCATGTTGTCACCAAAGGTCACGGTTCCTCCATAGTAGGCATCCAGTGAGAGAAATATAGTTTTATCTCCAGTCATGTGCTTAGAACAACCACTGTCGAGGTACCAAGTGTTGTTCCCCCTTACTGGAACCTGCAAGAAGAATTAAACGTTAGAGTCAGGAACCCAGGTTTCCTTGGGTTCCTGTGTAATAGGAGTTGATTCATTTTTCTTAACCCAGACTTGTTCTACATGTTTGACATTCTTCTGAGTGCATTTTTCTTTCTTTGGACATTTAACCTGCTTATGTCCAGTATTACCACAGAAATAACAAACAATGCTACTAGGCAAATTAACATACTTCTTTTCTTTTTGGAACTTCTTCTTAAAACCTAAGCCTTCTGTTCTCTTGGTCTGAGCTTTAGTGATCCAGTCAGGAACTCTATACTCTATTGGCTGTTTACCTTTCCTAACTCTCTCAAGTTCCCCCTCAAGACGTGCTTTATCCGTTTTTAGATCTTCCAAATCATATTTTAATTTTTCAAAATTCGGATATTCCGTAAGTGGAGGAACTTCAGAGTTAGGAGTGTCTACACTGAGCTTTAGTAAAGATAATTCCACATTTAGAAGTATATTATCATGTTTCAGGTTTTCAACAGTCTCTTTCAAAATTTTATTTTCATCAAACAGACTAAAGAACCTATATTGAATATCAAACTTCATGTTATCAACCCACTCACTGTTCTCTTTGTAAGTTTCTAAAGCTTTATCACTTTGCTGTTTTGATCTATATAATTCCTTTATATCTTCCTGAATTTCCAAAACAGTTTTTATTAGATTCTCTTTAGACAGATGTTTTAAATTATTGTAAGAGTACCATACCTCAGATTCCAGCTCCTTCAGTTTGGCAGCTTCATCAGTTTTTGCCATCAAACACAGATGAGCCGTTTCTTCTAAAGGTTGGTCCTCCTCTTCCTCTGAATATGTATCTCCCCAGGCAGCTAACATGGCTTTCTTGACATTGTCCTTGGTGAAGTAAGGCTTGTAGACTCTTGACTCTTTGGATTGCTCCTTGCCTTTAGTCTTTCCTTTCTCTCCATCCTCAACAGGACAATCTTTGATAAAGTGATCCTTTGATCCACACTTAAAGCACGTTGTGTTTCTGGAACTTGTAAACTTTTTGTTCCTATCAAACTTCCTATTGTTCATCATTTTCTTAAACTTCCTGACTAGCATAGCCATCTCTTCCTCATCAACTTCTGATTCTTCAGAGTCTTGGGCCTTGAGTGCCAAACTCTTATTTCTTGAATTTTCAGTGTTGGAACTCAGATGAAGTTCATGAGTCATCAATGATCCAACTAGTTGTTCCATGTTGAACTTTGTGAAATCCTTAGCTTCCTGCATGGCAGTCACCTTGGATCTCCATCGTTCATCTTGTGGAAGGCTTCTTAGGATTTTCCTAGCCTGTTCATCAATAGGAATATGTCTGCCAAGGGAGTTCAGTTCATTAATTATATCATTGATTCTAGTAAACATCTCCTCTATGGTTTCCTTAGATTGCATTTCAAACCTTTCATATCTAGACATTAATAAATCAATTTTGGAACGTTTTACCTCATTGGTACCTTCATGAGTTACCTGTAGCAAATCCCATATCTGTTTAGCAGACTTGCACCCCATGATACGATTATGTTCATGAGGTCCAAGTCCACAGTGTAAATACTTTATTGCTAAAGCATTCAATTCAAGTTTTTGATAATCTTCCTTATCATAATCAGAAATGGATTTAGACACTACCTCATGTTTGTCATTGGTTTGAGTTATTTCAAAATCACCAGTTTCAATAACACGCCAAACCTGGTAATTTTCAGCCTTGATGAAGATCTCCATCCTGTTCTTCCAGTATGCATAGAACTTACCATTGAACATAGGTGGACGTTGGGTTGAGTACCCTTCTTGTAGTTTCTCCTTGTAATTCATCTCTCCAGGAACTTATTCAGCAAAGTTATCTGCAAACACTTGAGAACCTTGCTCTGATACCAATTGTTAGTTGAGATGAACTCTACAAGAGGGGGGGTGAATTGTAGATGAGTTCTTAGTGACTATTTTTCGAATTATAAAACATAACAAAACAGAATAAAACAGGAACTTGTAAAGCACACAGTATTTTACGAGGAAACCTTCTAGTGCCCAACTAGAAGTAAAACCTCGACCCTACCTTAGGGATTTCAAACACAAACCACTTCACTATAATAGGGCAAACACCAAGTTACAACCTACTATAATAAAGACTATACTCTCAAGTTCCTAAAAGAACTCTCTACAGAACATCACCCTGTTCTACCCTGTCTAAGTCCCACACTTAGACTCACTCGTACTCCCCAAGTACAAATCTTCCCCTTCTCACCAGAAGCTAACACAATAAACAAGATTAACAAAATACTCTCTCCCAATTAACCCAAACCAAATACAAATAATAAACACCTAGTATATGATAGGCAAGCTATGCATGAAACCCGAAACTAATATGACAAGTTTATAAGCTTGGCAAACTTACACAATTTAAGTTCTGTAATTCTTCACGCATAAAACTCACAAAAACCTAAACTCATTTCATCCTCTACCATTTATACAAGCAAGTCTCGTATAGAAAGTAGGTTTTCAAAAAGATAAATAAGTTAAACTTAACTTATCTTAAAACACGGTTTTAAGTAAATCTTTGTGACGAAAATCTTTTCAAAAAATAAGATAGAAATATTTAGTTAAAAAGCATAATATCTTTTTAACAAACAGATTTTAGGAAATTAGCTTTTAAGTTAAAAATCTTTTTCGAATTCTATCTTTTATATTTTCCGGATATAATTAATTTGCCAAGCTATCTTGTCACGCTTCTAATAAATTCCATGCATATCTTACTTACCATATTTAACAATAAATCTAGAAGATAAAATCTTAACTAAACTATTGCTGAGCTGCATTCTTGATCTGGTAGGTTTACTTGGGCTCCACGTTTTACTAAGTTCCTCCAAAGAACTTAGTCCTTCATCTTCAGGTTCCTGTTAGGGAACGTTCCTGTTAGGGAACTTAGCTCCTGTGAGGGAACTCTTCTTCTTATTGAATAACTTTCTGAATAAAGATCTTCTTCAAGGCTTCCTAGCATCAGCTGCTTCTTCCATCTCCAAGATCAATTTCACCTAAGCTAAACAAACACTTGAGAAACCTTTATGAGATGAGTTTGCTTCAGTTTAAGTTCCTCATCATCAAAACCTTTATACATCAACACGGTGCACTTCCGAATCGTGTAGACAAGATTGGACCGTAAATCTTTGCTAGCTTAGCAAAGTAGATGTGAGGTTTTGAAGGGTCGAACTGGTGTAAGTTTCCGATAATAGGAAGCCCTTTAGGTCCAGGAGGAGGATTAAATGGTTCATTTTTCCTTTGTTTTCGAAGAAGGAAGATAAGAGAGATTGTTGCAAGGAAGATGAGTAGTAGTATCATGCTTAATGATCTCCTTGGTTTTGGCTTATAATGTGCTTTGTATATGCACTCTATATATACTAGTAGATAAGTGCTAAGATTATATTAGATTTACATCATAATTGTTTTTTTCTTTGTTTTTTTTTGAAAAGTAAAGGTACACAAATATTAAAAGAGTCTTCTTCTAAATTTCTCTAATTATGTATTTTAACTTATCTGAATAATCAAAATAAGAAACGTAATTATATTGATGATTAGAAAGAAGTATTAAAATAATTGGAGAGTTGATGATTGTCATGACATAGGGCCGCCAGCCCGCCATGTAGTATACTACTGGTTTTGTGGTCAAGTGATGTCTCAGATTGTTGATTGCATTTAAATTTTGTCAAAAACCTCCTTTTAAAAGCATTCTTTTGTCAAAAACCTCTTTATAATTTTTTTTTTTGTGAAATCATACCTTAATCAGAATTTTTTTCTTTCACAAAATCATACCTTTTGATGGAAAGTTTTCACACATTGACCACCAACGTGTTTAACGGGAAACCCTTCTTGTGTGCATGTGACCGCTTGTAAAACAACAAAGTAATTCCTATAACACTGAATGAGTAACTCCTATAATGCTGACAAAGTAACCCATATAACATTGATTGAGTAACCCTTATAGCTGTTCTTCGTTCATTGATTTCTAGACTCTCTTCACAGTTCTCTATGAAGGATCTAGTGGGCAGACACATATAAGAATTTGTGTTTTAATAAAATAAGAAAAAAAAAAGTATCATTAATAGAGGTTTGATTTTTTATTTTTTTAATTTTTTTTAAATTTTTTTTTATTATTGTTTTACATGCAGCAGACGTGCTTATATCTTATAACTTAATAATTCATAACAGTCCATCATATCATTAATAATCTTGCAATATAAGTTATCATGAATAAGTTGTGACACATTCACAAACAATGTATAACTTAAATAATTGATGAGGAACACGTAACACATATATAGTGTCACTCTCAGAAGATTTACATAAATCATTAAGATCAAGCTTATAGAAAGATTAGAAACTATGTATATTTCCTTGCAACAAGGCAAAGTGGATTTTTCTTGTGCATAGTTACACCAGGCAGTGTATCAGTGTCAATATCTTCCATTTTCATACCATCAGGTAATTCC
This sequence comes from Chenopodium album, assembly GCF_948465745.1. Taxonomy (NCBI): domain Eukaryota; kingdom Viridiplantae; phylum Streptophyta; class Magnoliopsida; order Caryophyllales; family Amaranthaceae; genus Chenopodium; species Chenopodium album. The sequence continues at coordinate 7,932,476 of NC_137858.1, forward strand.
CAGTCAAATGAGAATAATAAATTGGCCAGTGCTAGCTCAAAGTTTGCAACACCAAGAAGCATTCCAGGGCACATTTTTCTTCCAGCACCAAAAGGAATAAACTCGAAATCCTGCCCTTTATAATCGATTGAACTTCCCATAAACCTCTCGGGCATGAATACTTCCGGGTCCTTCCAATATTCAGAATCTCTTCCAATAGTCCATGCATTTACAAACACGAGGGTCTTTGGTAGTATATCGTACCCTTCTATAGTGCATTTTTCAAGTGTTTCCCTGACTATTAGCATTGGAGCTGCAGGATGGAACCTTAATGTTTCTTTGACAACGGCTTTAAAATACTCGAGCTTTGGCAGATCATCTGCTGATACATAACCCTTGTTGCCTGCTAAACCTCGAAGCTCTTTTTGTACTTTGTTCATCGCGGTTGGGTTCTTAATTAGTTCTGTCATCGCCCAAACTACCATGGCTGCGCTTGTATCTGTTCCTGCTACAAACATGTTCTGTGAAACACAAATTCAGAACCAGTCAATTTAGAAACTCTTTATAAATTTGTAAGACAAGAACTTAATTAATTACCATAAGAACTCCTTTAATGTGGTCTAAAGTCAGATCAAAGGTAAAGGCACGTTCTTTTCTAAGATGTAGCAAAACATCAATGATGTCCTCTGTCTCAGATACAGGTCGATTCGGGTCAAGATGGTCGTTAATGATTTCATCATAAAACACATCTAACTCTATGAAGGTCTTCTCTAGCCTTGACGATTGTCCGGTTAGCTTATCGAGCCAGCCGAAGGAAGGGAAATAATCCGTAAAGAAGAAGGCCGTGAACATGGCCTGAGCATCATTCAGAAGGTTGTGAAATCTGCTCCTGTTAGACCCTTCATCTTCACCATATCTGTGTTACATACATTTGAATCAAACTATAAGGTACTTTGTTCAACTTTTTTCTTTTTGTGTTCATGCTTTGCAATTTTTTGTGTGTGCTCCATGTACTATTTTGTATAGCCAAATTTTAATCTAAGCTACTAGGGATATTTAATCAATTGATAAGACTTTAATCCTATAAGTGGGGCTATTAGGGATATTGAATGAGATAAAAACATTTCTAAGCTTAATGCCCGCTTTTTTTTTTTTTTTTTTTTTTTTTTTTTTTTTTTTTTATGAAACATTCTAATTAAACAATTTTAATCTAAGCTTATAAGCTTAATACCTCAGCAATTAACCTTGCATACTCGTATTTATTTAATTTTAACACAGAATTAATTTAATTTAATATATATTGGTTAACTGGGTACCCAACCCATTCCAGGTCCAAAAAATTAAGAATTGGAACCGGTTGGAACGTTACCCGGAATTGAAACCAAGCCGGTCCAATCTGATTTCGGACCCACCGATTCCAATTCTGGACACCTGGAATTTTTGCTCGCCCTAATTACAAGAATACACATGACAATCATTAAGATATACGTTATATATTATAACAAAACTATATATTAAAAAATAAATAAATAAATAAATAAAAACTATAATATATTAATAAAGAACATGATAATATTCTATAACATTATTTAAATTTAACTTGCATGATCCATAGACAAATTTTGAAAATAAAATCTTACATTATATTTGTAATCTTGTAAAATAATTTTAGAGAGAGTTTTACTGAGGAACTGATTTTAAAATTAACAATGAACACGAGATAAAAAGATATACGAAATAGTAATTATCTTTAACTTATTTAAAATAGATGCTTAGAAATTATTGTATTCATTATATTTTAGCAATATATTTTTTTTTATCACTTTAGCTATATGCTGTTTACATTTTTGTAATATGCTTTTTTTTTTATTTTTTTTTTAAAAACAGATGTACCATGCGCATGGTACATTTGCTTGTACAAACTAGACATTAGTTTGAGTGGTGCAGAGTTTACTCCGTAGTTGATAATAAGACGTAGGGTATTCTTTTTCATAATTAATGATAAGTGGATTGCTCTATATAATGTGTGAATGAGAATTTTTTTTGTCCTTAGAAGTTACTTGCAAAGAAGATTCAACACATTTTATTACTTTCACTAATTCAGTACGATGCACACGTTAAATCGTCGTATATAAATATTGCAAAACAGAGAATATTCCACTTAGGGCTTGTTCTCATTGACTGAATTGAACTGAACTGAGCTGATCTGATCTGAACTGAACTGGACTAACTGAACTGAAATGAATGTTTTATAAGAGAAGAAAATTAGGAATTGAACTGAAGTGAACTGAACTGAACTTATTAGAGCTGAACTAAACTGAAAATAAACGTATGAGATAAGGCTCTTAATTTGTAAAACAGAGGAGTAAGTGCAGTACTAGTTATGTAAACTTAATTTAGTCGTAGTAGACACTAGACCTACATAATGATTATTCTTAGTACAGTTCAACAAAATTTAATCAAAAGGTCACAATTACAAGCAGTAATACATACCTCTTGCTAAAGGCAATTCTGCAAATATTGGAGCTTGCAAAACTCATTAGCAACTCACTCAAGTTAACAGTTTCTAAACCAGAAGAAATTTGAGTAGAAATCTTGTTTACCATCCTCAAGACTTCTTCTTGTCGAATCGGAGTAAAAGACTCCACTCTTTTAGAGCTAAAAAGATGTACAACACATATTTTCTTTATTTCTCTGAAGTATGCAAAGTTTTGGGTAAAAGTTAAGTCTAACCCTTTATAACTTAGTCTTTGTGTTGCTATCAATGATGGCCGGTAGCAAAAGTTAAGATCCTGTGTATGAAGGACCTCTTTCGCCGTCTTGGCTGATTGAACCACCACAGCTGGTGCACTCCCAAATCGTGTAGTCAAGATTGGACCGTAGATCTTTGCTAGCTTAGCAAAGTAGATGTGAGGTTTTGAAGGGTCAAATTGGTGTAAGTTTCCGATAATAGGAAGTTCTATAGGTCCAGGAGGAGGATTAAATGGTTCATTCTTCCTACGTTTTCTAAGAAGGTAGATAAGGGCGATTGTTGCAAGAAAGATTAGTAGTATTATCATGTTATATGGATTTCCTTGGTTTTGGCTTATGGTACGGTTTTTAGCTTATACTTGCACTACATATGCGGCTATGCAACTACTCCGTACTAGTGGTCCACCGATTAATAGGGATTGACTTTTTGGACTAACAAGTAACAACCCGTATGCAGGGATGACAATCCAGACAAGTCCAATCCGATCCCACTCCGCTCCGGTCTGAGGAAAAAATTCACTCTGAATTCGAGAAAAAAGTAATTCAAGTCTGATTTCAAGTTGGAGGAGGTTCAGAGTCGGATCCTACAAACTATCCGAGAAAAAAAAAAATCATACTCCAACAAATCTTTGACTTTGATGGATCGTGAATTTGGGTGTGGGTTGTGGTGGCAATGGGTGTGGGTTGCAAATGCCCAAATAGCCCAATTTCTCAAAGAATATTGAATAATCGAAGAAAAAAAAAAAAAAAACTCGGAGTCAGGTTGGATGAGAGTTGAAGTCGAAGGCTGCCGTATATTGAAGTCGGATTTGGAGATAGATTTAGCCTCCGACTTTTTATAGGGTAGAGTTAGATTTAACATAATTCACTGCGAATTCGACCAATGTTCATCCCTACCCATATGATAGGTGTTAATTAGTAGTTCGTTCGTCTTTTTTTTTTTTATTGATATAAGACTAATTGGACTAATGAATTTTTTTTGTTTGGTACTATAGTTGTATAAATGTATAACGTGATAAAAATATAATGTAAATTAAATGAATTATATAATTCTTTTTTTTTTTTTTACTTGAATTACTTCTTTTTTCAATCCTAGAGATCTTAATTCAATCGCTAATTTATTAATTTTAATGTCAATATGTTAAAAATTAAATACATTTGAAATTAAAGTAGTACATCGAGACAAATTTATAATCAATTTAATTTTTTTAATTATAAATTAGATAAAATTCCTTTTTTTTTTTTTTTTTTTTTTTTTGCATAGTAGTCCCGTAGTCCGTCAATATTATTTTGAATTAAACATTACATTATGATATTGTAATAATCTTGATTTATTCACTTAATCATCCTCAAGTCTCATACGTCTACTCGATAAATTTTCACAAAACGGAACACTATTTTAAATGTAATTATTGTCGTTTTCAGAAATACTCCATACTTCGTATATATATTACGGAGTTTTTTTTCTTTTTTTTTGTTGACAGGATATTACGGAGTATCTTAGGACTTAGGGTCAATGACATGCACAATAGATGTAAACAAAAGGGCACATTAAATTAGAGAGTTGACGATGGATCGGACGACATAAATAAAAATACCAAATTGCCCTCACATATTTTTTATTACGTTGTACGGACTACTATATAATACTTCCTCTGATTTAGCAGCCCGTTTTGTGTATGGCTAGCCACACCGTGTGGTCACTTATAAAAAAACAAAGTAACGCTTGTAACACTGACCAAGTAACTCTTATAATACTGACTGAGTAACCCCTATAAAACTAACCGACGAAATAACCCCTTTACAACTGATTAAGTAACCCTGTTACACTACAAGGTAACCCTTGCCACACGGTGTGACCAGCCACATACTTCGTATAAGACTTTATAATTGCCATTATATAAATAAAAAAATCGAGAAAATTTTTCCACTTAATTTGCAAAACAGAGTAAGTACACTAACAGTTATGTAAACTTTATTTAGTCGTAGTAGACATGATGATTCTGTACAGTTCAACAAATTTCAAATCAAAAGGACATTATTAATTCAATCAATCAATCAATCAATCAATCAAAGCCTTAATCCCAAAAGTGGGGTCGGCTAACATGAACCAAATTTGATTATTCCGTGTAGTCATCAACATAAATCTTTCTCCTCCATCCCTTACGATCCAAAACTTCATCCTCACGTAAATCCATGCACTTCATATCCTTCCTCACTCCTTCCAACCAAGTCATCTTTGGTCTCCCTCTTCCTCGTTTAATCCCTCCATGGTCCCACTCTTCCACTCTTCGCACCGGTGCACCCTCGGGTCTCCGTCTTACATGTCCAAACCAACGCAGACGATTTTCCCTTAATTTATCTACAATGCCCGCCACACCTACTTTCTTGCGAATAACCTCATTTCTGATTCTATCTCTTAAAGTGTTTCCACACATCCACCTTAACATGCGCATTTCCGTAACCTCCATCTTTTTAATATGCTCTTTCTTAGAAGCCCAACATTCTGTACCATAGAGCAACACTGGTCTTATGGCAGTCCTGTAGAATTTTCCCTTCAACTTTAAGGGAATGCTGCGGTCGCATAACACTCCCGTGGCCGCTCTCCATTTAAGCCACCCTGACTTAATCCTGTGGGTCACGTCTTGATCAATGTCACCATTCTTCTGGATGATCGACCCTAGGTACTTAAAACATTCACTCATGGTCAAATCCTTTCCATCCAAACTCACCACTTCATTGCTTGTCCCCCTCTGAGTGCCAAAACGACATACCAAATATTCAGTCTTACTCCGACTTAGCTTAAACCCTCTAGATTCCAACCTTTGCCTCCATTGCTCCAACTTGACATTAACCCCATCCTTAGTCTCATCCACCAAAACGATATCATCTGCGAACAGCATACACCATGGAACCTCATCTTGAATTGGTCTAGTTAATTCATCTAGAACCGTTGCAAAAAGAAAAGGGCTTAATGCAGACCCTTGATGCAATCCGATTGTAATAGGGAAATCTTTTGTCAACCCTCCGCATGTCCTCACATTTGTTGACACATCCCGATACATATCCTTAACTAGGTCTACATACCTTCGTGGGATACCTTTCTTCAACATTGCCCACCAAAGTATCTCTCTTGGCACCTTGTCATATGCCTTCTCTAAATCAATAAAGACCATATGAAGATCTTTCTTCTTTACCCTATAAAACTCCATCATTTGTCTTATCAAATGGATTGCCTCCATAGTAGATCTCCCAGGCATAAAACCAAATTGGTTATCTGAAAAGGACATTATTAATTATAAGCAGTAATACATACCTCTTGCCGAAAGCAATTCTGCAAATATTGGAGCTTGCAAAACTCATTAGCAACTCGCTCAAGTTAACAGTTTCTAAACCAGAAGAAATTTGTGTAAAAATCTTGTTTACCATCCTCAAGACTTCTTCTTGTCGAATTGGAGTAAAAGACTCCACTCTTTTAGAACTAAGAAGATGTACAACACATATTTTCTTTATCTCTCTAAAGTATCCATAACTTTGGGCAAAAGCTAAGTCTAACCCTTTATAACTTAGTCTTTGTGTTGCTATCAATGATGGCCGGTAACAAAAGTTAAGATCCTGTGTATGAAGGACCTCTTTCGCCGTCTTGGCTGATTGAACCACTACAGCTGGTGCACTTCCGAATCGTGTAGACAAGATTGGACCGTAAATCTTGCTAGCTTAGCAAAGTAGATGTGAGGTTTTGAAGGGTCGAACTGGTGTAAGTTTCCGATAATAGGAAGCCCTTTAGGTCCAGGAGGAGGATTAAATGGTTCATTCTTACTTCGTTTTCGAAGAAGAAAGATAAGAGAGATTGTTGCAAGGAAGATGAGTAGTAGTATCATGCTATAGGAATAATATGATTTCCTTGGTTTTGGCTTAGGGTGTATTATGTATATGTACTCTGTAGTAGCAGAAAAGTAAAGGTACACCAAATTAAGAATAGTCTTCTTCTAACATTGTATCTTAGCTTGCTTATTAAAATCACTTAAAAAGATAGTTTATAATATTAAAGTTAATAGTTTAGACATAATGAACCATGGCATGGCGCTATGTAGCATATCATATGACTATATATTATAATTATGGTTATTTATGCGTATATATTTAGATTTTTTAACGCTTTGAAATTTTAGTCTACAAATTTAAAATAATCATAAGAGGACAAATTAAGTTGTTTATTTAATTTATAAATACATAATAATTGATTAGCCGTCCTTTACTTTGAATTTTATTTGTACTATCAATAAAGATGTACATTCACCACATTTTTTTTTTTGAACGGTAAATATATAGTGAAGTAATCATTGCTTCCTTTCAAAAAAAAAAAAAAGGTAATCATTGCTTAGCTGTATTTTATTGAATAATTTCAGCTTATAGAAAAAATAATTGAACTTTGGTTCAACGATAACGACTGACGACCGAGCTTTACTAATATTTCAAGATAGTGTGCAGTTGCGTATTAACATCACATGTGTTTCGGGGTTTTTTGTGATTCCCTCGGATACTGGTCGCGTTCTGCCGATAATGAGACTCGGACACCTGCAAAACAACGAATATTCCGGTGATCGGAATATTCGCCTCCGACGATCAAGTTAGTGATCGGAAACCGGAAAAGGCTAGAGAGAGAAAGTAGAGAGAAGTTGGAGCTTTTAGTGCTCTATGTTTATGTTATGTCAAAAATCCACCCCTCCCATCATAAATGATTGTGGTATTTATAGGGGTGGGAACATGTACCCCTCTAGGGTTTATGCCCTAAAATTTCGTGACATGATTGGCTGCGCAATCAGAGGTTGCCACGTGTCATAGGGGGCGCCGTTTTGCGGCTTTCAAGGGTTTCTCGGGATTTGGGCCTGAGGTCATCAGGGCCTTTTTTCTCTTTCTGATGTTGTATTTGGGTATTTAAGGATGGCTGACACATGTCACACTCTCATAGGGCCACGTGTCGCCTTCTTACTGGGCCACGTGTCACTATGAGATTGAGCCACATACCTGGGGTATTTTTACCCTAAACATTTGCCCCTCAGAGGGGGTGGCTCGTACACTTACTGGCCGCCTCCTATGATCTTGCATTCTGGACGTCCTGGTACTCTGGGTTGAGTTTATCTCCCATTTGCCCTAGACGTCCATATACTTTTGATTCAAGGCTCTTTTTGCTACCTGGACGTCCATATATTTTGTTCTGGACGTCCTCGTAGTCTGGGGTGAGCTTGTCTTCTTGCTTATTTGGACGTCCGTACTTTGTACTGGACGTTCTCGTACTCTAAGAGAGGCTTGACAGGCTAAAGTCGTATCACCTAATCAAAAGTATTACCTAAATCCTCTAACTAAAGTAGATAGGGAAGTATGGTCGAATCCACAGGGAAACTGGTCTTTCTACTCCTAATTAATTAATATAGTCTAAATTATTAAAGTAACCAATTTGTTGTATATAACGTGAAACTATTCTACGGGGATCAAGTTCAGGGAGAGAATCAATAATAAGAAGGCCTAGGGTCATAGGTTCACCAATAATTAATATTCCGGGATAAAACATAACAATCAAACAATCAACATTGCATAAATAACATGATTAACAGGCTCTCGCAATTTATTAACCAACATAGATCTAACAGGCTCTCGCAATTTACTAGATCTAAGTTCCTATTGAAAATAGCCTTTAATATCAAATTAACATCTGCTCGATTCATCAATTCAATATTGCTAAACATTCACAATCAAATTACATCTGCTCGATTCATAATCCAATTGCAAAGAATTAAAACAATTCAATAAGAAATTATCATGCAAAGTCAATAATCAACAATAACAAATTATCCCTTCATATTAATTATGGATCCCCATAAACCCTAGAATTAAACTACTCGGACATAATTAAAACGAAGCAAAACATAATAATTAAACAAGACATGAAGGAAATAGAATGAATAAAAATACTGAGATTAATTAAGAGAGAAATCGTACCAAGACGGCGGAATTACAATAGAGTTGAGGAACAAGAAAGAAAATAAAAATCTAGAGAGAGAAAGTTGAGTAGAGAGAAGGAAGAGAATAAAAACTAGAGTAAGTAATAATGAAGAAGTCCTAATCTTGCCTAATAAAATTACATTAATACTAAGCAAGAATTATTCGCTGAACAAATTAACCGGGACCTAAAAGCCACACGCGCCTGGTCGGGCAAGGGGCCGCCCGACCGGGCCCGCCTTTTTCTTCAGAATTGGTTTCTCGCGCCCGTCCGGGCGCTCCTCATGCTTCGCCCAGCCCGGCCGGGCGCGCCTTCGGGCGGAGCCTTGTGGCTTGGGCGAGGCTTTTTAGCCTCGGGCTTCTACCTTTGGACCTCCGAACTTGGCCCAAATGCCATCGAACTGAGCCCTTAGTCACCGATTTGATTCCTCTAATCGGCCTTGGGCTATCGAACTGGGTCGCGGTCTTCCAACACTTGTAGATGCTCCTCGAAAAACCCGGGAAAATGTTCCAAGTACGCAAATTCCTACAAAACTCAAGCAAAACTACCAAAGCATTGGAAAACACAAATTAGTAATAAAAGTGGCTCGTAGGAGCCAAAAACACTACTAATTACGACCAAGGGACGGGGATAAATATATATATGAAATGAACACATCAAGGCTTAACCCCTGGGTTCATTTGGACGTCCACATACTTTGGACTGGACGTCTTCGTACTCTAGGAGGAGCTTATCTCCTAACTACCCAGAGCGTCCACATCAGTGGAGCTGAACGTTCTGATACTCTGGGAGGAGCTTATCTCCTAACTACCCAGAGCGGCCACAGCAATGGGGCTGGACGTTCTGATACTCTGGGAGGAGCTCATCTCCTAACTACCCAGAGCGGCCACATATTCTTCGAGATAGATTGGGCTTCCATGATTTCAGACGTACTCTCCGGCTCTTTAATCATGCTGCGTACGTCTGAATCGTCTGAGAACTGGGCGGATGCATTGTTCTCTTAGATATTCTCAAGTTTTGGAGACTAAGTGTTGAAGGTGTAAAACTCTTGAATTTGTCACTTGACTCATTTCAACTCACTTTGACGTGCCGTCAATTGTCCATCTGATTTTTTCACAAGTTAACAGAACCCTAACGTCGTTCTGTCCCTTTCTTCGAGTAATTTCTCAAGAAATTACCGTTTGAATGTTTAGGCGGGAAAAATGATTTTACCATTTTTCCCCCATGAGTTCATTCTATAAATATGGGAAGTGAATTCTCATTTTTACACTTTACCCAATTGTGAATTCTAAAGAGAAGTCAGAGCATTCTAGTGAGAGAAAGTTATTTTTCCCTTAATCTTCAAGAGCGCCGCCGTGAGTTTGAGTTTTCCGGGCATCTTTTGAGTTTTCCGGTCAATCTTCAAGAACTTCACCACCACCTTCAAAGTTTTCAGAACGTACAAAGGTAGGTCGTCTACATTTTCTCTTTTACTTTTACTTGTTTTCTTTTTCTTTTACTTCAATTCTGGATCCATACTCGGCTTCGTCCGACTCTCCTCATGAGGCCGGCCGTTCGCCTGGGACTGAGGAGTTTAGAGTGGACGGAGAAGAGTTGTCTCCTCCTTGGAATGAGTCTATGTCTGATGTGTACATACTCACCCCCACTTATTCTTCTCTGTCCCAACAGGCAATGGAAAGAAAAATGCGTACGCGCGAGATCGCGGCCAGGAACCCAGACGGCAGTCTGGTTCACCCTAGGGTCCCCTATGACCCTAGTAACCCAAGTACAATGGAGGTGGAGACTAACTCCACCACCCAAACAACGACCGCCTCCACTGGCTCTCATCACTTGGCCGTGGAGGTCACTTCTTCCTTCGAGGAATGCCTACAAGCTGAAGGCGCCTCGTCCACTCCTGCTCCGGAACTTAGGTTCCCTCAATTTGCCAGTTCAGTCATGGATGGGGCCGAACTGGTAGCCTGCAAAGACCATCCTACCGATCTTGGGGCGGACGCTGCTGGTTCGTCCGTCCCCTCTTCTTCTCAACCTCTGCTTCAACTGGGCGGGGCGGACAGACCCTTGACGAGAATCTCAATCAGGGAACCGTCCGACCTGCCTATTCGCAGCGCCCCTCTTTCGGGAAATCAGGCGAACGCTGCCAAGGACAAAGGCAAGCGTCCATTAATTGAGGAGAGCGTTCGTTCTTCCATGGGCGTACGTAGCTCAAGAGGCCGAAGCTCGGCCGAAGCAGCAGACCTGGACAGGGTGCTGTCTTCAGAGTTTGGGAGTGCTCCTTCTCACCAAATGGAAGAAGAAGAAGTTGAGAAAGAGGCCGTGGGTGAGACGGCCGAAGGTGAGGCGGCGGCCGAGGAAAACGTCGCCAACATTGACAACTTCAGGGACCCGTACGCCTGTACGGTTGGGGAGACGGCCCTAAAGTTCCTAAAAAAGGATTTTGAGAAGTACAAGGAGTCCCTCCATTTGGAGGAGGGATTCGAAATACAAGTACCCAGGAAAGCCATTGCTGTGGCTACCTGGGATGAGGAGAGGCCGCGCAAACGGGCGTTTTGCGTTTACAGGGCCGCCTTGGATGTGGGCCTTCGCTTCCCTCTTCATCCATTCGTCCGGACAGTTCTGGACGAATACGACATTGGCCTCTTCCAACTGACGCCAAACAGTTGGTTGAATATTTTTGGGTACTTAGTGACGTGCATCTGCAACGGTTTCACGCCAGACTTTGCAGTCTTCTGTGAGATGCACTCACTCACTCGGCTGGAGAAGGATGTGGATGGTTGGCTCGTCTTGAGTGCGACCAGGGATTACATGGTTGTGGTCGACCGTGTCAGCAAATGGAGGGACTGGAAGCACCGATTTTATCGCATCAAAACCCAAGATGCGCAGTTCAACCTCCGCATGAACAAGTGCCGTCCAGAACCAATTCAGCTCGGACGCGGGGACCATAAACCTGACAAGTCGCCCATCCATCCAAGCCACGAGCACCAGCTTGAGTATTTCAAGGTCAACCGAGTCAAGCGGGGTAACAAAACTGAACGTGTCCCTAGCCATTGGGTTCCTCTTGCCAACTGGCTTAGGGACACTACCTTCATGTCTGCGTACGGCCTGTACCAGAACATGCCCCAAGGTGGACACTTAGATATATAAACTTTTTGTACGCACGTAGAGTTTTTAGAAAAATATTCTAACACTTTTGCTTTTTTCTCTTTGCAGCGGAGGCGTACGCTATGCTGGACTCGGCCCAAAAAGGGGAAGTGGAGATGTCCGAGGTGGACTTGGCTCGATACAAAGCTCGTTTTAAGATGTACGAGCAACTCAAGGAGGTAAACACTTAGTTTATTTTTGGAGTTTCTCTTTCCCATTGTCCGTTCTGCTATATCGGGAGGAGCCTGCTTCCCGAGTTTGTACGGACGCACTTCGTCCGTCCAGGCATGCTGGAAGGGAGCTCCTTCCCCAATTCATACGGACGCCAACACATTCCTTATCTTGTAAAATTTTTCTAACTTTGATTGTGTTTCTTGCAGTCCTCCTCTACTCCGAAGGCAAGGAGGAAGCAGCCGGCCACGTCCACTCCTGATGCGAACGCATCTAAAAGGAGGAAGACGGTTGCTACCAAGACGCCTTCAAAATCCGCGGCCAAGGCGAAGTCGCAGACTGCTACGACGCAGTCTCAAGGAGAACAGCCCCGGCTGACACAAAGCGGGGTCTCCAAGCCCGTGGAACCTGTTCCTGATCAGGTCCACGATGAGTCCGTCCCTTCGGACGATGGGGATAAGTCAACCCCAGAAAAAATGACCGGCTCCTTCACGATTCCGGGAGTCGAGATAGTCAAAAAATCTGACTGGCTACATGCCAGTCAGTCGGCCAGCGATGCTGATGCTGGTCGTCCAGAAAACGAGGGGGAGGCCTCTTTGCCGCTTCCTCCCACCAATCTCTCTCCTCCAAGCTTCTCCACTGGTTAGCCTTCTTTTTTTATTTTTGTACATTTTTATTTACTTGTACTTGTAAATTTTAGCTAACTCTTCTCGCACGGTCGTCCGCAGATATATCAGAGGAGATGCAACTGAGGATGCCCGGCCAGTCACTAACTGGTGCGGACAGGAAGGCCATGCGCGATGCCATGGTTCGCGCGGTCCCCCAAGCGCAGCGTGACAAGCTGCGGGGGATCAATGAGGGCTTCCTCGGCCCCATGCTCAATTGTAGTGCTGAGGTACGCTTCATTTGCATTGTACTTTTTCTTTCCAACACTTAGCAAAATTTTCTTATATTTGACTAAGTTTCCCTCTTTTGTCCGCAGCTCTTCCTCCGCCTGAACGCCTTCCTTGACTGGAAGGACAAAGAGAACGAGCGGCTGAAGCAAGCTTGGCTCGAAATCAGGAAGGCCGAGGATGCAGTGACGGGGACGACCGCCGTCCAACGGGTGCACTTTGAGACCCAAATAACCGCGCTGGGCCGACAAGGCGGCGCGGAAAACTGAAGACCTGGTCAAACTGGGCAAGGCGCTCAACGAGGAGTCTGGCCAGGGAGGCCATGCGGGTTGAGAGGGACGAGGCCGTCCTAGAGAAGGAAAAATGGAGGCTGGGCTTCGAGGCGTCTGAGGCCTTGAAGAGTGAGCTAAGGTTGGCCCAAGCCAACCTTAAGTCTGCTCTAAACGAAGCGGACGCGCTGAAGGTCGAGGTGGAGACCTTGAAGAAGTCCATTGCGGACTATGAGGAGCAACTGAAAACTCCTCGGCCACCCAGCGCGGAAGAAATTGTCCGCATCGAGCAGAACGCCGAAGACCGTCCGAAGGCATACTTCTTTGATGCCTTTGACTTGATGGTGGACGAAGGTGAAGCCGCCTATTATGAGGAACGCTTCAAGAAGCGGCTGCAGTACGTCTGCCTCAGAGAAGAGGCAAAGAAGGCCGGCCAGCCTCCTCCTGAGCTAGTAGTTACTTCCCCCGAGTCTGGAGAGGACGGGGATGAGGAGGAGGAGGAGGCGGACGACGGGGCTGCCAAGGCCAAGGACGCCAAAAATGCGGAGGAGTCTGCCAAAGATAATACGGCTAAGTAGAGCTCAGGTCCTCCAACAGTCGTCTGCTCAGCTTTCCAGCTTTCTTTCTTTTTTCAGCTTTCACTTAGCTTTTGTTGTAACTTTTCTTTTTTTTGTTTTGTATTTTGAGGCTTCCTATTTGAGCGGTTTTGTACACATTTCGGCCGCCTTTGCGCGGTCTCATTAATGAAAAATTTGAGCGGTTCTTTCACCTCTGTTTCATACTTAGCAATTTTTGCATACTTAGAATTTTTGCAATTTCGTGCTTTTTGAATGCTTTTCGTACGTTTAAATATTATGCCTTTTCGTACGTTCCTAGGGGTATGCCCCTTTATTCGGTGTTCGCCTAGTCCATTCTCTAAGTGGTTTGATTAACTTGGTAGTTTTTATGCCTTAAAGGGTATGACGACTAGCAAGTTAATCAAATCATAGTAATGATTGCCCTTGGACTAGGTGAAGCACCGAATCAATTTAATTGGCCGTTCGGCTATCATTGTACGAGTAGTCCGTTGAATCTATCGCTCGGACGCACCCTAGAAATCCCAAGTATTATCTCAACTTAGAGATTCCTTGCTCGGCCGGGCTAAACGCCTAGATATGCCCTTGCCCTATTTGTAAAGGACACTTACTTTCTACACAAGTTCGGAAGACCTTGCCTCAATCGTCCGCCTAGAATTGGGCGGACGCATTGTCATCCGAATTAAATCAGTTTTTTTTTTTTTTTTTTTTTTTTTTTTTTTTTTTTTTTTTTTTGTGTGTGTGGCCGAATTGCTATATTGGGAGCAACCTTGCTTCCTTTTCACTTCGGCCATTTAGTAAGAATGATAAGCCGTGTTGCTATATTGGAAGCAACTTAGTAAATCATTTCATTCGACCTTTAATCACAAATAATAATATGCAAATAAACACAAGTAAAACAACAAATAGTTCAACAATGCCTGACTTTTCATTAATTTTGTCAAAAGTACATTGTTGTGGCCGTATGGCTTTAATTACAAGGCTCGGTCAGTAGACCTAGCTGTATACACAGCTTTTTGGCTAAGTACTTAAAGAAATAAAACTTAAACATGATATTTCTTCAGGTTGTCAGTGTTCCATGTCCGTGGGATCTGACGACCATCAATTGCCTCAAGGCGATATGTGCCGTCTCGGACTTCTTCCCTAATTCGGTACGGCCCCTCCCAATTTGGGGTCAACTTGCCGTCCTCATTGGCACGGCCAACAGCTTCCATTTTTCTCAACACTAGATCCCCCATTTTGAGCGGCCGCTTAGACACTCGGCGGTTATATGCCCTTGTCATCCTTAAGCGATAAATTTCATGCCTAAGCGCCGCATTGCCCCTAGCTTCTGGAAGAAAGTCTAGGGCGGTCTTCATGGCCTCCCAATTGGCCGATTCATCATAAAGCATTACCCGCAAAGTGGGCTCATACATTTCAATTGGGAGTACAGCCTCAGCTCCATAGACCAAAAAGAATGGAGTCTCCCCTGTAGAACTCTTTGTTGTTGTCCGTATGGACCATAGCACATTGACCAACTCGTCTTCCCATAGGCCGCTTGCCTTTTCAAGCTTGCGCTTGATCCCATTTGAAATCAACTTGTTATAGGCCTCAACTTGACCATTGGCTTGTGGTCGGCCGACTGAGGCAAAACAATGAGTTATGCCCTGGTCTCCCAACCATTCCTTGAGTTGGCGCGTCTCAAACTGAGGTCCATTGTCGAACACCATTGACTGAGGTACTCCATACCGAGTGATTATACTCTTCCAAATGAAGGCTGACACATCCGTCTATTTAATGCCCCGGACGGCCTCAGCTTCAACCCATTTAGTGAAGTAGTCTACTGCCACTAGTACATATCGTCTCTGGCCGGATGCAGGAGTATACGGCCCCAAAATGTCCATGCCCCATTTAGCAAAAGGAAGCGGACTACTGATGGCTGATAGACTATTTGTTGGACGATGAATAAGGGTTGAAAATCTCTGGCACTTGTAACATTTTTTCACCATTTTCATGGCGTCCGAATTCAAGCTCGGCCAGTATTAACCCAAATATGTCGCTTTTTCAGCTAAGGCTCGTCCTCCAATATGTGAGCCACAATGTCCCTGATGAAGGTCGTCCAACACTTCATGCCCTCTTTCAGGAATTATACACTTAAGGTAAGGCTTCACAAAGGCTCTTTTGAATAGTTCCCCATCCTTCATCTCGAACCAGGCCGCTCTCCTCTTCATTAGCCAACTCTCTTTTGGATCGTCCGGAAGTATTCCATCCCTTAAGTAGGAAATAATTCCGTCCATCCAAGTTGAACTTCTATCCATTATCTGAACGGGCTCGGCATCAATGCTCCTCTTCTCCTTTACTTCCCAAAACACTGATCTTGGAGTATCACGTGATGCCGAGGAAGCCAATTTGGAGAGCGCGTCCGCTTGATGATTTTCTGAACGAGGAACTTGTTTGAGAGAGAAATGTTCTAGGCCCTCGGCCTCATCCTTTACTAGCTGCATGTACTTCATCATGGCCGGCTCCCTGGCTTCGAAGCCACCATTGACTTGGTGAACTATTAGCCGGGAGTCCGAGCATACTTCAACTTTGGTTGCCCCGGCCGCTTTACACGTCCTTAGGCCGGCCAACAATGCTTCGTACTCAGCTTCATTGTTTGACGCTTGGAACTGAAATCTCAACGCGTACTCATACTTGTCTCCCTCAGGAGATTCACATATAATACCAGCGCCACACCCGGTCGCTGTTGCACTACCATCCACAAACACTTTCCAGACTTGGTCCCCGGCCGGCTGAAGATCAGGCCGTGTCATTTCAGCCAAAAAATCCGCAAAAGCTTGCCCCTTGATTGCCTTCCTTGGTTCAAACACAAGGTCAAAACTTCTGAGCTCCAAGGCCCACTTGAGCATGCGGCCACTTGCCTCTAATGTTGAGAACGGCTTCTTCAAGGGTTGGTCTGTATAGACCACAATTGAATGTGCCAAAAATACGGCCACAGCTTCTTTGATGCCATGTATAAGGCCAGGCCAAATTTTTCAATTGGGGGGTACTTAAGCTCAGCATTATGAAGTACATGGCTGATAAAATACACTGGGACCTGATGGCCGTCCCTCTCAGCAAGAAGGACGGCACTTAGAGAGTGTTCAGAGATGGCAAGATAGATGTATAGCTTCTCATTCCTGAGCGGACTGACGAGGCGAGGCAATGTATGCAAGTGACTCTTCAACTGTACGAATGCTTCCTCGGCCTCCTCTGTCCACTCGAACATGGCTTTCTTCTTAATGGTTTGAAAAAAGTAACGGCACTTATCCCCTGACCTTGACAAAAATCTTCCAAGGGCTGCTAAACAGCCGGTCAGTCTTTGCACTTCCTTGATTGCTCTCGGAGACTTCATGTCAAGGACGGCTTGAATTTTTTCAGGGTTGGCCTCAATTCCACGTTGATCAATCAAAAATCCGAGAAACTTGCCGGACTGATAGGTCCTAATTTGTACATATTTTAGGTGCTTATCTACAGTCAATTGTTTATGGATTTAGAAGTCTAAGTTGTATTTTTACATTATTTGCTTAGGTTATGCTCTACTACTCTCCGTTTGTGTGTTTTGATGAATTTCAGGTGATTTAGATGCAAATGGACTATGGTTAGCTAATCTTGAGTATAATAATAATGAAGTATGAAGCTACGTTACTTTAGGATATCATATCATGTCTTCGAGATGAAATAAGGATAGAAAGAAGCAAGGGCGTTGATGAAAGACTTGGCAAATATGAGTCCCGTCCACTATTTTGATCATAACTTTTGATCTACAAATGATATTGGAGTGATTCAAATTGCATTGGAAAGTAGACTTAAAGAGCTTTCCAACGATATATTACACGCCTCAAACAAAGATCTGGAGCTCAAGTTATGACCGTTTTAAGAAGAGCTACGCGTGCAGCAGCGAGATACACGAACGTGCCCTATGCTTACACGCCCGTGTGTGGACAATTCTTGGACGATTTAGCCCGAATTAGTTTCCTAATTCTATCCTAATTCCTAGCTTTATTATAAATACTCCTTGGCTTTATTATCCCATAACCCCCATTAGTTTAGAACCCTAGTTTTCTCTCTAGTTTTATTTTATTAATTCAAGTATTATATTTTCTTCATCTCTTTCATTTATTTTATTTCTTTTATTATGTCAGAGTAGATTATTATTCTAGGGTTAGGTTTAACCCTAGCCATGATTGATACTTGATTTATTCTTTGAAATTCTCAATTAATTGTTATATTGTTCATGCTTAATTAATTGTGCTTATGCCAATACTAGATTAGAGATAATTGGTATTGTTATTATTCCTTTGTTTTAATCGCAACGAAAGTTGGGTTTTAACGGAATCGAATAGATTAATTAAGGGTTTGAAGTTCATCATGAAAATAGTTGAATGGATGATTAGGAAGTTAGAGTAATGTGCTTAATGTCTCTAATTTGCATGATTCCATGAAAATAGGCTTGATTGCGATTAGAGAAGCCATTGATAACTCGAAAGAGACCTTTGGTATTATATCTAGGGATTACTTTTCCTTGTGAACATATAATTAATTGGTTGGGGTAAGAATTCGTCTTGCATTGATTATGCTAGTGGTGATACTTAATTCTAGATGTTTTTATTATTTGATTTTCTTGTTTTAGTAGTATAATATTTTGATATTTTCAACCCTATTTTGATTGACTCGACTAATTTTAATTCATAGTAACCAATATTGATACTACCTTCTCTGTGGGATCGACCCTGACTTACCCTACTACATAATTAGGAGGTTTAGTTAGGTATTATTTTTGTTAGGTGTGCGACCGCCTACCAAATTTTGGCGCCGTTGCCGGGGAAGGTGACGGATTGATTTGGTTTGCTTAGAACTAATTAGTTTGAGTTTGTAATTATTTTTTTTATTTCTTTTTATTTGTTTTTCCCTTGTTCGTATTATCTTTTGATCATGGATTGGAATCAATACAATGGTGAGTATTCTTATAATTATCATCAAGATTATAATGGCTATAATGCTTGGGATTATCATATTTCCGACTTTGATGCTTCTTATCAAAATTCTCAAAACTTTTGTAGGAACCCTTATGATTTTTCCCATCAAGCTTATGAGAATTATTATGACCCTTCTCCTCAATATGAGTATCAATGTGATAACTCATATTCTCCATTTGATTTTCAATTCTCTTATGAGCCTCAACCATCTAAATCTAGATTAGAGCTTCTTGTTGAAGAAAGTGCTAAAATATACAAGGATATTGAAATTCAAACAACCGAGTCAAGATTAAAGTCTATTTTTGCAAATTTCATTGACGAGGTCAATTCTAGTTTGGAGCAACTAACTGACCAATCAAAGAATTTACAAGCCCAATTGAATTCTATTCAACAATCTCTTGATTGTCAGTTGATGTATGATGATGATGATGGCTTAAGGTATGATGAGAATGAAATCCATGTAGAGGAGAGGAATGATGAAAATTGTGAGAATTTGAAGGAAGTTAGGGATGAAATTTGTGAATTTGATAACGAGGATTATAAGGATGAGAGAGTAGAGATTAGTGCGCCTTTATCCAAGACGGTGTCTGTTGAGCCTCATATTCCTTTCTCTAGAAAACTTGGTCTATACCCTTGTTCTCCCCCTTTACATCTCCCTTCTTTTGTCTTTTCACCTCCATCAATCCGTGATAATTTTGTGAACAAGGATTCTCATTTGGATGTAATTAATGGAAATATTTCTTTTGTTTTTCCAAGTGAGTCTAATAAGGTAGTAATTAATTTTCCCTTGTCTTTTGAGTCTTGTTTTTCTTTTTGTATTTTTAGTAGAGTCTTTAGTATTCTATACATTCTTTCTCTAATGTTTTTCTATTTAATATTTTCTGAGATGTTTGCAGGAACATATGATAAGCTTCTTAGAGCACTAACTTGTTCTGCATTGGTCTATAATTTTTACTAGAATTTTAGAACTTAAGGTTTTCTTAATTTTGTTCTTTTTTTTCCCCCTGTTTGACGTTTGTGTAGCAAGTAGTTTAGTACTCCATAGTACTTTGGGGTTTTATTTTTCTTGTTTTTATTAAGTTAGGTAGTTTTGTTTTGTTTCTTTCTTTGTTTTTTTTATTGTAGCTTTGTTTTTTTATTAAGTTAGGTACTTTCCCCCTCTAACTATTTGCTTTAGTATGTGTTTCTATGTGATTGCAGGTGGTTGAAGTTGCCATCCACGATCATCTACTCACCAAGAAAGCATCACAAGCAACATAGACAGAATGGTCCGCAAGCAGGTTGCGGCGAATTCATCTTCTACGCAGCCTAGTTGCGGCAGCATTCTTCTTGTGCATCAAAATCAGTTTAGCCCGCAACTTGGTCGCGGCCAACGATGCTACACCGCAGCCACATTGCGGCATAAGGTTCGTAAAGTAATATAAAAAAAATGGGGAAGAACCAAAGCACAGAAAAACTTACAGACGACTCAAGGACTCCTCGTCACTTGGAAATAGCTCGATCATGACAGCTCGAAAGAAGATCACATTATTTTCGAGAAGCAGGGCCTGGATATGATTATATAGATTTTGGGCCAATTGAGATACTTTTTTTGTGACACTATTCCCGTGTTCCATTGATTCTTGAAGACCCTTTTGATTAAGCAGTTTGGTTTGACGACTGGTGAATGATGACTCTTCTAGTATTGGTGCTGCAATCATAAGGGTTGTTACACCCTCCCTTCCATACTCTGTTGAGACTCTGTGAGTATCTTAGCTTCCCTCTTTATTTAATCATACTCTACTATTATTGCATTGTGGACACTGCAAATTTTAAGTGTGGGGGAGAGTTTTATTATTCTTTGGACATTTTAGGCTTTGTCGTCTTAGTATCATCTTGAACTTTTATTCCAAAATGTGAAACAAGTGATTTTCGAAAAAAAAAAAATTTCCACTATTTTTCATGAATTGATTGGCATTAGCTTGAGTAATTCGATAAGTAGCGTAAATCCTTTTGATAACAATTGTTTGTGGTAAGATGGTTTCGCTTTTCTCTCGCGCGATAAGTACCTATTGGAGGGCCACGAACCTCGTAAGACTCAAATCGAATATCCTCCTTCTTGATCGCCCCAATTGAGACTTGCATTTTAGCTTCCTGAGATCGTTTATCGAATTGTTTGGGAAATATGATTAAGGCATATTTTTGTTATTTAGAGCTTTCAGAGTCATCTTTAGGAATTTTTCTTTATATATATGCTATATCTTTCTCTTTTTAATAGCCCCTTTGAGCCTTATTTCTTTCTTGACTACCCTTGTGTTACAACATTATGGTTTCGTAATGCATTGTTTGGATAAGAACAGTATTTTGCTAAGGCATGTTGATTTGTATGATGAGCTATTTGAAGGAAGGTGTTATGAAAAATAAAGGAGAAAAGAAAAAGTGAATAAAGATGTGAGAAAAAAAAAAGATGAAGAAAAAATAGAAAAAGAAATATATTCAAAAAAAAAAAAAAAAACAAGTATTGAAAAAAATGATGAGAAATAAAGAAGGGTGAATGTTAATGTTGAATCAATGGAGTTGATAAGGAAGAGTAATGCATTCATTGTTGGCGGTGTGATGTTTGATGTCATTAATTTCACTGTTGATGTTTCTTTACTCCTTGCATATTACATTCAAGGATGTTAAATATGAGTTTTATTGGATTGATTTTAACCACCACATTCCCAAATTTACATCTCTCTCACCCTATCACCCAAGCTACCCTTTTAAAGTCCTCTTGATTTTCCTTGCAATTTCGTCTTTCTACCGGTGGAGGGCAAGATTTTGTGCAAGTCTTGACGAAGGTCATCAAATCGAAGTGAGGAATGAGCTAATGTGGTTGAGCATCCTTAGGGAAGGTTCAAGCTTGAGGAAAGGAAGCGGCAAGATTGGTTGGTTATTGAAGGGTGCTACAATTTATCGTTTCATCCATGTCATTGATTTGTGATACATAAATTGAGTTTTGATTTAAAAATGATTTTGGTTTTTAATGAAGTCACTTGGTTGAACAAATTGGTTTGGAAGTTCTTGAGTCGGCTTTGTAGGTATGCCTTCTGAAAACCTTCACGAGACCATACTCGTCCACTAGGGTAGCCTAGGGGTTTAAAGGGCTTGTTGCACATGCTAAGTGCAATCGTGATTCCTACGACAGTGAGTATTAGGATTTATTGCTTTCTAGGTTAGGTTTGTTTTTCTTTTGTTTACTCGAGGTCGAGTAAAGGTTAAGTGTGGGGGAATTTGATAGGTCCTAATTTGTACATATTTTAGGTGCTTATCTACAGTCAATTGTTTATGGATTTAGAAGTCTAAGTTGTATTTTTACATTATTTGCTTAGGTTATGCTCTACTACTCTCCGTTTGTGTGTTTTGATGAATTTCAGGTGATTTAGATGCAAATGGACTATTATTAGCTAATCTTGAGTATAATAATAATGAAGTATGAAGCTACGTTACTTTAGGATATCATATCATGTCTTCGAGATGAAATAAGGATAGAAAGAAGCAAGGGCGTTGATGAAAGACTTGGCAAATATGAGTCCCGTCCACTATTTTGATCATAACTTTTGATCTACAAATGATATTGGAGTGATTCAAATTGCATTGGAAAGTAGACTTAAAGAGCTTTCCAACGATATATTACACGCCTCAAACAAAGATCTGGAGCTCAAGTTATGACCGTTTTAAGAAGAGCTACGCGTGCAGCAGCGAGATACACGAACGTGCCCTATGCTTACACGCCCGTGTGTGGACAATTCTTGGACGATTTAGCCCGAATTAGTTTCCTAATTCTATCCTAATTCCTAGCTTTATTATAAATACTCCTTGGCTTTATTATCCCATAACCCCCATTAGTTTAGAACCCTAGTTTTCTCTCTAGTTTTATTTTATTAATTCAAGTATTATATTTTCTTCATCTCTTTCATTTATTTTATTTCTTTTATTATGTCAGAGTAGATTATTATTCTAGGGTTAGGTTTAACCCTAGCCATGATTGATACTTGATTTATTCTTTGAAATTCTCAATTAATTGTTATATTGTTCATGCTTAATTAATTGTGCTTATGCCAATACTAGATTAGAGATAATTGGTATTGTTATTATTCCTTTGTTTTAATCGCAACGAAAGTTGGGTTTTAACGGAATCGAATAGATTAATTAAGGGTTTGAAGTTCATCATGAAAATAGTTGAATGGATGATTAGGAAGTTAGAGTAATGTGCTTAATGTCTCTAATTTGCATGATTCCATGAAAATAGGCTTGATTGCGATTAGAGAAGCCATTGATAACTCGAAAGAGACCTTTGGTATTATATCTAGGGATTACTTTTCCTTGTGAACATATAATTAATTGGTTGGGGTAAGAATTCGTCTTGCATTGATTATGCTAGTGGTGATACTTAATTCTAGATGTTTTTATTATTTGATTTTCTTGTTTTAGTAGTATAATATTTTGATATTTTCAACCCTATTTTGATTGACTCGACTAATTTTAATTCATAGTAACCAATATTGATACTACCTTCTCTGTGGGATCGACCCTGACTTACCCTACTACATAATTAGGAGGTTTAGTTAGGTATTATTTTTGTTAGGTGTGCGACCGCCTACCACGGACTCAACACCAAATACACACTTCTTTGGATTTAACATCATCTTATGCCGCCTAAGTTCGGTGAACGTTTCTCGTAGATCCTTGAGATAGTCGGCCGGCTCTTTTGACTTGACAATCATGTCATCAATGTATGCCTCCATGTTCCGGCCGAGCTGGTTTCTAAAAACTGTATTAACAAGCCTCTGAAATGTAGCAGGGGCGTTCTTGAGGCCGAATGGCATAACTTTGTAACAATACAACCCCTGTTCGGTCACAAACGCTGTTTTCTCTTGATCTTCTTCCCACAAAGGAATTTGATGGAATCCGGAGTATGCGTCCATGAAACTCATTAGGGCATGTCCGGCCGTAGAGTCAACCAAACGGTCAATCTTAGGCAAGGGGAAGCTATCCTTAGGACACGCCTTGTTCAAGTCCGTGTAATCCACGCACATCCTCCAAGTCCCATTCGGCTTTTTCACAAGAACTACATTGGCCACCCAATCTGGGTAGAAGCATTGCCGAATGAAACCGGCGTCCAGCAGCTTTTTCACCTCGGCTGCGGCCGCCTGATTCCTCTCTTCTCCGTGATTCCTCTTCTTCTAGCGGACAGGCTTTATCAGAGGGTTCACGGCCAACTTGTGCACGGCCAGGTCAGGACTTATTCCTGGCATTTCACTAACTTCAAATGCAAACACATCTTTGAATTCTCTTAACAGCTGGACTAACTCATCCCCAAGCAATCCTAAGGCTATAGTGCCAACACTAACTGTCCGTTCTGGGTGGTTGGAGTCAAGCACTATATCCTGGTGGCTGCCGGCCGGCTGGGGCCTCAACTCATCTGGCCGGCCGACAGTCATTAATTGCTAGGCTTCTTCTGCCCTGGCCGCCTTACGCTTCTGGCCGACCTGGTATGCTGGGAGTGAGGTTCCTTCTTCCTTAGGCTCGGACAATTTTGGGCCGCGTGCTGTTGGCTTCACGGCCAGCTGATTACATTCCTTAGCCATTTTCTGACTTCCTTGAATTGTTCCAATTTTTCCGTCCGACCTTTCAAACTTCAGCAACATCAAGTGGGGCACTATGACCGCCTTGGCTGCATTGAGAGTAGGGCGGCCAAGGATGACATTGTACCCGGTTAACTCTTTTACCACAAGGAAACGGACGACCATGTCTCTTCCTTCTCGCTTCTGCCCGAAACGGATGGGAAGGTCAATCCGTCCGACTGGATGAATGATATTCCCCCCAAATCCTACCAAGGGGTGAGTTATATCCTGGAGAGCATCTTCTGGGAAGCTTAAATTCCTCAAGGCAGACAGGCTAATGATATCGGCCGAACTCCCCGTATCGATCAATATCCGTCCCACCTTCAAATTTGTTATCTTCATTACAAAGACCATGGGATCATTGTGCAAAGCCCTGACCTCTCCACGGTCAGCCTCACTTATGATCACTTCAGGAAATGGCTCGGCCTTAACGGCGTCCGTTTGCATCACATTTGACAAGTTTCGAGCGTCCTGCTTGATTCCTTTCATGGTAGGGCTGCCTGAAGCAAAGCCTCCTGATATCACGGCCACAAAACCTGAATCAGTGCTATTCCCATCATCTTCCTTGTCATTTTTCTTATCACTTTGTTGCTTTTTCTCGGACGTGTTGTCTGTCCGTTTGAAGGTGAATTTGGACTTGGTCACATAGGGTTTTAGCAGACCCTTGTCGGCCAACTTATCCAACAGCCTCTTCAGATTGATACACTCGTTCGTGTCATGACCTACATACTTGTGGTAATGACAATACTTGTTCTTGTTTCTGTACTGGGCCGAGCCTCTCAAAGGCTGAGGCTTCTCAAACTCAAACTTGTCTTTTATCTCCATCAAAATGGAGTAGCCATCCTTGTTGAACTCATACTGAGGATCGTACGTCTTGCTTTTCTTTGACTTGGGTTGCTTGTCATCAGCCACCCAGATTTCTTTTCTTTTGTTTCCTTCTCTCTTTCGGCCGACCGAGTCTTGCTGAGAAGATTGCTTCTTCTCAGCCCCGTTGGCCGGCTGTTCTGATTTGGTGAGCGAACAAAAGTCCGCGGCCTCAATATAGGATTCGGCTTCCCGCAATACACCTGCGTATGACCGAATCTTTTTTCTTACCAAATCAAACTTAAAACCATTATGCCTTAATCCCCGGAGAAATTCTGAGTAAGCCATTTCGTCCGGAAGATTATGAATTTGGGCTTTTTCTTGGTTAAATCTTTGGACGTACGAGCGTAGTCCTTCATTCTTTCCTTGGACAATTGTGGCCAAGTTGAGACTTGTCTTTCTTGGTGGGATGTTGTATGAGAAGTTTCCCACAAACAACAAACTGAGGGTGGTAAAACAGTTGATGCATCCGGCTGGAAGGCTGTTAAACCAATCCTGGGCCACCCCTTTGAGAGTGGCCGGGAAGCATCTACACCATGTAGCATCATCTACACTTTGCAAGTACATCAAGTTCCTGTACGAGGTAATGTGCTCCTCTGGGTTGCCCGTACCATCATAGGCACCCACTAGTACACTCTTCACTTTTGCTGGTTGAGGGGACGCTAGTATGTCTTGCGAAAACGGAGGCGACTTATCACCCAAATTCAACAAACGCATTTGCCAATCGATGGGCTGAGGCTGAGCGGACGTTCCAGCCAGGTAGGGAGCTTGGCCGAACATCTGACCATACGGCCCATATTGCCCAAAGACTTGGGGAGTTGGTTGTATCAACCCATTGAGTACTTGAGGGGGCTGATATTGTGATGGCTGAACTGGAACGGGAATGATAGTATGAGCAGCTTGACTTCTGCTGGAAACGGCCGTGTTGGTGTATTGGGAGAAAGATTGGTTGGAGACTTCATCCGGCATGGTTGGGGTAGAGGCCGTGTTAGAGTATGCGGCCCTCTCCCTTTGCTTGTGCCGAATGTAATCCCTTGCGTCCTTGAAACGCTGTGACGGCTCAGTCTCAACTCTTTTCGGTTGTCTGCCCCTCCCCCCAACCGACTGTGTTTTCGCCAGCAGGCTAGAGAAGTTGGTCTGTGGGACTCGGGGAGACCTTCCATGCGGACGGCGGAATGGGGTGTTATCAGCATCAGTTGCGTTGGTCTTGTTGTTGGCTTTCTTGGAAGTGCCTCCTCCCCCCTTTTGCTGGGTAGCCGCCAACTCCTTGCGGAGCTTAGTCAGTTCGGCCATTAGGGTAGTTGGGGTGACAGGAGGTTGTTCGGCCTCTTCAAATGAGGTAGTCAAAGGATTGCTTGAATGTATGGTAGTACGTATGTCTTCTACATATCCGTCCTCGCCTGGGCGAGGACCAGTATTAGGTGTCTGACCATCTATTGCCATAACGGATGAGTATCCCCACAGACGGCGCCAAATGTTTCGGGGTTTTTTGTGATTCCCTCGGATACTGGTCGCGTTCTGCCGACAATGAGACTCGGACACCTGCAAAACAACGAATATTCCGGTGATCGGAATATTCGCCTCCGACGATCAAGTTAGTGATCGGAAACCGGAAAAGGCTAGAGAGAGAAAGTAGAGAGAAGTTGGAGCTTTTAGTGCTCTATGTTTATGTTATGTCAAAAATCCACCCCTCCCATCATAAATGATTGGGGTATTTATAGGGGTGGGAACATGTACCCCTCTAGGGTTTATGCCCTAGAATTTCGTGACATGATTGGCTGCGCAATCAGAGGTTGCCACGTGTCATGGGGGGCGCCGTTTTGCGGCTTTCAAGGGTTTCTCGGGATTTGGGCCTGAGGTCATCAGGGCCTTTTTTCTCTTTCTGATGTTGTATTTGGGTATTTAAGGATGGCTGACATGTGTCACCCTGTCAGGTGGACACGTGTCACACTCTCATAGGGCCACGTGTTGCCTTCTTACTGGGTCACGTGTCACTATGAGATTGGGCCACATACCTGGGGTATTTTTACCCTAAACAACATGTGTGATATGAGAGGCCAGAGCCAGAGGTGGCACTTATTTTATTTCATTCTCTTTATTATATTATTAGTTTTTTTTTTGTTTAAAAATATTATTAGTTTATATAGTAATTATAATAGTGTCTTCGTTTTTTTTAGTTGACACGTTTTGATTTTAACACTATTCACACACTCTCCTTTGACCGTGTTTTGTGCATTATACGTAATGTAAAATATTGTCGTGTGGAATCTTGTTATATTCGTCATGATATATATTTTCAAAATATAACTTTTCATAATTTTTACTTATATTGATAGTTAAAGATATTAATGGTTGAATTTGTGCATTGGCAAACGTGACTAAAGAAATGTGTCAACTAATTAAAAAGAAATGGAGGAAGTAGTAATTAAAGGTTACCTTCTTTTAGTAAGTATTTGTTATACATATACTCCCTCTGTTTTTAAATACTTGGTTCATTTTCCTTTTTCAGCCGTATTTAAATACTTGCTCCATTTCCTTATTTGGAAAGCTTTTACAATATTTAATTAATTCTCTCACCTATCTAGTGAACCCAAAACAAATCATATTTTATTAATTTCATATTCTCTCTCCTCCAATTCTCTCCACTATTTTTACTTTATACAATTTTTAATTTCCACCCACCCCACTACCACCATATTCTATTACTTTCTCCAATTTCTCCTAATAAAACTCTACGCATGGAAAAATGGAGCAAGTATTTAAAAACTGGGGGAGTACTTCCGTTATTCCTTTAAATCTTCTCATTTACATTTATATCACTCGGAACCAAATCCAACATACAATAAATTTTATTGATTAGTAAGGTCATTATTCATACATATAAACATTCAATTATTTCAACACTCAAAATACCCATCATAAATAAAAATTGCCATATGGAAAATATTTGGATGGAAATTGCTATACGACGCGCTTCCTTTGGCGTCTATTCTCAATTCTCGAGGTCTCCCTGTTGATCCGGTTTGTGCATTTTGTCATATGGATGTGGAATCTGTGTCTCATACTTTCAGAGATTGTCCTGCTATCTGTACTATTTGGCTGTCTGGAGCGTTGGACATCCAATGGGATCTTATGCAATTTCCTTCATTTAGTATTTGGTTCTCAAGAACAATTTCTCTCTTTTCGTCTACGAGAAATTGGAAGGGTATTGCTTTGTTTTTTGCTCTCCTTTGGGCGATTTGGATTTCTCGGAATCATTTGAGGTTTAGGAAAGCTGTTTGGTCGCCTGGGTCAATTGTTGGCCTGGCATCAGATTGGGTTCTTCGTAATATGCACGCTCTAGATTGGAAGCGGCTTGTGTGGTCCTCTCGTTCGATTAGTTTGGAGGCCAAGCAAGATGTTAAGTGGTTGTGTTTGCGGGGGTTACCTTATATTTCTCCAACGACATGCTTGATTGTAGACAGGGCCTGGGATTGTTCTACTAACAGGGCGGGTGCAGGCTGGGTAGTCCGTGATCTTGATTATTCTGAGGTCTTAGGAGGTGGTTGTCGGGCTTTTATGGCTAGTTCAGCGTTGCAGTCTGAGCTTCAGGCTTGTATATGGGGTTTGGAGTTTGCGATT
The DNA here is from genome assembly GCF_948465745.1 of Chenopodium album. Lineage (NCBI taxonomy): Eukaryota > Viridiplantae > Streptophyta > Magnoliopsida > Caryophyllales > Amaranthaceae > Chenopodium > Chenopodium album. The sequence goes on from NC_137858.1 coordinate 7,961,383, forward strand.
CGTAAAGGTTTTTTGAAAATCTGGATTTATATTGATTGTGCTGCCCTCCTTGCTCTTCTTCCTCCTTCTGGTTCAATGGAAATCTCTGCTTGGTGGCTCATTCAGGAGTTGCGGGTTTCGGTTCAGTCTTTTTTAGTTTGCCAGGTTCAAAAGGTTCCTCGTTTGTGGGTCAATCCTGCTCACTGGTTGGCTGGTTGTGCCCGACGTCGTCAGTTGTTGTATTTTCTGTTTTAGTTTTTTTGGGTTGACAGTTGTTTTTTGGTTTTTGTTCCTTTTATTTGATAGCTCTTTTGTCAAAAAAAAAAAAAAAAAAAAAAAAAAAAAAAAAAATTGCCAAGCATATAATATAAATACCATATATATTACTTCGTATTTTTTTGGGGGTACGGTGCAACTATGAATATGTTTTTGCCACAAGGCAAAGTGGATTCTTCTTATGCATAGTAATACCAGACAATGTATCAGTGTCAATATCTTCACTTTTCATACCATCAGGCAACCCCCAATCAAAAGAGTATAACAAATTAGCTAATGCAAGCTCAAAGTTTGCAACACCAAGAAGTATTCCAGGACACATTCTTCTTCCAGCACCAAATGGAATGAGCATGAAATCATTCCCTTTGTAATCAATTGAGCTCCCTAAAAACCTCTCCGGCATAAATATTTCCGGGTCCTTCCAGTATTCAGGATCTCTTCCAATAGCCCATACGTTTACAAAGACTAGGGTTTTAGGTAGAATATCGTACCCTTCTATGGTGCATTTTTGGAGAGACTCCCGGAGTACTAGTAATGGAGCGGCAGGTTGGATTCTAAATGTTTCTTTGACAACGGCTTTGAGATATTCGAGTTCTGTTAGATCTTCTACTGATACATAACCCTTATGTTGTGCTGATGAGTTACGGATTTCTTTTTGTACATTTTTCATCGCGGTTGGGTTCTTAATTAGCTCTGTCATCGCCCAAACTACCATGGCTGCACTTGTATCTGTTCCCACTACAAACATATCCTACAAAATTAAATATAAAATTTAGTTCCACTCAATTTATGAACATTTCTTAGTAAAGTAAGGTAATCGAAATAAGGAATTTGTTACCATAAGTACAGCTTTGATGTTGTCCATAGATAGATCATACGAAAAGGTTTTCTCGTTTTTAATCTGAAGTAGAACATCAATGATATCCTCTTGCTCAGATTTAACTCTATTTGGATCTAGATGATCGTTAATGATTTCTTCGAAAAATGTATCTAAGTCTTTGAATGCCTTCTCGAGCCTAGAGGATTGTCCGGTTAGCTTATTGAGCCAGGCTATGGAAGGGAAGTAATCAGCAAAGAAGAAGGTGGTTAACATAGTTTGAGCGTCACTTAGAAGCTTGTGACAATTGTAACCTTCATCATCACTATACCTGTGAAACATCAATAAAATGTTAAGACTTTTTTTTTTAGGTCACTTAGAAGTCTCGATGTTTAAGTTTACCCTGTGTGAAATTTTATGGGAATAAGGATTTGAGATATTATATTCTAGTACATGATTTGCAATAAGTAGTGTACATTTGTGTTTTATATTTATTAGAAAGTACACAATTCAATGTTGGATGATATGGAGATAGAACAATAAAATTGCTTGTATTCTTCTTGGATTAAAGATGCCAAAAATCATATCCTCATGTCTTTTATATGGAGTATTTAATGTAGGCACAATTTTCTAGAAAAATGTTTACAAAATGATTAAAATGATATACAATTCTTTGCATAATCATTTTTAATCCAATTCATTCCCTATAAACCTCTCGGACATAAATATTTCTGGGTCTTTCCAGTACTCGGGATCTCTTCCAATAGCCCATATGTTTACGAACACCAAAGTTTTAGGTAGAATTTCATACCCTTCGATGGTGCATTTTTTGACAGGCTCCCGTAGGAGAAGTATTCGAGTTGCAGGTTGGAACCTTAATGTTTCTTTTATCACAGCTTTAAGGTATTCGAGTTTTGGCAAATCTTCCATTGATACATAACCTTTAAGTCGTGCTGTTGATGAGTTACGAATCTCTTCTTGTACTTTCATCATTACATTTGGGTTTCTAACTAGTTCTGCCATCGCCCAAACTAGCATAGCTGCACTCAGTGGCGGATCCAGGATTTCCGACTTGATGAGTCACTATCAATTATTGATTACTTGTGAAAGTACAAATAATTTTTCAAAATCTTGTTCATAATTAATTTCATTCCAAAAATTATATATATATAAAAAATTATATTTCACCACATCGATTTCAATCTAAAATAGGACACAAAAATCCATAATACAACCAAATACTCCATACTACTTAAAAATTCAATCTTACAAGTTGAAAATATTACAAATAACATGTTACAAACAAATAATAATATAAAACTATTACATTAAGTTTATGATTTTTTATTTAGATTTGTGGGAAAATATTTAAATTGGTTGCACAAATATAGGATATAAAATTATAAATAGAAGCAAAAATTATTAAGTAAAAAAATGAAATAACTTAAGAGACCTGTTATTAAGTATAACCGGTCTCTTTAATGAAGAAAGAAAGCAGCTCAAAAATGTGAAATGTAATAGCAGCATCAAAGAGACCACTTACCTTAATAGCTGGTCTCTTTGATATTTTTATAAAAGGAAACTTGGGTCTGTTAGCAGCATCAAAGAGACCGCCTTTCTACAATAAGCGGTCTCTTTGATATTTTTATTAAAAAAAAAATTAATTTTTTTTTTGGTGCTGCTGAGTCACGTGACTCAGTGTGCACCAACACAGATCCGCCCCTGGCTGCACTTGTATCTGTTCCTGCTATGAATATATCCTACAAAAAATAATATTTAGCATCACTCGAAATGTGAACAATACTTGGTAAAGAGGATGCCCTACTTTCTCATAGTGAGAGGCATTTTCGTAAATAAACCAACAACTTTATTTAATTGTACGTGGAGCCCACAATAATGAAAATGTTATTGATTTATTTACGAAAATGCCCACATGAGAAACAAGAAAATTAATGTACTAATTACCAGAAGTATTGCTTTGATGTTGTCCAAGGAAAGCTCATATGTAAAGGTACGTTTTTTCTTAATTTGTAGCAGAACATCAACGATATCCTCTTCCTCAGATTCAAGTCTATTAGGGTCTAGATGATCGTTAATGATTTCTTCGAAAAATGCATCTAAGTCTTTGAACACCTTTTCGAGCCTAGAGGATTGTCGGGTTAGCTTATCAAGCCAACCTATGAAAGGGAAATAATCAACAAAGAAGAAGGCGGTTAACATGGCTTGAGTCTCACTTAGAAGCTTTTGACATCTTAAACCTTCATCATCACCATACCAATAATAAAGTTATCAAATTGTTATATAGTACCGGTCTACCGCTGATTGATGTACTATTCTATTCTACTACTATATTATTTGCAACTAGAAATAATTTATGTCTTATAAAAAATCTCCCTTTGTTACAAATAATATAAAATAGAGGTAGTAAAAAGTTAATAGGGTAGCGTATATCTGTGCTTATGTATTACGGTACCAGCATATGCATCAGATTAGGTACAATCGGTGGCAATCTAATGATACAAATTTAATTAGTTGACCTCATATAACGACACAGAATTTGTTATATTGACCCGGCACAAACTTATATAATAATTAATAGATTGCTATGCCACAGCCATCATATACTATCAAATTAAATACTTCCTCCGTTTTTTTAGTTGATACCGTTTGACTTTTATACTATTCACACAGCACACTTTGACTTGTTTTTGCAATTTACATGGGCGGGGATGAGAATTGATTCCAAGATCTCTTGGAACCGGAAGGGAAGCTCTAACCACTTGAGTTATCCCTTACTCTCCTCGGAAGAAGTACTATATAAATGTACAAAATTTTAATTTCCACCAATAAATATACAAATGAATGTTAATGCTGGTGGCATGATTCTTTTAAAAAATAATAATAAAATAAGCGGACCGTAATTTTAAGTCTTTAGGGTTCCATATTTAAAGCAATAAAATCAACAACTCTCCTTTTTTTTTTTTTTAGAACGTAGAGCTTAACACCCTCTCCTTTTGACATACGGAGTATTAAAAAAATGAAACTCAATTTGTCAATTGACAAGAAAATAGAATTATACCAGTAAGAACCAATTCTTTTTAAGCTTTCACAAAAACAATTTTAAATTGCGATTTGTAAATTTCTGATGAGAAATAGAGAGATCGGGAAAGGAAAAGAAGGAAACAGTGTAACTGTTTTTTTTTATTATTTTTTTAAAGATAGATATAAATTATTAATCCGACTATTTAATAACAACCAAAAATTTTAAAAAATAAATTAATAAATGTAAGGTCGTGATTTAAACATTGTGATGCCTATAAAGATGGTGTGGGTAACAATGAGATCAATGATACATAAGGTTTGAAGTATTGCATCAAAATTTAGTTATTTGAATAAGTGTCACATTAAATAGCATTTTTTTAAAAAAAAAAAAAAAACAAAAACAAAACAAAAAAGGGAGTATTATTATACGTAGTATTATTTCAATACTCGTATCATAATGTTATGAAAATAAAGTACCTATTGCCGAACGCTATTCTGCATATATTGGAGCTTGAAAATGTCATTAGCAGTTCACTCAAATTAACAATTTCTGAAGCAGAAGACTTGGTAGATATCTTATCAATCATCCTCATGACTTCTTCGTGTCGAATCGGAGCAAAAGAGTCAATTCTTTTCGAATTAAAGAGATGAACAACACAAATCTTCTTTATTTCTCTAAAGTAATCAAGGCTTTGAGTAAACGTTAGATCTAACCCATTATAAGTCAACTTTCGCATTCCTACCGTTAGTGGTCGATAACAAAAGTTAAGATCTTGTGTTTGTAAGACCTCTTTCGCCGTCTTGGCGGATTGAACCGCCAAGGCTTGCATGGTTCCGAATCGTAAAGAAAAGATTGGACCATAAATCTTGGCTAGCTTAGCAAAGTAGATGTGAGGTTTCGAAGGGTCAAATTGGTGTAAGTTACCTATAATAGGGAGCCCTTTAGGTCCGGGTGGAAGATGAAATGGTTCATTTTTTTGGTGTTTTAAATAAAAGAAAATGAGAGAAGTGGCTAATAAGAAGAGGAGTAGAACAATCATGTTTTATGGTTTCACTGATTTTGGTTTATGGTTCTTGAATTTCCATAATCATGAAATATTGCAACTAAACTATGTAAACATAGCTGCACGTTGACTTGATGTATAGTATTAGTATATGAAAAGCTTGGGTCAATTTTAATTTCTAAGGTCTATTCTAACATAATTAGTAAGGAGACAATCTTCTATTATCAACAACAATAAATAATTATTATCAGTTCCTTTTAAAGGAACAGTGCCACGTGGCACTCTTCAACGTAGATGAAATCATGCGGCACTCTTCAAGGTTATACACTTACCATCTCAACCAACTTTTATTAGTATTTTAAATTTCACATAATTAACATTATATATTTCTTTCAAATTAGAGGTTATTTAATTTATTTATTTTTCACACGATTAGAAAATAAATACATATGAGACCATAACAGTCGAGGTAATGCCCGAATCACACTCAGTTGAACATATTTATCAAATTAAAAAAGTTCAAAGCACAAAATAGCACTTCGGGACATCGCCCGGGACACACACTAGTTTTTAATTGAAACTAACATCAAAACGAATATAAAGGCTAAATTACTTGAATTAGATAATGGAAAGATAAGTTATTAAATGACCTAAAGTCTTTTTAATTTTTTATTTTGTGGTAAGGAAATATGTTGCCAATACCCAATACTTATATTGGAATTTGGAAATATAAATACAAAAAATAAGTTAGACTTGATGCTCGTGGGCTGAGTAGGGCTGGGATTCGCAAAAGAATATATTTTTTCAGTTACAGATTTAGGCGGGCTTTTCGTGGAGTGAAATACTGTCATTCCAAACAATACATAGTATAATTGTCTCAAATCTCCTTAATCCCGTTTTCTTCTTACTTCACTCACTTACTTTTGCCTCAAATTCCCTCCTTCCTCAACTCAAAGATCGCACCTTTCACCGATTTCATCAAATTCTTTAGAACATTCAAATATAATTTTTCAATATTTATACAAATTAGCTTAGAAAGAAATTAATTAATGCGATTTTTTTCGAGTTTGTTTAATGAATTGATAAGAATTTTCTTGCAATTTCGATCAAAAAGGCAGTGTTTTGCTCTTGACATGAGGTGTTAGAAATATGGATGACTAGGTAAGAGCTTGCAAATAGCTAGTTGGCTAGTTGTGTAATTTTTTTTTTTTTGAAATAGAAAACATGATCGGGTTAGAAATCCGAATTTTTTTTAGATTTGTCATCCTTAATATCCGAAATTTTTTTAAAAATAAATATTTGAGTATTCTGCTTTTTAGAACGGAATAATTGGATCCCAAACCGGATCAATCGAATTGGATTTTTAACCACCCTAAATTACTTACTTTATAAATATTTGTAAACGTGAATTAATTATCAATGTTTGAAAAGTTACTTATTTTTCATATGCAAGTGCTACACATACAGAATTTTAAAAATTGGTTGTTCAATTAGTTACCATCTGAGAGATAATTTAGAATATTTCAATTACATTATTTCTGAATAAATTAAATAAACAAATATATTTAAATTTCTATAAAATAATGGAAGAAATGGAAATGCATATAGTTTGCATTTGGACGTGATCACTAATGAAATAGGTTTTATATATAGTATATTTATTTTATGGATAAGTACTGACAAGATTATAATTGTTTACGTGAACCCAATTGATGTATACAATTTTGTACACAATTTTATAATAAAAGATACTCGTACTTCTTAATGTTACATGACCCATACGAAAATTCCTATACATGTGTCTAACAGTGGTGTCTGGTATAGAGTCAAGTTTGTGTTAGGATAGTTGTTCTATTTATACTCATACGAAATGTTTAGAAGTTAGGTTGTGAAATGGCTTTCATTCTATGCCATTTGTATTTATATTCTTGATTGGATCCCGATAAATCACAAATCAACCTTGATATTTTAAGTCATGAGATAAACTAATAACACGAGAATCTTATGAGATGTCTCAATATTTGTCTTTAAAAAATATCAGCCTGTTATAGTTGTACTTTTTGATGACTTGGTACTTTTTTTTTTTTTTTTACAACAGCATGACTTGGTACATCAATGTTTAAAACAAATAGAAATTCAAAACAAAAGTGCTCTGTAGTCAGTATTAAGCATACACATTATTTTATGTTAATTATATCTATCAAATCAAATATTTTCCACACATCATAGTGATTCCCTTAATCGTGAATTAAGCCAGTGATTAACATGAGTAGAATTGAGGTTAACCAATGTTTTATCCTGAGAGTAAGGGATAGCTCAAGTTGTTAGAGGTTCCCTCCCGATTACAGGAGATCCTGGGATCGATATTCACCCTCGTCCATGTGCCTCTCTAAACACCAAAAAAAACCAATGTTGTGTCCTCCACAGCAGCCACCATTGCAAACTCCTCTACATTGGCCACCACCGCACCCTACTATCCACAGGTACTCCCAACGCAAGACCCACTTTTCGTGTTGTGTACATCATCAATATTCATTATGTCATGAAATGAAGGGACTATTGTTTACTACTTCTGGTCTGCAGCTGCTGTTGCTACTTTGTCTTAGCAGTAGATCATCTTCGATAGCTGGCATTACGTTGTTCGTCTCATAATTCCTTCTATACGCTGCTTGGATCATACAGTATATATGTAGGCTGATATAGTTCCTGGTATACCAGTCATCCTTGATCAACTTGACAAATGTTCTTTGACAAATAATTTTGATTGTATGAACAATTGATAATCCAATAATATTTGGGAACCTTCACTAAAATAATATAAAGTATAACATGGAGTGAAAATAATTGTAGAATGATAAATAACTCATTTGTGTCCGCCTAAAATACACCACTCGGCCACTTGCAACTTTTAGTGCAAGTTAGTGGTGAATCACCAAACAATGTACTTTAGAAATTGTTTGCAATTGTTTGTCTCTTTCACAATTTAGATTACATTTTTACAACACGTATATATTCTTACAAGTTACAACTTGTAACGTCTTCAAATATTAAATACGTACTAAGTTATTTTTATTGGCTTGTTTGTCCCAATTATAAATAAAAAAGTATTAGCAGTCTAATCCTTTTACTAGAACTATCCTAGTGTTCAAATCTCACTCTCAAATCTTTCTCATTTAATTGACAAATATTAAAAACTTCAATTAATCCTATATTCCTACATATCGACGTGATAGAGTATATAACTCAATCTTTAAACTTTGTCCATCAATTTAAACTTTTTATTGAGTTAGTCTCCTAATATAATATCATAATAAACGCGTGTTACAATGTCACTATGTATGGACTTGTATCAGTTTTCTCTTAACACACTACACAAAGATTAGGTAAAACATTTTATATTTTGAAAAAGTGTTGCATCCATTGATTTAATTAAGCACTACGAACTATTACCTTGAATTTGAGACCACTACAATCATACACAACTTTGACATTATAGCGAGGAAAATCCTACTAGAAGAAAGGGACCTCTATAGATGAAGGGTGATCTGGAAACAAATTTTGTGAAATGTAATGGTACCATGGTTCACTGATGTATATGATTCATTAAGAAACTAAATATGGTAAGCGAATCAACATACTTACATACTTGATCAACCACATATTCTTAATTGGATTAATTGCTATTTGTTAATCACTTAGTAGTCAAATCAACCACATATTCATATATGACATGATGACATGTTAGTTGGTCAAAAGCTAAACCAATAATAATTTGATTCCTTATCCCCAATAAAATCTAATTGCATGTCCTCACTTAATAGCTACATTTTTCTTTTAACATTATCTTAATGGCAAAAGCTAACGAATGTCTCGGGGCGTTGGATAAGCTAAGCTAGCTAAAAGTAGAAAGATTATATTAAAATTAATATTAATTACACCAATTGACGCTTGATTTTGTCATGTTTTCCCAAATTAATACCACTTTAGGTATTATTTTAAATGCTTTCCAACGCCCTGGGATGTTCGTTAGCAAGATCCTACTTTAATTGATACTTTTATTGATTATAGAATTATTTTACTTAATAATATACAATAATATCTCTATTTTTTTATTATTAAATGCAAAATCATCAAATTTTCTTCTCTTTTTTTTTTATCATTTTTAGTTAAATTTATGTCATACTTCCTTTTAGTGTCACTCATTGATTTTTTCGAGGTTTTTTTTTTATCACTTTTTACTTATTAGTACTAGTTTTGATATAGATTTTGTTACTTTTATATAACATCTTAATGTTATTGTTTATTGTTTTGTTGGATTAATTTTTTTGTTTTTTTTTAAGACAATGTTGAATTAGTCTTTCATTATATGTATAATAAAATATAAATATATAAAATGGTCAATTATATGTTTTGACATGCGTGAGTGCTACTATAATGGTTTGTAGCAATTACATAATCGAACGAATGCAATATAATTTTTTTTAGTTTAAAATTTCGGAATGAAGAGTGATCAGTGATGACCGATGAGATGCTAATTGAGGACAAATCTTGTGGACAGGTAGGGTATTTATTAAATCTATGGCAACCTACAAAACATAGTCTTCCTCTTGGGGTTATGCTGTCAACGATTCCCACATCTTTAATTTTATCTTAGTTGTTAACTTTATATATATATATATATATATATATATATATATATATATATATAATTAACTTTATTCATATTAATCAGCAAATTTCCGTAGTAATCCTCAAAAAAAAGAGGAAAAAAAAAATCCTCACAAAAAAAAAAATTACAGATTAAAAAAACAAATTTAGAGCATTTAAATGATTATATCTACCAAAATCCAACCTAACATAGACCTAGGGGTGAGCAAAAATTCAGGGTACCCTGATATGGAACCGGAACCTGTTCGGAACCGCAGGTTCCAAACCCGGAACATGTTGATCAGGTTCTGGTTCCGGGTAATAAAATTAGGAACCTGTTACAACCGGTTCCGGGTAATAAAATTTTGGATCTAGAACCTATAGGGTACTCTGTTAGTACAAATTCCCTATAGGATACATGAAACCGGAACCTATATGGTATTAAATATTCTAGACAATTAGTGTTGGTTTGTTATATTTGAAGTACTATACTAAAGTTGTAAGCTTTTATTGTGATCATCTATTTTAAAAAAAAATAAATTTGTCGCAATTTATCAAGTAACTATTAATCTTACTTTGACAGACAGGGTACCCTGTTTAGGAACCGGAACCTGCCGGTTCCGGTTCCCAATTTTTCGGAACCTGTTGCAACAGGTTCCGATTCCGGTTCCTATTTTTAGGAACCTATTGCAACAGGTTCCGGTTCCGGTTCCTATTTTTAGGAACCTGTTGCAACAGGTTCCGGTTCCGGGTCCTGATATTTTTACAGGGTACCCTGCTATGCTCACCCCTACATAGACCTACAAAAACAACATGCTTTCCCTCAACCTATAAAACCCCAAACCCAATTTTCATGTTTAATGTTTATATTCTACGCTTTTTCGGCACAAAATTCTCATTAAAAGTTCCATACTTTATTTCCCACCAATTGCAATTTGGCAATTAAACAAGGGAACAAAAACCCAATTTTTAGGACTCTAATTATTTTTTGCAGAACTTTTAAAAGTTGTTAGCTTTTTTATTTTTTTTATCTTTTTAAATTCATTATACAAATTGCCAAATTGGGTATCAATCAAATTTCTTAATTGTGGCCCTTTCAAAAAAAAAAAAAATTCTTAATTGTGGGGTTTTTTTCGAGATTAGTGGGAAAAGAGGAAAATCTTCATCTTTGATTTTATGCTGTTGGTGAAGAAAAGAGAAGAGAATTTTGTTTATGCCCTGCCAAATTGCACAATTGAATTTCAAAATAAGAAATTAAAGAGAGAAAGAAATGGTGGTGAGAAAAGTAGGAAAGTATGAGATTGGAAGAACAATTGGAGAAGGAACTTTTGCTAAGGTGAAATTTGCTCAGAACACAGAAACTGGTGAAAGTGTTGCCATGAAAGTTCTTGATCGAAGTGCCATCCTTAAGCATAAGATGGTTGAGCAGGTGATTTTCTCTCTTATCTTTATTTGACTAAGTAAAAAAATTAGAATTGGGAGATCCATTATGATTAATTTGTGGGGTTTATAATTAAGTTTGGAATTGGTTGATTTTTGACTTGATATGTATTTTTTGTAATCGAGTTTATAATATATATGTGTTAATGTTGCATAGTTGATGATTCGTGTATGTTGGATGGAGACTTGCATTGATTTCTGATAGGCCATCGTCGAGCCTAGTCAAAGATGAATTACCACCTACAGTACTAACTAATGTTGGTGTAATTGGCTCTTGAAAGTACAATCAAATCCTAAAAACCCACAATATTAGGGAATAGTACATTATAAAGGGTTGATTACTTGATTTTCTGGTGGTAATTGCATTTCAATTTTGTGAATTCCAAAAATTTAAGATTTTCCTACATTACCCTAATTACTTATTGAGTTGGTGGTGGTTGTCCCTCAAGTAGGTTAATTATGAGAAGCAATTTTGATCAGTTGACAATATTTGTAATTTGGCTAATCCAAGTCTTTACATACCTGCCATTAGCAATGATCAAGGTGTAAGGATCCAGCCTTGAATATTAGTTAGCTTTGTGACTCTTGTAGTTTTGTGGTCTTTCCATGTTAGACCAATCTCAACATTGCTACCTTTTCTTAGCTAGCCTCGCACCGTGATTTGAAGGGGCAAACCTAGTGAAAGTCTGTCCTTTATCAGGCTCATTCCTAGTAAAGCAGTATCACCTCACAGGCTCACACCCATAGCTTGCTGCTCTGTTAGGTGTAGTGCATACTTTGTGTATATGATTTTTCAGAAGTATAAACTGGATGATATTGAACACCTTTTGATTATTCTTAAGAGCTCCACCACTCTGCAACTATGCCCAATTGTTACTTGTTCTCCATAGAAGATGAAGTTTGCTTGTACCGTAACATAAAATAATTTATTGGGGTGTGTAATTGTAGATTATATTTGCATAAATTGGCTTCAATCAGACACTTAATTTCTACTGCTTGATATGTCCGTTGCTGGTTCTTTGCTCAAATGTAATTGTATGGCTTGGTCCAATTTTGTTTGCTTAGGATTTTGTTTGAAATTGAATTTGTTTGCATCAAAGTAGATGATTTTCTTTCTTTCTTTTACATACCCCTCCTCATCCTCTTTGCTTCTATTCTCTCTAATCTTTTGGAAGTTACACCATTTTGCTAATTGTATTTCCCTGCATCTCACCTCTCTTGTTAGTTTTTGCTATACTTGTTTGTCCATTACACACTGAGCATATTTGTCTTCCTGCAGATAAAAAGGGAGATATCCATAATGAAACTTGTTAGGCATCCACATGTTGTTCGTTTACATGAGGTAAGGATGCTTTGGTCAGAGTATTTTTTCGTAAGTGAAGTAGAGTTTGTTTTCCATGACTGGTGTGCTATAAATTATATTGGCTGTGTGTGAACACATTTTGCTTTAATAATTAGAAAACTATATTACTAGTGTTATTGGAAGAATTTTGCCTACAGAATTAGAAGAATTTAGGGGCCTATGAAAAAATTATTGTAGATAGGTTATGCTTTGTGTTTTGTGAGGGTGCATAAATGCCCTTGAAATAAGCTGGTGTTGTCAACTGTGCAGGTACTGGCAAGTCGTACCAAGATCTACATCATATTAGAATACATTACGGGTGGCGAATTGTTTGATAAAATTGTAAGTTTTTTGTGCTGAGTTTTTTTGTTTTTGAGATATGACCTTGTTTTGTGCTGAGTTTTTTGTTTTTGAGGTATGACCTTGTATGTACCACCCCCCCCCCCCCCCCCCCAATCCATGGCTCATAATAGTATGGACGGGCTCAAAAGGATTACACTAATCCCTCCTATTTTTGCAGGCTCACCGTGGACGACTCAGCGAGGTGGAAGCTCGCACATTTTTTCAGCAATTGATTGATGGTGTAGAGTTTTGCCATAGCAAAGGGGTTTACCATAGGGATTTGAAGGTGATTTTCTATTATTCTCAAAATGACCATTTTGCTGATATTGCCTTATGAACATCCTAAAATCCTTTTATGTGTTTGTCCAGCCTGAAAATCTTCTCCTAGATTCCCAGGGAAATTTAAAAATTTCTGATTTTGGACTTAGTGCACAACCTCCAGAGGTATATATTTCATAATATTTTTGTCCAGTTTAAGAAATTTTATATATTTAGATGATTTTCACTAGGCTCTATTTTTTTAGGGCGTTAGTCTCCTGAAAACTACTTGTGGGACTCCTAACTATGTGGCGCCAGAGGTAATGGCACTTCAGCAAACTACTTTATATATTTGTTTTTTTTTTTTTTAATGTCTTTGACTCATAAATCATAATTTCTCTTCAAATCTCCTACTAGGTTCTCAATCACAAGGGCTATGATGGTGCTCTGGCAGATATTTGGTCTTGTGGGATTATCCTTTATGTCTTGATGGCAGGTTATCTCCCATTTGACGAACTTGAACTCACGACACTATACAGTAAGGCATGAACATTTTGATTATAACATTGATCCTTTGTTAAAGCTATCAGGCTTTTGGTAACATTGACCCTCTGTATACTTGATCCTTTTCTTCTTCTAATCTTGCTGGATGTATTTGTTTCTTTTATAAGATGTTTTTCACTGATTAACTCTCCCATGTAATACGAGCAAGTATCAAAGCATCAAAATTATTGTCATTATTCCCTTAATCTTAATTATCTTCACACTTGACTTTTCATTTCTGATTTGCAGATTGCAAATGCCGATTTTTCATTTCCTTCTTGGTTTTCCATGGGAGCAAAATCTTTAATCAAGCGAATATTGGACCCAAATCCTCAAAGCGTAAGATTTTTCTGTCAAACTAAAGTTGTGTGTACTCTAGTTCATACAAGCATATGAAAACCTGATTACTTTAATGAAGCTTTTAGTACCTTTTCACAATTTGTTTTACGTTATTCCTTGTCAGACTATTTCATTTACTTTATGTATTTAATTCTGAGTTGTATGTTCTTTTCTTCTTATTCTTCTCTGCAGCGCATTAGGATGGAAGATATTAAAGATGATGAATGGTTCAAAAAAGATTATACTCCTGTTAGTTATATTGAATATGAAGATGTCAACTTGGATGACATAAATGCTGTTTTTGATGAGACTGAGGTCAGTGAGAATTTGAAATTTGGTTCCCTAGTTTTAGTTCATCTAGGATAGGAGAGCCTATTTCACATCACATTCCTTGAATATAAATTTAATTTTATCTGAGATCATCTTTGCTGCATACGTGGTATGATGTAACTTTTATTGCAGAATCAGCAAGAGTATCAGCAACATGGAGATGATGATGCTGGACCATTGAATCTCAATGCATTTGACCTTATCATTCTATCACAGGGATTAAATCTTCAATCCTTGTTTGATAAAGGCAAGGTATGAAGCTGTATCTCCTGGCTCCTTTATACTTTGCTATCTTGAACTTATCATGTCGCTGTGTGGTATTTCACTAGATTTTCCTATTAATGTTAAAAAGTTTAATCTCATATTTCTAAACTGTGGGAATTCTCTTAATCTCTTTTTACTGCTTAAATTTAAATATCCTTTCACTCTTTAACAGGATTCAGTGAAACATCAAACACGCTTTGTTTCCCAAAAGCCAGAAAAAGTTGTCTTATCAAGTATGGAAGTAGTTGCCCAATCAATGGGTTTCAAGACGCATATACGGAACTATAAGGTAGGAAGTCCTAGGAGCTTTAACAATCTTTCTCAACCTTAATCTTAGATCTGTTATTTGGTGGTGACATTTTCTATGCTTGCTGTTTATGTTTGCTAGCAATAATCTTATTTTTCTCTCTTTTTCTGCCAGATGAGGATTGAAGGTCTATCAGCTAGTAAGACTGGAAATATCACTGTGATTTTAGAAGTAAGTCTTCCTCTTCATTGTGGTTGGTTACTCTGATGTTCCGAATTCTTTTCATTGGTGGGAAGTTGGAACTGATTTAGATTCCATTTTCCAGGTATTTGAAGTTGCGCCTACGTTTTTGTTGGTTGATATTCAAAGAGTTGCTGGTGATCCTACTGAGTACCTCAATGTTAGTTTTTTTACTTGCTTTTCTGATGATTTAATTAGCAGTTAACTTGTAGAGTGATTGGTAAGAGAGTTTTTCATCTTTGGATGCCCAATTATTATCATCAATTGCTCTACATTTTATGGACTGCTGTTTATGTCTTGTCATTTATAACTCAGAGGAATACTTTAAGCACAGCAGTGCTGCTTCTCAAATTCTTGCTACTGATTGATGCTTTTTTATGTCGTAGTTTTACAAAAACTTCTGCGAAAATCTGGATGATATAATTTGGAAGCCTCCTAATGATTCGGGAATATCAAGAATTGGCAAGAACAAGATGGGTAGAAAGCGTCCATAGCCTTTATCTTACTTCAGAATAATTAGGAGGCTTTTGGATTGTGATGAGCTTACTTACATTCCCACATCAGCATCAGTTGGATCCACGAAAGAAAACTAAGAGACAGCAGTGTAGCTAACTCGGGATTGAAGAGCAGAACTCACCTCCAAATGATGTTTATATATCTTTTCTTAGGGAGTAAAGGCTATAGAATTTTCTGTACTATATTACATAGATTTGAGGAAATTAAGTATGACCTTAGTTAATATGGTATTTGTAAATCTCTTGGGTTTTTTTTTTTTTTAAAGGCAGACGAATTTTGCTTGGTATGAAGATATGCTTAATTTTGAACTTGTTTGCTTCTACATATAATAGTGAGCTGATGAGTTAATGTTACAGTGTGTTCTATTGAGTAATTTTATGTTTAATGTAGGGAAAATCCGAGATAATAGTGAGCTGATGAGTTAATGTTACAGTTTGTTCTATTGAGTAATTTTATGTTTAATGCAGGGAAAATCCCAGATGGTTGAACGTGTAGTGCTGTAATTTCAGCTTCCTCTATTTACTCAAAAAAAAATTTAGCTTCCTCTATTAAGAAATTACTGGATTCTTTGCTTCTTTGTTTGATACCAAAAATAGTGATCAACTGATAAAAAATATGAAGTATCTGCTAATATTGGCGACATTTAATTTGTCGCTGTCATGATACATGCCTGATGCAATTCGTACTGAATAATATCAGACTGCCGCATACTTGGATTCTCTCCTTTCATATAGTTGTTCTTTTGCCGAAACTTCATTATATCCTGTTCAATTTCCACTAGAGAGGCTGAGCTATTATCTGAGCAACATTCTCAAACTTTCGTTGACTGCAATGTCTAGTTTTTGTATTTCATCGTCTCTTTCTCAAAACCAATAGTCGGAAATTGTTTAGCAAAGTCCTCAACATCTTGACGCAGCTTCGTGATCTCAGACTGGAAGTTGTCATTTGATTGCATGGTAGCCACAAAATCCTTCAGCTTTGTCCCTTTCAAAAGAAGTTTCAGGTGCACAGCATTAGATCATTCATTATTCACTTTCATTGTGGATGACAAAAGATGAGCATGGAGGTAATTTAAGCACAAATTGTCATACGAACCTTTTGTATCAGCCTTTATCTTTAACGCCAACTTCACAGCAGCATCAAAGAAGTCAGCCACTTTGGCAAAATCCTCTTCCACAAATCCCCTGGATGTTAGTGCAGGGGTTCCTATGACAACAAAAGAGAACATTTATATGATGACAGTGGGGATGCAAAATTCACAGGAGTATGATACTTTGATAGGTGATGATGGCCTACCCATACGGATGCCTCCAGGAATCATGGCTGACACATCACCAGGAACTGTATTTTTATTAGCAGCAATATGAACTGCTTCCATGACCTTTTCAACTCGTGATCCATCAATACCCTTTCCATGATAAAGAAAAGAGAATCAAGCTACATTCTAATAATTTGAAGACAGCCCCCACTTGATTTTACCACACCTTTCCAGTCCACAAATCCCACCATGAGTTGGCAGAGGAATGGAAAATCAATTAGTATATACTTTCCAAGAAACACCATTAATGATAGCATGTTATTTGCACCAATATATTAGGGGCATGCAAATTTTTCTATTCAATTCTAAAAATGGCCTCCAAGATCCAAGCAGTTCCATAACTCAAACAAGAGATAGTGACACTATTCTCTAGTTTGGAACTTGAGGGACAAATCCCAAACAGCAGTTTAAAGGTTCTGAAGAGATCAGCCATGTCAATATCAACGTAAATTAATAATTGAGAAAACACTAAACCATGAGCCATTATCCAGAACCAAATAACCTGCAGACACAAACATTCATAAAATCACAAAAATAAGATCCCTCACCTTGTCTCTCAGATTCACCAAGACTAGATGGTTATCGGTCCCGCCAGAAACCAGGTGATACCCATTGTCAGCCAGCTTCTGCACAATCAAAATAGTTGGATAAGCCTTGTCAGGGGATTACCTACCACAACATCAATGAATTATGAATTGATATATGAAGAAAATTGTTCAGGGATTTGATCAATTTTTTTTATTTTATGTACCTGGGCAAATGCAGCACAGTTACTTAGCACCTGCTCTTGATAGGCTTTGTACTCTGGAGTCCTAGCCTAAACATTACAAAGCATATATATATGGAGAACAAAATAGTTAGATTAACATACATTACAAGCTGGAATTTGTATCTTTGATCTGAAAATTCACATACAAAATTTCAAGATAAACCTGTTTCAAAGCAACAGCTAAGCCAGCAATAGTGTGATTGTGTGGTCCACCCTGAAGTCCTGGGAAGACAGCCTGATTGATTTTGTCTTCAAAATCATACATTACCTGCAACAAGAACTCAACTACTTAGAATTCATATACTTGATGAATATGAACTGTTCACCCATGTTCTCATTACGGAACTGGCCAATAATTAGTCCCCATTCCGAAATAACAATTTGGATCTGAATGAACAAAGGTTTACAAATAAGCCTCAATAGATGGATGATCTAAGCATTTAACCATTACAGAGACAATGTTTCTGTAGTTAGAGTTTAAAATATTTGTCCAGCCAAAATAATTGGGACAGAAATGAATGGATTGATGCTATTCTTGTCAAAGAAACAAAAACTCACTTCCTGCCCTTTCTTGTTTATCTCTTTTAGACCCTTCCGAAAAAATATCATTGCTCCTCGTGGCCCTCGGAGGGATTTATGTGTTGTAGTTGTCACTATGTCAGCATACTCAAAAGGAGATGGAATGACACCTGCAGCAACCAACCCACTGATATGTGCCATATCTGCTAGCATGATAGCTTTTTGCTTGTCACAAACCTATTAGATCAATCAAAAAAATTATCATACCTTTAATTTCAAGAAATTTCAAGCCATAGAGATGAATGAGGAAATAATGAGACTATGGAAACAAAATTATAAGCTAAGGGAGTGCACCTTTCTGATCCGTGCATAATCATATAAGCGTGCATAAGCACTTGCTCCAGCAACTATTAATTTTGGCCTAAACAAAGTGGCACTCTTCTCCATCTGCAAAAATTATATTGACAAGAATATATATACTCTTTATTGACACGGAATGTGTTTTTCCATAAAAAAGTGAATCACAAACTTATCTGAAGTAAACTTTAAGAGCTATGAAGAGTATTAGGTAACAACACTACAGAGAAATATGAACTATGGTTTATGCACATGGCAATTCATTCTTCAATAGAAACAAATGACTTTATGTTATAAATTCACTTACAGATAAACTTTTATAAAACATCTAAGTACATGTACATCCATATTTTCCTGGCTAACACGTGACATCTAACAAGACCAGAGGAAAGGAATCCATTTTTCATTAATCCGAAAGAAGAGCATGGAACACAACAGCAGATTGGCCAAAAACTGAGTCTCAAAAAGGAAGTACCTGATCATAGTCTATGTAACCTGTGCTCTCATCCAATCTATATGGCATGGTCTCAAAGAATATGGACACAGCTGATATCTTCTTGGTGTCAGTCTGCAAGTAAAAAGAAAAGTGATTGAGCCTGTATTTCAACATGAGCATAAGAAAACTAATAAGATAGTCCTAAAGCCAAATTAATGAAGGATACCTTTAAAAATTCTCCATGTCAGCTAATTAGCCAACTTAACTCAAAACCAATCAACTAAGTTTACAGCTATTTGGAAAGCTCAATCACCAATCCGGAGAGGGACGGAAGTAGTTTCAAATATATGAACATATATAGAGAATGCCTATGACATTTTTAATAAGGTTGATAGTCTCTACTGGGCAATGTGATCTAGAAATTTACATTTCACTTACTAAGGAAGCTAGAAAAAGTGGAGGGCTATAACTTAGTTCAAGTAATGTGAGTAATGAGTTCTTCCAGCAAACTGAAGGCCACAACATACAGAATGAAAGCAATGCCTGGGTCTTCTTTTTGTTGAAAGTAATTTCTCTATTATAAATAATAAAATGCATATAAATCGGCATGAATGATAGTTGATGTTTAATTAATAAAGCTTAACAAAACCCCAACGCACAAGCACCCAAAACCTAAACAAATGTTTCATTAAACAAAGTTAGAACACCTGATAACCATGCGAAAGATGTCCACCATGAGGTAGATCAAGTGCCATGATTCTTTCATGGGGTTTCAGAAGTGCAGTATAAGCTTGAAAGTTGGCTGGTGATCCAGATAGAGACTGCACATTGACTGCAATAATAATGAGAAAAATAGATTGTTTTTCATGATTCTAGATGCAAGAACTAAGGAGTACTATTGATCGTAAATTACAAAAGCACCTCATAATATGGAATACAAAACAGAGACTGTTTACATGAATCCTTTTTATGACTTAACTCAGAAATATTATCCAAACAATTGAAGGTTCACTGTTCAATTAAAAATCCTAATTGTTCAGGCACATTTTTCATGCAAAATAGTTGAAATTGTGGAAGCTAAGGTGTAGCTTGCGACTATGATACAACTTCTGGACATATGCTTGCAAATTATGTGCTCAGTTGCTCACCTCCCCATTTTGCAGGATCCAGTTGAAAAGCTTCCAATGCCCGCTTCTGACACAATGACTCAGCCATATCAATGTACCTGATATCCATTTTACTTAAGATGAGACAAGGAACTATAATCTATCATAACTACATTGGGTAAAAAGAAAAAGGTTAGAGCTTTATCATACTCATTTCCTCCATAGTATCTAGCCCCTGGATATCCTTCACTGTACTTGTTAGTCATGACAGAACCAACAGCTTGCATTACTGAAACAGAGGTGAAATTCTCTGACGGTATAAGCTCAAGCCCCTGTAGGCACCCATAAATTTTCAATGTGAGACCAGAAACAAACAATAATTCCTCAGGTCAACCTGATTAATAGGTAATACGAATAAATAGATAGTGATACTGTGTTGGTGTGATTTTGAAAAGAAATCAAAGTCCATGGTAAAACAAACCATCTCACAAAGTCCCAAGTATGTATATTTCTATGTACTCCATACAAAGGAAACCAATTGAGAGTGGAGTGTTGTATTAACAATACCAAACAGGCCGTAAATGTACGCATATATGGTATAATCAATCAACACCACATGAAGTTCAGACTTCCATTTATCAGATTAGGTGGCTTACAGGTTGCACATTCCATGGTGATACATAAACACGAATTTACGCCAAGATACCAACTATGGTTTAAACATTGAAATGAAATAGCAACATATTTCGCATTATGCTTTTAAATCAAATACTCACAAACATCATTAACAAACCAGAACTGATCAAAACCTGATGGACAAATTTTCAATATATGAACTCAATCAAAATTCAAAACACAAAGCAGAAAATCTTCTTTACAAACATAATACTATATTATATAAAACTATTATTCAGTAATAAATTTACCTTCCATTGCCGAGCTTTTTCCAGCTCAATAATGTCTGCAATCTCAGGATCAATAACCTCAAGGGGATCATTCAGCTGCTTTATCCACTAAATCCAAAAATTTAAAAATTAATTAAATAAATAAATAAAATATTTACATACGATCACCATTGATACAAATCACCAAACCCTAAATCATCAGATTGCAATAAAACATCAAATGATTAAAAAAAAATGTCAAATTCGACAACGAAATTAAACAGCTTACATTAACACGAGATCGATTGCTATCAAGAGAAGCTTGATTTGACAAAGAAGACTGCCAAAAAAAATGCAGAAAATATGAAAATGTACCTACATTCATATAAAAATGATAATGCGTAAGTTTATAATATCAAAATAAGAATATTAACCATGTAGAAATAAGAACCGCCATTGAAGATAGGACGAAAGGAAGATGAAGAAGAAGAGGAGAGTCTGCGAAGCGCCATTGACATCGCCATTGCCGCGCTTTCTCTCTCTAAAAGTGGCTGATTTTCTCTCTCCTCTGAGTTTTTTGTGGCGGTTGATTGGGAAGGGAGTGGAGATGCAGTGGCTGTTGATGTCAGCAATCAGGCACTTTGCTACTTTCAGACTTCAGTGGGTTGGTGGATTGGTGCGGTTGTTATTGGTGGGACCTCCACCTACTATGTTGGATTTGATATTTCGATTACTTGATTGAGCAGTTTCCATTTTTGGAGGGTCGACCAGTATATTCTGTTCACCATATTTTTAAGGAAAATTTCACATTTGCTATCAGGGAAAGGACCCTAATTCACATTTGCTACCCCTTTAATTTTTTATTTTATGTTACTACCACACAAACACACTAATTATTAAAATCACTACCACTTAACGGAATCTGTTAAGATTTCCGTTAAGTTTATTAAAAAAAATAAAATAAATTAAAAAAAATAAAAAAAAATTAAAAACCACCCACCCAAAAAACCCTAGCCCTCCCCGTCAACCACCCACCCCCTACCGGCGGCCAGCGCCCAAGCTGCAGCCGCCGCCGGCGATATTGGTCGGAATTGAAACCCTTCCCCTCCCCACCCAAAACTAACAACCCCTAACCCTAAACACCCTGCCCGAAACCACCCTAAACAAGTTTTAGGGTTTCGTTTAGGGTGGTTTTGGTGGCAGGGAATTGCGATTGACGCGGCTAGAAAAAGGAACGGGGGACGAGGAAGGGGAGGGGGGTCGATTCGGTGGAGGGAACGGGGTTGGGGGCTGATTCCGGGGGTAGTTTTGGTTTCGGTTTGGGGTGGTTGGTCGGGGCAGCGAGAACGGGAAAAGGGGAGGGGGGTTCGCCGTTGGCTGCGTAGGGGTGGGGGAAAGGGGGGGTACATGTCGGCGCCGGCTGAAGTTCTGGGCGCCGGACGCCGGCAATGGGGGAGGGCAGGGGGTGGCAGGGGAGGGGGAGGGTGGTTTTTTTTTATTTCAATTATTTTTTAATTTTTAATTTTTTTTTTATTTTTTTTAATAAACTTAACGGAAATCGTAACGGATCCGTTAAGTGGTAGTGATTTTTAAAAAACTCTGATTTAGGTGGTAGTAACATAAAATAAAAAATTAAAGGGGTAGCAAATGTGAATTAGGGTCCTTTCCCTGGTAGCAAATGTGAAATTTTCCTATTTTTAATTATTTTAGGTGTGATAAGTTCATATAAAGTTTGATAAGTTTTGAAAAGGGTTACCTAAGTACAAATTATAACTAAAATAATTTTTAATAAGGTCTAATAAGTTTAAATAAGTTCAGGAGTTCAGATTAATGAAAATCTGGTGAATAGATTACACCCTTAATTTTTAAGCATCCGAATTTAGATGGCTATATATTTTTTTACTCGGTTAGGGAAATAAAAAGGATGTCATGTAATTTATTATCTCAATATCTCATTGGGTCAACTCAAGCTTGAAAAAGGCATTAACAAACATTTTTCACGTAGTAATCTAACACTCGAATGTTATTACTTAAAGATGATACGAATATATTTGGAGTTCTCCAATCCAAATGTAATCAATGCATTTGGTAGAGTCATAGGACTACCTAGTCTTGTACATGTTTTCTTTTGGGTTCAATGGTAATGGAGGTTGTGTGTACTGTGTAGTATGTAGACGACGAATTCCGCTGGTTTATAAAAAATATAGCCTCAAAGGAACTAGCTAGCTTAGCCTAGATTTGTTGTTTTAAATTAGATGATTTGAGAGAAATCTCAATTCTCTATTTAATTTTAAAATAAGGATGTATTAACACAGTAAAGGCATACAGTAGGGTCATTAGTGTTAAAATAGAACATGAAAACTAACTCCAATGAACAAACAAGCTATAACTAAGATGATGTTATGTTCATTGGTGTTTATATTCATAAGTGTATATTCATTTGATGTTCATCGTAATGCACAATGTGACCACCTTGTATACGCCTCCACCATACAATTATTTGACAGCCATTTAACATTGAATTTAATATTCATATATTATGCGTGCTTTAATTCAAACACTATCTTAGATACATACTTGTATTAAAATTGGTTACCATCAATTAAAAACATTCACCAAAAATTTCCTCAAAAAAAATAAAATAAATAAAAATAAAAAAGCCATTCACCAAAACTTTACAAATGAAACTATGTACACAAAGGGTTTGTTCACTTCAGCTTAATTTCATTTCATTTCAGTTCAGTTCAATTCAGCTTCAATCAGTTCAGTTCAACTCCAATCAGTTCACTTTACTTCAGTAAATATGAACAAACCCAAAGTCACAAACTCAATGTATGTGACAATGGTTTTGGCCCGCATCCACAATTAAATTAGTTTTCACCAAATTTTCTATGCTCGAAATAAAATAAAAAATAAAAATAAAAAATAAAAAAAAAAATCAACTTTGTTAATAATAAGGATGTACATCCTCACCAATATGGAATGTGATCAGTTTTTGCAATTTTCACCATAGTCTCCTACAGCCAGACAGCCAATTAATAGCTAGGTTTATGGCTGTCATTCTGTCAAACGCAATACCTATTAGGTTCATTGAAATCGCTTAGATTAAAATTTATACTCCTATAGTCCTAATGTTAAGTTCCAATTCAAGAATTATAATGTAGATGAATTCCATTTAATTTAGTCTTTGTGTAAACAAAAGACATGATTTCATATTGATATGGTGAATTTGTTTCAAATTTTTGCTACTACATATCAAAATACACAATAGCCACAGTGTGTGCAATTAATTTTAACCATATTCTCATATGTTGAAAAAATCACAAAAAAAAAAAGAAGGAAAAAAAAAAAAAAAAAAAACCCTACAATAAGTATAAAATAAGGATATAACAGTAAGGGTCTGATCACTTCATATTATTTTCAGTTCAGTTCTTAATTTCCTTCTCTCATGAAATATTCAGTTCAGCTCCAATAAGTTAAGTTAAGTTTTTTTTTTTTTTTTTTGTTTGACGGGAAGATGGAGTGTATTATTAAGTTAAGTTAAGTTCAGTTCAACTCAGTTTAGTCAATTAGAACATGCCCTAAATGTCATCAATGTGTAATATGAATATTTGATCAATTTTAGCTGTTTCTAATTAAAAAGTCAAATCCTAATAATTTTTATTAGTTGTTTTTGGCTAAAAAACAATAGATAAAAATCTTCTAAAAAAAAATCTATATGATTCTATCCAAAAATAAGACCAGATCCAATTTAATACATTATTATCAACAAATCCCTATTTTTCTTAAAAAGAATAAAAAAAAATTAAAAAAAATCCCTCTTACTCTCAAAAATTCCACCCAAAATAAAAGTTCTGAAACCCCTTCATGAAACCCTAGCAAAAATATAAATTTCAAACCAACGTTACAAAAAACACAGAAGAAAATTTAAAGGAAAAAAAAAAAAAAAAAAACTGTACAACAATGGTGGAAACCGAAAACATAGAAGGCAAAGAAGAAGAAAATTCACCAGTCGAAGAAGTTCGATTAACAGTATCAAACACAGACGATCACACATTACCAGTATGGACCTTCAGAATGTGGTTTCTAGGAATAATTTCATGTGTATTACTATCATTCTTGAATACATATTTCAGTTACCAAGACCAACCATTGGTGATCACTATGATAACCATTCAGGTTGCGACGCTGCCTATAGGAAGGTTGATGGAGCGTACAATTACGACTCGAAAGTTTAAGTTGGGAGGATGGGAGTTTTCGTTTAATCCCGGACCTTTTAATATGAAGGAACATGTTTTGATCTCTATGTTTGCTAATGCTGGTTCGGCTTTTGGGAGTGGTACTGCTTATGCTGTTGGTATTGTTGATATTATTAAGGTGTTTTATATGAGGAAGATTACTTTTTTGGCTAGTTGGATCCTTATTATCACCACTCAGGTTAGGGTTTTTTTTTTTTTAATTTTTTATTTTGCCATAATATGATCTTGTTTTCTTTTCTTTTTAATTTAATTAGTTGTTTGTACAAATTTTAGAGAAGCAATTTACAAACAAGTCTATGTTCAATAATTCTATTAAGTAATTAAAGTCTATGATTGAATCTTTTTGATTCATTGATTGTGTTTGTTCATGATTTTACATTTTTTACTCATTCAAATTAAAGTCCTTTGTTACTGAATTAAACCTAATTCTACTTGTTAAAATCGGCTTTTTTTTACTAGATGAGACTTATGTTGATCGATTAAAACCTTTTTTAAAAGAATATTACATAAGAGCTGTATCTAATTTTTAAAGGCATTGTAATTAGGGCATATCAGTAAGATTGTATTTGGGTGTATAAAAAGTCTTTTGAGGACATATAAACAAAACTATTGATTTTTTTATGAGTAATTTCATGAAATTATTAACTATGATATTATAATAATGAAAATCCCCACACCATGTATCTCTTGGTCCTCTTCAATTCCTCTTTAAAGAATGTTATTGGGATTTTTTGGGCTATAAACATCAACTAATAGGTTAGTTTCTAATTCTTTCACAGTGTTGCAATACTCTTTGTATTTATCTTAGAAAAAACATGTAATTAGATAAACTTTATCTTTTAAGTTTCATAGAGGATTTATAATAATTATATAGTGAAAACTAAAAAGCCTAAAATGATAATTCTTAACAAAAACATTGATACAATGCATTATATGTAAGTATTTACTAATTTCATGCATTTAGCTTAGTTAAAGAACCAAAAAATCTCTGTACAGGTAACAAAACTACTTGTAGTGGCCATATATCTGAAAAAATGATAATGTATTAATTATAATTTTATTTGTGTATGTATCAATGCAGGTACTTGGTTATGGTTGGGCAGGAATACTAAGAAAGTATGTGGTTGATCCAGCTGAAATGTGGTGGCCTGGTAGTCTTGTTCAAGTTTCACTTTTCCGGTAAGCATTATTTATGTCTCCTTAGCTAGTACTCCGTGTTGAATCCTCGACACTTTGATTACTCATTTTCCGTTGGAGTGAACTCACATATGATTTGGTATGTTACAGGGCACTACACGAAAAGCAAGACAGTAAATCAGATAAAAGCCTAACAAGAAGCCAATTCTTTGCAATAGCACTAATATGTGCCTTTTCCTGGCAATTAGTCCCTGGTTACCTTTTCCCAACAATATCAAATCTTGCAATTATATGCTTGGTCTTCCCAAAATCTGTCATAGCTCACCAGATTGGTTCAGGAATTAAAGGACTTGGAATTGGGGCGTTTGCTTTTGACTGGAACGTCGTGGCTGCCTTCAATGGCAGCCCTCTAGTCACTCCATTTTTCGCTATAGCTAACATAGCCGTGGGCTATGCTTTGATCATGTACTTGGTTATACCAATTGCATACTGGGGGTTCAATTTGTATAATGCTAAGACTTTTCCCTTCTTTTCTTCACATTTGTTTAATGCTGCTGGGACGAGGTATGATGTTAGAGGCATTGTGAATAACAAGTTTGAGCTTGATTTGGGTGCGTACGCTAAGTATGGACGAGTTAACTTGAGTATGTTCTTTGCGCTTACTTACGGCCTTGGGTTTGCTGCTGTTGTGGCTACTCTAACTCATGTTGCCTTGTTCAATGGCAAGTAAGTATTCTTTACAAGTCCAGCTTAGTCATTTGAAAATAATCTCATTTTATAGAATTTTGCTAAGTGTGAAGTGTATTATGCTTTGGTGCACTTTGAATGATCAAAACTGATTTTTGCTGATTAAAAGTTCGACTCAAACTAGTTTCGATTATTTTATGCAGGGACATATATAACCAATTCAGAGCATCATCAAGTCGCAAGGAAGATATACACACCAAGTTGATGAAGAGATACAAGGACATTCCTAACTGGTGGTTTTACATTCTACTAGTAGCATCATTTGCTCTTTCTTTGGTGCTTTGCATTTTTATGAAAGATCAAATCCAAATGCCATGGTGGGCACTCATTTTTGCTGCAGGC
Organism: Chenopodium album; assembly: GCF_948465745.1. NCBI lineage: Eukaryota > Viridiplantae > Streptophyta > Magnoliopsida > Caryophyllales > Amaranthaceae > Chenopodium > Chenopodium album. The sequence continues at coordinate 7,988,883 of NC_137858.1, forward strand.
CTTGCCTTTTTGTTCACCCTTCCTGTCAGTGTTATTACCGCGACCACTAATCAGGTGAGCACCTACTTTACCTCTATACTGATCTATAATATATGAAGTACTTACACTAGCATCCCTCCAATATGACCATCTGGTATTGAGGTGATTAGTTATACTATTGAAGTGTGGGCAATTGGTATTTGGTGGAACGTCTCAACCATATGAACGATGAGGTTCTAATAACACTAGTACTGATAGGAAATTTTTTTTCCCACGTGCAGACACCAGGCCTTAATGTCATCACAGAGTATCTAATGGGTTTGATTCTACCAGGAAGACCTATAGCTAATGTCTGCTTCAAAACATATGGTTATATGAGTATGGCACAAGCTGTGTCCTTCCTTAATGATTTCAAGCTCGGCCATTACATGAAGGTCCCTCCACGATCAATGTTCTTGGTTCAGGTACGTATTGATGATTATACAATTATATGGATATGTCCTATATAAGTTATTTTTTTCTGGCTTAAAGCAGCTTATCTGATAAAAAATCTTAGCTATACTTTATCAGTTATTACTATTTCACTTTTAATCTGTTCTTAAACACGCTTCTTTAACCCTGTGACTAATCTAATAGGTCTATTTTGTTCACCATAGTTCATTGGAACTATTATTGCAGGAACAGTCAATTTATTAGCAGCATGGTATTTCTTAAACACAGTCCCCCACATATGCCAAGACCAGCTCCTACCTCCAGGTAGCACTTGGACATGTCCAAACGACAATGTATTCTTCGATGCATCAGTCATTTGGGGTTTACTCGGACCAAGAAGAATGTTTGGATCCTTGGGGACTTACTCATCCATAAATTGGTTCTTCCTAGTGGGAATTGTAGGCCCTCTTCTTATATGGTTGTTACACAAAGCATTCCCTCAGCATAAGTGGATCGCGCTCATCAACTTGCCTGTGCTCCTTGGTTCAACAGGCAACATGCCCCCCGCCTCAGCCATCAACTTCACCACTTGGATATTTATCGGGTTTATCTTCAACTACGTTGTGTTGCGTTACAGGAAGAAGTGGTGGCAGAAGTACAACTATATTCTCTCCGCAGCCTTGGATGCAGGGGTGGCCTTCATGACTGTACTCCTTTACTTTGCCCTTGGAAAGATTGGAGGCATTACATGGTGGGGTTCTGGGTCTGAATATTGTGACCTTCCTAGCTGCCCTACTGCTAGAGGTGTAGTGTCTGATGGTTGCCCTGTATTTTGATGTTTTAGTTTGGAGAATTCATGTTAGGACTGTTACTTGCCCCACATTGTTATCTTGTGTAGGTACTTATAAATTAACAAGATTAATTTTATATGAAGATTTCTTTATGATTCTTCCATCTATCATTCATCATTTAAGTTGTATAAATAATCACTTATTAGCAAGCTATTAAAAATCACAAGCATCAACTGACGTTGATATTGTGTTATAGAAAGTTCTGTTATAATTCTGTTATGCTTGCAGATAACCCATAAAACTTGTGCACCTGTTGCAAATCTGATGCAGTATATCAGTTCACACTAAACCTGTCAAAATTTTAAATGTCATTCCTCTTTTCATTATTCCTCAAAAATTCTACTCCTATTTCAAGGGTTGTGAGAGGGTTACACCAATATATGTGATGCTAATGTCATAGCTTTTAGGAGCTCGTTTGCAAGGTTCTCATTATTCGCAATAATTTGGTTTCGATTTTTCTAATCTCAAAAGTCAATAGTGCTTGTAATTAGGAGCTATAAACATGAATTCTCGAAGTCCACCAAACAATTCTATTCTTTCAATCAATTAGATATAGCACATAGACGACATAGTAGTCACTCATGCATTAAAAGTACAGCATAATGACATAATCACATCTTCAATAAATAAATGCCCTGTATAATTAACACTCGTATATCACTGTATTGTATGCTTTCTATACAATAATAGATGACAAATTTGACAATAATAACAATAATCATAAATTATTTAGTGCCCCAGTTTGTTTATAACCTGAAGATACAGCATATCTGGAAGTAAACCCATGATCATAATCATCTTGATTATCATATTCAACTACACCCTCATTAAAGTTTTGGGCATAGCTTAATGCATCATACCTGAAATCATCATGAAATAAGGCCTTCTTTGGTTGAGGAATACAAACATTAGTTGCTGCTACTGCATTACTGCAGCTTTTACTAGTCTGCTTTATGTAATTCTTACTTTTCTTCCAAATATGTTTAATTGGAACATTTGTAAGCTTCATCTTCAAGCAGCCCCCACATCCAACTCTTTTCCCTTCCCCTTCAATGTCTTCTCTGATAGGATATGTTGATGAATCCCCCTCCATTTTCGCGTTATCTGTTTCGTGTAATTTATCAATTTGTGACAAGGAATTTATGTAAGAATGTATATTTTGCTGAATTGTACAAGTATGAAGGAAGAAAGAGAAAAGAAAAACACAAAGAAGGAAATTATTTGTTGTAATTATATTGAAAAAAATTTGTGGGGACTGAGATCAGCATCACTCTTCAGGATTTTGATTGTGTGGTAGAGGAAATTATTAGTTGTTGTCATGCTTAATCATACGTAGTATTTTTATAAGTGTTATTGTAGTTTTTTATCTATGTTTGTTGAAACATTTGAAGGATGGAAGTTGGTGTTTCTGATATTTTGTTGCCAAAGATACTTTTTTGGATGGAATCGCTTGTGTTTATTAGTTTATATGGATTGTAGAGAACCATAACCCTTGCTCAAGTAGTCAAGTGGTGAGGCTGACAGTTCATTTCTATTATACAATCAGTAGTACATTACTACATTGTACTCGTACATGGTTACTATACTATCAGTAGTACATTACACTCGTACATGGTTACGGGTAAAAAATTACGAGTAGCAAAACAAATATATATCAGTTGCCAGTCCTGCAGCAGGGTAAAAGAACATGGAAGGGGGCACAGCCGCATAGCAAAATTTAATCATGTCCACATATAGTTGAAATATTCGAAAACGCGCCAGGTAGGGATCGAACCTACGACTTTCTGTTTAGGAAACAGACGCTCTATCCGCTGAGCTACAGGCGCCATAATCTAGCTATATATATAGTGTAATAAATAATATTTATATATCTCAAATTACACATCATACTCATTTTAATCAGCTCAGGACTGTTATTTTTAGCTGTTTGCCTGTATTTTCTACATATATAATCATATATATACAGTATTTATAAATCATTTGTTGTTCATAATACATAATATATTAACTTTCATAACTTTGTTATCAGTATTTATCTCACATTACAAACTTAATTACGATAACATGACTAGTTAATTATATAGCGAATTCCAGAAACAAACAGACTAGATAATGATATAGTGATATGGTGTCTTGGTCCATATCAATGTGAACTTACCGACTAATCTAATCATGTAAAAATGGTGTACAGCTCAAAATACTTGAGCCTATCACAACTAAGTCCTGATGCAAGTCTTATTAAATTATTGCATGAGTTAGAGTTTGAAGGAGGGACAAGCAATTTGATACTCTGCTATAAGCTACTCCGTACAACTCTACAAGACCGCCATTATGAAGATTACGTTCCATTTGACGTTGCTGGAAGCGTAATCTAAAATACTCGTATTACTTGTACTGCATGCCTATAATAAGAATATCAAAGAGGCGTCTTAAAGCTAACCTAATCAGATAACAGTGTCCCTTGATATATAATTAATAGAACATACACTTCCCTGTTTCTCTTATACCTTTAGAAGTTCTCTCTTGTAATAAAATGAATAAATTTGCAATTTATGAATCTTCATTGAGTCCCCATGTTAATAACGGGTAACTCTTAAACAATATTCTTAAAGAACTAATCACGAGTTTTTACAGGAAAGAGGGAGATAAAAAAAAATCAGCTCAAAACTATTTATATTATACAAGTGCAAGGATGTGATGTAAACTATATAAGCAAAAGCTTACATAAGACATGATATTGAACTATGCAGGACTCAAAACCACAAACAAAATTGAATCCTGACATCACTAACTACAGAGAGGCAGGGGTAAACAATTATAGAACTACGATAGTTTGTGAGCAAAAAGCAGGAACATTAACTCACTAGCCTCTGTTGATCTACATCTTTACAGCTACCTGTTCAGCTGAACTTTTCTTCACAAACCCTCTAGCACATAACTCATTCAGCAACTCCAAAGCCTCCTCTGTTAGACCTTCATATGCAATACCTTCAACGAGAATGGTGTATGTAGCTTCAGTAGGTTTGCAACCTTTTGATATCATATAAGACAAGAAGTCAATAGCACGAGCAGTATCTCGAGCTTTGCAAAGTCCCAACATGATAGAGTTATAGGTAATTGCATTAGGTTGAATTCCTATCCTTTCTATTTCATGGAAGAATCTAATTGCTTCTTCAACCTTTCCCTCTCTACTAAGCCCTGAAACAACTGAAGAATAAGTTATTATATCAGGTCGCAACCCCTTCTTCTGCATCTCATCCAGAAGCTTTATGGCGTGTTCTGTCTTTCCTGCCTTAGAGAGCCCGTCAATAACTGTATTGTACGTAATCAGAACTGGTGAGCAACCCTTGCTACTTAATTGATTCAGTAGTTCCAAAGCAACCTCAACATTACCATCTTTGCATAAAGCTGTAAGGAGAGTGTTGTAGGTCACAATATCAGGATAACATCCTCGAGAGACCATTATACCAAGATATTCAAGCGCCCTATCCATTTTCTTTTCTTTGCAAAATGCATGGAGTAAAGGGTTGTAACTCAAGGAGTTAGGGGTGCATCCGTGTTTTGGCATTTTATTTAACATATCGATTGCCCGGCCCAACAGCCCCTTCCTACACAAGAAATTGATGAGTATATTAAAGGTAACAACACTAGGAGAACAACCCTTCTGAAGCATGTCAGACAATAACTTCTCGGCATCCATCCACCTTCCAGTGCTACACATGCTTCTTAAGATAATATTGTGGGTTATTACATTTGGTTGGCAACCAAGTGATCGCATGCTATTCAAAAAATCAATTGCCTCATCCAATCTCCCTTCCTTGCAAATCCCATTTATAAGAACATTATAGGTGACCACATCAGGCTTACAACCTTTGCTCCTCATTTCATCAAGAAGCTTCATTGCTTGGCCAACCCCACTTTCCTTACAAGTTGCTTCGATCAATATAGTATACGTGATCACATCTGGGTAACATTCCCTTTCCATCTGTCTATCAAGAACCTTCATTGCCTGTTTTAATTTCCCACTATCACACAAACTACGCAAGATGGTGTTATAGGTCACAACATCCGGAGCAACACTCATACGGTCAAGAAGCCTTAATGCATTATCCATCTCCCCAGCTCTACAATACCCACTAATCAAAACATTATAAGTAATCACATCAGGTACAGCTCCAGATTCTTCAAGAATCTCCAAAACCCTAGTGGCCTTCCTAGTTTTACCAACCCTACAAAACCCGCGAATCAAACTAGTACATGGTATAATATCAGGGATATCACCCCGATAAACCATACTTTCAAGATTCTTAAAGGCTTCCTCAAGCTCCCCGTTCCTAACCAAACGACGAAGATGATTATTGCTCTCGTATTCATCATAAGTCGGAACAGCAGAACCTAAAGATGAATTATCATCCTCAAACCGCCCACGAGAGTTCCTCTCACTGTGGAAAACCTTACCATTGATAGCCATAGGTTCATTCTTAGAAACAGCACAAACCAACTTTCTCTTCTGTTTTCTATACACCCTATTATGAGTATTATCCTTCTTCAACTCAGGAAAATCAGCTGATAATTCAACATTCCTTATCTTATACGCTAAAATTACCTTTTCACAGACCCGCCCCTGAGCCAAGGCGGCAGGTGGGGCGGCCGCCCTGGACCCAGAGAGAGAAATTCCGTTTTCATAGTTCCGTCCTAACATTCAAGGGTTCTGCAACACATTGACAACCAAATTTGACTCAATTTCCAATTAAATTCTTCTCGCTTAAGAACTACGAATAGCAGAACTTACCAATGAAATTTCTCATTATCTTCTTTCAGTAACTATAACAAATAGTTCAATAATTTCACCGAAGAAAAACCTTAAAATGACTAACCTATCAACGAAATTTCTGGTCATTTTCTTTCAGTAATTATTTCAATAATTCACCTAAGAACCTTAAAATGACTAACCTATCAACGAAATTTCTGGTCATTTTCTTTCAGTAATTATTTCAATAATTCACCTAAGAACCTTAACATGACTATATGATATCAGCAAAATTTCTCGATTTTGATTAGTAATTATAAACCTTAGAAGAACCCTCAATTGACAATTAAATTAACGAATAAGACTACCTTGTCAAATTAATATTCGATGAATATGTAAACAAAATCTTACCTCAGAAGCTGCTTCAATGGAGGAGAGAGAGCTCACAAGCCGCTTCAACTGAGCTCAGAGTAAGCTTCGATGGAGGAAAGAGAGGGAAGGAAGGGTACACGTGTATAAGCTCTAATATCCGTTTAATTCAACGGCAACGTATACTCTGTCTCTCTGTCTTTAGACAATTAGGGCGGTTCGTTACTGGGTACCCACTTTTGTTTGGGCTTTCTAGTCTAGTTCGTTTTAAACATTACAGTACAACCCAATTTTTTTTTGAAAAGCTAAACATCGCCCTCAAATATCAAACTAATGCCCGCAAAATAAACTTAAATTACAAATTTACCTTTTTTATAAAAAAAATTACCCCCCTCTCCAAACTACCCACCACTACCACCACCACCTCCTCCTCCTCCTCCTCCTCTTTTAACCACCAACTCCTTACCTCCGGTTTCACGATCTATACAGCTGCGGTAATTATGATGAGTAAGGATAAAGGGAAGTCGGTCGCCGACGGAGAAAATGTTTTTATTTTCTAAATTCGCGGCAAACGCCTAGATTTTTCGCACGTTCTAGGCTCAAACGCCTAGTTCGTGCGAAAAACCGTGTGGTTGTATGAAAAATCTGGGCGTTTGAGGTGAAACGCCTAGTTTTTTAGAATACCCTAGGCTGAAACGCCTAGTTTTTTCGAATAGCCTAGGATGTTTCGAAAAAACTAGGCGTTTCAGCCTAGGGTATTCTAAAAAACTAGGCATTTCCTGGGTTTCAAATTTTTTTAAAAAAAAATTATAGCAACGTATCGATTCAGTACGGTTTGACGAGCCTTCACGAACGTCTAAGGTTGTGATTCTGGTATTTCGTCGTCGTCCATAAGATATAACGAATTTGTTTTTGAAAAAATTAAAAAATTTGTTTGATTTTGAAACTTGGGGTGGTTGTTCGATGAGCGTTGGCGGCCGTTGACCACCAGAGAGAACGGTAAAAAGTTTTGTGTACAATTAACTTGTGAAATTGAGGTAAAATTAATTATTTTTTATAATCGTTATTTTAAGGATAAATACGTAATTTAATTTTATTTTGCGGGCGTAAGTTATGTATTCGAGGACGATATTTAACAACCCTTTTTGTATGAAATTTCTAGATTGGGTGAGAAATTTTGAAAATTAGAATTAAAACTATTCTCTTGAAATAATGTATGAAATTAATGCTCCCTCCGTATTTTATTACTTGCTCCGTATTTTATTGGAATCTTTTTAATCAATAGATTTTTAATTATTATAAATTATACTTATTGATAAGTAAATATATTACCAATTAAAAATTTGCATCGATATATGTACTCAGGAGAGCAAGCAATAAAATACGGAGTGAATATCATGATATGAAAAATTATTATACACATATCCATGTATAACTAGATGAGATAATCATCAAATTGAGTAAACAATACATCAATACAGTGCACTGTGCACCTGGTCTATATATATATATATATATATTGGAATGATATTATCACAGTTTTGATCCAATTTGGCATGAGTGAGGTGGGATGTGAAGGCTTTAAGATGTGTGTGTGTTACTTTTACAAGGGTTTTTTTTTTTTTGAAATAAAGATTGATTAATAAATAAAAAGTCATAAGAGATCTGCATATAGATTTAAATCTAATAAAAACGTGAAAATTGAATCAAATAAAAACACCATTTCAATAAAGCTTATATCGCTTTGATTTACACTATTCTTCGACAAGTGGGTCTATCGATATGTTGTAGTCGTGAAGAATATTTTCATCTAATTCATTTGATTGTGAAACAACTTGTATCATACTAAATTAAACTTTTTTTTTAAAAAAAAAAAAACACACACACACACACAAACACACAAATAAAGTTATAAAACTGAAACAAAGCCCACCATATGGGCACTTACTACACTCAAACCCACTATAGGGGTACTTACAACCTTCAAAGGGCACCTTTATTGAATTCAATAACAAAAACATAAAGACACTAGAAGGAAAAGGGTCGGAAATAGCCAAATTTTCCGAAAATTTAGCTATTTTCGGCCTATTAAACACTTACTTTGAAGTACCTTAGAGAGAAAAAATAGAGAAGAGACAGCTAGGGTGTTTGAAGAATCCTCAAGTATTTTTGTTTTTTTTTTTCATTACAAGGTGATCACTCTTAAAATTGGAGTTAACTGTAATTATTTACTGAACAAGTGAGGTTATTTGGAAAATAATAACTATATGCTTCCTTTTTAAAAAAAAAAAATGAAAAAAAAAACTTGCAGCATTGCTACAATGTATGATATCCATGTTTCAAAAAAAAAAAAAAAACAATGTACGATATCCAATAATTCAATTATTCACATAAGATTACACTTCAATTACATCTTGTGATTCGGTAAGAGAGGAAGTCAGTCACTTATAAATATACTTCGTAATAACAATGTAGGAATCTAAAAAACGGGGTACGACTTACAAAGTTTTTTTTTTCGGCAATGGGGTACTAACAAAGTTATAAGAATGTAATTACTCCCTCAATCTCTATTTCCTGGTTTGATAAATTTTCAGTTCTTTTTATATGAGATAAATAACCATTTAAAAATGGTTTAAAGACAAATATACTATGTATTATTTTGTGTATAGTTCAATTTAAAAGACAGTTCTAGAAGGGTTTTTTTTTTCCTTTGTTTCTTTTTTAAAGTGAATTAAAATTCATTCTAATACGGCTCCTTGAAATACCATAGGCGGAACCAGAAACAGTTTAGCACACAATGACACAATTTCAAAAAAATAAAAATAAAAAATGAAATGGTAGAACACTACCTGTCTACCTCGAAAACGATTCTCAATGAAAAAGAGAATAAAAAGAGATTAGCAATCCACTTGACAAGCTTAAATATTCTACCACACGTCGGCAGTAGAGCTAATTGGCTAAACTAATTGTTGAATCTTGGGTTAACCAATATCTAATTAGTCAATCATAGGTTTCTTCCCCCACTTTTTTCTTCTGCACCATTCCATAATTATTATTAGTGTCACACACTTGATAAACGACCTCCCAAAAAGAAGCATCTTGCTATTACCCTATTATAAAATTCTATAATCAACCAAAAATATCTTCTTAATGAATCATATAAATATCTACTACTATAGATTACTAGATTAGTGATTATATTAGTATAGTTGTCGTACTTAATTCACTGAACGAGAACACGTGCCGCTTTAGACGTCGGCAAGTGTACAAATTGCAATGTATGCTACTTCGTATTAATAAAATAGAGATCTTAGTACGGAGTTTAAGAATGGTTTTCAGTAAAAATTTCTCTGTCTCTTAAAATTTGTCCTATAGGTTTTTTAGATCGTTTTACATAGTAGTAATTGATTGTCCCGTTTTCATTTTAACTAGCACGATTATACAATTTATCTCTACTTTATCTACTATGCTTATTAAAGCGAAAATAGGAGACAAACAATCTTTATGAGACGGAGGGAGTAATAAGGTTTGATTACTTCAATTGATTAGGTATTAATCATAGGTAATAGATCTAATTACGTGTTCAATCCTGGTTAGCTAATTTGCTTTGGCTTTATAATATGATTTATTAAGTCAAAAAGCCAAATTAAATCATAGTTAGAAGGGAATTCATTAACGTTGTCTAGCTGATCTGGTTGTACGGTTCAAGAAGATGTTTGGTTTGTTTGACATATGGTTTATTTTAGAGTTGCCACTTGTATCCAGCTATGTTCATCATTGTTTGCTTACCAAAGTGGATCATGCAGTATTCTAACACTCATCAATAACTATATAATAAAAGACACACCAGCAATGACACGTGTCATCTCCTGGTGTGTCTTTAGCTTTTTTTTTTTTTTTTTTTTGAAAAAAATTATTTAAGAATCAAATCCTTTACATATATAAAGTATAATATAAGATTTGATGCGTCTTTCCAAAAAAAAAATATTAACAACTATGAACTTAAATTAAGCAAATAATAAAATAAAAAAAATAATATTCTTATCATATTTGTGACATATGGAGTATTTTTTTTAGGAAATACATACATTATATATGTAGGTATTATATATGTCGTACGTAGTACGTACTGCGTTTATTACAATATAAGATTATATATTTTCTTAATAGAAGCTAAACTAATCAATTAATACTATACTATTTTTTTTTTTTTTGAAACCGAATTAATACTATACTATAATCAACTATGGATACTTCAATAAACTTGCCAAAACTGGCACATGTTGATTATTATTAGTGTGATTTTTTCTTGCCAAATTTTGTTGTTCCATTCAATTGATATGAATATAACATACAAAAGTATTTTTTTTTTATAATATAGTGTTAATTTTAATAATAGTTATTGGAAATTACAATATAGTGTTAATTTTAAATATTATTTATTGGAAATTACCGTGCAGGGGCACGGGAGCTAACCTAGTAAAATAAAATTTATGAGTGCTCAAAAGAGCATATATACATATATATCGTAACATCCGAATATTTTATTATTTTATAAAATATAGTTTATTTTTTTTTATTATATAACTTTTCTAATCTCATATATTTATTTAATTTAGAGTTAGTAAAGTTTTAAAACCCTAGCCTATTTAAATAGCTCTTATATAAACTATTTTAAACCCTAAAATATTCTTAACTCTCAAAAGATATTTTATTAAAGGAGAAAAAAAAAAAAAAAAACTTGTCGTACGAATCTCTTTTGTGCGTGACTTCCATGATCCAACCCCAAAACTTGATTTTTCATTTAAGTTTTTTCTTTCATTATTATTCTCCAATCTCCATTCCATATTTAACTAGTGTGTGTCCCGAGCGATGCCCCGGATTGCTAGTTTGTACTTCTTTAATTTGATATTAATGTTCAAGTGTTATATATAGCTAGTGTGTGATTTGGGCGTTGTCTCGGATGTTACGGTTTTTTTTTACTACATATGTATTTATTTTCTAATCTTGTGAAAAATAAATAAATTAAATAACCTTAAAGGAATATATAATGTTAAATATGTGAAATTTAAAACACTAATAAAAGTTAGTTGAGATGGTAAGTATGTATAGTAGCATTTATTTGTTTGAGGTTGAGGGTTCGAATCATGTGGCATTATGACATGTTATCATATACGTTGAAGAGTGTCATGTGGCACCGTTCTTTTAAAAGGAACGCTTTTTAATATATAGATTCTCCAAACTCCAGTGGATTTGTAAAATCAAGCCCACAAATTGCAACGTCAGTGCACATTACTTTGTCTTGAATGTTTCGGTCAGTTTGTAACTAGTCGGAAGGTAATCACACGATCTTTGGAATTGTTTGTATAATTGTTTTATATAATTATTGTATGATTTGCTATTCATATGTATGATTCATGTATATAATTATATGATTTGATCAAATTTGATGTCTTGTTACTATATATTGTTGTATATTATTGATTGTGTTACTATGTTAGGGTTTTAAATGTTGTTGCTTTAGGGAGTATTATTATTGAGGTTTTAGGGTTACTAATATTATTATTTTGGGTTGAGATTTAATAAATTTTGGGTGCTAGTATTATTACCCTAAGAGTTGAGATGTTTATATATGAATCAAATTGTTATGTTATTTGGGAATCTGTAATTTGAAATATAATCAGTTAGTTTGTGAATGATTATTTGATCGATGTATGAGATCAAAAATTTGAGAATTATTATTTTATCCTTGGTTTGAGGCTCGGCGTTATATACCTTAGTCCTTGGCATGTTGTTAAGAGGATGATAATCATGAGTTAAGAATAAGGTACAATCTTTATTGTATATTTTTTTTTATAGTCCCCAACAGTGGGAATTGGCCCGTATGTGGTCTGGTTTAAGGTGTTTTCTTGTTATTAAGAGTATTCAAGTTTTTATACTTGTTGGTTTGTTATTCGAATTATTCATGTCTGATGCTAGGTATAAAACAAAGAGCATGGCACACTTATTGGTTATGCGTTAATTGAGTGAAGGATTGTATTATCATTCGGGGTTGAGTTGACAAAGGTTATTTTTCGGAGTACAATGTGTAATGTAGTTTTAAACTACATTATTTAATTGAACTAGTAATGTTGAATATTCTATTATTCTTTGTATTCTGATAAGTGGTGATTACTCATCTTTTTGCTAACGTGTGTGTGTTTGTTTGTTGTGCTACTTGTGTTTGCGGCCATGTCTTTTTCTTATGGTAGCTCTGCGACGATCTATTTTGGAATTTGTCCTTAATGGTGAGCAGTCAATTTAAGTTTGTCTAAGCAGGTTAATCAAGTGATCGTAGCTAAAGAAGCTCAAGTGTTTCGATTAGTCTGTTATAACAAGTTTGTAAAGCTGTATAAATAGCTCACTTAGATTTATTGGGTTGTAATTATTGGAATTTTGTAAGCCTTAATACTTGACAGGTTGTCGAGTGTGGCGGTAATACCTCCGATTAGGTGTATGCTTCCGCAATTTTATTTAAAGTCCGTTATTTTATTTAAAATTTTCCTTTATTTATTATTTTTTATTGGTTAGTAAATCGGGGGTGTTACATATATACTATACTAAACTACTAAAGTCCGTTAAAAAAAAAACTATTAAATTACTAGTTTAAAATCTTTGCATTATACTCCGTATGATGAATTACAAAAGTGTTTGGCTCACTTGGTATGGTTTATACCTTAGATCTGAGAAGTTTGGGGTTCGAATCCTATCAAGTGAACGTTCAGGCCCATTCCTAGCTTTTCAGTGGCCTAGGGGCGAAATGACAAATTGGGCCCTAATTATCGAGTTAAGTAAAAAATGTAAAATAAAATTTGATTTTTTTTTTTTTTTTTTTTTTTTTTGGCTTTCAAATGATCAAAGTATAAAATACCAATTTACTATAAAATAATAAACTTAAAATTAAGCAACAACACGTAAAAAAAAAATATTAACAAAATCATCATATCATACGGAGTACAAAACATTATACCCATATAAAATCAAAAAATTATTGATTTACATAATTACGTTATACCCAAGACAAAAAAAAAAAAAAAAAAAAAATTCTTATTTCTTAAGATTGAAAAAAATTTGTTGAGATGTAGAAGAGATGGAGGAATATTAATTGGTGAATACTATGAACCTAATCCCATTGAAAATCAAAGAATAAAAAGAAGAAGACCATTGGAGTTAAAGCTATTTTAGAAGATTAATGAGGTTGGAAAATTGTAAAAATAAGTTAATGGAAGAAGATAGCCAGTTAATTGCAATTGAGAAGATATTAAGACCATAACAAGGATTATTTTGGAAGGGAAATTAATTGACTATGACAATTAATAATATTAGCGTTGATTATGCTTGGAAGTTGAAATTTGGGGAAAATAATACTCATGTGATATGGAAAGTTGCTATTAATACCCATAATTAGGATAAGATAATTAGAATATTTTTCTTTTCTTTATTTTTATTTTTTATTTTTTATTTTATTTTTTGTAAAAATCTAAAGTTTTAAATAATTTGGGTCTCTTTCCCTTGGGCTCGGGGCAACGGCACCTGATGCCCTGCCTCAGCCCTCAAGGACGAGCCTGTGAAGGGTACTTGGGGTTAGGGATTCTCTTACCCTCCTCTCTACCTCCAAGTGCTTGACTTGTAATACGAAACTAAAAAAACCGTCAGGAAAGTGTGCGAACAAATCGAAAAAGTTCCTTGAACATTCCTAGCTAAGTAGCTATGGTGCGCACATTGGCCGCCCAAAACAAAATAAATATGGACTATGGCCCTGTTCACTTCACCTTATTTTTGCTGAACTGAAATTATTTTTACTGAACTGAAATTACTTTTGTTGAACTTAAATTAATTTACTAAACTAAAATTAATTTTACTGAACTTAAATTATTTTTACTAAAATAAAACTATATTTTACTGATTCCATGTTATATTTTCTTTTTAAAGGTACTAATTTTTACTGGATTAAAATTATACTCCCTCTGTTCTACAATGATGTTCCTGTTTAGAATCTTTGACTTTTTTTAAAAAAGAGAGAATTTTCTAAATTTCTTTTAATCTATACGAGCAAATATAGTCACGTGGGATCTAGTTTGATTCGTCTTGGTGAGTGGATTATTAATATCTAACTTTTATAATTTTTGCTAGTGTGAGATTAAAAATATTTGCGGTCAAAGATGGGTAAAATTTTGCATCGATTTGCGAAACAGGAACATCATTATAATACGGAGGGAGTAATTGCTGAACTGAAATTATTATTTTTGAATATTATTTTTTTTAAAGTAAAGTGAACGAGGCCTATATGTAACAAACATTAAAGGACGAATGGAGTACGATATGTGGGTAGTCGCTAGTCGGTAATCATGGATGGAGTACCAAATCACGTAATTAGGCGATAATCAAATCACCACACTACGTAAGCAGTTGAAGTATAAACGGGTCCCCAACTCCCCATATAAAAAGTTAATCACACTATGCCAGATATTTTTTCTCGCTCCTTCTTACACTTTCTCGAACCCAAGGTACGTTTCTCTCTCTATGCAGATTATGCCTCACTCAAGGAGACACATTGTTCTTTCTCTCTCTTCGTTTCAATTTTGATTCCTGCAATTTCAGTTCCATGATCGCATTTCATAGCTGTAATCTACTGTGCATTTGATCAAACATCGCTTGAATTTTTCTCAAAATTCGATTCATTTCTCAAAGAATTTTTATAATTCTTATGGTTTCAATTTTACTTGCGATTTAATCGTCAAATTAGGGCAACGATTTTGATGATCAAAGTTTTATGGTGAGATGTTAACCTAATTTTTGTAATTTCTTCAATCGCTGTTTTATCGTTGCTGAGAATTTGCATTTGTTCGTACTAATTTTGTTTATTGCAATTTGCATGTGTTCTTTTGGATTTGATTTCTGATGTTACTTCTTTTGTTAATCTGTTTTCAGCTTCTTTAATCGTTTTTTTTCCTAATTTTTCAGCAAATTGTGCTAGATTTTGCATTTAGGTGTTATTTTACCTCATAATTTTTGAAACGAGAGTTGAATGTGCGAGAATAATGAATTATGGATGTATTGTTGTGGAAACAGGACTTGTGCCGATGGATTGTATCATCTTAATTTGTCGCCGAGCTCGAAAAATCGAGTCCTTAATTGTAAGTAATGCAGCACATTGAGATTTTGTTTGTTTTTTGTGTTTATGATGTTAATTATTTATTGTCATTGTTGATTCTAATTTGTGAAATTTTTGATTGAAGGTGAATGAGAAGAATTATGAGGAATGCAATTTGAAACACACGTTGCTGTTTATTTGATGGTTACAGGTAAGTATTATTTATTTTTAAACTGTCCTTCGCTTTTTGTTCAGTAACTCAGTAAGTATATAATATGAATTACTGTAGTTCAACTTGTATATACCTTTATCGTAAAATGAAAGTTTTGACATATTAAACTCTATTAATATCTTTAATGGTTTAGATTCCATGTACTATGTGAAGAAGTTGAAATTGCTAATTGTATGTTTTGGGTGGCTACCTAGTTAAGAATTTGACGAAAACTACATAAAATATTGTTTATAACAAATGCTTTTTAGATTTTAGCATAGACGTTAATACATTTTTCACTTGATGTAGATTTGGTATGGTTTTAGCCTTGTTGTTTTACTGCCTTTTGTGAGTTTATTGGAAATTTGATCAATTACAGTTTTATTCTCCTCCAAATTCCAGACCAAAGATTATGTCTAGGCTTCCTAATTTTCTGGTTCCGTCTCTAAAGATCCTTGCGATGCTTAGCATAAAGAACATTAGAGCTTGTTTGTGATTATAGATTTATCATATGGTTTTTTGACGAGTTACTTCTCCATTTTGGTGGAGAGCATGTGGTGAGATATGGAGAAGAACGAAAAAAGTAAAGGAGCCTTTGTTAGTAAGAGGACGATGTATGTCTTTGACGAAGAGAGTTGGGGATTTCTTGGTTTTTATATAGCAATGTGACAATGAGTTCAAAGGGATGGAGCTCATAATAATGCTGCTTTCTCTGTCTATATTGGACTGTCTAACTTTTCATCATAGGATGCTTTACATTAATTGTCCTATATTTTTATGATTTTCAAATTTCTTATGCTAAATTAGTCACTTACACTCCTTAGGTTTTTATCACGGTGAAATGGACGGAGTACTTCATAGATAATTCTATTTATGTATTTATATAAAGTGGTCTTAATATTCGTAGATATTTTGATTTTTATGTGTGCATTATCAATTGAGCTTTATCTCAAAATAGGGATGTGAGCATCCACATTTAGGCATACAAATGTTACTACAATCATTGATACATGCTTACTAGTTTCCTTTAGTTTGAGAGGTCTTTCTATGAATTATATTTTATTGTTCTAAGTATTACTTGTCTAGCTAGGTTTTGGTCACTGTTAAGCTTATTATTCATCCTATCTTTAGATAATTTTCTCTTCACCATAACACCATGGGTGTGTAACATAAGTAGCATCCTTTCTTTTTATACGACTTCCCCGTTTCCAACTTATAGTCCTATGTAGAATCATTTTTTGATTCTTGTGAAATAAAACCTTATACATACGAAATTTGTAAGAAGAAACGTAATCATGTGTGATCTTATTTGAATTTGTTTTGCGTGTTTAACTAAAAACTGTGTAAATAATGAAACAAGATTTGTTTTTAGATACAAATTGTGTAATAATTGGTTATAAATTTAACGTGAAGGATAAAACTTTGTGCTTTTATTGGTTTAAAAATACCCTACATATTTTATTATCATTTCGATCTTCTAGAAACTAGTTTAGATAAATGTTAAAATGGGAATGTCTAATGTTGTCCCAAGGTTATCCAATCATCCGACTCATAACCTCATAAAGATCCTACAAACCTCTATGAGTGATAGGTTTGTTGATTCCTATGATATTCTGTGGAAACTAGGCTTTGGGAGACTTGGTGAAGTGATGAGCCTTTGTGTTTTTTCCTAAATAAGAATGTGTGAAGTTTTGAAGTTATGTGTAGTTGAACTATAATGCTCTAAAGAATTTAAAGAGCATGACCTAAAAATTGCTAAAATAACCCGTGGAAGGTGTGAAAGAGGATGGTGTTATTATGATTACCTTAACTTAGGCTGCATATGTTTCATGCTAGTTAATCGTTTTCGTTTGAATGCCTAGTGTTATAAAGAATGTCATTTAATGGGTTTATTAAAGTTTAGGCAAATGGTGTTAAGAGGCATCGTGAACTTGTGACAATAGATTAAGCGACTCATTTGCTACATGGCACTCTACCTTTTTTGACACCTCTTTACTTCTAATGAATACGTTATGTGATACATATTTCTTATAACTTAGAAATAGGGTGAAGTGTGTTAATGCTAGATGTTAATACTTCTTGGATATAAGTTGAGTTATTACAATCAACTACTACCTCCGTTTTTGTAAGTTACTTCGTGGGGCCCAATTTTATTTGATAAGGCCTATTCACTTCACCTCACCTTATTTTTACTAAACTGAAAATATTTTACTAAACGGAAATATTTTTATTGAACTGATATTATTTTTGCTAAATTTAAATTATTTTACTGAATTAAAATTAATAAATATTACTGATATTAATTCTGCTAAAGTGAAATTATTTTTACCGATTCAATATTATATTTTTTTCTGTAGACTTACTAAATTTTACTGAACATTAATTTTTTTAATGAATTGAAATTAATTTTACCGACTTGAACTTGTTTTTACGGAATTGAAATTATTTTTGCTGAACTGAAATTATTTTTGCTGAACTGAAATTATTTTTTAAGATGAAGCAGCTTAATTTCAGGTGAGCTCTTAATTTCCTTCTCTCATAAACAATTTATTTCGGCTCTATTCAATTCAGTTTAGCTCCAATCATTTCAGTTTAGCTCACCTCAGTATAGCTCCAAGTATAGCTCCAATCAGAATAGGCCCTAAACCTCTTAATCTCTATATATGGTACTCATTTTTATTTTCCCTTCATTTACATAGCTAGACTCAAACTCACAGGTAGTAGTATTTATTTGTTTTTTTTTTAAATTTTTTTAATTTAAAATTTTTTTTTTTTATTTTTTTTTATTTGGTAAAACATTATATAAGTATACACTTTGTTTTCTTTCAAATTTATATTTCTAAAATGATTATTAAGCTTTATGACAATATTTTTTTATGTAAGTTAGTGAATTTTTTTTTTTTTTGTAAATCTTGTTCATTTTATTTAAATAATATTTAAAACGTATATGAAGCAAATCCAACCGATAGTGATTTGAAGGGTAAAAGGAATAGTACAAAAAAGGGGTTAGTACAATTTCATGAAAGAAATGTAGTGAATTTGTTAAACTTGAAATAATGGAAAGACACAATGGTTTAAAAATAATTCAAGAGTGGAAAAATGTTTGTTAGTTTAATTTTTATTTTTAAAAGTAAAAAAATACATGGAAATTTAAAAGGTGTGAGGGACATGGACACCTATCATCTTTAGGAAATTTTTTTCTTATAAATATTAGTATAGAATATAGATGGAGGTTAAATTTCAAAAAGAAATTATTTATAAAGAAGACACATGATAAAGTAATGTATCGATTTTCTACCTTTTTTATATTATTTTTTAATTTTTGAAATTGACAAGTTATTCTTATATACTTGGCCCATATATATTCAATGCTAGTTCCATTCCACTTTTGTTTGCACGTTATCTTTCTAACCCTTTCATTTCTTTTTTATTCTTCCCACCTTTTGTTTTAGCGTACTTTTTTTTTTTTTTTTTTCCTTCTATTCACTATTACAATTTTTATGCTCTATTAAAATTTTGGTAAACATATTTACCATCTTACCCAACTATTTATCCATCTTGTACTCCTTTTTCCTTACATTTTCCACCGTTTGCTCCTTTTTATTTTTTATTTAAATTCAATTTAATTTCTACTTATTCACGCGCCCATTTTTTTTTTTTTAGCCTATTTATACAGCTTATTATTACATCTACCCTCTTTTATCTTACTTTCTTGGTTTTCAAATCTACGCGAGTGAGTTAAAAAAATTATGGAAGTAGCTGAATCTTTGATTTTCTTGTATTATATGTTACATCAAATCCTGTATCCAGTTAGTATGTCTTATTATACTTCTAGGGATAAATATTCTTTAAATAGTCAAATCATCTCCAATAACTATATCATCATTCTTAGGACTAAGAGTCGGATTAATACTCTTATTATCTCTCTCTCTCTCTCTTATTTTTATTGTCATTTTATTTTATTTTTAATGTTTTTCAAAAAAATATTTTTTAAAGGTTTGGAAGGAATAAATTTGGTAATGAAGTAAATTTATTTTTCGCCAATGATCATGCTTCAGAATTTTTTCTTTAAACAAAGTACAAATAACATCTAATCAATAAATCATTATTTTATGTGTAAAATGTGCTTTTGTGTATCATTAAAATGGTCGGTACATCCACTCGTTTAATTTATAGTGATAATTGAAACTTAACAATTAACAAACTTAAGAAAATCAGTCCAGTTTAAAATTATACACTATATCTTAGGAGATAAATTGTAGAGTTTCATGGACTTTGTCAACAAAACCTTGTAAATAAAGCATAATGAGGTGTCCAAACTCCAAAGGCGTGTCCTTTCTCTTTACGAGCTTAAATTTTTTATAAACCTCATTCATTTGTGCCTGAAGTGTGTTTGGCCACACTGAAACCAACATATCTGTTTTGGCTATGAATGTGATGGAGTACTGCCGCCTTAAACCTGAATTATACCGACAAACATTTACGAAACTATTGAACATGATTTAGAACATGAAGCATAGTCCATAAACAAATGAAGAATTTATCAAATAAGCCTTTCCATTTTCCATATAAGCTGCAAACAAGCTTTTAGATTCAAATTGGATGTTTAACTTTAACATAAGAGTTTTCTTTGAATCTACCAAAGATTTTTAAAGAGAAATGAAATACAAGAAAGGGCAATGTCTAAGATACACTCTTTAAAATTTTATACAATGATATAGAAGTTACACCTTGGATCCATGTGTAAGGCATTTTTCCATTTAATTAATTGGAATTTTTTTAAATATATTGTAGTGAATCATAATTTTTTATTATATGGCGACCTCCTTTAGTGTTTTTGATGCTTTCTTAGACTTTCCTCTAAGTCTTTTAGGACTTAAATTCCATTATTAATTTATTATGTTAGTGTCAATCCAACGAATTATAGGAAAATGTAATTTTAAAACTAAGTTCGCGAGGGAGCAAAGATCGATGATTGATCCAAACATCCTACCTAAATTTGTCTTGCTTTATTATTTATGTTTTAGGCGTTGCCTTTACTGTACTTGTATTAAGCCCCCTCCCCCAATTTTTAAGTGTCCTAAAATACATAATCTTCGTTGTCATACCTGCTTGTGCCCCCTTCATTTTTTTAGCCATCTTTCTCGACACTTGTCCCTGAACAGACAAAAGGGTTAATAGTGCACATTGACAGTTGCTTGCTCATTTTTGCTCGCTAACAAGTCTAGCCACAACTCGAATTTGGTGTTTTTTGGTGTAAGGGGCTAACGGCTCTTTGTGTGCTTTTGTAAGAAAGATTGAAATGCCTTGACAAGATGGAACAATGGACACAACTTGAGTATGGTATAACCTTGCCAGCAACGAAAACCAATCAACTGGATTTAGAGATTGTGATCGATAAATTATTGAACAAAAGAGAAGCGTTGTATGAGGGGGCAAGTCGATGAGGCGGTAGACAAACGTGAAACCTTCAATTACCAAAAAAAATAAACAAAAAACAAAAAAGCATTGTTGTTGTGACAACTGTGATGTGGTTCACCTCAAATGATAAGCAGTACTCGGCTTCAGCTAGCTTAGGCTTGTGTTCGATGAGCCTTGGAAAAAAATTGAGTACTCTTAAAGGCGAGCTCGGCTCGAGGCTGAATCAAGGCTTGTCAAGCTCAAAATCAACAAGGCCCAAATGGTGCCTATAGACATTGTTTTAAAGGCAATCAAATTTTGCTTTATAACTCTTATATTCTACCTTTGCTCGTATCTTTCGATGTGGGATTTTTTATTCCTTTTTCCTTTGTTGGTTTTTCTAAAAATAAAAACAACAAATGCCATGAACGAAATCTCTTAACACTCAACGAGAACGCAAACTAGAGCTTTAACTATG
This sequence comes from Chenopodium album, assembly GCF_948465745.1. Lineage (NCBI taxonomy): Eukaryota > Viridiplantae > Streptophyta > Magnoliopsida > Caryophyllales > Amaranthaceae > Chenopodium > Chenopodium album. The sequence goes on from NC_137858.1 coordinate 8,010,486, forward strand.
AACTAAGTCTATGTTAAAGATTAATTTATTACAAAAAAAATAAATATTATACAAAGCATGTACACGAGCTTTCGAGCCAAGTCCAGGTGTGGTTCATCAAGGTTTCGAGTCGAACTCGAGTTTTAGTCTAGCCCACTTGAGTCCAACCAATACCGAGCTTTAACTAAAATGAATTTTCGTACCATGCTCTTTAGTAGTATTTACCATTGTGTAAAGCTCATTAACATCAGTATGAGTTTGGTCTCTTTGGTGACCCTTTTATTTTTGACCGTTTTACAAAAATAAAAAATTCATACAAGTATTCGTTGGCTCAAAAGATGGCTTTGGGTCGGGTCATGGGCTTGGCACACGGACTTCAAGGTTATTTTAGCAAAAAGGGCCTAGGATCAAAGAAAGTTTTCTATAATAGAAAATGTAAGTATAATGGGCAAGGATTAGGTTTTACCGGTTATTGAGCTCATGGGTCACGCTAATTTGCTCACCCACGCGCCAAAATGGAGCTCCAGAGGACCTACATCACAAAAAAACCAACATTACCGTCTTGATTCATGTGCTCCATATGATCGGTTTGATCCAATCTAATATTCAGTGATCTGATTTAGATGTTAAAATTTTCGGTTTTTGAACCCAATTTGAAATTCGGATCCAAAGTTAAACAACCCTAAGTGGCCAAATGTGGCATCACGAGAACAAGTACAGTCCAAGTGGATACAAGAAAATGTCAATCCTAAGAAAAGAGAATTTTACCGTTTATAAAATAAATAAATTATTATATAAAATTAGTTATCGAATATCATATTAGTATTATATTTAAATAAGAAAAAAGTTTTATTAATAGGACTATAGTGTGAATCATAAATCTAAAATTTTTATAATTTATTAACTATGTTAACATAAACTACTTGCACAATTTATCTCTTTTGCCTTGTCTAATTCTAGATTATCAATTTTTTTTTTCATTGAACCACACACTATTACATTAACAATATCTCAATACGCAGTATTCTTTTAGTTTAGAGTCTTTACACTTAACAATGAGTGTGGTTTGGTTTGGACCGAATAATAATATGGTGCGGTGTGGTTGGAAAAAATCCCAAACCGAATTGATATGGTTTGGTTTGGTTTAGGCTCTAAACCACACCGCAAACCAACTTTCACCACTACATATTTTATTAATTGTGACCTTCTCTCTTTTACTCTAATTTTCTAAGGCTTCGTTTGTTTAGAAAACAACTTTTTGGGAAAATGATTCTCCGTGGAAAATAATTTTCGAAGTAGTTTTCCTTTGTTTTTTCCCCTACAAAAAAGTAGAAGGGATATATTCTACTCTTAACCTTTGGGAATTTGTTTTTCCATTCCTTTACCGACTAAACAATTGAAAATGAGAAAATAAAATTTTCTATGAAATTGTCTTATTTTAAAACAAACAAAGCATTGATAAAAAACGCAAAAGATGAGATGTCGTGTCAAAGATCGAAATAGGGTTCTATCATAGTAGGATTATGGTCTAAGTTGTAGTGGTTAAATACATAAAAAAGCCACATATCGACAGTATCATCGTGTATCCAACACATGGTATTGTGTGGATATGATAGTTAGGTGAAGTGTCCATGCATTATAGTATCATCTTTGACTAATTTTAGGTATGTAATTGAAACTAGGCCTTTGTGTAACAAAATGACCATTATGTAACGTTTCCAAGACCTAGTGTGCCGCGGAATTGTTATATAACGTTTTAACTAAAATGACCATTATGCAACATTTATTTCCCCCCGTACGTTTCGTAACGGTGACTGTCATATAAGAACATTTGTTTACTTTTTTTTTAAAAAAAATTAAATTTAACAAAGATATCTTATCAATTACTCTCTTTGTTTCTTATATTTAGTTATGTTTGGAGTTATTTTACGATTTTCAAGGAGAAAATAAAGTGGATAATCATTGATTGAATTATTTTTGTAAAAAAGAAAAAAGGCCAAATGATGGAACATAGGAATCAATACAATTAATCAAAGCCTTAATCGCGGCACACGTTTAACTCTTGTTGGTTCCACTTTTCGTATCGGTGCACCCTCGGGTGTTCGCTTTATATGCCCAAACTAACGCAAACGATTTTTTCTTAGTTTGTCTCAAGGCAAACCCACTTTCTTGCAAATAACATCATTTTTTATTCTATCTCTTAAAGTGTTCCCGGACATCCCGTTCAACATGCGCATTTCGGTAATCTCACATCTTTTATATGTGCTCCTTCTTAGAAGCCCAACTTTCTCTATATAGAGCAACACTGGTCTTATGGTCGTCATGTAGAATTTTCCCTTCAACTATAAGGGAATGGTTCGGTCACATAACACTTCCGTGGCTGCGCTCCATTTAAGCCGCCCCGACTTGATCCTATGGGCCTCGTTTTGATTAATTTTACTATTTTTCTTGATGATCGACCTTAAATATTTAGAACATTTACTCATGGGTATGTCCTTTCCATCCGAATTCACCCTATCATCACTTGTCCCCCTCGGAGTACCATAGCGGAATACCAAATATTCAGTTTGTCTTACACTGACTTAGCCTAAACCTTCTAGATTCCAACATTTGCCTCTGTTGCTCCAATTTGGCATTAACCCTAAAGCCTAAACATCATACACTATGGAACCTCGTCTTGAATTGATGTGATTACTTCATCTAGAAGTGTTGCAAATAGAAAAAGGGCTTAGTGCAGATCCTTGATGCAATCCAATTGTAATAGGAAAATCTTTTGTCAACCCTCCACATGTCCTCATGTTTGTTAACATATCTCGATACATATCTTTAACCAAGTCCATGTACCTTCATGGGATACTTGTCTTCAAAATTGCCTACCAATCTTGGCACCTTGTCTTATGCTTTCTCTAAATCAATAAAGACTATATGGCGATTCTTCCTTACCTTATAAAACTCTATCGTTTGTCTTATCTTATGGATTGCTTCCATAGTAGATGTCGTGGGCATAAAATTAAATTGGTTATCCGAAATGTTTGTGCATGCCTTAAGGCCTCAACACGAGCGTCCCTTTTGTTTTTATAGACTAGAACAAAGGGTGCTATTCCTCCAATCTTGCGGGATCCTGTAGCCGTCCATATCTTTCTAAAGAGGTCGGTTAACCAATTAATACCAATCTTACCCAAACACCACCTTACCTCTATCAATATACCATCAAAGACAACCGCCTTCTTAGGCTTCATCTTTTGCTGAGCAATCTCCACCTCAACTCTCCTAATCCTTCGCACATACTCTACGTTGATTACTTCATCACTCACAGAGGTATCTCTTATCACTAACTTTGACTTCAATTAACCAATTCATCAAATTACCCCTTCTAGTTCTCCTTAGATGTCCTCATCTTGTACTAAAACAATTTGGTTCTTATCTTAGACACACATTACCATGCCAATATCTTTCCTTGCCTCTCGTCTTCTCTTTACTATCTTATAAATGATCTTTTCTCCCTTCTTTGAGTCAAGCTTTTCATAAACCTCCTAATAAGCCTTTTTCTTTCATTTGGCGAACAACCTTTGCCTTACTCTTAGCCTCCTTATACGCCACAAAGGTTTCATCGCTCCTACATTTTTCCCATGGCTTCACAGCATTCTCTTTTTTGATTAATTATTGCTTTCACTTCTTCATTCCACCATTTAGTATCTCTCTGCATGTAGGTTTCCCCCTTGATTCCCCGAAGACCTCTTTGGCCACTCCATGTCTAGATCAATCTCTCCATTCCAATCCGCCTTCTTGATTTTTATGTAAAAACCTTAACATTTGCATCCCTTAGAGTCTACCATCTTATCTTTGGCTCCTATTCCCTTCCTTTCTTCTTTGCTTTCTTTTTCAAACGAATAATCACAACCAAAGGACCACACTTTCTCACGGGACGACCTTACAGCTTAATCAATTTTGTAAGGAGCACGAAGTCTATTTGTGTTGCTTCTACTCCACTTCAGAAAGTAATTAAGTGGGAATCCCGCTTCTTGAACCAAGTATTAGCCAAAATTAAGTCATATAATGGCCTCACTACCTAAGTCAAAGCCTCCATGGACAATTAAAGCCCAACTGCTAATAACAGTGATTATTTTTTGATTAATATTTTTGTAAACCGCCTAATTTAACTACTTAGCTTAGACATCAAGCCACCAAAGTTTCGTTACAACAGTGCTCTATATATATAACACGCCTGCCTTATACATGGTAAAGCGAGCTTACGAACAATCAATACAAACGAAACCAAAAAAAAAAAAATAAAAATAAAAATTGACATGTTACCCTAATAATGAAAATGTTGCCAAATGAGAATACTTTAGAAAAAAATCACCAAAAAAATTTAATTTAAAACATGCCCATTTAAATCACCTCCACTATATAATTTCTGTGTGGTGGAAACCCTTTACCACCTCATCTAAATACTCCCAAAATTGTCGTTTCTCTTTTACATGTAAACCAACTTGGGGAGCATAAGCACTAATAACATTTACAATCCTCTTGCTACATAGCAACTTCACCCTTATGAACCTATCATTCTTGTGATGGACATCTCCTTCGACAACCTCTTATTAAGAATTACATCAACTGCATTTCTATCTCCACAAATCCTAGTCATGTGGCTTATTTCTTGTCCTTCTCAATCACACATCTTCTATTCATCATTTCTACCACTTCCACCAATTACCCGTAAGAGACCCTACATTCCAAGCACAAATCCGCAAACGGGAGTCCTTCCTCACACGCTTCCTCGTACCACGTTCCCTCATGCCCCTAATTCCAAGCCCTTGATTATTTGACACTAGACTTGCCAATGTGGCGTGTCGCTTACGGTTGACGACCTAGCAACCCTTGCATACTTATCATTGCACGTGGGCTTGGGAAGGAACGCTCCAATGGCACGCTCTTGCTCATTTAACACCACACTCGGGCAATGTGGCGCGTTGCTTTGGTGCGACGACCTAGCAACCCTTTCATACTTATCATTACACCCGGGAAGTGGAGCGCGTCGCTAGAGTCCCCACGAAAATATTAGTTTGACTTATGTCATTGGTTATGATAAAGTTTTACACTATTGGCATATTGAAACCCTCCTCCTTTATCCAGGCTTGGGACTGGCAGCGGGAAACCCACCGGCGGAGTTAGTATAAGAATCAAATTTTTTATTTTTTTATTTTTTTATTACTATTTTTAAGAGTACACCTTTTTTGTGTTTTTGGTACCCGTGTGATTGTGCCGATGTGTTTGGAAGCGAATAAGTAAAATTATTAAGGAACATTTGTGTTAATTTATGTGTGAAAAAGTGGGAATATAAATTGTAAATAAGGGCAAAAAGGTCAAAGAAGTATAACACAAATAGTAAAATTCTAAATGTAACTAATAAAAGGGTGCGCTGGATATAGGAATCATAACTAATAAAAAGAAGTGGAGGGATTAGTACTTGGTTTATAAACATAATAACTAAGTAGTTTCTTATATTCACTAAATATGCTTCCCAAAACCATTTTGTGATTAATTGGTTATAATTTGGCTAAATAATATTTTGTATTTCCCTCTTTACTTGTACTATTTCGATTTTTGTTGTCCCATAATGTGCTTCTTATTTCTTTTAATAGCCTTACATTATTCCTATCATGCTCTCATTTGAAAATTTAAGGCACAAATATCCTTAATATTTCCTTTAAATGTGCCCACTAGGGGTGCTAAACCTTTGAGTTGAGCCCGAATAGTGGGAGGCTCGGCTCGAGCTCGTTTCTTAGAAAGAGAAAGAGGGCTCGACTCGAGCTTGAGTGAAACTTAAGTTGAGCTGTAGAATCCAAACCCAAAAGTTCGGCTCGGCTTGAGGCTCCGCTCGTGATCATAATTTTTTAGTTCATTTATGCTTGGCTTAAGCTTGACTAGTGGACGACCGTGGGTAATCGACGGTGGAGCACTCACAGCAGGAGCACAGATAGCGGGGGAGCACTAATCGATGGACCCATGAACGACGGCAATCTTGAGTTTGCAATGAGTGAAGTTGTGCTTGTTTGGGGTGTTATGAAGGAATGATGGCTATGTGTGAGAATGTGAAATTGTCGAGGAGCTTTAATTAGGGTTAATGGGAGAGCTGTAAACCACTAAAGAGTACTAGTCTAAACTAAAGCCCACTAATAACAATCTAAAGGTTTTTGTTATTTATTTTTATTATATATGAATAATAAAACTTTAAAAAATATGGCATTTAAAATAAATCATAATTCCATATAAATAGTTTTTTAAATTAATAAATTCATATTTTTAAACTATATATTTTTTGAATATGTATATTAATCGAGCCTGTTCACGAGCTTTTGGAGCCGTGCTTTTTGGCTCGTTAAGCTTTCGAGCTGAACTCGAACTTGAGTCAAGCCTCGTCAAACCGAGCAATCCAAGAAGTCTCATTATCACCCCTAGTGCCCACCACGGGGACCATTAATATCCATTAAGTTCCAAAATAACTTAATCAATCTCTCTTTTTTGTCATAAATGAAAAAGGAAAAAAAAATGTTAACATCTACTTTATAGTTATATCATGCTACAAATTTTTTTTTATTTGCATGAAAAAACCCAATCTAGAAAAGTAATGTGGGATGGAATGAGTACGTATAAACTTTAAATAATGTCAAACAAGTCTTAAACCTGTTAATGTGAATAATTTGAAAAAAAAATTACACAATGTTAGCCATGTTCCGTTTTATACGTCCATAACAAACCATTTCGGCAATTAACGCAACCATAACCGCGATTGTAGGAGTACTATTTTTTTTTCATCCCAATGTTTCTAGGCATGGCTTACCTTATAATTTACATAAAATTGGGAGAGATTTGCTTACCTTTAATCATAATGTGTAAAGTAAAAGTGGAGTTGGTCCCCAAAAATATAAGGGCAATGTAGGTAGGTGCGAAGCCAAGATTTTCAAGTCAAGTCCTTGGTGCCGGACTTGTTAAATAATTATAATTGAATAAATTAAAATGTACTAATATTTTATTATTATAAAAAAAAGGAAAAAGTTAAATTTTACTCTACGGTTTTTCATATTGGCAAAATCATCAATCAAAGATTCAACACTAAAAATTTACAGCAATCTCTTATCTTATGTGTATTACCAAAACATCTCTAAGAAAATTATCCTTGTGTTGCTCCTTAATTGAGTTATCTATGTATACTACCAAACCCTTTTGGGGTTATCAGTTTCGGGAATTAAAATAGTAGATTTTTTTTGCTCCTCAAAATTTGTGTTTTGCTCATTATCATCACTAAAATTACTCTTGGGATTTAAATTTGCCTTTAAAGTGAAGCCGTCTTGTTGTTGATTATTAACTTTTGTATAAAAAAAATCTTTTGTATGTTATTTCATGATATCAATACAAAAACAAAAATTATCAATTAATTAAATAGCATATAACCCTAAAAGTTTAATATTTCATATTAAATGTACGCAATTAGTCTAAAGGTCCATTCAATTTAAAAAAAAATTAGCTAAAATTATTAAATAAAATGCTCCATCCGTCCCAAATTACTCGCAACTTTTTGACTTTTGCACTATTCACACATCTCACTTTGACCATCTTTTTTAGCTATTATATGAAAGTCAATGTCATCATGTAAGATCTTGTTGGGTTTGTTTTAATGTATAATTTCTTAATATAAACTTTTTATAGCTTATATAAATATATAATAAAAGATATAGACGGCTAAACATGTTCATTGACATGCGTGTCCAGCTAAAATGTTGGTATGAAGCTTTATTTTAAAAACCCCAAGCCTACGTTGATTCGTTGAATAAGCAAAGCCTTATTAAAATATTATGTAAGGGTAAGGATTCGTATCTAGCACCCTCACGAAAAAACATCATTCCTCAACCAACATGTATATTAGCAAAAATTATAAAAATTTAATTATCAAAAACATGGATATTTAGACGAATCTAACAATATCCTACATCGCTATTTTTTTTCTCAACTTGAAATCACAAAACAAATTCAAAGCAAGTAACCACAAAACAATGTCAAAGCAAGTTATGTAAATAGTGCATAAAGTTAAATTGTATCATCTTATTTGGAAAAGGGGGAAGTATAACCTATAAGCCATATTAAAAATTTATTGAATATTTATTAAAACTTATATGAATTTATATGGTAAGAAGTTTAGTCCATTCTTGACCCCTTGAATGTGTGTATTGTTTAATAAGAGCCATATAAATTCTATATAAACCTATAATAAAGGTAAAGATCTATATCTTTAAAATTGACACCACCATCACCAAAATATTGTTCCATCAGGATTTGTTTTGTAAACTCCTAGAAAAAGAGCTTGGAATGGTAAAGCCCTAACCTCGTTACCATTCATGCCAACCAACTCTCCCACCACAGCAATTGCTTTATGAATAATCTCCTCATTCTCTTCTTTCCTTCAAAAACCCAAGCGCTAAACTCTAATCACACTGTTATAACAAACTGCAAAATAAGTCCTACCATTGTGGTCCTTTAATTTTCTTTCTCAAAGTCCATGCACCAAAGTATCATTTTTAAAGGTTTCAATCTCTAATTGCAGGAGAAAGATACCAAAGCAAGTTCGATACATGACAATTTACCATCATATTGTCCCCCTCACCACACACACACAATGAGCACTTTGGGTCCACGCTTATCCTTCATGTCATCAATGTAGCTTTGGTTGGAACTTGGAAGGGTGTCTCTAACTGTTTTCCACTAACTAGGTTTAATTTTTGGAGGCATCTTCACTTTCCAAACTACTTTCCAATAAAAAGAAACTAAAGTTTGAACTAGTCGTCTTTGCATAATTCGTCTTTGATAGAAGCATACTATAGGCAATCTTTGACGGTGTAATTTTCACCCTTTGAACGATGCCAAACTCCATCCATCCTTGTCGTGAATGCTTGGAAGGGAGATACAACTACTATTTGCTACTTCTATTAGCGTTAATACTTAGAAGCATTCCCTTTTCACATTCTCTCTTCGATTTTTATCTCATCCTCCCTAAACTTTTCTCTCTCTGATTTTTATCTCCTCCTCCCTAAATTCTTCTCTCTTCACCTAAAACCTCTCAAAATGAGAAATCAATGACTATTACGAATCATTCTAAAAAAAAAACATCCGCTTGTAAAAATCTTGTATTCTATTCTTGAAATTTTAGGTTTGCATTCTACATTTACACATTAACTCTTAATTAAGAAGATTGTTTTAATTATGCAACATATAGATTGATTTCATCTATGTTCAATAATAATAACTGAGTACCATATATTACTATATTATCCTAAGGAGAGCCATTACGATTGAAATATCATTAGTTGCTTAACACCAATACATTTGATTTCAGTCAAAGATGACATTTGATTTCATTTCCGAAGGAGAAAGAAAAAGCAACGATAAGTCTGCTAAAATTGTTAATTGATTTATTTTAGTCGCGGCTGCTCCATCTCCGCGTTCTCCGGCATGTTAAACCTCCTTAAGAGATTCCACCTCACTATTATTTACTCTCTCCTCCAATCTCCAATTCCCCGCCCGAACCCCAAGTCCTAAACTACAAATTCCTCTATAGCCCTAAGTCGGTATTCTTCACTTCTTCACTCCCTTCACCTGAATGGATTGAAGCCTTCACCGATATCTCCAATGTCGTTTTGCAACCTCACTAAAATTTCAAACCCTACATATGGGTCTCTCAGGCCAATATGGCTTATTATTGCATTTATTTTCGATTAGATTGATGTCTAATTTTGTTGCTTTTGTGTTGGGATTAACCTAGGCGGTTGGTGTGGTGGCAGGTTGTTTTTAAGGGAAGGAATTTATGGATGGTGACATCGAATAATCATGGCCATTGGTGATAAATCTATAAAGTGAAAAGAAAAATTCCAAAATTACCTATTTTTTTTTTTTTTTTTTTTTTTTTTTGGTTTGCAATCACATGGAACCAATAAAAGTGAATTACCCTTAAAGGTTGGATTATTAAAACAAATCAAAAGGTTGGATTAGAGAACTAGTAAACGGATGAGTTATTAGTGTCAATTTTTGCTTCTCGAAATAAGAGATTCCTAATATGACCTTACATGAGCATGCAAGGCATGGTGTTGTTAACTTGCAAGGGAATAGTGAGAAGTAGTGAAATAGACAAATTTTGCGAAACAATGCTTTTGCCACAAAGAGTGGGCTAGCTGATTCGATTTAATTTGCGAATTTGCATCATCTTTTGTAATTTTAGTTTACAAAGAGTTCTAGTACCACAAAAGCACATGACAAGTGCAACTACAATCATCTCTACATATTTATAATTTTGTAACATCAACATAACTATCTTTTCTAATTTACAAACAATAAACATAATTTGATGTTTAAGCATCATTAGTCTAGGGGGTCCTTACATTTGGTATTGGGAATATGAAATTGAACTTTGACTTGATATTGCAATCTTCAACCCTGCAACACAAAATACTCTCACATGTGGAGAGATAGTTTTCTACCAAATTGTAATTATCTCTTTTTATGGGAGAGACTAACTTGTACATTCCACTTAAACAAAAGAGATCAACAACACAACATTAAAAGATTAATTTTAGGTTTGGGATGTGCATACAATGTTCACAACCAACGCATAAGACCTTTAAAGACGGAGTATTAACCTTTGTGAGAAACAATGGGAAAAGAAGACATTTTAAATGTCAGACATTTTATGATGAAAATATGTTTTATGACTACATTTTGTCACATTTAAATATAGTGATATAGTGATATAGTGATGAGTACCTAATTTCTTTTTTAAACGTTGTTTTGCATAAATAAACATTAATGTTGGATATAAAATCTAGACCCTATTCCTTGCCTTCGTTTATTATGATTTTAAATTCACTATTCTTTTGGTCAAAGTATGAAAACCATTATTATGTAGGATCTTGTTGGATTTTTTCTCAAAATTAAAACTCATATCATCAATTTTTCATACTTTTCTTGTTCAAATTTGAAGATATTAATAGTTAAAAGATGTGCATGAGACAATGTATAAAGAAATGTAAAGAACATTATGAAAGGATGGTAGTATGTAATTTTTATTGGCGTTTAGACTTTGGTTTGCATTTTTGTGTTATTAAGCCAAAGTATGTAATTTGTGGAAGGATAAGGTTAAAAAGGTGTTTTTTGGATGAATGATATACAATTAGTAAGTAAATATTCACGAGTAGCTTGAATAAGTAAGATTTGTGAACGTTTAAGTGGCACGAATTAGTCAATTGTAGTTTAGTTTATCAAGTCTAAAGAAATCATAGTTACATCAACTTAATTCATATGGAAGCCCATCTCCAATTCTTTTTTAATTTTAATTGATTTATAACTTATAAGAGCCGCCGATGGGCACTATCCAAACTAAGAAGCACTTACAAGCATTTACTTGAGAAGTTTTAAGCATGGTAACCTTTCAATACCATGTCAGCTTTTATATCTTGTTGTAGGGCCGATGGATTTGCATATTTCAAGTTGAGTTTTTCTCATTAAATATCCTACTTCCCCTGTTTCATCAAAATTGCTACACTTTAACTTATGCACTAATCACATACTCTAATTTGATTAACATGTATGATTTAGGACAAATATAGTCGCATGGGTTCTTATTAGGTTCGCCTCAATTTATACTTCATAACATCTACTTTTTATTATTTTTACTTTTTGATAATTTGATATATTAGTGATTGAATAATTTATTAATAGTTGCAGACATGGGCTCCTAGAACCTATGTTTTTTATTTGAGAATTCTAAACTGTTATCTTACTCATTACGGAGCCTATTGCATATGATGTTGTATTGGCATAAAGAGGGAATATATCTCTACTTTCCTGCAACATTTTTTTTTAATCCTTTTTGTGCTTGGTAAATATCTTACAATCAAGCTCGAATGAGCTAGTCGCAGACCTGGTATCTAATCTTATGATTTAATAATAATGCAATTTCAGATTATTTATCATATTCTTCATGAATTCAATATAGTTGTACGTTTGTTCAAATTTTCAGTTTCTTTATTTTATCTATGACAGGTGGTAGGTGGTTGGTAGTTCGATGGTTAACAAATTATTGAGAATTAATCTAAGAATCGAAGATTGAGGTATACTATGCTGCTACTAGGTCTTGCTATGCATACTATGTGCGATATATCTATATGGAAAAAAAGTTTATGATATGCTTGGCAAAAGTGACTGAATGTGTCAAAGATGCCTCATTACATGGATTTTTTTTAGAATGACACTCTCTTTGCTGCTATCCTCTTTTGTGTGCTACCAAATCTTTAGTATTATGTGCGTTGCTATGGTCATTTGATGGCGTACATAGGGTTGGGAAGAAGATTTTCTTTTCGGAGGATGATACGTTGAACAAATATCTTCTTTTGTTATATTCCCTGTCTTTATGCCTTTCTACTCATATGATAATCTTTATTTATGCCCTCCCTTTGTTGATATGTGACACTCCCATGGTTTCTTGTGTGTTGCTTTTGGTACGTGTCCAATTTTTCGACTCCACTATTTATGAAAACTATTCATGAAGTTTGTCCAAAATAGAAGGTTCGAATATTCTTACCCTTGTACTGAGGATCATGGGTTACCCATATCTTTGGATATTTTTGTCTTTCTGGCTTAAATTAACTACCTTTCAAGACAATTTGTTGAAATAAACTACAATTTGGTGGGGTTATTTAGTTTCTGACATTTGGAATGATTCACAATTGGAGGTCAATTATCATAGATCCAAGGATGTATAAGAGATGGACTGGTTTTTGTTGGGCGTTCTTTATGGTTGGAGCTCATGATAATCGTCCTCTGGTTGTGTTTATTTATCACATTTTCTTAAGAGGTAGGTATTTTATTGCCCTATAGGGTAGTTGTTTGTTGAAAGTGGTTCATTATAGGTTTTTTATGGTAATTTTTTCTGAAGTATATTTATGTAATTTATCCCAGTAGAATAAAATCACCTTACACTTTTCAGGATGTCCCATATTTACATATATGCTTGGATTGCTTCAGGCTTCTTGTCTTTTTGATTCATATTTCTACCTAAGCAATGCTCTAAAGCGTTTCCTCAATAAGGAGGAGGAACGGAGGAATTTGATGTGCATAGTCTCTGCCCCAATGATATGGATGTGTTTTTGTAGATTAATACTTGGTCCTATATGCATCGTGGATAAATGTGAACTTTTGGCCTAATTTATGAAGTTGAGAGATGCCATGTTTTAGATTTTTTGGAATAAAAATATGAACAGAAACAAATCTTGATAAGTTTTTTGCCCCCATAGCCTACTTGACTCCAGCTACATAAGTATATAAAATAAAAAAATAACTAGAGGTCTTGATGTGGAGAGCTGCACAATCGTTATTTTTTGAAATCGGCAATGTGATGTGCATTATGTTTCTTGTTCGTGGTTTTTGAGCATATTGTCAATTTTTGGGATGATTAATTAAAAATTGGAATTTTTGTGATACACTCAGTTGAATGTAGACAAATTCAAACCTCAATGTTATAGTTTGTTAAAGTAAGATGTTTTTTTTTTTGGGCCAAGCTATACAAAAGTATAACCATGTTGATTTGTCTGCTACAAAGATTTTCTTCTTTTTTTCCTACATTATGTACGGTAGTTTTCATAGTTGGTCTTCTTAATTTTTAATAAATTTTGTTGCTCATTAAATTTAATTTGTTGATAACTACTTTTAAAATACATTTAAAATAATGTTTTCAAGTGTTTTAACTGTATTTGGGAGCATGATGTGCATTAAGCAAACGGGTGTGTAAATTTATTCACTGAACTACCCTATATTCCACTTGGTTGTTTTTCCTTTCCAATGTATCTCCTAGTTACCAACAGAAGCGGCTTCCACACTTCAAGAAGCCAACCTTTATTTATTTATCTTCAAATTTAAAGAATTTCTTTCGCAGAACAAGGGTGCAAAAAAATTATTTCAAATAAGGCTAATGATAAAATCCAAAGAGAAAGAACCTAAGGATAGTATAGTAAGCCTTTAAGAATTGTGCCATTTTACTCTACTTATGATGTGGCGCAACCAGGCATGATTCTTATATTGGTTATTGGGTTTTTGAAGTGTTAGAAAATAATTTTTAATTTGTAACAATTGAAATTACACAAATGCGACGAATGATGAGGGCCATGGTTTGTAGATTGAGGGAAGTTACTTTATTAGGGAGCTGAAGGTTTGGATTTGATCTCATCAATGTTTAAGTTTTGTGAAAAGCTTCATATGGCTAGTGAAGAGAGAGCACGGGAGAGTTTGAATTTGGTTTGAGGTAGTTGAATGTCTAGACCAAATAAAAGTGGGTTACAACAAAGTTACAAGTCCAACCTTTTCATCTCTTGAACTTTCGATTTTTTTTTTTTTTTATTTATTTATTTTTTGTCGAAAATGCAACAGATTTTGTGTTACTCATGGCTCCCATTCTGGCTTGTTCTGGAAGCAATAGAATTGAGTGTTTTTTTTGGGGCTGTATTGCTGTTGCTGGCATAATCAGACCACAAAATTACAGTGTTTTAGGCAAGGTAGTGTTAGTGGGATAGTTGTTCAAAGGTGACAGTGAAGAGGAGTTGAAGGGCCCTTGAAAGGAAGAATTTTGAGTCCATTAAAGAAAACATTAAAGTGGTGCACCCTTGTAGGTGCAATCAATCAGATTTTTTGTACATTTTTACTGCTATCATAAATGAGTCATTAGGTCATAGTTTTAAAAGCCACTCCATTCATAAAGTTGAGTATGACACATAAGGAAAAATTAGTTACAACTATTACTCACCTTCTCATTTTATTCTAACTCCGGGATTACTTTCTTAGATTAGAGTATCTACCGGTGACTTTTAAAATTGGTAAAAATATGTTTTTCCTTTAATTTTAAAGTTTTGTCTCCCATTTCTCCACTACCCCTCTTTCTAATTGTATCACCTAATAAGTCATTGGAGAAATGGATAGGACATCTCCACCATAATCACCAACACTTCCAACCCCAATCGATTCATCTACCGAACACAATAGTTTCTTTCTCTTCTTTAATTAGATTTTCATGATTTTACTTCAATTTTACTCTTATCATGGTTTTTTGTTCGAATTGTATTTATTCTTAAATTTGTTTACACAAAGGATGTTCACTGAGTTGTAATTTGATGTTGGTTGTATTAATGATTTAATTTCTCTTGAGCAAGTAATTTGGCTACCACTACATGGCTTCTATAAAACATAATTATTACTAAAAAAAAATTTCTGGCTTTTTTTGTCTTGCTGGATGATTTCTGTTTATCCCTTAAGTTTGCTATATATATGGTAGTTCATAGTGAAAGGTTGCTTCTATATATGGTAACTTAAATCAGGGTAGTTCATAGTGAAAGGTTGCTTCTATATATGGTAACTTAAATCAGGGTGAATTTTAAATAAATTTTGAGGCGAATGTTTGGGTGGTTATGTGATAGGCTTAAGCATCGTGGGTTTGGGAGGGATGGAGATATGTGGTTGGGTAGGGAACAAAGTGGGAGAGGAAAGGGAGGAAGGGTGAATAATTCAAAAAAGTTTAATACAAAAAATTAAAATGGCTAACTAGACGAATTTATATAATTTTGTTTACCTACTTAACGGTTCAACATAACTCCAAGACTATTTTAGGATAGATATGACAAGAGTTGGGGTTATTTTGAGTTAACCATTACTTTTAGATTAAATCGAGTATACAATCTATAGTTGGGATTAATTGTGTTAATTTTTGTCACAAAATCAAATTAGGTAAAAATTTGTGTATGTTCATTAAGCAAAGAACATAATCTTGATGATTCTAAAAGCTATTATTAAATTGAAATGCATAAGATCATGCACATCACATTTTTGAAGGTAAAAAAAAAACAATTAATATCTTTCCAATTTAGTATGGAGACACACATTTGTTTGGGTTGAAGGAAATGGAGGGAAAAGAAGGGAAGGGAAATGATGGGATGCACTATCTTTTGTTTGGATAACAATTGAAGAAGGAAGGGAATTGAAAGGGGGAGAAATGGAGGGATTAAATTGTAAGAAATTGATCTCTTCAACAATGGAGAGAGATCTGGAAGGAAAAACTCATTATTCTATCTTCCCCTCCCTCCCTTTTTTTTCCTTCTCCCTTCTCTATCCAAACACACTATGAAGCAATCCATCACTAGCCCTCTCAGCATTTTTTACACGTGTTTGTGTTATTACATGTGCGCTGAGTTTCTTCTGTACATGGCTACTAAGTGTCCGGCCAAAGAAGTTTATATCTTGCATGTGTTTGACACTTATATTTGTTGTGTGGTTTGTGTCTTAGAGGGAGTAGAAATTTTAAATGAGTTAAAGGACATGTTAAAACAAAAAGACACGATTAAGCGTCGAAAAAAGGGATTCGAGTAACATGGCAAAGAAGCTTATATCTTGCGCTTTTTATCAAGCTTTCCTCGTCGGCAATAATATTATCGAACACTTAATAATTTAATCTCTTTATTCCTACTATGTCTCATTAAACAAAATTGTATAATGCTGTACACAAATATTCACTTTGTTATCCTTAGTTCTACTTAGTTAGCGTAGTAACAGAGGGTGATCTCATGTGTGGTTGCTTTTACTTCGAGGACAAGAGAGATAGAGATTGAGGGTTTCATATAAGTATTAGGGTCCCACATTGTGTGATAGCTGATTTTGTAAATTGAACTAAAGTTTGACATAAATAGAACAAAGTACGAGAAGTCGAGAACTCATATAAATGGTTGATAATACAAAGTGAGTTAATTCTAAAAAACGGAGGTAGGCAGTTGGACTCTCTAGGAATATATAACAATGGATAAATCACATAGATGTCAATAGAAATGTACTTGGTTGTTCTTTTTATGCACAAGAAGTTCAATTTTTTTTCCTACCCTAAAGTATAGCCCTATGAAAATTGCATATTTTGTACTTTCTGTGACACACTAGCTTCCTTGTGGAGTATTAACGGTTGTGAGAAAGTTGATAGTGGGTTTAATAGTTTATTATTACATCCATCCTTAATTATTGTGCATGTATTCTATTTTGGGTGTCCTTAAATTTTGTACCTGTCTCTAATGTTACTATTTTTATTTTACACAATTTACTGTAACACATCATTTTTACTTACCTTTCCCCATAATAAAATACCCAACATTTCTCCGAATATTTGTGCCATTATTTACTTTTTAACCTTTCCCTTATAAATTTTTCATGTGTACAAACATTCATTGAATGCGTGTTTAGTTTATTTTTTATTTTTAACAAAGATGATTGTACATTTAACTAGAATTTTATTCTATTAAATAATTTTAATAATATTTCTGTGAATATATAAATATGGGCTTTTATTATGGGATGTAGGGAGTAAAATAAAGGTTTTTAGAGGGGAGAAGTAATAAAGAATGTAGTAGTGGGGACAGTTGGTACAAAGTTTCAAAATTTGGGATGTTTGGGGCTTCAAATAAACGGCTGTTTTTGGAAAGTTTGACACTTGAAAAAGATAAAATCGATTGTGGGAGTATTTATTAGTGGCACATTAGTGTTTATGGTCTTTTCAAGGAGTGAGTTTGTGTACATTTTAGACTGGAATTCTAGTGGGCTGTGGTGGTTGATGAACTGATGTATTCTAAAGATTCTTATTATTGGGAACCAACTAAAAGTAATAACAAAACATATTTGAAACAAAAAGAGAAGAGAAGATTGAATACAACTTCAGTGAGATTATCTTGCTTGGTTCATATCTTAGGAAAGTTTGTACAATCATTACTTGACAGACAGTATTGAAAATGTAGACTATTCTAAATATTAGTTCTCTCCCTGACAACTTATCAACATTCTAGATACAAATCTCAGTATTGCCACACTGTCTTACCTCTTATGCAATAATGACTTTCTTCTTGCAGTTTCTTTATTAATTTCAGGATCATTTTTTGTCTATCTTCATCCATAGTCTGTTTAGTGCACATTTGAGCTGATAGACCATGTACCTGTAAAATTGACATTTATATTAGTGTTTTTATATAAGTCTCTTGAAACACATAGACAATATCTACTAGTATGAAAGTTGATCTTTCTTTCTGATCTAGTTACCCCATATTGCCTAGTAGCAGTGAAGCATTGACTGTTCCAAGAGCCTTCAATTTGCTCATTTTATTTCTGCGTTGTAGCTGTCTCATTTTGTATTCACATAAAAGTAGTAGAATCCATTGTTTTTGTTTCTACTGTTTTGGAGCCTCACGATTTTTGTTGTAGTATGTCTAGTTTTCGTTGTGCTAACAATAAATTACATTTTGCTCATTTGTGGCATTCCTGTTCTTGTATGACTGCTTAACCTATCCATCTTATATGAAATCATAGACACATGAATCATCTTGGGATTATGATTATGCTCGAGTCTGTGTCCTTTGCATTAATTTCTGCATGCTTTTAAAGTTTTTACCCCAGCTATTTTTTTTTTTAATTTATATTTTGTACTTTTAATTATGGTGCAGTCATCTATACCGTGTCTATGGATGTAGCTATTCAATGCATGTATATTATAATGTTTGGCTCTATGATGATGGGGAATCTGATTTCTTTTATGTGTAGTGTATGCTATTTTATTTGCTACACTCTCTCACTGATGCTAATACTTCCTCCGTTTTTTAGCTGCATCGCTTTAGTTTTCACGGACTCGTAGGCAATTTTGGAGTAGAGAGAGGTAGAGATAAAAAATAATAGGGCCCATGTGATAGGAGAGAGAGAGAGAGAATTTTTCAGTTAAAAAGGAAAGTGATGCAACTAAAAAAAAATGGAGGAAGTATATTAATATAATGAAACATGGTTTAGGGAGTATTGGAACACTGTGCGATCCCATAAAGCTGTATTTTCTTTGTGTTGAATTTCTTGCATAAGAGATCTAAAGATATTAACAGAACACTCAAATATAAAACACATTGTCTTATTTGTTCTCAATTACATGACATGATGAAACAATAGATTTTTTTAATGCTTTTTTTTTTTTTTTGTTGGTTTCTTTTTGTCTAAATTTCATTCCAACAGATGCAAACTTCTCTTTCTTCATGACCATTCAATTGTGTTATTGATAGTCTGTGGTTCTATGCCACTATCTAGTAATAAGAGCAGAACATTAAGACCTTGGGAATTGTGACCAGGATAAGTGTATTTGCAACTAAGCCGTCTTGTCTAGTACAGTTGTAGTCTGCTGCAGCAAAACAAAAAGAACAAAAGAATTATGGATCAAACTTTCTGTTAGAGGAATAAGCATTGTAGGTTAGTAGTTTCTAGTAGGTCATGTACCCCAACTTGATAGCCCCTGGTGATGCATGGGTTTGCTGCTGTGGTTGACTAAGCTGTAGATGGACAGGTCCATTTGAATCCTCTTCCATGTCTTCACCATCAATGAGCATGGCACCATTGGCTCCACTTGTATCTCCATTTCCATATACCTGAAAAGAGTCTCATAGTGCCAATATTTCATCTGTTGACACAATTACATGAATTTGATTCAAAAATCTGTGCATTTGTCTGATCAAATAATTACCTTTCTGTACAGCTCTATATTTTCTTGACGAATGGTGTTTGCTTTCTTGTATAGCTCCACATTTTCTTGGCGAATGAGCTCCCTCTGTAACAATGCTACTGAGCTTTAGCTGTTTGTCATTTATGATGTGCATTCATTGAAACAAATCATTAAAACAAGAAATTTGCATAGTAAATGTTAGAAGTTTGACCTTTTGATTTAGTTCTTGTATGTCGTTTATCAACAGTTGATCCTGCAAAAGATAGACTATGAGTCAGCTCCTGCTACACACGGAGGAACAGTTTATAATAAGGTATTGAACTTGCATTAGTACCTTTTTGTTACGGACTCCTCGTAAACTCATTTCGAGTTGGTTTTCAAGATTCTGTAGATCTTTGATTGTCAGACCAGAGAGCTCTTCCCCCATAATTTGCCTACATCAACAAATGGTTAATGTGTCATGCTTCCTTATATTTCTGATTAATACTATTTTGGTCCTTTTTTTGGAAGACTATGAAGGTACACATATGCCCTACTTGGTTGACCTTGCTTCACTTTTCTAAATTATTTTAAGAGGGTTGAAGCACTTTTAATTTCACCTCAGAGTTAAATTTATCCAAAGTTGTGTTTTGTCATTTTGAACGAATGTATTCAGGTGCATGCTTAGAGGCATACTCTGTAGTAAGCAGCGTGTCCACTGTTCAGTGGTCATGATTGGGGAGATCTGTCCATCAAACCTCTCTACATCCTTTCAACAAAATAAAACCCAACTTTTTCTAGACTGCTTGGCTCATTTTATCATATTTTTCCTAAAAATACCTTGATCTGACATTTGGGCAAGGACAAAGACTAGCAAAGAGCATCCCTTTGAGGCGCTATTCAGAAGACATTAACCTATTGTATTTTATATTTTTCTAAGTACCGATGGGTTGGAATTCTTTATCTTAGCATTTTGGGGTACCTTTGCTGTTTATGTTTCTTGAGTTGTGGGGGAAAGTGGGTGAGCTAGGTTACTGCATTTCTGCAGTACCTCTTATGTTATCGCTTATCGTTGAATTATGGTTACGAAGTTTTTTGGGCTTTCTCTATTTTGACTGTTTTGTGGTTCAAATTTCAGATTATCTTGATGACAATTTCTCAATTGCTTTAATTGGTCAAGTGAGAGTTGATGTGCTTGGTTGTAGTAGACTGAGAGAATGTGTTACTATGATCCGTCGAGTAGCCTGGCTCCCTAAGGATTTTGAACAGAATCAAACATCCATGATTTTGCCTTATTAAATTTGCATATTCATGATAACGTTTTTGAGCAACAAATGTCATGTTTGTTTTTACTTTAAATATTCTTGTTATGTGCTTGTGATCGTATGTGTCTTTAAAGTGTGTCCAACAAATTGGGCAACGTAGGGTAAAAAGGGATATAATTTGCCAAATAAGGAGGTTGAGTTGGAAGAATTTCATGGATTAGAAGGAGTTAATGCTACATCTTTTTTCTATTGAACAATTAGTTCAATTGAAAACTGATTCTCGTAAGTTTTGACTACCAGAAAATCATAAATTTTGGATGCAAGTATATTGAATACGGAATAAACAGTCTAGAAGACGAGAGCACTCTTATGTTGAAATTAGCTGAACTGAACTATGAAAGCATGATCATGTTATAGATGTGGGTTTTTTTTGTTCATATAGTCAAGATGTCATATCGGGAGAGAAATCATACCGGTGGCTTTCTTGTAAAATCTGCAGTTGCTGCCTTAGCATTGCCACTTCCTTTTGCCAGAACTACCAAATACAGTTATGCATTAGATTATGGTAAGAAATGTTGGTGTAATTGGCATATTCAGGTAATTATTACTCCTATCTAGTATACCCTGTTCAATAATATTATAAGAGCATTTCTCCTGTTACTTTTGGGATTTATATTACAATGGATCAAACACAAAGCTTCCTCCATCCCAAAATGTTAACCCGCTTTATAATCTGTAACTTACAAAACAGAGTAATTAAAAGAAAGAGTAGGAAATGTGGCAGAAGAATTAGCAGATGGGGAGCTTATATGTTAATTAGAAATGGGGAGCATTTGAGAGGCTTAGATTCTTTAAAAAAAAAATAAAAATAAAAATAAAAATAAAAAAATAAAAAAACAAAAAGGTTAAAAAAAAGAAAAGAAGATGCATCACATAATATTTATGATTCCCCTTTTACCCTTCTCCCTTTTTATTACCTATCAAAGTTTTCCAGTCTTTTTTAACAAACTTCTTGTGATCCATTATTCCTCCTAACAGCACTGTTGCAACCTATGTTACTCGGACACGCCATTTTTGGCCTCATACCCGGGTCAGTACGACCCGACACGGACCCGGGTATGAAATCCGTTCCGGACACTCCGTTTGGCTCTCGGGTATGGCATAGTTGTCTTGGAGCTTCAAAAATAGCAGGGAAGAGCTTCAAAAATAGCAGGGAAGAGCTTCAAAAATGGCGAACAGTAACACTCAACAGAGGAGAGAGGAGAGAGGAGAGAGGAGAGAGAAATAAAAAATGAATGGTTGAGTCTTTTATTGGACCCACACTCCACTCTCTTTTTACAGAAATTTCAACATATGCTTTTAAAATTTGGCAGTATCAATAAGAGTTTTGGCAGTATTAGACTATTATATTAGGTACTTAGGTAGTAGACTAGTAGTAGTACTACTTTTCGTTAAAAAAAAAATAGTATTACTATACAGAGTATATTATACAGTCTAATTTAAAATAAAAATTGCAAATTTTTTTATGGGGACTTGCTATGATTATCCTATTTTTTTTTTCTTTTATTGTCGTATCCGTACCCGAGTCCAAAGTAAAGACGGTGTCCCCGTGTCCTAAATTTTTGAAAATGACGTATCGGACACTCGGATCCGTACCAATATCGGATACCCGTACCCGTGTCAATGTAACATAGGTTGCAACTTTCCTGCATTATAGTGACTTGCTTGAATTATGTTGACTTTCCTAGTTTACCCTTGTCCCTATGTCTTCCATACTTCAGCAATAGGAGTCCTTGATGTAGTCATAGCACAGGTCCCTTGTTATAATCATAGCTATTTTCAATTG
This sequence comes from Chenopodium album, assembly GCF_948465745.1. Lineage (NCBI taxonomy): Eukaryota > Viridiplantae > Streptophyta > Magnoliopsida > Caryophyllales > Amaranthaceae > Chenopodium > Chenopodium album. The sequence goes on from NC_137858.1 coordinate 8,033,143, forward strand.
TTTCCACAGTGAAGTACTCTCACCTCAAGATTTCTGAATCTAAGATTAATAATTAGTAATGAAAACACCAGCTTTTTTCTTTTTTTTTTTTGTTTATTTTGGTGATGATTCTTGGTATATTACTGATTCAAGCTGCATGCTCAGTCCTTGTTTTCAAAGTTTTTGTGCTTGTTTTCTGTACAACCTAAGCATCTTATTAAAAAGAGTTTTATGTTTTACAGGTTGTTTATTCCTTTCTGAGGGATTGAAATAGAAGTTTGCTATTTCTTGGAGCTGTTGTCTTAGATAGGGGGTAGGTAGGTCCGTAGACCGTAGGTATGCCCCTGCAATCATTTTTCACTGACAGATGTAGCAATGATGTGGGATCCACTTTCTGTTTTGAAGGGATGTTTACATTTCTGTTCTGCTATTTAAAGATGTCTGTAATACACCTAATACCATCTTCATGTCTGTAATTCCAGAAAGGAGATTTTGTCAACTAGTTCATTCGAAATGTGTCGTCTTTCACACAACTTTTATTGTGGGGCTCGGTGAACAAAATCACAGTGGTAAGATCTCTCTCTCTCTCTCTTTTTTTTCTTTTTTTTTTTTTTTTTTTTTTTTTTTTTGTGTATGTGTATTTTTTTATTTATGTTGGACCAACAGAGGTTTCTTCTCTCTGGATGGCTAGTATTTATTTACATTATTTGGTGCCTGACTGTCTTACCAACCAAATCACAGGAACAGTGTTTTTCTCATACACATGAATACGTTGCACCAAGAGTGAGGGGTAGCTCAAGTGGTTAGAGCTACCCTCCCGGTTCTACTTGAGCTACCCCTCCCGGTTCCAGGTGATCCTGGGATTGATTCTCATCACTTGCCCTTGTGGCTCTCTAAACACCAAAAAAAAAAAAAAATGAATACGTTACACCCATTAGTTTTTTTTTCCTCAATTTGTCCTTGGTGTTTTGTGATGGTGATTGCCTTCTAAGTAGAGGCACTAAATGTAATACCTTGAAATTTCAAGTATTTTTTTAATAAACAATTTTTGTAAATTGATTTGCTTTTAATATTAAATTTAATGATTATTTTGTTGTTTTTGAAAAAAAAAGATAACAAACTGATTGTTATTAAAGATACCAAAGTAATTTTTATAATAATATAAGTTTTTGATTTAGAATTTTAAATAGGTTTAAATACCTCCATCTGCCCCAATTATACTACCCTTTTTTTATTCCAATCATTTGGTCTTCATTTTCTCTTCAATGTTATACTCATAGTTTTGTTTTGCTTCCATGATTAACTTTTTCGAGGTACTCTAATGTAAGGATCTATTCCCATTGTAGGAGTACAATCTGTTCTTGGTTTCCCATTGATGAATATATCACTATATTTTTTAAGTTATGAGAATAGTTCTCTCTCCCAAAGAGTATATAAGAGTATGTGTTCGTCAAAATTTAAGAGTATTTATGTACTTTATTTTTAAGTTATGATGAACACATACTCTTATACACTCTTCGGAAGAAAGGACTGTTCTCAAAAGTCAAAACTGTAAAGAAAAAAAAAAAAAAAACTTACAATGATGTATTAATCAATGGGAAACTAAATACGCAAAGTACTCCTACAAGGGGAATGGATTCCTTACTTTAGACTACCTTGAAATGCTAATGATGGGAGCAAAACAAAATTACAAGTATAAGATGGAAGTTAAGAAGACCAAAAGAAATGAATAATAGGGGGTTGTATAGTTGAGGCATAAAGAGGTATTTACACCTTAAAGTCAATAATAGGGTTTGATAATCTAGAAATTTCAGAGAGTCAATAATAGGGTTGATCATCTAGAAATTTTAGATTTTATATTTCAAAATAATTATTTTTTTGATGATACAAATCAGTTTTTATCTTTTATGAAAATCAATTTATTTTTTATCGCTTTTTAATTTTAAAACTATGAATAATCTTTTATGTAATGTCGAAGAAAATTTAAATCAAATAAGTGTATTACACTAATAATTGTGGTATCTTTGATGAAGAATTTAGGGTTGATGAACAGATGAAGTTAATTAGGCTGTCTTTAGTGTTGGTACAGGTAAGCTACTAGATGTAATTTTTGTTTGTGAGGTAAAATTAAATAATAAGTTTATGAAAGACATCTATTGATGATATGTTTCATGAATAAGATTGGGTTTGGCTATATGTCATTATTTGTTTGGTATGTGAATTCAATTCAAATCATGATGTCTTGCCTTTCTTTGTTGTTACCTGACATGTCATTATGCTTGAGAGGAATAAATTTTTGTGATGTATGGGGAGTCTAATGTTTGTTATTTTTTTGGAGTGGCGTTTATGATGTGCTTTGTAGGTTTTTTTGGGGCCTAATGAGTTATTCCTATGGCACAATACTTTTATGGTAACATTGTTGTGCGTTTGGTTGAAATATATATTCTCAAACTCCTTTTTTCCCTACCATCTTATATGGTTAGTTAGACATTTAGAAGTAGCAACTCATTTAAAAATGTGTATTATATGTTATGTGGGGAACATGGGGAGGGAGTAAAGGAATGTTCAATATTTGATAAGGGAGAGTCGATTACAATGTTTTGGGCATTTGAGATGTTGACCGGAAGATGCAGTGGTAATGAAGGTGAAGGGTTGGAATAAAGAAATCCGAAGTTTGGTTGAGGAAAACCAAGGATGTGTTTGGTGGACAGGATTTTAAAAGGGCATGGAGAAAGTGGGCTTATTAGGTGATGTAGCAGTAGAAAATAGAGATTGGAGACGGATGATGTTTGGGTTGATCATATGAGACAGACTCTTGGTTCATGTGGCTGACCCCATATCTTTGGGAATAAGTCTACTATTTGTGGGCTAGAATAACTTAAGCAACTTCCTACTGTGATTGGACGACAAAGGCTTATAAGAGCTATATGATTTTGGAGATCTATTAATTTTTTTTCCCCCGTTTATATTTGTTTGATCTTGGAGAACTAGTTCTTTTGTTGCATTTTGGTTATATATGCTTTATTTGCCTCTCTAAATAGAAAAGAAGTGAAATTTGTATTTGAGAATTTTCAAGATTCCTCTAGAACAACCAATATGATATGGTTTTAATTTGTGTTAGAAGATCCTTATAAGGTCTTATCATGACCTCTTCATTGAATGTAAGAAAGCTTAGCAATTGTTGACATGATTGGTTGAAATCAAACCATAATTCAATCCTATATGATATGAAGTATGGTAATAATCTAGGATTTCATACTATTCCTGTGTCTTAATCCATGCCTAGGCTCAGGTTTGCTTACTTGAAACATACTTTGCTCCTATTGAGTCGCATGTGGTCCATGCACCGTTTTACGTTGCTAAACTCTGGTTGTTATCCCTTGTTTGAGCTCTAATTACATCCCTTGATGGGCCCAGAGAGAAGCATCATGTATCTTTTGTTTGAACAACTTGTTCAGTGCTGAACTGAATAAAAAACATTTTGATGAAAGTTGCTCACTTTAGATCATATGTCAGGATTAAGTAGTACTATGTGTCAAACAATTCATAGCACCCAATTTTCAGCATAAGACATGGAATATTATTTGGATAGTGACTTGGGTCATTAGACTGCTGTGGTGATATAACTATAGGGTAATAGGGAGTTGGTGATGAATGAAATGAGGGCCCATACAATGATGACAGAGAGGGATGCAGGTTGTTATTGCTTTAATGCATCCATTGCTGGCTAGGTAGCAGTTGCATTTTTTGTATTTACCTGTATTATTTATTTTTTTGGTGCTGTTACTGCAATAGTTTTAAATTGTTTTTAGCCGATTACCTGAAGTAGTTTGTAAATAACCCTGTCGGATTGTTAGAGGTGACATTGTGTATATCTTGAGTCCTGACCTTTCAAAATTCTATTTTTCAGTAGTTGTTACTGTAATCTTCTGGTGGTTATTGTTTTATGTTTTTGTTGCTTCTGCTTTCTACTTTATAAGAATTCTTATTGCTTTCCATTGAGAGTAGTAGCAAAGGTTTAATTGTTTTTATTTGCATTTTGTTATGATCAACTATTATATTATATGATTTCTAAGTTTATCTTGCTTGAAACTTTTATTTATGGTCGTGAAATATGATATTGCACTCGGACTAGCGACTTGCATATTTCTGATACTTAAGTAAGTTTTAATCTTTCCTCAAAAATAAAAAGAGAAGAAGAGCAAATTTTTTATCATCCCAGTCAGCAAATTTTTGCCTGTGAATATGAGGAAGTGGTTTTCTGTTAAATTCCAAACAAAAAGAAGATTTTCCTGTTTTCATTTTTATTTGTCTTGGAAGGGTCCACTAATATTCTGGTAACAATTATAGTATTGTACAATCAAAGTAAGAACTCAATCGTACCTTTAGCTCACAATTTGGATTCACCAGTTGATTTTCTTCCTCTTTCGCCTTATTATAGCGGTCAATTATGGATGTCATGCTGGCAAAGTATAAATCAACCATCAGCAATATTTATATTTGAATTCAAAATCCAATACTGAAAATACTGCCCTGTTAATAAAGTAACTATTTTGTTGTTTGATAAGATCTTTTTCTTAAAACTGCACAAGCTATACTAATTTAAAGTACATTAAGAGAACAAATTTTCCTTGGAAAGAGACAGGAAATAACTTTAGCCCAATTTCTTTGTGTATCTCGATGGAGTAAATTGGGAACGTCCTGGCTGCTTTAGTCCATAGTATGTTAATAAAGGTATTTAAGAATTCTCAAAAAATACAACCATTCTGCTCCAACTATACATAGCAGTATAGCACCAATAACAAATATTGCATTTTGGAGTAATTTATTCTCTTTCCTTGTACAAAATCTTGCAAAGAGAATTTGTGAGCACTCTTGTATGCACCTAGTTTCCAAGGTAAAGACCTTTAAAAGGTAATCTATGAAAGAGCAACTTATTCTCCTTCCTTATACCAAATCTTGCAAAGAGAATTATCAATAAGATAAATAAATTTAAAAGTTTATCTACGAAAGATATAAATTTACTCAATTTCAATGAGAACTGGATCTAACCAGGCCCCATATATACATACACACACACAAATTCTTATATGGGCAACCATCATGGGGTTACTTCATTATTGTTATAGGGGTTTTTGGTTGGTGTAACAAGGTTTATATTACTTCGTTAGTGTAATAGGGTTACTCAGTAAATGTTATAGGGGTTACTTTGTTATAATATTATAAGCAGCCACACGGTGTGGCTATCCGCGCACTAGATGGGTTGAAAAGAATAATGCTTGTAAGAAGCTTGTTCTTTTTATTCTTGGATTATGGAAAGACCAAGACCCTAGTATTGCAGTTCATACTCCGTAGTCTATTAATTGTCTGAAACAGAATAGGATATAAGGATAAATTATATTATCCATGTTTTCTTTTAAATGCAACACACCTTTTTGGTACGCTTTTTTAGGAGTTGACTAGTGTAGATAAACAGCGACTTTATCAAAATAATTTGAACATCAAAGGGTTAGGTACTACGTGTATAACTATTTTGAATAAATTTTTTCGTTTACATTGCTTAATCTCTTCGTCGAAGTGTGTGCCAAGAAAGTGTGTTGCATTTAAAAGAAAACGAAAGAAGTATCATTTTTCGTACATGTGAGTTTTATCTTGTTTCCCCATCTATTATTTAGTCTCAACAATAGTCTTACTGAATTACGTGAAATGTGTTGTCTCTTGTAACCTAATGTATTTTCTATCAATAATGTGTGGTTATTGTTAACATCCCTAAAGCAAAAATGTTTTCTACCTATTTTAATTGAGTTGGTGTTTCATCCAAGTACACAAGCTTAGTGGTTTAAGATTTATTGGTTATCGTTCTCACATTTCTCGGTGATATTGCAGTTCTTGGCCAACACTAGACAATCTTAATATGCTGGGCATCTTAGGTATGTTTTTATGTTCCCCTAACCAGCAGTATATGCTTTTTGGTTGTTGCACCTTAATGAATCTCAGGTTAAGATGCATTTTATGTTAGTTATTCCATCTTTAACTTTGTGACCTTGTCATAAAACAACGAATCTTCTTCATTCATCTGCTTAAAGATTTTGGTGGTTAAGATCCCAACAAATCTCAATTAATCTAGATATCTAAAGAGTAATGGGATTTGCAGTTTGTGATTATACAATATGATGGTGGTGGTGAAATTTGTGATAGTGGTGGATATGTGGAGTGATGCTTTGATTACATTTACGGGGATTGTAGGTTAGGTTTGTTACTTTGTTGGAGGTGATGGCAATTCTAAGGTAATTTTAGGAGTAGAGCAGTTGGCAATGGAGTTAGTTGATTTCCGTAATTTTGTGGTGCAATCGTGGTGGAGAAGTTTTGTAACCCAAACTTGTACATGATCATTGACAAGGATATACCCCACCTTTACTTGTCCTTTTCTACTTGGAGGCTCTCTATATAATTCATATAAATGGAGATAACTTATTTCAGTAGAAGGTGATGAATAACCACTTATCTCCTTGTTATTTGCAGCTAAAGTGTGTTTGGATAAAGAAAGAGAAGGGATGAGATAGGATGGGGATGGGAAGGAGAGGGGAGAGAAGAATGATGAGTTTTTCTTCCAAATCTCTCCATTGTTGGAGAGATCATTTTCTTCGATTTAATCCCTCCATTTCTCTCCCCCTCTAACTCTCTTCTTCCCTCGTTTGTTATTCAAGTGAAAAATAATTTATCCCTCCATTTCCTTTAATCCAAACAAATTGTTAGAGGGTTGTTAATATTAGTAAAACTTTCATAATATTTACCCTTAACATTGATCATTCCTTAAAAGTGGATAACACTTTTATAGTGCAACTTGATATAGGACTCATAATTTATGAAGTTATTAACTCTTATATAGGAATAGCAAATTACTAGAGTATCTTCTTATGAATTTATAACAATAATATGTGCCTTACACTATGTTTGGATAACAATAGTGAAGGAAAAAAGAGGGAAAGGAAAATGAGGGAAGGGAAAGGGAGATGAGAGGAGGGAAAAGGTGAACTTTCATTTTCCTTCCATTTCTCTCCATCTCTCCAACAATGGAGAGATTTTGTTTATTAAAAGGGGAAGGAAAATGGATCTTTCAAATTCCCTCCTTACATTATATATCCTAATGAAGGATGACTCATCCATCATTTTCTCTTCTCTTCCCTTCCCTCCATTTCTCTATATCTAACCATAATGTTAATGCGAGAAATATAAATTATATCAAAAAAAAAAAAAAAAAAAACCAAATTCCTTAATGGCCTTTTTGGAAATGATCATTACATTTCATATGTTAGATTCTTGCCAATGCAAATAATTTAGAAAGAATTTAGCTCCAGTCCACCCACAAGTGCTTAACAATGTATAAAAAGCTTAGTGCGTTGAAGTGATGAAGGTCCTGCTGTGGCTAACTCTTTGAAGTGAGGAGCACAACCTAATTTGCTTATGTGCGCCTTGGCGTGCCTTGTGTGCCTCATGCTTCTTATGTGTGTCTCTGCCTTTGCATAGAGCAAGAAGCACTTTACCTAGTTGCCTAGTGCCTTAATGTGCCTTTTATATCACTTAAACTAGATTTTGGCTTAAATTAACATCATTCCCAAAGTCCATCTACTAGCATTGTTAATAAGTGACTGATGGATTAATTGAGACCCTTCAACTAAGGTATTATCACTATTTATTGTTTTTTTAAAACTATAATCATTTTTATTGTAAGTTAGGCATAAATCCCTTCTTTTTTTTTACATCAAGCTTAGGTCCCAAGGGTTTACTACGCAGGATTTTATTTTCAGAGTTTTGATTCAAATGTTTTGGTCTTGAATGTATTGATGCACGAAAGGTGTTGACAAGGAGATTGACTTGGAGTTGCAATATTCATAATTAGGCCTTGGGAGTTCAAGTTTATAGATGAGGGAGGTGGTATTGTAGTGGTCTAAGTATAGGCAAAGTGTAAGAATGAGGAGTTGTTATTCAGCTAGAGGAGCTGATGGGTTTCTTATGTTCTTGGTCTTCCATTTTTAACATAGGAGTTGATGTTTTTTCTTGCCCAATTTCTTTGTATTTATTTTGATCAATGGTGACATCAATATATAACCATCTACAACAGGTTGTTTTAGTGTGTGCACCTAAGCATAGTTGGTGCTGTTGTAGCACAATTTTTCGTTGACTTAAATATCTTTTAAATATGAATAATTGTGTGTGATTATTTTGGTTTTTTAGCACAACGAAAATGGTTGGATTTGTTGCATTTCATCAACTATTGGCTACTATGTCGTTGATAAATTATTAAGAGTCTGTGAGATTCTCCCTTATAGATTGGTATAAATATCACCTCATATGTTTCTTGACACCTGTGCCAATTATTTTATTTACGTTGAACATTTTTATTTACAATATCTATAAATTTTAAAGTTTGAATTAAAAGAAAATGTTTTGAAAATATACAGCAAAGCAATTCTACGCCAGATGCAAAACAAGTCCCAGGAATGCTCAAGTTGGTTATGGTTTTGGTTAGGCCATTTTTTGGATCAATTTAGATGGCGTAGACCATGGAAGGGATTTCAGGTATGCATGCTTGCACATAAGTATGTAACATCACTCTTAGTCAGCCGCTTGTAATGGATGATATGTGGGCTATACTTGGCCAGCTTGTCAAAATTAAATAAACATATTGTGTCTCATAGCTATATATGTTGGTATGGATTAGGCCCTTGAAGGGGGAGACATGATGCGAGTTTCGTGACCTATGCATGGTGAACTCTGGTACTAAAATAGGTCATAACATGGCTCATTGCTTTATTGCCTTGCCTAACTAGGTAAACTCTCAATCAAAGTTACTCTAAGAAATACATATTAGCATGTATTACCTATTCCCAGGGGCCAGCAATAGATTTTCCATTTCTATTAGGGATTAAATTTAAGGAGTATTGGTTTTATCAATGTTGGGAGAAAAGGTGGGAAGCGTAATATAGGGGTGGGACAAATATTCAGATGCACTAGCGTAGTTGGGATGCACTATGTAAACCAAAGGCGATGGGGGGCATGGGTTTTAATTATGGATTTCAGGTCTTTAATCAGGCACTTTTGGCTAAGCGAATCTTGCGCCTAAACACAAACCAAGATTCACTACTACATGTTAGAAGGCTTGTTACTTCAAAACATGGTTTGGTGTATGATACACCTAAAGGATACCATCCGACTCTTGGAGGAGTCTATGGGGCTCGAAATCTTTTATGTTGAAGGGGTTAAAATGGAGAGTGGGTAGTCGTGAGGATATTAAGGTTTCGACTGTTGGATGGCTCCTTGGTGTTCCAAATCATGCAACTCCCGCATGGAGCATTCACTTTTTAAGCTTGATTAATAATACATGTGGTGAATGGGACATGTCGAAACTATATGTCTATTTACTAGCGTAGGTGAGCTCTTTGATTTGCAATTACCTCTAGTTGTTGCACATTTGAAATACATGTGCTTCTAGTGGCCCATTACATATGGTGAGTTTAGTGCAAGTCTGCTTATTGTTTGGGGAAGATGTGGTGGGAGTATATGGGTAATGCTTGCCATAAAGAAGATGATATGAGAATGTGGAAGCTAGTTTGGGGACTAAGAGACCTCCTAAAGGCCAAAGCTATCTAACTTTGTATGTAGAGCATGTAAAGGAAGCCTCGATGTGTGTCAAGGACGTGACATTTGCGTCTTTGGAAATGTGCAACTCGTGAAGTGGAAATTAAGTCATTATATCATGTACCTTCCATAGTGCCAATGCACAACTTATATAGGATGCTATTGACTTAGCTCTTATGGTGTACTAGAACCCCCCAACAAATGCCATTATTTGGAAGTTGCGGCTCGCACGCAGAGTGGATAAGATTGAGTTTCGAACCATATTGGCTTGGTCTATATGGTTTTCAAGAACAAACGTCTACGCCTATTTTGGTGTATCCTTCCCGTTGAAAGCCATAATGTCTCCTAAGCTCGTTGTGAGGCAACAAACAACGACATCGTGGGTTTGCTCTCCTGTAGGAACCGTGAAGATTATTGTTAACGCCCACATTAACTACAATGCTTTGGGGCTGTGGCAAGGAACGATAGGGGCAATGTTTTGTGGGCTAGTTGGAAAGGTGAACTAGTCGAAGTACAATTTTGAGGTTTGGCTGTCAAGGTGTGAATGGGTTTGGCCAAACAACGCTAAATGTTATCATTGTGCCCTGAATCCCATGGTTGGTCTTTGATAAGGCTAGCTAGTTTTGATGACTTTAGATTGCTAGCTAAGTCATTTATTGATTGTAAGTTTTGTCATGTGAAAAAAATAGGGAATACCATTGCCCACTTGGTGGCAAGGTGGGATACAAGTAATCGTAATGAACAAATTTGTATGGGCTTCTTTCGCCATAAAAAATAAAAGTTAACCTAATAATTCCCACCTATTTCACCCGCCAAAGAAATTAATCTTTTCCCCCTCAATCTCTCCTTCTCTCTATCTCCTCCAACCACCATATAACACCATTGATCTTCAATTTCTACCACCACATAACACCATTTATCTTCAATTTCTATTTTAATCAACTCATAAATTACATCTCTCTCTCTCTCTCTCTCTCTCTCTCTCTCTCTCTCTTTCTTCCTTTGAATTTCGATTTCCACCTTCAGTGGAAACCATCAACCATCGCATTCTTTGCTAGAAGTCGTCGTTGTCCCTTCTCTCTTCTCTTTCTTTTCAATTAATTACCACCATTAAAGCTAAGGTTTTATGGTCAATTTGACCATGATACTCTAAATCTAGAGTTTTCATGGTCTTGACTAATTGAAGCCCTAATTGATTTGGTTTTGGGTAGTTGGGATGGTGTTTACGAGGTTATATAAATGGTTTCAAGGTGAGTGGAGGTAAGATATGGGTGTTTTGGTGAAAAAGTACTTGCAATTTAATTAGTTATGTATCCACCGTAAGAGGAATTTTGGCGGAGCAGAATTGCTTCTCTACAGATTCCGCCAAAGGAATGGTATAGCAAATGAAGTTTTGTGTGTGTTAAAGGTGGGTCTCGTGATCTTGGTGGGGGTCAGGTGGGTGGGTAAGTTTATTTGGGTGTGGTATGAAATTATGAATGGGTGAGTTGTGGTTGTTGCTTACTATTGTGGCTGGTTGTGCGTGTTGGTGGCTACTGTGTATTGGCTTGGATGCAATTTTATTAGTTATGTTTTCCATGTAAGAGGATTTTTGGCGGAGGAGAACTTCTCTATAGACCTACCCGAATATTAGTCACCTTTATTATTATGAGGCGGCCCAGGTTAATATCCGTGCTAAACTTGGGTTGTTTATAACAGGGCATTTTCGTCCTTTCATGTTCAAAAGTAAGGGTTAAAAAGTCTAAGGCAAAATTGATACTTAACTACTGTTATGTTTGTCGTTACCTTGCTTTGCTTAACCATGATTACTTGCTGTCACACCTACCCAAACACATCACGTGTCTTCTTCTTCTTCAACTTTCCATTGAATTTCTCTCTCCTCCCTCACAATAAGTACCCACCATTGCACCATGAAACACGAGCAACTTTAACAACAAGGAGGCAAACCTTAAAGCAAGCACCACAACCAGCACCTCCTTTGAAAAGGGAAGGAAGGCCAGAAGCAAGTAGTCCGTCATTAAAATTCCAAGCTAAAGGTGCATAACCACAACGAACATACACCAACCTTAACCCATCTTTTCCGGCGGCTAAATTTAACGAAAACCCTAAGAATACGGGAGAAATTAAGGGTATGGTTAACCCTAAAGGATAGGCGTTTTTTCGTTTTCTTGTGCTTTCCCTCCTCCATTGAAGTTGCTAGATTGAGAAATTTAAATTCTATGATCATCGACTAATACTAAATTGTGAAACTGAAATTCGATAATTAATGATGGTGGAGAGGAAACTCAAAGGCCGCTTCAATGGGGTACTATGGCGGGGAGAGAGAGAAAACTCAAGGCTGCTTCAATGGAGTACTATGGCAGCTGCAAGGAGAGAGAAATAGTAATTCTAGAGGTAGTAAAGGCTTAACTCAAGTATAATTACCGTGGTTGGGAGTGAGATTAACTGTGGTTAGGAGTGTGAGTTACCCCGGTACTACATTAACGGACGCTTGTAATATGTCGTTAGATTGTTTGTTTGTGCACATGGCAAATGTCAGATACTTTAGTGTACTTTATTATTGTTTATTGGCTACACACAGATTCCAATGCAATTTAATTACAACAATGCCATGTGCTAAACTTGGTTAATTTAGCACAGTTATAAACTTGTATTTCCTCTATTATTATCATCCTTAATTCTTATGATTAAATGCTATGTGTGATAATTAGGAGCGAGTATTTAGGGTTACCTGATAAAAGTTTTAGGATCCAAATTGAGAATAGTGTGTTTTTTTTATTTGTTTTAATTTTGGTGCTTAGAGAGCCACAATCAGAATGAAGTGTTGAATGAAATAAATTATGATACAAGCGGGTTAAGTTCCAGGTATATTTTTAACAATTACCTTTCTTTTCACACTTTTTTTTTTTGTCTCGTTAAAGTGTTTTTATAGAGCTTGTAGCTAATTGATGCGTATTTGAGATCTGAACATTATGAAAAAGCAAATTTGAGAATTTGGTAAACAGCTTATCAACAAATGCTCTTTTGAAATTATGTTCATATTAAGAGCTATTTAAAATTAGCTTATTGAACATTTAATACAATTAATATAAACTGTTATTTACCTAACACTTTTACATAAATAGTTCATTGCAACCAATTAGACAGACTTGTTTATATATCACCTGCTAGTCAATTCAAACTGGTTGATACGACTGACTAGTTAGTATATATACTTCCTCCGTTTCTATATAGTTGCAAAGCTTCCTTAAACTGGAAATGTCACAATAGTTGCAACACAGTATAAATGGAAGGCTTTTATAGTGAAAATTGTACTATTGCCTTTACTAAAACTCATGGCCTTCATAACAACCTACGAACCCCATTTTAAGTGTTTTATATCATGTGAGGTCCACTTTTCTTAACTACTGTGATAAAGTGTGTTGCAACTATAAAAAAAATAGAGGAAGTATTATTGAACAAGGCATTTTATCCTACTCCTACTATGTACTCCCTCCGTCCCAAAAAGAACGACCCATTTGGCCAAAACTTTGTCCTAAAAAGAATGACCCATTTGCATTAAAACACCCACCAATTTGCTACAATATTTGTGCAAAATTAGCTTCCCCGTATAAAAAATTTGATTTTCCATATTATTTTATTACTTTCTCTCTCTATTTTGTTACAAACCCCATGTAAATTTATCTTTCCAATATACTTTTATTTCTTTTTACTTAACTTCCTTAATACCCGCGTAATCAATCCAAATGGGTCGTTCTTTTTGGGACGGAGGGAGTATTAGATAAGCAAGATTATCTAATTTACAAAATTAGTAATTGAATAAATAAAAAAAACAAAAAAAAAATGTAATAAGTGAAACGAATGTTTTATTTATTTATTTATTTATTTTTGTAAAATCTGAATTACAAAAGTTTTAAATATGACAACAGCACATTTAGCTAATTAAAATGGAAGAGCCAGCGAAGGTAATAGCATCAGCAATAACAATCTTAGTCAACCGATTAGCTTGTTGAGGAAAAAGCCTTTTATTATTTAAAGACAACTTGACCAAACTGCACTTTCCAAATATAGAACTTAGTGCTCAAATCTCACGTCTGAAGCCTAGTATTTTTCCTCTAGAACTAATCTGAGGAAGAATCTTACTAATTTTAGCTCTTATAATGAGCACCTGAGGAATTAGTATAGCATCTTTTCCAAGATGTGACAGTGTCTGGGCCCTATAAAATCAAATCGAAAGCTAAATAAAAGAGTTATATGAACCGCATATCTTTTATCTATTTTTGGGTGGTAATTGTTGAGAGCATGTGGCAATGTACTTAACCTAGATAAGGTAACCAATTGCCAGAGATATACCAGTGATATCCATCATCTATGGTACTAATTCCTGTTTAGTGGTATTAATCTAGTTTATCTCTTCGTAATTATCAATTAATTGTCTGTTGAATGGAATATCGTACTAATCCCACATTAAGCGCAATTAGTAGTTTTCTATTACCCGTCTTTTACTTTGTGGTTATTTTTATTGATCTTTCATCTTTTGCTTTATTCCTTATGTGATCAAAAAATAAAGGAAATAAAGGGAAAAAAAAAAAAAAACACCCATTTTTGTTATTCTCTTGAAAGCACTCCTATTTTCTTGCTACATCCTTAATAGTATCACATTATCACATCTTGTCTATATTCCATTTTTAATGCTAAACTTTGAGTTTAATCTTTAAGGAGAGAAATTTAACTTTTATTTGTTAAAAAAATGTGAACAACTCGCGTTTCTATTAACTTTTTTTACTTAATTGGTGACATTTTTTTTGGGGATACTAAGGTGTTTTATTCTTTTCGAACTCATCGATCTATGCATAAAATTGATAAATTAACTTATATTCATCATAAATGTTTTTAAGTTGATCTGTATTCAAGACAACCAATTTTAAATCAAGCATATGAGATTAATATCATTAGAATTCATTGTTATAAAAAGAGGTGTTCAATAGAATCTAGAAAAGAAAATATTGCAAGACCCAATAACACGGAAATACTCAAATATAGCTTTAGGGGTTTCCACTAACCTGTTGCTAGCATATTCATAGAGCTTCCCTGTACTGGAAAAAATTATGACCCCAACTTCAGCATCACAAAGAACGCCCAATTCCTCAGACTTCTTCAACAATCCTTTCCTTCGCTTCGAAAATGTTACTTGCCTGCTTGTTGTATTGTCGATCCTTCTAATTACAATCTTCCCTCTTCCCATGTTGTTGACCAATTGCTCGAAAATCCACCTAATGTCAAAAATCACAAGAAATTTGAGTTGGGGAATGTTTCGATCAATTTGGGGAAAGAAAACATTGCAAAAAAGTGAAACATAGAAAGAAGAATTCACTCAATTCAGTAAGTAATCTTACCACAAAAGGAAGAAAAATGATTGGAATTTTTGGAATAGTTGAAGAAGTTTTGGGGGAAAAAAAAAATAAATACAAGTTGTGCTTACTTGTAAAAAGGCAGCCAAAAGAAGAAAGAAGAAATGCAAGTTGGTTGTGGTATATAGTACTTGTTGAGGTTTGCAATAATCTGGAAATTGATTTACCTTTCCTTTGAGCTTGATTTTGATTTCAAATCGTGGTTAGTAACTATAAAAGGAAAGTATTTAGTTTTTATACGTAAATGGAAATTAAAAGGGGGACAAAAAACACTTATTTTTGGGGGTTTGTGCTCAATCACCTATAAGAATCGATTTCTATTTCATGTCATTGGCTACTGGAAGTAAAAGGGTTGTCTAGCTAATAGATCACCGACGTGTGGCATTTCCTAGGTTGCTATTTTTAGATATCTAATTATTTTGGAATTCAGACCAACTAATGACGTACAACTGCTTTTTTATTTTAATACAAACGACGACTGCCCCTTCTTGGTGTCTTGTTAATGCCTTAGATGGGGTATTTTTCATTTCATTTTTTATTGATAGTGGGGGTGCTCTACTTTTCTTGTACACGGAATTTACACTCTACAACTATACTCTCACAAATTCTCGGATTGGGTACTATGTTGTGAGATCATCCAAGTTTTAAATAAAATTTCATACTCCCTTCGTTTTCTTGAGTTCTAATTAATTGCTATTGCAATAAAAACCAAGGAAACTGGGGATTATATACATGACTACTTTTGTTTTAAGACCATCATCACTCATGGTATATAAATTTATACTATCCCTCTCTCTACCACTTTCTCACTCCTCCAAATCATCTATACCTCAATTCAATATATACTTTCTCCAAAAATCATCCCACTTATGGTATAAAAAAAGTTTACCACCACACTTTCTCTCTCCTATTTGTATTAATAATACACTTAATTTAATTATAATTATATTTGATTTTATTATTGGAAATAACTAATTAATGTTTGTAAAGTTAATTAAATAAAATAAGCAATTCACGTAGTAAAAAGCGAATTCGAAAAAATATATAAAACTATATAAATATGGGTGTCTATGTGTATGTCTTGAAAAATTATGAACAATGGTAATTTTTTCATAATTTTTAACTTTATAATTTTTTCTTAAAATGCAATTGAAAAAAAAAATAAAAGATACATGATAACCAGGCCATATGGCGTGACCTGATTTGTTCATGTTTCACGGGGATCGAAGCAAATGTTTACCATGAGATGGTATATACTATCAAATGATATACTTTTATACCAGCAATGTAGTGAAAAATTGTAAGATTTTGATGAGTTTTTACAGCGTGGTATAAAATTATACCACGAGTGTTGATGCTCTAATAGAACAAATAGATATAGTACGAGATTTACCTAGTATAATTAGGTCTTACAATGGATTGATAAAAAAAAAATGAATAAAAGATTGTCATAAAAGGAATATAAGTATAGGTGAGTAGACCTATAAAAACGAATAAAAGCGAAAGAGAGTGTCAAAGGATTTGGGTGTTGTGTCGTTTAGAAGTGTCAAAGGATCTAACATGTAATACTCGACATACAATAGCGTGTTGAAGTAACATAAAACACTTTTTTGATTCGATAAATCAAGCTTATTAGACCTTCCTTCTATGCATTTTAGTCTTAAAAAGGATGGTAAAAGTTAGTGTATAAGTAGGGAAAATTTTTTAAACTTGTCAATTATAATCTAGAAATGGAGAAATATTGAGAAGACTCAAAACGGAGTAAGGGCCTGTTGTTTTCAGATTATTTTCAGTTTAGTTCCCAATATCCTCTTCTCATAAAATATTCAGTTCAGCTGAGAAGAAGCCCTAATAATCAATCAGAACAGGCCCTAATAGATTACACTGGAATCTTCTCTTTTTGTTTGCATGGGATCCTTTTGTATTTGTGGAAAAATATTTTCTTTTTTCTCTATTTTCCTTTGTTTTGTTAAACGGTGAAAAGCAATTTTCTCATAAGTAGAAAGTTATTTTTAAGAACAAGAAAATCTTTTTTTTTTTTTTTTTTTTTTTTTTTTTGTGTATGGAATGTATTTCACATTTTCCTCTTTACTCTTCACTTGATTTTTATTCCTCTATCCTTCCTCTTCCATTTTACTTACATTTTTCTTTTTGTCCATAATTGTTCCCATAAACAATTAAAGAAAAGAAAACCCTTTTCATAATTATATTTTTCAATGTTGATTGATTATTTAGAAAAGTGATTTTTCATAAAAGATGTTTTCCATCAAAATAAATGGACCCTCAGTGATTGTAGGTTGTAACCTTTTAGTTTGTGGTTTTATGAAGAAAAGTGAAACAATTTTGGGTGTACATAAGAGCTTTTTATTAAGAAAAGATATTTCCATATGTATATGGTTAAAAATCACTTCGGTTGTAGATGTTGTACTGTCATTAATTGGTTAATATGTTTTCATATTTCAAAATGTAATGCAAATAATCAAGGAATATATAATTGTACAACTAAAATTTGGTAAGTGCCATAAACATTTAATTATAGCGTTTTTGTATAGTTCTGTATTATTTGTTTATTGTCGATTTGAGTGCTATTAATTATGCTGTTCCATTTATGTTCTTTGAATATTAAATTGTGTAGAAACAAATTATTAATGACTTTCTTAAGGTTTATGGCAATATTCCATTTTAGCAGTATCTTAAACCATTAAGCTATGTCCCCCTAGATTGACATCTCAGCTTGATAGTAATCACCATCAAAACTGTTTTTTTTTTTTTTTTCCATTAATTGTTTTTTGTCGAAACAGATGGAGGCTTAGTGTCTTGGACAACTAATTTAGAAATTTACCCTATATTCTTATCTCTCGTGAGTCTTGATCTTATGCCCCCCTCCTTCCTTGGCTTTGACTTTCATTTGAAATTTTATCCTGCACAAGTTACTTTAGTTTACTACTCCCTCTCCTGTAGTTTTATGGTAGCAGAAGAAAACAGATCATAGGTCTGTGTAGTAGTGTGGCTGAAGACAATTTAACAGAACCAAAATATTATACAAAAGATTATTTTGATGCAAAGGCCTATTTGTCTGTGCCACTGTTGCTGTTGCTAATATACAAGTATTAGTTATTATGTTTCTTGATCATGAAAACAGAATCGTCGCTGGCTGTCCCTGCACATTATACATTAATATTTCCATGGGAGCAGTAGTAGGAAAATTATCTGTTGTGGTGTATTACTACTATCTGTTGCCGTATAATTTTTGGTACATTTCCTACCACATTTCCAACCAAATAAGATGCCTAGAAATTTAGCAGCTGTTACATAGTAGTCGATTGATTTGGAAGCCAGCAGCACTTCTTCTGCAATTCTGTAAGCCCTGCACTTAATAGAGTGGCAAAAAAGGAAGCCTCCACAGTATCGTGAATTCCCTAGGGAATTCAGAACTGCTTAGTTTTGGGTTGGTGTTAAGGGTTAGGTTTAGAGAAAGTTTCAGTGAGACTACAGGGCATATGTGTCAAAGTTTTTGGGATCAAGAGATCCGAGCTTCACCCATATGTCTTTTCTCTTCCAGAGGTGCCACCATACAGAGATGGCGAAGGTGATATTGCAGGAGAGGGGGAATTGAATTCTGTCCTGCATGCTGGTGATACGGGTTGAAGTTAGAAGAGGGGGTTAAACTAATTCTAGTCATCCTCAGCTCTAGGACAATCTAAGGATATGTTAGGATATTCCTAGGGAGTATATTACTTATATTCCACTAATAGCATGCCTATAGTCGTCTTGCTTCCAATAATTAGAATCATTCCCAAGGGAAAAACAAGTCCTATTTCGTAGCTCCCATTAATCTATTATAGTGCTTAAGACTGATAGATCTATTTCCTGTATTTACATAATTACACCTATGGCTAATTATAACCTCTGCATTTGGTTGTTTTGGTAGTAAAAAATCTATATGCAATTATGTGAAAAAAGAACCATGACAAAGTCCATGGTTATAAATAAGTAGTGTCGTTTATTTTACAAAACTACATGTAGTTTTTATTGTTATCATCATTATTTGCCACACAAATTGTGATCATAGTTGTTTACTAGCTTTTTTTTTTTTTTGCATATCGGATTTTTTAGCTCTTCCACTTCTTTATCACGCAATATATTGTCAATATGGATTCAGAATTAGATGTGGCTCAAGATATCTCTTTGTTGTGTCTTGTGTCAAGCCAATGTGTCTTAACTTATTTATAGGCAACATAGCACTTTCCAAGTCCGCGTATTTCACTTATCTTATTGCAATTTTATTTTTTTAACACAATGTGCGCTAAATATAACACTCGTTGTTGCACACATTTTAGTGTCATACTGTCATGTCCTACCTTTCATTTTTTTTTAATCAAGAGGATTATTTAAAACACAATCAACTTTGAATTGTACCTGTAATTTTATTATAAGCTGATCAAATAGTCCTAGTACTATTTGGCAGTTGGACTTGTTATTGGTAGTCGAGAAACCTTCCTCTTTTAGTCTATAAGGAACAGATGGTCTTCAAATATGGAAATTGTAGCCAGGGCCCTAATTCTTATGCTAAATATGGGAACTTTCCCTTTGTGTTAGTATCTTTTTCAAGAACAAAAAGGTCCAACTTGCATGTTGCAACTTGCAAGTGGGTAGAATTAGCTGCTTAGGCCCAATTATTCAACACTTATTAAAATGTAGATTAGGACTCCACTAATTATGGGTTATCCAATCTTTCAAAAAAAATAAATAAAAAAAATAAATAAAATTATGGGTTATACAACATTAAAATTGTTGTTTATACTGTCTTTCCAAGTGAAACTACAATTAAAAAGAACAAGTTGCAATATAGTATAAGTTTCCTGATTTTGAATAAGATCTAGATTCTTTGACATCATGGTAGGTTACTTAACTTTCTTGGTTTTTTTTTTTACCAATAATTTGATGTTTTAGATTAGCAACTCTACTTGAGAATACAAGTAATATCATTTGATAAATCAAAGAAGTATTTATCAACCAATTTTAATGGGCTGATCCTGGTCCATTTCTTCACCATTCAACCCGTTGAGACGATCCATATGGAGCATCTTGCTCATTGGGTGTCTCAACCCTCTCAATAAAGATTCAAAGACAAATGTTGTGAGAATGGAGTTTATGTTTTTGGTGGAGCACAAAATATGTATGCAAATAGAATGTGTGAAATTTTGTAGGTTATCTCTATAGTTTTACAAACTTTCTGTATAAACCTTATTTTATTTGCAATAATACATCAAATTATATTAATGTGAGAAAACGTTAATACATAGTAGTTATCTGATACATTTACCCTTAATTGTAGAGTGTGGTTTAGTTCTTTTTTTTTTTTAAATGGATTGTCATTGTCCGAGTGAACTTCTTATGATCACATCAACGTTATATTTAATGTCATCAGGGTCATCACCATTCTAAACTCAACATTCATACCACCATATTATACTTAATACACAAAACTTGTGTTTGTGTCTTAATGATACTTAATTCCCTATTAAATACTCTTGCGATTTCATTATAATACACCAAACATTGTAGGAAATAAAACACCACAAAGGGTAATGTATGTTGAATTGTTGACCATAAGGCTGATAACAATCGTGAAATAACCACTGCCTTGAAGAAAAATCTCGGTGCGACACTGCGACGAGTATCTGGCGATTGCCCTCCAAGGATAAGCATAACAAAACTCTGAATTGTGCAAATGAATAAGGAGAGATTGGAACTCACACTTGCTCAAATCAGTGGAGGGAAGATTTTTCTATTGAGGAGAGAATTGAAACAATTTGAATGAAAATTAAATCTAGATGCCACTACCAAGTTAGAGATTGAAAAGGAGCTAGAATTGCCTGGCTGGTTGTGGAGCAAAATAGGAACAATTTGCAACTTAAAATTTAGTTGGCCTTCCGATAAATCGATAATTGAGATGATTTATAAACTAGACTCTAGGGTCTGTTTTCTTCGACTTAATTTCAGTTTGGTTCAGTTCAGCTCAACTCCAATCAGTTCAGTTCAATTCAACTCAGTTCAGTAAATCAGAACATGCCTTAAGTTACATCTTAAGCCAAAAAATAAAATAAAATAAAAGGTACGTATCACACTCGCAAATCGATGATACAAAATATAAAATTCACACATACTTGTATAAATCACCAATATAAAAGGTTTTTAGGATGAAAATGTGTTACCTTTAAATAAATAAATTTTTTTTTAAAAAAAAATAAAACTCTAACAATATTTGTGGTTCTTTGAAATGAATATAGTAAGAGGGTTTTCTTTTTGAGAAATGAACTTGCAATCAGGAAAAAATATATATATAACGGTTTCACAGAAGGAAAAATTTTGTATACACCCGGTTTTCAGTAATTTACTATACATCGTGTACACTTTTGTCAGATTTAGTGTCACTTTTGTCAAATTTAGTGTCACTTTTGTCAAATTTATCAATAAAGCATAAATAGCTCTTATATATATCACGGTAACTTTTGTGTGTTTTAGTGTAACTTTTGCACATTTTATTATTACTTTATAACGGATGCTCAGTAATTTACTGAACATTCGTTTTATTTAAAAGTTTGTGTTCACAGAATAAGTTTATGTTCATAAATAATTTAAGACAAGTGTTATTAACATAAGAATTATTATGCTCAACGCAAAAGCTAATGAGCGATTCCGAGGCGTTAGATAAGAGAATTAAAAGTGAAAATACAGAGTATTAGAGTAAAACTAACATTAATTGCACTGAACGAAGCGTGATTTTGTCATGTATTCCTAACTTAATACTATTTCAACCAATATAATTATTTCTTATCTAACGCCCCGGGTTAGCAAGATCCCATGCTCAATAAGTCAATAGTCAATATTGCATTTTTTTTAAGTACATAAGATTATTTTTATTAAGATGCATATTCATTTTATTATATGCATGTATACCTAATTTATTCTTCCACGCCTAATTTTCTTATTGAAACACATGCACGTTCTTTTTTTTTTTTTTTTTTTTTTTGGGTTTTTCTATACAGTGCCCCTGAGGTATTGACTTTTCCAAGCTGTGCCCACCCATTTTTAAAATTCCACACTGTACCCCTAAGGTTCCTTTAGTGTCTACGATGTAACCCTACCCTAATCCATCCGTTAACTTAAGTTAACTTTTTCGTTAATTTCAAAATAAAGAAATTAAAAAAAAAAAAAAAAAACCAGACACCTCTCTCTCCTCCCTCACAACCACCCACCACTACAACTCCAACTGCACCACCGCTTCACTTCCAGCCTTCCCTTCCCCCATTGATTCCGGTAGTCCCCATTTCCGGCCACTCCCTCCCCCTTCGTCGTGAGCGCCCTTTTCAGGCCACTCCTTCCCCTCTCTTTCAGCCGTTCCGGCCAGCCCTTCCCCCAGCCACGCCTCATCCTACAAAAATTCCATTCTTGATCTTGCAAAACCTTAATCAAATTAGGGGTAAATTCTAGGGTTTTGAAGATCGAAGGTTTCTTGCAAATGGAGGGAAATTGCAACAGAGAGAGAAAGAGGGAAGAGGGTTGGGTTTTCGATGGTTTTGGGCGAAATCCGTCCCAAATTCGAGATGATTTCATGAAATTCGAGCTTAAGAAAACCGATTCCAACCGCATTATGATCGCCGAAGTTCTCACCGTCTTCGTCGATCTCGTCGAAATCGAAGTTATTTCCATTGTTCTCAACGACGAGTTCATTGCTCACCGAATCGGTCTCATAGGTGGTGGGTCGAGGAAAGAGGAGCGCGGCTCGGTGGTGCGGCTGGAGGTGGGGCGATGGTGCGGCTGGAGGTGTAGTGGTGGGTGGTTGTGTGGGAGGAGAAAGAGAGGTGTTTGAATTGGGTTTTTTGTTTTTTTTTTAATTTCTTTATTTTGAAGTTAATGGAAAGTTAACTTAAGTTAACGGAGAGATTAGGGTAGGGTTACATCGTAGACACTAAAGGGACCTTTGGGGTACAGTGTGGAATTTTGAAAGTGGGTGGGCACAGCTTGGAAAAGTCGATACCTCAGGGGTACTGTATAGAAAAACCTTTTTTTTTTTTTTTTTTTTTTAATATCAATGTTACATGTTGGACCAATTACAATACGTTGGACTATATATTGGGTCGAAAATAATGAATAAATTTAAAATGATATAAGTCGGCAAAGCAATACTCCGTAGTAATTAGCAATTGGCAATTCTACACTTTCCTGGCCAAAGCCTTCAACTTTCTGGTGTTGACCAAAAGTATAAATTGTGCTTTTTGTTAATTATTTTAATGTGTAATTAGGTTTAAATAAAAAAGGCAATAACAATGTGTTGGAACTTTATTTGCTTATTAGATTGCCAGCAAAATCCTTAAAGCTCACTACCTCTTGTAGCATCGGCGTGTCATACTTTTGAAATGACACGTGCTAGACTGCTAAGCTTTGTGGTGCATGACTGCATGCATGGTATGAATCAAGTTTAAAATAATGTAAGTGTCTTTTTGTGTTCGAGTAATTAGATATGTCTCAACAATAAGAAGCATTATAATTTTTAATTCTAAAGTGGTAAGGAGTGCCTTATCTTAACCAGACTCTCAATCCTTAAGGAATTCTTGGTCCAATATATACGAGCCAGGTGCTTGGGAGTAGAGAAGATGATAAAGGAATTCTTACCTTCAAATAACCTTAAATCCTTAATTGGTAAGATTTCAACCCTAATAAATCTCTAGAATCTGGTGTAAGAACTTAGTCAACTTATAAAGTGAGCCAACATTTTGTTAGTAAGTTTTCTTATCTATAATGTCATAAGTTAGATTGTACAATCTCCTTTATAAGATTAACTGAAAATTTTATTGTCCTCATATGGAGTACTTGGAAAGAGACCTTTGACATTTTTAGAATCTACTATCGGGCGCAATTTGTGTTCAATGAGTGGCACCAAATATGCCTAATACCAAATATGCACCAAAGCTCGTGGCAATTCATCAGCAGCAGGATTCATCATCAAATATAGCAGTGGAGCACTCAACAAGACATCTACCTTCAACCTCAGCAACACCAAAGCTTTCAAAGCTGAAGCTATCACGAACTCTTCATAAAGGAGTACGACTAGCTTTTTAATGTGGCATTCAAAACATTTAAATTGTAGGTGATAATTTGCTATTCATCAACGCTATAAAATGCATTTGGTAAGTCCCCTGGTAGATCGAGCATGTGATCAAAGACACCATTCTCTTCTCACTCGGTTTCAAAGTTGGAGTATCCAACACATCCATCGACAGGCAAATCACACAACGTATTGGATTGCTAATGTGGGTCATTTAATTTCTAATAGTATGAATATTGATGTTTATTGTAATTATTCTACTAGTTTGTTTTCTATTTTTTCGACTGATACATTTGAAATATCGAATCTTAATAACTTTTATTATCATACCACTTTAAAAAAAAAATATTAATAATAATAAATAAATACGGAGTAAATAAAATTGCACCTACTACGAAGCTACCGAATCACGTACATTTTTCACCCCTAACACACTATATAATGCCATAACCCATTACCTGACCAGATATTGTCTCATTTCTCCTCTCTCTTTCTCTCTCTGAAGTCGGCAATGTCTCCTTGGAGGAGGCAGATCCGCCATTTTTATCAATTCATCAACCATTCTCATTTCTTTTACTCTCCTTTTTCTCTCCCTACTTTTTGCCGTGTTCAAATTCTCCACTATCACTCGTTTTTCCAAGAATCTTCATCTCTCACATCCATGGTATTGTGAATTTATGATAGTACTATGTACTTGTATATAATTTTCATTTGTATAATTTGTTTTATCACTTATATTTCTTACTTATTTTTGCGTAGAATTGTTATTTATCTAACTACAATCATGATTGTTGTATATTTTCGCACTTTTTGTTTGTTTAATGCTCTTATTTTATGTTTGATTTCTTAATTTTTGATTTTATCCGCACTCGAATTGTTCAATTATGTTGTTATCAACAAAGCAATCTGTGAAATATTGTAATTTAGGTGATTTAGTTTTCGAATAATTTATTGAGACAATTGTGTGTTTTTATATTTTTTTATATATTTTTTTCTCAGCTAAATTTGGTGTTTTCATCTTAATTTCTCAATCAAATGTTTAATGAAACAGTTTTTATGGACGAAAAATGATTCTTCTTTCAATGACTCATGTAATCATATGATTATGTTTGTATGATATGAATAATTTTGTTGAATAAAGAACTATATATTTTTTGCCCTAATTTAATTTGATGTGAAATTTGATCCAATTTATGCAGGAAACAATCAAAACATCCTGATTGTAATTTAAATCAAGATTGTTAACAGAATGTCAAACGAACTTTTGAGGTACAAAAATCTTTGTATTTTCATAATATGATTTTGCTCTCAATCATAAAAATTGCAATGATAAAATATTATTTGATTTGAGCTCAGTAAGAAATTTGCTTGATTTTATTTTCTAATTTAATTACGTTGTTAATACAGTGAATTACTGCAACATTCTGATCAATGACACGCTAGTTTTCTGTGACAAAATTCCTTTTGCAAGTTGGCACTGAGGTAAATGCAGCATTTGCTAGTAATTTATTTGTGTACAGTTTTCACCTGTACTTGATGGTTTATTTGCATTAAAAATATTACAACTTGCTGCTTTTGCTTTGTTCTATGAAGTTATAATCCAATAGTATGTCTGGAATTATTTCTAGATTGTGCTTGCTTGTGTGTGTGTGTGTGTGTTTTTTTTTTTTTGCTTACATTTCATGATTTGAATGGGTGTACTGATATTCTACCTCGGTCATATGTAAAGATTCAGTATCTCTATGTGATGGTATCATTAAGCAATTCTGTGATGATGAATTATTGGTGCTTTTTTGAAAGAAATTGCATTGAAGTACACATAAAATATTTTCATTTCTTAAAGTCATTAATTTTTTGGGTGAAAATTTTATAATCAGTGTATAATACCTTCTTTATTGTATACTTATAGAACATTTGATTTGATTTTCTGCGAGTTATTAATTTCTTGTTAAACTTAAAGAACAAATATAGATAGTTTTAGAAGGTCAATCAATCAATCAAAGCCGTAATCCCATAAGTGGGGTCTGCTACATGAACTAGCAGGTTTTTGGATTGTAGGAATTCTTAAATATTTTATTCGAACATTAGGCCATTATATTGAATAACTTTAAGTTATTATAGGGAAAATAAAGATGTTTCATGTAAGTGTACTATTAAGATAATTCATTTGCTATAAAAGGTGGTGGTGTTTACATATCTGAAGTAAAGTAAAGAGATTTATTGAGGTAACAAAGGTAAGAGACACTCATACAAGTCAAGATCGTACTAAGCTGTCAAACAAGAACTCGTTCATCAAACTTGGACTCCACATGTTTTTGAGATGAAATGTGCAAATATCAAACAAGATCTTCGTGATGATGTTTCTTTTAGCGGTTTAGTAATTTTGTTTCTAGAAGGAATGCCAAACATATGAATTTTAAGTATGCCTTGTAGTTTACAAATAAAGTGCAAAAAAGGAGATGTGTGTGTGTATGTGTGTGAGTGCGACGCGCGTGCGTATTGAGAAGAAGTTTCTTCGCATATGACAAAATTTTCCAAATAGGTCTCAAGTATTGTAGGTCTCAAGTACGACATTTGTAATGAGTTAGCCTCAAGTATTGTTCCTTATAAGGAGTATGGTTCCCATTATATTATGAATAGAAGGTAAAGGCTTTCCATTTACCAAATATGGGGTTCTCTAGCTTGATGTCTTTTAATCACATCAAGGATGGAGCTAAAGGATTGAGTTACCTTCGATTTTGTGAATTCAATTTAAGGTTTAAGCAAATTGGTGATTGTCTGATGGATCAATCAAGTTTTATGGAATAAAGAAATTGGACGAAAGTTCACAAAATTAGAGAGATGGTAAGACAAACCTAAATTCACCCTGTGTCGTATTATTTTATATATTTATGAAATTTAAGGATTGTGTTGCAAAATTAGTTAGGTTGTTGTAAATTGTCAAATGTTCTTTTGTGGTAATAGTAATGATTGGTTGCTTGAGTAATGGTTTACTAGGTTAATTTTAGCTTTTATTAAATGGTTACAGAATGGATGTGTGTCCGAATTGCAAAAATGATAGGTATTACAATGATTCGTTATTTACAAAGTAGGAGTTAGAACCTGTAAAGATGAAAGAGGCCTAATAGCAAGTAATAATGTATGAACTTCTGGGACATTTGAAAGCTTAGAAAATACTTTTTTCGAGGAAATGGTAGTGGTAATACTTATTAGTTCTAGCAAAGTTTCTTTCCATTGTGCCAGTGTACATGTCCTCCATTAGTCCTTGGTAGGCTGGTAATGAAACTTTATCCCATGTCCTGTGTAATTCATAAACTTTCATTACCACTCATTATAATGCTTATACTTTGCAAAACTACTTGCAGTCTAATTACTATCATCTCTTGTTTAATACCTAATAATAAAGCCATACTCCTTGTCATCACTCCCAACTTAGAGTATGTTTTGTACTGAATTAGACAGGAAATTAAGGATCATATCCACGAGAGATGGTTGTCTTGCAACTATGAAAAAATAAACTATGAATTATGAAAAAATGTGCCTTGTCTTGAATGTCTATAAATCTATAATACTATTGTGAAATAATAATAAAGATTCAAATTAATGTTTAAAAGCCTAGGGGAGCTCTCGCTTTCAAAAGAGCAATTAATATCAACAATAAGAGAAATCCAAAACTAAACAATTTATTAGTTTAATCACTAATTTTCATTATAGATCATTAGAATATCCCTAAACCCTAGTATGAAAATACTCACTCATATTTGAATTCTCACCAACAATAACAGATATTTAAGACATAATTGTAAATCTTGATGATAGCAATAAGGAATGGAGAAGAACAATAAGAAACATACCTATGAAATTATGTTGAAATCCCTCTCGAGAGTGCTAATGGAAAACTAAGAATTTTTAAGAGAAAACCTAGGTAAAGTATGTTGGAGAATTATAACAAATAGCATAAGCCAAATTCGGGCTTTACATCAAGTATTTTCAGCTGAAAGATAGAAATTTTCTGTATAGACTACAAATCATCTTCGTGAGAATCTGCCCAGTTGGACACTTGGACCGGGCACTTGATTGGGCCCACATAAAAAATCTTCAAATTCTTCAAATAGCTCTGATGAGTTAGTCTCAACTCTCAAAAAATGCAAGGGGCATACATAAATTGCACACATCAGTACCATTATTCTAAAAATATTTTAAACCATTATCAGGCTTTTTAACAATTTTTTTTATGGACCTTTTCTGTAAAAACTTCAATTGGCCACTATTACTGAAGTCAGAATCTTTTCAGAATTTGTATATGTTGTGGTTATTGTGTTGAGTACTGTGCATTACAACAGTTTCTTTATGCATATGCAACTTTTATACATTATTTTGTGCATGGTTGAAGCATCCATCCTTAAGCAAGGCTATTTTTATTTTTTTGGTCTTTGACGATAATTTTTAAAGTGGACATCTGTTAGTTGGTCTGTCAGAAGCTTACAGTTTTTCAATCAATTTGTAATGTAAAATTTTTCATTCTTATGGTACTATACTACTATGCCTAGTTTTAATTTAGTTGCTATGTGGCAAGGAGATTGTGAATGTTATCAGTGCTTATGCTCCCCAAGTGGGTTTAGATGCAGAAGAGAAACGACAATTTTGGGAGGACCTAGACGAGGTGGTGCAGGGTGTCCACCACTCAGAGAAGTTATATATTGGAGGGGATCTAAATGGGCACGTTGGGGCGAGCCGAGATGGCTATGAGAGTGTCCATGGAGGCTTTGGGTATGGGCAGAGGGACGCCGGTGGTGAAGCTATTATGGATTTTGCCCAATCATATGATTTAATTTTGGCTAATACTTGGTTTAAGAAGAGGGATTCACACTTGATAACTTTTCGGAATGGAGCAAATGCAACTCAAATAGACTTCCTGCTCACAAGGAGCATAGATAGACAAAGTTGCATAAACTGTAAGGTTATCCCAGGGGAGAGTGTGGTCACCCAACACCGGCTATTGGTAATGACTATTCGTCTGAAAGAGAAGGCGAAGAAAAAAGTTAGACAAGAAGAACCAAGGATAAGATGGTGGACCCTAAGGGATGCAAAAGCTAAGGTTTTTACAGAAAAGGTAATTGAAGAAGCGGATTGGGATGGAGAGGTGGATCCGGACATGACCTGGTTACGAATGAAGAACTGTTTCCTAAGAGTGGCCAAAGAGGTCTTAGGGGAAGTAAGGGGAAGAACTTCGGTACAGAGAGATACTTCGTGGTGGAATGAAGAGGTGAAAGCAGTAATTAAGCAAAAAAGGGAATGCTATCAAGCCTTAGGAAAATGTAGGAGTGATGAAACCTTTGCAGCGTATAAGGAGGCTAAGAGTAAGGCAAAGGCAGCTGTTCGCCAAGCAAAAGAAAAGGCATATCAGGAGGTTTATGAAAAGCTTGATTCCAAGGAGGGAGAAAGGATCATTTATAAGATGGCAAAGAGAAGACAAGAGGCAAGGAAGGATATTGGCATGGTGAAGTGTGTCAAAGATAAGAACCAAATGGTCCTAGTGCAAGAGGAGGGCATCAAGGACAGGTGGAAGGGGTACTTCGATGAATTATTTAATGGAAGTAATGGAGTTGTGATAGGAGATACCTCTATGAGTGATGAAGAAATCAACATGGAGTATGTGCGAAGGATTAGGAGAGTAGAGGTGGAGATTGCACTGAGGAAGATGAAACCTAAGAAGGCGGTTGGCCCTGATGGGGTACCGATAGAGGTGTGGAGGTGTTTGGGTAAGATTGGTATTGATTGGTTAACAAACCTTTTCAACAAGATATGGACGGCTACAAGGATCCCACAAGATTGGAGGAAGAGCACCTTGGTCCCGGTTTATAAAAACAAAGGAGACGCTCAAGATTGTTCTAACTATCGAGGAATTAAGCTTATGAGCCATACTATGAAGTTGTGGGAAAGGGTGATTGAACAAAGGTTGAGGGCATGCACAAGCATTTCAGATAACCAATTTGGTTTTATGCCTGGGAGATCTACTATGGAGGCAATCCATTTGATAAGACAAATGATGGAGTTTTATAGGGTAAAGAAGAAAGATCTTCATATGGTCTTTATTGATTTAGAGAAGGCATATGACAAGGTGCCAAGAGAGATACTTTGGTGGGCAATGTTGAAGAAAGGTATCCCACGAAGGTATGTAGACCTAGTTAAGGATATGTATCGGGATGTGTCAACAAATGTGAGGACATGCGGAGGGTTGACAAAAGATTTCCCTATTACAATCGGATTGCATCAAGGGTCTGCATTAAGCCCTTTTCTTTTTGCAACGGTTCTAGACGAATTAACTAGACCAATTCAAGATGAGGTTCCATGGTGTATGCTGTTCGCAGATGATATCGTTTTGGTGGATGAGACTAAGGATGGGGTTAATGTCAAGTTGGAGCAATGGAGGCAAAGGTTGGAATCTAGAGGGTTTAAGCTAAGTCGAAGTAAGACTGAATATTTGGTATGTCGTTTTGGCACTCAGAGGGGGACAAGCAATGAAGTGGTGAGTTTGGATGGAAAGGATTTGACCATGAGTGAATGTTTTAAGTACCTAGGGTCGATCATCCAGAAGAATGGTGACATTGATCAAGACGTGACCCACAGGATTAAGTCAGGGTGGCTTAAATGGAGAGCGGCCACGGGAGTGCTATGCGACCGCAGCATTCCCTTAAAGTTGAAGGGAAAATTCTACAGGACTGCCATAAGACCAGTGTTGCTCTATGGTACAGAATGTTGGGCTTCTAAGAAAGAGCATATTAAAAAGATGGAGGTTACGGAAATGCGCATGTTAAGGTGGATGTGTGGAAACACTTTAAGAGATAGAATCAGAAATGAGGTTATTCGCAAGAAAGTAGGTGTGGCGGGCATTGTAGATAAATTAAGGGAAAATCGTCTGCGTTGGTTTGGACATGTAAGACGGAGACCCGAGGGTGCACCGGTGCGAAGAGTGGAAGAGTGGGACCATGGAGGGATTAAACGAGGAAGAGGGAGACCAAAGATGACTTGGTTGGAAGGAGTGAGGAAGGATATGAAGTGCATGGATTTACGTGAGGATGAAGTTTTGGATCGTAAGGGATGGAGGAGAAAGATTTATGTTGATGACTACACGGAATAATCAAATTTGGTTCATGTTAGCCGACCCCACTTTTGGGATTAAGGCTTTGATTGATTGATTGATTGATTGATTGCTTAGTGATCAAAACATGGGAATTCCCGTGCTGTTTTGGTATCCACTCATGGGTTAGTATTGTGTAATAAGATACTATAGAACCTGATGTTGGTATTACACAGCTAACAACTTTCATATTTCATTTGCATTATTTACTCGATTTTAAAAGTGCACCCCATTGATTTTTTTTAATCTTAACATGATTATGCAAGTCCTACTCAAGTATAAACATAATGTTCCTTTGGATTTTAAGTGTGGAGAAGCATAGCGTAAGCTCAGTGTTGATTATTATGTATTCTACATCTTTCAATAGCCAAGTATTCGAACATTTCTGTGCAATTATATAGGCACCGACTTTTAGTGCTAGAACCTGGTTGCTGTAAAGGATAGACTCTTTCAACTGAAAATGTATGGAAATCCAATTATCCTATACCCATTTCCTCACTGTCTACATACCTTTTTGTTAGTGTTTAAGATCTTCTGTCGTATACTAGTTACAATTACTATTACAGTGTTAAAACCATGGGACATGTTTAGTCAGACAGCAGTTTTTGCAAAGTGGCAGTCCCTAACTTTTCCCAAAATTTCGACAATGGTGCTGAACAAGGACAAATTTTCAAATAAAAATATGAAAGATAATGAATAGGTGCTAATACAATTTGCACTTAAACAGGACATTTGCATCTTTATTACATTTCATCCAGGTTTGGCATTGCTAGCTAATTTCTTAATCACTGTGAACAATGTTAAAGGTTGTTCTATTGATTATCTTGAACTTGTTTCTTGAATAATCTTTGATTTGCATTGACTTTTGAACAAACTGCATGGACTTGGGAAACTATGTTGACAGTGAGTCAACCTGGCAGACTGGTCTTCTTTGCTAGGCAAGTTCTAGTCTGCTGCAGTTAAAAAAATATTAAAACTTAAAAAAATAAAATAAAATAAAATTAGAGAGAAGATATGTTAATATGTTATTGATAGTTTGCGTGAAAAAAGGCTTAGCTGCAAGATTCTTGCCTAAATTTTGCTGCTCTTGCTGCTCTTTCACCATCTTGTTGCTGTGGTTGGCAAAGCTGTAGGCAAATAGGCTCATTTGAATCTTCTTCCATGTTCAGACTATTTCCATTTGTGCGAAAAGAACTTTTGTTTGTACCATTTACTTCCCTTGATCCGTAGAGCTGAGATGAGAAACATGGTTTTGCTGCTAAGATACTTTTAATTTTGGCTCAAAGACCCCAAAAAATGAAGCGTATCTCCTAGAAGTATATGTTAAACCAATTGATTATCCAGTTACCTTCTTTTGAAGCTCCAAGTTTTCTTGACGAATCAGATTTACCTTCTTGTGTAGTTCTAGATTTTCTTGTTGAATGAGATTACCCTGTGATGGTATAATGATCAGCTAATTGGCAAGAAAGCTAGTGAAATGAAAATGAGGAGAAGAAAGCTAGGAAGTGCATGAACCTACCGTTCGATTTAGCTCTTGTATTTCACCAAGTAGAAGTTCATCCTACAAAATTTATGTTTGTGTCAGCAAAACAAGGACCAATGTGGATCAGAATTAGTTTTTGCACTAGAGCATTGTTTCTTACCTTTTTGGTACGGACCCCTCGAAGACTTATCTCCAACTGGCTCTCCAAATTCTGCAAGTCCTTAACACTTAAACCAGAGAGTTCTTCACCCATCATTTTTCTGCAAATTCAAACAAAACTAGATAATGTAAAACATTGCTTGTTTCTTAGGTTTACTTGGTATAATCCTGTACGTTTTTTTAAAATTTTTTTTTTTAATTTTTCTTTTCCTGTTGTCTTGTGGCTGATAAAATATTCTTATTCCTTTATAATAGCCCCATTCATTTGGGCACAATTTTTTGTAGTATTGTTTTAAATTTGTTGATGAAAGTTGCTTAATAAAAATAGTGCAGTGTACATAGCTTAGTATTGTTATAAGAAGTGAGAATATTACATTGGAGTTTGTTGATGGATCCTACGCTAGAGTGAAGAATTTTGGGAGAATGGGCTTTTATATAGGGATGGAGAGAGTAAAAAAAACTACTTCGACTTTGTCTTTGATTTGACTTTTCAGTCATGTCATGTTATGGCTAAAGTTAGTCATGCTATATCCTTCTATTTCACTGTGATTTACTAGATGACAAAATTGATACATAGTGTTACAATTAATAATAATTTCATACATAAATGTTTTGTATTGATTACGTAGAATAATTTTGACCATTTTGGATAGTACCTTTCATAACATAGTCATCTGATTGTCTAACTTATTTTTGGAGAAAGTTACCTGCTATCTGAAAATATGTGCTGTAATGCTACATTTTCTATGATAAATTCAGTTTATATGTAAACTTATATAGTGGAAATTGCAACCAGGTGAAGGATTTGGCTATCTACTATATTAATTCAACAATTATTGAGGTGCACAAGTGGAAAGGAAGTTTTGGAAAAAAAAAAATAATAATAAAAATATTTCCTTTTATTGTGTGCTTATTAGATCATATTGCTCTGTAGCTGTAATGAGGCTGTATGGATTATTAGATATATAAAAAAATATTGGGGAATAGTTGATGCCAGCCTTTGTAGTACTTGTGTTTGTGTGTGTGTGTGTGTGTGTGTTTTAATTTTTTTTAAATACAGGAAAGAACTTATGTGTTTGAACTAATTGTTACTTGGATCAATATGTTGCATCTTTAGGATTTTGGAATTGAATTGACATTGCTTAGATTTATTGCATTATTTGACTGCAAGACCTTGTTTCGTGTACAATCATAAAGTTGGCAAAATGTCACTTTATTGAGCTAGGTGCTGAGCTATGGCATTGTTGTCACCAATTTTTCCCTTGTGTTTTATCCTCAAATTAAAATGGTGTTAAGTTGCTGAAATGTCTGTGTTTGCTTCTTGCGGACTAACTGTTATGTCTTATGTAGCACTTTGTGCATTTCTGCCCTTTCCAACTGACCTTTATCATTGATTTGTCAGGGCAAGCATGCATTTGAAGGTATAAAGAGACCCTTCCGTCTGTTTTTGATGGAAATGGTACAAGATTCTAAAGCTTTTTAATTTGGATGTATTTTTCTATGAAGGAAAAGCTCTATAAGTATGAGACTATGAGGTATTTGAATTACAGCTGTCTATTCATGCTTGATATCTTTAAGATAGACTCTGTGAACAATACCAAATGCAGGTCTTAGCATAATAATTAGATACATCCCTCCTCCAAAGAAATTTAATTATTACTTGGTCCTTGAAAAGCATTGCACTATAACAATCCATTACTTGCATGATGTTTCTTAAACCTTGAACTTTTACTAAAAGCTTTTTGAACATGAACAAAGCCAATAGACGTAGTAGAAGAGATTAGCACTAGAAGAGAACCTTTTAGGTTCTTAAGCACAAAATAAAAATATACCACACCTTAGCAATGAAATTACTAGAATGTATTAAAACCTACGTGTACACTGAAATAGCTAACAATAAGTTTTTGCGAAAAATTGATGCTTCCAAACCATGTTTGTATGATTGTGATTTCTTATTACTTGTAATTTTTGATTAGTTTTGAAAAGCAAGATTGTCCATGTTCGGTGGACAACTTGTCCTCTTTGTTGGTAATCTTTTTTTCAAATGTCAATATAATCCTTTATAAAAGACAAAAAAAAATAACAAAAATTGAAGTTGCTAAGGATGGCAAATGGAATTATTTGTTAGTTTTTATAAAGGCAATTAACTCCTTTTATGGAGGCAATTTTCCAATCCTACTGTTTTATGTAGGGTAAGTAATTGGTGGGATTCTTAACCAACATGATGTTCTTCGATTTCCCAATTAGTGTAACTAGGTTAATAATTGAAATTTAATTTTCTTAATGGTAATTAAAAATATATTTTTGTTTGGAATTTGGAAGCCTTCTATAATGAAAATCTTTGGTATAAGAATGATGCCGCTTATGTCAATGTATCATATCACAACATTTTTGATATCCTACGATTTAATATTTGGTACCTTGAATGTGAAAGATTATTCCGCAGACTCTATATGTCCAACAATTAAATTGCCTACATTTGATGGTACTTTCTTATGAGGTAGCTTGTATTCATGATTTCATGCTAGCATATCCATTCACTCTTATTTATTCATGCCCATAAAAGTCTCTTTTGAAAGCTTTTTCGATATAAGGAATTTCTTTGGTTAATGAAAATCATCTAACTCTTCCAAAAACTATTCTTGACTTAGTCTTTCAACCCTATAGTTGGGTTATTCTTCATTTTCTAAGGATTAGTAAAATGGATCTTCTCGATAGTTTGTCCAACTCCTTAACATGTTATCAAAGCTCCTTATTATTCAAGATGGACACTTTTATTCCTGTTTTTCATTTATACCAAATTTGATACCCATCTATGTTGCACAGACTCAAGTTTGGGTGTTGTATCCAAGTAGGGATCTGAGGATCTGATCCTTCGACGATACAGGGATATGGCCAAAAGAGAGTCTTGACTAATTTTTTGGACACGGATAGCATATAAAGTGTAGGGAAATTTTTTGGACACTTGGTAAAAAAAAAAATTCTAATATTTTTTTTTAAAATAATTGACATGACCCTACGTATTAACCTTCCTCCAATTCTCTGTACTAGTAATTGAAAAAGGGAAGAAAGGGGTGTGGTGTCACGTGGAAACACAAAAATAATAGGGGAAAAGGGTGTTGAATAGTTGCTGGTGGGGTTAGATTGAGTTCAAATGATGTGACTTCTAGCTGTCACACACCATAACCAATTATAGTACCCCCATTTTATATAAAAAAAAAAGTAAAGTAAGACTTTTCAAGAGCTTTTATCCAGGCCGAGTTTTATGGAGCAATCGAAAGCCATCTGCTAAGGACCCCGACACTTGCTACGGGACACTTTTCCATGGTGGAGGAGACCGTTAAACCTTTTGCGTTGTTTTTTTCCCACCTAGTCTTTTGAAATAATGTTATATTGGATATTCCCCTTTTTAAGTTCCACCAACACTAAGGACATGCCTTTAATAGTACAATATTCCAAGAGTGCACCCAACATTTACTTTTAGACTTAAAGTTTTCATTATTGTTTGAAAAATGCCACTTTAAAGCCATCACACAATCGTATGGGTAAAAACAAAAAAATGGTAGTTGTATATACTTATTAGTGGCCAAGTTTACCTTTAGGTGTTTAGAGAGCCACTAGGGCGGGGGTGAGAATTGATCCCAAATCTCCTGCAATTGGGAGGAAAGCTCTAACCACTCGAGCTATCCCTCACTCTCAATTTTATCTTTATATATGCATGAAATCATATGGTTTTTTTAATAACTTTTTTTCATTCTCTCTTTCTTTGAATTGTGTTGGGAATTTTAAACTTATTATAAAGCAAGATTAACTCTGAATATTGTTTCATTGCCTAAAAACAACATTGTTAGCATTCAAATTTTGACATGTCATTTCAGTTTTAGAACAATCTAAACACATAAAATTTGCTAAGAGTTGACATATACGTAGATTGATATAGAAGTTAAAGATAGTACCGATGATTTTCTTGCAAACTCTCTAATTGTTGTCGTAGCATAGCTGCTTCTCTTTGCCAAAACTACAATGTAATGGTAGATGTTAGAATAATACACGTGCACGTTGAGGGTAAAAGAGGTAATGTACTACACAACAAACCTTGCACCACGACTAACAACTTGTATAATAAATACTAAAGTTGATTGTTGACCTTAATCTAGAGTAATATAAGTTAGTGGTGTTTGTTTGTGATGGTGAATAGCATATACATTGAATTAATGGATATTTGGGAGGCAATTACTGTGATGATGAAAGGAAAATTATTCTAATGGTGTTTAAACTTTAAAGCATCGACATATGTTTTTATTGCACTTTTGATATGTCTTTTACATAATATATTATTGGGATTAAGAAGGTATATTGTATTAAGGAACTAGGCCTTATGTTTTTGTTTTCCAAAAGCATATGATCTTCTTGGGACTAAGGCTTTGTTGTTGTATTGGAAGCTTATGGTCTTCTAGTTTAAGCTACGAACTTGTGAGAAATGTTAATAGTTTAGGTATCAATGGTAAAACATCTATGTTTGATATGATATGTTGTTTATATCACTCATATAGTTGCTTGTATATGTGCCTTTACAATTAAAGATTTACCTCTTATACGATGACTTATCTATGATTGGCTTTAATCGTTTGATGTTTGCCAATTTAGTTAACCTTTTGGGTTCAAAATATTGGTGTTATGGATTTTTTCCCTTTAGCCTCACTGCCTCACCAAAAAAAAAGGCATTGTTTGTCATGGATGTTTTACTCTAGAAACAAATTAACATTTTGGTTCGATGGACGTTTTACTCTTGAGTTGTTGCTTGTTTTTATTTAAGAAATGGAAGGAGGACACTAGAAAGGAGAATTTCCTTCATTTGCCACTATCTTTCTCTCTCTTTATTGTTTTATCTTCAATAGATAGTTCCTTAGTCAAGATCTTCCTATTTGATATTGCCAATGATAACAAGTGGTAGCCCCTAAGATCTTAGGTTAAAAGATATATATCTACCACTTCATAAGAAGGTATGATGATGGAGAATAAGAGGGAATAGGGCCATAAATGGTCGTCGTCAAATGTATATGAAATTAAGCTTCAAAGGGTTAAAGAATGAGGCTTAGAGTGTAGGAGTTAAGGTTAGGGAAGAGGAGGACTTGGTAGATTTCCAATAAGCAATCATCGTCAAATGTATATGAAATCAAGCTTC
This sequence comes from Chenopodium album, assembly GCF_948465745.1. Classification (NCBI taxonomy): domain Eukaryota; kingdom Viridiplantae; phylum Streptophyta; class Magnoliopsida; order Caryophyllales; family Amaranthaceae; genus Chenopodium; species Chenopodium album. The sequence continues at coordinate 8,071,252 of NC_137858.1, forward strand.
CAAGGTAGTAGGGAATGCGGCTTAGAGTGTAGGGATTAAAGATTTAAGAGTAGGGAAGAGGAGAAGGACTTGGTTGGTTGTTGGAGAAAAAGAAAACTCCTTTGCTAAGCTTTGTTGAGTTGGTTAGATGAAAAGGTCATAAAGGTCTAAATTGGTGAGGAGGTTGGGATGTTAAAGGTGGTTTGATTGTGAGGAGGTTTATGATCCCTAAAGAAAGCATGTTCGACATTGAATGGAATCGTGAGACCACTGATGTACATTTTGTGGATTCATGGAAAGAAAATATTTGCATGATGGCATACAAGGGGAGTGATGGAGATTCTACCTACCAAAAAGATTTTCACTCAAATGACTACTTTGCATTTCTAGAGAACTTGACAAGGCATAAGAAGGAGAATAAGAATGAGTAATTTGGTTCACCATTAGGGTTTAGAATCAAGAATAGGAAATTAGCGTTAAGAAATTAAAACCCTGTAATTGCCTATTTGTTTTGTTTAAAGGAGAAATGCTTTCCCGTCAAAAAAAAAAAAAGCTTTTATTTTATCCCATCAGTGTTTTATGAAGTGTATTGATTTCCCTTGCTAAAGTTTTCTCAAAATTTTATGTTTGTTACTCTAAATGTTTTAACCACCTCTTTAAAACTTTCTTGAATTTTATTTTTGTTCTCTTTTAAAACTCCCTTTATTATTCTTGGATGCTTTTTTCTCATTTTACTCACCTTTTTTCAAACTCTTTCAACTAAATATCATGTTATGTCCCTTTTCATATTGTACAGTTCCTTATGACGATTTATGTTAGCCGACCCAAACCATTTTGTGACTAAGGCTTTTTTTGTTGTGGTTGTTGTGTTCGGTTCACTGGGTATCAAAACCCACAATCTTTCTTCTTGCTTATGGAAGTGGGTTGCATTTTGGTTTTCATGGACATATGTCCAACCTGAAAATTCTCCCCACCTCCTAGCAATACCTTGAATGATTTTTAAAGGGAAAGGAAGCACTGCACAATTCAACAGGAGCAATTCAGACGCCAGTTGCAATCTGAAATTGCAGCTCTGAGGAACTTGCAAGTGCAGAGGCATGGGTTGTTATGTGCCTCCAGTGATAAACCGACAGCCAAGATAGTTGGCATGATTTATAAGTGTATATGTTTGATCGTTTATTCCTCTGGGTTATTGTAGTGGTTCTTTCAGTGTAGAGAGGAACCGTTGTTCTTTAACAGGGGTTCATCCATTCATACCAATGAAAGAAACATAATTTTCTGAAGATTTGCAAATTGATGGTGGAATTGGAGTATTGGATATGATTGTGGTATTTACGTATAGGATCGGTTTTGTCTCTTCCTTGTGCAGTTGTCCTATACTTTCCTTGTCTGAGGTTTTGCTGTATTTGACCTGAGCGGTGGTGCTGATGTTTTAAAATTTTTCTCCATCATTCGATCCTATTTGTTGTTTTTGCCAATCAACACAGACTAGTAGTTGATCGGAAGACTCTAAATTCTATTCCTCTGATGAGTTTTTAATGTCGATGTTTAACATTCATTGAAGCTCATAGCATACCTGTAGTCCTGTACTCTAGGTTTGTGCTCTCATGAACTTCCACACCTCCTTTTGCATTGCAAAACTTGGTTGTTTTGCAAACATGAATGTCCATGAAGACAAAACCAAAACACTTCATCCTTATGCTCCCACCTGACATTAGACAAAATCAATGAAGTTCTATGTTTTGCCTGCATACGTACAAGTTTCTCTGGTCTTGTGCCTGAACTTCAACAGTCTTCTTTTTGTACCTATCAAGAGAAACGAACTAACTTTTAATGGAATTTCTTTGATGCATGCATTATCCAAGTCAGAAGATTTGCTCTCAGTACTTTTGAGAAGCCTTGATCACCTTTTCAATCATCTGCAATTTTGATGAGATGATGTTAAAGGCCATCCTTATTGAAGAATATCAAATCTAATGATATGCATGTGATATTTTGATGTTGGATACCTGATCATCTTTGGAGTTGTTTTCTTATTTAATCAGAGGACCTCACTTCATGAGCGCCATTGCGAGAACTAGAAACTCTTTAGTTCTCCTTTTTCCCATTGCCTTGATAGGGAGTCGTAACTTTACTGCACTCTCTTTATAAGAGAATTCAGGAGATCATATAGAGGTAAATAGATGCATTAGACTTTTAGATATGTGGCATTAGTCATAATATTCAGCACCTTCAATAAGTCCAATTTTCCATTTCAGCTGGGATAAGTGGTTCATTATATTGATTCTTTTTTATATTCGGGACTTTGGAATACTGATACAAATAACAAAATGTTTTTTCTTTTCTGTCCAATTCAAGACCATATGTCTTCACAGAATCTATCTCTGCTATTCAATTCCAACCTCCCTTCCCAGAATCAAATGCATAGCATTTGAGTTCTTAGTTTTTGCATTGATGACTTTAAAGGATGGCTGATGAGGAAGGACATTCTATCCTATATGATCTTATAGCTTCAATTTATGCTATGCCTGAATTCTGATTCCCAAGGCAGGATGGATGGCTTGTGAAGGATCGTAATTACAAAGGAGTGATTTTGGTGTAATTACTCAGTCCCTTAATATGATATGGCAGCTCAGTGTGATAAATGTTTGCTATACAAGGGTGGCATCCCCACTAACTTGGAAATGCCTGAGTTACAAATTGTCCAAAACGTTGAAACCGATGAATTAACTGAGGCACAGCCCTGTCACCCTTGCACCAAAAACAAACTCTACTGTCCTTTTATTGAGTTTGATTCTGTTGTCAGTTGATAGTTGCAATTGAAGAAAGCACCATGAAATATTGGAAGCTCTAAAGCACTTGGTGTTTCCTATCCTCTGGTTTTGGTGACTGGTTATATCCATTTACCACACCTCTGAGACAAATCAGCTCCAACCTGACTTGTTCCAGACAGTTGACATTGGAGCAATTTGAGATCTTTAATCTTCAACAGGTCTAATATTACCAGAAAATGTCTTTTATACCTTTGCTTAATTTACTTCTTCAATGTGTATTTGATGGATGCTAATACCTCTTCTTGGTACAAGGTCCTAACAGAATTTGCTTCTAACTCATGTGCTTCATCTTTGTTCGCAGTATGTGATGAATAGTGACTCAATTTGCCCTTCATCTTATGGGCTGATAGCTCTGTTCAAGGATCATAGATCTTGGGATTTAGGTATGTTATTTCTACATATACCCAAAAGGTTGATTATCCAGGTTTTTATGTGTTATTTCCTTTTACCCTATGATTAGTCTGCGAATAATTAGCAGAGTAACATGTTAAACACATGCTTGTTTTCAACATGAGTTAGGCTATAAGGCAGGGACTAGACCCTCCTCATAATGATGTATGAAGAGGGTAGCAGGAGAGAGATTTGACACATTGCAAGAACATTTGGTGGTATTTTAAGCAGAATGTTTGATTTGATTTTTTAATGCTTACTCTTTAAAATTTGTGTTTCCTGTTGAAAGAAGATAGGCCTAGCTTGTATTTTGCATTTTTAGCATCATGATCAACATCAATCTGCCACCAATGCATATTAAAAGGCCCATTCCCATCATGATTCTGTTGATAACATTAGTATGCTTTGTGGATTCTGTTTAACAGAACCATGTTAGAAGCTTGAGAGTAGGTTTTAGCAGACAGTTATTTTGATTTTTACTATTTTGACAACACTTGTGTATACTGTTATTTACTTAGAAATCTACTTTTGGTGTAGCTATTGTTTCTGATAATAATAGTGTGCTTAACAGATTCTGCACCTCAGTAAATATGAAATATTGCGGAAGAAATCTATTATGAATCAAACAAAACCAGTAACTTTCTGCTTCTTTTTGGCGTCACAAAGTTGCCATCCCTAAAATGAGATGACATCAATGAGCATATTGTAGATCTATCATGCTTAGGTTCTAAATCATACCTTGACCTCTGAGTTGGGGTTTGCTAGCTGTTGATGCTCCTCTTTTGTCTTTTTGTATCGTTCAATCACTGATTTCATACTGTAAAAATTGGAAGTAATTTGATTTTAAATATCAGTTTTCAGTACTGAAAATCTAATGGTAGACATTGAAACTATGCAGAATGGTGAAATAAGAAAACAATTTATGTCAATTCTGGTTAGAAGCTTTTTTTTTTCTGAAAGAAAGAAAGAACGATTAAAAAAATAAAAAAAGCTTCTTACTTTAAACAATTTATGTCAATTCTGGTTAGAAGCTTAGTTAATAGATGATTGTATCAACTAACTTTAAACACTTATTTTTGTTGTAGGGACTTGTTTTATTGATGCAACAGCAGCTAAACTACTACATGCATATTTCCTACATGATTGAATCATCTAGGAACCTTATCCATCAAATTGAAGCAAATAAAAATCTTTCTTCACACTGACATTCAACAATCTTTCTAAAGTACAGACAGACTGCAGAGTTTCGACGATTTTATTGGCATGATCCTTGGGCCATGGATATAGTAACAACATTTCTTGTTCATAGCTGCATCTAAAACTTTAATATGGTAACCTAGAGAAGGGTGAGTCATTGAGTTCCTTTTTCATTGTAAAGCTGACTACAAAGATTACTTGTGCATTAATGATGATAGTTGGATCTAAATCAGGGTAATTAAAGGCTATAGATGGTTATTTCTCAAAATCATTTACCAGTTATTATATGTGTATGATGGCAAAGCCACTTTCCAAATTAAAATCTCTATACGCTAATCAGGTAATGCTGCTAGCTTTTTCAGGTGTGCTTAGATGCATTTTTGGACACGCCTAAGTTGTTAAATGGCTCAAGGCCTGTTTGGTAAGGAGTTATAATTTTGTTCAGAAAGTTAACGTGTCAATGTTTATTATGGTGATAGAACTTTGTCTCTGAGCATGTGTTTTTCTTCATAAAATTTCATTGTCACTTCCTCAGTGATGATGGAATTATTGGATGAAACGGTGGACAAGCATAACCATGGCATTGGCATTGGCATAATGCCATAATGGCATGAGACTCTCTTAACAAGATTAATCGCCTATAATGATTAAGCCTTACATGTGGTGTTTTGCTAACTATTTAGGAGGAAATGTCAATTGTGGCATTTGAATTTGCTAGGGATTATAAATTGATTGAACAGTAATGTGTAGTTTATCTAGCAGAGGGTTTCTAAACAGTCAAGTTCAAGTTCAAGTTCAGGGAAAAGCTCTAAATTGTTGGCTAGAGTAGTTAGGATCTATTTATCTTTAGAGAGGTATAAATTGTGTGTAAAACTTCTAAAGGATAATTGTGATACACATAAAAACTCTAATGAATTGTAGTTTTGTGCTTAGAATCTACCATACACAATAAAAGCTAAAGATAAAAAAACTCAGAGAATCTTCAATAACAAACTAATTGTCTACTTAGATTGTCATGTTCAAGCTACTCTATTTTAGTTAGTTTGTACCCAAATGATAGCAATTAGCTAAACTCTATTAACTATTTGTCCAGTAAATTAGTTAGCCAAGCTTTTTTCCAATTTCAAATCCTAGTAGCTTGAAACTTCTAAAAACTGCTCACATTTTCCTAGCTACCACCATTGTAGTACCAAAGAGGGCCAAAATGGGATTGGCTCATGCAAAATGGTCATAATCCATTATTGAATGAGCAAACTTCAAATGTATTTACTCTTTTTGGCCCACTAAGATTGTTTCATACTCCAAAAATAACTGTTGTGCTACCACATAAAGACAAAACCAGAAATAAACTTCTAGTCACTAAGGGGTATGGAACCAATATTGGTTCAATAGTGACTTAGGTCCTCTTAGAAGCTAAAGGTGGATGATGACCTAAGCCAAATAGAGTGGAGGGATAGTAAATGGATCTAAGAGGACCTAAATCACTATCGAACCAATATTTAGTTAGACTAGACTAAGTTTTTACTTTTTTCTCTTTCTCCGTAAATTCTAGCCCTATGTGAAGGTTTTCTAGGCTTGTAGGGTCTTTAAAAACATATGTGTATTCATATAACTGTTTATCCTTATGCACAAGCCCTAACTAGGGATGGCAATCCAGTCCGGATCCGACCCTACTCTGCCCCGATCCAAGGTAAAAAAAATCCGCTCTGAGTCCGAGAAAAAAGTAATCCGAGTTCGACTCCGTTAAAATAATCCAACTCCGAGTCGGAGGAGGGTCGGAGTCAGATCCTACAAAAAATCCGAGAAAAAAATCCGACTCCGATATATCGTAGATTTTGGTGTGGGTCATGGTGGCATTTGGTGTGGGTTGTAAAGACCCAAATAGCCCAATTTCTCAAAGTATATTGAATAACGGAAAAAAACTCGGAGTTGGGTCGATCGGAGTCGGAGGTCAGATTTTAAAGTCGGAGTCAAATTCTCGGAGTCAGAGTCGGATTTAGGCTCAGACTTCCTGTCGGGTCGGAGTCGAATTTAGTATAATCCGCTCCAAGTCCGACCCGTCGCCATCCCTAGCCCTAGATTATCTTCATGATAAACAAATATTGCAAAGAAGTGACAATTTTATACATAAGTTAACTAAAGTACTCAATCAGTATATGATTTGTGTATTACAAACATGCCATAACAGTGTAATTTTGGTGCTTAAGTATAATATTGCCACTTCATTTGCAATTTGTATTTTTTCTTATCTCTCCACTATGAAGATTATGATGTCTGGCAAGGTTAAATGTTTATAAGAAGCGAAGAGTAGAAATGGAAAGGTGAATTTGTAAGCATGCATGTAATAGTTAATATAGGATGCTTATTAGATTCATATACTCCCTCATTTCTTTTTTATTGGTGTACAATGTATCTTGATTTTTAGTTTTCAAATATATAATTTTTGTATATTGTTTATAATACATAATTTGAGATATTTTAATTATATTATTGCATTAAAAATTGTGTGAAAAGCAAATCTGACAAAAGAAGATGGAGTATAAAGGATATAGAATTTGGGCTTGAAATATTCTAAGGGGATTGTGTCATTTGACAGGATCCACTTGAATGGACAAGTTTATAATTAGGGATCGTTTGGTTTACACAGGGTAAACGGAATGGAATGAACAAAGGGAAAGAAAGAGAATGAAATGAAAATCCCTAAAATTTAGTAAGTTTGTTTTGAAACACAAAGGAAAACAACCACCTTCTTCGACCACCCAACCACCACACCGCCCTTAATTTTCTTCCACTTTCCACCTACTCTAGCCACCCTACCACCTAGCCACTGCTCCCCACCCTTCGCCGCTCTTCCCTACCCATCGCTGCCCTCCTCTCCCCCCCCCCGAAAAGCTGACCCTTCTCCATCACCGCGAAAACCTAAAAAAGTGCACCGTCTTCCCATAAAATAGTCGGTCGGCCCTTCCCCCATTCTCAAAATGTTGGTGGCTAGGGTAGGTAGGAAGGTGGTGTGTTGGTGGCTAGGGAATGGAAATGGAAATACCTTGGAGGGGTGGGGAATCAACTTGGAAGGATTTTGGGGATGAAGAGGGTAAAGAAAATGGGAAAAAGGCCTAACAAACACCAACAAAGGGAATGAAAGAAGTTGATTCTCATTCCCTTTGATGAATACCCCCAACCAAACGACCCCTTATGGTAATTTAACATGGAAATTTAGTTTGAGTATTATTTTTATTATTTTTCACACAATTTTTTGATACCACCCTCTATTCCTTAAAATTATTTCTACTTTTCATTTCTAGTTTATAAGGTAATTTAACAAGACAATTATTTTGGCGTTAGACTTTTTTCACTATTCCTAGTTTTACTTTAACTATAGTTTCTTACAAAGAAAATAAAAACATACCTATTTTTTTTTCTTGATCTAGAACAAAAAATTCTTCGTCATGAAATATATTGTTAAATATATATTAATAAAAAGTTTCTACTCCGTATAATATAATTTTTTTTCATACAAATAAGGTGAAATTAATGCATTGCTATGTGTGCAATATTTGATTATGTCAATTATTCTAAAACAGGAGTAGTACTTTTATTCTCAATTTTGCTTCCCCCCTCTCCACTCTTTTCTTTATTAAAGTATTAATGACTCTCTCCTTCTCATTCCCTTTGATGAATATTTTCAAAATTATGTTTTCCCTTCCCCCCTCATTTGACTCACTTGTTGGACCTACTTAGTTTTAAACTATCACAGTTATAATGTTATATTTCTTTTTACAAGCAAAATAGGATGAACATTCAAAATTTTAAGAAATGAAAAGAGTATATTGTTTCAATGGTGTATATCTCTTTATCCACATAAGTTTTTTTTTTTTTTACTCATGCTCCTTTACATTAGAAAATAAATTTTTAAATTGGGCTTCAATGTAAGGGAATAAAATAGACTATAACTGAATTGTTGATACATAAAAACATTTTAGTATCACTGATTTCCATACATAACCTGAGTTCTGGGTTCATAACTTCTTTATCCCCTTCCCCCTCCTTTCTCTGGAGAAAGGAAGGTGTTGTTTGATTGATCCTAACAAAACAAAGATTTTTGAATAAATTTATAGTATCAAGAGGCATAAGTAGGCATTATAAGGTCACATACATTCTCAAAACACATAAAATTATGAAATTGAAAAGGTTACATTTCAGTACTATTGAAGTTTTTTTTTTTAGACAAAAGTAGTTGCAATAGCATAACCTAACTTAGATGTACACATTTGCTAGTGCGACATATTTGCATTGTAATCCTAAATTGACATGAATAATATCTAAGGGAGACCATACATGTCACAAAATGTACGTAGTAGTTGATATTATTGTGTGCACTCTTGGTCCTAGTTTGTGATGATGCGTGTACCTATAAATGGGTTGTACTATTTTGTGCACCTCAACTGTTGTTGGTGCTATACTGCTATTACAACCAAGATTGTCTTTTTTTGGCGAAGGCATATTGTAATCTAAGTGTGTAACATAGCTAAATAGTGTTGGGAACATTTAATTTTTTTAGTAGGTGCAAATGTATTGTACATTCGAGCTACCCTAGGTTACAAGTCGATCATGTCTTTTTTTGTTTTTTTGTTTTTTTTCAATTGCACCTTACTATAAATCCTCATATCAACAGATAAAAAGTTCCTTTAGATGTAAGTCATTCCTAATCAATGCATAAAAGGTTGTTTATTTCATGAATCCAATGTATAATGTATGGTTTAGAATGGTCTAAACTGATTCTAAACCAATATCACGTCTCATGTCTTTGATTGATGATTATGAATTACGGATTTTAAACTCATACCTTAAATTCCCTAAAGAGAGTTGGGTTTGACTCATACCAATGCTTCCGACTTCCAAGTATCAAATTAAAGATCACACTATCATTTTAGATTTCTAGATATTAAACTAAACAAATGGCATTAAAATTCTAGTTCCACATTTATATATACCATCATGTTTTGATTTTTTATTTCAACCTTGTACCACTCTGCAAATTAAACACCTCATAAGTGTTTTGAATAGGGTAAATACGAATTAGCACCAAATTACTTTCTTAAGAAAAATTTCATACATATTATGAAAATTTGTACTCCTTTCTTTTCCGAAAGAAGGTTGTTGTTGATGGTTTTACACGATTAATTAGAAAAATAAGTTGAAAGTAATGATTAGATGTCACATATAGCAAGTATTAAGAGTAAAACACTAAATTAAGTTTGAAAATATGTATATTTGTACAAGGAGCAGGTAAATATTTTTTTTTTATAAATAGGAATATTTGTATCAAGAGTATGCAAATATTTTGATAAAAGAGATAATTGCATGGAAAGTACTTTCTCTGATTCAAAATGATCTTTTTATTTGGAATCTTTTGTGTATATTAAGGTAAGGGAAAAATCTTGAAATAAAGTACATTTAGACCATTCAAATACAATACTCTGACAATTCTTTTTGGAATAAATATAGTACATTGAGATCACTTATTATTTTGAAATAAAGTATGTTGGGACCATTTTTATATATGGATTGCAACTATTAAATGAGGGTAATATGAGAAATAATGACGATAAGGAATTAAAATAGAATGTGGAAAGATTATTTTGGAACACAAAAAATAGAAAGTGAGAAGATCATTTTAAAAGTGGAGGGAAAATGTATGTATGAAAGAAATGTGTACAAAGATTATTTAAAAAATAATTAAAATGTAACCTTAAATGAGAAAGTTTAAAATGACAAATGTAACCCTTTTGCATGAAAAGAGGAAGTAGTAGATCAGGAATTAAAAGTGGCTCTTGAATAAGTGGTAGGACAACTTTTAAGGGATTGAATTGCGCTCACGTAGGGGTTGTTTAGTTATTAAATTGGAATGGATTGGTACGCAATCTCATACTAGAGAGATATGGATTCTAAAACTCCTCATACTAGTATAAAGTTGTTTGGTCTTAATGTTGGAATTGATTATATGCTTCATTAATAGAATGGGTTGTGAATCTTATGAGAGGCGGGTATGAGATTCCATAGGTATGACCTTATGATGTTGAGTTAGATTCCCATGGATATAAAATTTCATACTTAAAAAGCTAAACCAAACAAAAAAATAGAATGAACGGATTCTAACTCCATTCCAATCTATTCCAAAAGATCCAACCAAACAACCCCTTAGTGATGGTCAACAACTCATATTTCCTCCGTTTCAAATAAATTACAATACTTTGACTAAATTGTGAGATTATTTTGGAAAAAGTGTTGCACTTTTTATAAAACGGAGGATGCATATGCTTGCATTGTATCATGTTCTCATCTTCACTTTAAAATTAAGTGTGCTATTGTCTCAATCTTGTAAAGTTTAATTTATCATTATTTGAATTTTTCTACTTAGTCTAATTTTATCTCATGGCCTGACTTAACTTGTTTAGATATATACTTCCTCCGTGTTTTTTCAAGTGTTACATTTTCATTTTCGGCCGTGTTTTTTAAGTGTTACACTTTCTTTTTTGGCAAAAAAACTACATTAAAATATTATATCTCTCTCCTCCTATGGTCTCCACCCAAACTCACTACTACTATTTTTATTATATCTTTTCTCTCACATTTTTACTTTTCATTAAACTATTAATCCCACTATCTTTCTTTTATAATTTTTTAATACTCCAACTACCCCACTTACCTCTTAATTTAATAAAGTCAATTAAATTGCCTAAAACTATGTGTCGGCCAAACTGTAACACTTAAAAAAAACACGGAGGGAGTATGCTAATATATACGAGTAAGAAAAGACATTATCAATTAGGGTATCATTTTTTAATGGAATTTAGGGTGTTGTTAGATTAAGGGTCTGTTCTGATTTACTGAATTGAACTAAACTGAATTGAGTTGAACTAAATTGTTTATGAGAAAAGGAAATTGGGAACTGAATTGAACTGAAATTAAGTTGAAGACCAGGCCCTAAGGCTTTGTTTTCTTTACTTTATTTTTCTTACTTAAGTCCGCTGTAATTGGTTGGAATATTTTGACATTTGATACTATTTATAAACTTTAACTTTGATTAACATTTGTGTATTATATATAATATAAATATTGTCATGTCGTCAAATCTTATAAGACCCATTTTAATGTGTACTTAATCAAGATTCATCTTTGAATAAAGGTATTTTGCAATTGAATTCATGCATTGGCAAACGTGATAAAAAAATGTCAACTAATTTGAAATAGAAGAAGTACTATATTATTAAAATTAGACCAAATCAGAAGATCGATTTGATTTAATAAGGGGTTACTCAGATTTATCCTTACCTACAATTATAATCAAAGCAAAATAATAAGCCTTATTAGGAATATCAATGAACCCGATGATTACAATTGCTTAGGATATCCTTTTTAGGTCAGAAATTCTCAGACCAAATCCGATCTTCTCGATTTTGTTTGCTTATTATCATATATCTTTGATTCGTATATGTAAAAAAGATATGTAATATATATATTTGAAAAATACAAGTTAAGATAAATCAAACGGGGATCTACTTGATTACTTTTTTTTTATATACATTTAATGTTCAATTAAGGTCGAAATTTCGTCAAATCGTATAATTAGGTCAAAAAAATCAAACGACACCAAATCAGAATACCTTAAATAAGAAAAAGAGAACATATCTAAGTTTAATGTGTAATTTTAAATATCTAATTTTTATAATTTTTATTAATATGAAATTCTAAATATTTAACAATAGACAAACACACTTCAAAATATATGATGTGGTTCAAACTTTTCTACTTTGATTTGATCTAGTCGCATCCTAATAAGCATATGCATTAAAATTCTTAAGTAAGGCGAAGAAAACATAAAGTACTTGAATGCATGTGTTGATGCTTAGGACATACCCTCTTATTTTTCAATCAATAAAAATTTTTAATTCTCATTTTGCACAAAGTTTAGGTGATAAAAATAATTTGATTATCAATTGTCATTTTATTGAAATTTAGATGTTGTAGAAATTAATGTTGCATTTTTTTTTTAATTAATTGAGAAAAATGCAAGGATAAGACACGTTTATAGTTGGAAGAAAGATATATTGATAAGACACGTAGATAGAAGTTTCAAGAAGTATATATTCTAGGTCATTCAAAAAGAAAGATGTAAAGAGTATTTGAGGACAAATAGAGTATTCTAGTTTCCCTAGAGAATAAAATGAGATTTGATATTGTAATATATAATAATTATTGGAGCCTATAAGGGTTTATCTTTTATTAACAACTATATTTTATTCATTGTGCACACCAGGTGCTCAAATCAGTAACTAAACAAACATAACTTTCATTGACAAGTAAAGAAAAGAGCACAATTTCGACAACCCTATTATGGATGACATACACTCAACCATGCCTAGTGCCGTACAAAGATTAAAAACTAGGTTAGATTGAATAAATTTTGGCTAGATCCCCTCAACTTTACCCTTAAGAGTGCTCTAATCATCAAGTTATATGGATGCAAAGATACTAACGATTTGAGAGTGAGGGATAGCTCAAGTGGTTAGAGCTTCCCTCCCGATTCTAGGAGATCCTGAGATCGATTCTCAACCCCGCCCTTGTGGCTCTCTAAACACCCAAAAAAAAAAAAAAAGATACTAACGACTTAATCTAACTAGGATTTGATATTCCTCCTCGAGATTCTGTTTATTCCATTATAGGAGATTCATAACAAAAAAAAATACAATCAATCAATAATAATTATGAAAAGTGCTAGAAAGAAAATATCACAAATGATCACAATGCATCCTTTAGTAAGAAGGCGCATAATAAGAATTTAAACTCAGAAATTGTTTAATAAAGGATTTTTTTCCTTAGTTAATTTAAAATCTATTCAAATACAAAAGATAGGGAGCTAAAGCTTGTCATGTGTGCTCAATTGAACCCAGCGCATCACAAGTTGATCCGCCTCCTCTAAGTGGAGAAGCTAGGAGTATCATGCTCTTCTCCATGTGTGTAGGTTAATTCGTCATATATACAAGTGAAGTTGGCAATAAGTTCATTATTACTCTATTTAAAATAAAAATATAAAACTATTTATGTAGGCTTTAAGTTTAGAATACATAAAATTAAGACTTACTACAATTAACATAGAAAGTTATCAATCAAAATCTTAAGTTTATCATCAAACAAAATAGCACAATTATCATACATAAGTGGAGTCAAATTCATTACATAATGGAGGAGTACGTTCATCAATGAAAATAAATAATCCATATATATTCTCCTAAAACATTTCTTCAAATTTAATTTAAAGGTTTAATTTTTAAAAAGAAAGACCATTAACTCATCCTAGGTACTCCATATATCACATGTGGCCATGTGGGGTAACTAAAGGCTTGAGACACATACTATATATGAGGTGCGATTTTTATGTCTATGCATAATTTATAAATTTTTTGGAATTTTTATGATTTGTTTCACATTAATTGGTAGTTGTCAAAGTATTCGTACAACAAATTAAATAGTATGACATGGAGGACAATAAGAAAATATTAGATGTAATTTTCCGATTTTTTTCAAATTATTTTTACATTCAAATGTGAGAAAATAAACATTCATAATATAAGAAAGACGTTTATTATACATAAGGTGTATATTTCATTATTTTTTTCGAGATAAAAGTCTTAAATTGTTCTTATAAAGGATAGATTGTGTCAAATGAGAAATCTCACATATGAAACAAATTCAATGCATATTGAACACTTGCCACACATAAAATTTGCCTTTAAGTTAAGAAAGAAAGAGAATTTTCCTTGCAAATTGTGAAATTAAACATTCTTCCACCATTTTCACCTTCTATTGTTGATCATGGTTATTAAAACTACTTTCACTAGAAAATATTGTATGTTGCTTTTGATGATAAATTAACCAAAAATCATGTGTATTTAGTTCAGATGTCTAATTGTTGAAAATTTATCACATAAGTAGGATTGATCAAAATCGACAACATTTTATTATTAATTATAACTTACTTGTATGTAATTACTAATCGTTAATTATAATAACGAAAGAAATAATGTATTTAAATGTTTAAAACATAGCAAAATGTATTACAAAATCGATCAAATGAAATCCTAATAGTAGAAATTTAAATTAAAGTACTACTCCTATACGAAATATACATTGTATTATACTAATATAAGGAGTATAAATTATTTTTCCATAATTTAATACAGTATAAACAATTAAACACACTAATGGAATAAGTGGTGGACTCTGTCAAACTGACTTGCTTGTCTAAGGTAATATCAGAACACATCTGCTGACTGTTGTGCTGTATGATTTTGATAGCTAAATTGAGTATAATTTTATGATTAAGTATTTTTTTATTATTTTATTTTTACAAGATTGACTGACATAATTCAGTGGATCAGCATGACACCCCATGCTAAATTTTGAATCTCTGCATTGGCCAACTTAATTCATGATAATCATGTGGCTTACGTACGATAATTGTACGAATTAATGGCAACTTTATTCTGTAATTTAAGTTATTGTTTAAATATCTTATCATTTACGTCACTCCATTCATCACCAACATTATATCATGTACTGTACAACAAAACCACCTGCTCGTCTTTGTAAATGTGTAGTATGTTCTCTCATTATCAAGATCTTATTATACTATTCAGATACTTAATCGATTAAAGAATTAGCTAGCAAATTAATTATCTTAGGGTGTTGAATATTGTTTTAGTGAAGGATTGTTAAATAGCCTTAGTAAACTTTGATTTTGATTTAGACTCATAGCCAAACCATCGAGGATTCGAGGCTTACATAAATTAAAAACTTATTTAAATTAGACTTTTAACATCTCAAATTCTCAATAGAATGATACTCCTAAATTCTAAAGACTCGTACCATCTACGCATGTAAAACAAATATGTAAAGATACCGTAAGAAAAGATAAGTTTCATAGTAGCTGTATTAAATTCTTTTCCACTTTTAATTAATTCTCGCCTTAATATATATTTGTGGCAATGTGATTATATACTACGTCACCACCATGGATACGTGTATTAAGAAAATAAACTTTTTTTAACAGCTTATTTATTCTATAAGAAAAATGGAGTAATTATTGTTGGTCATAAAAGTAATTTTAGTTAAAAATCTTCACAAGATAGAAGAAATAGACATTGATAAACAAAGACTAGCAGCCAAGTAGTGCAATTAATCTTCAACATTCAGTGCTGTACTTGTACATATATAGATATTATTTTGATAGTGTTATCAAACTCAATTTATCTATACATACCTTAATAAAGATTTCATCTAATATGGATTTTAAAACTCCTTCATTAGAATTCAAACAAAAGTAAATTGATTTAATTCTAAGTTTACCATATACTTCGTATATAAAAAATTCTTCTCTATATATAGTCACACACTCACAATTAACATTAAGAATTGAATTCCTCAACAAAACCATTTCCATGTAACATTTTAATGAATTAACATAGAAAAAAAAAAAACAGACACAATATGTCAATTTGTTTATATCACATGCCTTTGTCTAATTATAATCTTCAAGGTATAATAAAGTTTATGGTCATCCTCTTTGTTGCAACCCAATTGAACTCCGCGCTAACAAGGAAATTGCACTCAACTAGCTTAGCTTAGCGCCTTAGCAAGTAGAGTGTTTGAGGAATGATAATACGATACAAAAATGATTTTTCTACTTTTTTTTTAAACCAAAAATGATTTTTCTACTTAGTTGTTCTTCATGACTTTCTCCTTATGAATGTTGTGAAAAAAATAATTTGTCCTCGACTTTTATCTGAAATCTCTTATCTTTAATACCTTTACCTATTATCAAGTAAGTTGTCCGTTTGTTGTAGCTCACTTAATTAATTAATGAGTAATAAGTAATACGAGTACATACTTTGTATGTACTATTGTACTTTGGATATTATTATAATGCATGCAACATATGACTTTAATCAAGCTGTTTAATAAATCCCAAGCTTAGATCACGATAAAAATTGGTTAGTAAGAGGTTGGCAATCCTAAAGTTCTAAATTTACTAGTTATGATTTTATTTTGATTATTTGATATATATTTTTTTTAAGGGATTTCCCTTTTCTTTAACATTTGATACACATTTTCTCTTTGATTCGTTTCACAAATTCAATATATAAAACCTAATTATTCATAATAAGTATTAATTGATAGGGTGTTTGATAAGTTTAACTTATCAACGTTTTTAATTTGTTTTTAAACTATTTTACTATCTACTTTACCAAAATATTACCAGGCCAAGACTATTTATTTGTATGTTTTAGTCTTCAGATCTCACAATCACCAAATATTTAGAAATGGATAGGATCGGGCTAGGATTTGATCGAATTCGATTCACGTTTAGATGAATGGTAGCCAAAGAAGCATTTCTCAAACCCTAGTAGCTCAAAATGAGGTGAGAATGTTGTGATTTTATGGTAAATCAGAAATTAGGCAAAAAGTAATGGATAATGCAATTTTTTCTTTCTAGACTTTTTTTGGTGAAATTTTTCCTAGTGATTACTAATGCAATTATTTTCTAATGTAAGGATAATGTAGATGATTGATTTAGGTGACCAAATAAGGGACCCAAAAAATCATGTAAGCAAATTTATTCACTATTTTCTTGCCAAAAAAATCCACTAAATTATTCCTAATAAATATAAAGCACTCTAAAGTTCAAATAATATCTATGAAATGCATAAAATTTAAATTGAAAATCAAAGAAAGAAGATGAACCTGGAGTTGGAGAAATCAGAGAGCTTTCCAGTGCTAGAGAAGATCATAACACCGACTTCGGCGTCACAAAGAATTGCCAACTCCTTAGCTTTCTTCAACAATCCATTCCTTCGCTTCGAAAACGTAACTTGTCTGCTCGTTACATTATCGATCCTTCGAATCACGATCTTACCTCTTCCCATCTTTTTCAATCTTTAATTAATCTCTCAATTTCGATGGTGATCGAAGATCAATACCAACTTAGCTTCCGAAGCTCAAGAACAATTGACCTAAATAAAAATAATTAATTCAACAAAAATCAAAATCGATATCTCAAAAAATAACTAGCTCGAACACGAGCTAGCTGGTGAAGAAAAAGGTGGATCAAGTAAGAGCGAGACAATTAAAAAAAATAAAACCCGAAGACGAAGACGAAGACGAAGACGAAAACGGAGAGATTTAAGGAGAGAGAGGGAGGCGCTTACTGAGAATAGAAAGGGGAAGAGGAGAAGATGGGTAAGGGAGCAAATTGGGGTTTAATTTGGAGTCGTAGCACATGCCCATTTGTGGAAAGTTTTTTTATTTTTTTATTTAAAATAAAAATAGAAATAGAGAGAGAAATAGAAATAGAAAGAGGTGATAATGATACGAATCGTATTTTAATTTTCTGTTCTATCACTTTCTCTCTCCTGTTTGGAAAACCTGAGGCAAAAGAAGGAAGGCTATTCTTTTGGAGGTGTGAGAATATGGAAATGTGATTGGCGGATGGATTTCCGTATTTGCACCGTCCACCTTATAGGTTGCTGACGCGTGTGGAGATTCGTACTTCTATACGTGTATATTGTACTGTATTTTTGTTTTTTTTTTCGGCAAATTTTTGTATGAGACGGTTTTAAGATTGTATTGTATGAATTGAGTATTTTGATATGGAGTACTGAATTTTAAATGATACTTCCTCCGTTTTTTTTAGTTGACACCGTTTGACTTTTACACTATTCACATACTACACTTTGACTCGCTTTTGTGATTAATAAATACGACAAAATATAATCATGTGGGATCTTGTTTGAATCGTCTATACGTATATTTTATTAATATCCACTTTTTATAATTTTACAATGCTAATAATTGAAGTTATTAAGCGTTAAAAACATGTGTTGCCAAGCGTGATATTAGAATGGTGTCAACTAAAAAAAACAGGGGAAATATACTGTACTAGGTCCTTTGTTAGATGAAATTATTTATGTTTTACTCATTTAAGGAAAAGAAAAACCCGTGATTTTTTTTATACTCCTTTTGTTCTTAATTTATTATCTACTTGTAATATATCCATTTGTATGAAATTTATACATGTGAAAAAGTGGTGAAAAGAATATGAGTAGATTCGTATATAGGAGTATAGGACTACAATAGTGTATAAAACCTATTTTTGAGCCTAGATCTGATCATTAACTTAAAATTTTATTTGAGTTAATATGCTAAGGGTATGTTCACATTTACTGAACTAAACTGAACTGAACTGAACTGGTTGGAGCTGAACTGAACTGAACTGAACTAAACTGAAATGAATATTTTATGATAGAGGAAAATTGGAGCTGAATTGAACTGAACTGAACTAAACTGATTGGAGCTGAACTGAAGTGATTGAAGCTGAACTGAACTGAACTGAAATTAAGTAAATATGAACAGGCCCTAACATGGTATTAAGAATTAGCGTGACAACAAGATTATGAGTTTGCATGTATCTTATCAACCCCTCATGTCTATATGTGAAATAATAATATAAGGGCCTAATTTTAAAACTTTGCACATGTCATTGTTTGACATATTAGCCCTTATTCCATTTATATTAAGCTAAGATGGTTTTGTATGAATCGGGAATTTTTTAACACTGAAGTTTAAAAACTAGACTAGGCCTTATGTTAGACAATTAGCATTTACTCGCACGTTTAAGATAAGGAAAAATCCTTAAGACTTTTTTTTTACTCTATCCTTTTGTTCTTAATTTCTTATTTATTTGCAATATAGCTAAGCCATTTGTATGAAATATTATTGGTCAAATAAGCTAATTTTGCCCCCAAAAAAACCTTTACCAACAAGGCAACAAACACCAACCTCCATCGTTTTAGGTCAAAGAAGTTGATTCCACCAAATTAGCTCATTTTTAATAAGTTAATGTGTGAAGGAACTTTCTCATCAGCTTATTCAAGTAATTTAAGATGATGAATTAGTGACAATTATAACCCTCTTTTAACCCAAAACTCTACTACAATAAAAATATGTCAATGTCTGTTAGGAATATAGGAAAATATATTATTGACAAAGTCCTTATTGTTCATACATTTTGTGTACTCAAACAATTTTATTAAAAATTTAACTATTTACCAAGCACTTCTATATAATCCGTTTGTAAAATCAATTAGAACAATCAGTTCGTCAAAACCAGCTAACACGATCAAATTTAGCTTTTGATTAGTTTTTCACCAAACATACCCTATATATGTCAGATTGATTCTTAAATGGCTTCTTCCTTTGATACCTTAGTCTGCTTTCTCAATGGTATGAATCATGTTCGAAAAAATGTATGTTTTATTAAGTTATTTAAAAAAAACTTCCTCAACTCTATACACATGCTTTCATTATCACATACTCTACACTATCTAATTTTTTCTAAATATATATATATATCTAGCCATTCCCTAATGTCTACTTTTGAAAAATTATTTGTGACATGACAATTTTATTATATGAAACTTTTAAAGGGCTGCTATTAAAAAAACTTTTCAAATTTATAGATTAATGATGAATGAATCTTATTTTAAAGTCTATTCCAAACTCTTTTCTATGGGAAGATTATGCCTCAAATTATGTTGAAATGATTAATTTACATATTTTAATCTCCTTAATCATCTATTGAAAAATAAAAGTTTCTAATTTCTATAAATACACATAAATAAATAAAGCTCTACAATATGTTATTTCATCTAATTTAATGAGATTATTGTGTATGTGGTTAGAAGGAGAAAACATTGCCAAAATAGGAAGAAATTACAAGTGTGTAAAACAAAAAGGAGCAAACATAAATGAAAAGTGTAACTATGAAAAAAGCCAAGGACAAATGTATACTAGATTGTACCGTTAATCTATGTTTTCCTTATTTTACAGTATATATTTAATAAGCATGCGTGGGGTCCATCCCACCTGCCTTAACAGACCAGGTGCCTCCTCCACTCTCCTTCCTTAGTATCTTCTAATGTCCCCATCTCGAGACCTCAAGATTGGGAGATGACAGCTAGCATTACTACCAATTCAACGACAGCTGATTGGTTGCCCTTTTTTTTATTTTTTACATTATCATTTCTCCTTGTCGTTGAATCTAAATTGATACATAGAACATCATTAGATAGCCGACATTTCATTTGCATTTGAAGTCATCTTCCTTTATTTTTTTTCTCTCGAAATTACTAACCAATTCTAGAATAAGATCCATCCTTTTTATGCATTTCATTAGCTATATACTCTATGTAGTCTCCATAACTCTAGAATATCCAAATATGGAAATTTTTAGTACAAAATACCAAACAAAACTACTCAAAGTTGGAAACTCAAAAAATTGAATGACATCAAAGCATAACTTGTTCTTTGCCATTCACTAAGCCCCAAGTTCCGACGTTACATAATAGTACTCTTATATACTGTATAATATATCCTTGAAGAATAATAAACTGTATAATATATATTTTTCAAAATATACCTGACTCTTGAAAACTCTAAAAATCATATTTATTCTATAATTGTGGAGAGAACAAGAAATTATCTGGCCATCACATAACCGTTGGCCGACACTTTATTCAGGTAAAAGATAGTGAACGTGTCAGTACTTAAAAAGATCCAAATTCAAGAGCAATTTCTAGGAAAGATTTCCTTTTTCAGGTAATTAAGGTTTCCAAAATTAGAAAAAAATATAAACAAATTAGGATGTACCTTCAAAAAATAACCCAAAAATTGATGGCCAATTGGCAAATTTTGTATGGATTTAATTATCACTTTCCTCTTTTTCCAACATTAACTTAAAGTGGGTACTGTCCAATGCCTATTAATGTGACTCTTCTCACATGCATGGTTACAAATGATTAAAGAAGCATGCACTCTACTTAGTGCTACTGTTGTCATCTAAAACAGATATTAAGCTTTTAATATTAGCAAGTTGCAATTAATTTTTCCCAAAGAAATACTAAACAAAGATTAAGTTGCAATCTAATCAATTAAAGATGCAAGTTGTCGCAATAATAATGACTTTATTTTAGCATATTACAGACTATAATTAGCAAAAATGACGGACAAGGTATACATTATTCACACCATCTAAAGGAATATATTATTTTGGAAAATGTTCTCTTTTCGTAACCTCGTGATGTGACATGTATCAAATAGAATTATCTTAACACGGGTGTCAAAATTACCAAAATATCCTTCACTCGGTAATTGACATGAATGAAACGACATATTAGGTGTTTTTATAGATTTATAGTCTTACACGTTGCCTCCTGACACACGTTGTTGTGAAAGTGGCTACTCGAATTCTTAAAAGTATAAATCACCTTTCTCTCTTCTATCAGGCCAGTTTACTTGGGTCGTTTAGGCTAACAGTTATGCATTTTGTATCAGCTAATCAAGGTCCTACATTTAATTTGCTCTTAATAATTTTGTTTACTATCTTTGGGACACCAATATTATGTATTGTTCTTAAGTTTAGTCTACAATCATAGATAAAATTCTATGTATGCTTCACTTAGTTTGTCTCCCATCACTAATTAGGGTTATCAACACATTTTTGTGCTGAACTAGCAATTGCTACAAGTAAATTTTGAAATAGATTTGATACTAATTACTTTCTATGTCTCAATTGATTGTTACTACATATAATAATAGAACAGTCTAATAAGCAAAAAGATGGTATGATTACATACAAGTTGTTACAACAACTAAACTAAGCTAGTGAAAAGTTAGTGTTATCTTTATCCACAATGATTTGAAAGAAGTTATGACTAGAATACTATATATGACTCAAAGTGATTTGCCTTCAAGTTCAAATTAAAATTCCAAGAATCTGATGTAATGTTGTATACCATTAGGAGTATGTCATGCCGACTTGGATGAACCACGATCTCAAGGTTATCTTTAGAGGGCACATTGAGATATTCATGTGGTTGAGAACGAACTCTCATAACTTAGACGCAATTACATATGAGGATTGTAAAAATGGCAATCCTTTTTTATCTAATGATCACCAAATAGCAATTTGCCTAATGGTTTTGACAAACAAGAATGAGTCACACCCACCACGAGTGTCCAATTTATACGACCAAGGATGTTCAATTCCATCTCAAAACCATATGACAATGTGAGGAATGCCCCTTAGCCTTATAAAGTCGACAAACCTTCTTGTTTCTTCAATATGGGATACACTTCTCAACATTTGTATACTCTTTTAATGTGGGATAGCACTTTTACTAATATGTGAGTTTTTCATATATAGAATCATCACTCTCCTCATATGTGAATTGCCCATAAAATTTTCCAAATCACAACTAAACCCAACTTGGGCTCTGATATCATGATTAAAGGATTCTTTCAATCAAAACCCTAGGCTGATGGTTAATTTGGTTAAATTGGTCCATGAATATATTTTATATTCTATCACGCCCCATCACACGAGACCTCTTTGAATTTAAAATGTGTATTTTCAAGCCGATAAACAATGTGACATTTTCTTTGTACCTATAAGGGAAAAAAACGACTCTTCATCTTATAGATGGTCATTCACGTGCGGGAGACAATGCAAATATGTGTTCAGCAGTCAGTACAATTGCCAACCCATCCCTTAATATCTTTCGATTTGGCTGATTGGCTCATTTGTTCTAATTGCGGCCTAACTTCCATTGTTCCATTTTTATTACATAAATTTACTTGTATTACCTTCCAAATTTTAGTAAATCTTTCAATGTCCAATAATATTAGTACCCTACTCCATATTACTTAATACTAATTCGTGCGAGGTTAATGCATTGTTAGGAACAAATAATGAATTATATATTTGCTTATTGTGATAACATTTACGATAATTGCGAATGCTAAAGCAAGATCATTGATAAAGTAAGTAAATCTATTATAATACTCCATGATAAGGTTAATTAATTGTTTTATGTAAGCAAGTTGCTTTGGTATCAAATAAATGGAGACAAGATGCTTTCTCTTTCAATCCTATTTGACTAGGTTCTTGCTTGATTTTCCTAGAAAATATTGTGCACGATTATTGGCATATTTAATAAGGAATATACAACAACTGAAGGATAATTAAACAACTTTTAAATCTTTTTAAGTTACCGACAGATGGCATTCTGACTATTATAATGTGTAACCAATCATATTGACAGGCGAATACTTTTAAATACATTACAAGTGTCTGAATCTGAATACACATTTGAAATCTTAAAACTCATCGAAGACTCAGATGCCTATATACATATATAATTTAGTTGTGATCTTACCTATATACAAAAGTAAACAAATCACTAAAATGTTGTTCCCAATCAATTAACTATCATGTAATTCCCAATCAACAAATATTATAATACTAGATAATATTAGCCGCTAATTTGGTCATCATATCAATAATTATATACATGATGATTTTCACCTAAATTTGAGGTACAGAGTAGCTGGACGCTCTATCTTAATTAATTTAAAAAAAAAATAGTTCGAAAGTTTTGCATCCAAATCCATTCACCCCTAACACATGTGCTTCACTACTTCTCTATCGATCGAGCTCACTATTGATAATTTGATCATGAATTAATTAATAGGTATATGCATAACAATATGTCAATATCATACCATGAACATACCATGCTTCTTTGTTAACAATATGACTTCCAAGAACTCTTGATAACTTAGAATGTATCTAAGAACCTTCTATACAATGAATGAATCTATTAGTTTATTAATCATCTACAATAAACTAACTTTAGTACTCCATTTGCAAATATACTCCTATCAAATAGTCCGAGATTCCTAATTCCAAAGTTTAGTTCATACATAAAAGATGGATCAAAGCACAAAACCCAAAAAAGCACTTACTAATCTAAAATTAAAATATTAACACAATTTTTAGTGTTTAGGAGCTGTTTGGCAAGGAAGTTCCCTATTGGTTAAGGCCATGTGAGCTTTTTTCATTAACCAATAGATTCCATTTAAAATTGTACGAATAATGTTTATTTTAAAGTATTATTTTTGGTAGGTTTACTTGTTAGACAAACATGACCGTAGCTTAAGGGGAATAAATTAATTAATTAATTAAGGTCAGATTAGTCCTAATAATTTGGGTAAAATATGTACTTTGTATGAAAAAGCAAGGACAAGTGTCAATGATCAAGCTAATGATATAAAGAGTCGTTTCCCAAGAAAAATTGCACTATTTAATTATCTTAACAATATGGAATTAGCAATTCTTTAATTATTTTCTGATGGGATAGTATTTTGTTTACTAGGTTACTAGTACTATATAATCTTTTTGAAAAAGGTTTCTTGTTTGGAGGTATTTGGTTTTGTGGTATATGACATTATAATGTTTGGATGAGGATTAGCAAATCAACTTTATCCTTTTTGGGAATATGGAGCATATAGGAAACAATTTTTTTAAATTGAACTTTTGTTAGGTAGGAGACAATTAATATAATTATAGATGAAAAATAGAGTCAAATTTCGTCTACACCACTACGATTTATGATTTTATATACACAATTACATAAATATGTAAAATAAAAATGTAAATTGAGGATTGAAAATCTATTTTTATTGTTTTAGATTTTATAACATGTCTCTTGCTTATGTTTATCCAACCTAATGTGTAACTAATGTTGAGACAATTTTTTTTCCGTAAGCCATTGATATTAAAAATTTAACTCAAAATCTCTTAATTGGTATACATGAAATTAGACCTTCATAAATATTTAAGCGTGATATCACAAAAATGTAATACTCCAAAAGATTTTTCTATCCTCCAACCTAAGTTACATGATCAAAAAAAAAAAAAAAATACGTTCAAGGTGGCATGACACTTGAAAGTTATACATATATAAGTATATAATATGAAATATTCAATGAAATTTTGACCTGTCCCCCACAAAGTCTTTGTACAATCTTATTAAGAGATAACCAATGAATACACTATAATCTCTAAGAAACGTTAGTATAGCATAGCCCAATAAGATAGGGATAGACAAAGTTCGTACAACAAGAAGCATGATATAGTTTAAGTCAAGTTAATGTTGCCAAATTATAGTCGTGATTGTGAGAATTTAATGTTACAAATGATGGTATTGCTCATTCCTTCTTGTTCACTTCTTTGACAACATCGTGTCATCCGCTTATAATACCTCATAAGACAAGTCAGACTTTCTCTAGTTGACACTACTCCTTTTGCCCAACGTAGCATAACCCTTTGTGTTGCACAAGTAGCACGTGCCCTAAGTGCTAAGCAAAGCCTCTAGGTTGAACTAAACACTCCCGAGCACATAAGCTATCACCCCTTGCTAGTATGCCCAACACTCACTTAACACCCTCGTGTCTTAGTTTTCCTCACACACTTAAGTGTTTAAAGAAAGATATTGACTTGTAACATAACACAAGTGCTTAAGAATGCCAGCTTCTTGAAT
Source organism: Chenopodium album (assembly GCF_948465745.1). Lineage (NCBI taxonomy): Eukaryota > Viridiplantae > Streptophyta > Magnoliopsida > Caryophyllales > Amaranthaceae > Chenopodium > Chenopodium album. The sequence continues at coordinate 8,097,149 of NC_137858.1, forward strand.
TAAAATCTCAACTAAGTTTGTACAAATAAGCATTGAAGCCTATTTATAATGCTCCATCCTACTTATTACAAAATCTTTTATAGAAACTTTATAACCTCATGTCAAATAGATTTAGGGTTCTAGACTATATCCTTCTAGAGTTCTAGATAGTACTCACCTCCAAAGAAACCTAGATACATGGAGGTTTTTACATACATTGCCGAAAATGCAAATGAGAACCCTAAAACATTCTAGAACATTACATACTTATGTACATACATAGTAGAACCTAAAAGACTTCTACTATGTACAAGATCATCCTTGAATATTCTAGATACACCCCCTCTAGAATAGTCTTCAAAAGAACCTCTTATAATAGCCAGAACCTTTTATAAGTTTTCTGCATTTTTCGAACTACCTGTTCCAAAACTTGTACTTTGGGACCTCAAATTGGAAAATTAACACCACCATAGTCTTCCTTAGCCCAAAATACGGTGTAACCCCAAATTTAGGCCCATTTAGACTTTATTTAAGTCCCAAATGGCCCATAATTGTGTTACTATCAAGTGGGTGTTCATTAGTATTTTAAGACATATACAAAATAAAGCTCTATAGGAAAAAGTGAGTTGCTGGGCACCAAGGACAAACCTTGTAGCCACGAGTATGCCTTGCTGTCTAGTGACCCAACGCCCATGGTTGGTGTAAGAGATGACACGTGAAAATTGGCTAAGCGAGCTTTCGGCAAAGGGGGTTTTTTTTTCTAGTAACAGATCATGTTTGTGGATTGAGATACTAATACGGATAAGATGGAGGTTTGCACTGATGTTCAATGCTTTCTCTGTTATTTGTACTCGCTTATGTGTAAACAGTAGTAGGTATCAAGTAGCAATGAAATAAGAAAACAAATTTCTCATACGAGATTTTACTGTTGTTAGGGATTACAGCAATAACAGTTCAAAATAATATTGTAACGATGAGGTATTAGCCTAATTGCCATCACCGAGTGACTACGTACGTCCCCTGGCCATTATAGAGAGATGCTCTTGTGGCTTATTCGAACCAAAAAAATAATAGCTCAAAGTAATCGGCCAACAGTAATTTGTCCAGTATGTACTCGTATTATACTAACTCGGCGTATGTATTTTACTAACTCGGCGTATCACATACATACAACCATGTTTTCTTCACCCGATTTATACTAAGTACTTAATTTTTTTACTAATTGAAATTGAATTTTGTTAATACTAGTGTTATACTGCTATTCTCACAGGCAAATTACCGATTTTCACAGACTACTAGATTTTTGGCTAACAAAAACTATTTTTATTGAACAGTATTTAGGCCTAAAGCTGACTTATCCTTGCTAAAAATAAACACTCTAAATAAAAAAATAAAAAAAAAATAAAAATTAAAAAAAGAAGCAAACCTATTTTAAGCTTTTCTTTCCAGAACTTTCATGGACTGCATAAAGAGACATGTACTGTATAAACAATATTTTAGCCTTTCAGAACTTCTCATCATAAATTGCCAGAGAATTACAAGTAACATTCTTCACAAGATACAAGAATACGAAACCCTATTACTCTATTAGCATGCTAGATCAATTGTTGCAAACCAACCATCCCCTTCCCCTTCCCCGCTCCCCTCCCTTTTCACTCTCTCGCTCTCTCTCTCTCTCTTAATATCATCATAACCCACTTTTCCGACAAAGTCATCACTATCGATATTGAGATAAAAAAATTATTTCATGTAAATTAGTACCCCCTCTGTGTTGCATGGAGGTGAGGACAAAACAGATGCATGGAAGAAAGTTACTAATCTAACCTCAACAGCGTAGGCAAAACAGCTTCACAATTCACACCAGATGGTCCAAGTCGAGATCAAGTAATCTCAGACCTCACCAAGGGTGAATTTCTATGAACTTGTGATCTATACTTGCTTGTAGAAAAGCACATAGGCCTGGTCATGTAAAACCTTGCTAGTTGGTACTGGAGTCACAGATGCATCGTCAAACCGTATCCATTGCCCATCAGGGTAACAAGCATCAGCTGTATAATGCCCTTTCGAAGGGTCTCTCCCATGGTGAGTAATTGTAGCCACAAGTTTATATTTCCTACCCTGTACAATAAAATGCCACAAAAATAAGTTCAGATTCAAGCTGGCTTACTCCAATAATGATAATTCATAATCACCATAACTATTCACAAACTCCATTGAAGAGATGAAATTTAAAAGTGTAATAAAAAAAGAAAGAACGCGGATTATTTTTCTGCATGTGCTAGAATCTTGAGGGAAAAGATACACAAGAAGAATTTGATTTCCACGAATAGCATTAATTTAAGACAAGATTACAATAGGAAATCTTAGCATTTCTATAATTCTATCGACTTATAGGGATACATATATTGTTGGATATCTAAAAGTATATGATGTAGATATACTTGTAGTTGTAGTCATTTAACAATATATGTATGCTTTCATCCAGTACTTATTATTAAAAATTGATGTTTAACAATGAAAATCTCTCAGTAAATCTAGTTATTAGAACTTAAATTGTAGGTTAAATATGAATCCTAAAGCAAAGAGTTTCTCACACAGCTGTGGCGGCAACCCTTGTATATAGAGTCAACATTTATGAATCCGTCTAATGTCAGTTTAGTCAAGGGAGCTACAGACCTTCATTAAGAAATACTGGCAACAATAAAGTGGTAATTAAGTCTGAGTACTGATAACATTGTTACACTTAATTAAATGTTTAGACTGTTAACGGTTAACCATTGAAAATTCTAAAATTAAGTGTATTTAGTGTTCACAATGGTAGATCTCACCAAAGGCAGCCACTTTAGGAGAGTAAATAGGGGAGGGGATCACATAGGCTAAATAGGTGAGTGATTAGGGAATTCAAATTGAAGGATAAATTGAGCTTACCTCAGTTGTAGGTGACACAAGGAGTTGTGAGCTTAACACCAACTCTAGGGGGAAATGAACGGGCTTGTGCAATTTTGTACTCCCTTGACTCCCATAGCTGAAGCGCATCAGGTGCAATATCATAATCTTAGACAGGGTTTGTATTTTGACAGATTTGCTAGCTGTCACCAATCCAGCCTAAACAATACATTGTACAAGTAAGCATTTAACCAGTATTTTGCAATATAGATGAAATTACAAAAACAATCTTAAACATGCAATCATATTTTTACCAAGTCAAGTTCCTCAACAAGCCAAATCTTTGAAAACAGCATGCTCAAGCTCAGTATAATCAGGGATTTAGAATCAGTAACTCATCATAAATAAAATAAAATGGCTGCACAGAGAAATCCAAAAAGGAGCCATATAATCTTACAAAAGTCACAAGTACTCAAAGTTCATTTGGTGGCGAGAGACAATCAGAACGAAAGGAGGGAAAAAAAAAGGGGGGGAGGGGGGGGGGGGGGGATTCCTGAGCCCATAAAAATGTACGAGAGAAAAGAAATGGGGCAGCCAGCCAAAAACATCCAGAGCAATCAGTAGAAAAGTTCACTGGAGCTACTAATGCTCAAAATAAAGCACCTGCTGCTTCATCCTGGCATGAATAATGAAAGCCCCAAAAATTTAGATCTAAATTCGGTTCGAATTTCAAATCTAAGGTGTATGCCATGAACCTTAGATCTAAGGTTCATGCTACACTTGCCAGAAACTCTCATGTCATATTGCCAGGTCCAATAGGTTGTGTCAATACAGAGCATCAGAAGGATATAACTATCACGCCCATACACTATTGTTACTCAAACCTCATCCAGACACATTTGATGGCACAGGAAAATTTATCAGAGAGGGCTCAATATATTATAGAGGAATAACAGAGCAAAAAGTTGATTGGAAAGGCAAGGTGAAGATGTAAGGCCGTAAGGGAAAAGATATGATCATTTCCAATTTTACAACAAAACAAAATCTTTGATCTCCAAGAGTCTCATAGGTCCCTACAGAATTACGATGGTAATCATACATCTACAAACAATTCGAGGGCATAAGAACTCCAATATTAAATTGCAAAATTTGCCCAAATCTCCCATTGACTAGCAATAATAACAATTTTCTGCAGACATGAAATTGGATTTGGCATATAGTATGAACTATAATCCATAATTATAATAAAAGGGAGCTAAGTAAAAAAGTTCCTACAATATAGTCGATCGCACTTTATACTTCTTTATGCGAGACTTGCTAAAGATACAGACAATCAGACATCATTAATAAATAAACTGGAGGGTGGCTTATAGGCTATAGCTTGTGAATCGCACAAATTGTCAAGATGTTTGATTAGAGTGGTATTGCATCAATGGCCTTCGTATATGTTAGGATATAAGAGAGAAACAGAATACCACATTTCAGTGAAACGGAAACACCAGGGATGAAGATCCATACAAAAATTAACGGAACAGAATGAGCATCGAAAACATCATCTGGACAACCTAAATTAAGACCATTAATTTTTTTTTTTTTTTTGAGGTAAGGAATTAAGATCATTAACTTGGTATAAGAAGACAGTTTATGTACCTTCCCAGTGTTTGAAGCTCGGTAACCTTCGAGTGCTTCTTGTGCACAAAACTGGCGAAGTGCATCCTCAATCGTGTGGACAGCATCAGGAAAAATATCAAGATGAAGCAAGAGATATGGCTGAACTGTAGCAGAGGCTTTGTTTCCTGCTTAGCAGAAACATAGAAATACATAATCAATTATAGAAAAATAAATAAATAAATAAATAAAAGGGCCCACGACTGAAGCTGCTAAACGCTTCCGTGCATCTCAGAGTTGATCCATCAATCCAAAGACAAGATACAATGTTCAGAACCTTAAGATAAACATTGCAAATGAAACCTTTTAGCAGATGTAGAGTCTACAGATATTATACAGCTACAGCTACAGCAGCAATTGCAGCACACTCAGAATCAATTGGCTACAGCTATACAAAAACTGTTAAAAATAATAAAAATTAAAAGAATACTATTCCATCAAAAGTCACTGGTGGCCAAATTTGTATGGACAAGGTAAAATCAAATCAGTGTCAAAGTGAGGAAATTCCCACGCACTAAAAAATTGCAAAGGGATCCAGCAACTACAGAATGATGATCAATGGTAATCTAGTCTTTGTTCATTTTACTTCTCCAATGACCTAATTTCAGATGAATACAGCAGATCCCAAACACAAGGAACTACTGAAGGACCAAAAGTATTAAAAAAATTACGGAGTAAAAAAAAAAGACGGCTACTAAAATTCATCTTAAACAATCTTTGAAGTAACTACTTAACCAAAATAGCCCTTCCATTAAAACTCAACCTTTTACTCATTTAAGCAATCAGCACAGAGGAAAAAACTCCACAATTGTCCAACCCCAGCATCATGAAAAATAAATTCTTCAAGTAGAAGACCACTTTGACTTTCCAAGAATTAGGTATCAGACATTAAATTCCAAATTTCCAATCCGTAAGTTCTAATTAAAAAATACTTGCTGTGTTTTTCTAACGTTCCATATTGACTTTCACATTGTTCGCATGTCTGAGTGACTTCCTTTTTTCTTTTTATTTCCAAGTTCCAACTAATATCTGCAAATCCAAATTTATTCATATATATTCATCACTAATTTTCTATTCTTTAAGGTGTCCCAACAAACACATCTCTGTACACACTTCTTCAAAACATAATTCTTCCTAAATGCCCAGCAATTTGACCTATAAATCAGTGCTAAATTTGTCTTGTGGAATTCGCCCTTTTAACTTTACACAGTACACAAGCTCTCCAATTAAGCCACTTGGACTTAATTTCATTACCCACATCTTCAATATCTCCACTCCTTTTAAAGATTGATTGACCCAAGATACTTTTACTCTTGGCAAATCATTGCCATCTAATGTTATTACATCCTCATTGGACTCCCTTTCAGTACTACAATCAACACTTCAGGTAATAGCTTTGGCTCCTACCTAGTCTAAACCCTCGAGATATTAGCTTCTATCTCCATCTCACTAATCTAGCATAACCTCAACTCAAGTCCTGTACACCACTCCAATATCATTGCAAATAAACATACAGCATGGTGTCTTGTCCTTTATAGCCTATGTTAATTCATCTAACATTAATGTGAACAATGTATAAAAAAAAGCTCAAGGAGCAGGCACACACATAAGACAGTAAGACACACAGTATAAGACAGCTGGAGAAATTTGCTTACATGCATCTCAAATGCGCCTTGGGTGTGCCTCAAGTACCTTAGGGTCACCTCTTTGAATGCTCGATGAATTATCATAGTCTATACAGAACAAGAACCTAATTGCTAGCGCCTAGGCAAACCTTTTTATACACTGATTGTGAACATAAAAGGTCAAAGTGATGTAGTCCAATCATGATAGGAAAATCATTTGTTACTCTTCCACAAGTACTCACATTTGTCCCCATATCTTCATAAATATACTCAACTAAGCCAATATTACATAGATCTTATTTTTGTCATTGCCATCAAAGCACATCTCTTGTCACAATGGTATGAAATCTCAACTACGCATCGCGATCGCATTGTAATATCACAACTGTTATTTTAAGAATAACATAAAAACAATCCGTATTTCCCACAAAAGTGATGCCACAATGTGATCACAAGCAAGATATAAAATCATGCACAGCACCTCATCCACCTAGTCATAAGTGTTCTCTAGATCAATGAAAATCGTGTTCAAATCTTTTATCTTTGACTCCCTGACCTATAATATTCCATCATTAACTGAGAAACACATCTTTGTTCTTCTAGTAAATTGGGATCAAAGTGCTCTTTCAGTCTTTCTGAACATTTGGCCACATGCTTTCTGTAAATTCATTCTATTCAAAGCCTTTTCTACCTCAAATTCTGAATTCTCCGCACATCAACCCAATCAACTAACTTTGTGATCCACAACAAAGATGTTTAACACCTACTTCACTTCCTTTAAACAAAATGTCATTTATAATTAATCTCCTTTGGATTAGAATCCTAAGATTTATATCCATCATAAGCTTCACCATATGAAGATCCTTCATTAAACATTTGTCAGTTCAAAGATATAGGTATGCCTTCTCCTTCCCTTTAGCCCATTTAATTATAAACCTCTAGATATAGACCCTTGTCTTTGTCTCTCAAACTTACTTTGCCTTAACATTAGTTTCTTTATATTTGACAAGGTTCTCATCATTTCTACAATATCCTAACACCATATAGGATTTCAAATTCTTCTTAATTACTAAAATTAGATCCTCATTCTGCTAGCGGTTTCCCAATTGACTATCCTGAAAGGCTGAAACCTAATATGCTACTACAATGAAAACATTGGCATTACCTTCTTTTACACTCCAACATCTTATTCTTAAACTTGCTCTCAATTGAACATATAAATAGGAGCCTATATTGGCAGCTACCCTCTCCTTGAATGATTTATAAGTAAAGACATCTATGTCTATCCATGCTCTTTGCAGGGAGGAAATCAATTCATGTATAAAAAATAAATAAAAAGGAAAACAAATTAAATAAATAGGGGGGAGCAACAAAAGATAACTAAATATATACGCCAACGCCCGTACAAAACACTAAAGTACAAAAGCTAAGAATTTAATGCATTAATGTGACCCAAGTCATATCATACCCTTTGCCTTCACAACACTCTTCAATTGTCCACCAAAAATTGCACTTAGTTCTGACGGAACAAAGCTTTGAGTTCTTGTTACTGCAGACTTATTTTTAGGACCAACAGTTTCCCATTCATCATCTTCTGATGATGATACCAGCGAAGACTTCCGTGCAGCCATGCCAGAATTTTGCCCACCTAGCTTAAGTAGTTCATCATGCATTTGGTCCATGACAAAGCTCAAAAACTCTTGAGCATCTTCTTGCCTGTATGAAAAGAGGTCATAAATACGGTGCTTCCAACTAATTGAAATCGCAATCATGACTACAAACTATTCTCAACAGGAAACAAAAGGTAAACAAAGACTCATTGCCAAGCCCAAAAAGAGGAAAAATGATCTCTGATAGCTTCACTATCAGAGCCTACAATCCTTGAATCTAATCAACAAGATAACAGGAAAACCAAAGAGATAAAACTTCATTCTGTTGTATCTCTTTATCCAACACAGAAGTTGCCTTCTAGGCTCAAGGAAAGCAACATGCAACTATGGCAATTAGCAATAAAAAAATTAAGGAAAGAACGAATTTAAACTTTCTAGAGGAATAAGCAAGAGAAGAACTAGTTTTGAGCCACACTCATGCATATAAAGAAAGCTAGTAGAGGGTGGGCCAAAAGGTGGTTAAATATGAGTAAACAAATTGAAAGCAAAGAGAGAAAGGGTAATTATATTCAGTTTGGGAATTTTGAGACAAAAACGATTAATGAGATGGATTGAAAAAAGGTAGTGACAGAAAGTTAGATACACTTCAGATGCAAGGGTTGCGGCCATGTTTACTAATCATATCATAGCTATATAAAAGATAAATTAACAATATTGCAAAATAATCACTTTTGGTTCATGTAGCCGACCCCACTTATGGGATTAAGGCTTTTGATTGATTGATTGATTGCAAAGTAACACAGGAGAAACGGGAAAGTATACTACATCCATATCATAATCTGGACAGCCATAACTGTGAGTCATCAAATTTGAAGCAAGACATAAAGTATTCAAGAGAGGTTGAAAAAGAAGAAAACACACCTTGTCCTGCCAGAGAAACCACTTGGCACGTCTGGAGTAAAATTTTTTACCACACCTTCAAACATCGCAGGGCTAAATGGCCTGCCAGTATCAACAATATTTGGATCTCTTGTTTTTGAACTTGAGCCATGAGGTATGTCAAACTCCGATACAAAATCCACGAATGCAATCAATGTTGGATAATCAACCTAATATAACACAAAAAATGTAAAATTTTCAAGCCATAATATCTAACTTTACATACAAGCAGTTAAAATAATACCTTTGGGATATCACGAGTTCGAAGTTCCTGCAAGAGCTTCAGAAAAGGGGAGCAGGACAAAAGTGCTTGCAAAGTCGCATTAAGGAAACATAAATTTCCAGCATTGATCAAGCCTCTGGGAAGCAAGTCACAAGTGGTAGCAGTGCTACCATTAGCAGCTTTTTTCAGATCATCTTTCAAAGGGACATACTTTTGTGATGCATCATGAACACCATTAGAATATCTCTCCTTCAACCTAGTATCCTGACAACCTTGAGATGAACTTAGGAATTGTTGTGAAGAAACAGTTGCATCATTCTTTGTGAGGCATGCAGCAGCTAGATCATGACTTCCACCTTTGATTTGTTTTATGCCATTAGCTAGTGGGTGAGAATGTTCAGAACAATGGATGCTTCCATTTTCTTTTAAGACAGCTCTAGATACTGGAACAACGTCATTTAAATGCACGGGACCATCAACTTTCTTGACAGAATCAGATGATTTCACAGAAGAAGGTAGCTTAGTTCCAGTTTCTCCATTTTCACTGCTCAAGAATGCTCCTGACACCAAAGACAATGAACCAAACTGGAGTTCTTCTTTGCGCTGAGGTATTTTAGAATTCTCAGATGGTTTATTGCTTATCGACCTTAACTCTTCTTCAGTAAAAGATCCAAACAATATCATCTGCAGAGCAAGCAATAACCATATAAGCAAATTGATTAAAAATATAACCAAACTCTGCTCGGCCGGTGCTAAATTTGTACTCAAAAGGGAACACCACTATTCTTATAAAATTATTAACACAACAAGACAGCAAGGCAACATTTGTATTCAAATATGCATAAATTAGTTTTACTTAAGATACCGAAAAACTATACACCATTGCCCCCACAATTTAAGAGAGAAAGTAATAAAGGAATACTCCTTCCATCCCAATATGATGTTCTCATTTTTTATTTAGTACGATTTCAAGATGTGCCTTTGACATTGATATCTTTAATTGTGTTAAAAAAAAAAAAAAATCATTTAAGCTTGGTATCATAAAACTACACATTCAGTCGAATCTAACAATATCTCACATGAGTTTTTTTTTTTAATCTTTTATACGTAGTGTATATTAATGAGAATTTTAGTTTTTAAAGTTTAACATGAAAAGTCACCACCACATTCACCTACAAAACCATATTCCACACTTTAGCAACCCAACCTTTCTACATTATTCTTTTCAAAGCTTGAAGAACACCTTTTACACTTCCACTATTCAATGCTAAACTCACCTCATCCTAAACACACCTAACCATAAGTGCCAAAGAGGCAAAGAGAACCCCCAACAGAAAAAGGATTAAGACTCAAAACTATTGATCACACGCGCTCGACCACCATTTTAAGTCATATACAATACTACACCAACAAAACCCTAGCATATTCATTTACAATCCCACTAGAATATCACAATTTTCACCCGATTTCGATTCACAAGTCAAAAAAATAAATACCCGCCAACTTCAATTGAGTTAATTAAATAATGAGGGATGAACTCCACCAATACTAAATCAAATATGCAACAATTGAACAAACAATAAAATTATAATCAAAAGAGACAATAAAAAAAGGCATAAAAATAGAAGTACCTCAGAATTGTTCATGATGCACAGAGAAAACTGGACTGAATGTACTATGAGTATGAGAATGGGTAATTAGAATACTATAATAAAGGGTTATAAAAGAAGACATGAAAAAAAGCAGGGAATTTAAGAGAGAGAAAAGAAAAGGGCTTTTAATGGCAGAAATTGGCAACTCTGATTCAACTGATCTTCCAAAAAGTATACGTTGATCATCGACTGCAAATAAATTTTAATGGGTAAAATCAATAAATCAGAAATTTCGAACAAAACCCAGAAAAAAAATGCAAACTTTAGAACACAAATTCAAGGGTATTGTTTAGTGAAGGAGGGTAAAGCTTACCAAAGTTCCAGTATTTGCGACGGCTCAGCCACAGTTCGACTGCGGCGGCGGAGGTAGGAGAGAGAAAGTGGGGAGGAGAGAGAGTGAGAGAAAGAGGTGAAAGATCGAAGTGTAAAGGTTGAAGAAGGCTGGAAAAATTGAGGAGCCAATGTTGATGTGTTTGCGTGAGAAGGGAGAGTTTAGAGGCTTAGGTTTTTTTTGAGGGGTTTGGGGGTGAGGCTGAGGGAGGACATGGGGGGTGAAAGTGTCACTTTCTTTTGGTTACCGGTTGTTAAGCTCGTGCGTCGGATAGAATAATGTTTAAACAAAGTGGGAATTTGTAGTTCGTAATGAGGCTAGAGCAGTTAGCTATTTCTTCAACTTTCAGGCGTGAGTTCGGGGAAATAGAGTGGGAATTTGTAGTTCGCAATAAGGTTAGACCAGTTAGCTTATTCTCCAACTTCTAAATGTGAGTTCAGGAAAACAGAGTGGGAATTTGTAGTTCGCAATGAGGCTAGAGCGGTTAGCTAGTTCTCCAACTTTCAGGTGTGAGTTTAGGGGAAAAAATATAGATATTGAATGAGTAATACGAAGATGTGTTTTAGACTTCGTATATGGTAGTTGATATAGTAGGGGAAATCTTGTAAATTGTAATTTTGTGGTAAATCGTATTTGTTATGTAACTCATATTTATCTTGTATTCATAATATGTATAAGGATTTAATGAATTTCACTTTGTGTATCAAAAGCTATGTTTTTTTATCCTAATTGATAAATATCTATCCTAATTCCTAATTTATCTAAAGTCTATGCATATTTAATTTAAAATTATATGTTCAAAATATAGCAGATTTATGTGGCGCTCTTTATCCATAAAAGCATTTAAAATATCCTTGAATATACATGTTCAATTTAGTTTTGGTGCACTTAAAGATAACATTTTGTCAATTTGAGTACAGAATTTACCTCTCTTCCTCTCTTCCTCTATCTCCTTCCTTTGTCCTTTCCCATTGTCTCCCTTAATAACCCAAATTATCCATCATTTGCCTTCCTTTAACACATTTGAAGTAACTTGTTAGGATATGTCTTGAATCAGTTATCCCCTTTGAACATCTATTATAGATTGTATATGTTATGTGGACTACAACTTTTTATTTTTGTGTCTATATTGTTTTATGTTTTGAAGTAATATATAAACTCCTTTAGGGTTTAATCTAACTGCTATCCTATAATATGTACAACCTAGCCGATATTATGTAATTTGTACTTTCATCAAGATCAATAAAATAGTCCCTTTTGCCATTCCATGAAAATTACTAATTAATCGTTAGTGAATCACTTATTGTATGTATTTTTTGTAGGGTTTTATAGGTACTACGCAGCGGAAATAAACATGAATCATATTCATACAGTACCTAATCCAAGGATCTAATGCATAACACATAAAGCACAAATAATCGTACCTTTGAAGCGTGATTCCACGTGCGATCGAGCAAGAACAAAGGGAGATAAAGAACCTCAAATGCGATTCCTCTACTTGGTCCACGGGCACAGATTAAGACCTCCACTAATGCTAGTTAGTCGCAATTGAAACCTTCAATTGACCTTCTATGGAGAAGAGCGACATGCTAACCAAGAACCACCACGATAACCACCACGAACCACCACCTAAGGGGCGGCCGTACAAACGTGAGGGGGGGAGAGAGATAGCCGTGAGTTAGAGAGAGGATTAGGGTTTTGGGATTGGTTGCCTTGATGTCAAAATTCACAGTGTGTGAATTATGACTACTTGCAGCAAACCCTAGGCATGGTTCTTATTTATAGATCTCATCTCTAAATAAGAGCCCATGTCAAAAGCCCAAAACCTAATTCCAATCTAACTATGCTAGCCCAATCCAATTCATGATTAGTTAATTGCTCATGAGGCCCATTAATGGGCCTCTTACTTGCTTAACCCAATACCCTTGTGTGTGACCAATATAGGATCCATTCTAAAGGGCTTTGGACCATTTAACTAGCCCAAAGATCATCTCTCATAGTCTAGCAACAGAGGATGACGCCCCAATAGAATGAACTTATTATCTCCATAATAGTGATCCTTGATATATCTAGTAGTTGCACTTATCGAAGACACAATTCCTTCAATCTCCCACTTGTCTGAGACAAGTGCGCAATATTCAAATTCCTTAAGTCATTTTGTGTCGATTTGATAATATGATTGCATCTTATGCGATCTATATTAATCTACAAATCGTTTCTTGAAATCTGAGTTAGAATTACAAAACAAATGGTTACTATGTAACTCATTTGAGCACGGCCATGCATTTTCTGAATTCTCCCTCTTCAAGAGGCCAAAACATGACACATTCCTAATTTAATAGGAAGACTCTATCCAATCTTGTGGCAACCAAAGCTCCCACTCAACTTCTGAAACAACCAGGAAACACCCTTTATAATCTCCAGTTACGGGAAGACGTTTGAATGTACCACGGTTATTTCATCCATTGAATGAAACCAATGTTCCACTCATGTCAAAGGAATCCACTAATATATCCGGAAGTTCTATATTTGAACTTCAAAGTAGGTTTATAGTTCGATCCTGCATCATTCATGCATATCCATGTGATTGACCGAGCCTTATCACTATGCTCCCATAGCCCATGAAACCGAGCCATCCAATCAATCTTACATGCTAGTCCATTCATTGAAATCATTTATGTCCACTTTAATGATTTCGAACTAGGAACTTAAATAATATGTGGATTTTGTTCACCTGTGGGGTTTCATACACCAGGTCTCTATCTGATAGATAACCTGATGAGCCCATCAATCCATAATTATTTTTGAACATTTTATTTAATATTGAAACCACGATTAAATAAGATTGAAACTTTGTTTCAATTGATAAACATAATTCTGCAAGCTAATGTATTTACTTTTGTAATATGCTTTCTCAAAACATACACAACTAAAATTACATAACTTGCTTCAATCCAAAAACCTTAGTATGACTCTCATACCTTGGTCATGGAAGGGGTTTAGTAGGTAGAGTTCATGAGACATTCTCATAAATATGAATTTTGCAATTTCTAAATCTTATAATCATTTTCATCTCCATACACTAATAATTTTCCTTCGCCCTTTTGCAAGGAATGAACTTAGGAATTTCTAATTTGTATTCCAACGTTACATTGGATTTCGATTGAAATCTATCATCACTTGTTAAAAACACGTGAATCAAATAGACGAGTATGGTCCATGGCATGCATGATGCATCCTTTGCGAATTGCATAAGCATCATCACTCAAAGTCTTAATTTCATCAATCCTTTCTCAAGGTATTGAATCATTAAGCAACGTGCCATGTCATATGGGATTGAAACTCCTTTCAATATAATGTTGAACTTTATAAGAATCTTATCAATATAAGTTTCTTAATCAAAATTCAAACATCCTTCGAGACCTATCTATATAGATCTTGAATCCCAAATGTACTCATCTTCTTCTCCAAGGTTTTCATACAAAATGCATTAACCATTACTTGACTATTCAAGCAACAAATAATCGCTCTTTGTACTAGACCAAGAAGACTTCATAGCTCCCACTAAACGTCTTGTACACTCAAGACCTTTTCCTTCATTTTACGAGAACATCAAACGATTTGATTAACTCACAAAATTAAGAACATTAACTCCCTGATGCTAACTTCAATCCATTATTGATATTATATGCATCCCTAGGATTATTGGATCTCCAAACATTTGATTGTATCATATACAAATCTTATTTCATGAACAATTTCAAGAAAGTGTTTTGAAATCCATCTACCAAATCTCATAAGGTAGAAATCACTAAAGTATCTTTAATAGATCTTTGCAACATGTAAAGGTTTCATCGTAATCATAGTCATACTATGATTTAGTTGAATCCTATAACAAGTCTTTGCTTTAGTTAGAAAACGTTTTTCTTTCTTGTCTGCTCTGCTTATATGGGTTTCACCCAACTTAGGCAAATTATTCAAGTGTCATACGCTTGCTTACAGACTTAGAATCTATTTCAGATTTCATGGTTTTAAAACACTTGGAGTTATAACTTGTCAAATCATCTTTATTACTTGCATAATCATAATGTTCCAAAATAAATATTTTAGAACTCTTAGTCAATATGAAATCATATTTCTTTGGCTAAGTTTTACATATGCTAGTCATCATTGTGGGTTTTTATGCAACAATTGAAACTCATACAACAACTTTGTTTAGTTTTCAATGAGAAACGACAATAGAGGATGTGCACTTGGAATGTACTACCTTCGACACATGGTTATTAATCCCATTATACTTAATGAGACCACGCGTTGTCATTTGTATCATGAGGTGAATCATGCTCATATTGTTGCTGTTATTCGATTGCTTCTCGAATTTCTTTAAGAATTTCGAAATCACTTTTCTTGAACTCTTTCAAGGCTCTCGAACTTTTCGAGATTCTTATACTCCCACTTGCCTTTTGAGGAGGCATATTTAGCATAGGGTGAACCAACCAAGGTTTTGAACCATGTTTGTTTGTTGCTTTTCTCGAACTCTTTTGAGATTTACACTACTCCCACTTGACCTTTTGGAACAATTTCCATAAGGGCACCTACTTGAGCAACAAACATTTTGTGCTAAGTATGGTTGTGTAGTAGTACCCCATGCTCTATATAGGAATAGAACGTGCATTAAACGTTTTAATACAACTTTTATTCCTTATTTTGTAGAAAGACTTTATAAGAACTTTTCTCATCCATATCACATATGAAGTCTTTGCTACTTTTGATTTGACGTATGTAGTTTTTTTTTTTTTTTTGTTTAGTTTTGAGCTTATCTTAAAAGTATATCCCTTGAACAATGGTTGGAAGATAGGTAATTTACATCCATTATCAAAATATATCTCATATAGGTTTATAGCTCCCTTCATAAACACTTCACAAGGTTTTCTTTCAGATTTTGTTGTAAAACGATTTCACAACTCTTGGATGTTTATCAATGTGTTGGCTTAAATTCTCATTATTACGATCATATCGCAATACTTTGAATGTGTTGCCAATCATGTCTCGACTTAAAATTTCCACAATTACAATCATATTGTAGTGTAATCATTATCTTGTCAAGTTGATACTGAACTTCATACTGAACATTTTGAACATTTCAAAATTTTCACCCTTATGTTTCAACTAAGCACAAGTAGTGATCATATCACAAATGAAGTTTCATTGTCGTCTCTAACCTTTGAACCTTTGGTTTTCTTACATCGATATGTATTCGACCTCGAGTTCACATCATCATTTCTCTAAATAGTGACTTAGTCATAATTTCAAATTAGAATGATAATTACATATATCAATAGATTCATAATCTAATGATATTGAAAGTCCATCCCTTTGGATCTTTCGCATGCAATTTTCATTTTCATTCGAATTAATTGACATTTTTAGAGACAACTTACATAGAAATGGTTTAAATATTTCTATCATATAGAACTTTAAACCTATTTAGCAATTCAAAACACATTATGACTCAAAGAAGCATAGAATAACATTTATTCCACGTTTTGAATCTTCGATGCTTAGTCATTACTAACATTGAATGGTGTTTTGATAATGGCAAGAATGAATAACATTTATTTAATTCTAGTCAATACCAAGGCAAGGTGAAATATAGGTTCTACTTGTAAAGTTGCAACTTTTGCTTCCAAACTTGTAAATTCTACTTGTGAAGTAGCAAAATTTGCTTCTAAACTTGTAGATTTATTCCTCCTTTAGCAATAACTTCTTCCTTTAGTTCAATCACATTGTGCAATGAATGATCTAAACAAGACATCATATGTCCAAGAAGTAGCAATATGCCAAATCAATTTCTATAATATAATTCTTAAATTGGAACATTTCCATTCTTTTACCTTCCAATTATATGAGGTAGTTTCTAATCAATTGGAATTGGTCCATTTAATTTGAAACATTTGTTGTTCATGACAACTTTTAGCATGTAAGTAGTTCTAGGTTTGAGAAGTAGCAACTTGTTTGCATTTCTTGGCCTATAACTTCTTAATGCAATCCTCATATATTCCTAAACCTTTCCCGTTTGAGCCACTTAGAACATTTTTCTTAGGTTCAAAATGATACCTTGCTCAACTACTTTAAGCATTTTTCATGATTTTGCTAAGTCTATTCTATCATTATTTATATTTGAGTTTAATCAAGTATTAAACTCTATATAAAGTAGATGAAGAATACTGTCATTTGATCAACTTTTGATCATAGAGATTTCCAATCATTTTCTCATATTCAATCATATTGAAGATAAGAGATTTTATTGGATTTCTATACTTGTCTTTTGGAGGATTTGTACCTCCCATCTCATTATATCCCTTGAAACATTTTTCAAAATGAAGATGTGTTGGTATTTTAATCAAACATTTTGAATAAAACCATCCTTAGACATGTGATACGAATTTCTAAAACTTGCCTTTTAGAACAATCTTAGCAAAATTGGAATATAGGTTTATGGATTATCTTTTAAACTTTTGAGAACGATTCTCAACTTTATTTTCAATCGAGGAGATTATATATAATAATAAAATTAGAACGACATGTTACTAATAAGTAAACGCAAAATTCAATTATGTTTATTAAATTTAAAGTACCATAAGTAATTTTAGAATTTATTGGTGACTTTAAAGCATTTTATTCAATTTTAAATTGACCCCTATTGAATAAAATGATTCCAAGATCCTTTATTTGTGCAATAATTAACCAAAGTGAAGCTCCGCATCAACCATTACATTTTCAAGGTGAGTAAACTCTTTACTGATTACAACTCTTGTAATTCTTGGTTGAATAATTAACCATCGCATGTTTAATTATTACTCTTAGCTTCAAGGTTCTAAACGATTTAGGTAACCTTGTTGAATATAACCAATTAAAAGTGTAGATATGCGGTTCTACCCCCACTTCCCCAAGATATATTATGATGCTCTGCTGAGTGCTGACCCATCACAAACGATCAAGGTTTTCATCGGGTTTCTAATTGGAAAATCTGCATCAATATTTCTGGGATCTAGATTTATTATGTTGTGATTGTATAGTGAGCTCTAGCGCATCATCAAGCAACATAAATAAACCTAACATGCATAAAATACTGAATGCATAAATAAGACATAGCATGACCCCTAATCCTAAGAAAACTAATAAAGTAAATGCTCCCACTTGAATCATCATGGATCGCATCCACCTTGCTCCTTTGGGCCTTCACTTCATGAGCTTCTTGGATTAACTGCAACCTGTAATTCTACTCTATTCTATCTACTACTTAAATAAAATGAAATAAAATTACAAAATACTTTATCGGTACGTAGACCGTACTAAGATTACAAAAATACATCACGATGCGCAGATCGTATTTAGCAATCTACTGGGCCATACTAGTCATTATATAGCAATAAAACAACATCATATATTATAAAATTGCCACATAATAAATCACTCATCATGCTTTCCTAAACTACAACATCGAATGTTCACAATTAAGGAAACATGACATCTAAATATCTCATATTTTAATTAATGTAATTAGATAATATCATATATTATTCATGATCATCAATAAAATATCATATATTCTAAATTAGTCATGAGATAGAATCAAATCTTATTTTAATCTTAAAAGATAAATCATATTTATCCTCAAAGATTATCCTAACAAAGTTAGGAAATTCTATCCTAATTACTAGCCAATCACAATATTTTAAATCAATTATATCCAAAATAATTATGGGATAATCACATTATTTAAATCAATTATTATCCTTTTGGAATATGCTCAGAATATCCTAACAAATCTTATCCAAAATTAACCACTTTAATTATGGATAATTACTAATTTAACAACTTAAATATGGATAATATCAAATATAACAACTTTTGAATATTTGATTTTATCCTAAAATAAAAGATTTTATCCAAATAAAACCAATTTTATCTTTTAAAATAAAAGATCATATTTTCAAAATATTTTAACTTATCCAAAATAAAACTGATTTTATCCCAAAATAATTCATAATTATCTTGAAATAAATTTTCAAAAAAACTGTTTTTTTTTTTTTTTTTTTTTTGAAAAACGTGCGCCAGCCACCGTGGTGTGGCCAGCCGAAGCCAGCCACGGTGGCCGTACACCGCAAGGTGTACGCTGCTGCCAGCGGCACACAGCAGTAGCAGCAGCGCCGCGCAACTGCTGCACGGTGCTGTTGTTGCTGCACTTCGCTGACCCGACCTGCTGCCCCATCCCACCCCTCCCTCCGGACCACCTGCAGCGGCAGCCGCCGTGGCTGCGCCACCCAGCCGCGGTTGCCGCTGCTAAAACCCTTTTATTTTTTTTATTTTTTTATTGATTTCAATTTTAATCAACAACTTTTGTTAAATAAAATTCATGTGGTCCATGATAAATTAAAACATAACTTTTATGATAATTCATCCAATTAAAATTAAATTCACAATCTAATTTTAAAACTAGGGTTCTTCATGAATTTTAATCCCCAATTCAATTTAACTCTTAAATTAAATAATTTGATCATGAAAAATTCATAATTTATCATGAAATCAAATAGATTAAAATCATGAAGCATGAGACTATCAAAATTATTCAAAACCAAAACACAAAATCAAAATTTTAGGGTTTAGGGTTTCGAAATTTTTGAATCTAGGGTTAGGGTTTTCGAATAAATTCGAATAAACTAGGGCAAAAATCGGATCTCTTCATGGCTATTTTGAGCATTATTAAATCACATTTAATCAATTCCAAGAGTTAAATCACATTTAATATAATAATTGACCCATAATTAATTATTCTCCCTCCTAATTGAATTAAAATTGTGGATTATCAAAGAATTATTGGCAATATGCGTAAATGCAATAGGCTAACTGATACCACTGTAGGGTTTTATAGGTACTACGCAGCGGAAATAAACATGAATCATATTCATACAGTACCTAATCCAAGGATCTAATGCATAACACATAAAGCACAAATAATCGTACCTTTGAAGCGTGATTCCACGTGCGATCGAGCAAGAACAAAGGGAGATAAAGAACCTCAAATGCGATTCCTCTACTTGGTCCACGGGCACAGATTAAGACCTCCACTAATGCTAGTTAGTCGCAATTGAAACCTTCAATTGACCTTCTATGGAGAAGAGCGACATGCTAACCAAGAACCACCACGATAACCACCACGAACCACCACCTAAGGGGCGGCCGTACAAACGTGAGGGGGGGAGAGAGATAGCCGTGAGTTAGAGAGAGGATTAGGGTTTTGGGATTGGTTGCCTTGATGTCAAAATTCACAGTGTGTGAATTATGACTACTTGCAGCAAACCCTAGGCATGGTTCTTATTTATAGATCTCATCTCTAAATAAGAGCCCATGTCAAAAGCCCAAAACCTAATTCCAATCTAACTATGCTAGCCCAATCCAATTCATGATTAGTTAATTGCTCATGAGGCCCATTAATGGGCCTCTTACTTGCTTAACCCAATACCCTTGTGTGTGACCAATATAGGATCCATTCTAAAGGGCTTTGGACCATTTAACTAGCCCAAAGATCATCTCTCATAGTCTAGCAACAGAGGATGACGCCCCAATAGAATGAACTTATTATCTCCATAATAGTGATCCTTGATATATCTAGTAGTTGCACTTATCGAAGACACAATTCCTTCATTTTTGTTTGTTAGTTTCTATAATTTTTCTTACATTTGTTATGACATAGCTTGTAATTAAGTTCACACTTCCCTTTATAATATTATTGAATCTTAACATTTACAAAAAGTCTCCAACTCTTATCACAAAAGAGCTTGATTTCCACCTCAAACCAAACTTTGGAATCCACTTGTTATGTTGATGACTAAAGAAGCAACGATGAGATAGCTAAGTAGTAGAGAGGTTCGAGTACGAACGTTAGTTTAATACGTGTGATTTGAACCTATGCAATAATTGTAACCCAAGAATGATAAATCATATAAGAGGAGATGCAAAAATTGTAATTAGATCAATTAGTTTATAGTTAACTCTCACTACACCCTTTTCATTTTTGTAGTGTAATTTAATAATGTCGAGGGTTGTAATCCTCATTTCCTCATTAATGAAAGTATAACAATTGAATTTAACATAATGTTGAGTTATGTAGGGGTGAATGAATTGAATGTACATACACCAATAGAAAAAAAAAAAAAAAAAAACCTTGACGTAAATTAACCTAAAGGTTGACATGTAAAAATATCCGTAGAGGCAAATGATTAATATTTCAAGCCAAGAGGAATAACATCAAGGAAGATTTAAGGCAACTTGGCCATGCTCGTACGTCGTTCATTTTACATCCAAACATATAAGGTACACGATATTTCCACAATATATAATTGTCTAATTGAATTATTTAAATAAAGTAGTCTTTGATATAAGACACTTAAAGATTTGCAATAGCATGATTTATCAAGATAGGCTAGAGGTGTGATTCTGTCAAAATCTGACTCGACTTGAAAAATATCCGATTCAGATTTTGACATAATAGTTTAACATGACTCAAACTTAATGTCAGAACTGATTCAACCTCACCAAACCTGATCTGCACATCCGAATTAGCACCTCTAGATATATTATGACCCTTTCTAGATAGGATATGAGCCTATCTGCCTATGACCCTAACTTTAAGATATGAGCTTACATCTAGGGGTGTCAATTCGGACGATCGGATCGGGTCTGATTTGGTCGGGTCGGGTAAAATTTTAAAGTTGAGTCATACTAAATTGTTATGTCCACGCGAGTCCAAATCTAAATCGGATATTTTCGGATCGGGTCGGGTGTACTTTTGATACCTCTACTTACATCCTTATGGTAATGGACTAATGGCTTAACTTAGCCCAAAACTATAACAAGAGAGAGTGAGAATCTCACAATTGCACTAGGCGCGTGAACTAATAGTAACAAAACGAAGGAAAGAAGTAGGAAATATTTGCAACAACAACCAAGGTTAGGCGGAAATTTAAGGTGGACTCGCCCTTTACAACAACTCAATACATCTCTCTCTCTCCTTAACTTTTCACTTCATTCGCAGGTATGTTTGATCAACAAACCTAATTAGATTGTCCATTATCATGCCTAAATATTAACATTCGATCAATTTTATTTCTGGGTTTTGATTATATGTTCTTGATTTTCATCTTTCTTCATTCCCTTTGATTTTTTCTGTCGGCAGGTATACAATTGCATTGATCAAGGGATTTTGATTTCACTTTTTTTTTATCTTTGATTGAGAAATTATGGCTGCGGTTTCTGAAGAAATTACTACCATTTGTACCCACTGGTAATTTTCTATTTCTTTTTTCTATTAGATGGTTTTAGGGTAATCTTGAGTGAATTTGATCACTTGGGAAAAAAATTACTTGTTATTTTTGGAACTTTTAAACTTTTTTTTTTAATTTTTTTGGGTGTTATATTGTTTCATGTTAGCTGGATTATTAGATAATTGCGTTTTGAAAGTTGGGAAATTTTTAAATTTTGTTGTGATGCATGATTTCTAGTGGGAAAGGTATGATCTTGTGTTAAATTGATGATATGTAATATGTTAGTTGTTTTTGAGTTAAAGCATGTTGTCGAAGAAAATTTTCTTGTATGTATGGATTGATTTTTGAATTATGCTTTGTAATGCGGAGATGGGTGTTGAGTCTGAGATTAGATGTTATGCTTTTTTTCAGTGATAGACCTATTCCTTCCGGAAATATCGATTTGCATACGGTTCATTGCGCTCGGAATCTTGAGAAATGTAAAGTTTGTGGTGATATGGTCCCAAAGAAGCATGCTGAGGAACATTATTTTAATACCCACGCTCCTGTAAGTGGCTTATTGTCAAAGTTTTTGTGTTGAAGAGTTGTGATTTTTAGAAATTTCTAATTCTGTTGTGATCGTCTACTTACTGAATGCTCTACTTTAGTATTGGTTATGGCTATGGACATCATAAGTTCCATAGTTTTGAGTTGTTTGCGTCTTTGCTGGATGAAAAGCTTCTTTATTCAAGGGCGCTGGCTTTTCCTTAATCATGCATAAGTGTTCCGCATTATAAGATGCTTATTTGAACTCCCTGATGAACCAGTTCAGTGATGTTTCATTTCAAATTTTTAAGGTGCCAGTAGGGGGCCTGTTAATCATTTTCATGACTGTCCCTCTTCTGAAATGATAGGAAACTTGCTTAAGACATTTAGGTTTAAAATTTTATGCACTCGAGGTCATGAAATTGAGTAGCCCTATCTACTTAACCCTATCTGATGGAAAAGTCAAAGGAATAGCTCTTATTGATATGTTTACAGATTGGAGTATATCAAATTGAAGGAAGCGCTTCTGTCTGTAGTGTGATTTTAATCTGCTTGGTGTGAGACTTTGAGTGTGGATTGAGGAGTATATCCAAATCTGTCTTAGGACAGCACAATGCTAGCAAATAGAACTACTAGCTAATCGGAGTTATAGTGCGTATACTTGTAAGGCTTAAGCAGAGGATTCTAGACAAATACATGCTGTTTGAGATCGAAGGAGGTTTATGATTTTTCTATAGTAATCTCTAGGAGTTAATAACAATTGTTTATGGAGCACTTCTTACGGGAATTAAGGAAAAATTTGAGGGTGATTATCTTTAAAAATGCATTTTGTTTTTTTTTTTTCTTTTTCTTTTTTTTGCTATTCATGTCCATGGGTAACTCTCAAAGGTGAAGCATTATAGCTTGATTTTTTTTTGCCTATATAATAGTCACAAGATTCCGAATAATAGGTGGATTGAAGCTGTTACACCATGGCTAATAGACAAATTTATTGGTCTTTCATAGATGAGGTATTAAACGTGAAAGCTATTAGGTCTTTGAAGGTGGATATGCAGTTTTTGGTATCTTCTTTGTTGTATCTGGTCAATTCTGCATTATGGGGCTGTAGGAGCGCTACTATGCTGCAATGGAGGGTCTTTTTGGGTGCTTGAGGAGTTCCATGTCTTGGTTTAATTATGAACCTTATATACACGTCAATCATAATTGAGGCCATAAAGAGGAGGATTAATTTGGGTGCTTGAGGAGTTCCATGTCTTGGTTGAATTAATTTGGGTGCATGAACAGTAGAAGTACAAGTAGTAGGTAGAACTTTCAGCTAAATGGGAAGCTTCGCCGGTCTCCGGTGTCGGAGTGTGGTCTCCAGTCACCGGTGTCAGCTGAATCTGCTTCCTTCTACCCTCCTCCAATTTTAGGGTACAGTTTAATCGTGAATCAGGTAAGTTTAAAGGGTTTTTTTTTTTTTTTTTTTTTTTTTTTTTCTAATGGGCTGGGCTTGATTTGGGTTGGGGACGTCAAAATCTTGACCAAACGTCCCCAAAACTACCATCAGCCTTATCCAAAAAGCCACGCCGTTCCCAAAACTAAGGGGACACCTTGGGGACGTATCTGAGCCGTACCCGTCCACGATACGTCCCCGGTACGGGAAACGGCCAAAGACTGCCGTACCCGTGCATCCTTGCATCTTACATTCTCATTTCGAAATATTAGCCATCTATTGATGCCTTAAGGTCCAATTACTGTGTAAAAAACATTTCCTTTTTCTTGTATAGTTGTATCAATTGTGGTGATAAGAAATTCAGTGAGAGCTGTGATAAGTTATTGACTGGAAGCATTCATGTTCATGGCCCACCTTGAAATGTTTGCTCATAAAGCATTATTTGATTTGTTTAAAGTTGGGTTCTGCGTTCTGCCATCAAATTTTCATAAGTCCCACCCTTGAAAGTATACTTCCTCCGTTCTTCTATTATTGCAACATGTAAGGGATGCATAGTATTTTAGGAGACCATGTGATAATAGGACATGTGGAGAGAACTAAGGAAACTTTGATGATGATGAGAGAGAGAAATGAATCATGTGTAAATAAGTCAACTTTGCAATAAATATAAACTTCCATAAAATCAAAACTTCGCAATTTTGAAAGAACGGAGGAAGTATATAATATATTAGTATTACTTAACTCATGCCTTCTCTAACCTTGGTCAGCTTGATAGGTTTTTTTTTTTTTTTTTTTTCTTTTTCTTTTTCTTTTTCCCTGTCAGCTTATGGTTTAATTGCTTACAGCTGCTCTTACAGGTAGAGTGGTAAGCAGTGATCTGTAAGTAGGATCTCATGACAAAATTTTTATTAGATTACCCTTGAAGAGTTGTTATCCTTTTCTAGTGTGTTCTATTCTATCTTTGATTCCTTATTGCAATTTTTATGGATGAAGTTGCCCTTATTTTGCCCATGGACCTTGGTGATACCAGTAAGAGTGTAAATTACCTGACAACAAGCTTCTGAATGTGCATCTTTTAACTGATTACTATGCTTTTGTGCTGTATATTCTTCAGGCACCTATTTCGCCCTTCTTCTTGGCCCTCTATTGTGCAGATCTGGTGTTTGATTAATAAGAGGTTCTAAAAGAGTAATCAGATTGGGAGTTGAGTCCAACATGTCTTTTATATCATCCCTATGATTTTTATCAATATTATCTTTGCTATTGTAGTGAAATTGAATAAGATTTTATTAATTGATTGGTTCTTTCTATTGGTAAGTAGAAAGAATTATGTTACCTAAAATCAGAGGGCAGTCGCAATATTCAGCCCTAAAGTGATTAACATAAATTGTTTTTGAGGCTCTTTGATGAAAACATTATTACGTAAAAGAATATAATCAAAGTGAAATTTTGGCGTTGAGAGGTTGGTTGGTGAAGTGAAATGATTAATCTTTCTCTTGAAGTAGGCATTTGGAAATTTAACCAAGTAGGATCGAAAATGTCCAGAAACACTTGCTGTGGAGTCTGAAAATCATTGAAGGGAACATGATTCAGCATATTGTAGACCCAAAAGCTAAGAGTAGTAGTAAAAAATTTGAGAATGTTGTTTCTTCTCGGGTACTGGTCTGTCATCCAGGAAGTTGTTTGTTGGTAGTCTATCATAAGAAATGATGTTTGCTTGTAGGAGGTTGGCTTGACTTGTGTTTGTAATAAGTGAAAGCTAGTGATCTGAAACGTTTGGAAATCAGAGTGTTAATTGGCCCCCTTTTTTTCACAGAAACTTTTCTTTGGCTTTTCTTGCTCACCTTTGTATCAGATTTGTTCTGTTTGTCAATATTCTATTACTAAGTACTGTATAAGATATGATGATTGCTTGTAGGAAGTTGGCTAGATTTTATTGTTGATAAGTGAAAGCTAGTGATCAGTAGCATGTGGAAATCTGGGTGTTAAGAGATCCCTTTTTTTTTTTTTTTTTTTTTCCCCCCAGAAAATTCCCCCCAGAAAATAACATTTTTATAACTCAAACTTGCTCACCTCTGAATCAGATTTTTTTTTTTTTTTTTTTTTTTTTTTTATTTTTTTTTTTTATTAATATTTACTGACACAGGTACATAGCTGTTTCATTCCCTCCCTCTTTCCTAGGTGTTGCTCTTTTGACTGTGAATGCCACCTACTTTAAAGATGTTGTGTTTAGGACTTTAGGTCTGACAGAGTTTGTGAATTAAGAATTCTGTTGGTTTTATCTGTCTATCTACATTTTTTTTTTTTGGTATTTACATTGTGTGATCTATTATGTCTACTTTTCATTTATAGTGGACTACTTTCCATGGAACAGGTAGCTTGTTCACTATGCAGTATAACAATGGACCGAGAAATTTTGGATGTGCATAAGGGTGAAGATTGTCCACAAAGGATAGTAACATGTGAATACTGCGAATTTCCTTTGCCTGCCATTGATCTATCTGAACATCAGGCATGCTAATTTTTAGAATCAATATTATGATTAAAATAATTCATTTGGTGCAACAACATTATGTGTTAGCTTTTCAATTTTCAGGATGTATGTGGCAATCGGACAGAACATTGCTATCGCTGTGCCAGGTATATCAGATTACGTGATCGAGATGTTCATGAAACAACTTGCAATGGTGTTGCTGAAGCTCCTGTGGGTACTTCTAGGTAAAGAGCTAACTTTTCTTATCAGCACTTAGCAAGCATCTTATGTGGACCCACTATGTGACCAATTTGTTTATGAGTTGTACATTTCAGCTCTTCATTCCACACCCTCAGGCCCATAAAATTTTAGCTAGAATTATATCTGGAAAATTCTGTTTGTTTATTTGGTTTTGGGCTACACTGACATAATTAAACTTGCTGCGTATGGCATGTCCACATGTATAAGTGCATACATAGTTGTGTAGGTGCTGAATAGGTTAGGATGTGGCAGACTATGTCAAAATGTTATAAATACAGAAAAGAGACAAGTTTGTGTATACTTGACATCCTAAGTATACCTCATCTATATGGAGTCATGTTCTCACTGTGGTAATTGTTGCCTTTAGCTGAATAGTCTAACTTCAAATGGATGGAGGTTGAGCAATTAGGAAGGAGGAAGTAAGTTTTGGAATTTAATTTTAACATATGCGGGTGAATAGATGCAAGTTTTGAGTGAAAAGAAGGGAGTACATATTGGATTTGATTGTAGCTTTAGGAATTTGAAGGCTGTTTGGAGCATTAATTAAACTTTTTCAGTAATTCTCACATATACTGTCATGCTGATTATGCCTTCGATGGAGCGGCTTTGAAGTCTGTGCCTCCATTGTGTGTTGAGGATAATGACCTTTTTTTTTTAGGTTCTGGTCTGGTTTGGTTCATTCTTCCATTTTAACATGCATTCACAGTACTTGATACATGAGATTTGCATCTCCATATTTGGGGGTTGTGTGCTATGAGCTCACTCCCCTTTATTTTTCAAAGGAGGCACTTGATTTGGGATCCCAAAAAGGCCCCAATATTGTCACATTTGAAGTAAACCTTCCAAACGGCCCAACAAATATATCCTTAACAGTCATAACTTCAAACAAGGAGAGATCTGGATACACAAAATGCATTATAACTCAAAGAAACAATCCAACATAAACATAGGGTTAAAGGGTCAAGCCATTGTTTATTAGCATCAGAAAATTTCCTCAGGAAAATAGCATAGATACTAGTCTTCAGAGTTCTTTGCATCCTTCACACCATCACTTGGGGTGAGGAAATTGCATGATCTCAGTAGGCTTCATTGCAACACCTTTACACTTCATATAGACAAGCTGAGAGCCCTTCAACACAAACTTGCTTTTGAAAAGTAGTGTTTTTTTCCCCCCTCGAAATCCATTTCCAAATTACCTGCAAATTAGCTAGTGCTTCTGCAAGTAATTTCTAACTACAAACTCTCGTCAGAAACAAGCTTACCTCCTAACTCACAATGATTGGAAAGCTGAGGAAGAGTTTCAGGCCAGGTTTACTTCCACATATTTGACACAGAGGATCCTAGATTCCAAGCTAACTTCACAAGGGAATAGAAAGGAAGTAGTTCTGAGATTTCCCAACATAACCAACCTTCTGATATTGCCATGCTTAAAATTTATTAACATGTTTCCAAACCCAACGATGTGATGGACATTTCTTGGAAGTTGCTTGCAGTCAGAAGTTTTTTCTTTCTACAGTCTTGGGGTCCAAGTAGAGCCACCAAATTGAATTTGTCTGTGTGTCTCTTACCTTTTAGAATATTCAAACCTAGAACTATAGAATTTCCTTCAGGATTCCATTCTACTTTTTATGTTTCGTACCGTGCAGCTCTTATAAGCAGCCATCTGGAGGTTTCCGCTTTTCAGAAGTACAAATTTGACCCGTATTCTTAGTGTCTTACTGATGTCTTTTATCTTGTAACCTGCCAGGGATTCCAGGCCTGCTGCTGAGAGAGAACCACGCCCTCGCAGAAGAGACACACCTGCTCCAGCATTCCCAAAAAGACATCTCCTAATCACAATCGCAATCACAGGAATTGCATTTATTCTAGGATCCTTTTTTTACCAGAAGAAATCAGAAAGCTCTACTGGGCACTAGAGGCGGTCACACACACACAAGTAGCTCTTTCTGTATTTTGAGGCTCTGTATTGTGTATAACCCAAAGTAACAACTGAGATCAGCTTTTACTGAAAATTCGAGGCGTTGAGTCTAGTTGAGCAATGAGGTTTAATTGGTTGGTAGCAGTAAATATATGGGACGGGTTCACATGATAAACTTCACTTTTTTAAGAGACAAAATCTCGTCTACATTGTTTGTCATCTATGTCACATGCATTCTTGGTGCATAATATGTAATGCATGCTGAGGTTATCCTTTGTTAATTAAAATCACGATTCTTCTTAAGTTTCCGTTCTCACAAAAGCTAATTGTGTGCTTTGATATATTATTATAATGATATGCTAACATTTGATTTTACCAAAACTATTTAAAAACAAGGCAGTTCACTAACAACTAATAGCTAATTAACGCTCTCTTTGTCCCTTATTGTTTGCACCATTTGATCCAAAAAGCTCTCACAAAAAAGTGAGCCTATGGCGCAATCAAAAGGAGATTGAGGGAGTAATAGCTAATTTTAAATTTGGACGAAAAAGTATCGTATTATTTATTTTCTTTAAAGAAGTTCTTGTTATCATGTGAAAAAAGAGCACCTTGTTTTCTTCTTAGTCACTGCACTCAACCTAGGCTATTTTAGTAGGTCAAGTAGTTAGGTCATGGCTGTGATTGGTGAAGTTATATATAATTCCTTTTGAATAACCTTATCTCATGTGAAATGTGATTTTGATGCTCTCAGTCAATTGCTGATGCTCCTTGTTATAGTCTTCATACTTGTTTACTTTTAGGACTATCATCTTTAAAGTGTTTTGTTAAAAGTCAAGAGATGTTAAAATCACACCCGATCCAATCTGAAATTGACTCGAAAAATATTCGATTCAGATTTCGAATCCTAGTAGAACACACAGTCACACAGTACAAGGATAATGAAACTTTCTTGAGGACGAGGGATACATAAAATTTAAGAAGCGTTATTGGGATAGTAATTGTGAGCTACCTAACCAATAAGGATGCTCTAGTATTCCGTAGTCCTTAACAATTTATAATGACAACTAATAGTATTACTTTAAAGATAGAGATTCATCACACATTTGAATCAAAGGTGACTTGTAATTATAGGTAGTATGACTTATTAGAACAAAGGACCTTATTTCTTCTTCAAAAAAAAAAAAAAAATAAATAAAAAAATGAATAAATAAATAAAAAATAAAAATAAAAAAGAACAAAGGACCATTGAGGTAACAATTTAATGGCAGTATGACTTGTGAAAATCTTACGTTGCGTATACTCAATTACTCATAGCGGCCTTATATAATGAACTAAGTTCATGATCTAGGGACTACAAGACATCACTTATTTGTTGTTTTCATTATATCATTTACGACCAATAAAAGATGCCTTGCTGATTTATTTTTGATAATGCTATTCTAACTAATAAAATGATTTATAAGGGTCACATTATGGAAAAGTTGCAAGTTGCATGTTTTTTTCATGTCCTGTTTATTAAGAGGTAAAATGTAGGAATTTGCTCTTTGGAGCTTCCTTAAAAAAAAAAAAAGGGTAAATGTGGAAAACGAGAAACTTAAATTTATATTACGTAAAATGTACCTATTGCTTATTTGTATATGAGAGTTCTTTTTATTTATAATACGTAAATACGAACCTATTGCTTAATAAGTAGTAAATCAAATTATTTTAAAAAAATGATTTTTGATGAAAATATAGAGAAAGAAATGAGTCCAGAACACTAACTTCGAATGGAGTGACAATTCATCTCTTCTTTTGCCAACAATTAGTTGATGTTAGTTATGAGCATGTTTAAACAAGCTATGTACATGTGATCGAGAATGGGAAATAAACTTAGCCTTCCAGCAAAGGCTACACCATATCCGATAACATGTTGTGTTGTGACAAATAAAGACTACACCGAAATCGAGTTCGGACCTGTTAAATTAACACCTTATAAGCCTGAGGAGACACTATTGTTTTCATTTGATCCTGAAATTAAAACACTTTTGAACTTTTAAGTGATCCAAATAAACTCTCTTTCTCATTCTAGGGTACCATTTACGTAATTTCTAATTAATCTAATAGTTCGTCTAATGCTAGAGAGCTATACAGTATACATTTAGTTTGTCAAATACACAATCACACACTAAAATTTTTGTTTAGATGATCTAAAATCACACAAATTTCAAATACCTTAATTTATATACATAAACATTAAACTTTCATTATATACATTAGTATCATATATAGTATATAAAGAGGTCACACAAATTATACGTAAATGCATCACTATTCACTAACCACTGTTGCTCTACCTTTAAAACATGGCAATCTTCTCTCTCTTCGTATTATCCATTAACACCAAAATATATGGTTGCGCCTAAGTCAAGAGATAAACCAAAAAAAGGTTAAAAATCCAAACCCTTTTGCTTTAATTTGATTCCAAGAAAATTTCATGTCTTATATAGTATATATAGAGAATATTTGCTCTACTTTTTATGCCATGTTAACTAATTTAAAGTAAGGTAAACAGTGAACAAAAAAGCTTCATATTATCATCAATCAATGTGATTAGTTTTAAGTAACTAATTTCATTTATTTTGGTTTCTTTTGTGATAATTTAATTTTTGCTATAGATACAAAATTTAATCAGCTATGTCATTCCAGGCAGTCCAACTTACTGTCCAAGATCATTATGTAAGTATGCTTTACAAATTATGAGCATATTTAGTTTATTAACTACGGAGTATTTTTTTTTTTTTTTTTTCTTACTCGCATTGATATTATATTACAGAAATGTTCTGTAACATAATAATCCTACATTGTGATCTTAACTTGCAGGTTATTATTGGTAATGGGATACTTGAAATCACGATATCGAAACCAGATGGGATCATCACAAAGATAAAGTACAATGGTATAGAGAATTTGCTTGAAGAAACAAATGAAGAAGATAATAGAGGGTATGCCATAGAAATAATAATGTTTTAACATTTTTTTTAAAAAAATTTAGTCTCTAAAACATAACATTGACACAGTGACACTAAAATCTTTTTATTATCAAATTAATTAACGTTATCAAAAGTTTATACTCAAAAAGATCTCACATGACAATGTTTTTTTTTTTTTTTTTTTTTTTTTTTTTTTTTTTTTTTTTTTTTTTTCCTTGTAAATTATGGTCAAACTCAGATTAAATTTGATCTTGAAAAGAAATTGTAATTGTTGAGACGGAAATACTGTATGCAGATATTGGGACCTTAATTGGAGTGAGACTGGAACTTCAGGCACAACAGGCTACTATGATAGGTGATACTTGTATTACACTTTTTACTCTTTGTGTTTCACTTTTCACAGACGGTTCCGTATGATGATTCATGTCAGACTAAGCTAGGCTTCGTTGTTGTTGCAATATGATTGTGCAGAATCAAGGGAACCGATTTTCAAGTTGTAGTAGAGGACGAGGAAATGGTGGAAGTATCTTTCACAAGAACATGGAACTCCTCATCTAAAGGCAAACTCGTGCCATTGAACATTGATAGAAGGTACTCCTTCCTCCTCGTAATATATACAAGACATGTTATTTTATTGTACTACATTAAGTAGTTCATAATATTATGTCTAATGTTTTTGTAAACTTTTAGGGTCATAATGCTTCAGGGTTCATCAGGGTTCTACTGTTATGGTATTTATGAGAAATTAAAGGAATGGCCTGGATTCAATCTTCCTCAAACAAGGATTGTTTTCAAGCTTAACAAAAAGTGGTATGAATAATGTTTTCTACTTCTTTCTCAGCAATGACTTAGCTTGTACTCTCTTCGTTACAAAATAATAGTCACGTATACAATGTGACAAATAATTTTGGATGGATAGAGTAAAAGTTGTAATGCTGAATTAAACGAGACGTTTTTGACAGTTAAGTTGGTAAACAGGTTTCAGTATATGGCTGTAGCAGATAACAGACAGAGAAAAATGCCACTTCCAGATGACAGGTTACCAGGAAGGTGCCAAGTCCTGGAACCTCCTGAAGCAGTGCTTCTTACAAATCCTTTCGAAGAAGAATTTAAAGGAGAGGTATATATCTTTCAACCCCCTAATTTTTGGACTAAATCTTAGCTAGTTAGGAATAATTGTAATAATTACAGAATTTTTTGAAGGGGATATATGATCAAATGTTTACCTATATATTGGACTAGGTGGATGATAAATACCAGTACTCGTGTGAGGACAAGGATCTCCAAGTTCATGGATGGATATGCACAGATCCCCCTACCGGAGTCTGGCAAATAACACCTAGCGACGAGTTCAGAACTGGTGGGCCTTTCAAGCAAAATCTTACCTCTCATGTTGCCCCTTTAAACCTTGCTGTAAGTAAACTACGAACCAACAAAATTATTAGGTGCACGTGAAAGCATTCACATTCTATACATAAGTTTGTTGCAATTCATCTTGAATATAGACAGTAAATATGAAATTTTGAAATTCAGATGTTCATGAGTGCACATTATGCTGGGGAGGACATGGTAGCAAAATTTGCACAAGGTGAGGCATGGAAAAGAGTGTTTGGTCCAGTTTTTACGTATGTTAACTGTGTGCCTAAAGAAGATGACTGGCATTGGTTGTGGGATGATGCTAAAGAACAGGTTAATAACTAACATTATACCTGTTGATTTATGGTATATGAATTTTCCATATAAGATGTATCTAAATCATATAGTACTGCTACATGTATATATGCAGGCGACAATCGAAACAGATAGTTGGCCGTACTTATTTCCAGCTTCTGAAGACTATCCAACATCTGACCAAAGGGGTAATCTCTCTGGTAGATTATTAGTCCATGACAGGTTAGTTATTTTTTATTTACTCTGTATAATTTAGTCTACTTTGCTAATGATTTGGCGCCACATAATTTATGTACACGACTTTGTGTCCTCGTCTTTGAGCATGTACATAATTTATGATACCTCGTCTTTGAGCATGTCAAGATTTCAGATCAACTCGTTACCTCTGTCCTCTAGGATACAGATTGCTGTTATCGATACCATCAATCCTAAGATTAATTAATGTGTCTTTAACTAACCAAATATTACATGAACTTGCAGGTACTTTGATGATGATTATATCCCAGCCAATGGAGCATATATAGGTCTAGCATCTCCTAATGAATCAAAATCTTGGCAGCTGGAAGGCAAGGTGATTGATTTACAACTACTTAAAACTTAGCGAAAATTAGCTGAACATATTTGAGTATCCTTAGTAAAGAGGCTTCTAATAGTTTGCTTAATGCTTTAATGAAGTAAATTGCATGTTAACAGGGTTACCAATTTTGGACAACAACAGATGAGGATGGTTATTTCTACATAGATGATATAAGAGCTGGTGACTATAATCTGTATGCTTCGGTCCCTGGTTTCATAGGAGACTATGTATGTGACAACAATGTTTCCGTAGCTCCAGGTATTCAAACTTACTTCCGTTTACAATAATTAAATACAAAAGGTGCTTAAGCATCTTACCTTAGTACATAAAACATGAAAGGATAATTAACATAAGGCAAAATTATACAGGTTGTGTTATTGATATGGGGGAGCTTGTGTATGAACCTCCAAGCGATGGACCTACATTGTGGGAAATCGGTGTTCCTGATCGAACAGCTAGAGAGTTTTACATACCTGATCCCAACCCTAAGTATGTAAACAAACTCTTTGTCAATCACCCTGACAGGTTAGCTCTCACTATCAGAGTTTCTGAACTGTCAAGTTTTAGCATAATGTATAGCAGTATAGTATGTTTAGTAACATTATTTTAATTTTTCGGGTCATTTTCTGAAACAGATTTAGGCAGTATGGTTTATGGGAAAGATATGCTGAATTATATCCTAATGAAGATCTGGTCTACACAATTGGTGAAAGTGATTATGAAAAGGATTGGTTCTTTGCTCAAGTTACCAGGTAAAGTAACTAAGGCATCAGACTTTGGTTTAAAGTCATTCCTTAAATATTGATCAAAGTGTTGATTGTTTATATCTTCCTTAAGTAATGTCTTTTGTCAGTGGTCATTTTTGACAATGGCTGAAAGCGATACAAGTCAAATAAATAATAAAACTTTGATTAATAGAAATTAGTTTCTGTCAGTGGACAATTTCAATCAGTAACAATCAACTTAAGCAGTTTCTATCAGTAGACACTTTTAATATGATCAGTCGCGATCTGTTCTTAATTACTCTGTAGTAGATACCATTCAAATAAGCACTAGATAGTTAGCAAAAAATCAGTTTGACAGATAAAATACTACTACTGTCAGCAAAAAATCATTTTAAATCAATAATAATCAGTTCGGGTTAGTGAAAATCAGCTGAACAGAACATGTAAGCTAAGTTTCACAATTCAACAAGCCAAATGAAAAGATGATAGGTTACATCAAATTAAGCTGTGATGCAAAACGTATGTACTCGTTTAAAGCAGTAATGAAGTACAATAAATGACTAACTGTTAAACATAATCTTGCAGGAAGAATGGGAATACATACCAAGGAACTACATGGAAAATCAAGTTCAGCCTTGAAGAAGTTGATCAACATGGAGTCTATAAACTAAGATTGGCACTTGCTACTGCGAACATGGCAGAATTACAGGTAATTTTAGTCACAGAAATCGATACAATTTTGTTGTTCTATCTACCACATACAACAATTCTCAACATGTATTTGGAAAACAATGTTTAGGTTCGAGTAAATGATCCAAAAGCAGATCCTCCGATATTTACAACAGGACTAATAGGGAAAGATAACGCGATTGCAAGACATGGGATTCATGGGCTATACAGGCTTTACACTGCAGATATACAAGGAATTAAGCTTGTACAAGGTGATAATACAATCTATTTGACTCAGGCAAAGGGTGGTAGCCCTTTTGTAGGAATCATGTATGACTATATTCGCCTCGAAGGGCCTCCTGATTCTGATCAAAGTTAAAGCTCCAAGGGTTACTTTCTTTGATTACATAAACAAGATGAATATGTATATTTTGTTAACAATTTCAAACAATAATACAAGGAAAATCTATAACAAACAATTTTCTAAAAGAGGATTAGGGTCTTTTTTTATGCACTTCAACTAATATTTCATCTGTCACATAACACATGACACAGTCAAATATTGCACACATGCTTATGCACTAGTTATTTTAATAATATTATTAAATTATAACGAATATTTAAACTTTATAAATTATCTAACAACATATTTTATGATAAAATATATTTTTATTACGTTAGCAAAAAATTATGGTCAAATTTAATGCATGAATAGTGAAAAAAGTCCAACGTCTCATGTATTATGAGACGCAGGGAGTATAACTCAATTTTGATAAAGTTCCAAAAAAAAAAAAGGTGTGATAATGAAATAGTCAACATTTTTGTATAAATCAGATTTGATCATTAAAAACAATCGGTTTGGATAGTAATTGCTCCTGATGACAAACTATTGCAGAGCAATATATAACGGATTTTTCACTAGGTACCCCTAAGATTTTATGATCATCAGTACCCTAGGTTGCACGGAAACGGATACGGGGACAAAAACGGGTACGGGTACGGGGACAGGAAACGGCAAAATCAAAATTTCAAAAAACGGGTACGGCATGGGTACGGCAAAATATAAATATATATAACGCAAATTAAAAGAAAAAGTGAAAAACTTGTTTAAAATTAATATTGTCTTAAACAACACAAATAAAAGAAATGGATTATCAAATCATTTAAAATGAGAAATGAAGAGAGAAAAAAAAATCACAAAGTTCACGCCAAACCACTACTGCTGCTACATAGTCAGTTAGTGGAATGAAAACAGGGGAAAAAAAAGATAATCACATCACGAACTCGCATCACCCTATCATCTTAAACAAATAATTTTCTCAAAAAAGAAAGTAAATAAATAAGTAAAATAATAAGCACAAGATTCACATCCATCAAAAGGGGAAATAAAAAAACTGATTTAATTGAAGTATTCAACAACCCAGCTATGTCGAAGAAAGAGAAAATAAGGTACAAGTAGAACACTTGTTAGTGACGCGTGTTCACCGGTCGCCGGTGACAGATGGATCGTAGGTGGTTGCCGCCTTCGATTTTAGGGTTGCAGCCTAGGTCGCCTCCTCCTCCACAAAGAATCTAGCCTTTTCAATTTCTAGGGTTCATCCCTAATCGAACTCAGGTAATGTAATTTGGGGTTTATTGTAAAAAAAAAATGGGTTGGGTTTGTATGGGGACGGTAGAAGATGGGTCGAGCCGTCCCCGAAACGTTTCCTCACCACCTCTCAGCCGTCCCCAAATTCGACTGGCGTACCACTTTCTGATGGTACGGCTCGGGGACGTTTTTGGGCCGTACCCGTCGCGTACCCGTCCCGGAAACGTCCCCGGTTCGGGAGACGGTGGAAAAGTGCCGTACCCGTGCATCACTGTCAGTACCCATATTTTAGGAATACGCTTGATTAAATGTTACTTTTACAAATTTGGATGCAAAAGAATTAGTCACACATTCACTCCCTAACTAATCTCCCTACTATATTTCTTTAAACAAACCCAACAAATTTGGGTTATGAATTTGATTAGAGCATAGGTGACTTGTGATTATTGGTAGTATGACTTATTAGAACAAATGACCATTAGGTTAGGTCATGAGAAGGTACTATGAAAATCTTACGTTGAAGTAACTTCATGAATCATGATATAGGGCCAATAGGGGACTACAAGAAAGTAAGACACCACTTATTTGTTAAATTCATTATATCATTTAGGACCAATAAAAGATACCTTGCTGAATTTTTTGATAAAACTATTCAAACAAATTATGTGATTTATAGGGTCACATCATGGAAAATTGCATGTTTTTTCATGTTTGGAGAAACTTAATTTGTATTACACACCTATTTATATTTGAGATTTATATAAAGCTTTTAAAAAACATGAGAGATAAATTAAACTATTTTGAAAATTGATTACCGGTGAAAATGTAAAGAAGCTAAGCTGGGATATGTGGAGTGATAATTATTGATGTTGGTTATGAGGATGTTTAAACAATGCAAGTTACTTGTACAAGCTAAGTGATTTGATCAAGGATCGGAAATAAACATAACTACATAAGATCAAGGTCGAGTTTGTTAATATTTTTTGTTTGATTTTAAAGTTTAAAAACTTTTGAACTTGTGACTTTGTGAGTGGTCCAAACTCTCTTCCTCATTCTAAGGTACTGTCACGGCGTCACATATATTCTATAATATAAAAGTTTGGTATAATTAGAGTTAAATGTCATCCATATGAGCTAAGAGATTGGTTCTACATGGATTAGAATTGAAGGAACTACTTGTGACTATCTTGCACAAATTAGTCATTATTTTAGGAAATTTGTAAAACCTCAAAATTTCCTTCAAAAGCATGGATTATGGCATTTAATTTTGTAATTTTTTGACCTTTTTTCGCCTGAGCCTCAAAATTTCCTTCAAAAGCATGGATTATGGCATTCAGTTTTGTAATTTTTTGACCTTTTTTTGCCTGGAATAAAAATTGCCAAAATGTTTACCATGGTCCCTAGTACCCCCCAAGAGTCCAATTGGGTCGGTGGAACCATCCAATATGCCCTTAAACGGTCATTTTACGTGTTCACAACTTAAAGTGATTTCGTAAACTCAAGCCTACCACGGACGTTTATGACAACATATAATGATAATATGTGGTTTCAAACGGAGTTATATGACCCAGAGATGTGTCCCTTTGGGTTTCAAGGCTTCGATCTCGCTACTGCACCGAGCCTTCAATTTGTAATTTTTTTGACCTTTTTTCGCCTGAAAATAAAAATTGCCGAGATGTTTACCATGGTACCTAATATCCTCCGGGAGTCAAATTGGATCAGTGGAACTGTCCAATATGCCCTTAAACGCTCAATTTACTCGTTCACAACTTGCAATGATTTCGTAAACTCAAGCCTATCACGTACGTTTATGACAACATATAAAGATCATATATGGTTTCAAACGACATTATATGACACCGAGATGTATCCCTTAGGGTCTAAAGGCTTTTCGCTACCGGGCCCCAAAACCTCAAAATTTCCAAATAAAGCGTGGATAGCCTTCAATTTTGTAATTTTTTGAAATTTTTTCGCCCGCAAATAAAAATTGCCGAGATGTTTACCATGTCCCCTAATATCCTCCGGGAGTCAAATTGGGTCGGTGTAACCGTCCAATATGCCCTTAAACGGTCATTTTACCCGTTCACAACTTGAAGTGATTTTGTGAACTCAAGCCTATCACGTACGTTTAAGACAACATATAATGATCATATATGGTTTCAAACGGCATTACATGTCCCCGAGATGTATCCCTTAGGGTCTCAAGGCTTTTCGCCATTGGTCCCCGAGACCTCGAAATTTCATAAAAAAAAGTTAATTATAGCCTTCAATTTTGTAATTTTTTGGCCCTTTTTAGCCCGAAAATAAAAATTGCCGAGATAATTACCATGGTCCCTTATATCTTCAGGGAGTCAAATTTGGTCGGTGGAACCATCCAATATGCCCTTAAACGGTCATTATACCCGTTCGCAACTTGCAGTGATTTCGTAAACTAAAGCCTACCACTTACGTTTATGACAACATATAATGATCAGATATATGGTTCTAACGGCATTAATTATATGACACCGAGATATGTCCCCTAGGGTCTCAACACTTTTCGCCACCGGGCCCTGAAATCTCAAAATTTCCTCAAAAAGCGTGGATTATATCCTTTGATTTTGTAATTTTTTGACCTTTTTTCGCTCGAAAATAAAAATTGCCGAGATGTTTACCATGGTCCCTAATAGCCTCCGGGACTCCAATTGGGTCGGTGGAACCATCCAATATGTCCTGAAACGATCATTTTACCCGTTCGCAACTTGCACCAATTTTGTAAACTCAAGCCTACCACGGACGTTTATGACAACATATAATAAACATATATTGTTTCAAACGCATTATATGACGCCGAGATGTATCTCTTATGGTTTCAATGCTTTTCACTACCGGGGCCTCAAAACCTCTAAATTTCTTCAAAAAGCTTGGATTATAGCCTTCAATTTTGTAATTTTT
Organism: Chenopodium album; assembly: GCF_948465745.1. NCBI lineage: Eukaryota > Viridiplantae > Streptophyta > Magnoliopsida > Caryophyllales > Amaranthaceae > Chenopodium > Chenopodium album. The sequence continues at coordinate 8,137,137 of NC_137858.1, forward strand.
TGACCTTTTTTAGCCCGGAAATAAAAATTGCCGAGATGTTTACCATGGTCTCTAATACCCTCCGGGTGTCCAATTGGGTCGGTGGAACCATCCAATATGCCCTTAAACGGTCATTTTACCCGTTCACAACTTGCATTGATTTCGTAAACTCAAGCCTACCACATACGTTTATGACAACATATAATGATCATGTATGGTTTCAAACGGCATTATATGACCCCGAGAGATATCCTTTAGGGTCTCGACACTTTTTGCCAACGGGCCCCGAAACCTCAAAATTTCCTCAAAAAGTGTGGATTATAGCTAGAGCTGTCAAAAACTGACCCGACCCGAAAACCTGACCTTAACGGACAAAGATTTGAATCCAACTTGCACTCAAACAATGGGGTGAAACTACCTGAACCTCACCTGACCTGAACTTAACCGAAAACCCATTTGATCCAATACTTTATGACCTGAACTCGAACCTGCCCCGACCTGATAGTAACCGTCAATCGATTTAATCCGACCCGAAAACAATCCGAACCTGAACTAGTACCCGACCCAATTAAAACATGAACCCGAGTCATGAAGGTTTAATAAAATTTTATATACGTACCTTTTATTCAACTTATATACTGGTATAATTCTATAAACCCTCAATCTTTTGTTCAGCTTATATAACTTTTGTTCACTATTACTCGTATATAGGTTTAACAAAATCTTGATGATGCATGTTTTTTCAGGTTTGGAGAAAATCATTTTGTACACACCTATTAACATTTGAGATTTTTTTAAAGCTTTTAACAAATTAAACATAAAGATGAATCAAACTATTTTGAAAATTTGATTAGCGATGAAAATGTAGAGAAACTAGGATATGTCGAGTGATATATAATTCGTCTCTTCTTTTGCCAACAATTAGTTGATGTTGGTTATGACTTACGAGCATGTTTAAAGAATTGAAGTTACTTGTACAAGCCAAGTGACCATCAAGGTTGAGCTTGTTAAGATCTTATTATAAGCTTAATTGAATAGATACGTACTATTGTTTCCATTTGATTTTAAAGTTAAATAAACTTTTAAATTTGTAAGTGGTACAAACTCCCTTCTTTCATTTTAAGATACCATCATTGGCGTCATATATACCCTAAAATTCCAAGTTTGGTCTAATGCTAGAGAAATATGTAAAGTGGCCCGTCTAAGTTGAGCAATTTGTTCTAGATGGATCAGAACTTCAGAAAGATTATAATCATTTCCACTAATTAGTCATAATTTTAGACAAATTTCATTACTCAAGGAATTATACTCTTAATTATGAGAAAAATGAGACACTATGAGAAATGAGACTATGTGATAATATACAGCCATTTTGTAGACAGACGAATAAAGGTATATACATGAGGCGCTGGGATACTCAACACAATATGGTAACGGTGCACGATTTTGGTTATTTCTTATGTGAATTTACACAATCACCTTAAATTTTTGTGTAGATGATCATAAATTACTCAAATTTCTCATACCTTAATTCATATTCTTAGCATTATATAGTTAAACTTCCATTATATATATTTCTATCATACAAGTAGTACCTAAAGTGGTCACACATGCAAATTATACGTAAATAAATCACTACCTACTGTTGCTCTACCTTCAAAGCATAGCAATCTTCTCTCCATTTTATCCATTATCACCAAAAGAAATGGTTGCACCTAAGTAAAGAGATAAACCAAAAAAGGTTAAAACTCCAAACCCTTTTGCTTTTATTTGATTCCAAGAAAATTTCATGTGTTATACTAGTATACTACTATATATTGAGACAATATTTGCTCTACTTTTATGTTATGCTAACTAATTCTAAAGTATCAAAAAAAAAAAAAAAAAAAAAAAAAACTGATTCTAAAGTAAGGTAAACAGTGAACAAAAGAGCTTCATTATTCTATATATATTCAACAATCAATATATATATATATATATATATATATATATATATATATATATATATATATATATATATATATATATATGATTAATAAAATTGAATATTGTAATTAATTTACTTTTAATTGCTATATTCTGTGCTTTTTTTTTTTAAGGTACAAAATTTATTTCAGCTATGTCATTCAAGGCAGTCCAACTTACTGTCCAAGATCATTATGTAAGTGTGCATTACAAACACTAATGAACATATTAAGTTTATTAACCATGAAGTATTATTTTGTATGCAATTTTATATGATATAATGTAAATAATTATTCTACATTGTGATCTTAACTTGCAGATTGTTATCGATAATGGAATACTCGAAATCACAATATCGAAACCAGACGGGATCATCACGAAGATAAAGTACAATGGTATAGAGAATTTGCTTGAAGACACGGTTGTAGAAGAACATAGAGGGTATGCTAGCTACGCAGAAATTATATTGTAAGAGCAGGAGTAGCTTAGCGTTGTCTTATTTTAAGACTTTACTAAACTAATTTAATTAGACCTCTCAAAATCTATACTAGAATACAACAATTCAAAGCCAACTATTCACCCATTCAAGTCTTAACGAGGATCTTAAGAAATCAAAACTCCAATTCAAACTTTTATCAAACAAAACAACATGTCAACATCTTTACAAAAATTTGTTAGATTTTTTTAAAACAAGCGGGAACACCTTTATGATGATATCATAACAAGTCTTAAGAATTAGAGCTTATGAGCAAGCTAAGATTAGCGCAATCTTGTCTTAAGACTTTAATCCATTGCCACATCCGTTATTAGGTTACTTTTTTAATTTATAACTAGTCTCTAGACCCGTGTAATGCACGACTTGTTCATAGAAAATTGCATTGAAAGATGAGTGAGAAAATACCAATAAATAATTATGAGTGTAATATGTAAATGAAAACATAATTAAAGAAATAAAAATTTTGGGACTTTAATTGAAATGAGACTTAATAGAAAGAAGATGGAGGGACTAAAATTAAAGAGAGAAATTAAAAAGGTTGAATTAAAGAGGGGAGATGAAGATGAAGTGTTTAATGAAAGAGTTAAGAAAAATTGTATAATCAAAAGTTAAAAATGTAAAACGACATGTGGCACGTTGAGTTGGAGAAGATAGGAAAGTGTAATAGAATGATGACACATGTTTTTTTTGGTTTTGCCTTTTTAAATACTAAGTATAAATATAGATAGGTATAGATATATATTATATTAAGACGCTTTAAGACTCGATCATATTTATCTCTTCATCCCTCAGACTCAATTAAACTTGGCCCCAGTTGCAAACTTTAAATTAGACATTCCCAAATCTTACATAGAGCTAGTTCTTAGAATTTCTCTCTTCTTAATAAACCCCATTATTGATGCTCAAAGTTGATCTTTGAAAGAAAATATTATCGTGATTCATGATGGATATACTATACGCAGGTATTGGGACCTTAATTGGAGTGATCCTGGAACTCCAGGCACAACAGGCTACGGGGAAAGGTATGTACTACCTCCATTACATATTATTTGTAACGATAAGATATTTTCCCTCTTTACTTCATGTCAAATCGTTGCAAATAATATTTAACGGAGGTAGTATAAATGTATAATATTGTGTGTGTGTGTTTTTTTTTTTTTTAATTTTTTTACTTATGATTTTCCCACTGTATTATCAATTGCACATTGAAGACTGTGTATATGCCAAGTTCTTGAACTTTCACTTTCTCAATATTTTTGTTTAATTTCTTTAATTTAATCGTAAATTACTTTTTGTAGATTGACGATATTCATGTTAACCCCAAATTATTTCGGGACTAATGTTTTGTTGTTGTTGTAAAATTGTGCAGAATCAAAGGAACCGATTTTCAAGTTGTAGTAGAGAAGGATGAAATGGTGGAAGTGTCTTTCACAAGAACATGGAATCCTTCATCTAAAGCCAAATTTGTGCCATTGAACATTGATAGAAGGTACTGCTTCCTCCTCATAATATAAAACATGATTTTTGTAGTTACACTAGGTTAATTACTCCCTCCGTCTTTTTATTAGATGTCTATTTATAGTATTTATTACTCACATAATAAAGAGAAGTAGACATCTAATTAAGGTTCGGAGGGAGTTCTATTTTATGGCTAAAATTGTTATGAACTTTTATTAGGGTCATAATGCTTCAAGGTTCATCAGGGTTCTACTGTTATGGTATTTATGAGAAATTAAAGGAATGGCCTGGATTCAATCTTCCTCAAACAAGGATTGTTTTCAAGGTTAATAAAAAGTGGTAAAAACCTGACTTCTACTTCTACTTTCTTATTGGCAATGTCTTAAATTAGCTTGTACTCTCTCTATTCAAAAATAATAGTCACGTATATTAACTAGACATGTGCATAAAAAATCGTCAATTGATTTATAGCAAAAAGAAGGGGATGGTAGTACATATACCTCATAAAGTCATAATAATTAGTGTTGCAACCATAGAGCTAGAGTTGATAACCGACCCCAAATCATTTTGGGTCTATGGCCTTGTTGTTGTAATAGCATGTTGATAGGAATGAGCCAACTATTATAAGACTTACAAAGTTTTTTAGTAAAATCACCATGAACATTTAATCATTAACCTTTAGGGGACTCGTAGATTTTAGGTATGAGGCCAATATGGGTTTAGAATGGCGTGATTAATAAAATTTCAATTTCAAACCCATATCTCAACCCTATAACGTATAGTATTGGCTTATTGGGTTTCGAAACTCAAAGGGGAGGTCTGTATAACTCATATCATACCTCTCAAGTATCAAATAAAAAGAAAATATATATTCCTTAACAACAACCAACATAAATTATTAAGAATCGAGTTCTAATCATCCCATGCCACCTTGTTTTTATTCGTGATTCCAAATCTATACCACTATGTGAACAGTGAACTTACACCCCCTATAGGGTATGTACAATGTGACAAATAATTCTAGATGGATAGAGTAAGTTATAAGGCTGAGTTAAACAAGCAGTTTTTGACAGTTAAATTGATGAACAGGTTTCAGTATATGGCAGTAGCAGACAACAGACAAAGAAAAATGCCACTTCCAGATGACAGGTCACCAGGAAGGTGCCAAATCCTTGAACCTCCTGAAGCAGTGCTTCTTACAAACCCAATTGAAGAAGAATTTAAAGGAGAGGTATATATTGATCCAACTCACTATTATACAGGTTTACAAAATATTTTATTGTATGATAAAATGTTTACCTATATATACATATATATTGTACTAGGTGGATGACAAATACCAGTATTCATGTGAAGACAGAAATCTCCAAGTCCATGGATGGATATGCACCGATCCCCCTACCGGAGTTTGGCAAATAACGCCAAGTGACGAGTTCAGAACCGGTGGGCCCTTCAAGATAAATCTAGCCTCTCATGTTGGCCCTTACAACCTTGCAGTAAGTAAATTATTAGGTGCACGTGAAAGTATAAACTTTTTGTACGGAACTAGGCAATTGATGTGAAAATTTGAAGGTACGCCGATTAGTCCAATATGGTTACTACATTGAAGTAATGAATACAAATTTTTGAAATTCAGATGTTCATAAGTGCACATTATGCTGGGGAGGACATGGTAGCAAAATTTGCACAAGGTGAGGCATGGAAAAGGGTGTTTGGTCCGGTTTTTACGTATGTTAACTGTGTGCCTAAAGAAGATGATTGGCATTGGTTATGGGATGATGCTAAAGAACAGGTTAATAACTAACATTTTACCTATGAAATTTTGGTGTATGTATATTTTAAAATGAATTTATCTCAATCCTAAAGTACTGATACATAAAAATACGTAGGCGACGATTGAAGCAGATAGTTGGCCGTACACATTTCCTGCTTCTGAAGACTATCCAACATCTGAACAAAGAGGTTGCCTCTCTGGTAGATTATTAGTCCATGACAGGTTAGTTATTTTATTTACTCTGTATATTTTAGTCTATTTGGCTAATGATTTGGTGTTACATAATATATGTATGTGACTTTGTGTCGTGTCATAAATTTTATTAAGATACCTCATCTTCTATCTAAAAATAGAGAATGTTGACATTTGAACTCAAAACCTCTGTCCTCAAAGTAGTCTAGGATATACTCAACTATTTTTGTCTATACCATCAGTCTACTGATGAATTAGTATCACTTAACTAACCATAGTTTACAAATTTACATGGATCTTTAGGTATTTTGATGATGATCATATCCCAGCAAATGGAGCATATATAGGTTTAGCTTCTCCTAATGAAACCAAATCTTGGCAACTGGAAAGCAAGGTGTAATTGATTTACTACTATATAACTAAGTGAAAATTAGCTCAAAATGAGTATTTTTTGTATACGGTTTTAATGAATTAAATTGCATATTAACAGGGTTACCAGTTTTGGACAAAAACAGATGAGGATGGCTATTTCTTCATAGATAATATAAGAGCTGGTGACTACAATCTGTATGCCTCGGTCCCTGGCTTCATAGGAGACTATGCATGCGACAATGGTGTTTCTATTACTCCAGGTCTTCAAACTTACTCCTATTTACACGAAATTTTTTACCAAATTTCCGGTGCTTAAGCATCTTACATTACTAATAAAACTGTAAAGGATAAGTTCATAAGTTACAGTATGCAAAATTATACAGGCTGTGTTATTGATATGGGTGAAATTGTGTATGAACCTCCAAGCGATGGACCTACATTGTGGGAAATCGGTGTTCCTGATCGAACAGCTAGAGGGTTTTACATACCTGACCCCAACCCTAAGTATGTCAACAAGCTCTTTCTCAATCACCCTGACAGGTTAGCTCTCATTTTCAGAGTTTCTGAGCTGTCGTGTTTTTACATATTGTTTAGCAGTGTTTTCTAGGCTAATCATCAATTAGTAACTTTTTTAGGTGTCAACTTTTGAAACAGATTTAGACAATATGGTTTATGGGAAAGATATACCGAATTATATCCTAATGAAGATCTAGTCTATACAATTGGTGAAAGTGATTACGAAAAGGATTGGTTCTTTGCTCAAGTTACCAGGTAACTAAGGCATCATACTTTGGTTGAAAGTCATCAAGACATTGATCAAAATGTTGTATGTTTGCATCTTCCTGGAGTAATGTCTTTTATCAGTTGTCATTTTTGACAATGGCTGAAAGCCTGAAATGGAAATAACTATCAGTAACAATCAGCTTTAATCAGTTTCTATTAGTAGACACGTTCGATCAGTCACAATCTGTTCTTAATTACTCTGTAGTAAAATCAGCTCAAACAGAAGCACTAGAGAAGCAGCAAAAAATTAGCTTTGATAAATGAAAATCATCAATTAAAATTAGTCTACTGTCAATCAGCAAAAATGATCAGTTTTAGGCAATTATAGTTAGTTTAGTTCAGTTAAAATCAGTGAATGGAACATGTAAGTATTCATATTTCAACAAGTCAAATGGAAAAACAATAGGTTACATCATTTTTGAGCCATATGCCAAACATATGTGCTCGTGTAAAGCTTTACAACAAATGAATAATCCTATCACTAGCAAAAAAATGTTTTTCAAAATCTTGCAGGAAGAATGGGAATACATACCAAGGCACCACATGGAAAATCAAGTTCAACCTTGAAGAAGTTGATCAACATGGAGTCTATAAACTAAGATTAGCACTTGCAACTGCAAACTTGGCAGAATTACAGGTAATTTATTCACGAAACATGTATCAAGTTAATTTTTCTATCTACCACATACTATGATTGTCAACTGGAGAACATTTATTTTGTACATATGTATGTGGAAAACCATGTTTAGGTACGAGTAAACGATCCAAAAGCAGATCCTCCTGTTTTTACAACAGGACTAATAGGGAAAGAAAACGCGATTGCAAGACATGGGATTCATGGGCTTTACAGGCTTTACACTGCAGATATACAAGGAATTAAGCTTGTACAAGGTGACAATATAATCTATTTGACTCAAGCAAATGGTGGTAGCCCTTTTGTAGGAATCATGTATGACTACATTCGGCTTGAAGGGCCGCCTTCTGATGTATTGCCATGTATATAAAGAAGATGATTATGTATATGCTGCTAATGCACAGCAATCTTCATTGTGAAATGTAATTATGTTGTGATTGTCAGATGTATACATAAGAAGCAAATTATTGCTTATGTAGTATGAGTTTTTCTGAAGTATAAAACAATTTCAAACAATACAAGGAAAATCTGTAAAAAAATGCTTTTTATTTAAGCATTCTTAAATATATGTTTGAAAAATTTTTAAGGATCCTGTTTTAATAAGTAGAAAGTTTGACAAAATGATAAGGAAGCTGGAAGCTCCTCAGTGTATTGATTCTTTTGAAGCATTCTTAATTAAATGTTACCTAGAGTTCATACAAAGCATTTTGGAGCCAGAATTTTATAATGACACCAAATACAAGTGGTTTGATAAAGTAGGTACTTGCATGGGGATAAATCCGGAAAAGTTTGGTATCATGACTTAAAAGGTAATTGGATTTAACCCTCTAGGGACGTACTCTTTAGACTGAGGATTCCCTTATCTTTTCCCCTCATTGCCGAATTCTCCAAAACATCACGACAATTATATTTAAAAAGTACATATGAGAAGTAAGCAATATTTTAGAAAGACACTAAGCTCCTCAACAATTGACTAATACTAAGTACAATAGAAACTTGGCTCTTGTATTATAAGAAATTTCTTTGGAATAAGAAGAAGTCATTGCCAAGGTAAGAAAGTAAAAAAGAGAACTTCCCAATTCAATTAAGGCCATGTGAGTTAAGTTTATTTCATGCTCTCTAACGAGTCGTTGCAATGTTAATACATAATCACAATGTGTCACATTCTCACATAACATTACATGCCCCTTCACGTAAGCGAAGTACATGTTTTATGTAATCATTATATACTGTATTCATATTCGATACACGAATATAATGACCCAACGGATAACAAACTACAAGGAAGAGTAAATCAATAGTTCATTTCATGCTTTACACAATACCTAATAGTTAAAACAAATAATCATTTTCCTCTCCATAAACCTCAAACCACCTCCAAAAATAGGTCTAGTTTCAACATGTTTCATATACTTATTACGTAGTATTTCTTAGTAAATTCGGATAAGGCAGGAAACAATCAAATCAGATCAGAACTTATAATTAACATTTACTTATTGTTAAATATAGTTAATTGCGTATTAAAAAAAATATGGAAATTATATATTTAAAAAGTTCATAATGAGATGATTTCATGAATCTAACAAAATTCATTTCGATAATGTTTTTCTTTATAGATTAGTATTAAGATGCGGGCAAAGTTTAGTCAAATTATTGAATCAGATTAAATCAAACCAAATCAGAAAAATTCAAATCAGATCTTAGTAAAATCAGACCAGATTTACTTATTTCAGGTGGAGAGAACAAGTCCTTAGGGCCTGTTCACATTTACTGAACTGAGCTGAACTGAACTGATTGGAACTGAACTGAACTGAACTGAGCTGAAATGAATATATTATGAGAGAGGAAAATTAAGAGCTGAACTGAACTGAACTGAACTGAACTGATTGGAGCTGAACTGAACTGAACTGAAATTAAGTAAATGTGAACAGGCTCTTTGTTAATATCGTCAAAACCAAAATTATGTATCAACATCAAACATCATAAATAAACCATAAATCGATCCCCACCCTCAACCCCCAACTCCCAAATCAAAAACACAAAATCAAATTATCCACAAACATACCCACAAATTTTTACAAACAATTAAATCAAAATCAAAATGAATTAAATTATCCAAATTCTTGGATTGCACGTCCTTTTATAAGAAAATCCATCTACCAAGCGAGTAACGACCAAGTCAAGAGTAGAAAAAGGAAACCCCAAAAAAAGGAGGTCCAAAGATAAAGATTATTTATGCTTTAATCCTTTTAATTTCAAGGAAATTGATGCTTTAATTCTAGTTTAAATCCATAATTATAATTTTATTATATGCAAGTTGCTGCCTAATTATAGACAGACCATACATATAGTTGTACATATACACACATACAGTTTATACTAAAGTCTAAAAATATTCGATATTTACCAAGAAAGGCTACAATTATCTACCATATTTCATACAGTACAAATTTGATCAAGCATAAAAATTTTATTGGTTGATCTGAGGAGGAAGAATGTCGTCGTTGTCGTCGTCGTCGAAAGCGAAATCGTGGATGTGTGGGTGTTGTGGCAATGGTGGAGGTGTGGAACCAGGCCCAGATGCCCCAACAGATCAAGCTGTTCAACTTCAGATTCTTGATCGTTATGTAAGTGTCGGTGTTTTATTTAATTTCTAAAGTTTTTATTTTTACTAAGTGGTTTGGAATGTTTGTTATGTTGGTTATGTTTGGTTATTTGTTTGAGTCTAGGGAATATATATGATGTACTTTCATTTATTGGATTGTCGGGTTTAAAAGCACGTACTCTCAAGTGCACCTAATAATTTACCTTATCGTTGTTACTTTTGATAGTTTTGGATGGTTAACTTAGGATAGTAGTAAGACTAGTAAGATTGTCTTTCAAATTGCAACCTATGGTTCTCATTCAAATTGCAACCGTAACATATCCTGTTTAATAGTATTGTCTTTCAATTATCATACCTAAGTACTCCCTCCGTTTTACTTGTCACGATAATAGTATAAATTGAACTAGTAATATGATAATATAAGTTCTATGGATTTAAGCTGGAGTATGTACTTGCAGGTAGTATTAGACAATGGAATAGCTCGAGTGACAATATCGAAACCAGGAGGAATTGTCACTGGAATAGCTTATAATGGCATTGACAATTTGCTTGAATCTCGAAATCCTGAGGATAATAGAGGGTAAGCATTGCATATAATCAGCTTTGTACAATCATTTTGCTTATTGAAATAAATATTCCAATTAGTCTCTTTATAGAAAATAGAAAATTTTCAAAATAATGAAAGAAAAGCTGATCATGGCATGTGAAAATTTTCACTATTTTTCGCTTGTTTTATGATACATTTAACTGTATTATGAATCCAGGTATTGGGATCTTGTTTGGAATGATGCTACTACTCCAGGGACATTTGACACGTTTGTTCCTTTCGCCTTCTTCTTTCATTGTTTGCCAAAATTATATTAATAAAATTTGTTGTCAATTTTAGGCTTGTTTTACAAATTTGACTAAGGCTATTTGTTAATTATATGCAGGATAAAAGCAACAAATTTTCAGGTGATAATGTCAAATGATGATCAGGTGGAAGTTTCCTTTAGTAGACAGTGGGATCCTTCACTCAAGGGCAAGTTAGTCCCATTGAACATCGATAAAAGGTAGTTGCTTTAATCTTCTCTATAGTATTCAAATTACTTCTTTGTCTAGATTTAGTTGTCATGTTAATAATGTGCTTTAAACCGATAATGTAAAAACTAATACTAGGTGGAGACAGTAATATGGTAAAACTGATGATTATATTATACTTTTAGGTTTATAATGTTGCGTGGCTCATCCGGGTTCTATACCTATGCAATCTATGAGCATATGAATGATTGGCCTGGCTTCAGCATGGGTGAAACTAGGATCACATTCAAGCTCAATAAACAGTGGTATGAGGAAACTGATTTCTTTTGACAGGTTTCATTGCAAACCAACTATTTAGAAGAGATTATAAGTAACAAACACGATATATTTTATGTATTAGGTTTCACTACATGGCTATTGCAGATGACAGGCAAAGGTTCATGCCTTTGCCTGATGATAGGATGCCCGGAAGGTGCCAAAAGCTTGCCTATCCTGAAGCTGTTCTGCTGACAAACCCTGTAGAACCAAGTCTTAAAGGAGAGGTATCATTTCCTCTTATCTCATATAGATAAATGATGATTATGCATTAATTTAAGTATTTTTTGAGATTTGTTCAATTATGCTTAGTGAATAAATGAATTGTTATATCATATAGGTTGATGACAAATACCAGTATTCATGTGACAACAAAGACATCCTAGTCCATGGTTGGATTTGCACTGACCAGCCTACAGGGTTTTGGCAAATCACACCTAGCTACGAGTATCGGTCTGGTGGGCCCGTCAAACAAAACCTGACATCCCACGTGGGGCCTACATCCTTATCAGTAAGTGAACATTCAGCTAGTTGTACCAAGGACTTAAAAACCTAGAAGATAAGTGTGGAGTTTTCTTTCTGGTATTGTTTCTGGATGAACTTAGCTGATGAAAAACTATGTTGATTGCAGGTGTTTTATAGTGGTCATTATGCAGGGGATGCTCTGGTGCCGAAATTTGATGATAATGAGCCGTGGAAAAGGGTATTTGGGCCTGTTTTCATCTACTGCAATTCTTGTCCAAAGGATGTTGATTTTCATTCGCTTTGGGAAGATGCTAAGAAACAGGTTACTGGACTGTTGTTATACTTTCGTTAGATGATTTTTTGTACACCTCGTTGATTAGCACTGAAAACAAGTTTCTGACCATATTTTTATGTTTCATTTTCATGCATGTATAGTTGGTAGTAGAAACTCAGAACTGGCCCTACAGTTTTCCGGCTTCAGAAGATTTTCCAAAACCTAATCAAAGGGGTAAAGTCAGTGGCAGATTATTTGTCCGAGACAGGTTGTTTATAAAGACATTAAGCTTTTATACATTGATATTTCATTTATATTATGATTTTTCACACTTGTGCTTTTCAATTGACAATGATTCTATGGTTTACATAATTTTGTTTAGGTATGTTAGTGATGATCATATTCCAGCAAGTGGAGCTTATGTGGGACTAGCCCCACCAGGACCGCCTGGGTCGTGGCAAACTGAAATCAAGGTAATTTTTAGTACATTTACATGCATTTAACTGAAAACCCTTTGATCTGACCATTTATGTCTCACCATATTACCACTGGTACCTTAATATCCAGCTCCAAATTTGTGCTAAAAACCGCCATTTGTTCAATATTTCAGGGTTATCAGTTCTGGACAACAGCAGATGAGAACGGTTCTTTCTCTATTGAGGGCATAAGAGAAGGAGATTATAATCTTTACTCTTATGTTCCTGGTGTCATTGGAGACTATAGATGCGATGCTGTCATCACCATAACTGCAGGTTTGAACAATCTTTCTTTACATAGTATCATGAAAGGAATGTTGCTTATGCTATATCAACTATGAACAACACTTTCCAGTACTATTATTTTTACTTGTGAGTATTGAATTGATATCAGGATGTGATGCCCAAATGGGTGACTTGGTGTATGAACCTCCTCGAGATGGACCAACCTTGTGGGAAATCGGATTTCCTGATCGTACTGCAGCAGAATTCTTTGCTCCTGATCCTAATCCTAACTATGTCAATCAACTCTATGTTAATCATCCTGACAGGTTAGTAAATTTATTAACAATTTTTCTTACACAAATTCTGTTGAAAAAACAGTCAACTTGATGTAGTTGCTCATATTTGACAACTATTTGCATTAAATCTTTGGCAGGTTTAGGCAATATGGATTGTGGGAGAGATACACGGAATTGTACCCAAATGATGATCTAGTTTTTACCATTGGTGCAAGTCAGTACCGAAAGGATTGGTTCTTTGCTCAAGTTCCTAGGTACGTAGTCTCAGTTTTCCTACAGAACTTGTACCACTTTCACTTGCTTGATACATATATGATCGTAAACCTGTGAAAAGAATTGTCTGTTGTAAATTTGTAATACATTTTTCGCTGCCAAGTAACAACATTGTCACAAAGTGTAAGATTCACTAAGAAGGCCTAGCTTATTTTGTCACACAGGAAAACAGAAAACGGGTTTGTAGGAACAACTTGGCAAGTCAAATTCAAATTAGACGAGGTAGATCAGAAGGGTATCTACAAATTGAGGCTGGCAATTGCTTCTGCTACCCTTGTTGAAGTTCAGGTAATGTCTCATTTTCAAGCTCCTTTTATATGTTTACTTCATATACTATATGTTCCGTTTTCAATTTTTGTTCGTTCTACTCGGACTATTGTCTCTTACAAAAATATAAATAGGAAGAACAAAAAGGAACAAAATTTATATGCAGCCATTTAGGTGTTATGATATCTGTATTGTTTATTGAGCGAATAATAATGATTGGAAATATTATATAGGTACGGATGAACGATAGAAATGCAAATCGGCCTATATTTACAACAGGACTTATAGGGAGGGATAACTCAATTGCAAGACATGGATGTCATGGCTTGTATTGGCTTTATAACGTGGACATACAGGGTTCAAAGCTTGTAAAAGGCGATAATATTATGTTTTTGACTCAACCAAGGAACCAAAGCCCATTCCAAGGAATATTATATGATTATTTACGTCTTGAAGGACCTCCTGCCAATGAAGCAATCTAATACGAGTACCAAAGGACTGACTCACTTGGTAATACTCTTACCTGAAATCATGATATATAGGGTTTGAATTTTATCGAGTGAGGCTACCTTACCTGCAACTACAGAATGAATGAACTACATCTCCTTACCTTTAATAATAAAAATAAAATTAAAGCAGTGCAATAACCTCTTGTATTTTCTGCTATTATATTTTAGATATTATTTTATTTTTTCTGTATAAATTGATGTATCATAATCTTGTAATTAAATAAATGAATGGATAAAGTGGCTGATTTATGATACCCAAATGTTTAGGTCCATTTCCTTTTGTTGTTATTTCAGCATTAATGATGTTTTATACTTAGTAGTATTACTAGTAGAGTAGTAGTATGTTCTAGAGGCCCTTTACTCTTTTTTTTTTTTTTTTTTTTTTTAAAGCTAGTTGATGTTTAGAATTGAACTTTACAAATTTAATTTCAGCTCAGCTATGTAATCCTTAAAAGTGTTCCTTCAAAAAAAATACTATGTAGTATATAATCTGAAAAAGGTTAACCAAAATACAAATCCTTAAATTATGGTATTTAAATTAAATAAATAAATAAATAAAGTTGATTGGTTCCAAAAAAAAAAAAAAAAAAAAAGTTGATTAAACTGGGCCTCAAAAATCCAACTCTCTAATACTGTCTTAAGCCCAAGAAATTACTTAAAGCCCAAAATCTAAACCTGAGTTGCAATACTCACTTGTAGGCCCAAACTTTGAAATTTACCTTTCTTGGTCATACTACCTTTGTTAATTTTTTTTTTTCAAAAATAAATAATATCCCTTTGTTGCATATAATTAATAGAGATAGTATCTATTTTGATAAAAAGAGCATAGATTTACATCAATTAATACTTTGCTAATGTTATATGCTTCAACGCTTGTATATATTAATTATTATATTCATTAATCGATGAAATTATTGAAATGCAATACAATTTAGTTGAATTCAGTAATGCGTTGACATTTCAATCCCATTAACCTTTGAAAAATTTTACGAAGTTAGTTGAAACTAGTAACTATTTCATTGACAAACTATCATGATTTATGGCATGACATAATGTAGCACAAAAGTTGTTATGGGCTTGCCATAATAAACTAATGGTGGTAAATGGTCACCAAACTAATGCTCCATTATTATTTAATCAAAGACTAATTCAACTAATTACATTTTACAGCTTCCCTTAAATAAAAAAAATAAAAAAAAATAAAAATTACATTTTACAGCAGTGACACTTTACCAATTGAACTAAATAAGTAGATGAAACTTTACCAAACCACATTTTCCTGTTTATTAGTGCTCTGCGTTTTGCTTCACCCTTTTCTTTTACTAATTAGTTCATGAAGAAGCCTTTGAAATTAATAACTTTTAGGGCCTGTTCTCTTACGTTGAAATTCAGTTCAGCTCCTAATTTCCTACTCTTGTAAAATATTCTTTTCAGTTCAGTTCAATTCAGCTCAGCTAAGTTCAGTCCACTTCAGCTGAGTTCAGTCAATGAGAACAGGCCCTTACTAGTGACAATTTTAGACAACAAACGGTTGTTTGAGATTAAATTGTGATAGGTAAATATAAGTTAATTAGTTAAGCCAATAATGAATTGAGAGTAAAATTCAAGATTTGTGATCAAATACATTTCGCCTACATAAGCATGTAAGTTTTTATACACACTCGGGAGCAAGATGCATCAAAGTTATTTTTTGCTCATTTGATGATTAAATCAACAATCGATCTCATTTAATCATCAAAATAAGCAAAAAATACCTTGGAAGCACCATGCACCCAAGTAGATAAAACAACCTTCGACGTAAGCAAGTGGCCAAAATATGAAGGGCTTAGAATTAGGTAATTGACTTATTGTGCTCGTGACAAAGTCTTTTTCTCTGCATTATAATCTGTATCTCAAATTTTATTGAAGAAAAATGATAAACCAATTCACGGAGTAAGAATCTAAGAAAAATTCCATAACACTTTTTTAATTTTTTTTGTCCTAATATAACTTAATCCTAACCAACTTTGAAACTGAAAAACATTTCAACTTTTGTCTTTGCGCAAGTGTATGTATCTACCACAAAATATTAAGGTCCCCAAGGGCCCCCAACTATAGACAAACAAAAATGTCACATGCTTAGTTTCACACTTGAACACTATTCTACTTCAATGCTTTAAGTAATCATAGCATACTTTAAATTGTAACAAAATGATAAGTTTGAGATTTTAAGGTAGTGTTGAAGTTACTTAAGATTTATTAGGCATTTTTTGTTTATTTTATTTTTTAAAATAATAGAAATAGGGAATGTTAATATACATACTTATAATTTATTAGGGGTATATTCTGTACACCTATTTTCACTTATTTTAAGTGTAATAAGTTCAGTTAAGTTCAGATAAGTTTAGTTCAGTTCAAGTTTGATAAGTTCTGATAAGGGTTACTCAAGTACAAATTATAACTCAAATAAGGTTTAATAAGGTCTAATAAGTTTAGATAAGTTCAGGTAAATTCAGATAAGTTCAAATAAATTAAGATAAATTTAGATCAGTGAAAATCAGGTGAATAGAATACACCCTAGCTATAGAATTAGCATGGTGCTTCATGAACACTACAATGCATCTAAAATACTACATACGGACAAAAGAACGGTGGTCTCACATAACCACTTCCTTCTTTTGCTTACAAAACGCTTTGACCCATTTTTAAATTTTATATATCGCTTAGTAGAAGAACGGTTCTAAGACATTATTTTGTATGATCTATTGTACCCGGCCAAAAAGTAAATGTATGAAAACTAACAATGGTGCGCCGTTAGATCCCTCTTATAATGTGACTTTCAATGCATCTAAAATACTACATACGGACAAAAGAACGGTGGTCTCACATAACCACTTCCTTCTTTTGCTTACAAAACGCTTTGACCCATTTTTAAATTTTATATATCGCTTAGTAGAAGAACGGTTCTAAGACATTATTTTGTATGATCTATTGTACCCGGCCAAAAAGTAAATGTATGAAAACTAACAATGGTGCGCCGTTAGATCCCTCTTATAATGTGACTTTCAATTGGCCAAGAAAGTCATGGACCAACTAAACATACACACCTAAAGTTAGTTCTTATAACGTGTACATGAGTACATCTCTTTCTCTCTCTCTCTCTCTTGCTTAGCTTTCCATTTCACAACAGCAGCATGTTGATGAGTTTAGGAAAGAAGCTAAGCTAAGATGGTGACTCCTATTTTCTCCAATATTCAATAATTTTATTATTTTACCAACAGAATCTAACAAGAAAAATCGGCTCAAATTGAAAGAGTAAACTACAAGAAAAGATGCAATAAAATACAAGTAAAAAAACACTATTTTTAGTATATGTATAGTAAGAATGCTTTAATTCAATGTGAAGGCTTCTCCTAAACTAGATATTTTTTTTATTAATTATTTGGTTTGCCAAACATTCTTTTATCTATACCCACCTTATTTATAAAACCTCATTTTCTTCCCACCCCTCCATTTTTCTCCTCCATGCATACTACTACGAATACGACTACCCTCAGGTATGTAATTTAAATTAATTTACGAGTTTTAGAGGGAGAAAGCGAGGAATATCATTAATTATATACTTTGTATATATTATTTTGTAAAATATTGGTAATATTTTATTATATGGTGTGTGTATATATACGTGTAATTTACATGTATAGTAAATGAATTTGGAAGCAGAAAGAAAAGGTGGAGGGCGGTCCAATTTGAAGTTGAAGGCTATTGGAATATGTTGTATGATTTGCCTACGCCATTACAAGTTGTACATCTTCATCTTCTTCATGTAAGTTTTATTTCAATATATCTAAGTTTTCTCTCTAATTTAATTACTTAATTAGCTCAGTCGAATGGAGGATGTTACGTATCTCGTTGTTGGGTCTATCAATTATTCAATTGCATAAGTAGGTGACATGGGTTTTGTCTTAACCACAAGTGCATTTGTAATTATTGATCATAACCTCGATCACACCAATTTTGGATGTTCTTCGTACTTTTTTTACACGGTATAAAAATTGTTGTACTTATTTGTCTTCACTAATATGAACGTATCGTATTTACCGCTGACTTTTGTTTAGCAGTTAATGAAAGCTATTGGTCTTGTTATCCAAAAACTAATTAAAAAAGAAAAAATGTACCAATGTTTTTTTTTTTTATTAAAATTCTCTAATAGACATACATATAAGATATTATAGCTAAGTTATCTTAGATAATTATTATTAACATTGAATTTTTTTATAAAAAAATAAAATAAAAAGTAACAATAAACTGAAAGTGCCACAATAATTGTCCATAAAGTTGTATTAGGTGGACTTGGACAATTAGAATGCCAGTTTTTGGCTTTCTAGCTGTTGAAGATCAATTTAGTACAAATAGATTTTGTGTGCACTAGTTTCTCTAATAATAAGAACTAGTCCATGGTATGATTATGTACAACTAGCCAAACTAGGTCTTTTACGGAATTACGGGTATTAGTTGTAAAGTTTCCATCAGTAATGTTACTTAACAACTGCAATATGGTAATTCTTGGGATAATTGCTATATGTCGGTACCCACTAACACAATCGGATTACATCGTTAATTCTTGTTTATATTATTGTCCATTTATCTTTGTATGTCTTTTTTATACATTGAAGATACAAAATGGAAAACTTTGAAGAGAAAAATATAAGTATTACTCGTATATATCAATGTTAAAAATCATACCTCGAGATTATTTTATTTTAGTAATTATAAGATTTTTTTGCCTTCCAATGGCTTTACGTAATGTTTCTCAAAACTAACATTGCTAGCAAAAAGTTAACATGATGACAATTGAACAATCTTATTTAGCATATAAGAACAAATGTACATCCCATACCCTTTTATCCATTTTGTTTTAATGTTTGTCACCTTTCCTTTGTATGTTTCTTTCCCTTTATTCCTTGTTCCCAATTGAGTAGCAACATTTGTAACTTGTAAGTTTTACAACAATCCCAAAGTATATATAGCTCTTCAAGTATATTATTGTTTTCCTACCTAAAAAAATTATTAAGATTAGTAAATTCTCAAGAAGTCAAGAAATTTGGTTTGATCATTAATGTGTGTGTTGATGATTAGAATCTTTTACATTAATCTCACTATTTAAGGTCAAAGATATGAGCTTTGAATGTAATAATGATTTGATTTTATTACTTGATTGGTAGAAAAGGAATTAGAATAAACTATATATATTACGAGTAGTATGTAATATCTTGTTCACTTCACCTTACTTTTGCTGAATTTAAATTATTTTTATTGAACTGAAATTTGTTGTTAGTTACTTGTGAGTTGCTCCATGTTGCATGCAAAGTGAGTCATTAAACATCGATTTATAATTTATTTTTTTTCAACAGGTTTATAAACTTTTACCACAATAAATAAGCAATATGAATCAAGTGATGACAAATTAATCATCAAAATTAGTTAAGGAATGATTACATGCTGATTTGGTTTTGCCTAGCTAATCCATCAAATTATTGAAGTTACCAAAGAATAATCAAATCAAATTTTCTTAAAGTTACCAAAGAATGAATAATCAAATCAAATATCATTTAAGTTACCAAAATTACTTATTTGCTACTTTCATAGTTTCATTGGTGCATCCACCCTCATATCCTATGTAGTTCCATTCACAATCTTTATAATACTATATATCTTCTATGTTCATGTTGCTCCATATATATGTATATATCATAAAATTTTAAGTCATATGATGTCTTATAATTAGCTCAAATTAAGCGATTCTTAAACACTTTCATCTTGTTCTTTAACAGATCAATACTCATATCAGCATACTTTTAATCTCTGCTGATAATCATGCAAGGAGCTCATGTTTGCCTTGCAATTGTGGTTTTGGTTAATTTCATGCAAATTTTGCATGCTAATTATATCACCTCATCATCAAGGTATAACCTCTTCATTCCCTCCTCGGAAACAATATGTTCTTTTTATGTGAAATAAAAGAGATACTATAAGGTGTTATGATCTTATTTTAATTAATGGTTTATGATTTAATTTGCTCTTAAATTTTCTAATTCTTGCAATATGATCTTATTTAATTATAACTAATTAGTTGCAATGTGTGTAGAAATATTAATTAGATGGTATAAATGATTTCTATGAGTCCATTTCGTATATATATTGTTACGTACAACTTTGATGCGAAAGGTGAACATATTATCATTGATCACATCAAAAAGGCCATATAGCACAAACGGAGTATATTTAGTGACAAGCAATTTTCATTAGTAAAACTTATTTTTGATCATTAATTTAAAATAAGTGTTCATGTAAATACATTTGTCATAAGTCAATTTTATTTACTAAAAATTAAATCAATTGGCATAATTAATTTTGTGTTTTCACTAGACTCATACTACATTGCCTTATGAATTATGATATTGTACTTATAGAAATTCAGCACTTGATGAAAAAGTATATAGAAGTTCAGAGGATGTCCAAGGCCCATCACAAGAGGTGCAACTTCATTATCAAGATAACCATGTAATCACTAACCCCTTTTTTTTGTCTCTTCTTTCTTAAAAAAAAAATTAATTGTTATTTCTCTTCATGTGTACTATTAGGTTGCATTGGGTCCCATACATTAATGTTCAACCCAAATCTAACTCGTTTAATGATATGTAACTCGAAAAATTATATGCAAGTAAAAGATCAAAGGGGGGAAAACTTAAATTTAAAAAGCCCATGGCACTTTGATTTATGACTATTATAAATTTACTCCATTTCTTTAACTTGCAACACTGTCTCAAGGCTAGTAATTAAAGAAGGTAAGTGGACAACTTTATCAATACAATTTAACACTAGAAAATAAAAAGGGTTGGTATCTATGTGTATAAATTATTTTGATTAATTAGTTCATTAGCATCATCTAATCTCCTCCTTGAATTATGTGTCATGAGGTAGTGCTGAAAGTTAAAGAAATGGAGGAAGTACTTGATCACGTTAATTGTACTCCGTATTTATTTGTATTTATTTGTAAAAATAAACGTGATCATATAAAATGTTGTTGGATTAGTCATTATATAACATTTAACTTATATATAGTTGAAGTTATAATGGTCAAAGTTGCTTTTTTGACATGAATAACAGTCAAATTGTTGTAAAAAGTTCGTAGTTCGACCAGAATACTTAATTCTCCGTCATTAAGTTATTAAAGTTTATTATTAAGTTGAAGATAATAAAATCATTTCACATCTTTTTTATAATATATAGGCAAAAGCTAACAAGGGTGTTAGATAAAATAACAAGAAGTAAAAATATTAAAATAAATTGAACATTAATTACATGCGTGATTATATTATGGATTCTCAAATTAATACCACTCCTAGAAATATTTTGAATGATTATCTAAGCCCCGAGCGTTCATTAATAAGATTCTACGTAATACATCTTTTAACCAATGATGTTCTAGAATTTGTTATATACACCCGGGTGTACCGTACACCTAACTAATTCAAGGTTAGTTTTTGCCTATCATTTGATGATTAAAAATAATAAACAATCATCAAAATGAAAACAAAACACTACACCCGGATGTATATAACAAGCTCTCATGATATTATGAGTCTTCTGACCCATTAATTAAGTGTGAGAGTCGATAAGTCATAGGTTCAAATTCTTCTATCTCATTTGTAATGTCCTTGTCGCTCATTCTCAACCAAAAATAAAATTAATAAACCTTTGAAATTTTTTATCAATTGAAAATGGCTGTGACAGATTGTGTTGGACAACGGCATAATACAAGTGACATTATCAAATCCCGAAGGAAGTGTCACCAAAATTCAATACAATGGCATCGTTAATTTGCTTGAAGAGCTCAATGAGGAATCCAACAGAGGGTAACCTTTCTATTTTCCCCCCCTTTTAATTTATCATCATATTAGGTGCTATGACCAATTGTATGTATTATGTAACGCCTTTTTCTTTCGAGTTTGTACCAATTTTATGTATTATGTAACGCCTTTTGCTTTCGAGTTTGTACCAATTGTATGTATTATGTATATAGCTTACGTGACTAAAATGTACAGGTATTGGGATATTGTCTGGAAAGGCGAAGGAGTTACAAGAAAAAAGGGCAACTTGGATAGGTACGTAACTTCCTTAGAACCACCCAATTGGGTAGTTGTTGCTAATTCGAGTTTTAGTGTACTTATATGTAACAAACATTGTAATTCAATATAATTTCTGCATTACATTTCATATGCTAATTAACAAAACGTCGCGTTTTTGGGTGCGCAGGCTTGATGCAACAGATTTTAAGGTCATTGTGGAGACAAGTGAACAAGTAGAGGTCTCATTTACAAGAACTTGGAACTCATCTCTTAAAACCAAACTTCCTCCTTTAAACATTGACAAAAGGTCCTACTTTCTATACTATGATAAGTTCATCTTATAATTAGATTATTGACTTAAACTTGTGCAAAATCTAGTTTTTACATTTTGTGTTATAGGTGTAACTTTTTTTTTGTTATCGCGTACATATAATTCCATACTCCCCTTTGTGTTATGAATGAATGTTTCTGATCTTGTGAATGTCTTAGGTGATACAGTTAATGAGTAATTAAGTATTATACAAATACACTGTTTTGTGCTAAATCATGGAAATTTGATATGTATGTAGGTTCGTTCTGCTTCGTGGTTTTTCTGGCTTTTACACTTATGCTATCTATGAGCATCCAAAAGACTTTCCTGGTTTTACTCTGACAAATACTCGGCTTGCTTTTAAGCTAAACAAACTATGGTAAGATATGTGCATTGTAACATTATTCATGTCCCAAAGTGCATGTAACATAATTTACTGTCATAAATCTATGGTACTAGTGAGTTAATTAGTGATACTCGAACTAATGTTTTGATCAATGGGGTGTACAGGTTTAACTACATGGCTATGTCAGATTTCAGGCAAAGAAAACTGCCTCTTCCTGATGATCGTTCACCTAACAGAAGCGAGGCCTTAGCTTATCCTGAAGCAGTTTTACTTACCAACCCAATCGAGCCAGAGTTTAAAGGAGAGGTACATTCAGCTACTATACTATTACGGAGTATAATTTATCCCTGAATCAGAAAATTGCAGATCAAGTCCTGATGTTATTTCGCTTGTTTGGTAATGTATAGGTCGATGACAAATACCTATACTCGGGTGAAGCCAAAGACATCCAGGTACATGGGTGGATATGCAGCAACCCACCCACCGGACTCTGGCAGATCATTCCTAACAATGAGTTCCGATCTGCTGGACCAACCAAACAATATCTGACATCCCATGTTGGCCCGACTTCCCTCTCAGTAAGTTGACCTAGTGTATAATTATGCCTATAATCTTCTAGTTATGTTCATTGCTGATTATGTACTGTACGACATCTAACTTGTGCTCATGTGTGGTGATTGTCAGGTACTCCTAAGTACTCATTACTCGGGTCAAGAACTAATGGCAGAATTTAAAGATGGAGAACCATGGAAAAAAGTTTTAGGGCCTCTTTTTGTATATGCTAATTCTGCGAAAAATGAGAGTGACTCACACCAATTATGGGAGGATGCTAAACAGCAGGTTTTTAAGTTAGCTAGTCAAGCAAATTTCCAATTTACAGGAACTGAAGAATAAAATTTGTCAGTTCTTTTCTATAGAAGTAGTAATATGTTTTATAAATTTATTGCAGTTGAGTGTTGAGGCAAAGCGTTGGCCTTACACCTTTGCAGTTTCGGATGATTACCCATCATCTGACCAGCGCGGCAGCATTAGTGGTAGTTTACTAGTCTATGATAGGTTAGTGAACACTTCATTGTGTTAATTTACTCTCAATTTTGGTGTTTTGTGTCATGCATTAATTTTGTTCCTATATATAATTTCTGTACTCCAATTCAGTCGATTTGAACTGATATAATTTTATACTACATATTGCTAGGTACCTGAAAACGAATACTTCAGCAAGTAAAGCATATGTAGGGCTTGCAGCTCCAGGAGAAGTTGGATCCTGGCAAAGGGAAAGCAAGGTAACTGAGTACAAAACTCGCTAATTTCTAGCTGCATTAACTTGAGATTTTTACCAATTATTTAAGATGATCTCTTTCTAGGGATATCAATTCTGGACAACAACAGATGACAAAGGTCATTTCACCATAGAAAATATACGGCCTGGAAGCTACAATCTCTATGCATGGGTTCCCGGCTTCATTGGAGATTACAAATACAACGACACAGTTGATATAACAGCAGGTCTGATAATATGACAGGAGTATGTATAAAGATGTGCAAAAGTTTATGGATTTAAAGCTTATGCAAGTAATATTTTCTTGGAATTCAGGACATGCTATTGACCTGGGTGATCTTGTGTATGATCATCCAAGAGACGGACCTATACTGTGGGAGATTGGTGTACCAGATCGTTCTGCTGCAGAATTCTTTATTCCTGATCCTGATCCGAATCTTGTCAATAAACTCTATCTGACGCGTGACAGGTTAGTTTTCCATGGACAGAAACCATTTCACTCTATAATCTTGATTATTTCCTGTAAATACTTGTTTGCTGTTCAAAACTTAAAAACAAAATGCACATCCGTTGTTACAAAAATTAAGTTTAATAAAATTGATGATCTTGTTCTTATCAGGTATCGACAGTATGGTTTATGGCAAAGGTATACAGATCTGTATCCTGACGAAGATTTAGTTTATACTGTTAATGTTAGCAACTATCAGAAAGATTGGTTCTTCGCTCAAGTTACTAGGTAAAATTTCCCACCCACTTCTCCTCTCCTCTGATCATTTTTTACCTTACTAGTTGCCTAAAAATTATTTACTATGCACTCATCTTTAGTTATTTGTCTGAAGTACACTTTTAATGATCAAATGGACAACATTTTGGAACAAGACTAGACGCGTTCTTTTTTTGAAGGCCTAACCAAATAGCTTTGATCCAACTCATTCAGGAACGTAAGCAACACGTATCAAGGAACGACATGGCAGATCAAATTCCAACTCGATAACCTCATCTCCTCTGGAACCTATTACTTGAGACTATCACTTGCATCAGCAACTAATTCAGAGTTACAGGTATCTACAAAATGCTATTCTTTGTAACATTAAATTCTCTGATATGTACAATCCTTCATTCCTAATGCACTTGACTAATTACAGGTTAGGATCAATGATCAACATGAAAATCCTCCATTATTCACAACAGGACTAATAGGCTTCGACAACACGATTGCTAGGCACGGCATTCATGGACTATATTGGCTTTACAATGTGACCATACCAGGCAGCAAATTAGTGCAGGGAAATAATACCATTTTCTTGACACAAGTTTGGGGTCTTAGCCCTTGGAGAGGCATTTTGTATGACTACATTCGTCTCGAAGCTCCTGTTACTGATGCCTACTAATTCTTTAATTAATTAGGTTCAAATTCATTGCTTATGCATGTAAATATACAAATTAAACACATTTTTTTTGGGGAAATAGGTGATTGGATTAGCTCTATTGAGTTCACAGGGATATATATAGAAGAGAGATTTACATTAGTCTCTAATTTTTTGGCTCTTGTCAGCTAATTTTTCAGATGTTTGTAGGAAAAGAAGGGAGGAGGATCTATATTACTATGATAAATAAATAACTTTTAGATCAGACTGGCTTTATATTTTCTTGAAAGTAATTTATTATTGTTGAGCTTGGTTTATTTTTGTATGTAAGAATATTAGACAAGAATCATGTACTCCATAATAAAATTATTTTTAGGGTGTGGAGCCTCGAATATGTTGTTCCACATTAGAGAAGAAAAGACAAAACAATCACATTATAACATTGGAGTGATAGAGCCATAAACACCCTTTACACCTTTAACAACTACGGAATATAAAGAACTTTTTTTTTTTTTGGCCTTTACACTTTTAGCAGCTATAAAGAACTTTTGTTTATGCTTAGGTTAATTTTATATATTTTTTTATAATCCACACGTACAAAATAAATAACAAGAGTTTGTTAGCCATGGGACTTATAATGTCCCTAATGACAAAGAAATGGACAAAATATACCCCCGTTGAAATTCATATTCATAACTTTAAAATGTGTTTATTGTTCCTAACCCTTCCTGTAAATCATATTCATGATTTAAACAAGTTCTTAATATGTATTCTGTATAATTGTTGCATCTGCATAAAGTATCTTAACCTAAAATTTAGTCATAATTGTTGGATCATATGGAAAATAATTACAATTTCCTTACATATGTCTATGACAATAACACCTCAATTTAATGATAACTATTACACTCATTAGGGTTGCCTAAATTGCCAATATGAAAACCTTAATTTAATTTTTGTATAACACACAAATTCATACACTTTGGATTTATTCTCTCATTCAAAAACATTTGAATAAAACGACAGCGCACCATCAATATATTCCGCCAATCTCGCTGTCACTCTCTCCAATTCTCTCCTCTTTCTCTCTCCTCTCACTCTCTCTCTTCTCTCTCTCTGTTCTTCATTTTGCAGGGCATCTTCACTCTCAAGGTATAATCTTTTACTAATTTCGGAATATTTTCCTTTTATTTTTAATCATTTCAATTTGTTTTATTAATCTTGTTCAACATTTTATGTTTCAGTTGGTTTAAATTTTGAATTTGTTGTGTTTGTAATTTTGTAGAAATGAATTTGTTTTGTTTCATTGGTTTTCGTGCATGAACTTGAATTTATGTTTAAATTTGTAGAAATTTTGTTGGTTCGATCTATTGTTATGTTTTGCTTGAATTAATATGATTTTAACTTTGTTATATAATTGAAAAGCATAGTTTAAAATCAATTAAATGAATTTAGAAAGAGTTGTGCTTTGTTTAGGGTAAGGGTTTTAGGTTAGACAATATGTTGGAATTTGTTGTAGTTATTTGAGTGATTTATGATGGAGAGAATCAGAATAATAGTTTGCATGTTTTTGGAAACACCCAAATAAAAAAATTAAAAAAAAAAAAAAAAAAAACACACACACACACACTAGAGAATCTTGTCTATGGTGGGGTTTGGGGAGGTCTAAATGTGTACGATACGCCGCCGCCTTTGGTTCTATAGAATCGTAAGTCGTAACCAGTAGCTTTCGGCTTGATTGTTAGTTCTATACAATTGTATGTTGTAACCGGTAGCTTTCGGCTTGATTGTTAGTTCTATATAATTGTATGTTGTAACCGGTAGCTTTCGGCTTGATTGTTAGTTGGTAGGTTGGATTTTTGTGTTAAACGCCGTCCTTTTCGTATTATGAGGCACCCTTGAATTTATAGATATAACTTTGACTGGTAATTTTTCACAATAGATATATTGTAGCTAAAATTAAAAAAGTATATTGTGTGGTTAATTTTTGTGAAATAAAATTGAGATGAGTGATGGATGAAGTTTCTTCTTTTACGACGTCATATGTTTTGAATATAAGGGATTGATTGTTTAATCTTGTAGCTATAGTCCTATGTGTATTGATTGAGTTGGTTCACTAAGTCCTTTTGATGCAGTAGAACATGTGAAGTGATGTATGGTATGTGGTGTACTGGTTGACTTTTAATAACAGAGCGAGGGGAAGAATTAGATGCTCCCAGTACCGAGTATTATTAGAATGTGTTGTGCTCCAATCAATGTTATCTCGGACCCCTAGATGTGAAATTAGTCTACAAATTTAACATTATGTGGAAATTTTGTTTGCTTCTAATCCAAACTGAGGTGATATTCTCAGTACCAAGTTAATTAGTTGTGACTGTTGAAAGTTGTAGTATCTTTATATTGTTGCATTTCAACCTAGATCATGGAAAGGCGAGTAATTTCATTAGGATGATGATGGCTTTTGGTTGTAATTTGTTATGTGAAATATTAACACAGAAGAGAAATTGTTAATCATTATAAATGATGCAAATGTTGAGGAAGCATTTGTGCTACTTGAATTTGATTTTAAGTCTAAATTTTGTTGCCCTTGCATAAGAACTAGACTGTTTACACTATGCTTTTTGCTTTGAGCTCTATTGGGAGTTCTCTTTTAAGTTAGTAGCAGGTTGATTTTCTTCTCCATATGAACTCAAAAGGTAGTAGGTTCTCCTAAGTTTTCTGATGATTAAGTCCTTATCAGATTAAGTAAAATCTTGAAAATAGATTAACATTGTGTTTCCATCACATTTGCTTGTCTAACATTACTTCTTGATAGATATACTTTTTTATTTTAACTTAGGTGTTAATTTTGAAAATTCAACAAACTAGAAATTAGATCCAGTCTATGAGCCATTTATGATTTCATAAAGTTGGATATTTAATATATCTGAAGTTGCTTTCAAAAGACAAGTGGTTAATTTTTTCCGAAAAGGCATTTTACTAATTACATTTGAAGCAATCTAGACAGATCGCTCAAGATTTTGGGATTAGTTTAAAAGCAGTGTAGGGTACGGTAAGGGATTAGTTTTTGGGGTTGATGTTTTCTTAACCTTTTGATTTACACTATTTTTGTGTAGTATAAAGAAGGATGGCTGACGGAGAGGATATTCAACCCCTTGTCTGTGATAATGGAACCGGAATGGTTAAGGTGACATTTTATATTGTATTTTTTTCCCTTTATATGGTGTACTTAAAATGTTTATTGAGAAATTTTAAGGTTATTGAATTAATACGATGTACTTTCCTTGGCAGGCTGGGTTTGCTGGAGATGATGCACCAAGGGCAGTCTTCCCAAGTATTGTTGGTCGACCCAGGCACACTGGTGTCATGGTTGGTATGGGCCAAAAGGATGCATATGTTGGAGATGAAGCTCAGTCTAAAAGAGGTATTTTGACATTGAAATACCCAATTGAGCATGGTATTGTTAGCAACTGGGATGACATGGAGAAGATCTGGCACCACACCTTCTACAATGAACTTCGTGTTGCTCCTGAAGAGCATCCCGTCTTGCTGACTGAGGCCCCACTGAACCCCAAGGCTAACAGGGAGAAGATGACTCAGATTATGTTTGAGACATTCAATGTTCCTGCTATGTATGTTGCCATTCAAGCCGTTCTCTCACTCTATGCTAGTGGTCGTACTACAGGTTGGTAGTAATATAATCACAAATCATCAATATTTGTATCATACCCTTTATCTGGCGATTCCACATTCCACTATGCTAAATTTTTCATTGCACAAAACCTTCATGAAGGTATCATGTCCCATTTTCAATTTTCTGTGCCAAAACTCTTGCCACTTGCCAGCTTGATTTAGTTCCCATTTATTCTGCTTGTTCCTCTATGCTGACAAACTTAAGGGCACATCACTGCGTTTCGAATTTTCTCAATTTCATTTAAAATCACCTGGTAAACAAAGCAACGAGCCTGAGTTTATAAACTTTCTTACCTTTAGACTTCTAGGTTCTTGCCTCACTTTGATCATACTGTCTTAACTAACCCACCTTTTTATTCTAATGATCTCTTTTAAATTTATACTCAGATCTTGTAGGTCTGTAGCCATCTGGTTTTCTGCTGTCATTTTTTTCACTTTCTTTCAGATGTCTTAATGTTCCTACTTTCTGATAATATGCATTTTTGCGTTTGCTCTGTTTTTTCCTACTCATTTCTGTTTTCTTCTTGTTTCCTGAATCTTGTGTTGTCTTCTTAACAGGTATTGTACTCGATTCTGGTGATGGTGTGAGCCACACTGTGCCAATCTACGAGGGTTATGCTCTTCCTCATGCTATCCTCCGTCTGGATCTTGCTGGTCGTGATCTTACTGATTATCTCATGAAAATTCTCACCGAGAGAGGTTACATGTTCACAACATCTGCTGAACGGGAAATTGTCCGTGATATTAAAGAGAAACTAGCCTACGTTGCTCTTGATTATGAACAGGAATCAGAGACAGCCAAGAGCAGCTCTGTGATAGAGAAGAACTACGAGCTACCTGATGGTCAGGTGATTACAATTGGAGCTGAGAGATTCCGTTGTCCAGAGGTCCTGTTCCAGCCTTCACTAGTCGGAATGGAATCTTCTGGTATCCATGAAACAACCTACAACTCCATCATGAAGTGTGATGTCGACATCAGGAAGGACCTATACGGTAACATTGTGCTCAGTGGTGGTTCAACTATGTTCCCTGGTATTGCTGATCGTATGAGCAAAGAGATTACTGCTCTTGCCCCCAATAGCATGAAGATCAAGGTTGTTGCTCCACCCGAGAGAAAGTACAGTGTGTGGATAGGAGGATCTATCCTTGCATCACTTAGCACATTCCAACAGGTACTGCTCCTTCTCCCTTTCCCCCTCGTAACACACTAACACAATTTAATGCATTTTATGATTCTATTGAGGGAAATTATTAGAGTTATTCAGGGTAGTACATTAATATATATCCTCTATATTTTGCAGATGTGGATCTCCAAGGGTGAGTATGATGAGTCTGGCCCATCAATTGTTCATCGTAAGTGCTTTTAAGTTGTGTATCCGTAATTGTTGGCCTAAATCCCCCCCCTCCCTCTCTCTCTGCCTCTAGGAACATACCAGTTTGGTGGAACTTTTAAAGTCTTGTATAATTTTAGTTTGGTTGAGATGAATTAAAGCCTAGTTACTACGGATGTTTTAGGATATTATGGAACAGAATTGTAACTGTTGTTGGGTGCTTGTAATTGCAATTTAATGATATTTCGTTTGTAACTTCATTTGCGGTTTGTTAAAATTTGCTATGATAGGAGTTTGGTCCTTCATTCATTAAACGGAATGAAGGGTTTTGTTAGCCTCCTTATTTAATTTGTCTTGTATGGGTGTTTTCACATTGTACATTGTATTGATTGCCTACATAGGCCATTTTCAGACAAAAGAAAACACATTGTCTGATTTGAGATTTTGTTTTAGTTTTTAGTACTAGTATTTTTTTTTTAACTGTTAAGTATAGGTTTTTTTTTTTTTTTTTTAATATTATGTGATATACATTAGTATAGTTTTTTTTTATATTATGTGATATACCCATCATATAAGTGTGTTTTCTAATATCATTGATGTTGTATAAGTTCCAATTACTTGCTATTATTAATACTTCATAGGTTGGGTTTGGTTTGGTCGATTCTTAATTTTGGGTTTGAAGTGTATTTTTTAATCACCCTATTCATGGGCTTTCAAATTTCAAGTTGGTCTTTTCTTGGTATGGTGCTTTGGTATAGGGTTTGGGTCGTGTCAGTTTAACAAAATTGCCCCTTTTATTTCTAGAAACTTGCTTGAATGATCTCCAACAATTGCCTTGAGTTATACCCTTTCTGTCCCTTTGAGTTTGTCCCATGACTCCAATCCACATCTTTCATCTTATAAGAGTTGTGTTGACTGTTGAGTAAGAATTGGTTTTAAGTGTGGGGTAGTAAATAAAGATTGTAGGGATTATGTTAGCTACTATGAAATGAGACAATCTTATAAAGACGACTTAAGATGAAAATTAGGCAATCTTTTGAAGGGATGAAGTACTAGTAATTTATTTTTACTTTAACAGACAGATCTTCCCTTCATCCATGTTTAATCATGCCTAACCCCATCAGTCCATCACCATCTGCATTACCAAAGTCTGCCCATTTTACTTTTATGATTTATCCCTTTTGAGTAAGCCCCATACAATAACTTATCAGAGTACTTTCTAATCTCTATTCATACATTCACAACATTTGATCCTCCAATTTTCTCTCTTACCAACTCTATACAACCAAACAAATTTAAAAGTAACTATTGTTGTGGATCGAACCAGAGGAGGCGTAATTAACTACCGAGTACTCCATACAAATTAGTGAGGTAGTTATGTGTGGGCATAATCTTAGGCTACAAGTATGATGCTTTGAACTACAACTTGAACTAGAAATCTTGGACCCCGAACAGCTGAGTATTGAAATAGAGGAACAAGAAAGAAAAGTTAGGGCCAATAAAAGTTACTTGGTCATAAATTGTCTCAGTCAAACACAAGAGAGCTCGTAAGAAAGAGTTATAACACTTGAAAACAAGAAGAAAAATTTTTTGAGACCTTTTTTGTACATGAATATAAGGTCATTATTCAGGTGGTGTTTGAGCACGAAATCATTGAAATGACCAATTATACACCGAAACAAAGCAACAAAATGGATTGTGTTTCGATTTAAGGGAGAATATTTTGAACTAGATGATTTGGAGTTACATTGAAGCTGACAAATTGAGATGGCATCTTTGTTGTTTCATGTCTCATTGTCCTTGGAATCATGTTCTGCTAATATGGTGTATTTTGGATATTTGTTATGGGAAATTCATTGGATATGAGAACAATAAACTTGTTGTGACTAGGGTCGAAAATTTCGATAGAAGTGTGCATGGGATGGGGTGGGGCGGGCATTAACTCATTAACTTCGTGTTGTATCGAGCTAAGATGGTAAATTTGAAATCGAAACCCATGGCATAAATCATACGATACACTTCGTAGGCAACTTTGATTTGAAAGAAAACCTTCACAATGTGGTTTTTCGGATCAGGGGGTTCTGTTAAGTTATACGTCAGATTAACAATGAGCTTGATATCCTCAATGTTCATAACAAGAGGTTGTCGCTCTCAATTTGTATCTTCAATCTTGATTCCAATACGACAATGGACGACGTAGTTCCCCTAGTGGAAGTTGTGGGATGCTTCGACATTAGTAATTAGCTTAATTTGCTTTGATCAAACCATTAAAGTTGAGTTTAGCGTATGGAAAGAAGTTTGGCAAGCATATACATGAAAACTTTGTTGATATTTTAAGGTTTCTTCATTAAATTAGAGGCCTTTCTATCTTTTCATATACTCAATAGTCCATAGAACTATGAGGCTAGTGACATTATGGAAACTTTGAGGCAACGAACAAATACTTGTCACCTCACTTAAACCAACTGTACAATAAGTTGACCTCCATATCTAAATAGTGGATACTTCATCCACTCTTAATGGCAACTTTTGATAGTTTGAGAAAAATATAGGGCCAATTTTAACATGCCATGTAAAATGAAGGCCATTTTGACATAAGATAGGGTGACAATAAGTCAAAACTTTCTTGGTATTCTACTCTAAACTATTTACTAGTCTCAGTCTATTAGCCTAAGAAAAACATGAGAATCACTTTAGCATAATGATAAGAGTTCGGTCTCATAACTCAAAAATCATAATCAATAAAAGCTCTTTAGGAGCAGAGATTCCCTTATCCTTTCCTTTCACTCTCAATGAACTTAGTCGGTAGAACTAGACTTGACCAATGAAGATCAAACTTGAACATAAATTTAGACTATATTGAACAACCTTTATTTTAAAAACGTAAAATGAAAAAGGAAAAAAAATATACAAAAAGTTTTTTTTAAAAAAAAATTTAAAATATATTGAAAGTAAAATTCACGTATCTATAGGTAGTAACTTTAACAATACGTAACTAAGTGAATATTTTGGTCACTCCTACAGTAGTAGAGTAGTTCAATTCCTAGTAGGCTAGTAGTATGAGTAAAATGGGTTTAACTTTTAGAACATGAGTGGTACTTCCCTTGGGAGACAAGTCAAAAAAAATTGTCCAAGTTTAGAAAATAATGAAATGGAGATTGCTTACCTTTCAAAGAATCTCAGCCGCTATTTAAACCTTACCGGTATTGCCAATTAGCTTAACTTCCAAATTATCCCAGCCACTACCATCCTACCTCTTTTAAGTCTTACCACTAGTACCCCTCTCTTACTGTATGCTATGACAATGAGTGTTGCTCAACTCCTATTTAATTGATTGACAACCTTTTATTTATTTTTAATTCGGTAAGGTGACTGAGACTCGTGGTTTTTGCTTGTATCAGCCGACCTTATTGCCGACCTTTTTCTTTTTAAGTACGAATAGATTCTGTCAGATAATATAAACTCCTTGATTAGAGTGATTTTCATTGATCAATATTTATAGGGTTACAATGAGAAACCTAATCATATTAGGTAACTATAAGATATGTACAGATATCAAAGATAATCTTATACAAAATATATCCTAAACCTAGGATGAGAATATTTTATGGATATTCTCTATCACACCCCCGCAGTCAGAGCGGGAGAAAATCGGATGCTCAGACTGGATCTGAATCACGCATCGGACGGTAAGGATAGTATGATAACCCATGATCAAAAGAGAAGTAGTAGACATGTGCCGGTGATGACAATGATGAGAAGCAACAGCCACGACCTACGTAGAGTAGAGATAAGCACTGCTAAGCCGGAGGAGAAGGAGAAGAGCCGCACACAGACTTGGGCTAAGTTGCAGATCCATAGAAGAAGAAGCTAAGGAATCAAACCATCATCGGGATAAGACACTACACTACTACGTGAAATCACAGTTGAATAAAAACAAATAAAATAGCGCAAAAAAAAGATTAAATTCCACCGCTTGAAATTAATCTCAAAAGAGAAACCCAGGTAGCAAGAATCAATACTCCACAAATATTCCAAGTGCTGCAACAATAAGAGGAGCCAACTTGATAGCAAAAGAGATGTGCAAAAGTAGTTGACCTTATTCTGATATACCACCACCAAAACAAAATTTATGTGATTATGTGTAGAAAAACCAATGGGGCAATGTAAGAATCATTGTTGGTCATGAGGAGGTGGAAATAGAGTGCGGCACATGGAGAAGGTTGGCAGATGTGGTTACTTCCAGTAGTGGGAGGCGGTAGTGTATGCGATTGCCACCAATGATGGAGGCGGCTTTCGCGGTTGCTACTGTCGGTGGGAGGCGCAAGGTTACATAAAGATTCTAAAAAAAAACTTTGAGAAAAGGAAAAAAAAAATCTATATGTGTGTGTTTGCGGAAGCATAAAAAATTTGTGTATATCCCGCCGGTGGGTTTAATTTTCCAACCCACCGGCAGGGTGAAAATTTTTATATATGATCCCAAGATCTCACCTAAGCTGTGATACCATGTTAGATAATATAAACTCCTTGATTAGAGTGATTTCCATTGATCAATATTTATAGGGTTACAATGAGAAACCTAATCATATTAGGTAACTATAAGATATGTACAGATATCAAAGATAATCTTATACAAAATATATCCTAAACCTAGGATGAGAATATTCTATGGATATTCTCTATCAGATTCATGTAAGTCATAACATGTACCAAATAAACCAAGGTATAACAAATATATTGGAGATGAGCTTAGGTTGAACATGCACAAGGACTTGTCAAGCACAGCATGAAAATGACCCAACCTATCTCAAACCCGGCATGGCATTAGACATGCATCGGTAAACCATGAGCTATGTATGAACATATCATGTTTAAAATTTGGCACGAGACTAATGTGAGCTATGATAAGTAATTCTTAACCTGTTTTAGGCATAAGTGCATAAAGCATTTGAGCACGAAACACGCTGACACAACACATGGACCTACAAAGCATAGGACGCTTTTCCTGGCAATATAATCATAATGGATCACATAAAACTTCCCGTGGGGATAACTAAGATGGTTTCATCCTTAGACAAATTGTTGAAGATGTTTGATTATTTCATGGGAAGTATTCAATGAAAACTCAGGAATTCGTTGAAATAAACTCCAAAAAAAGCAAGCTAAGAAAGGAATAAGAGAAAAAGGCTATAAACCAAGCTCAAGGCCGGTGCCGCCTTATTGGCTTATTGCCTATCAATCTAAAACAGCCTAATTAGGCCCTACATTGTTAGTCTATTGTACAATTAGGAGATTCTTTTTTTAATGT
Source organism: Chenopodium album (assembly GCF_948465745.1). Classification (NCBI taxonomy): domain Eukaryota; kingdom Viridiplantae; phylum Streptophyta; class Magnoliopsida; order Caryophyllales; family Amaranthaceae; genus Chenopodium; species Chenopodium album. Next base: position 8,173,260 of record NC_137858.1, read on the forward strand.
TTTATTTTTTTCTTCTAGTAGAATCTTGATGACATTCCAAGCTTTTCTAACAGCCAAAAACAAGTAGTACTACGTATTAAAAAATTAAAATTAAAATCGGTGCTTTAATAATTTTATGGGAAAATTGTTACCATTTTTGTTACAATGACTAAAGAGTGAAAATTTTGGCAAAGATGGTCCGAATTAATTGTAAACCGTAGCATTTGACATCAATGATATGGAGCACTTTCTCCTCTCTTACTTGTAAACCTTTTTTTTTTTCCCTTTGTATAAGTTAATTACGTAAAAATTAGGTGAATAGATGGCACCACTTATTATCAAAGTATATTTGGATGGTCCTAACAATAGATAAGTTTGTAACATCGAGGGAAGTGAACATTGTAAAATCCATCAGTTGTATTGTAATTTGTTTCTTCTAGTGTTACAATTATCATTGGTAAATTACATGTGCCAAAAGTTTAGTTCTTGAATTTTATGACCACAAATAAATATTGTAAGTATTCCATCATTTTCCCTTCATCTTTATGTTTGTGATATCATGTTAAGGTAAATGTTTCTATGCCTATTTGATCCGAGACTTGTGATATAAAGAGATGGGATAATGTGTGAGGAATAATAAATTTATAAGAAAAAGTTGAAAAATCAGGATTTTGTTCACTATTTTCATTGTCAAGTGGCAATAAAAATAAAGATTAAGTAACACATTAGATAGGGGACCTTGTTGAACCCGTAGTCATCAGGGTATTTTTAGCTACTTATATTACATACCTAAGGCTTGTTTTGATTAACTGATCTGAGTTGAACTAAACTGAACCGAACTTACTGGAGCTGAATTGAACTGAATATTTTATGAGAGATGGAAATTAAAACTGAAAATAACTAGTGGAAAGCTTAATACTAAATTCAATTTATGCAATGACAAATATTGCCACCTGTTATATATGTACATATGGAATATTGTATTCTTCAATGCCAACTAGTTATGGATTAATTGATTGATTATGTAATCAAAGTTGTTCAACCTTATTGATTCATGATATTTCTTCCTCAAGTGTATGTCTAATATTCTTTTTATCAATTTGTTCAAATTCTTGACCTACCGGCCGGTTTGGATGTTTTCAGGTAGTATGGCATGCATTGATGAGGCGTGAACTTAATTTAGAGTATATGAATGTCTTCTTAGGTGGACTTTAGATCGAATTTGTCATTTTTTTTTTCATATTAGTTAATATATATTGTAATTATTTATGTATGTAATATGTATGAAGTATATGTTATATGCGTAGTTGAAGATAAAAATAATATTATCTACCTTCCGTACCTTTTTATCCTTTCTATTTTATTATATATCATTTGATCCACAATTTTTAGTTCACAAGCATTATATATGTAATCGCATACTTCATATTACATCTATTTTAATTTTTCAATAGAATAATATTTCACAATCTCCATTCACATCTATACTTCCCACGTCATAACAATTTATCGTCTAAAACTATATGCCATTGATGATTGTCAAAACTAATTTGATTTGGGAAAATTCATTTAATTTAGTGGTAGTTTCTTCATAATCTTCAAAAGCTGCTTGATTATCCTAGCCTTGGTAATCTTGGATATGATGCCTTTGATTATTAATCAAATGAACCTAACATTATATTGCAATTTTGCAAGTACAATTATACAAGTCTTATAACGAAATATACCAAATCTAATTATGATATATAAAGCAAACCAACTATAGGTGTCGATGAGTTTAGGTGTTTATGCCAACCTTGGTTACCACTGTATAAAACTTCTAATATGGTGATAAGAAAATCTTGAACAACATTATGATACTATTGCCGATGTATTAAATAAAAGTGTTAAAAATCAATTATTTCAAAAGGAATTCTTCTACCATATACGGGGTACAATTTAACATAGCAATGGAACATAAAATAAAATTAAGTTGTAATTAAAAAAATCATTCAACTCTACAATTCGTGATACCTTCTTTTGGATTAATCCTTCATTACATACATAGAATGATGGGTGCGCAACATAACCATCTTCATATTTGGCCCTAAGCCGCTAAGTTTTCATTCCTCTTCCAAGTTTAAACAACTAACACTGTGTCAATTTATTGACGGTTCTACCCTTTTCCTTAGTTTTTATACGAATGGAAACCTTATGATGACTATCATTCGTTGTTCATGTATACTTTATAACACACAGAATACATGATAAGTCATTCTCACGTAATAGATTAATCCATCAATCCACATATAGTAAGTCATCTATTCTTCATAAGCTGCACTAGGTGTTACACTTTTAAATCTCACATTCTCATTCTGTTTTATTTAAAATTATCTTCTTTTTTTTTGACGAGATATTTAAAATTATCTCATCATCAAATAATAATTCATTACAAATTCCACCAAAGTACCTTTGTGGCTTTGTATAGTAATAGACTAAGGGCCTGTTCTGATTGACTGGATTGAGCTGAATTGAAGTGAACTGAATATTTTATAAGAGGAGGATATTAGGAAACAACTGAACTGAACTGAACTTAAGCTGAAGAGAACATACCCTAATAGTTATCTTATATCTCATCCTCTACCATTCACAATTCTATTATAATTAGATATTACCTAGAGATTTTGAAACATATAATTAACCTCTATGTAGAAATCAAAACATACCAATTTTTCCCCGAACATTATTAAATAACATAATCGACAACGATTTTCGAACAAATAACATGTAGGGCAAAAAAAATTCCTCAAAAGGAAGAAACATGAACACCCAACTTAAAAAGGGGTTGGAAAATAATAACTACAATAACCCCAACACAACGTGCTTCCACATTCTCTCAATATTTTCTAGCACATGAATTCACAACAACATTCTGTCAAATTTCTTATAATATCAATTTTCTAAAATAATTATGTCTATTTCAAAAGAACCCCAAAAAAATTAAATATAAATAAAATCTAATTTCTCCAAAAATAAAAAAAATAAATAAAAACAAAAAAGCAAAAAGTGACCACGTGGACGAGTACGTGCTTCCAGCTCACATGATGTCACACCGCCCGCCCTCACTTTCTCTCTCCTCCCTGGAACTTAAATCATTGTCCTCATTTTTCCCCAAATATTTTCTCTATTTTTTAATTATTTTATTTCTTTTTTAAATTACTAATTTAAATTAAATAATAAAATAAAATAAAAACCCTCTAAATTTTTTTAAAAATATTTGAAATGAAATGTAAAGCCGCATTTACATTTCATTTCATTTGCATTTCATTTCGGAGCTTTTCTCCTTAACATAAAGGATAGCAAGTCACTCATTCAATCGCCTCTCTCTCAAAATTCTCACTTTCTCTCTCTAAATTCTCTCTCTAATCTCTTTCACTTTCTCTCTCTACTTTCTCTCTCCTCTCGCAGCCGCAAGCTCGCTTCGTTCTTCAAGGTAAGCGCTAAAAAGCTCTCGCACTTTGAATTTCGGATCCTCTTTTTTGTTTTTATTTTTAATTTTTTAGATTAGATTCAATTTTTTTGTAATTTATGATTCTGGATCTTTCTTTGGCTTTGAATTTGAGTTTGAATTTGTTGATAGTTGAGGTTGATTTGATGATATTTTGTTCGATTTAGTGTTGTTATTGGTGGATTAGTTTCCGATCTGAAAGTTGTGGTTCAGTTGACTTGAATTGATTGTGATTTGACTAGCTCGATCTACTGAAATCTGTTGATTTTGTGTAATTTTATGTTCGATTTATGATTTTTGACGATTATTGAAATGTTAGGGTTTACTGTGATTGATAATGACATTAGATTCAATATTTTGGAGATGCTTAAATGCTCGATTACTGTCATTTGGATCGATTTGCGATTTTAATTTGATGAGCTGATTGCGATTTGGAGATGTGAAAGTATTGATGAATTGCGAAGTTTGATGCTAGATTTCTGTCATTCGTAGATGCTAAAACGTTAGAGAGTATACTCTTTGATGAATTGTTTTGCTTGAATGGCAGATTTCTTTCATTTGGAGATGTTTGAAGTAGTACTTGAACATGCGGTTGTAATTAGCTGACAGCTATTTGTTTTAAGTATGATTATATGTTCATATTAAAGTTGTAGGATGCTGATTGCTGTATTATAATTGGATCAAATGAATTATTAGTATTAGACTCACTTCATTCAACATATGATCGTATAAGTAGGTATGAATAGAATGTTGAGAAATGTTTAATAGATACTAAAGCTCGAATTAGAGATCTAAAAAGTAATTTGCTCCTTTTCGGCCTTTTAAATCTAGAGATTCCTAAGAGGTTGGTCTTTCTCTGTTGCTGCTAGGTTGTTAGACATTATAGTTCTTTTTGAGTGGTTTGGTTTGAAATAACAATTGGTAGCATGAAATGTGGTGTGATTGAGTTTGGTGCAGAGGTGCGAATAGTGTTAAGAATACGATACAAAATTCAATTGACATTGACTAATAGCTGTGTATGTGTCATCATTGAAGTTTCAAACCGGCATGTAGTAGTCATGATTGAGTCATATATTATTAACAATTATGTACTGATTGTGTTTAGTTGACTGTTTCATGTTGAATTGGTCTGATAATGAGATATGGGTGATCGAGTCCGTTGTTTATTGCACCTACAAATCACAATTACCTTATATTGATGTGTGGACATTGTTTATGTAGTATATAAATCGAGATGGCTGATGCAGAGGAGATCCAACCCCTTGTCTGTGACAATGGAACTGGTATGGTCAAGGTAAGATGACACTCTTGCACTAGTTGCAATTGTTCTTACTGTTTAATGATTTGTGTTGGATCTAAATTTGCTTCTGTTTTTCATTGTAAAGGCTGGATTTGCCGGAGATGATGCTCCAAGGGCCGTCTTCCCAAGTATTGTTGGTCGTCCCAGACACACTGGTGTCATGGTTGGTATGGGACAGAAGGATGCATATGTTGGAGACGAAGCTCAGTCTAAGAGAGGTATTTTGACCTTGAAGTACCCAATTGAGCACGGTATTGTGAGCAACTGGGATGATATGGAGAAGATTTGGCATCACACCTTCTACAATGAACTTCGTGTTGCCCCAGAAGAACACCCAGTGTTGCTTACTGAGGCACCATTGAACCCTAAGGCTAACAGAGAGAAGATGACCCAGATCATGTTTGAGACCTTCAATGTGCCCGCTATGTATGTTGCCATTCAGGCCGTTCTATCTCTGTACGCTAGTGGTCGTACCACAGGTTTGTAGCTACTCAAACTGTTATGTTTATCTAATTTCCTTGTATTATTGTCTGCTGTCATGTGTATTAACATCTCATCTGTGTCCATTGAACAGGTATCGTGCTCGACTCCGGTGATGGTGTGAGTCACACAGTTCCCATTTACGAGGGTTATGCCCTCCCCCATGCCATCCTTCGTTTGGATCTTGCTGGTCGTGATCTTACCGATTATCTCATGAAGATCCTTACCGAGAGAGGTTACATGTTCACAACATCAGCTGAACGGGAAATTGTCCGTGATATTAAGGAGAAGCTTGCATACGTTGCTCTTGACTTTGAGCAGGAATCAGAGACTGCCAAGAGCAGCTCTGCCATTGAAAAGAACTACGAGCTTCCTGATGGTCAGGTCATTACCATCGGAGCTGAGAGATTCCGTTGCCCAGAGGTCCTCTTCCAGCCATCATTGATCGGTATGGAAGCTGCAGGTATCCACGAGACTACCTACAACTCCATCATGAAGTGTGATGTCGATATCAGGAAGGACCTATACGGTAACATCGTCCTCAGTGGTGGTACAACTATGTTCCCTGGCATTGCTGACCGTATGAGCAAAGAAATCACAGCTCTTGCTCCCAGCAGCATGAAGATCAAGGTTGTTGCACCTCCTGAGAGGAAGTACAGTGTCTGGATAGGAGGGTCTATCCTTGCGTCTCTCAGCACCTTCCAACAGGTACTGCATCGTTTTAGTATTGAATTGTTAGTGCTTTGTTGCAGTGTTTTAATTTAAAAGCATATAACTCATAATGTTGTGTGTTTTGCAGATGTGGATCTCCAAGGGAGAATACGATGAATCTGGCCCATCAATTGTTCACCGAAAGTGCTTCTAAGAAGATAAGTTTTGAGATTGTAGTCCTACATAGTCTCCTGTTGTCTCTTTGTTTTTCTTTCTGTTTGGTCAAAAAAGAAAAAAAAAACGTATTAGTGTGGTGTATGGTTTGATTTGATTTGGTCGAGAGAGATGGAGAGGGTTTAGGAGCTTGTGGTTTTTTTTGGGACCTAAGCTTGGAATTTCTATTGTTTGTTGTAACTATTTTTCGAGAATTATGGTATGTAATCTTTGCGGATTGCAGAATGTTTAATTTCTATACTCTACTATTTTTCTGGGTCACACCTTGCTGCAGCCTCAGGTTTTTGATCTCTCATGTGGCTCTGTTTTTTGCCATAATCTTCAATGCTTATGTGAAACAAAAATAAATTGTGGATTTCATTTCTCGATATCTTTCAGAATATGATAACTATATTTTTCGGAACCATACGAGCCTTCATGGTTGAGATTGTTGAAGATGACTACATTTATGGTTTGTTTGCTAAAGGTCCGAATGTATTGAAAATGAGGTGATTTTTGTTTTTGTTTGTTTTGGTCGTTTTGTTATTTTCTTCGTAGCTCCATATGACTCCATTGGCAACACATTGTCAATTAACATGTTTTTGTTCGTTGCCTAAATTACAAAAGTTCCCTTTGTCCATTGAAAAGAGATGAAAGGACTAAAATTATATAGGAGCGCTCTTTAAAATCAGGTTTTGGTGGTTTAATCTTTCTGAACTTAAGATAGTACGAAGTACATTATACTCCCTGTCTCCCTGCATCTGTGATAAACTATTTGAGGGTTTGAAGATCCGAAGTTCGGCGATCAATCTGGCGAAGCATGGAGTGGCATTAGAGCAAGATCAAAAAATTTAAAACTCCAGTTATTCTATACATAGTATTACAGCTTACAAGAGTATGCAATGATGTAGACATGCAGTTGTAAAATGCAAAAGCGTTCGTAGAGGAGGGTGTCAAAATTCGAAAAGTACAAATACTCCAAGCGATTAATATTAAACTGAAAGGCAACTGATGTAACATTATAATCTAATCCTTGAACAATTTTCAGTGAAACTTACCATCATGACTTTGAAGTTGACATAATTATCGTTTTCGATGTTCTTGCAAACAATCATTCTAATATGCATTCAGTTTAACTTCATTTTAGTTCAGTTCAGTTTCAATCAGTTCAGTTCAACTCAGTTCAGTAAATCAGAACAGACCTTATGTCATCAAGTAAATTAGTAATACTGTTGGTTGTTACCGACTTCAAAATAATTACTTCCGTTTGGTTGGTGATACAAATGATGGTAATGGTAATGGTTTTACAAGTAAGTTTGCAAATGAAATTTCATGCCAACATCCATTTTATCATCACAAATACATGTTTGAGGAAGAAGTTTCTTCAAATACATCATTTTATCACAAAATTTTATTATCATCCCCTTGCTTTGAGGATGAAGTTTCATTGACATAGTAATGAACATGGGATTCCTCACCAAATTACAAACAAAGTCATTGAAACTTATGATTGCTTTACAAATGGGCCATTAAGCTAATTATAAAGCTCTTTAAAACTCAAATAAACATGGTTCTTAAAATTTATAACCGAAAATAATAATTTAGAGAGAAAAAATAATAATTTAATTTGATGGGGCAAAGTAATAAACTTTTTTTTAAGCAAAATGGAACATGCCTATATTAATTCAAAGTAAATTTAAGTCAACGGAAAAATTAAAAATCCTACAAACAATACTTGTTTTTTTTTTTTTTTTTTTATATATATAATTTTTTATTAACAAAAATATGGTCAAGGAAGCATTATTTATTTGCTCATGAATATCATCATATATTCATCAATAAAAATTAATGGTTAAACCATGAATTTAATAATAAATAAAGTCCTCTATTTCCAAGCAAAAATCCAGAGTTGCTTAAGACTACGAAATCCACTGTTTTTGGAAGGCAAAGGTATCTTTAGCAAAATCTAATCCTTCCCCTTTCCTCTTAAGTAAAGTTAGATTATAAAGTTTGTTTAATTAAAGTTAATGGTGGGCTTCCAATATTATATAAAACTTTGGCAATCAAAGTTGCTTTCGATGTTACGCTTGCTTGGAAAGACATGTTTGACGCAAACAGTTCATAGGCCAATGTTATTGGAGATTTTGGAAGCAATTATTTTAATCTTCTATTGATATTTAAATGGAGTTAAGGTGATATACAAGTTTTAAAGAAGTTTAATTATTATATTAGTATTTAAGCTCACAATTGACCATGCATGGACTATGATAAACTCATAAATGAATAAGTGTTTATTTCCGAAAAAGGTTAAATTGGTCAAGTAAAAGGTAAAAATTTCATCAAATTCAATGGTTAAATTACACCTTAAATAAACATTATGTATCAGGCATCGGTCAAATGCGACAATGTAAGAACTTGTCATTTATAAGATAATTACAAATTTACAAACGAGGCAATAAAGCATATGTTTTTTTTTGGGCCATAACATATCCTACGCGAACCGGATCTAAAATAAAATTACTTGCAGAAACTCAAACAACCCAATTTGACCCAAATCATATTTTGTACTACTATTAAGTTTTATATTACTCCTACTTTATATAATTTTTTAGCGTAATTTGATTTGATCGGAATCTAAGAAACAAGATTGGTCTAGTTGGTTGGAAGCCCTCCTTCCAATCTTGTGAAAAGGAGTTTGATTCTCTCCAAACAATTGAAATCTCTAATTTTCGGTTTTCCCCTAAATGTTAAGGAAAATTAGGATGATAGTACGAAATCTTTAGTGTTTTTCTAGATATAACTATAGTACTACCTCCGGTTCAATTTACTCGCAACAAAGGGATAAAAAATTCCTTTGTTGCGAGTAAATTGAACCGGAGGTAGTATATAAGTTGGTCTCAAATCTCAAACAATTTATGGACCTTGGACCCACCTTATTCTTGCTTGAATTATTTGATGCCCTCCAACTAAGTACGTTTAATCAAACTTAACTCATGTGATTGGGGGAATTTTGGACCAAAGGCACAATGAAATTCAGGGCCAAGGAGAAGTGAGCCAAAATTAAGGAGCAACTTCTTGGATGCCTTTCTTTCTGCAGTAGATTGAGATACTAGTACCTTGAATTGTGTCGTTACTCGATCTTGTTGTTAGTCCCAAAGTCAATAAAAAAGACTTAACTTTACTTGTCTTTAGGCTAACCATAGTCTTATATAAGGAGGCATCAAACTTAGCCCGATGCTCCGATGTATATTCAACAACTTAGAGCATACTCAATGATTGCCCCATAAACCGAGGCTATCAACTTATTTTCTTATGGCTCTTGACTCACTTAAGCTCCAAACCCATTCGGAAGGATCTTAACTGATAGCCAAATACCTTCAATAGTTTCTAGAGGTTTCAATTCGAGTCAATGAGTCGGGTTCAGTTGGTCTAGTCGAGTCAGCTTATTTCTAGGTCGGGTTTGAGACATGAAAAATCATTGCACTCATATAAGTCGAAATCTGAATCAATTCACTTTCATGTTAGATCAGATATAGTCGGGTTGAAACAGTTTTTTGACACCTCTACTTAATACCACGTACATAGTATTAAATATTAAACGTACATTATATCTAGTGTCGGCATTTTTTTGAAAGTCTACTCGAATTTTTCACCTTGATCCACATGAGAGCCACAGAAGGATATTGATGTACATGAAATTTAATTTAGGGCCTCCAAAACTTAACCGGCTAAACTACTCCATATGACCATACTGATAAGTAGCCTATAGTATAACTTGAATCATACGATTTTTAAGATCTCAAAATCAAAAATTGAAAATTCAATGTGACCCATAGAACTTTTCTATAGGAATCTGAGTCTGTCTGTCAAATGCCAACTATATATGCAATGCAAATGGATAACAAACTTAGGAATATATTCAAAAACCAAAGTACTGTATATAGTAACAATAATTCAGCCTTTATAAAAGGTCTGTCAAGCTATTAGATCCTCTGAAAGATGGCCAGCGAGAAGAACCAAATGCTGTCTAGGCTTTTCATGTTGCCCTTAAACATCATTAGGTAGCGCACCCAGTCTTGCATTGCGCTATAAATTGATTTTTAAAAAATGTGTTTGATATCTTTGAATTGATTCAATTTTTATATCCATTTGTATAGATGGTAATGGGTTGAGCCAAAAGCAAAGTTTCAAATGACCTAATGCAACAACATGTCATAAGCGGCCGGGGAGGGCATAGAGCACATAGGGAGCACAAGGTTTCACCACAAGTCACAACCCAAGAAAACCGACTATACAACATAGTAGCATTGTTGTGTTGTTCTCTTTGTGTCTCGAGTTAGCCATAAAATATGTTGTTTGACTTGTATCTACCTCAAATTAGCTATAAAGAATGAATAAAATTATAAATAGAAGATCTTGTTACAACGTGGATTAACAAGATAATATTTCATAAACACTTGATGAACTGATCATACAAATTATCACCTTCAAGAATCAAAGATTTCATTTATAAGAATAATATTAACCTTTTTACATAGCACCTCACATCTCACAAGGCAAGACTTTTGCTTGAAATTGAAAAACTCCAATGTTGGACCAACAAGTAAGGAGTCCATTAGACAACATGTACATTGAAATTTCAAAATAACAAAGCCCAAAACTATGTAAGGTAGCAAAGCAATGTACCAATTAGAATTATTACACAAGATATCACTACTTACTTCGTATTAATCTCTAAGTAATTAGTCAAATTTGATGCAACGCCCAGTTTTCAGGATTTGAATTGAATTACCAAATACTCCATATATTATTTTACAAGCATGTTACTATGGGAGTATGGGTGTGCATATATATGTAGGTTGTTTCTTAGTCGTCTTTTCTATAAAACCACAACACGATATACGCCTAACACGACAAATAATTTTTTCAAAATTCAAAAACAATACGGTTTGACAAGACAATTACTTACATTGAGGCTAATCATTCAAAAGTTTTTTACTCAACACAACGCGACCCATGACCACTAATCCAAGCCTAGCCAACCCCCTAATACAAAGCACGAATGGACGAACCACAACCATCCAATATGTAAATTTACTTCAAACCCAAAATATATATTTTAAATCAACTAATGAACCAATATACATAAAGTAATTTTAAGATAGAAAAGGGCCAAAAAGCACTTAATTGACCAACCATGACTCCAAGAAAGACACCACCCTAAAAATGAAAAAAAGAGGAGAGAGAAAATTAAAAAAAAAGGACAATATGAGTGGCAATTGGCACCTACTTGGCTACTTTTATCACTCACTAAAAACAGGTAACAGGTAGGGTTTTTATTACACACAGGACACAGCCTGTTATTACTCTCTCCCTCTCTTTCTCACCTGCTCTCACTCACTCACTCACTCTTTCACTCTTTTCACTTCACTAATTTAAAGCTCTTTAATTTCCCTTTTACTTTCTCTGAAATTTCATCTCTTTTCCCCAAATCTTCAAACTTAAGCTACCCTCTTCCCAATTTCTCCTCTAATTAACACTCTTCACAATTCTCAAGAACCCAAAAAAAGAAAAAAAAAAAGAAAAAAAAAACTAAAACCCTTCAAAAATCCCATCTTTTTTCTTCATCTTCAACAATGGCATTGTTCATGAAACTACCCATTTGAAAAGTTTTGATCTTTTTTCTATTTCCTCCATTAATTTCCAAAAAAAGAAAAAAAAAATCATTTTTTTTTCATAATGGGTAGTACAATAACTGCAAATTTCTTGCTATTTTTGTTGGTAGTAACACTAATTCCAACTGCATTATCAGATCTTTCATCAAGTAGATCCGCACTAATTTCTCTCTCCTCTGCAGTAGGTGGTCGGACAATTTTATGGAATACTACTTCAAATTCCAACCCCTGTTCTTGGTCAGGTGTTCAATGCAAAAACGACGCCGTAATAGGCCTTCATTTGCCGGGATTTTCTCTCTCCGGTGAAATTCCAACCGGGGTTTTCACAAATTTAACATCCCTCAAAACTCTCAGTCTTAGGTTTAATGAATTATCTGGGAATTTACCCTCTGATTTGGGGTTATGTTCTGAGTTGAGGAACATTTATTTGCAGGATAATCAATTTGGGGGTGAAATCCCTGAATTTTTTTCTGGGTTAAAGAATTTGGTTCGGCTTAATTTGGCTAATAATAATTTTAGTGGTGAAGTTCCTGGAAGTTTGAGGAATTTGAGTAGGTTGAAGACTTTGTATCTTCAAGAAAATAATTTGAGAGGGTTTTTGCCAGAATTAAAGCTGGATTTGGACCAATTTAATGTGTCTAGTAATAATTTAAATGGGTCAATTCCTGTTAGTCTTAGTTCTATGCCTGTCACTGCTTTTCAGGGTAACAGATTGTGTGGAAAGCCCCTTCAAATTTGCCCTGGTCTTGCTGCAGGTAATGGGTTTTCTTCCTTTTGTTTCTTTATTGTTTTCGGGTTTTACTCGTATGTGGGATCGAATCTCGTCTGCATCATTATCCTATGTAGAAAGCTACAAGTATGGAAAGAAATTATGTTAGTTGGATTATTGTTTCTATATTTAGTCTGGTTATTTATCTGTTATGTCTTATGTCAACATTGTCAAGGGTTTGAATATTTGAGTATCTGGGGTTTGATTGTTTTTAATTTGGATTTTCTGAATGAAACTAAAATCAAATTTTGGAAAATAGTTGTTAGTTTTAGTTTCTGGTTGATAGTATTTGGATTTTAGAGAGATGAATTGTTGATGACAATAGTAATGAATCAACTACCAACCAGAAACTATAAACTGGGCCTAGTTTTTGTTGGTTGACTATTTGTTGTATTTAGTAATGTTAATTATATTCGAGGAGATTTTCTTTTGTTGAGAACAAGGTGGTTGTATGTTGGTGTGATGAGCAGGTACAGGTATATTGACTGGAGAACAAAAGAAGAAGAAGAAGAAGGGATTGTCGGGTGGGGCGATTGCCGGGATTGTGATTGGAGCTGTGGTGGCATTTGCTTTGATTTTGATGATTATTGTCTTTGTATGTGGTAAGAAGAGGAATAAGGAAAGCAATGCAGTTGATCTTGCATCAATCAATAAGCAACTGGGATTCGATATTCCGGAGGAGAAGCCTGCAGGGGACGTCGAGAATGGTGGATATGGCGGAGGTGGGTATTCAGTACCCGCGGTTGCAGCAGCTGCATTGGCTACCCCTGGACATACGAAAGCAGAAGAGGTGAATGGTGGAGGTGTAACTAAAAAGCTGGTGTTTTTCGGAAATGGGATTGGTGGGAAAATGTTTGATTTGGAGGAATTGTTGAGAGCTTCTGCTGAAGTGTTGGGAAAAGGTACATTTGGGACAGCTTACAAGGCGGTTATGGAGATGGGTACGGTGGTTGCTGTAAAGAGGTTGAAGGATGTGATTCTTGGAGAGGTAGAATTCAAGGAGAAGATAGAAGCTGTTGGGGCAATGGAGCACGAGAATTTGGTGCCTCTCAGAGCTTACTATTACAGTAGGGATGAGAAGCTTCTTGTCTTTGATTACATGCCTACAGGAAGCTTATCTGCATTCTTGCATGGTGAGCGACTTCTCTTAAACTGTTTATATTTTGTTGCAATTTCCAAGCTGTTTTAGGTGATCTTAGTTACACTCTTTATTTGTATGTTTAAGGGTGTTAAATCATTGAGCATAGTGTGGGTTCAATTACCGCCTAATAAGGATTCTCTATACCCTTAATCTCTAGCGAAAAGACTCCAATCTAGACACAAGTCATAGGGTCATGCATTCTGGTATATTCTAACCCATGTTAGAAGACTTAAAGATTGTGTTTCTTTTGATAAGATGAGAAAGTTATATAAAATTAGCACATTTACCCTCTTCTAACTAGAAGAAAGAGAAGATTGTACTGTATAACCTCAAATCATTATTAGGCTGTTAAACATGGATTTTAGCAACTATTGTGCACTTTGTCCTCATAAGTGGGAATTGCGTAAATTATCAGGGAAGAAAACTAGGAAGTTTACCCTCATGAGTGTAAAACTGATATAAAATTCGGGTTATTTATGTAGCTTGCCAAGTCAATAAAGGGGCCAACATAAAAGAGGCTGATTAGTGCCGTTGCTACACTTTGGCATTACTATATCTTGAAATGTTGCTTAAATTATGTTGAAAAGATTTGTTTGTTGGAATTATATTAAAACTGTAGCCATTATTACTTGGATCAAATGTGAGTTGTATGCTATTGTTATTTTTCCACAACATCAACCCCACATCTGTACAATAGGTTTATTTGTCTCCGGAATTGCCTTTCTTCACTTCTAGTGTTTGAGAGATTTTCATTTGATAATTGGTACTCCGTACTATTCTAATTTTATCAGTCAGGTTTCAAATCTATACCTGATCATTCAAGCTTAATTGCATGTTTATTCTATTTGTGCTATGGACTGTTATGACTATTCTTCCATCCCTGTCATTGCCGTCTTAAAACTATAACTTCCATCCCTGTCATTGTCGTCTTAAAACTATAAATTATTAAATTCCATAAGAAAATGATAGTTACATGTAATGTTTTAGGATTGCTTGAAAGTAAGTGGGCGGGAGGGGATAGAAATAATACAACTATCATAATGGGTGATTTTATGCATACAATTATGTCGTATACTTCCTATTCTGAGAGGGTTGGGATTATTACAAATTCTGGCAGAGGGAGTACTTATTAGACTACTGCTTTTTTTTTAGCAGAGGTTCATGTAACCTTTTTTTATGAACGTATGAGCTTATGAGGTGAAAATGTGATATGCTTTCTACTTTTCGTAGTCTAGGATACCTTTTCGCAATTGCCAATCCTTAAGGGCATTCATTTAATGGTTGCGTTGTTTTTTTTTTTTAAAGGAAACAAAGGGGCCGGTAGAACACCTCTAAACTGGGAATTGAGGTCGAGCATTGCCCTTGGAGTTGCTCGTGGGATTACTTACCTCCACTCTAGAGGCTCAGATGTCTCTCATGGAAACATCAAATCATCCAATGTTCTCCTCACCAAATCCTACGAACCTCGTGTGTCTGACTTCGGCCTAGCTCAGCTTGTGGGGCCATCATCCACTCCAACTCGTGTCAATGGCTATCGTGCACCTGAAGTCACAGAGCCACGTAAAGTATCCCAAAAAGCTGATGTCTACAGCTTCGGAGTTTTACTCTTGGAACTCCTCACCGGCAAAGCACCAACACATGCTTTGTTAAACGAGGAAGGGGTTGATCTCCCGAGATGGGTACAATCTGTTGTCAAGGATGATTGGGCTTCAGAGGTGTTCGATCTCGAGCTCCTTAGATACCAACACGCCGAGGAGGAGATGGTTCAACTCTTGCAGCTCGCAGTAGACTGTGCAGCTCAGTACCCCGACACTCGCCCTTCAATGCTAGAAGTAACCAAACGAATTGAGGAACTATGTAGTCCTAGCATAAGGGAGGTTAATGATCCATCCACATTCATTGACACAGATAACGGATCTCCTCGTTGAACCTCAAAGCATCCAAGATTGGCTTGATGTCAATGTACGTAAGATTCCGGACTCTTACCTTACAAAGATTAACAAAATTCATGTACTATGCCCTAGGAGAGTCAACAACTGCTCAACCGGTCCCTTCTATTTTTGAATTTTTCCCTCGTGTATTCGGTCGCTTTATTTTAATATTTTTGGTATGGCTTGGAGAGTGGGGTAGAGTTAAGTTAATACTTGTGAATGTGTTGTTGTTAGAGGGATCTTTTGGGTGGCTGTAATTATTAGTGATTTAGTGTGGTTTATCTGTGTTCTGTTGGTGTACTGAATGTGCTTTAACTTTACAGCAGATTTGGAGCATTTTCATATCTTTGTGTTGAGGTCGACATCTTTAGTTTGCTTCGTCATGCGGGTATGTGTTAGTTGTATTGCATGCTCTTTCAAGTGTAATTTGGTCCCACTTTGTCTCTATTTTGCTTATAATTTATTGCTTATCATTCAACTTCTATCTAGGCTAGGTTGTATTTATACATACATAGTACGGAGTATTATTATTTTATGCTTTACTCGTATCATCATTTCCTTGGGATAACGTCGTGAATAGAGATTATAATACTCCGCATCTATTATTGGTGGCCACAGCCTAGGTTGGGCAAGAGCCGCCCATTATTCGTTTGTTTTGCCAATCTTGGTTTGGTCGGGTTTCTAATGAATATGACTAGCTGTTCCTTAGCCTGTGTGCCTTGGGAGCTAGGTTGGGCAAGAGCCGCTCATTATTCGTTTGTATTGCCAATCTTGGTCTAGTCGGGTTTCTAATGAATATGACTAGCTCTTCCTTAGCCCGTGTGCCTTGGGAGCTAAATTCGGTCAAGCAAGACCTCTACTTAAAAATCTTCATGTGAACTTGATGAAGTTTGTCAATTGAACGACGAATGTGGAAAATCATTATCTGATCTTAAACTTAATACCTAAACAAGTAAACATAGGATGGCCTCTGCAAATTTCACTGCACAATTTATACTCTTGAGTTTAATTTCATGAGTAGTGTTAGCAGTTTAATCACTAACATAGATGATTTGTGGAGCAAGAAGGGTTTGCTGTTGCTGTTGCATCGCGATACCTACCTTTGAGAGACTTAACTTGGTTCAGGCTGTATTGTTTTAGGATGGTTTGAGTTTGAATTGGTCCAAGATGCACTCATTGGCATCTGCATATTAGACTCGTAACTATCATGTGTCATCTTAGTAAAGGAGCTATGGTTGTTCTCGACCATTATGGAGTCCATACTACTAAAACAGTCTAGACTTAGCCTGGTTCACTACGTAACCGTGTATGGGTCCAAACATGCCGTTTGAGCAGCCCAGGCTGCCCAAACCATCATGTTCTAGGTCGCAAACGGTTTTTGGACATACAGAAACCACACTAATGTTTGCTCGCCAACATCAACCTTCATCTTTTAAGTTACTTTTAACACAAAAAGTTTGCCGTGAATGTGTTTTTTTATAAATGTACTCCGTATTAAATTTCCTCAAAAGTTCACTATTAAAGCGATTTTGGATCCATTCATGTTCTTCCAACTCTTGGTTAAAATTTGTTAATAATTTACACATTTTATGAAATGGAATAATCATCTTTCTAATTATTGATTTAGAACGTATCATTTGTAATAAATCTAAGAAAGGAAAGAGATATTGCAATGGAAAATCTATAATTTACTTTGGCTCCAAAACATGGAGAAAATTTAGCCAAAAATTTATGGTAGAATCACAAAATTTTCCTGAAATTTTGGAAGCCCAATAAAAGGATAGATAATATCAACCTTCAACTTTACTTACATCATTTCTCCACCCATGACAACTTGGCTTAAACCATGAAGAAAAAACAATAAATTTAGGCAAACACCTTTTGACATCAATAGATACATTTGACAAACATCAAACTTCGGTTTAGGACCTTTGTCTTCCTTTCTTTAGGCATAGTAGTTCATCTGTTCCTCCAACAATCAAAGAAAAATTTTAAAAAATTAAAAGGAAAAAAGAAATCACGACGAGGGAGAGTGGCTAATATAGATTACGAACACTCTCCCGCCAATGGACTCAGCCTCTGCAGAGCTCCCAAGACCGCCTGTCCATGGCAAGTATGACTTTCATACAAATAGGCCTAGGCAACGAAAGGGCGCCTACATAAAATGGTTTTGCATTGCCTTAGTTGTTATCATCCTAATCGCCTTAGGTATCAATGCCATAGTTTTGTTTGTCGCCTTCAAGAAGGCTCATGTGCCAAATTTCCAAGTAAAAAATGTTCAAGTTTCAAAATTTAGTGTTGCTAACGTGTTAACTGATCAACAAAAAGTATTATCAACAGATCTTGATTTTTTCTTTGAATCTGATAACAAAAATCCTCTGGTTGGCGTTGATTTTGGGAATATGGTGATGGACACGAGTTGGGATGGTGTGCAAGCACATTTAGGGGAAACCCACGTCCAAAATTTTGTACAAAAGTCTAAGGGTGTATCAAAATTGAAAGTAAGTACCAAAAATGAGGTTGAACTAAAACAGAATGTGAAACCAGAGGATATGAAGCTTAAATTATCCCTTAGTGGAGATCTCAAGTTTTTTTTTGGTCCTTTCAAGACCAAACATTATCCCTTCATGATTTCATGCAATGATGTATCCAGTGTTTCGGTTAATGCTGCTTGTACCTCCAAAATGTATAACAATGGGTAAGTTTTCTTATGTGCTAGTATTTCATATGGCTTTATGTTCATTCCTTTTATTCATTTGGTCTACATTACCTCGGGTGTACCATGTACGTACATATGCTTAGACAATTTGTGACGCGTGTGTGATACACATGAGAATGTGTGTCATATACATGTGATATATTGTTTATTGTACCTAATGTGAAAAGAAATTGTAGCTTTAATTATTTTTTTCGAAAAATTATACCTATGAATGGTTTGAAAGTGGTACTATGTTAAGGTAGGAGTCAAGGACTCATATCCTCACAAATTTTTATTTAATGAGACGTGTTACACTATTAGTTGATAGCGTGATGTGTTCAAAAAAGTTTACTATTGACCTTATACAAGTTAATGGTATGAACTAGTTGAGTGTAAACGGGGGGTTATTGGATTACTAATACTTTGTACTCGTACAACTTTAATGGAATTACAAATAGTTTAATGAGGTTATTAAAAATGTGTCACTATAAAAGATGAATTGTTTTATCTATTTCCATCACTATAATTGTTAATTTGGGCAGCAAAAAACCAGAAGCACCTTTGAAGCCAAAGTCACCAACACCACCACAAACACCAAAAGCAATGCCGAATGATACAAGTCCAACAGCAGAAGGGCCAACTGCAGAAGGACCAACTGCGGAAGAGCCAGCCGCAGATGGAGCCACAGATGAGCCTGCATCAGCTCCTCCGGCGAAATCATTCCCACCAGTCAAACTCACCGTCCAAGACAAATTTGTAAGTTCGTCATATTTTTAGTTCAAATGGGAAACTTGTGAACAACTACGTACATTTTGTTAAAAGAATTACGTGACATGCCTAATATGATGTTTTTCTTTATGTGACACTACCAATAATTTTAGCTCACGGTGTTTTACAAAAATATAGTAGAATAAGGCCATGTTCTCTTCACCTTAAAAAATAATATTCAGTACTAATAAGTTCAGTTCAGTAAAATTCAGTTTTCATAAAGAAGAATTATAATACGGAGTAGAAAATTAGTTAAATAATTTCAGTTCAATAAAAATAATTTCAGTTTAGTAAAATTAATTTAAGTCCAGTAAAAATAATTTAAGTTCAGCAAATATAATTTTGTTTCTATAAAAACAATTTAAGTTCAGCAGAAATAATGTGAAAAGAACGGGGCCTAAGTCATGTGTTTTATTGTAGGTAATTATGGATAACGGATTTCTGCAAGCTACAATAGCCAAACCTGGTGGATTTGTCACTGGCATCCGATACAACGGAGTTGATAACATTCTTGATACAGTTAATCCAGAAGACGATAGAGGGTATACTTATTAATGTTCAATACTTATATCATCAATCAAAGTTTTTTTGTCATTAGAAACAAAGATACACGAGTACAATTCAAATTGTTATATGTATTACGGAGTATTAACTATTTTTCACCATCTCTGATATACAAGTAAATGTTAATTCTTATTAAGGTATTGGGATGTTGTTTGGGCTCCACCCGGTACAAAAGGAACCAAAGGAAATTTCCAGAGGTAGTATATACTTTCTACGTTTTAAAGAATGACATTGTAGAAATTTCAGTATAATCAAGGATTTGGTGCATTTTGTCATATTCATTTTTAGTACTAGTATGTATATGATAGAATTGTGCCCAAATAATTTTTTAAATTTTCAATTAACAGGATAGTTGGTACTGATTTTCGAGTAATTCTTGAAAAAGAAGAACAATTAGAATTATCGTTTAAGATATCATATGATCCTGCTACTGGTGGTAAAAAGGTTGCTCCAATGGAAATAGATCAAAGGTATGAATTCAACTTCAACACATTCTGTATTTTAAATAAAATAGGGGGTTATAATTTAATGAAACTTGTGTCAAATTACTTAAGCACCTTCATTAGATTGTGTATCTTATTCAAATAAAATCTCGATTTCTAAGAACATTTTTTATTTCCTTTACGGATTTGCTCAAACTAAAACATTTTAGTTTTCCGACTGGATTATGACCTACACTTGTTATTGTCACACATTGAGTCTTAAGTTAGCCTATCTCACACACACTTAGGGCCTGTTCTCATTGACTGAACTCAGCTGAACTGAACTGAGCTGAACTGAAATGAAATGAATATTTTATAAGAGAAGGAAATTAGGAGCTGAACTAAACTAAACTGAATTGAGCTCAACTGAATTTCAACGTAAGAGAACAGACCCTTATTGTAAAAATTGAATGTATTCTCCAGGAAAGTAGCAATAACACGTAAAATGAAAAAAAAAAATAACTATAGGTAGCGCAACAAGTTACATAATAAGTTATTTTTAATCAATTTTGTACACGGTTTTGCCTTTGATATAAGTTATTTTTTAATCCATTTTGTACACAGTTTTGCCTTTGATTAATGTCACCGGGTATAGAATGTGAGTAGATTTCTCAAATGTGATGATACCAATTGATTTCTTCCCGTTATTGTGTTCATTTGTTGCTCCATTTTCTACAAAAATCAACGAGTAACATGAACGAATGGTATAGGTATGTGATGCTACGTGGAGTATCGGGCATTTATGCCTATGGTATCTTTGAGAGGGCAGCTTGGCCTGCTTTTGGTATGCCCAATGCTAGGCTTGCTTTCAAGCTTCAAAGACAGCAGTAAGTGTACTTGCTATCTTTGCACTTTTTCAAAATGGTGTATGAATTTGGAAATTGAATGCAACATACTTCGTATAAAATTAACCTATTTTCATGTTACACCGTGATTTTGGCCAGGTTTAAGTACATGGTGATAGCGGATAATAGGCAAAGAGAAATGCCTGTACCGGAGGATCGTATGAAGGATAGAGCTGAAGAGCTTATTTATCCTGAAGCAGTGATATTGAAGAATCCTACTGATCCACAATTTAAAGGAGAGGTATGTTTGGTAGCATACAATGCTTCCGTATGATATGTATTTGATTTTAGAAGCTGGACTATTAACAAGA
Source organism: Chenopodium album (assembly GCF_948465745.1). Lineage (NCBI taxonomy): Eukaryota > Viridiplantae > Streptophyta > Magnoliopsida > Caryophyllales > Amaranthaceae > Chenopodium > Chenopodium album. The sequence continues at coordinate 8,194,554 of NC_137858.1, forward strand.
TTGGTATATAAAACACACCCATAAGTTATCTGTGTACAACAAGATACAACCGACAGCATGTTGACATATTCAAAAGTCAAAAAATAAAAGACATATTGGGAGTAATTTAAAATGATTACGTGACAACTGATACCGGACAAATTGATTGTTTTTGGATAGTTGTAAGATTGGTTAAGTTTGGGTTTATGGCACAGGTGGATGACAAGTACCAGTATTCAATGGAAAGCCAAGACATTCGAGTACATGGGTGGATCAGTAAAGACCCGCCTACTGGATTCTGGCAAATCACTCCCAGCTATGAGTTCCGTTCGGGCGGCCCCAACAAACAATTCCTCACCTCTCATGTCGGCCCATCCACTCTTGCTGTAAGTTTTCTCTGTGAGTGGTATGCTCACCCCAGATTGAACCGTCACATTGTCCCAATTCCTCATCTCTAGCTAGTAAGCACAAGTGAACCTAAAAATAAGTACACCTCACCAATGAATCGATGAACAGGGAATTTTACACGCGCAAAATAAAGCGCATTACATCTAAGATGGTGTGGATGTATTTATTTTATAATTACTTATTAGTGTGTGATAGACATGTGACCATAATTTCTAGGTACAATTTAGAAAAAAAAACACAATTTTCCGAACATTTTAAAATAGTATTCAATATAGTTTTAATGATTTGAATATGAACAGATGTTTGTAAGTGCACACTACTCAGGAGAAGACCTAATACCGAGATTTGCTGAAGGAGAACCATGGAATCATATATATGGCCCTATGTTTATGTATATGAATAATGTAACCACTGGACAAGATCTTCCTTTGCTTTGGGATGATGCTAAAGAAAGGGTACAATTTTTTCATTCCAAATAATCTTCAAAACAATTAGCTTAATCTTGAATTACATAATTAACATTCTATTCATCTCATTTCTGAAGATGATGTCTGAAGTCAAACAATGGCCATACAGCTTCCCAGCATCAGAAGATTTCCCTAAAGCCAATGAACGAGTTAACGTTACTGGACGATTTTTCGTTCATGACAAGTAAGTCTCTATTATTACTCAGAAAAAAGTTTAATATTCCGTTAAGCCTCCTCATAAGTTGAACCAAAATGAATGTTTCAGATATCTGAGCAAAGAAAAGGGACCAGCAAGAAATGCATTCATTGGACTAGGTCCCCCAGGAGAAGCAGGATCTTGGCAAAGGGATAGCAAGGTACTAATATGGCTCTATGCACCTTATTTATATTAATCTTTGTATTAACCGTGACCCTTCCGAACACTACATTTTAACTTTATATGGTTCGTTGGTTAAGTCAAAACATTATCCTCTACTTGAAAGATGTTGTCTAATACTCTCACATTCAACCTATATCAGCTAACATTGTTGTCTCAATGCTTTCGAAAGTGTCTATCACCTATGTTGATCTACAACAATCTTAAATAACGAGGTTCATGCCCTAAATAAGGAGTGGGTTGATAAAAACTCTTTGACACTACATAGTAATTAACAACATGAAGGATGAACAAACACGATCACATTAAATACTCTAGAAGTAGAAAACAATCCAATATATAAAGGAATTGGAGTAACTAACTAAGATTGTTGTCCTTAGACACATTGAAACTAGAATCACAAACTCACTCTCAAAGTTTTCTGATCAGAAATCTTTCATTTTGATCTGAAACCAATTACAAAGTATATGGAGTATATACCTATACAATATATACTCTCGATAACAATTTGCTTAGAAAATATATTGTGGTAAAACCTTTTTGTGCTGCTTCAACAGACTTACCAATTCTGGACACGAACAGATCAGCATGGGAATTTCACAATTTCATTTGTACGAGTTGGCAGCTACAACCTTCATGGTTGGGTTGATGGCTTTATTGGAGACTTTAAACACAATGTGCCTATCAACATAACAGTAGGTAAATTTTCTTTGATCATCTTCAATTATGAAAGTCTTAATCAATCTGTTTCGTTTGCATCTTAGTGATATATAATGTTCTTTATTTGGAATTATCAGAACTGTATACTACATATGAATTTCCAAAAACAGTTGTCATGTTTTTTAAAATAGTCTTGGTTTATGATTGGAACTCCAAATGCGTTATCTTTGCATTTTTGGATTGAGTACTTGATATAAGCAGCCTATTAATGCTATATTATTACTAATTGTTAATACAGGACAGAATGTAGATGTGGGTGAGGTTGTGTTTGAGCCACCAAGGGATGGACCAACCTTATGGGAAATAGGTGTGCCTGATCGTCTTGCTAGGGAATTCTTCATCCCTGATCCTAATCCAAAATACGTCAATAAACTCTATGTTAATCACCCTGATAGGTATATTCGCACTTCTCTTAAACTCTAATTTCGGAGAAAGCTAATATTCATATATACTTCGTATTATTTTCTTGAAATATAGGCAATAAAGTTAGTGAATCGATTTCTTATGATTATGAACAGGTTTAGGCAATATGGTTTGTGGGAAAGATATGCAGAATTATATCCAAAGGATGACTTAGTCTATGATGTTAATGCAAGTGATTACTCAAAGGATTGGTTCTATGCTCAAGTCACAAGGTTACTCCCATTGCACTCATTTTGGACATTTATTCATGCCAAATTTTTAAAATAATTCTTGTACCATGTTTCTCAAACTTAAATGGCTGTGTTTCCTGCTACAGGCCATTAGGTGGAAGGTATAATGGCACCACATGGTCAGTCAAATTCAATTTAGACGATGTTGCATTAGATGCAACCTACAAACTCAGGTTGGCTATAGCCTCTGCCACCAATTCCGACTTGCAGGTACGACTGCATTCCCTTTTAGCCTTTTATAGAGAAAAAAGAAAAATAAGAGTGCAATCTGTTCACCAACAGATAAGGTTCAGGGCTCATTAGGTGTAACCGTGTAGGGTGAAAATCAAGCTAGTCGGGTCTAATTAGATCTACTAAGTTATGTTCAAATAAGTTTAGGTGAAGAGAACGTACCCTGAATGGCTAAATCTTTTTTTAAAGTAGACCATAAACATTTCTTGATCACATGTTTCAACTTTAGCTTGATTTCGATCTTTGACTAATAAACTATCAGAAACAGCTAATGAGACTTGTATAGTATACTACTTAGATGCATGCTAATTTAGGTTTTTGTCGTTCTGTCTACTAGATACGATTCAACAAGCCAAAACCAAGTCTTCCAATCTTTACAACCGGGAAAATAGGGAATGATAACTCAATTGCAAGGCATGGTATTCATGGACTTTATTGGCTTTACAACGTAGATGTCAAAGGAAGTGAACTCAACAAAGGCAGCAATACTCTATATTTGACTCAATCAAAGGGAGTAAGTCCTTTCCAAGGGATTATGTATGATTATATTCGGCTCGAAGGCCCTCCAACCAGTCCCAAGTGAAGACATGGGGGTTCCAAAAAAAAAAGCTAACCCACTAATTAAAAATGCTAAAAATCGGTTTAATCCTCGATCAAATCAATGAAAATAACAATGATGCATCTTGCAAAATTTATAAACCTGAATCCTGATATGTTGTGGTCAATCCTAATACTATTAGGGGACTTTTTTTGGTGACATTTTGGGAGCGGATTTCTCTGACCCTTTTTTTTGTTACTTGTTCAATTACTTCAACCCTTTTATTTTTAGGACAGAGGACATTTTGATTTTATTTTTTTTTACTTTTTTCGTCTACTTAGTATTGTTTCAGTTAAAGTGTTACCAACTAACCATTGATGTGTATATGTATTTTTCTTTTTAGTGTAGAAAGATGAGAATATTTTTGCCATATATTTCTTTGGTTATATCTTAGTTTTGCTAGCCCAATATGCATGTGCTCCATGATAAAAACTACTCCGTATGTAATGCCCCTTATCTCTAACTGGATCGTTAGGATGTTCAAAATGACACAGATTTGGAACATAGTTAAATTGAGGCTTAGTGAGCTTTATAGTTTGCTTATAATTAACTTTTGGAAAATAAGTTTCAGTTGATAATGTTTTCCTTAAAACTATACGCAGTGCGTCTTAGACTCTTAGTCATATGTAAACAATAAAGTGAACAAAGCTGAACTCCTAAACATGGTTGTAATAATCTGATAGAGCAATTATGCAAGCAAAGTATTTCAGTAACCTTTAGAAAACAAATTACATTTTAAATTCAACTATATATCACAATTAGCAGCTCAAAAAAAAAATGATACGGATCAACTATTAATTAGCACCACAATACCTTTAACCTGCAGCATGATTGCACAAGTAATTTAGTTAGAATTTTGAATCTCCCGTTTCTTCTTCTCTGCAGCATCTGTCGCATTTACTTGCATCTTAGCTGTTTGTAAATCAGCTATTGTTGCTTCCTTCTCATTTCTTGCCATCAATGTTTTACCCTGCAAACACGCACGCAATCATTGAATCATAAAGTGAGCAACATGAGAACATTGTACGGAGATACATTACATGAGATTGGACCGGACCATTTAGTCTAATTTCGGGACATTTTATGGCTACACACTTATACAGGGTGTATGCAGTCAATGCAGAGGTAGATAATTTTGAAAAAATACATGAGATTGGAATCTTAGGGATCAACTAGGGATACTACCTGATATGATTAATAAGGATGTACTCTTTACACAAAGAAAGTTTCCAACTCAACTCTGATAAAACAAAGTTCAGTACTTCCAGCCCGATAAAAGTATGTAAATAATGCAGCAATGTTCGATTTAAATCAATTTACCACAAATAAGTAAGACACCACACCTTTGTTAGAATTGTTACTCAATATGACCACAAGTGTGGAATACGAATAATGGGTGCTAATAAATTCATCTGATTTCTACTCAATGAGCCACTAGGGCAATGCAAAATTGCAAATTGCAAATAGGGATGAGGACCATGAGGTATTTGAACTTGCAACCACTAGGCCAATACCATTTCTTATAGTAGCGGAAACATGAGTGATGCTACACCTACAATGGTTGTATGCAATAGCACACATAAAAAATGAGAGGGAAAAAATAGGGGAAACAAGATGGGGAAAATGGACCCCAAAATACAAACCAATCAAATGCTGCCAGCAATGGTTGTATGTGGGCCACCACATACAAGTATACAACCATTGTATGTGTAGCCTTTCCTGCGGAAACATACCCAATAGTTGTTTTTGGGTTTTGTGTTTGCAAATGCTAGGCATTTCGTCAATATTGAACTATAAAAAATTTAACTACAAAAATTTATACCCCAGAGAATTGTCTTGCTCATTTTAAAATCTTAAAATGTGGAGCAAAAAACCTACCCTCGGTGCACGCAGGTGCACCTACCTCATGTGTATATATAAAGTGACTATAGAGTATAGACACCATAAACACGTAATTTATGTTCAATGTAAGTCTACACTACTCATGATTGATATTATAGCCAAAATTGAGATTAAAAGTGCTAATTATTTACCTAATTTACACTTATCTGAACATATGAAGTTTGTTCAGAAGTTTAAATGAATTAAACTTATTATACCTTATTTACTTGAAATTGAACTTGAGTAGTCCTAATTAATCTTCATAAGAGCTAATCTAAACTTTTTTTTTTTTTACTTAAATCATCTAATCAAAACAAACTTATCACAACTTACAACAAACAACTTCTAACTTTTATTTGAACTTATTTTCTTTTTTCTTTTAAATGAAAGTAAGATGAATTGAACTCACTCAATTTGAAAATAACTTAATTTCCAATAAATAAGTAAAAATAAGGTGAATAAAACGCAATCGAAACATCATCTAAGTACTTTCATTGTAACCAACAAAGAAATGTAAGATAAAAAAGAAGGTACCTGGCCAACAACAAAGGCTTTGCAATAGCCAAGACATTCTTGGATGGAAACGCAAAAGGTGAGGCAACTATTTTTCATATTTGAGAAACAAGATTTATGTTGTTCTTCAATCCTACTATTTCTTCTGTTTAAATTGGTTTCTTCCATAATTTTTAACCAAAATGAATCTCAAAATTTCTCTCAAATGATTTATCAATGTAAATTTCCCAAATAAAAAGGAGCATCGAATTTGCTTCACTCTTTTCAGTCTTTTGGGGATTTTGGGAAGGTAGTTTGCCGCGTGTTATTTGAGGTGTACTATACGTGGCAACCCCACATTTATATGCACTACTCCCTCCGTCCAAAAAAAAAACGACTCATTTGGATTGATTACGCGGGTATTAAGGAAATTAAGTAAAAAGAAGTAAAAGTATATTGGAAAGGATAAATTTACATGGGGTTTGTAAAAAAATAGAGAGAGAAAGTAATAAAATAATATGGAAAATAAAATTTTTATATGGGGAAGCTAATTTTGCACAAATATTGTTGCAAATTGGTGGGTGTTTTAATGCAAATAGGTCATTTTTTTTGGGACAAAGTTTTGGCCAAATGGGTCGTTCTTTTTGGGACGGAGGGAGTACTATTTTATAATGTGTCCTACATTGTATTATTGCCTCTTTGTTTTCTCTATTTTCAATCACGGTTCTCCCTAAATTTTTTATTAATTGTAACATTTTTATTCGTAAAACAAATATTCCCTCCGTTATTTTTATATGCATCACGTGGTGATGCGAGGAGTTTTAGGAGGGTAATATAATATTGTGAGTGGATAAATAATTTATTATAGTATAAGTAAGATGGAAACCGTGAAAGAGAAAGAATGTGAGGGAGAGTAGATATTTTTATTATATAAGTGGGGAACATAGAGAAGCGAGAAATGATAAAATAATTTAAGTGGGGTTTAAAGTAAGAGAGAGAATTGATAAAATATAGTATAAAGTTTCCAAATAAGAAAGTGATGCATTTAAAAAAAACACCCATAAAAGAGAAGTGATGCATATTTAAAAAAACGGAGGGAGTACATAAATAAATAAATAAATAAATATATATATATATATATATATATATATATATATATATATATATATATATATATATATATATATATATAGAATGACATATAGTTGATATATAGAGTAGAGTTTGACAAAAAGTAACACGACATGAACTAGACGTAGGTAAATCGAGTTAGTGTCAAAGAGTTATGACCTGTTTGATTATACAGGTCAACAAGACACATTTAATTAACCAGATCTAGTTGACGTTGAGAATTTCATCATGCATGAAACTATCACAAATCAAACTGCTTAAGAAAAATAATCAATAATTTATGAAGTTTATGATAAATATGTTGAGTGGGGTTGAGGCCAACATTCTTTACTTATAATAACAAGAAAACACGACACAAACCAGGCGCGAAAACAACGGGTTAGCGTTGAGACATTTTGACACGATTAGATAAAAAGGTCCACACGACAAGTTTATTAAATGGACCGAGTTAGTGTTGAGGTCCTTCTACACATTTAACTTCGATTCGAACACGACGCGACACATTTGTCGGCTCTAATAGGTAGTGGGGTATATGTAATTGTTAGTAAGACAAATAAGTAATAAAATAGTAGCGAGTTGTTATCATATAAAAAATTGTTGCAATTAATCAGAAACAAATGAAAACAACAATGCAAGTTAAATAAATTATAGCCTTAATATTTTGGGTCTAGTTTAATTTTGTATGATTAGACAAGTGATTTAAAAAAAGAAAAATACTACGTAAAATAATTACTTGTAGCTTTTTGAAATAGAGTGAACCAACACGATTATGACCTCTGTCTATAACAAAAGATTAAAATTAATGGAACTCCACATTACGTTGCTTTCCTTAGCTTATTTTGATTTATTTTAGGAAAAAAGTAAGATATGATAAAACAATTTCATACAAAAATAAGTTTAGATAGAGGAAATACAAATTTATACAATATAATAATGTTATGTCCACCATATAACTAGTTGTACCATGCGGTAATGATAAATTATAAACCTGTTAAATTTTATAAATTTTGTTCATTTTGGATTAGTTGAGCAAAAATTAATGTAAGAAGTCGATTTGAAAACTATTTTCATCCATCTATTTTAAATGTATAGAACATATAATGCTTGTTAAAGGTTGGAATTTTTGTTGGGATTGAATTTTTGGAAGTCCCGATGAACAATTTTTTATAATTTTTAAGGAACAAATTTTAGTTAAAAGTGAAAAAAGTACTTTTAAACGATTAAATAATTTTATTTGGTCATTATCACAAATAAAAATGGCAACAACAAATTACACCGCGCCAACAACTAAACAATGTAAGAAATTTCAAATAGGAATTAAAATACAATGCAAACTATTCCATTTATAATCACGTCTTGTATATTATTTTTTTCCATTTTAGTTAAAGACATTATCTTGACAGTGAATTTAAATTTAGGCCCTGTTCTTTTCACCTTAAAAAAATAATAATAAGTAAAAATAATTTCAGTTCAGTAAAAATAAGTTCAGTTCAGTAAAATTAATTTCAGTTCAGTAAAAATAATCAGTTTTCTTAAAGAAGAATTATAGTAGAAAATCAGTAAAAATAATTTCAGTTCAATAAAAATAATTTAATTTCAGACAAAATAATTTCAGTTCAGTAAAATTAAATCCAGTTCAGTAAAAATAAGTTCAGTTCAGTAAAAATAATTTCAGTTCAACAAAATTAAGGTGAATCAAACAGGGCGTTATTATGTTCCTATATGTAAGCAATTTATATATTCGTTGACACATTAACAAAATAGGAAGTTTCAACGCTTTCAAGTAATAGAGAAGATACAGGTACAACACAAAGTAAGAAAGTATACCATTTTCAACCACACCTTTAAATTAAATTCTATTTCAATCCAATACCATTATTCTACTAATTTGGTCTTTACTTCAATATTTTTTAGAATGTTGTGCAAAGCAAATTCAAAACACTACACAACCTATTCCACCAAAATAAAGTCATTTACGGAGTATAATTTTTACATTTATTATACATCTGATTTAAATAATCAAGGAACAAGATTTATGTCGAGATAGATCTACTTATAAACTTCAAATCTATAAATGCAGTACATGACTATTTCAACATTTAAAATATAATTCATATGAAACTCACACTTTATCAGATTATCTAATACTTAAGTCACTCAGCTCGTACTCTATACCTGCACATAAATCATCCTTCAATCTAGTAAACTTCACCCACCAAAGCCTACTCTCCATCTAGGAAACATACAAACACTAATTTATGACCTAACTTCAAGAAACTTTTAAAAAAACCTTAAAAAGTAAACTAGAAATTTAGAACTCATAATAATAACCCTAATTATCCATTTAAACCGACTCTATTCTTACCATTTTCTTAACTCTTCAATTTTTTCTAACACTATATAAAAAAAGCTTAAAATGTCATTCATTTTAAAATAAACATTTTTCTTAAAAAAAAAAACAAACTCAAAAAAAAAAAAAAAAAAAACAAGAAAACAAAAGAAAAGAAAAAGAAAAAAGCAAGAAACAAAAACACCAGTTTTCTCTTTCTCTCTCCTCCATTTTTTGCTTTGGGGTTCCGCCTCTTCTCTTTCTCTCTCCTCTTTTTCTCTCTCTATTCTTGTATAGTCGAAAATCCAAGAACAAATTTCGGATGTGTATGCATCTTCATCTTCTTCATAATCTTTGGTACTATTATTTTGACTCTTTGATTTTATCTCTCCTCATTTTTAGGGTTTTTTATTTATGGGTTTTAATTTTTGGAATTGATGGTTAATTTGTGAAGTTTGATTGTGATTTTAATTTTTGATTTCTGGGGTGTTTTTTTGGTAGATTACAGAGAAATTAATCAAGTAAAGTTTGGATTTTTGCAGAAATGGCTACCTTAAGATCGAGTTTGCCGTCGCGGCTTCGGCAGCTCTTTTCTAATGAAGGATCTTTTGGTCCTTCTGTTCAACTTGATTCTGAGACGGTTAGTTTATTTGATTTTGTTGTTCTTTTTTTAAATTTTTGATTTGTTTTTGTACTAGGGTTTTTCTGCATTGATTGCTGATTTAGGGTTTTTTTTCCTTTAATTGTGGGGATGGATTTTTGATTGGGTTGTTTGTTAGGGTTTATTAATTAGTTAATTGTAAGGGTTTTGGTTTTTAGTTGTTAATTAGCAGTTTAGTGTAGGTTTTGTTATTGGGTTGATTGTGCTTTTATCAAAATTTTAACAAATTTGAAACTTTAAGTGGGTTTGTGTATGTGACTTTGTAATCAAATATATTTTGCTTCATGTCAGTCTTGTATAAATACAAATGCTTTGCTTGTTGAATTAACATTCAAATTACTGTTGAAGAATCTTCTTATTGGTGACTTGAAATCTATCTGTTCAAATGTAAAATGGTGCTTGGATTGAAATAGCGCCGTAGGATAGCTATACATGTTTGGTATTTGAGTGATTTGTTATTATAATTGTAAAACGAAATGGTGTGAAAATTGTCTGGTTAAGATTATTAAACCTGTAAATTAGATTTTAGTGCACCCAACTATAGTAGGTGAAGATGGCTGAGGCAATTGACTAAACTGATGGATCAGATTAATTGCAGCTATATGATAAAGTTTTCCATGTGTGTCAAGATTTTATAAAAAGAGGGAACATTTTTTTTGCATCGTGATCAATGGGGGAAGGTGAAGATTCTGAATCTTGTTTAATAATTGATTAGATTGAGAGGACCTTGTGTTTCTCTAGTTTTCGTAATACGGAGTCGTTACAAGGATACATTTAAATAGATTGAGATCTTATACTAAATAAATTGGATGAATTTGTTTCCATGAGGTCTTCCATGTAATAATGATTTCATCTTGGTGTTTTTACATGAAAGGTGTATAGATCAATGCCTATTAGCAGCTCTATTATTCTGCTTATAAAGTTCATATATAAGGCTTTATTTTGGTCTGACTTGTACGAAAGCTGTATGATCAATACCCAGTATCAGCTCATTCCTTCTGCGTACAGTAGTTGTATGATGAATTCTATCTTTTTGTTTAATTTTTTGCTGTAATTCAAATGATAATTTGGTTTTTTGTTTTCTCATTGTGTCACATTTTCATTCCCTTTGAACTAGCCAAGGCTTTCTCGTAAGTCAAAGCTGTTGATATTAGAGGGATTCGGTAAAATATTGTGGATCATTAATGCTTACTGTCCAAGGCTTTAGGCGGAGACTTTTTACCAACTATGATTTGATACTGTTGTATTCTCAAATCAGTTAAATGATCTCAATGGTGGGTTTTGTTGATTCGATCTTTTTTCCCCCCCCCCCCTTGCAGCCTCCTAAAATCAAAGCATTTATTGACAAGGTTATTCAGAGTCCACTGCAAGACCTGGCAATTCCATTGTCTGGTTTTCGCTGGGAGTACAACAAGGTGGTTCTTTGTACTATTTGAAATGATGTTTTTACATTTGTGTATGATGCTTGTCTCAACTTTCCTTTTCCTGTCTTTTTAGGGGAATTTTCATCATTGGAGACCACTGTTTCATCACTTTGATACATACTTCAAGGCGTATCTAATTCAAAGGAATGACCTCCTCCTCTCAGATACTATTACAGAGGATGAGGCCCCATTTCCAAAGCATGCTGTTTTGCAGATCTTGAGGGTGATGCAAATTATCCTTGAGAACTGTCACAATAAGGGTTCATTTGATGGTCTAGAGGTACTCTGAAGTTTATTAGTTTATCTGTTTATACCAGCAGTCTTCATTACAATTGATTTGATGTATGCAACTCTGCCCAACTAATCTTGTATACTGTTTTCTGGACAGCATTTCAAGTTTCTTCTTGCATCAACGGATCCTGAGGTTCTTTTGGCCACATTAGAGACTCTCTCTGCACTAGTAAAAATACCTCCCTCTAAGTTGCATGTAAGTGGAAAGATGATTGGACTTGGTTCTATCAATAGTTGCCTATTGTCACTAGCCCAGGGATGGGGGAGCAAGGAAGAAGGCCTAGGTTTGTATTCATGTGTCGTGGCAAACGAGAAGAGTCGAGAAGAGGGATTATCTCTATTTCCTTCTGACGCACAGGACAAAGACGAAAAGTCTCAAACTCGTCTAGGCTCGACCTTGTACTTTGAATTGCACGGGGTTAGTCCTCAAAGAAGTGGAGAAAGCAGTAGTGATGTAAAATCTTCTAGTTCAACCATGATACACATGCCAGATCTGCATTTAAAGAAAGAGGATGATCTTTTGCTCCTTAAGCAATGCATTGAGCAGTATAATGTACCAATTGAGCAGAGATTCTCGCTGCTCACAAGAATCAGATATGCACATGCTTTTCGTTCTCCCAGATTAGGCAGATTGTACAGTAGAATTTGCCTTCTTGCTTTTATTGTGCTTGTGCAGTCTAACGATGCAAATGATGAGCTTGTGTCCTTTTTTGCTAACGAGCCGGAATATACTAACGAGCTAATAAAGATAGTTCGATCCGAGGAAACTATTTCTGGAACTGTCAGAACACTTGCTATGCTTGCATTGGGAGCTCAATTGGCTGCATATTCATCATCTCATGATCGAGCCAGGATGCTGAGTGGTTCAAGCATTAATTTTGCTGGGGGAAACCGAATGATTCTTCTGAATGTACTTCAGAAGGCAATTTTGTCTTTGAAGAATTCTAATGATCCTTCATCTCTTGCTTTTGTTGAGGCTCTTCTGCAATTCTATCTGCTTCATGTTATATCTACTTCAAGTTCGGGGAGCATCATCCGTGGTTCAGGAATGGTTCCAACATTTTTGCCTCTTTTGGAGGATTCGGATCCTGCACATATGCACCTTGTCTGTTACGCTGTGAAAACTCTTCAGAAGCTGATGGATTACAGTAATGCAGCCGTTACCCTTTTGAAAGATTCAGGAGGGGTTGAACTTTTAGCCCAGAGACTGCATATAGAGGTTCAAAGAGTAATTGGTACAGCAGGTTCAGATGATAATGTGATGGTTTTGGGTGAGGGTTCAAGCTCTTGCGAGGATCATTTATATGGTCAGAAGAGGCTCATTAGGGCTTTGTTGAAGGCTCTTGGGTCTGCCACCTATGCTCCTACAAACGCATCCAACTCCCAGAGTTCTCACGACAGTACCTTGCCATCCACTTTGGCTTTGATATTTGGTAATGTTGGGAAATTTGGTGGTGATATTTATTGCTCAGCTGTTACCGTTATGAGCGAAATCCTCCATAAAGACCCCACTTGTTTCCCTATTTTACATGAATTTGGCCTGCCAGATGCATTTTTATCTTCAGTTGTTGCTGGTGTACTACCTTCTTCGAAGGCTCTCACGTGCGTGCCTAGTGGCTTGGGTGCTATTTGCCTTAATACCAAAGGTTTGGAGGCAGTTAAAGAAAGTTCTGCATTGCGTTTTCTTCTGGATATTTTCACAAGCAAGAAATATGTTGTTGCTATGAATGAAGCTATTGTTCCTTTGGCAAATGGTGTCGAAGAGCTATTGCGTCATGTATCTTCACTCAGAAGCACTGGGGTTGATATTATTATTGAGATTATTAACAAAATCTCTTCTTTTGGGGAGGGCAGCTCTTCAGGCTCATCTGAAAAGGTCGACGAGGGCAATTCTATGGAAATGGATTCTGGAGAGAAAGCAAGTGGAAGTGAAAGCTCCTCCAGTATTGTCACTCCTGATTCTGCTGGGGAGGGGATTACTGATGAGCAATTCATTAACTTGAGCGTCTTCCATGTAATGGTGCTGATTCACAGGACAATGGAGAATTCAGAAACTTGTAGGTTGTTTGTAGAGAAGTCTGGTATTGACGCTTTGTTGAAGCTTTTACTCCGGCCTAGTATCGCCCAATCCTCTGAGGGGATGGCTATTGCTTTGCACAGCACCATGGTTTTCAAGGGCTTCACCCAGCATCACTCTACTCCGCTAGCTCGTACTTTCTGTTCATTCTTGAGGGATCATTTGAAGAAGGCTTTGACTGGATTTAGTCTGGTTGGAGGGTCACTCTTGTTGGATTCTAAGACTAAACTTGACCATGGAGTTTTCTCTTCATTGTTTCTTGTTGAATTTCTTCTATTTCTTGCTGCTGCAAAAGAAAATCGGTGGATATCTGCATTGCTTACTGAATTTGGCGGTGATAACAAGGATGTATTGGAGGATATTGGGAGAGTGCATCGTGAATGTTTATGGCAGCTTGCACTTCTTGAGGATGCTAAAGTAGACGTACAAGAAGGTGCTGATTCTGTTTCTGCACCAGAATCACAGCAGGTATCTAGCTCTGGCGGGACTGATGAACAGAGAGTCACTTCTTTTAGGCAGTTGCTTGATCCACTATTCAGAAGAAGGATGTCTGGTTGGAGCGTTGAGTCCCAGTTTTTTGATCTTATTAATCTCTACAGAGATCTTGGTAGAGCAAGTGGGATTCAGAGAAGTACTTCTGATGGCTCAAACCTACGTCTGGGAAGCAGCCAGCAATCACGTGAGTCAGGTGGTTCAGATACTGATAGTGCATCTAGAAGGGAGGAGGATAAACAGAAAAATTATTTTTCATCTTGTTGCGATATGGTTAGATCACTTGTATTACACATTATGCATCTACTTCAAGAGTTGGGAAAGTCAATGATGTTGCCTTCTCGTCGACGTGAGGATGCTGTTAATATATCACCTTCTTCTAAAGCTGTAGTATCTACCTTTTCCTCCATCTGCCTGGAACATATGAATTTTGGGGGTCATATGAACCCTTCTGGATCTGAAGCATCAGTATTTAGCAAGTGCCGATACTTTGGCAAGGTTGTGGATTTCATTGATGGCATCTTAATGGACAGGCATGATTCCTGTAATCCTGTGCTGTTAAATTGCTTGTATGGGCAAGGTGTCATTCAGTCTGTGTTGACAACGTTTGAAGCTACAAGCAAATTGCTGTTTACGGTCCCTGCATCACCTATGGAGACAGATGATGGAAATCTGAAACACGAGAAAAAGGAAGAGTCTGAGCATTCATGGCTCTATGGACCTCTTGCTAGCTATGGGAAGCTGATGGATCACCTGGTCACGTCATCATATATACTGTCTCCCTTTACTAAACACTTGCTTGTTCAACCTTTATCTAATGGTAATATTCCATTTCCGCCGGATGCTGAGACATTTGTCAAGGTTCTACAGTCAATGGTCCTGAAGGCTGTGCTTCCAGTATGGAATGATCCACAGTTTGTTGATTGCAGCTATGAATTCATCACTTCAATTATCTCTATAATTAGGCATATATATTCTGGAGTTGAAGTGAAAAATGTCAGTAGTAGTAGCAGCAGCAGCCGTGTAACTGGTCCACCTTTAAATGAAGCAGTTATTGCAACAATTGTAGATATGGGGTTTTCAAGGGCCAGAGCTGAAGAATCTCTTAGACAAGTTGGAGCTAACAGTGTTGAGTTGGCAATGGACTGGCTGTTTAATCATCCAGAGGAAGTCCAAGAAGATGACGAGCTTGCTCGTGCACTTGCTATGTCTCTGGGAAACCCGGAGTCAGAATCAAAAGACGATGCTGTGATTGAAAGCAATCAGAATTTTGAAGAAGAGATGGCACAGCTTCCACCAATTGATGAATTGTTGTTGACTTGTGTTAAGCTTTTGCAGTCAAAGGAATCCCTAGCATTTCCAGTTCGAGACTTGCTTATGACAATGTGCTCCCAGAATGATGGTCAATACAGACCTAATGTTATCTCTTTTATTGTTGGCCAGATAAAGCAATGTAACTCTGTAACGGATGGTGGGAATAGCTCTATGCTCTCTGCGTTGTTTCATGTTCTTGCTTTGATTCTTCATGAAGATGCTGTGTCCCGAGAAACTTGTCTGAAAAATGGCTTGGTAGAGCTTGTCTCTGATGTATTGTGGCAATGGGATGGGGGATCAACTGGTGGGATAGATGCACATGTTCCTAAATGGGTAACAGCTGCATTTCTTGCTGTTGATCGTTTGCTACAAGTGGATCAGAAGCTTAATCCAGAGGTTATTGAATTGTTGAAGAGGAACACTGAGAGTGGCCAGCAGAAACCAGTCGTTATTGATGAGGATAAGCAAACCAAGCCCCTGGAATCATTACAACAGCGTGTTGATTCTGATCAGCAGAAGAGGCTTGTTGAGATTGCTTGTAGCTGTATTAGGAAGCAAATTCCCTCAGAGACGATGCATGCTGTTCTCCAGCTATGTGCGACACTGACACGAACCCACTCTGTTGCTGTTAATTTTCTTGATGCTGGGGGTCTTCCTTTGCTTCTTAATCTACCGACGAGCAGCCTGTTCTCTGGTTTTGACAATATTGCATCTACTATCATCCGTCATATTCTTGAAGATCCTCAGACTCTTCAGCAGGCAATGGAGTCTGAGATAAGACACAATATTGTTACTGCAACAAACAGACAATCTAGTGGAAGGCTTACTGTCCGCAACTTTCTGTCAAATTTGACATCTGTGATATCTAGAGACCCGGTGGTGTTCATGAGGGCTGCACAGTCTGTTTGTCAAGTTGAGATGGTTGGTGACAGGCCATATATTGTCTTACTGAAAGATCGTGAGAAGGATAAATCTAAGGACAAGGAGAAAGAAAAGGAAAAAACGTCTGAGAAGGATAAACCATTGGGTATTGATGCGAAGCCAACTCCTGGTGGGCTTTCTCCTGTGGTGTTAGGAGGTGGGCAAGGGAAGCTTCAGGAATCAAAGAGTTTTAAGGCTCACAGGAAACCTCCCCAAAGCTTCATCAGTGTAATCGAACTTCTCCTGGATACAGTTGTAACGTTTGAACCCCCTAAGAAAGATGATTCCTTACCTGGAGCTTCGGGTACACAGTCAACAACTAAAATGGACATCGATGTTGCTACATATAAAGGAAAAGGAAAGGCTCCTGTGACTGAATCTGAAGAAAATGAAGCACAAAACCAGGATGTTTCTGCTTCACTGGCCAAAATTGTGTTTATGTTAAAGCTTCTCACAGAGATTCTTGTCACATATTCTGCTTCTGTGCATGTTTTGTTGCGGAAGGATGTTGAAATTAGTAGCTGCAAGAACCTGCCACAGCATGGCTCTTCTGGATGCACCTCTGGGGGATTATTTTTCCATGTTCTGCACAAATTTGTCCCCTATTCTAAAAGACCCAAAAAAGAAAAGAAATTAGATGGTGACTGGAAGCACAAGCTTGCAACCAGGGCTAGTCAATTTTTGGTAGCTGCATGTGTGCGTTCTGCTGAGGCAAGGAAGAGAATCTTTACAGAGATCAATTCAGTTTTCAGTGACTTTGTGGAATCTGCTGAGGGTTTCAATTCACCAGGCAATGAAATTTTGGCCTTTATTGAACTTCTAAATGATGTGCTTGGTGCTCGATCCCCAACTGGTTCATATATCTCATCAGAAGCTTCTGCTACTTTCATTGATGTTGGTTTAGTCAGATCATTGACTCGTACCCTACAGGTGTTGGACCTTGACTTGGGTGACTCATTAACTGTTGTTACTGGACTCACCAAAGCATTAGAATTGGTAACAAAGGAATATATACATTCTGCTGATGCTCATGCAGGTAAGAATGAGGGTTCTGCCAAACCCTCTGATATAAATTTGCATGAGAGAACTGAAAATAGTAGCGAGGGTGTGCAAGCTATAGCGGCTGCTTCTCAAGAGAATGATAATTCTGTTACTGATGTTCGAGGCGATTCTTTTAGTGTTGGGCATATGTATGGTGGCTCTGAGGCTGTAACAGATGATATGGAGCATGACCAGGATCTTGATGGAGGCTTTGCTCCAAACGAAGATGATTACATGCATGACACACCAGGTGATGGAAGGGGCCTTGAGAATGGGGTTGCTAATGTAGGAATTAGAATTGAAATTCAACCAGATGGACAAGAAACTCTAGATGACGACGACGATGATGAGATGTCTGTAGATGATGCGGATGATGGAGATGATGATGAAGATGATGAAGATGAAGATGAGCATAATGATTTGGAAGAAGATGAGGATCACCACCTTCCCCATCCAGATACTGATCAGGATGACCATGAGATGGATGAAGATGAGTTTGATGAAGAAGTTTTGGAGGAAGAGGATGAGGAGGATGAGGAGGATGAAGATGGACTCATACTTCGGCTGGAGGAAGGCATCAATGGGATCAATGTACTTGATCACATAGAGGTCTTTGGTAGAGAACACAGTTTTGCTAATGAAACTCTGCAAGTGATGCCTGTAGAATTATTTGGCTCTAGGCGCCAAGGGCGTTCTACTTCCATATACAATCTTCTTGGACGAAGTGAAAACACTGCACCGTCTCAACATCCACTGCTTGTTGAGTCCCACCCTTCTTCAACTTCGACGACTTCTAGGGCTTCAGGTAGATTGGTGTTGCATTTGATTTTTTTTTCCACAGTTGGTTGCTTATCTTATTATTTTTAGTGTAGACTTTAACACATGCTTTGGCTTTCAGAAAATACAAGTGATCTGTTGTTTCCTGATAGAAACTTGGAAAGTGCTTCTTCTCGGCTAGACACTATATTTCGTTCTGCACGAAATGGACGTCAAAGTCACAGGTTTAATTTGTGGCTTGATGATAATGAGCAAGGTGGTGGTTCAAGTTCAACTGCTATACCACAAGGCTTAGAGGAGTTTATTGTTTCGCAGCTGAGGAGGCCAGAGACGGAGAAGCCTTCTGATGAAAACAGGACCGGTGTTGACTCTGAGAAAAAGATTGATGCTGGCGAACTGCAACCATCTGAAACAAGTATGAGGGAAGATACTCCAATTGAGAATAATGCAAATGACCAAAGTTCTTATCCTCCCGTACCATCATCTGAAGCAATGGACAGCTCTAATTCTGATAATAGATTGGGGTCAATTACACCTCATCAAGGAACTGATGTGCCATGTGCACAGTCTCAGTCTGTTGATTTGCAATTTGAACATAATGATGCGGCAGTTCGAGATGTTGAGGCAGTGAGCCAAGAAAGTGGTGGCAGTGGGGCAACTTTGGGAGAAAGTCTCCGAAGCCTTGATGTTGAAATCGGGAGTGCTGATGGTCATGATGATGGAGCAGACAGGCAAGGCTCTGCTGACAGAATGCCATTAGGTGAGTCACTGGGAACTCGGACCAGGAGAAACACTGTTTCGTTTGGTGCGACTACCCCTGCTGGTGGCAGGGATACACCACTTCATAGTTTAAGTGAAGTTGCAGAAAACCCTAATCAGGAGGCTGAGGAGGGTGTTCCTGGTGATGGGGAGCAAACGACGGCTGATGGTGAGTCTGGTTCAATTGATCCTGCATTCCTTGATGCGCTTCCAGAAGAGTTGCGAGCTGAAGTTTTATCTGCTCAGCAAGGTCAAGTTACGCAGCCTGCTAATTCTGAGCAGCAGAATACTGGAGATATCGATCCTGAATTTCTTGCGGCACTGCCGGCAGATATTCGAGCTGAAGTTCTTGCGCAGCAGCAGGCACAGAGGCTTCATCAATCCCAGGAACTGGAAGGGCAACCCGTTGAGATGGATACTGTGTCAATAATTGCTACCTTTCCTTCAGAACTCAGAGAAGAGGTAAAGTAGTTGACATCTTATAAAGAGTAATTTAAGTGCTGATTGTCATGTTTTCATCTTTATTAATTCACATTTTTTGTCAGGTCCTTTTAACATCTTCTGATGCTGTGCTGGCAAATTTAACTCCTGCTCTTGTTGCTGAGGCAAACATGTTACGTGAAAGATTTGCTCATCGTTATCACAGTCGCACACTCTTTGGTATGTACCCAAGAAGCCGAAGAGGCGAGTCTTCCAGAAGAGGTGAAGGAACTGGCCTGGACAGAGCTGTTGGTACTGTTGCTTCACGTCGTTCAGTTGGAGGTAGACTACTTGAAGCTGATGGTGCTCCCTTAGTTGATACGGATGCTCTTAAGGGAATGATACGGCTGCTGCGTGTTGTTCAGGTGTGTAATGCTTCGTTGAAGATTTCTGAAATTTTTGATTTGTTTGGTTTTGAAAGATTCTGATGTTTATTTCTTTGCAGCAAGTCTATAAAGGCTCATTTCAGAGACTTCTTTTGAATCTGTGTGCTCATTCCGAGACCAGGACTGCGTTAGTTAAAATTTTGATGGAGATGCTGATGCTTGATGAGCATAAGCTGGGAAATCAGCAAAATGATGCTGAGCCTTCATATCGTCTGTATGCTTGCCAAAGCCATGTGATGTATTCACGCCCTCAGTTTGTTGATGGTAAGACTTGTTGTAATTTTACTAATGGAATTTATTTATTTATTTATTTACCAATGGTGCTTTGCTTGCTTCTGTTTGATTTGTTTCTACGTGGATGTGTTTGCCAGAAAATCCACTGTATAATTGTAATCAAGGCTTCTTTGGAACTTGAATTTGTAGACTGTTCAAATTCCTGTACATGCGAATGTTCACTTTATTCCATTTTTGTTTTGGTGTGAAGTTCACATTTTGAAATATTTATTTCTTTCTTTTTCCTTTCCTTCCTCTAATTTTATGGTCTTTCGTGTGGTGATTAGGAGTCCCTCCTTTGGTTTCTCGGCGAGTTCTTGAAACTCTAACCTACCTGGCTCGAAATCATCCCTTTGTTGCCAAGATTCTGCTTAAACTTAGACTGCCACTTCAGTCTCATTGTGCATCTGAGAATGCAGATAAAGTGCGTGGTAAAGCATTGATGATTGTTGATGCTCAAATTGCTGAAGCGCATGAGGAGTTGCATTCTGTTGCTCTGTTATTGGGTCTTTTGAATCAACCTCTTTATTTAAGGAGTAATGCACACTTAGAACAGGTGGAGATATTATGTTGATGGCGTTTCTGTGTTAGTCTCATTTATATCTTTTGCTTAGTTTTGCTGGTCTTATAATGATATTTTCTATTTCATGCCAGCTCTTAAGCCTATTGGATGTTATAATTGACAATGCTGGAAGCAAATCTAGTCAAAATAAACCTGGATTACCTGCTCCAGAACAGCCGTCTGGCTCTTCTGAGGTACCTACAACCGATGCTGAGATGCAACCTACTGATTCAGGAGCTATTTCTTCTGAAGTCAATGTGGAATCTAAAGTTGATGAGTCTATTGTACCTTCAGTGTCTGGTTCAAGTGAGGCATATGATGCTCAGTCTGCGCTGCTTAGCCTTCCTCAATCTGATCTTAGGCTGTTATGCTCTTTACTTGCAACTGAGGGGTAAAGTTCTTCAAATACTTTTATAATATCATAAACTTCCTATTGTTTTGTGAAATTGAAAAATTCATAGGGTTGTGTCACTTGTGGTTCCATTGCTCTCCAAAATCGTATGCTTCTCATTCTTCACTATTCATTGTTGGCTTTCAGAGAATGGTTTCTTTTCACAATATCTTTGACTTGTTTATCTTTTGTTGTTCTGCATTTCTACTGAGCTCATTTGAGTTTCCTTTTTGCTTTTTAGAAATAACATAAGGTGTTGTTCAGTTTGTCAGATAATGCTTATGCACTTGTTGCTGATGTCCTGAAGAAGTTGGTGGCTTATACTCCATCTCATTGTCATTTATTCATAACTGAGCTTGCAAACTCAGTGCAAAATTTAAGTCAATCTGCCATGGAAGAGTTGCATTCCTTTGGAGAGGCTGAAGGAGCACTCCTACATTCTACTTCTTCTGACGGAGCGGCGATACTGAGGGTGTTACAGGCTCTTAGCTCTCTTGTTTCCTCTGTGAATGAGAAGCATGAAGATCAGCAAAATGTTGTTGGAAAGGATCACAATGTTGCCCTTTCTCTTGTTAGCAAAATCAACTCTGTTTTGGAACCCTTATGGCTGGAGCTGAGCAGTTGCATAAGCAGAATAGAGGTTTATTCGGAGTCTGGCCTTGAACTACCTCCATCACTAGCTGTCAAATCTAAACCTTCCACTGCAAGCCCACCTCTCCCCGCTGGCAGCCAAAATGTCCTACCTTACATAGAGTCTTTCTTTGTGACATGTGAGAAAATATACCCTGGACAGCCTGGTGCAAGTCAGGACTTTACTGTTGCTGCTGTTCCAGAAGTAGATGATGCCAGTACTTCTGCCAGCAAGCAGCAGGTATCAGGCCCTGTGTCCTGCGTTGATGAGAAGCGTGCTGCTTTTGTGAAGTTCACTGAGAAGCATCGAAAGTTGTTGAATGCTTTTATACGGCAAAATCCTGGGCTGCTTGAAAAGTCCTTTTCCTTGATGATAAAGGTTCCTCGTTTCATTGATTTTGATAACAAACGTGCTCACTTTAGATCAAAGATAAAGCATCAACATGACCATCATCACAGTCCTTTGAGGATTTCAGTGAGAAGAGCATACATTCTTGAAGATTCATACAATCAACTGCGAATGAGGTCTACCCAAGAATTGAAGGGAAGGTTGACTGTGCATTTCCAGGGAGAGGAAGGTATTGATGCTGGGGGGCTTACTAGGGAATGGTATCAGTCATTGTCCCGGGTTATCTTTGACAAAGGTGCATTATTGTTCACTACTGTGGGCAATGATTCTACCTTTCAGCCAAACCCAAATTCTGTGTATCAGACTGAGCATCTATCGTACTTCAAATTTGTTGGACGAGTTGTAAGTATACTTTCTTCATCCATGCAAATTTGTGCCATTTACTTAGTTTATTGGTGCTGAGCTACATGAAACATTACAGGTTGGCAAAGCCCTTTTCGATGGCCAGCTTTTGGATGTTCATTTTACTCGCTCATTTTACAAGCATATCCTTGGTGTAAAAGTGACTTATCATGACATAGAAGCCATTGATCCAGACTACTACAAAAATCTTAAATGGATGCTTGAGGTATGTGTCTTGTATTGCTGTGGCCTTTTTATAAGTCATAAGTGAAAAAGTTTCCTTTGCTTCTTTTACCCCCTTTGTATTTCTTTTGCCTTTTTAGAATGTCCTTTCTTACCATCTTTATGTTACCGCAGCATGATATAAGCGATGTGCTAGACCTTACTTTCAGCATTGATGCTGATGAGGAGAAGCTGATATTGTATGAAAGGACACAGGTATGAATCCTCATTTTTTTACCGTGTGTGTGTGTGGGTGGGTGTGTGTTTTATTTTCCCCCCCTCAAAGATTAGGTTTTAACATTTAGACTTGGCTGAAAAAATACAGGTGACAGATTATGAGCTAATTCCTGGTGGACGAAACATTAAAGTCACAGAGGAGAATAAGCATCAATATGTAGATTTAGTTGCAGAGCACAGATTGACAACTGCAATTCGTCCTCAAATTAATGCTTTCTTGGATGGATTCACTGAGCTGATTGCTCGAGACCTCATATCTATTTTCAATGACAAAGAACTTGAATTATTGATAAGTGGGCTTCCGGATATTGATTGTAAGTATTGCGTTCTTTAACCACGCATCCTAGGCCCAAAGAAATTCTCTTTAGTTTCTTTCTTTCTGGTCTCTTACCATCCATATTTGTTGTTTTGCAGTGGAGGATATGAGAGCGAATACTGAATATTCTGGGTACAGTCCTGCATCTCCGGTTATTCAGTGGTTCTGGGAAGTGGTCCAGGGATTTAGCAAGGAAGATAAAGCACGCTTGCTGCAATTTGTTACTGGCACTTCCAAGGTAATTATTTTTCTAAAAAATATATTTACATGATTTAGTTTTGGCTCTTTGGTAGGATTGCCCCAAAGTTATGGGGTGATTCCTTTTGTTATTTCATTTTAGACCTCATCTTCTTACAACAGATTTTGATTTAATTGTGATACCATCTATTATTCTTTCAGGTTCCCCTTGAAGGTTTCAGTGCCCTTCAAGGCATTTCAGGCGCACAAAAGTTTCAAATACACAAAGCATACGGAAGTATAGATCACTTACCTTCTGCGCATACATGGTAAAAAAAATCTCTTGGTCAAACTTCTTCATTTGTCCCATTGTAAGATGTGCTTAGATTTTTTGTACATGATTCTAAATTTTGATTTTTAATCTCAAACAGCTTCAACCAGTTAGATCTACCCGAGTATCCTTCTAAAGAACATCTGCAGGAGAGGTTACTGCTCGCGATCCATGAAGCTAGCGAGGGATTCGGATTTGGCTAAGAATCTTAATTTATTGTGGGTAGTGGGAACGAGAGAGTTACTGTAGATAAAAATTGTTTCCTTAGTTATCATTGAGCTGTAATTGGGAGGGCAAGTTGGAATGTGGACTTTTGAGTTGGTAAAATTGTTAATATAATGTACAGTTCTATTAATTTGTCCACCGATATAATTGATACTTTGGCAGTTTTTGGTCTTGCCAATTTGCATTTAGCTGAAGGTATTATATAAAGTTAATCTTATTTTTCCATTGCTTTGAGAGCGCGAAATGTAAGACTTATTTTATGAAAAAGCTTTGATTAATAAAGGGAAAGCGTAAATCGGTTGTATGACTAATGTATATAAAACCAAGTTTATTTTTTTCAAAAAACCCGTACATAATGCATGTACCCAAGGAGTTTAAGTATGTTCCATGACTTCCATCGTCTATTCGTCTTGTTGGCTTGTATATATGCCTAAATGACTAGAAATTTTTTTGAGTAAAAATTTTCTAATACGAAGTATTAGGCTAGAACATCTTAGTATGTAATGTACTCCGTATCCTTTAACATTTAACCATTAACGAGTTAATCATTAATAACATTCTAACACAATGTTCACTATTCAATTAATAAGTCTTCGCGAGATAAATCATGAAATCATGATTTTCTCATTAGGGTAAGCAACGATTAAATTATAATTGGTTATTTTATATTTTATTTTATTTTTTAATTTTATGATAAATATAGTAATCCGAGTTTGAAATTAAAAGTTACGATAAAAGTAAAACCAAAGTAAAACCGTTATTTGAAATTCCATGAGGAGAAACACCTACAATTTTCGAAATTCTCATTTTCGTTTCTCCATTAGAATTTCGAAAATTCTAGACATTTCCTCTTCGGAGTTTTGAAAAGACCAGACGTTTGGTTTCCACCCAAAAATTATAAATTAAAAAATAAATACGCGACTTAAACTCCGGCGATTACCTTACCTTTGGTCGGTGGTGGTTTGTTGGAAGGAAAATGTTAGATTGAGTTAGTAGAAAGAAAAACATGAAACATACGTGAGGCTACGTTCAACCATAAATGCGGGCATTATCTAATAAAATGCAGACGTCATTTAGCTTTTTAGTTTTAAAATTCTATTTTTTTTCCGTTTTTCAATAGATGTCGCATGACTTTTTATTAATGGATCGATACCATCAAACAAAACAGCAGCACAGTGTCCACATGACCACATTACTTGTGTAAACTGTAAAGGTAAGCAAAACAAATTTCCCCACTCTTCCTTCCTGAAAGTCTGAAACCATACTCAACCAATTTCAATGGCGCTATCATTACATTTCTTCCATCACCCTAAACTCTCCTCCATTACAACACCTCCCAAAAACTCACTTTCTCTCTCCTCCATAACCCCATCTTCCATTAAAATGCCCACTTTCTCTCTCCTCCGAAATCACCATCTTCTCAGAAATCGTCCCCCAATCAAACCCCCATTTTCACCTTCTTTCTCAAATACCCAGTTCAATTTTAGAGTCAATGCTTCTTCTAGTAAACCTGTATCTTCTTCTTCAAAAACTAGCAGTGCAAAATCAATTGTTTTCTGGGCAATTGTTACCGCCATTTTAGCGGTTTCTAACAGGGTTTTTTACAAGCTTGCTCTTGTTCCTCTTCAGAATTACCCCTTTTTCTTGGCTCAATTCATCACTTTTGGGTAACTTTTTTTGCAACCCTGCTTTATTTGCATTCTTTTGGATTATGGGTAATTGCTAATTTTTTAGACTTAATTGATTGTCATTTTTACTGATTTTTAGGATTTCAAAACTTTTGATGGGTATATAGTAATAATGGTGATCGCTGATCATGCACTTCAATTTAATGATGGAATTAAGGCTTAATTGCTGGTTATGGTAATTTTGGTATTGTTATATATGGTGTATAGAGAGGGGGGTGCCCTCTAGAGAGAGTCACAAAGGTTATGATGTAGACGAGATGAAAGGGATTGCCCCCGTGACTTTAATCAATTAAGCTAGTTGACATCCACACGACTTATTTGTTGTAGAAGACATTATCTTCTGCTGTGTTTTTAACTTCTTTTAGCTAAGTAAATTAAAAGCAATTATTGAGTGATTTATGCATGAACGACTTTAAAAATTGGTTTTGTTATGAATGTTGTTTCTTGTGTACAGTAGATTCATTGTGATTGAGTGCTGTTGTAAGTTGTCAGGTCTTACAAGAGGTTCTAAATTACTGATTTATGCAACACAGGTATGTGGCTATTTACTTTGCTATATTGTTCATACGACACCGTGCAGGCATAGTGACTGATGAAATGCTAGCTATTCCGAAATCTCGTTTTGTGCTCATTGGTCTTCTTGAAGCACTTGGTCTTGCTGGTGGCATGGCATCTGCAGGTACAGCTGACTAATTGGCCTGTTCACTAGGTAGTTGTAATGCAATGTTGTTTTCATGGATGTGATGTTCCATAAATTCTAAAATTATGTTCCATTTGAAACAACTTCGTTGCAATCAGGATGAGGTTGCATCCTTGTATAGTTTTGACTTCATTGCTCTATTCTACCCTTGGTTGAAACCTCTTAAGTATCATTTTGTGGCAATGGAATAGTAAAATATTCAGCATATATAATATTTCGCCTTATTTATCTTATTCTCGTTTAGCCGCTTCTCAGTATGTCTATTGCAAACTGCAATTTAGAATGCCGGTCACTCTCACTCCTTTGTATTGTGATCAAATTGTTAGATTAACTCTGGTTCCAGCTGTGAATATGTGTACACAAGGCTAGATTAGCTGCCCAGGATTTTCCCATAGTCACCATTTTTCTTATACCAGTACCATTTTTTTCTGCAGCCATGATTCCTGGCCCAGTGATACCAATTTTGCATCAGGTAATTTGAGTAAGTTGCAAGTGAAGCAGATGTTCGGTTTCATGATTGTGCTATATAATTTTTCTGGTTATGTCTTTGTTCCTGTACTGAATTATTTTTCCTCTGTTGGCTCTATGACCCAACAAGCTTTGGAAACTGCTGCCATGAGTGCCATCAATTGATTTATAGCAAATAGATTAACTTTGTTTGTATCATGAAATCAGATGAAAGTAGTTAGCATAGGTGCTTCTGTGAGCTGTTAACTTGCCATTAACGGAAGTCATGTTTACTGACCCGAAAGAGGCAAAAGTAAGTATTGTTACCTGTAGTAACTGCCTACTTATCTCTACTGATACTGTATAGAACCATACATATTTATCCCAGCTAACGGTACGGATCTGTATTTTGGGCTATGCAGAGGTTGTGCCTTAAAATTTGTGAGCTTTGAATTACTGGCTACTCCTCCCTTTAGCTCTATTCTGATTTTCTTTTGTCACAGTTTGGGCGCAACTGATTAGTTATCCAGCTCTTGCTATAACAGCCTTGACATTGTAGAAGCTGTGCCCTAAAACTTCAGTGTTATATCCCCATCAGGCCAGCACTTACTGATATTTGTATTGCAATGTCTATGGACTGATATCTTAACAATTATCTTTTTGCTAAGAGCTAGCTTATATGTATATCTGGTGTAATACTTATCCAATGCAAATTTTACCTGGCATAGCTGTTTAGAATGTATTAAGCAACAGAAGACCTTAAAAGTCAGCTGAATCTGATCTCTGATATTACCTCATGTTGTGCCCTCTCACAGACTTTTCTGGTGTGGCAACTGTGTCTCTCTTATATCATCTTGGGCAGGCGTTATTCATTTATGCAAATAGTTGGCTGCTTACTTGTAGCTGCTGGTGTCGTCGTTGCAGTTTCTAGGCATGTTCAAGCTCTCAACTATTTTCCGGATCATGAACCAATTAGTTTGATGCACCACTATTGTTTTCAATAAGCTATCTTTTTGGTCCTTAACATACAGCACTCCTGAAGGTATATGCACACACACAACTTCCATAATTCCATAGGTAATTGAATGTAGTAACATTGTAAGTCCTGCCTTTTGTGCGCCAGTAACTCTTGACTTTATGAGAGGCAACTTGCCAGGAATACAGATATTTTTTATCCTATAATGTTAGCATTTTAAATGTATGTTTGGTCTGGAAGGACAGCCAAATTTTCTTTTCATTTCTTTTCTTTTCTTCGTCTCCTTTAATTTTTTATAGGAGATGGAGATGGGGGGGCATTGGAATCATGGAAGTTGTGAATGTGTTCTCTTATACTTAATTGCAGAATTCATGTTTGCGAGAAAAAAATTCTGATGTCAGTTTTATGTGTTCAGTCGTCCTAAATGACCATTTGCAGTCACTTATCCCTATATTTACTGTTTTTTTCTTGTTTTTTCTTGGGTTTCAGTGGGTCTGGTGGTCAACAAGTCCTTTCTGGAATTGCATTTGCGTGGCCAGCTCTCATGATTGCTTCAGGTGCTTTCCATGCTGCTGCATCTATCTTGAAGGTCATATTTTCTTTTTTCATTTGTTAGTTTCTACAGCTCGTGATACGTCCAAACTTGTGACAATAATAGTTCTTCAAACTAACAGCACACATTTTATGAACAGGAATTTATATTTGTTGATGCTGCAACGCGTCTTAAGGTATTATTGGTCATTACGATTTCATACACTCTTCTTGTCTTGCATCATTCTTCAAATGATGAAGACTTTAGGATACTGTTGTCTTTTTTTTTTTTTTTCCTTTATAATTACTTGTAGAATTCTTTTAGTCATGGTATATAAACCTTAAGATTTTTTTATCGTGCAGGAGAAGTCTCTTGACATATTTGTTGTTAACTCCTTTGGATCTGGCTGTCAGGTAATACTGTCACAGTCTCACAGATGGTTAAATTATAGGACATATTTATATGCCTTGTCCATTCTTTTCTTAAAAATTAGAAATTGACGATTTCTTTTTATTTTTGGGTATTCTAGGCTCTTTTTGTTCTTGTTTTGCTCCCATTGTTATCAAATTTGAAAGGTATACCATTTGATCAACTGCCTCAGTATCTAAAAAGTGGAGCCGGTTGCTTTTTGAACATTGGAGCCAATAACACAGGCAAGTTCTCTACTTCTCTTGACTGAATAGAATATCTTACCTATTCTTCGAGCATCGATCTAATTTGGAGGTTATTGAACTAGTTACTGTGTAAAATTGGGTTCTGGTTGTCAACTTTAGTTAAAGTAGAAGTAAAGAAACAATGGAATTGGTTGATAAAAAAAAAGGGTGTGCTGTGACCATTCACAGTTTTCTAGAAGTAATTCTTGTTTATCTAGATTCTTGACTTAGTCTGTAGTCACTTTATAGAGGCTGTAATGTGATATTCCTTGTGTGTATCCACATAAAAAAAGCAAGGAATTGTCTTTATATACTTATTTTTTATTTTTTAAGAAAATATGTATATAAAAACTCCAACCATTGGATGATTGGGTAAGGGGAAGATAAAGCAATTAAACTTGGAGGAACGCCCACTTTGGGGTAAAGCAACTGGGATGTGAGCAAACTGCTCTAACCCCGATTTATGAAAGAGACGTAAAATGACCTGTTAAAAGTATTCAAGTATTCAACCAACTATTCTTAAAATTCCATTTTTCAAGCTAAGTGTACTTATCCGTTATAGAATAATTTCTGTTTTATGACTGGCTGATCATGTAATTTCATTTTGTTCTCACAATCAACATATGCTTACGTTCTTCTTTCTTTTTGGATAAATGAGAGACTGAGAGGTCTGTCAAGGCACAAACCCCAACACAATATTTGTAAAAAAAAAAGGGTGGGGGGGGGGGGTGGTTTGGATTCAGAACCTAATATCGCTAATTCATTGTTTAATTTATTTGAAATAATTTAAAATGCGATGGATGTTTCTTTCAGGATGCGATGGAGCTCCGCTGCTACCCCTCCTGTATGTGGTCAGCAACATAGCATTCAACATATCAGTCCTCAATCTACTAAAAATTTCAAGTGCCGTTGTGTCTTCACTTGTTACTATGGTATCAGGTTGTCTTTTCGCTCTCAAGTGCTTCTTTTCGCCCTCCATAAATTCGATTCTTAATTTATACGTCATACTTTACATTACGTAAGTGATTTAATTTCTCAATTTGCAGTGCCAATTTCCATTTATATTCTTTCCCTCCCATTGCCGTATCTCCCTGAAAGTTCAAGCTTGGGCTCATACTTCGTCCTTGGTAGTGCAATTTTGATGTTAGGCCTAGTTTGTTACAACTTACCTCAGTACTTTAGCAAAGCTCTTGACAAAAGTGGGGAATCGTAACAAATTATGACTCGGACTTAGATTTTGAGCATTCTCTATACGTTGGACACTCTTTTTTCTTCTACTGTGAATCATTGAATATAATGTCTGATACATTTTTGTATATATAGTTGGTATAATTTACTCGTAGTACTTTACTGCTGTTCAGTTTGATGAATTATTTGTAAGTTGTAACAGAGTTTTTTGGAAGGAAGTACATTAAAAATCTAAACCACAGCCCCACTAGGCCACTAGTTCAGGTCGATGGCATTTTCGTGGTTGATAAAAGTATACATCATTTGGCAAGGGCAATTTGGGATACACACTTCTAAGTTCTAACTACTTGTATTAAGCAATTATTGATTTCTCTACTTTGTAGTTATGTATGGAGTACTACATATAAGGAATAAGGAGTACCAATCTATATCTATATTATTATTAAAACTCCAAGGTAAGGAGTGTCATTCCGCCATGTGTCAATTTTTTTGTTTTATTTCGCCACATCATTTTTTGTAACATATAAACTTGCCACATAAGCAATTCATGTTAATGATGTTTCAATTATTAGTAAAAGAAAAAAAGTTTTTTCTTCCAATTTAAAGTTTGTAACCGACATTATTTATAATGGTCTTAATTATTTGTCTTAATGAATAATCATATTATATCATTATTGAATTGCTTGAATTGGAGCAATTTGTAAAGATTGTACTCGATGATCAATTGTGATTCAATTGGAATTCTACAACTGAATAATGAATGGTGAGTAATTAATGAGTAATTAGCCACAAATTATAATCGTTGGAAACGATTCACTTACCCTGGCCTCTTGGAACAGGTTTTGTAGGTGAGTATTTTGATATTTTATTTGTATACAACATAAAAATTTGATATATCCTATGTATATCAATGCAATTAAATAGTTATTATTTTACATTCATTCACTTAGAGGTCTGCTCACATTTACTGAACTGAACTGATCGAACTGAATTGAACTGAACTGAACTTGGAGCTAAACTGAACTGAACTAAACTAAACTAAATATTTTATGAGCTGAGTGAAGGAAATTATGAGCTGAACTGAACTGAACTGAACTGAAAATAAGCTGAAGTGAACAGGCCCTTAATTATAAAGATTGTTGAATATTAACCTTATAAATTTAGTTTGTATCAAACTTATAAAATTATAATGAAGCGGGGCATCACCCGGCCAATAACTAGTTATTAATTATACCTATGATTCCATATGAGAAGAATCCGAGTCCAGACATTGTTATATGTGGGCGCAAAATTTAACCCACTTTTGCCTCTTTGATACTCCGTATAAAATTAACGACGATTTAAACTAAAGAACTTGATGGGTGAACCAAGTTTTTTCACATTCGAAAATATCTTGTGCAAACCGATTAAAATCCAAAGAATTTCAAAATTCAACCAAATTCGTTATTTTATCGTATTAAAAGAACAAAGACTTTACACCCGTTATTTAAATTTTAAAGCAGTTGATTATACAATCTAAATAGTCCATAAAAATCCCCTTTTAGGTAAGATTAATTAATATTTTCCCCTTATCAAGATCCATTCTAGCTAATCACTTAAAATTACCAAAATCAAAGTCCGTCATACTCGTACAAAATTGTACAAAATCACTTTAATATCACCAAATCTTGTCCATAACAAAAGTTTAAAATCCCCTTTTTTTTATTATTAAAAAAATACATAAATTTTATTTTTTATTTTTTTTTTTTTTTTTTTGAAACCAGTACATAATTAAAATAATCAATTACGGAGTATCAGAATAATTTTTTAATAAAAAAAAGTCCGCTTTAAAATTACGAAAGCGAAACCGCGTAAAATCCGTATATTAATACCACGCGTCTTCTCAAAATCGCAAACTCGTGCTTCTCTCTCACGCACCTCTTTCCCTCTTTTCACTTTCTCTCTCCTCACTTCCTATTTATACTCTCCTCACTTCTTCTTCTTCTTCCTCATTTCCACTTTCTCTCTCCTATCAAAAAACCTCGAGCATTCAACAATGGCGGCCATTAACGAAGACAAGAGCAACTCCTCATCCTCCCACTCTCTCTCCTCCGTTTACCTCTCCGACACCGCCGAGGTCAAGAAAGTCTTCGACAAATTCGACGTAAATGGCGACGGAAAAATCTCCGCCGACGAACTCATCGGCGTCATGAAGGCGCTCGGATCGGAAACCTCGCCGGAAGAAGTCGCGCAAATGATGGAGGAAATGGACTCCGATCGCGACGGATTCATCAATCTCGAGGAATTCGCCGATTTCTGCTCGAAGAAAGTTGAAGGTGATGAGTCTGGTTCGCAGGAACTTCATGATGCGTTCAAGATGTATGATCAAGATGGTGATGATTTGATCTCTGCTGCTGAGTTGCACCTCGTTTTGAGTCGACTCGGTGAGAGGTGTTCGGTTGAAGATTGTGAGAAGATGATTCAGTCTGTTGATTCTGATGGTGATGGTAATGTTAGCTTCGAGGAGTTTCGGAAGATGATGACCAAGAGCAAATCGGCAGCGAAGACGTCGTGAAATTAGGTTTTCTCTCTCAATCAATTTCTGCTAACTGTTAGTGCTTCAAATTGTTAGCGTAAATTTCTAATTTCATCTGATTTTATGTTTTAGTGATTTAATCACGAGTTTTAGCAGTTGAATTTGAAATAATTGTGTTTAATACTACTTTAATCTCAACTTTATATTGTTAATTTTTGTAATTAGTTGTTGGAGTTCGTAGTAGTAGATATTAATCTGCTGTCAAATCAATCGTATTATTCGAACAATAATTTTGTACTATTTTGTTGGAGAATTTACAAAATACTTGTCTTAATCAACAAGTGTATGAAGCCAGAATATGGAATTTATGGAATTTTAAGGGTCAACTTGCTTGCTAATACAGTAATACGTGATATTGGTGGTGTACTGGTGTGGGATAACATGCCGCTCTTTTAGGGGCGTACGTTTGGTCCAATTTGTAGAACAGATTCGTGCATCGTGCGAGCTTTCTATTCGTAACTATGACCGACAAGGCGACAAGAACTAGTAAAATTGACTTGACCTGAACCCGAAGCATATGAAATTTGATCTCAGACATAAAAATTGATTCGTAGGATACGATGTTAATGAGTCGAGCCAAGTATTAGCATGTTACTTGGTAGCATTTAAATTACTTGCTCGGGCCAAGTGTTGAGGGAGTATATTAAATTAAGTAAAGATAAGGCAATTTGTTGGAGAAAGAGCTCGATTACTTTTCTTTTTATAAAGATTAATGACTTAGCGTTGATTTCACATAAGTAGTTTTAAAATACGCCATTTATAGAGCTAATAAGACAAATAAAGCTAAAGCATACGAGTTATATGGACTCTCCCATGGTCACATGATCACATATCATGGATTATTAATTTACGAAATACGTAGTATTAGTTAATCACTTTAGGGCCTATTCTCTTCAGCTTATTTTCAGTTCAGTTCAGCTATATTAAGGCAAGTTAAGTTCAGCTCAGCTCAGCGCCTCAACTCAGCTAAGTTAATCAGAACAAGCCCTTACACGATAACTAAATAATTAACAAAGTACAGGTTTATTGACCCATGGATATGTATAGTCTTTATAGAGCAAGAAGCTTTAGCTCAGTGGAGCTAAGCTTCAGTTCCCGTAGTAGTGACCCAAGTTTGAGGTTCATATCCCCCTCCCCTGTGTAATACCCCTTGATACTCCTGTTATAGAAAATTTTAAAAAAAAAAATTATTACTTTTTTAATGTACTTTTACTACTTTTTATTTATGGAGTACTATTTCATGTACTACATAAAAAGTTAAACTCGAGTTGAAATGTTACAGAAGTTCGTAATAGGGTACCAAAAATTAACAAAGAGGGTATCTAGATTCCCATCGCACTAGTAAGTCGTGATTGTAATTTTTCTTAGTATTAGAGTACAGTTCAGTCTTCAGTTTTAGCACTACAGTATATGAATTAATATTAATTACTCTTGGAAGTCTTTTTCTTTTCTTTTTTTTTTTCTTTTTTTTTTGACAAAAGTAAGTCTTGTACTTGTACTACGTAGTTGTAAATCCTACAGTACTTGAGTTGAAGTTCAAGTTACTGAAAAGAAGTGTTTCAAAAAAAAAAAAGTTACTGAAAAGAAGATTTGTAAAGTACGAATATATTCATCAAAGTTTTACCAGATTACATATTGTATTGAACACCAACAGAAGCCTAAAATAGCTTAACAACGCAAGGCCATATTGATGCATAATAAACATAGAAAAGACCAAAATTTTGCCTGGAGTCCTAGACTATATTATATGTTTCTCCGCTGAACATATGCAGTTCCTACTTCCTAGCAGCTTCACCACCGATGAGTGTAAAAGAACAATTTCAAAGCTTTCCTTCATTAGTGTAGCTCGCAAACTTTACGAGGACAACAAATCAGCACTAACATTACTTTGACAACAGTAAACAACATTCAGAAAGATTTCCCGTCGTACCAGTCTACACCCTCCATGATTAGAAGTCACTTGTCAATACTTCCTCTGCAAAGAATGGTACATTGTTATTGTAAAAAAAAGTATCTTAGTTCATCATGATACCATCAAACAAAAGCAACCAATATATCCAGAGCAAGTAATGTAGAAGCACACTAGAACCAGTCCAACTTTTAATAATATGTTGCCAAGTGTCTTCTAAGTTTCGCCTTTAGCAGTATGAAATAGATAGATAGATTTTTTTTTTTTAATACATCAGCACTTTAACAATTGATAATCTTTAAAATGCCAAGATTGTTCACTACAGGTCTGTAAGCTTTAATTTACATTCACTAGCACGACCACTGTGCAAAAGTTACCAACATGCATCAGTTCAAGAAACAACTATATCTCCGCTCTCCTTCCCCGTACTTTTTCATAACACCAGCCCTTCCCCCTTTCTCCCCCCATCCCCAAAAAAAAAAAAAAAACAAAAACCTTGTTTTTAATTACACCGACTGTATAATCTAATTTGCTTTTTATACAATAAATGAGGCTTTGTTGTTGTTGTTCCATTGTAATTACCTAGCTAAATTGACTCTTGGGCAAAGATATGAATGAAGACTAGGTTCAGGAAGGGTCAATGAGCATATTCTAGTTTCAAAGGACAAAACATTACATGAAGTTGCAGACACACAGGTGGAGGGTCTACTTCTACAATACTGCGAAAGATGTTTGAAAAGGAGGATGAAATTGCAAATTTTTGTGTGTAACTTCCAGAAGAACACATAGATAACTTTCTCAATCAAAATCTAGATGGACCATTCAGAGTAAAAAAAAAGGTACACTTTCCATACAGAAAGATCGTTTAGCAAGTGTGGAAATGATAAAATGCACATGGATTCTAACATATCTTGCAACATGGAAGACATTCTTATGGAAAAGTTTGCATGACATTCTGACAGTCAAAGGCCCTGCGCCCCTACTCTCTTTCCATACAGAAAGATCATTAGCAAGTGTGGAAATGATAAAATGCATATGGAGTTCTAACATATCTTGCAACATGGAAGATATTCTTATGGAAAAGTCTGCATGACATTCTGACAATCAAAGTAAGGCCCTGCGCCCCTGCTCTCTTCACCTTAAAATAAATAATTGCAATTTAATAAAAAAAAATTTATTTCCAGTTTAGTAAACATAGGTTTAGTTTAATAATAATAATAATTTCAGTTCAATAAAAATAATTTCAATAAGAATAATTCAAGTAACTTTAAAGAGGAAATATAACAAAAACTCAATAAAATTAATTTCAGTTCAGTAAAAAAAATTTAAGTTCAACAAAAATAATTTCAATTTAGTTAAAATAATTTCAGTTTAGCCAAACTAAGGTAAAGAGAACAGGGCCTTAGTCTGATGAGAAGGGGAGTTCAAATAGATGACACTTGCCTTATTTCTGAACAAGAAGAATAACCAGATCATCAGTTTTAATTTTGTCCTACTACAAAGCAAGTACATATAACCAGCCATTTAGGTGAAAGGCTTAATTTAAATGCTTCAATTGTTCAATGAATCCTAGCAAAGTGGAAAGTCAGTACTTGGAGGGTCATAGTCTCACAAAATCCCATACTTTTGCAGCATTCTCTAAATTCACTTAATTCCACATCTACAGGTATTTGTTTCTGCTTTCCACTGATGTTTGTAGAATGCATTAGCACAGAGGAAGAAAATCTAGTATTGATAGCTGCAATGCTGGTGTTTGCTGTGTTTTGCAAACTAGTATATGTTACAGCCTCAGATATGAAGAGGGCACCATAAGTATCTTAAATATGAATATACCATATTATATATATATATATCAACAATTACGAAGAGTGGGCCTCCAAAGAGAATATAGTATCTATGACTTTATGAGAGTTCGAAAAAACCAAGCTGATTTTCTAAATGCATTCTGAATAGCTAATTTCGTATCAATTTCTACCCAGGGAAACAGTTTGTGTTCAAATGTAAAGAAGTGCACTATCTTTTTTTTTTTTTCCTGAAAGAATTGCTTTCTTAAGAAGTTGCATTTCCTAGGAAGTGCCTAAAATTGTTGGTGACTTGGTTCACTAGAAGCAGTTCCACACCTAGTGAGTTAATGTAAAATATGGACATTGATTGGTTTATCCATGAGGTTGTACCCCCTACTGTTCTGTTAAACAAACAACTTTGCAATTTATGTTTCTAATAATTATATCTTCCCTTATCAACCAACATAGATATTATGTAAGGTGAAGCCATGAAGGTATCAAGCACATAAAGGCCTTGCCACATTTCAGCTGCAATTAGCAGTGCTAAGAATTTTTTATGTATCAATAAAAGGAACTAAGCTAGATATATATTATACACAGTAACTAATGCATACCCTCTGCTTTTTATGTTTTCTTCCCATGCTTCTACCAAAATCTGTTGTATTTTGCTCATCACCGTCATCTCCAAATTCTAAGCCTTTAATTTCATCAAAGAAATCATCAGTCAAACCTTGCAACCTACAAATCAAAGAAAACAAATTCAATAACAGGATTAACAGCACAAGTTATATGCTATGATATCATTGAAGCGATAAATCAACAAAAGTTTAAATTTTTAATAAAATAATAGATACCCATTGGATTTCATTAATTGTTTTGTTTTCTTTTTCTCTGCCTTTGTAAGGGGAGCACGATTAAAAATCTCCTCTTCTTGCTCTTCACGTTTCTGCCACTTCTCTGCGAATTTAGAAAGTTCTCTACTTTCAGATCCAGCTCCAATTGAATCTTTCACCTGTGATTGATTAACAGAAAACAATAAGCATAAAAATCACCCAATATACACCACTAAATCACATCAAGTAATCAGTGGAAAAACTGACCTCTTCAGGTCTCCCCTCTAGATCATCCACCAAACTTCTAACATATTCACTTTGTCTAACTCTTCGTAGAGTGTTCTTCGTTTTTCTCTCAGCATCTCTCTCCTGCTTAGACTTCTTGTCATCCATGGTAACAGGAGCAATTTTGGGAGGCCGGTAGATACCACCATGATCCTGAAAGTTCAGGTGCAAATTGTCATTTCCTTCTATTTTCACAGAGTTAATATGCGTGCGCTATTTGCTGGTAACATTGTGGTAAACTGGCAATATTTACTTACATCAGTATCCATTTCTGGAATTTTGCTGACAAGCATGTCTGGATTAGGACGGCATTTTAACAAATCCTCAGACTTCTGAATGGAACCTCCAACTTCTTCAGTCACATCTGCTTTCACACCATCGGTTGAGGCAGATGTTATTAGCCTGTCAATTCGATATCCACATTTTTTGTCTATCGGGCGTATCTGTGAAAAAATTCCAAATAAACAAATCACAAATTGCTCCATGGGCATCTCTCAATAATAAGACTGGAAGGAAATAAATAGGCAGACATACCTTCTCCAGAAATAATCGTATCTCTACAAGACTCCGGACAACAGGATGCCCCTCTATTGACAATCCCTTTGCCTTGCGAAGAAGATAATAGACAAGTGACTGACAATAATTTACAAGCAGCAGATGCTTCGCCTCAAGATAGCTTACCCCATCTGCTGTAGGAAATTGTTTTGCCTTGACCTAATACATTGAAACCAGACATTAAAGACAATAACCTAGACACCTTGTACGAAGATTGGGAATGGCATTTCAGGTAAAATCTGTACAACCAAAGAGGGCAAGTAATGTCACCTCGTACTAAAAACCACATCAATCCATAAAAAATAAAACTAAGAGCGAAAGCGTTTTACACTTTTACTTCCAAACACACAATACACAATTGGCAAAATTTGGCTACTATTGAGGGAAATTACAATTTTCTACAAGAAATTGCAATATTGTTGAGCAATTCAAATAACTCAAAACATATACTTGGTACTTAAAGCAACTAATAAATTAATTAAACTAAGCTATCTACCGCCTTTAACCCGGTTTGCATAGAATCGTGCACGGTCAATAAACATATTATGCAAAAAGAACTCACCTTGGCTGTCAAAGCTTGAACTTTGGTAGTAACTACATCTAAACCTTCCTTCATCTCTTTCAATACACCAACCAATTGAGGCACTTCTCTACCAAATTCAAGCAAAATATAGGCATAAAACCACATCATTAAAGTCAAAAATCACAGATGATTTAACAAAAACTGCAAATTTCATTATTTGGTTCTTGTACTATAGGTTCATACAGATTAAAAATAAAGAACAAATCATGAAAATTCAAGTAATTTAAAATATATTGACTTACTTGCGTATTTTGATGGGCTCAGGGAGAAAAACTCCATTTTCATGGTTCTGTCCTACCATTGAAAAGTTATATAAACAAACCCTGCAACACATTAACAACCAATTAATCAACAAAATAAGCTAGAAAAATCACTTTACATTCTTCTTGATTAAGATGATAAATAGCAAAAATCTAGCAACGAAAGTGTTCATCTTTATCTTTCAGTAATTATAACTAATAGTTAAATAATCCAACATAGAAGAACCCTAAATAGAGTGTACTGAATGAAATTAACGAAAGTGTGTAACTAAACCCTAAACCCTAGATTGTGAAATTGATATTGGATGATGATATAAGCATATGTTTAACTCAGAAGCTGCTTCAATGGAGGAGAGAAAGCTTACAAGTCGTTTTAATGGATTCCTAGAGAGATAGGAGAGGAAGGAAGGAGGTGAACCGACGAATAATAAAATAGACATAAGAGCCCTAAATAAGGCTGCTG
Source organism: Chenopodium album (assembly GCF_948465745.1). NCBI lineage: Eukaryota > Viridiplantae > Streptophyta > Magnoliopsida > Caryophyllales > Amaranthaceae > Chenopodium > Chenopodium album. Next base: position 8,233,988 of record NC_137858.1, read on the forward strand.
GGCTGGTCACGGGCCGGGTCGGGTTTGGTAAAAGTTGGTTTTGTGGTGAACGGGCTGGGTCGGGTCGGGTCGGGATTAAAAAACTTGCTCCTAGGAGGTTAGGACTAGGGATGTCAGTGGGGCGGGTCAAGTAGGAGACCCGCCCCATCCCCGCCCCAGTGGGGCGGGGATGGGTCTTGGTTTGGTGGGTGGTGGGGCGGGGATGGGGATGTAAACGATACCCGCCATGGGTGATGGGGCGGGGGTGGATTTTAAGTTGTACCCGCCCCACCCGCCCCACTTCGTACCCGCCCCATCCCCACCTCATACCCACATATACTTTTATATTATTTTATAAAAATAATTACGTGAAATAAATATTAATTATAATATTTTGTACTACACTTATGTTATAAACAAAAATGTGTGTAATATTAAGAATATTTTTTTTAATATTATAATCCGTATTAATTATGTAGGATTGTGTATTTGAGACACGGAAATTTGGTGGGTCTTGGGTGGGGATTAGGCGGGTATTTGGTGGGGATTAGGCGGGGATGGATATCCAAGTGGGGGGTGGGGCGGGGATGGTTTTGGAGTTGTACCCGCCGGGGCGGGGATGGGGATGAATATTAGACCCGCCGCGGGGATGGGGATGGGGATGGGGATGAAAATGATAGGTGGGGATGGGGATGGGAAGACCAACATCCGCCCCGCCCCGCCCCATTGACATCCCTAGTTAGGACCTGTTTTGATCGACTGAACTGAGCTAGGCTAAACTGAATATCTTATGAGTGGAGGATATTAGGAACTGAACTGAATTAAATTGAACTGAATTTAAGCTGAAGAGAACAGGCCTCTAAACTAGAGGTGATCAATTGTGGCCCGAAAAATAAGGCGGGTTTGGGTAAGTCAACACACATTTTTTTGGCCCGACATTTTTTTTTTTTTTTTTTTTTTTTTTTTTTTTTTTTTTTTTTTTTGCAGATTTAAGCATGACATTTGATGTTAAAGATTGGTTGTGTTCGAATTATTTATCACCTCTAACTCGAACTTGTTATTCTAGGACATATTCAAATACTTGGTTTAACAGGAAGACGTAAAAAGATACTCCCTCCGTTTCATAAAGATGTTCCTGTTTCGCAAATCGATGCAAAATTTTACCGATCTTTGACCGCAAATATCTTTAATCTCACACTAGCAAAAATTATAAAAGTTAGATATTAATAATCTACTCACCAAGACGAATCAAACTAGATCCCACATGACTATATTTGCTCTTATAAATTAAGAGAAATTTAGAAGATTCTCTCTTTCTTAAAAAAGTCAAAGATTCAAAACAGGAACATCATTGTGGAACGGAGGGAGTACAAGTTCTTTCACTCAAAGGATAATAATAAAATCAACTGCATCAGTCAATTTTAACAAGCATTACAACATAGCTGAATAGCGTCGCTCAACCAATAATATAGTAGGTTAGTAACAGTGTTCTATTTTATGGTATTTATACATGATTTCGGTTGAAAAGTATGAACTTTTTTATTGGCTATATAAGACATGGTTGTTGCTTTTAATATTTGGCATTAAAAATCTTACCAAGTACGTGTCTCATTTTTTGTGTTCATTTTTTTTTCCACAATTATCAAAGAAGGAAATGGATTTTCAAAAGTTTGATTTGTAGAAGTAAAATGATATGAGTCACACAAATTATGATTATTTTCAAAATTAAAATGTTCAATTTATTTTGTAATAGACTTTATAGATTGCAATACAAAGTATTATATCATGCATATAAGTAATCAATTAGCTTAGCCTAATTTATAAATAGTTGTATACATCTTTCCTTGTGTGTGAAACAACAATTTATAAAAGGGGTAAAAAAAAATTTATAAAGACAAAAAAAAAAAGAAAAAAAAAAGGTAAAAAGTTTAGGTTCTTCAATCATAAAATAGAGACTTAAAAAAAAAAAATTCACTATTTGACCATCCCTATCATTATTGTGGCCTTTGCGGAGTTGGGTGGGTACGAGGCGGATATGGGGTGGCATTATGGCATATAGGGGGCATATAGGGCGAGGTGGGTACACCTTAAAATCCATTCCCCCTTAACCTCAGTTCCCTTTGCCCCCCTATCCTCCATCTTTGCCAAAATTGGACCTATTCCCATCCAAATGGGGCTGTTTCCCTACTCATTTGTCCCGTTGATATTCATATCATGACTACATACCAACCTCTGTCCACATTTCTAAATAATCCTTGAGTTTAATGCGACGACAAACTATGTTTCATCAAATTATTACTTGTTAGGTCTCGTTTGCCAAATTATCAACATCAAGATTTTACTCTTAATACACATACACATCACTGAAAAGCAAACCATCTATTAATAAGTTCACTTTAAAAGCCCCCCAACTCTCATCATCAGCTATCGCCAAATCGCGAGATCCTTAAGCAACATCGCTAGTCTTTACTAGTATTAAAACCCGAGTGTACAATAAACCTTGCATCAAAAAAAAGAAAAACAACACTCACAAAGGTCACTTTCGAGATTTTACTTCACAATAGGGACACATCAAGCACGTCCTCCTACACCACCCCATATAAAATTCCAAGTCCTCCCAAAAAGAACCTAAAAGAGAAAGTTAAAAGACACTAATAATCAAATTAAAAATGTAATAAAACCCCATAAATATAAATTAATTAAATAATTAATTCAAGAAAATATATTTTTAATTTTACATTATTTCATCACCTTCTTCTCTCTTTATCTCTCATCAATTTCTCTCTCATCAGAGAGCACATCACGGATCAGAATGACATAATTAAGACCCCTCTTCCTTTTCTTCGTCTTCTCCCTTCTTTAACAATAACTAACCCCTTCGATCTTCGTGCTTCGTACAATTTTTTCATCTTTATTTTGGACATTCTTCCCCAATTTTGTCAATAATTATGCAATTGATCCAACCCCTTTTGCAAATTTTCTCTTTTGATTCTTCTTCCTTTTTTCTTGATCACTTTAAAATTCAAATGGGTTTTCTTTGATTTGATTTGGGTTTCTTGGGTTTTTCACCCTTACCGTCGGCAATGGCTACTTCTCCGGCGAAGTTTTTGTTCCGATTTTTGTTCGTTTCCATTATTTTATGGGTTATTTTTATGTAAGTTAACTTCCCATCTCTTTGATTTCTAGTGATCATTTGATTTTGAATTTTGGTTGGTTTTTGATTTCTGGGTGCTTTTGTTATGGTTTAGTTGCTGCATTTGAGCTGAAATTAGACTGTTTCTGGTGTTTTGTTTAGTATTTGTATGTAATTTGAAGAAATTGTTGAACAATTATAACAATTTCATATGAAAATTTGGTTTTTTAAGTGTTAGGTGTGGGCAGCCGTACTCTTAATTGCTTTAATAGTTCGAATTGGGCGAGTGATTGTTTCCGAAAGACCGTATGATCAACTAATTGATGGGTTTATGTGTCCTTCCCATTTGCTTCCCTTATTGCGGTTGTGATCTTGCTCTAATATAGAAGGCTAAGAGAATTGAACTCCATTTTGCTCAATGTAAAATTATATACAATTGAAAACGTAAAAAGATAGTACATATGATTAATGTTGAGATACCACTCTGAATTTATGGAAAAAAAATACCAAGAAGATAATACTCCCTTGTGACTTAGATCGCCATACTTGTACATAAGGTTTTTGGAGCGATTCATGAAACCCACATGTTAGGGGAGACATTTTCTCTTGGGCCAAAACCCTCTATATACCCTAGAATGTCTCTCGTAGGGCTAAGTCATATTCTCAACACTGCATTTATTACCTAGTATAGTTCAGGAAGCTCCAACACAACTAGGGATATGAAACACATCTTTATAATTAAGTTATCAATTAAAAGTTCACTGTAATTAACGAATTTTATTGTACTGAACCTTTAATTGATAACTTGATTACTATATGCGTTTTTTTAACGTTTTATCCATTTATTGTAGATATATATAGATTTTTTCCACAAGAAAGTGAGTATAACTTTTTTGACCATTTGTTTTGTTTATTATCTTATAAAGAGAAGTGGCAGTTGAGGTTTAGACATTAAGTGAGTTTTTAAGGAAAAGAAAGACTTGGGAGAGTGAGAGAGAGGGTTAAATACTCCCTTTGATTTCTTTTGATGTACCCATTTACTTAAGACTCTTTTTTCTAGGAGTGGTTTGTGGTTTGAGGAAAAGGTGGATAAAGTATGAGAGACAATGTAATAAAAGGGGCTAGGCTTAAGAAGTATGTGAATAAAGTAAGTGAGTAGAAAATTATCAGTTTGGGTAGTAAGGGGATAAGACGGTAAAATGTTTTTGCCAAAATAGAATAAAGTAGTGGGTACACAATTAAACACCTAAAAATAGAAATTGGTTACATTAATAAAAAAAATGGGACTATAAAGTTTACCAGTTAAGTAAAGATGTTAAATGGGTAGAACGCCATGGAGCAGAAGTAACGGAAAGTTCAAAATCTCAGCACCATCTGTAGGATTGGAGGAAAATTATTATCCGGTGGGAATTGAATTTATATATAATGCTAAATTGCTCAATCATAAGATAATTTTTTTGTTTAATACTTATTTGTGTTTAATTTTGGAAGGTAAAGTAAACTTAGTTACTACAATCATTTTTGCTATCAACGAGTTAGTTGCTACTTGTTATTAATGAGGAAATTCTCAATTGTACCCTATATAAATGATGTTGGGTTCATTAGCACAGGTATGATAGGGAGGTATACCATAATTATAATGCTCAGTATTAAGCATGGTTAAATGTCAAATTATGTAAATAAAATTAAAATAAGGAAACATGGTTACTTTTCAATTAGTTACGTGCTAAGAAAGTCACTGAAGTAAAATAACATAAGGCTAATGTACAGTTCTCTTTATATTTTACCAGAACTTTTTTTCATCAAGAAAGTTACGAAATTACCATTTAAAATTTCAACGTTATATTAGGTAGACTGAAGTAATACCAGAATGGTGTACATTAAGGGTTAGAAGGGACTATAGATTATTATGTACCAGAAGCTCTTTTATTGGTGCTCAGTCCTATAAGAAAAAACCTTCCAGTTTTATTGGGAAAAGACAAATATACGTAATTCTACAGCATTGCTGTTGATGCTGCAACAAAACGTGAAAATGAGTGGGTGTAATGAGAAGGAGAAGGAAGAGTATACAGAGAACTGACATTCAGAAATGCTTGACTGATAATTTGTTGTGCAGATTGAAAATCAGTCAGCTGGTTATTTGTTGCAAACACAAAACTAAGTTGAGCAGTTTTGAATTGTGAATAAATGAGTATAGAAATAAATTTTAGGTTAGCAAAGGATATGTACACATACACTTTTTATGTCATAATGTCAGCAAGCCTCCTAATTATAAGATGGAGCTTTCTAAAAGCTGAAAAGGAGAAAAACCAATGTTTGCATCTGTGAAGCAGTATGTGGATTGCGATAATATGAGTACTATTGGGTATGGTTTTGAGGTAACAGTAGGGCTTACTAAAGATAACTTATAGTGTCAATGTCATGAACTTTGTCTCAACCATTAAGTTATATGATTAAGCTTACTAATGGTCGAGAAGAAGGAATGGCACTGATTCCATTTTCTGCTTTACTTTGTACTTTAGAACTTTTAATCTTGTTGTTGTGGACAAATATGGTAAGTTCCTCCGTTGAGGGTATCTTTTGTTCATAGCTCATTCTGTCCATCAGGGTCATCGGCAACACTCCTTGGACAATATAAAGTGATATTTTTTTTTTTTTTTTTTTCAAGATGACACTATTATAAGAATTAAATGGACAATTATGGAAAGCTGGAATCCCATGAATTTTTTTGCTTTGTTTATATTGGATGATCAGAGAAGACATGATAACTTTAAGTTCTTCTGATTGGATATATTATTGTTTGCTAACATCCATGAAACTCCATGTTGACCAAGGAACTAAGGTTCCACAACACATTAGGAGTTGCACATCTAGGAGTGGGTTTTTAAGCTGGACTGTCCATGTTCCTATCTTATGCAAACACTCTTTGCTTACAAAAAATTGCATTTGTTCTAATATTAATTAGGGAAATTTTTTATTTTTTTTAATAATTTATTTTATTTTATTTATTCATGTACTTTGTTGAAGCGGATTTTGAATTACACAAAACTGTCATGAATTTCCTCTTTGTGAAAATAATATATGTTAATTTTTTTTTTTTTTTTTTTTTTTTTTTTTTTTTTTTTTTTTTTTGTTTTGGTGCCGTTTAGATTTGTGGCGAGGTTGGTAGCTTGGGCCTTGAGTCGTGTTGTGGGAGCATCTGTTGGATTTCGAGTGGGTGGATGGAAATGTTTAAGAGATGTGGTGGTGAAATTTAAAAAGGTATTGTCCATATTATTGTGTTTATTTTTCCTTCTGTATAAATGTAGTAGGCAATCAAGGGATTTAATTTCCAACGTTGACTGTTGTCAGAAGCTGAATGCATTTACGGTGCATGTATATTGATCAATACCTTGGTTAATAATTATGATAGGAAGTATTGTTGTACACCTAAGTGAGTGAGTTTTTTAATTGATATTGTATTACAATACTGTTTTATTTATTTGTTTAATTTTTTATTTTTGTAAGGCTGGATTAGGTTGTCAGAGAATATAGTGTGTAGCTTTATATGGAAGCATTATTAATTTTACCAGTCAGTGTTCCTATAAATCTATAATCATATTTTCTTCAAGTTCTTATGAATTCTGTAACTCACAGGGTCCTGTTGAATCAGTGTCCATTGGTGAAATCAGACTTAGTTTACGTCAATCCTTGGTCAAACTTGGGGTTGGTTTTTTATCAAGGGATCCAAAGCTGCAAGTTTTGATATGTGACTTAGAAGTTGTGACGAGGGCAACTAAGTCAAACAAAGGGACAACTAAAGGTACACAGAAGGCTAAGACCCGTAAACCCCGTTCTGCAGGCAGGGGAAAATGGATGGTTATAGCTAACATTGCCAGATTCCTCTCAGTCTCTGTGACAGATTTATCGTTAAAGGTATCCATTTTATTTTTTGTTTTGTTATGAGCATCGATGAGATGTTACAGGATCTTTTGCTGATAGCCTTCTTTTGGCATTAAATTTTATGGTTGTTTGACTTACATTTCATGTTGGCATACACATCTTGTTTACAGATATTAAATCTCATTGAAGAAACGTGTTATAAGTTTTGATACGTGTAGTTTCAAAAGGAAACAATGTTTTATTGAATTGCCTTGCAGCTTCCAATGCGTCTCCTTGATGGAGTGTATTGAATTAGTGTGACTGAGGGGTGCAACAAGATACTTCTTCCGTCCCAAAATTAAGTGCCTGTTTTCCTAATTAGGTGTCCCAAAATTAAGTGTCTTTTTAAAATAAAAAACTCTTTTGGACCATTACACCCTTATTTCCCATTATATCCCAAGATTCCCACTAACTTATCTTATGTATCATTAATGCTTTATTTGCACACATGAAACAAACAAAAAAAAGATGAGTTGTACCACAATACTGATTGCCTTAAGAAAATTTCAATTTTATCCATTTGCCCCAATTTCTGCAAAATATTAGAAACGGTCGCTTAATTTGGGGACTGAGGGAGTACTTGTTTATGGAAATGTGTTCTCTCGGTGTAAATCTGTGCTGACGATGTTATTCTATAACAAAGTGCTACTTGAAAGGGGTTTTTTAGAGTTATGAGACTTATTGAGGTGTTGTAACTGAAACCATAATCTGAAGGAAAATGTCTCTGAACATCATTAAGAAGAATGTTGTATTAAAATTTCACTCACATGCAGTACTTCAGCTAACAATTGGCCATCCTTTATCTGATGGAAAAATCTTTGTTCTTACTTTTTTTTTTTAAACAGTTCCGAGTTCTACTGTCCCTTATTTCCATAGTCATGCATGTGATTGATTTTATTCCTGACTCTGGAATGATTTTGTCCTAATTGGTGGCCATGACATGCAGACACCCAAGGCAACCTTAGAAGTTAAGGATCTGAGAGTGGATATTTCTAAAAATGGCAATACCAAACCAAGTCTCTTCATTAAATTGCTCCTTTCACCTATAATTGCTCAAGTGGGAGAACCACGGCTCAGTAATGATGATACATCAAGCCATGTTGATGAAGGATATATGGTTGCGAGTCAATCATCGATTCCATCGGTGGAGCAGCCTTTTTCTTCCTTTAATTGTGAGGAGCTCTCTCTTTCTTGTGAATTTGGTCACAACAGGTTGGTAGCTTTGTCACTTTTCTGGATTTTCATTTTTCTATTTGTATTCTGGGTTAATTTCATCTCTTTGTGGTTGTACCCTATGGCTGCATCCTGTATATACTTGCGCTGATTTGAAAGTTGCACCGGATGTTGTTTATTGTTTTTTCCTCCAATTTGTATAAATTATTCTGATGAAGAGATGGGTTGAAGTGGATGTTTTCCGTTGCTCTTGCTTTTATTGATGCTTTCTTTGATTGTCAATCACTGACAGTGTATTATTTGGTTTAACCTTGCTTGGTCGCTCCTCAGACTCGCATTCATTTAACGAACTATCTTCTACCTAGAAAAAATTTTCTCTACTGTTTCGATGTATTTATAATTTCGTTAATTGTGTACGAAGTATCTATCAATTGTCTGTTTACTTTTACTATACTGTATATCCATCTATAAGCATCTACTGTAAAAGGTGAAAACTGGCCCTAAAGTGCCCTACCTGGCTGTGTATCTGATATCTAATTGATGGAGATGTGAAAAGAATCAAAGAGAGGAAAAGTTACGAAAGCATAATGGAGATGAAATTTAAAGGGAGTTTTCTTATGGTATTCTTTGGTATAACAAAACTCTCAAATTGCCCCTGTGTTTCTGAAAATTCTTGATGAGGTTTGATTTATTATCTAAAATGCTGTAACTAATTATGGAAGGTTAACATATGTTGAGTGATTCTCTCAAACATATCCTTGTCTTAAACAGAAAAAACATTGATGAAGATGTAAGAAATGAAAACAAATCTAGTTGTTAGCAAAAATATTAAATCAAATTCTTGGCAATAAACAAGATTTTCTGTGATGAGTGTGATGGCAAGTGAGATCCCATTGTTGGGAGTTGTGACTATGTAAACCTGATGTGAAGCATCGTTGAAGGTCTTTTATGTTTACGATAGGAAATGATGAGTGATTGCTCTTGGTTAGAGTTGTTCTCAATTGCTCTTGGTCTCCTTTCTATTTTTTTAATAAAACTTTCTCTTATGAACTTCTGCTGGGGTGCCCCACAGTATTAAGTGTAGTGTTTGAGGCTGTCACATGTTCCCTCCCCTCCCCTCCTCTCTTCTTAATTCTTTTAAGGTATATTTTATCCACATATTTTGAACTACTTTAGATATATGCTCTTTTACTGGAATAATTAAATACCGCAAAAGAATTAATATAAAAAGTGCATCTCGTATTCGATTGGTGCACGCCTTTGCCTTCTACCCAGGGGCCCTGAGCTGCAGGGAACTTTTGTGCGTCATTGCTCCTTGGACCTTTTAATACTAAACCATTTGTTAACTTAGTAAGACCTTATGCTTATATCTCTCTAAGCATGTCTAGTTGTTTTTGGGCTTTGATGTGGATTATTAGGAATCCATCACATCTGACTTGCTGTAACAATGCACACAAAGCATACTTGATTGGTTGATTAATCCTCATTTCCTTACCTGTATGACCTATTTGACCCAGGATGTTTTGATGTGGTTCAGTGTACAACCCCTTTAGCTGAGTTTGGCTTCAAAACTTGATGAACTAGCTAGGTTTTACTGTGTTATTGTCCTGGCTGATCAATGAGGGCTTGAATGGGTTTCTGCCAGAGGTGGGTTGTGGGTGAGCCAGACTTTGCTATTGGCTATCTCTGCTCGTCTTTTTATAAGCTTAGGGTGTTGATCATGTAGGTGGCTTATCAATCTCATACATGAAGAATGATTTTTGTCCTTATCTTCGTAGGTGACCCTTCTTGGATATTGAGTTTTTCTATAGCTGTCATGTAAGATATATCTGTAGTTATTATTGCTTTGTTTGCATTTTTGTTTCTAGAAGATTTATTTGGGGTTGTTGATGCTTGTGCAACAGAGAATTTGGGATAGTTGTCAAGGATGTGGATGTTTCATGTGGTGAAATAGTAATAAATCTAAACGAGGAACTGCTTCAGAAACGTAAAACTTCTTCTGCTGTCACTTCTGATCCAACCACTGAACCAATCAGTGATAATAGGGCTGTCAAGAGCCCACCCCAGAAAGAAGCACTGTCGTCAATGAGCAAACTCTCAACTTTGTTTCCTGAAAAGGTGAGTTTTTGCCATGGATGATGTGCAACTACTTCTTAAAAATTTATTTATGGACTGTATAATTTTTTTTAAATTGTTTTTGGTGTTTCTTGTTGTTACTGCTGACTGTTTAGACTGATCTATCATTGGATATTGCAAACTGGTTTTAAAGGTCAAGTTCCACTGAAAATTTAGTAAATAGGAGTCTAGGACTCTTTACATGTATGCTACGTTGCACGGAACGCTCTCTAGGCCAAAGTTTCTGTTTAAAAATATTTCAGAAGCTGAAACATGTTGAAAACCCGCCTAAATTATTTGGCAATTTTTTTTTAAATTTTAGAGTTGGAGAAACTCCCTATTTACATGGAGCCTTTTGACTTTGCATCTATGCTGATGTTTCTGTTTTGAAACATTTCAGAAGCTGAAACATGTCGAAACCCGCCTAAATTCTGTGTCAAGGAAAAGTATGTCAAACTATAAGGAGTTGGAGAAACTTTCTGTTTACATGGAGCCTTTTGACTTTGTCTCTACTGTTAAGCATCAATATCAATATCTATATGCTAAAAGACACACCAGCAATGACATGTGTCATCTTTTGGTGTGTCCTTAGTTATTTTTTTTTTTATTATTAAAAAATCTATTAATCAAGGAAGCAATAAAATTATTTACAAAATAATATTATTTTTTTATACAAAATTCTATATTAATGTAGTAATGATTATATTTTAAATAAATAGATTTCACAAATTATTCTAAAAAAGATTTAGACAATCATGAACCAAAAATTATATTTTAAAATAATTTTACAACAAAAAAAAGTATTGTTTAGCTTTTTTCTTTTTAACCTACTTTTGTTTTATTTGTGTATTAGGAGCTACAATTTGATAATGTAAATACCAAATCAAATTATAACATACTTTTATTATTCCTCGACAAATTTATGATTATAATAATTATCAATCAAAATTTATAAAACTATAATACTTTTATTTGTGCATGGCACGGGATCTAACCTAGTAATTTTGATACAAGCATGTCACAAGACAATCGAAATAAAATTTTAAATTTTAAATTGATAGCAGATTTATTTTTTGTTTTTAAAGTTTTCCAAAAATAAAAAATAAAATTAAAATAAAAATGAAAGTTTTATTAAAAGCTTTCAATTTTCCTTGTTTTTTCGTTTTCATTCCCGTTTCCTTTTTTGGGCTACCTTATTTGCTCCATATCTCTATACTTTTCATTTTGCATAGGTGAATGGGTTGATTGATATTTGAGTAATTTGACACAGGGTAACTGTTGTTACTATGCATCCTCCGACTCTTGAAATGGTTGCTGAATTTTATTTAGTTGCGGGAATAATTATATCTGTGGATCTCAAAGATCATAGCTAAATAAATTTGTCAGACTTGTAGAGCTCTTTCTAGTGGGAAGGATTTTTATTGAAAGATGATATCTGCTAGATTTATTTTATAATTCTTTTAAATATGCTGCCTACATGGTTGACATTTGTAAATTTTGGCAATGCTAAATATCTAATTTCAAATAAAGAAAAGATGAAATAGCTAATGCACCACTGTCTGAAAAATATTTGTCATCAGCAACAACAATAATGATGACAAAGGGAATACAACTGAGTGAGGCTTGGGGTACTTATGACACAACCTTGTTTACCCTTAACTAGTAAATGACTGTCTTCTAATGCCGTCATTTATGTATTTCTCTTAGTTGCAAGAAGGTAAATAATGTTATAGAGGCCAAAGAAGACAATTGAGTTGGTGGAGGATCACACCATAGTGGATAATTTAGACCCCCCCCCCCCCCCTCCCCTCCAAAACAAGCTGCTAATATTAGTATGAACTATGAGGTCAGGATTCTAGGTTGTAGGCTTGCAATGCCAGATTATAGTAACCTTTTAGCACATGATTTTCTTGTTTATTGAATTATTGAATTATTAGTGGTCCATCATCTCTATTATGTTACTTCAAAAGTCAAACCATGTCATTCTTTGAATAAGATGTAACAACTCCTTTTCTTAATAATTCTTTTCTTTTCTTTTGAGTAGTATTCATCTTATATCTACTGACTATTTCCTTTTCCATTATTATGTTTTTACTGACTATTTGAACTTGAATTTCATTTTGTTGAGAATGTGCTACTTTTCAGGTATCCTTTAATCTGCCTAAATTGGGTGTGAGATTTGAGCATCAAGGACAAGGTCTTTCAGTGGAGAATCATATTAAAGGTATCCAAATAAAAAGTGGCAAATCAAGGTCTGTTGAAGATGGTGGGGAGTGTACACGCCTCGACATTCAACTAGATTTCAGTGAAATTCATGTATGATATATTGTGTTAAGATTCCATGCATATGATCAAATGGATTAATATTGTTTGGGATGAACTAATAATTTGTTTCTTGGTCCCCATTTTTTCTTGGTCACTTCAGCTTTTGAGAGATAGTGGTACATCTATATTGGAAATACTGCGGGTTAATATTGGTTCTTCTGTGTATATCCCCCTACAGGTAATTTTGACAGAATGGTATAGCTCTTACATAGTTCAAAGGTTGTTTTCCTTGTCAAACCAAGATGCCTATAGCCTTTTCCCCCGGTTTGATATCACTCAATCCCATATGCTTGTCTAGTATTCTAAATGCAAGAGAAGAAAATATATGATGCATGCAGATTATTCTAACTAGCTAATTGGTGAGATACTGGGAGTCTGAGAACATTTAAAGAATATATTTTTATAGCATAAAAGATGGATAGCTAATGTTTATTCTCTGTTGATTTTCTTGTCTATAACAGAGTGTATTGTGTTGGGTATACCAGTCACTTTTTGTCCTCTGTTTATCTCCTTGGTGTCTTTCACATATAGTCATATAGAGCCTCCTTATTAGGTCCTGTTCTCTTCAACTTAAAAATCTAATATGCAGTAAAAATAATTTTAGTTCAGTAAAGATAATTCATTAGAAATAATTTCAGTTCAATATAAATGTATCTGAGCAATATGATTCTTTGCACATTGGGAAAAGATGGTACTAAAACTGGTTAACAATATGCTGGTTTTCTTTCTGGAATTTTTTATCTTGACAAATAGTTGTTTTAACAAAGAATTGTACGTGATATTTGAAGCTAGAGAACTTCATATCAGTTGAGCACTACTTGAGTTCACTGGGAAACAAAGCAAAACATATTCTTTTCAACTTTGAACCCTTAAAGGAAGGTCCCAGATAATCTTGTTTAGCCCAAAAATTTCCGAGTCTATTATTCATTACCAGGATTAATATTTATTTCTTTGATTTTACTTCTTAAAATATTATCACTTGCTAATCAAACATAAAAGATCAAAGAGTGTAAATTCTAACCGTCTTCTGTGTGTTCTTTTAGATAGCTTTATTGTGACGATTTCATGTCAGTTTTTTTTTATATTTTTTCTAATATTTTTTTTTATTTTTATTTTTATTTTTATTTTTATTTTTATTTTATTTTATTTTATTTTTTAAAAATTTGTGCTGCCTTTATGTTATGGGTAGCTTGATATAAGCCTTATACCTCATATTTTTGTGCTCATCTTAAACACTATCTTTGGATTTTCAGTCAGCTTCAGCTGTCAGGGCTGAGATTGACGTAAAGTTAGGGGGTACTCAGTGCAACATGATCTTGAGTCGATTGGAACCATGGATCCGCCTGCACTTTGCCAAGAAGAAAAAGATGGTGCTTAAAGAAGAAGGTGTGTCAGTTGATAAACCGAAGTCCAAAGAATCCAAGGCAATTATGTGGACTTGTACAGTTTCAGCTCCTGAGATGACCGTCGTCCTTTATAATATGAGTGGTTTGCCTCTGTACCATGTAAGTAGCAGCTGATATGTGTCTTCTCTATTTACATAAGGATGTTGTCTGTTCTATGTAAAAAGTAATTGTTCTGTCTCTTCTTATTCAATCAATTGCTTTTAGTTATCTAATGGAAGGGGAGTCTAGATGTTGGATCTTTTGTTAAGTTATGCATGTCCTCTGTTGCAAATCCTTGCAATGTCCAAAGATTGTTTATCCTTTATTTAGATGTTCTTAGATTTCTGAGGAAAAAAATTTAGCCTGTATGAATATTGCCTTGTGCAAAATTTGTAACCCAGGTCTTTCATCCAAAACCTCTACTCTGTTTTTCTTCCTCCTAGTGTATTGTTTGGACTGGTCTGAGGTTAACAATTTACTTGTCCCCCCATCCCCCCCTTTTGGGTAAGAAGCTACTTTCCAGCAAGTGTGATGATTCATTTGTACTGCTAGGTCATAGTAATGCTGATTTTACAGAAACCACCTTTTCCTCTTGCATTGAGTATTTTTCCAATTTTATTCAATTTGTTAACATGTCAAGCTTCTGTCCTTAAATATTGAATTGGTTAAACTTATTTATATCTATATTTTGATTGTGATAGGGTTGCTCGCAATCTTCACATGTGTTTGCGAATAATATTTCTAGCAAGGGAACTGCAATACATGCGGAATTTGGCGAATTAAATTTGCATTTGGCTGATGAGTATCAAGAATGCCTGAAGGAGTGTCTATTTGGTGTAGAAACTAATTCAGGATGTTTACTGCATGTTGCAAAAATTAGTCTAGACTGGGGCAAAAAGGATGTTGATAAGCTTCCAGAAGGCGGTCCTAAGACTATATCATCTCTTACTGTTGATGTGACTGGTATGGGTATTTACTTCACCATGAGACGAGTGGAATCACTTATAGTAACTGCTCTGTCCTTGTCAGCTCTTTTCAAAAAATTGTCAGGTGCTGGAAAGAAAAATCAAGTTCGGGGAAAACATTCATCAAAATCACCGGGAAAAGGGACCCGACTTTTGATGCTTACTCTGGAACGGTGTTCTGTAAATTTTTGTGCTAATGTTGGCTTGGAAAACACAATTATTGAAGATCCAAAGCGTGCAAATTATGGATCACAAGGAGGCCGGTTTGTGGTAACTGTTTCAGAGGATGGTACCAAAAGAACTGCAAATATTTTTTCCACGGTTTCAGACAAATGTAAGAACTTAAAGTATTCTGTATCACTTGAGATCTTACATCTGAGTGTGTGTTTGAACAAGGACAAACAGTCTGCTCAGATGGAACTTGAAAGAGCTAGGTCGATCTACCAGGAGCATCCAGATGATCGTATTCTCGGGTCAAAAGTATTATTGCTTGATATGCAAAATGCAAAATTTGTGCGTCGTACTGGGGGTCTTAAAGAGATAGCTGTTTGCTCTCTTTTCAGTGCTACTGACATTGCAGTTCGATGGGAGCCAGATGTGCATATATCACTTTTTGAGCTTATGTTACACTTGAAATTACTAGTACATAACCAAAAACTTAAAGAAGCTGTTGATGATGACTCAGAAGGCCCCCCTAATATGACCCAACCTGAACAAGGGAAGGAAGTTCTTGCAGAATCTGGGAATGAAGACAAACAACATAAGAAAAAGGAATCTGTCTTTGCTGTTGATGTTGAAATGCTCAGTATATCAGCTGAGGCCGGAGATGGTGTTGAAGCAATGGTTAAAGTTCAGTCAATATTTTCTGAGAATGCTCGCATTGGAGTTCTCCTTGAGGGGCTAATGCTCAGTTTTAATGATTGTAGAATCTTCAGAAGTAGTCGGATGCAGATTTCTCGCATTCCGAAGACTTCAAATGGCCCTGATGCAACCCTAATCACCACTTGGGACTGGGTGATTCAAGGCCTTGATGTACACATTTGTTTGCCATATAGGTTGGAGTTACGTGCCATTGATGATTCTGTCGAGGATCAGTTGCGAGCATTGAAGCTTATAATGGCTGCAAAAAAGAAGCTCATTTTTCCGTTTAAGAAAGAGAGTTCTAAACCCAAAAAATCCAGTTCTTCAAAATTTGGTAGTGTCAAATTTTGCATTCGTAAGTTGACAGCTGATATTGAAGAGGAGCCAATGCAGGGCTGGCTTGATGAGCATTACCAGCTCCTCAAGAATGAGGCCCGCGAATTAGCTGTTCGATTAAAGTTTTTAGAAGACCTTGTCTCTGGTGGTGAGCATTGCACTTCTGTTGTTGATACTAGTGATTCCGCTTCAGTTAAAAAGTTAAACTACAATGGAGCTGATTTAGATTTGCAAGATCCTTGTGCTATACACAAGTTAGAGGAAGAAATTTATAAGCAGTCATTCCAATCATATTACAAGGCATGCCAAAAACTTGTGGCCTCTGAGGGCTCTGGAGCCTGTAGGGAAGGCTTTCAAGCAGGTTTTAAGCCCAGCAGGTCTAGAACTTCTCTTCTTTCCATTACTGCCACAGACTTGGATCTTACCTTGGTAAAAATTGAAGGCGGTGAAGCCGGAATGATAGAAGTTGTCAAGAAACTTGATCCTGTTGCGAAAGAGAAGGATATACCGTTTTCCAGACTATATGGAAGCAATTTGTTCTTACGGACTGGCACTCTTGCTGTTCAGATTAGAAATTATACGTTTCCTATCTTTGCAGCAACTTCTGGTAAATGTGAAGGTTGCTTGGTACTAGCGCAGCAGGTAACAATTCTAACAATATAAAAATTATTTTCTGATAAGGTCTATTCTCTTAGCCTATTACTTTATGCTTATTATTCAAGAATGTTTTGTCAGCCAGCTGTTTTAGGGGGTGGGAAGAAGGGAGAATATTTGCATACTGTAATGTTTAAAATCAGTACAGGCAATAAAAAGAATAGAGTATGGATGTTGAATCTTTGACCTCATTTTTTGACAAGCATCATTTATAGACTTTCTTTCTCTGTCTAGAGGATTAATAACTTAACACATGAACCTCTAAAGTGAAATGAGAGGAGAAAAGGTCCCCCTGTTGTAATCTTCTTCGGTTCTTGAGCCATTTTAAATGTTGCCCGTCTGCAGACTTACAAGCTGTAGAAAGACAGCTACAGCTCAACTGACTACATTTAAACCCAAAGCTTGCTGTCATGTGTCAATCTCTGAAAGAGCTGTAGCTTGCTCTATCATAGGCCTTTATGGAGTCTAGCTTAAAAGGGCTACACCTCTCACAGTCTCACTTGCTGCCAGACATTAGTAATTCCATATTTAGCAATGCGCAAAGTATCAGGTTTATTCTAAAAGCCTTCTCTTGTTGGAACTAATCATCATATCTTTAGTCTGATGAATAATGGAAGTGTTCGGGGATTTGATGGCTAGAATGGTGGATGAGTGGCTGTTTGGATATGCATATACCTTTTCTTTCTTCAGCTTAATTTAGTACTGTAAGAATAATTAGCTCTTTTTTTATTGTAATATTATTGGTATTGGTAGGCATTTGTCTGCTTTTGAGTGATGGACAATATGGAGTTCTGTATTTGTAACTTTATTGGAACTATCCTTAGAAATTTTTTTTTTTTTAAATTGAGTATTGATCTCAGATCAGTTGGGAGAATATCTCATCCCTTCCCTTCTTGTCTGAAAATTTTTTTAGTGGAGAATGCTTGTCAGAAATTTTTCTGTGGCTAGTCCCTGTAATTTTTTAGGTGCTTTAGGTTTCATTTATTTTGTTTACATTTTGGTGTACAATGTACTATAGAGAAGAAAGTTTCTAGTGGAGCTATGCAAGTTTTTACTCCATTGCCTATTAAATTTGCCTTTCTGTGTTTTATTGCAGGCAACTCCTTTCCAGCCCCAGATGCGGCAAGATGTGTATGTTGGGAAATGGAGAAAAGTTGACTTACTTCGTTCTGCAAGTGGAACGACTCCGCCAATGAAAACATATTTAGATCTTCCCCTTCACTTTCAGAATGGGGAAGTTTCATTTGGAGTAGGTCATGAGCCTGTCTTTACTGATATAAGCTATGCTTTCACAGTGGCTCTGCGCAGGGCTAATTTGAGCATTAGGAATCCTAATCCTCCCCCTGCACCCGTTAAAAAAGAAAAAAGCTTGCCTTGGTGGGATGAAGTGAGAAATTATATGCATGGACATGTGTCTCTATTTTTTTCTGAATCCCGTTGGATTGCCCTTGCAACTACTGACCCTTACGAAAAGTATGACAAGCTCCAAATTCAGACAGGTTACATGGAGATCCATCAGTCAGATGGACGTATTTATACTTCTGCCAAGGACTTTAATATTTTGACCAGCAGCCTGGAGAATTTGGCAAAAAGTCGTGGCTTAAAACTTCCTGCTGGTGTAGCTGTGCCTGTTATTGAAACCCCAACTTTTACTTTGGAAGTTACCATGGATTGGGAGTGTGATTCTGGGACTCCTCTTAACCATTATCTTTTTGCACTCCCCAATGAAGGAAAACTCCGTGAGAGAGTTTTCGATCCATTTAGATCCACCTCTCTTTCTCTGCGGTGGAACTTCTCTTTAAGACCGTATCCTTCTGAGAAATCATCACAATCAGCTGGCATTGACAATGGTCTGACCCCTAGTGGTTCTACCAGTGCCTCAGTCCATGATACGGAAGGTGGTTATCCGATCTTAAAACTTGGTGCTCATGATCTGGCATGGATGGTTAAGTTCTGGAATTTGAATTACCTTCCTCCATATAAACTGCGTACCTTTTCTAGGTGGCCTCGTTTTGGTGTGCCAAGAGTTCAAAGGTCTGGAAATCTATCACTAGACAGGGTGATGACTGAGTTTATGCTCCGAGTAGATGCTACGCCCACTTGTATAAAGCACATGCCATTGGATAGTGATGATCCTGCCAAGGGACTTACTTTTAAGATGTCTAAGTTAAAATTTGAAATGTGTAATAGTCGAGGGAAACAAAAGTATACTTTTGAGAGTAAGCGTGAGCCTCTTGACCTTGTATATCAAGGGCTGGACTTGCATGTGCCCAAGGTATATTTGGATCGAGAAGATTGTACTAGTGTTTCCAAAGTAGTTCAGATGACCAGGAAAAACTCACAGTCTTCTTCAATGGATAAAGGAGTCAATGAAAAAAGCAACAACACAGGTGCTTGTATGGAAAGGCCTCGTGATGATGGTTTTCTGTTATCTTCTGATTACTTTACAATTCGAAAACAATCTCCAAAGGCAGATCCTGTGAGGTTGCTGGCTTGGCAAGAAGCTGGAAGGAAAAATCTTGAGATGACATACGTAAGGTCAGAGTTTGAAAATGGCAGTGACAGTGATGAGCATGCACGATCTGACCCCAGTGATGATGATGGTTATAATGTGGTAATAGCTGACAATTGTCAGCGGGTCTTTGTCTATGGCCTTAAGCTTCTTTGGAATATTGAGAATCGAGATGCTGTTTGGTCCTGGGTTGGTGGATTATCTAAAGCATTTGCTCCATCGAAATCTTCTCCATCTCGGCAATATGCTCAGAGAAAACTTCTTGAAGAGAAGCAAAGAGTTGCTGAGATGGAAAAGTCAGAAGATGACACCGTGAAGCCTTCTGGTGGTGGTGGTGGAAACCATTCCTTGTTAAAGCAGGAAAATTCAGCATCAGTTTCTTCACCATCTCATTCTGCCAAAACAGAGAGTATCTCTGCTATTTCAATCGGTTGGTAGCTGTACTTACAATTCTTAGTTTGGTACCCATTGATCTTTAATGTTATTGGATGCAACTGTCTTCATCTCAATTTACTTATTCTTACCCCTATCCTCATGGGTATATAATGTAACAAGCTGTATACCTTTCCAAGTTTCCAGTGATTATGTCATATATGGTTCATAACAAGAGCTCCTTTTCTTTTCTCACCAGCAAACAGTGTCAATATGACGGACTCAGAAGAGGAGGGGACTCGCCATTTTATGGTCAATGTCATTGAGCCACAATTTAATCTTCATTCAGAAGAAGCCAATGTAAGTTCTTGAATATTTTCAAACAATGGCCCATTGCATGTAAGGCCATTTTGAGCCAAATTTTCCTGTTTATCTCTTCCTTCAGTTGTGTTACTTTCGCTGCTTATTTTAAAGATGTACCTGTTGTTGTGAAGGAAAAAAAAGGTTGCAATAGAATTGCATCTAAAGAATCATAATAACAGCTTAACCTACAAGTTATGCGGTGCTAATTCTATTGATTACATATTCTTTTTTGGAGTAAGTAAGAATTATGGAAGTAGGACTGTTAATGTCTTTTGATATTTTTCCTTATGTTTTGACAGGGTAGATTTCTGCTTGCTGCTGTAAGTGGTCGTGTCTTAGCACGTTCATTCCATTCAGTCCTTCAAGTTGGATATGAGTTAATTGAACAAGCACTTGGTTCAGAAAGCGTACAAATCCCTGAATCTGCACCTGAAATGACTTGGAAACGTATGGAGTTGTCCGCAATGTTGGAGCATGTACAAGCTCATGTTGCCCCAACAGATGTTGATCCAGGGGCAGGGCTGCAGTGGCTTCCAAAAATCCGCAGAAGCTCTCCTAAAGTGAAACGTACTGGTGCTTTATTGGAAAGAGTATTTATGCCTTGTGACATGTATTTCCGTTATACTAGGCATAAAGGTGGGACTCCTGAATTAAAGGTACAGACTTTATGTGGTTAAAAAATTAAAAAGTATAATTATGTATTCCAAAACATTGAAGTCTTACAATGTGATTTCAGCTGCCATTTTCTGGAAGTGATTATTTTACATTCTTTCCAATATGTTACTGCAGGTGAAGCCCCTGAAAGAGCTTATTTTTAATTCACATAACATCAAGGCAACAATGACTTCTCGGCAGTTTCAAGTCATGTTAGACGTGCTAACCAATCTTCTCTTCGCAAGACCTCCCAAGTATGAAACTTCTTCCTACTTGTTGCTTGGAAGTTAATATTCAGATCAATAATTGTCTATTGGCATTATTTTCTTACAACACTAAATACTATGTAGTACAAAGTATCTCTTTTGTAAAATATGAAATTTTTTTCTTGTGCATTATATGGTTGGTGGCTTGGTGCTAATCCATGCTCATGCCACTTTGTTGGTCAACTGTTACTAGCTAAGGTTTTCTCTGATACAGACCCAGGAAGAGTAGTCTAACATATCCTTCTGAAGATGACGATGATGTTGAAGAAGAGGCAGATGAAGTGGTCCCTGATGGAGTTGAAGAAGTAGAACTTGCTAGAATCAAGCTGGAACATAAAGAGCGCGAGCAAAAGATGCTTCTTGGTGACATCATGAAATTATCACTTGGTAATGATGCTTCTGTAGACCAAATTCCTGACAAAGAAGGTGACTTGTGGATGATATCTGCTGGAAGAACCACTTTGGTGCGTTACAAATACTATATTACAATTTTACGTTATTTACTACTGCTGCCTATATGTTCTGCTACTTATGGCCATGCAATATTGGATTTCTTCCCCATCTACTATTCAATTTTTGAAATGCAGGCTCTTTAGCTAAAGAGTTTTGTTTCAAAGCATAAGTAATATGACCGTAGTGATATACATTTAATGTTACTCCTCCATCCTTTATCAAATTGTGCAGTTGAATTTGGAATAGAGATAAAGAATGGAAAATAGACAGACAATAAGTAAGAAAGTGTGGAGTTGGAGAAGGAAAAGGTAAGAGAAAATGTGGGGTTGAGATGGCATAAATAAGAGAAAATTTACTAGAAATAGTAAGCATGCCAAGTAATTGGGACAGCCATAAATCATAATGAGAAGTATGTGATCTAATGTGGGATGTAGGGAGTACTTAATAATATTATTGTTAGATATTTGGTTATTTTATACTATAAATACACCATTAATGTCAATTCGCATCATAGACCGAGTTTAATGAATTCCTAAGGTGTAAAGGTGGTTAGGACGTATTTGCCCTCTTTTTTTTAATTGTATGTAGTATAAATGTTTTATTTTGGTATTTATAGATTATTAATGCCTTTTGTTACCAATTATATCAAAATCGAGACCAATAGGGTTCTAGGATGTCAAAATCTTTTTCTTTGATAAAATTCTTTGATAAATGGCCTGAATTTATCTTTGTGTTGAATTTATTTGTGTCTAACAGAGAAATTAAGTTTTTGCTTTCTCATTTTACACCATCTTGTTTCCATGTCATGATCTTAACTCTGTGGTGTGTGAATATGATGGACAAGATGTCTACCGGAGCTCTTTTCTATTCTCCTATATTTTTGTATGCCTGTCATGCCATTTCCAGTATAAGTCTTCCGCACCTGCAGAACAGTACTGTTGTTCAGAGAGGTGATCATCACAATTATTCTCCTGGTATGATGTGTGGATGGGGAGAAAATGGAAAGTGGCCTATAAAATGGAATGTAGAAATTTTTCATTTAGTTGACCGCCTGGATTCTGTTGTAAGATTGGTGCTTGACTGGGTGGTAGGTTTAGATTTTTTATAAAACCTTCTTCTTGGACATTCTTAGGGTGCATGAATGATATGTGACAGTGTCTGTAAGGCTTATAGGTTATAGCATATTACCAGGAGTTGTTCTATTTTTTTTTTTTTTTAAAAAGTATGGTTAATGGTTCATTTTCTCGATTTAGGAATTGCTTGGTTGACATAAAGATTCTTGCTTCGGCATTTATGGCTTCATCTGCAAAATAAGCAAAATATAAAACGAACAGTTTCTTCTGAACTGAGGCTTTTGGTATAAATAAGATGTGTAATTTAATAAATGCCTTCATCCCCCTTCCGAGCCATTCTAATTTATGGTAGAATTTAATCCTATAAGATATGCTGAATGTTTCTTTAATGAACTTATTTTCTTTTTCATTATATCTTTTCTCTGGCTAGGTTCAAAGGCTGAGGAATGAGCTTGGAAATGTGCGTAAGCTTAGAAAAGAGGCATCAGCATCCTTAAGGATTGCCTTGCAAAAAGCTGCTGAATTAAGATTGATGGAAAAAGAGAAGAATAAAAGTCCCTCTTATGCCATGCGCATCTCTGTGCAAATTAACAAAGTAGTTTGGAGCATGCTTGTCGACGGTAAAGAATTTGCTGAAGCTGAAATTAACGAAATGGTGAGTAATTACTTTTTTATAGTAAGAAAGAAACTATCTTTTTATCTTGCCCCTGTATATCTCCAAATTTTCTCATTTCAATGTCATGTAAAACAAAAGGAAAGACTAGAGTATAGTGATAGATAATGAAGAGGAAAAAAAAAAGGGAGAGGAAAGTGTAGAAGAGAATAGATGGGAGGGTGGGAATGCTATGGAGTTTGATTAAATGACGGGGAGAGATTGGGCAAGTGGTGTTAGTCCAAACAACCTGATTTATTTTTAATAGTTCACCTTCAAATGTTGCCCCTTATTATATCTATCTTCAATCTAATTTTACATAATCCATTTTATTCCTCTACTTTTACTTAGTTGAAATCTTAAAAAAGCGGGATTTGGGACTTCCAAATCACCATTGATATTTGACCACCCTAGTCGCCAGGCATGCTTTTCCATGCATCTGGGTGTAAGTAGTACATTGCACATGTTGAGGCATTCACGTCATTGAAAGCTTTTTGTTGACTTTCTTACTTTTGCTTGCAGATTTATGACTTTGACAGGGACTACAAAGATGTTGGCGTGGCTAGATTTACAACAAAGTATCTGGTTGTGAGAAACTGCTTGCCAAATGCAAAATCTGACATGCTTTTATCAGCTTGGAATCCTCCTCCTGAGTGGGGAAGGTAAGCACCTTCTTAGGAACTTGTCTATTTATTCTTACATAATTCTGCTCTGCCTCTTGACATTTCTGTTATTTAATGGTTGTGATACTTCCGTATTCATGTGGGTTTGCCTCCATATTTTCCCTTCGTCTTTCGAAAGAGATCTTTGGCTACTCTGCTAATTTTAATTTTCTCTTCACTAGTTCCCTTTATATTTACATTTGCATACTTGTGAACCGTTGAATTTGTTCTGCAGAAAAGTTATGCTTCGAGTAGATGCTAAGCAAGGTCCTCCCAAGGATGGAAACTCTTCACTTGAACTTTTCCAGGTATGTAAAATGTATATTCTCTTATGTTGATAGTTTCTTAGGTTTTGACAGAGATTTTATTTAAAAAATACATGGTGGTTTTTTCTTTTATTTTTTTTATTTTTTTTGACGGGAATATATGATGTGTTGCTTACATGTAAACACTGCATGAAAAGTGCACCGGTGGCATGTTTATCAGTCTATGTATTATAAAATTTACCTTGGCTAATACGCATTATTGCCACAATTTTTTGACACGGAAAGGAACCTACTTATATTACACAGCCTCACTTGATTGCTTGTCATTTTTGGACCTAGGTCTTAGTTGCAGTTTCTTAATTGCCTCAGAATGGATATGTGTCAGAATATGACTATTAAAGTGAGTTTTATTAGAAAATTGAACATATAGCTACTGCACTACTAGGAATGAAGCAGACATTGGGGGGGTGTTTGGTTCAAGTAATTTAGGTACTTCCTCCGTTTTTTTTTTTTTAATTTTTTTTTTAATTTTTTAAATTTAGTATTGCACCATTCAAGCTGGGCACAATAATTTTGGTAGTTGGAAAAAGGAAGAGAGAGAAAGGTAAAAATACAACAGTGTCCATGTGATGTAAACATACTAAAGAATAAGTGTGAAAAAGTAAGGGTATGTTGGGTATTTGTAGTGTGAACATAGATACTTTTTGTCCTAGAAAGGAAATGGTGCAGTTTTTGTGAAACTTCCTTAAAGGGCAAGTGGTGCAATATTAAAAGAACGGAGGAAGTATTAGGTATGGGTTTAGAATGGGTAAAACCCATACCTTGTGTTTGCTTAAGAAAATTTCAAATTTCAAACACATACCTCAAACCTATAAGGCATGGGGTTTAGAAACCCAAGGGGGGAGGTGAGTATGGTTCATACCATGACTTCTGGTATTAATTAAAAGAAACATGTTTATTCCTAAACAAAACCAAACACATGGTATTAAGTTTCAAATTCCAATCCGATAGCACCTTTAGTTCATTCCTGATTCAACAACTGAACAACCCATTCCACTTCGCAAACCAAACGCTCACTTATATTGCTGGCAATTGAACAAGAAAAGGTTTACAACATGAAAAGGATTACAGTATGACATAAGGATTATAGTATAATAAGGGAGGCACGCCAGAGAGGAGAATTCAGAAACTATCATCTGACGTCTGGGCTGTATTTCTCAAATCGGGGATTTTGATAGCATTAACAATACCAACTATACTGTTGGTTGCTCTGCCTTTTCTTTTCTTCTTCCAATAGTTTGTCCAAAAAAATCCCAGCATATTTTATGTGCTTACTAATTCATTACCTTGAAGAAGGAAAATTTCATCATCTTGGCTGATCTGAGGAAACAAATTTTAAATAATATTCGTGAATATAGGTGATAAAATTTGACTTTTTTGGCCACTAAATAAAGACTAATTTTATAGCACCTGTATGCTCAAGTTTGGTAGTATCAATCTTTGAATCCTGTAGAAGGTTGGTTGACCTGATTGAGCTTGTAACTGAATACTAGTACTCTTATATCTTTTCTTCTTTTTATTTTTTTGTTCTTGGATGGTTGGTGCTTTAGTCTATTTTTTTAATTTTCCTTTTCTTCCCCTGATATAATTATGCTAATATTTAGAGAGCTACTTTCCTCTACCAATTGGAATTCTTCGACGTGACTGCACAATGTATGTCGCTAAAGGCGCTAACCGATCTTACTTGTTCGATGCACTGTAGGTAGAGATTTATCCCCTAAAAATCCATTTGACAGAGACAATGTACAGAATGATGTGGGAGTATCTTTTCCCCGAAGAAGAGCAAGATTCTCAGAGGCGGCAGGTTTGTCTACAACTCTTATGGTCCTTTAGTCCTATAAACATCACAATGCTCCAATGCTATCATGCTGATGAAGACCTAAACATCCCCTGCCAAATATCTGACCCCAAAAAAAAAAATTGTATAAGACTAGAATGGGTGTCAGTGTCACCCTGTGCAAATAGGAGGATAAGTATTTTAATCATCACGTTCTCAGGATATTGACGAGATTGTTCTGATTGTGACTTGTCATATTATGCCATGCAGGAAGTTTGGAAGGTTTCAACTACTGCTGGTTTAAAACGAGTGAAAAAGGGTTCCTTCCCACAGGAAGGTTCTGGATCTACTGTGGCCAAGGACTCTGAAGGTTCCTCTAGGACAAGTGCCTCTGGAGTGCCCTCAACATCTGGAAGCACTCCTACTGACACCTCCCTGGTGAGCTCTAGTTCTTGGATTCTGATGCCCACTATCCATGAAGATTTTTTTTTTAATTTTAAAATAATTATTATATATTCATTTTTCTGGCATTTGTGAAGTTAGTACTGTAAAAAATTCACATGTATTTTAACATGTGACAAGTTAATCAAAGATATCTTGGTTTTTTGCACAGGCATCAAAAAACAACAAATCAAATACTGGTACAGCGTCAGAGCTGCGGAGAACATCTTCATTTGACAAAACATGGGAAGAAAATATTGCAGAATCAATTGCTGATGAACTTGTATTACAACTTCATTCTTCAAGCACATCTAACTCCAAAAGTGGGCCACTACCAACAAGCGAACAACAAGATGACTCTTCTAAAGGTAAAGCAAAGGACCCCAAACAGATCAAATTGGGTCGTGCATCTCATGAAGAAAAGAAGGTAGGGAAGTCTAATGATGATAAAAGATCAAGGCCTCGAAAAATGATGGAATTTCACAATATCAAGATAAGTCAGGTCAGTAAGTTTTGTTTGATTGTGATACTTCTTAAAGAATGTACGCATCTTTTGAAAAATGATGCATCATAATTTTAAATGTGTAGGTTGAGCTACTGGTCACTTATGAGGGGTCAAGATTTGCTGTGAGTGATTTGAGATTACTCATGGACCAATTTCACCGTGTTGAATTTACTGGAACTTGGAGGAGACTCTTTTCAAGAGTAAAGAAACATATAATTTGGGGAGTTTTGAAGTCAGTGACTGGAATGCAGGTAACATTTCTTGGTTCTTATAAAATCGCTTTGTAATGCTCCGCATCTTATTTGTCTCTGGTTTCTCTTTGTAATGACACTGGACTCAACAAGTTTTACTGTTAATCATAAGTCTCCTGATGTGATTGATGAGGATGAATCTGAAACCTATCTTTGTCTACTCTATATTTAGTGGGCTTAAATGCACAACCCAATCTTTCTACTTGAGTAGCCCTTGAATACTACCTCCGTTCACTATTTACTTATTTAACTTTGACCCTGTCTTTTTACTAATCTATAAATAAATATTATAATTTAAGAAGTTATTGGATTGATCTAAATATATTTTTAAATATATATTTTCAAAATATCAACTTTAAAAAAAAAAAAGGTTTGCTTATAGGCAACTACTATATCTGGTCAAAGTTGTGTTGGCAAATGTGAAAGTCAAAATGGTGTAACTATTTCTAAACAGAGGAAATATGTTTTAGGTGATTTTTTTTAATGTTTGACCTACTGACCGTGTATAATTGGAAAAAGATTTGTCTTATGCTTAGTTAATTTAAATCTCTCTCCAATTTGCAGGGAAAAAAGTTCAAAGACAAAGCACAAAGCCACAGGGAAATTACAGGACCTGGCATCCCTGATGATCTTAACCTTAGTGACAGTGATGGTGGTCAGGCAGGTAAATCTGAGCAGTACCCAGTGGCCTTTCCGAAGCTTCCTGCAGATGGAGCAGGTGATGGTTTTGTTACTTCTATAAAGGGCCTGTTTAATACTCAGCGCCGGAAAGCCAAAAAGTTTGTGCTACGCACCATGAGGGGTGATGCAGATAATGAATATAATGGGGAATGGAGTGAAAGTGATGTAGAGTTCTCACCTTTTGCAAGGCAACTAACAATAACAAAAGCTAGGAAGCTGATTAGGCGACATACTAAGAAATTCCGCGCTAGAAAAGGTTGGTCCACTCCTAATCTCTCTAATAACCTGTGCACCCTCATACTTGAATAATTGTTATTTGTTATATGCTTGAGGCTTATTCTTTTTTTTTTCATCCCATTTCTTTTTGGGACCTTGAGAATGCAAGCACTTCATTTTAAACTAATAGTCTACTTGATTTTGTGCATTTCTGAATTTTTTTGTGTATCACTAAAACTAATATGCTTTTTTTTTATTATTTTTTATTATTATTTTTTAAAGTATGTCTTTTATAAGTAGTTTAAATTTAACAAATGTGTGTTTAAATTCTAATTTTATACATAGTCAAAGTTATTGAGCTTCAATGAGTGGAAGGAGAGTCAGGAATAATATATCGAAAGGTTGGTTGTAGGCCTGTAAGCTGTAACAATGCAAAAAGCAGCTTTTTAGGACATCCTAGCCTGCTTCCTTTCACTGTTACAGTAGTGACAGACTAAGAACAGTGACTTTAACTTAAGTGAGAACTTACAGATATGATAATGATAGTAATACCCTATTAGGCCTTTAGACCATGTTCATGGTCTTTCTGAAATTAGCTGAGGAACATCATTTTGCTGTATATATATTGTTGTACTGATAACTGTTTTTAACCAGGTCCTATTCAACAAAAAGATTCACTTCCTTCATCTCCAAAGGAAACCACAATATATGAAAGTGATTCTTCAAGTGAATCCTCGCCTTATGAAGATTTCCGTGACTACGAAAAACAACCACATTAAGGTTTGACAGAAACCTGTAAAAAGAGTCAGATCGAAGATACTTTTATAGGACTGAAATTCTTTGAGAGCCTGATTGAACAGCTTCTCCTGATGCCACTCTATTCATTATTTGGCACAACTTCAGTGTATTCAGATTTACACATCCGGCTGGGTCTCATATGCGATTTAGATGAATTCATTGCCAGCTCGAGACATATATCTGGAGTAACTTCAAACTTTCTAGCCCTACACTGAGAGTGTCTCGCAGAGAACTTAAATCTACTGTTCAACACTCTGGGTTCAGCAGCTTCCAAGCCAGGGATGGCACCGTGATTTTGTAGGTACAATTTTGAAGTCACCTGTTCTCCTGTAAATTTTACAAACCAGACTAAAATACTCATCAAGTTGAGGAAAAGAGAGATGAGAATGTATAGAAACAAAATTTTGCACCACCTTTTCCTTAGATTTATACTTAGTATCTCTAATTTATTTTTACTGGAATTACTGCTATGTAAAGTGAAATAGTGAATCATTAAAGGGAATATGATTTTGTTCTCAATGAGTACAATGTTAAAATGAAACCCCTCTTCCCTTGTGATTTGGTTGTGGCATTTAGTTTCAGATGATTTATGAGATTGTTCATTTTCGTGAAGAACTAACATTCTTCAAATAATATACTCGTTTCTCAACGAGTTCAATGTTGGCTTCATCCTTTTCCCCTTTGAAGTGTGGTTGTGGTATTCAGTTTTGGTTGGTTTTCAAGATTTTATTGTCACGAAGAACATACATTCATTGAAAGCAACCAGCACTCTTATCAGAAATTCATGTTCTCCTTCGGCTAATAACCCTGTGTCAAATGGGGGAATTCTTTGATAGTCATGGATTCCTGCTCTTGCAAAATCTCTTGTTCCCAACTTTACCAAAGTAGTCCGGAGTTAATGATACATTAAACTGTAAATTGCACAGATGATTTTCACTATTAATTTACCATGTTGTCTTTGAATATTATGTTGGGATGTAGAACTTACTTTGTACTCCTAGAGCACATAATTTAGGACAATATTCGATCATTAATATCTTTAATTTTGTGTACTTGTATTAAGTTTAACTTTTAAAAAATTGATATTATGAAAAGTACATTATAACAATCCAATAAAATATGGTTTTTAATATATCAATTAGAGCTGTTAATTCGGGTTCAAGTTGGGTTTGGGTCGGGTCAAATTAGGTCTCGGGTTAAAGCAGGATCAGGTTATGTCGGGCCAATCTAGCTTCAAATCAAGTTCAGGTTCAGGTCGAGTCAATTTCAGTTCAAGTTATAACGGGCCGTTAACCTTTTCGGATATAGGCCGGGTTTAATTCGAGTTAAAATCAGATCGGGTTTAATTTCAGGTTCAATTCGGGTTGTATTGAGTCGGATTTGGATGAATTAACAAGATGGTACATTCGGGTTTGGGTTATTGTTGAGTCGGGTTCTGGTTCAAGTTCAATTCTAATAAATATCGATGTGGCCAAGTTAAACTATATAATTACGCCTTCCATAATTTGATCAAGCATCATCAAGCTTTTATTAAACCTATATACGAGTAATAGAGAACAAAAGTTATATAAGCTGGACAAAAGATTTTATTAAATCGGATTAAGGGTTTACAAAATTATACCAGTATATAAGGTGAATAAAAGGTATATAAAATTTTATTAAACCTTCCATGACTCGGGTTCATGTTTTAATTGGGTCGGGTACTAGTTCGGGTTCAGATTGTTTTCGGATCGGATTAAATCGGTTGACGGTTACTATCAGGTCGGGGGCAGGTTCAGGTTCAGGTCATAAAGTATTGGATCAAATAGGTTTTCGGTTAAGATCAGGTCAGGTTCAGGTCAGGTTACAGGTCACTAGTTTCACCCTATTGTTCGAGTACATGCTGGGTTCAGATCTTTGTCCGTTAAGGTCAGGATCTCGAGTCAGGTTAGTTTTTGACAGCTTTAGCTATAATCCTCACTTTTTGAGGAAATTTTGAGGTTTCGGGGCCTGGTGGCAAAACGTGTTGAGACCCTAGAAGATATATATCTCGGGGTCATATAATTCCGTTTGAAACCATATACGATCATTATATGCTGTCATAAACGTACGTGGTAGGCTTGAGTTTACAAAGTCAATGCAAGTTGTGAATGGGTAAAATGACCGTTTAAGAGCATATTGGATGGTTCCACCGACCCAATTGGACACCCGAAGGGTATTAAAGACCATGGTAAACATCTCGAAAATTTTTATTTTCGGACGAAAAAAAAAGTAAAAAAAAATAAAAAAAGTACAAAATTGAAGGCTATAATCCAAGTTTTTTGAGGAATTTTTGAGGTTTTGGGGCCCGGTAGCGAAAAGCTTTGAGACCCTAAGAGATACATCTCGGGGTCATATAATGTCGTTTAAAACCATATATGATCATTATATTTGTGATAAACGTCCGTGGTAGGCTTGAGTTTAAGAAATCGGTGCAAGTTGTGCACGGATAAAATAACCATTTTAGGACATATTGGATAGTTCCACCGACCCAATTGGACTCCCGAAGGCTATTAGGGACTATGGTAAATATCTCGACAATTTTTATTTTCGGGTGAAAAAAAGGTCAAAATTACAAAATTGAAGGTTATATAATCAACGCTTTTTGATGAAATTTTGAGGTTTCGGGGCCCGGTGGCGAACAACCTTGAGACCCTAGGGGATACATCTAAGGGTCATATAATGCTGTTTGAAACCACATATGATCATTATATGTTGTCATAAACGTCCGTGGTAGGCTTGAATTTATGAAATCACTACAAGTTGTGAACGGGTAAAATGACCGTTTAAGGGCATATTGGATGGTTCCACCGACTCAATTTGATTGCCGGAGTATATTAGGGATCATGGTAAACATCTCGGAAATTTTTATTTCTGGGCAAAAAAAGGTCAAAAAATTACAAAATTGAAGGCTGTAATCCACGTTTTTTTAGGAAATTTTGAGGTTTTGTTATCCGGTGGCAAAAAGTGTTGAGACCCTAGGGAATATATCTTGGTGTCATATAATGCCGTTTGAAACCATATATGATCATTAAATGTTGTCATAAAAGTACATGATAGGCTTGAGTTTACGAAATCACTTCAAGTTGTGAACGGTTAAAATGACCGTTTAAGGGCATATTGGACGGTTCCACCGACCCAATTTGACTTCCGTAGGATATTAGCGACCATTGTAAACATCTCAGTAGTTTTTATTTTCGGGCGAATAAAGGTAAAAAAATTACAAAAATATAATTCACGCTTTTTGAGGAAATTTTGAGGTTTTGGGGCACAGTGGTGAAAAGCCTTAAAATCTTAAGGGATACATCTCGATGTTATATAATGCCATTTGAAACCATGTATGATCATTATATGTTATCATAAACGTCCGTAATAGGCTTGAATTTACGAAATCACTGCAAGTTGTGAACGGACAAAATGACCGTTTAAGGGCATATTGGATGGTTCCACTGACCCAATTTGACTCCCGGAGGATATTAGGGATCATGGTAAACATCTCGGCAATGTTTATTTCCGGGCGTGAAAAGGTCAAAAAATTACAAAATTGAAGGCTATAATCCACGCTTTTTAGGAAATTTCGAGGTTTCGGGGGCCGGTGGCGAACAGTCTTGAGACCCTAAGGGATACATCTCAGGGTCATATAATGTCGTTTGAAACCACATATGATCATTATATGTTGTCATAAACGTCCGTGGTACGCTTGAGTTTATGAAATCACTATAAGTTTTGAACGGGTAAAATGACCGTTTAAGAGCATATTGGGTGGTTCTACCGACCCAATTTGACTCCCGAAGGATATTAGGGACCATCGTAAACATCTCGGCAATTTTTATTTCCGGGCGAAAAAAGGTCAAAAAATTACAAAATTGAAGGCTATAATCCACGCTTTTTTAGGTAATTTCGAGGTTTCGGAGCCCGGCGGCGAACAACCTTGAGACCCTAAGGGATACATCTCAGGTTCATATAATGTCATTTGAAACCACATATGATCATTAAATGTTCTCATTAACGTCCGTGGTAGGCTTAAGATTATGAAATCACGACAAGTTATGAACGGATAAAATGACTGTTTAAGGGCATATTGGATTGTTCCACTGACTCAATTTGACTCCCGGAGGATATTAACATCTCAGGTTCATATAATGTCATTTGAAAACCACATATGATCACTAAATGTTCTCATTAACGTCCGTGGTAGGCTTAAGATTATGAAATCACGACAAGTTATGAACGGATAAAATGACTGTTTAAGGGCATATTGGATTGTTCCACTGACTCAATTTGACTCCCGGAGGATATATTAGGGACCATGGTAAACATCTCGGCAATTTTGTTCCGGGTGAAAAAAGTTCAAAAAATTAAAAAATTGAAGATATAATCCACGTTTGTTTTAGGAAATTTCGAGGTTTCGGAACCCGTGGTGAACAGCCTAGAGACCCTAAGGGATACATCTTAGGGTCATATAATGCCCTTTAAAACCACATATGATTATTATATGTTGTCATAAACGTCCGTGGTAGGCTTGAGTTTATGAAATCATGACAAGTTGTGAACGGGTAAAATGATCGTTTAAGGGCATATTGGATGGTTCCACCGACTCAATTTGACTCCCGGAGGATATTAGGGATCATGGTAAACATCTCGGCAATTTTTATTTCCGGGCGAAAAAAGGTTAAAAAATTACAAAATTGAAGGCTATAATCCATGCTTTTTGAGGAATTTTTAAGGTTTAGGGGCATGGTGGTGAAAAGTCTTGAAACTCTAAGGGATACAGCTCGATGTTATATAATGCCATTTGAAACCATATTTGATCATTATATGTTATCATAAATGTCCGTGGTAGGCTTGACTTTACAAAATCATTGCAATTTGTGAACGGACAAAATGACCGTTTAAGGGCATATTGGATGGTTCCACTGACCCAATTTGACTCCCGGAGGATATTAGGGACCATGGTAAACATCTCGGCAACTTTTATTTCCAGGCTTGAAAAGGTCAAAAAATTACAAAATTAAAGTCTATAATCAACGCTTTTTTAGAAAATTTTGAGGTTTCGGGGCCTAGTGGCGAACAGCCTTGAGACCCTATGGGATACATCTCAGGGTTATATAATGCCGTTTGAAACCACATATGTTCATTATTTGTTGTCATAAACGTCCGTGGTAGGCTTGAGTTTATGAAATCACTACAAGTTGTGAACGGGTAAAATGACCGTTTAAGGGCATATTGGGTGGTTCCACCGACCTAATTTGACTCCCGGAGGATATTAGGGATCATGGTAAACATCTCGGCAATTTTTATTTACGGGCGAAAAAAAGTCAAAAAATTACAAAATTGAAGGCTATAATCCACGCTTTTTAAGAAAATTTTGAGGTTTCGGGGCCCGGTGGCGAACAGCCTTGAGATCCTATGGGATACATCTCAGGGTCATATAATGTTGTTTGAAAGCACATATGATCATTATATATTGTTATAAATGTCCTTGGTAGGCTTGAGTTTATGAAAACATTACAAGTTGTGAACGGGTAAAATGACCGTTTAAGGGCATATTGGATGGTTCCATCGACCCAATTTGACTCCCGGAGGATATTAGGGATCATGGTGAACATCTCGGCAGTTTTTATTTCCGGGCGAAAAAAAGTCAAAAAGTTACAAAATTAAAGGCTATAATCCACGCTTTTTTAGAAAATTTTGAGATTTTTAGGACCCGGTGGCAAAAAGTGGCAAAATTGAAGGCTAATATTTAAGACTTTTATTGAATCTAATATAGATCTATAGACTATACACCATGTTCTTAGAGGCTCATCAAAGACTTAAAAAATAATGATGCTTTATTTTGCGAGAATGTGGAGAAATGACAATTCACTTATGGGATTAAGGTTTTGATTGATTGATTGATTGGAGAAATGACAATGAAAACTTCTCATGCTCACTCTTTCTCACATACACACAGAGAAATTTAACTGTGAATTACTAAAGATCAGTATTGCCACAATCCCAAGCACAATATAACCACATTGTCTTCAACATTACAAGATTACAATCACCTCATGGTGAATTCCCGTCAGTTGAGACTCAGTACATCACACACAAGCAACAACTTGAGCAATAGCAAGACAAGAAGCGACTCCTCACGCATGAGGCCTTAATTCTAAATGTATAGCAGCAATCACTCCAATAATCTGATGCTAACCAGCATCAACGTCAAGTCTTATCGATTGACACTTGTAATCAGCATCAGTGCATGCTCTTGATGTTCCTAACCAGATTTTATTTCAAGTTCAGTCTCTTTTGCGAGGCATTTACACTGTGTATCTGTTAAGAAGGGCATATACATAATCAGAATTCAAACATCAGTCAATTTAAAAAAGACAAGATAATGTTCAATTATCAGCATCAGTTACGACAACCAGCTGTCCAGCTGTAGTACAGGTACTTGATGAATACCTACTAATCACTGTTGGTAGGAATATCTACGTCTGTCTCAGAACTATCATCAAGCTCAGCCATAGTATCCTGCAAACGTTCATTTTAAAATTGAGCAATAACCACTAAGTGCAAACTACTCAAGAAAGCCAAGTTAAATCCACAATCACTTGAGCTAGAAGGATGTTAAATGATACTATACTTCTTTGTCAAAGTTGCCAGAAGAATCCGCAGCTATCTCTGTTAGCATGCTAGTTGCATCTGCTATCCTATGAGAATTCTGGGTGATGCCAAGCTATAAATCAATGTTATGTCCAAAGTAACCCATCGCATGCAAGTTAAGGGAATTCAAGCAACCAAGTATTACTGTATGTAAAAGTATTGAGGCAAACTGGACAGATATAAAAGCAATAAGCATGCCAAATATAAATTAATTAGTAGGTATCAATTACCTCCTTATGGGGTTTGGCAAACGAATTGACATAGGCTATAGTTACAGCACTGGAATCACCCTTTGGGGTTCTCTGCATGTAAAAATCAGTGACATAAGGAACAGAGCCACTACGTACCAATCTTGTACAAGTGACACACAGAGAACATACAAGCTTACACGGGTTGGCAAGTGAATTTTCTTCAACAATGGAAGGTTTACTATCAACAGGAGTTCCCTGCGATTACAGTGGAATAATTTAGACCATGTTCTTTTCCCCGTGATTAAAATAGTTTCAGCTCTAATGAGTTACACATGAGTTCAGCTAAATTCATAAAGGCTACTAAGCAATGAGTTATTATAAGAGATAAAAGTGAGATCTCTAATTATGTCCACCACAATTATTCTGGTATAATATCAAAACTTTATAGTGTACCAGCAAAGCAAGAGCGGAAAAATATCCCATACAACCCTCAAGCTCAACTATCCCCGAGAAGAAGAAAAAAAAAAAAAAACATGTGCTGGGTGATTAATAGTTACTTTCTACTACGTTTGAAATGCAAAATAGCTTAAGGGTACTTACAGGTTCAGCTTGATCAAGTATGAAACTTCTTCTTCCTTTACTTAAATTTCTGAGTGTTCCCTACACATATTAGCAACTAAATGAGTGAGGAACCCACACTACAATAGCAATGTATGAGACTACAGGTAAAATCACAAGTGCATCTTTCAGTATTTAGCAAAAGCACAGGTAAGACATGAGTCCTGAGAAAAAGTTAACATAGATTTTTACAGCATAACTCCAGACAATGTTCATGCAGAGCCTCATATGAACATATTTCAAGGAGTGCCTCCTTATTGTTCACAAACATCAATAAAAGGTAGTTATTTTGGGAAAGGTCCACATAGCGAAACTACTAACACAATGAAGGGTGTAGAGAAATTGTCCTCATATGACATCTACTTGCTAATATATCAAATTCTTCAGATAAAGTCTCATGTACCAGTCAATCTTTGATGTGAAGAGATTATGTCATACAAAATACACAGATTGTCTGACCAGGAACAGCAAAAACTAGATCATAACCCAGGTAGAGAAAAAGTTTGCAGTAAACTTGCAAGGTCCATTTCTATAGCTCAAAACCTCAACGCAAGTGCATTAGTGAAGCGGATTTTAGCAAACTACTGCAATTTTGCCCCATATTTGTATTTTTAGCTGCATCCTGTGGTCCTGGCATCCTGTCTAACTTCCATAACCTTCACTGTCTTATGAACTTGCATTTCATATCATTCAGCAAAATTTAAGACTTGTTTATACTTGCTTCAAAAAAAGCTTGGTGTGAGAAACTTAGACAACGTAGACCATTTTACACAGACAGAATCCAACACAAATGGATTCCTCTATCCTACAGCACATTATTTTTAATCACTCAAAGCCTAATGCATATATGCTGAATTTATAACATTTTATGTCTCTCAAGAATCTTAACTCTAAAACATTTTTAAAACAATATTATGAATTCACACCTTGTTGGCCCACATCAGTCCGCAAGCATTGCACAAGGTTCTTGGACCAGATGGTCCGCGTCGCATTGCTGGTGTATCATTCTCACTAATACCACAATGCTGACACTTGCTTGAACTGAAAGTTATACAGAAAATTAGAAAGGGAAAATACATAAATCGGAGATAAGCTAGTTACCCTTCAGCACGTTGGGATTAAATTAACAAGAACTCACACAGTTTCTGGTCCCAGGGTTCTACCAACCACTAAGTTCTTCTTAGCTTCCAAATTGGAAGATGCTGAACCTTCTCTCAAAGATGCGAATTGGCCATTCTTCCGATGCATCCTAGAAATAGAAAAGAGAAATAAAGCACCACTGGTGTCAAAAAGTAATCCCTTGAGTTGACAAAAGTAATCACCTCAAAGCTTTTACAGTCTCTGCCTTGTTGGTTCAAGTAAAGAATGTGCTTGCATGTACTTTGTGGTGTGTGGTGTTATATATGAGTGAAGATAGCGACAGACCTCATGGATTGGACTTGGGCACACGTATATAAACATTTGCTGCAATTCAAATCCTTGGTGCACAGAGCCAACAGAACAAGCAGATACATCTTAACAAGTGTGTGAAAATTTGGTGTGACAACTAATGAGTACAAGTTCTACATCATGTCTACGACCTCCTTAGATAAAAATAGCATTTTCAACAGGCCAGCAGTGAATACAGCAGAGCATATAGAGTTATAGACATAACAATTTGGTTAACTGATTGACAGAAATATGAAACTGGAAAAGGAACTTTGAGAGAAATCTCACCTTTGAGCAACCTCCTTTCGTATAGTATACCTGATTTTGTTATCAAAACACCTCTCTTTTCTTTTCTCCCGAAACCTAACCAATGAAGCTATCCGGTGAGAAATAATGGATTTCCTCACAGGACTTCCAGTGACCTACAAATTCATTACAAAATCAGCTAAAAACATCTATATAGGAAACAGATTATTATATATCCGTCACAAGCTTCTCCAGCATCACCTATTGTCTGTAATTTTTTTTTTTTTCTTTTGGTATTTGAAAAGTATTACCCTATTGTCTTGTCCAAAAGCAACCTCATTTGTTGGAACTCCAGCATGAGTCTCACGTTCTCCAAGGAGCAAGAGCACTGCTTGGACCTGTAGTTTGAAACTCCAATAAGAAATGCTTCTGTCTCACACAAGCTTACTATCAAAAGTATTTCACAATCAGCATACCATATACAAGGAACATCAGTAAGAATTAGGAATCAAAAACACTCAGCATATATTCAATTTAATAACAAACAATAACAACGTTGATACATGAGATTAATAGCAAACAGAACATTGAAATCTAAGAAACACTACTCAGCTCCACATATCACTTATTACACTACACACACATGAAAAACGAGGAAGAAAGGTTATGGCAAAAGAATCCCTCAACAAAAACTAATATCAATCCACAGAGAGTAACCTCAAATGTAAAACAAATCATTTTTACCACCTATACTCCCTGATCTTTGTAATGCTAGGCAAGAGAGACTTGCAAAAAAATCTGACTGATATAATAACCTTAGATATAGAATCGTCGAAGACATAATATTAGAAGTGAAAAAAAAAAAAAAAAAAAAAAAATCATCAAAAGCAATTACAGAGAGCTACGTATTCATTTTTACAACTGTACAATGTTATCAAATAGCAGAGACTTGTATAACAGATCCCATGTCGGACAAAAAACAGTGGAAAAAGAACAACTTAATTGTTGTTTTTTAAAAAATTGGAAGGATAATACTACATACAAATTCACCTTCATCAAACATATTCCGTACAAACATAATCTGTACATTTTTACATGTTCAATATTTAACACTACATACAAGTAATACAAGTATATAACATGACATCTTCGGATCAAAAATGAGTTGCAAAAATCGCACATGAGTAACATTAATAAACAAACCAAACCATTGTACCATAGAGTACAAATAGAAGTTTACAATTGGGAATTCCTAGCAATATTATAATAACACTTAGAATATTTATAGGGGAAAGTTTTCTATTCTATGCATTAGAACAAGAAAACAGACAGAAATGTTTGCACTTCAAATATTGGAATTTGTATTGACACCTTTTTTAATTATGAGAGAAATGTACACATGAAGTACATCACAACAAACAATAGTAAACCACATCGACCAATTAAAATTGATCACAAAGAATATTGGCATAATCAAAGTCTTAACCTTTTATTTGCAATGTCCAAACTCCAAATGCATACTCAACATAATTTCACTCTTACAAAAGAGAGCCAGAGTATACTGTAATACTATTCCCTTGCCTCCCTCTCAAAACACAATATACCCTTCATCTTTCTTGTACAAAATTTACAATGTTAATTTATAACCATGTTTGGCAAATTAGTTGTCTTAGTAGTTGTGAACTCTTCTTCTAGTTGCGCATCACACTTAGCTAATAGAGAAAAGTCGTCCAAGTACTTGTTTGAGGTAACTCTAGACACCACTAGTAGTTAACACAGTAAAATTAGAAAAATATTTACCTCCACAACTCCAAATTATCCTAACACTAATCGCGGTAGCTTTTGCTAAACACTACTCAAAAACTCAATTCGCCAACAAAAGAAACATCAAAAGATAACCCTAAACACACTTTTACTCGTCGTGTTAATAAAACAAATTTACAACCCGTCTTTTGTACCACCTTTTTCACATTTCAAAAATTCCTCGAAATAATCAAATTGTAACATTTTTACTCCGTATAATTTACACACAAATTTCATAAAGATTACATAAAATTAAAATAGAATATCAGAAATGTAAGTACCTTTTCAGGGGAAATAGCAGGGAAAACAAAGACCTCTCCTTCAAAAGACAAGGTAAGTTCACTAGTCCTGCTACTGCTACTACTACCATTATTGGGACCCATCCTTCCATTCTCTCTCTTAATCCTCACCGTCTGATCTTCATCAACTCCATCGTCTTCCATTGAATCATCACCGTCCGATTCGCCGGAATATTCTCCGTCAACGGGAACTTCCCCTTCATATGGCCGCGATTGTAACGGCTTCGGATTCGCCGCCATTTATTCCAATTGACAATAATATTGAAAATTATAATTCAATTATATATTGAATTATTGGATTATCCAAAAACAAAATTACAAAAATTCAAGAACAAAAATTAAAAGGTGACCCCCAAAAATAGATTTTTTTTTTTTTTTTTTTAGGTGAGTAATGCAGTAAACACTGAAAACAAAGCAGAAAAAAAGGAATTAAATTTAAAAAAAATAGGGTACACGTTGCCTATGGTAGGGAAAGATGGTGATGTTGCGGAAATGTTAGGTTTAATTTAATTTAATTTATGAATATACGTAGTCTTTGTAGTAGTTATTATTATGGTTATTCATGTGGGAAGATTTGGACCGTTTGATATATTTTATAGTGGTGATTGGTTAAATGTATCATCAATTTTGGGACCTACTTATGCTAATTATGGATCATGTGCTCATTTGATCATATCCTTTTGTTAATTGTGATGATGAGGTTTTTGTTTTAGTAGTGGTGGTGGTGGTCGTGCTCGGGTTAGGGCGGATCTAGGTATCGAGGTTGAATGGATTGTCTTGACTATAAGTAAAATCGAAATGGGTAGGTCGAACAAGAAAGAAAAATTGTTGAGTAAATCTGTTCTCGGGTTGAGCCAGTTTGAGCTTGGACAAACTTCGGTCAATTTGGTTAAGAAGACATTCATAAGTCTAAATTCCATCTAAAAGAAATTTAAGTATATCCCATTGCAATTCACTGCATCTTATGATTCCTATCTAATCAGCAAGATCAGAAATGATGTGGTATATATACAAGTGATCATTGTAGCAAATGGGTCATTGATAAAGATGAGCATGCTCAAATTATGAGGTGTAAACTCAATATAGCTTTAACCTTGTGTTGTCAACTGTATACATATTTCAATGATCACAAATTACGCGACAATGTACCAATTTAAAGCATGGAATGTAATTGAATCGCGTAACTATAGAATTAAAGGAGAGTGACTAAAGCTAATGGAATCAGTGAACCTCTTCTAAGATGCTTCTTACCAAAAACTTTGGATAGGAATCATAGGATATCTGCCAAAATTAGCACCTGATCTTCAATAGCTGCTGATTTACCCCCTCCAGTTTTACTAAGCAGTTTCAGCAATCTCTTGAGCCATGCGTCTATTTAACGAGGAGATGACCCTAGTTCTGTCCTCAGCAACTGCACTTCCCTTTGGAAACAGTATCTCGTTTCTGATGGTAATTGGAGCAACATCATTCGCCTTATTTTGTGAAGAAAACTGAAGCAACAATATTGCAGAAGAATATCTGTTGCAGTGTATTGAAGTAGAGAGCAAGTCCAGTGCACTGCTTTTATCTATCTATGGCCAAAGGAAAAAGTAAAAATAGCATAGCAGTGAAGACACAGAATTCAACAGCAAATCTTGGATCTCCAAAGTACCAGTAACTTTATGCTTTTAAGAAACTAAAGAGGCATCTGCTAGCAGGTTTAGAAAATTCAGCTTCTGAACTTCGTTTAATTGATCAGTTTTTTCCCATTCAGAATTCTTCACAACTCACAGAATTAAACTGAAGTTCAATTGCAAAGCCTGCAGTGCCTTCCTCTAAATTATCACCAAAGAAATGTAGGGCGTGATTTAAGACTGCCAGGCATCCATATAACTCTTTGGTGTAAGCCAATTATATGATGCAGTCGTAAGAAGTTGAAAATCAACTGAAACAGATGAGTATACAGCCTACAGAGTCTTTTTTTGGAGTTGCATCCTTCTGCTCACAATCTTTCAAAAGCTCTGAGGATTGACCATCTGGAACCTCCTTGTAACTCACCTCTTCAGAGCTATCTGATACATTATTACTCTCACTGGCCTCATCAGTGATTCTGCAAGTTCCTTTTTTTGCTGTGGAATAGGCACGCCTGCATAGGCTGCATTAGCCTTGTTTTCGCAAGTTACAACTGCAACTTCAATTTCTGCAGCACTAGACTAAGCATGACAAAATTCTCAGGAAAATGGTAACTTTATCTGACCTTTATACTACGGCACCAAGTATCTACTGTCTTGTCAAGTTTCCAATTGAATCACATAGCTACAGATTCAGAATATTCATAAGATAACCATATATGTGTTCGAAAGAAATTGGTGCTAATTACATCTGTACTTTAACACTTCCAATTCCACTCACATGACAATTACTTCCGGACAAAGGGCCTATTAGATACTAAAAT
The DNA here is from genome assembly GCF_948465745.1 of Chenopodium album. Taxonomy (NCBI): domain Eukaryota; kingdom Viridiplantae; phylum Streptophyta; class Magnoliopsida; order Caryophyllales; family Amaranthaceae; genus Chenopodium; species Chenopodium album. Next base: position 8,276,522 of record NC_137858.1, read on the forward strand.
GACACCAATTCAGCCAGTACATATCTCAGGATAATTTCTGGATACATGTGATGAACCCTTCAACAAATAACAGCAATAAATCAGTGATAAGTTTAAAAAATTAAGATGCTGATAAGGAGTCTCTTGAATATGATCCTCTAAATTCCTACTAAATTTCATTTGCAGGAACATAACACAAAACACATAAGTTTCAGAATTCGTTGCAAAGTACAATTCCATCTGTGTGGTTGATTAGGTCAAGGGGATCAAAATACTACCCCCATTTCAACTCTTCCTACTATGCTACTAGCCTAGCATTGTACCACAGAATCTAGTAGGCCTACAAAGCCTTGCAATATATGAATACGAAATCAATACAGGAACCCAAAAATGTTACTCATGTACCACATCAGAAAGATTAGCAATATATCTTTTTAAGAGGAAAGAACATCCACGGTCTCTACCTCAGTCGTTCCCTTCACCACATCATTAGTCATTTTCTCCGCTTCATCATTAACTGCTTTCTCCACTTTGTCATTAGCATCTCCCTTCACTTGATCATCAGCTGCTCCCTTCACTTGATCATCAGCTGACCTCCCCACTTCATTGTCAGCTGCTCTCTCGACTTCATCACTAAAAGGGCGGAAATCAGGATAGTTACGATGATTTAGGGAGTGTAGCCAAACAGCAACAGATCCTTCCCTAAGTTCAGTTTGGGCTACATGGGAATATATGTACTTCAGTTTGAATTCTTCGGCTTCTTCAGCATATTCTTTCATTGACACCTCCTCGTGTGTGTGACTCCACTTATTGTTATATGAAGTGAAGAAACATTCATCCAAGTATAACCCAACTTCTGGGGCAGTAGGCACATTAATGCGAAAATCCCTGAAAATTCATTACACAAAACACATTACACAAAGAACATAACAATCCTCAATCTAAAGTAAAACATATGGCCAAAAATTTCATCAATCTTCAATTCTTACTGGTCAAATGCCCTCTCATAAATCGATTCAGGAACGAAATCCCTCATTACAGACACAGCCATCCCAATCAATTTCCGTATCTGGTGAAGCATGAAGCTCTGCCCAATAACTTCACACTTCACAAACTCCATCCCATCAATCGTAACAGTGGTGTTTGCTTCAAACGACACGATGTATCGTTTAGCTGATGGATCCTCAGGCTTAATTCTGGTGGTAAAATTGTGAAAATTATGTGTTCCTTCATAATACTTAAGTATTCTATTAAACCTCTTCCTCTCCTCTTCCCCATACTTAAATTCACTTTTCTTTTCCTCCATAACCTTCTCTTCCACAACCACAGACTCCGATTTCGAAACATCAGAACCATCAAACTCTACATTCTCATTCTTCTCTTTCTCATTACAATTCAACGAAATGCCTGATTCAATCGAAACATCACAACCCACCACACCAACACCAGCACCAGCACCAGCATCAGTCCCCTCATTCTCACCAGCAATCAACAATGCATCACAACTGTTCGACGAAATGTCTGACTGAACAAACCCACCATTCTCCCAATCCCTCTTATTACCCATCAACCCAATAACCTTCCTACCCCTCTCAGAACACCCAGAACACTTAACAAGCTCATTCTCCGACCCTAAACTAGCCAAAACACTCTCCCTATCACGGTGGCAGCTACGATCAAGCGCGAAAACCGGCAACAAATACACATACCTCCTCCGATCACAAAACTTCTTAGCATTAAACGAAGGCGTAACCCTCTTATACCCAAAAATCCTAATCTGAGGAGGAAGATGAGAGCTCAATCTTTCAACAAACCCAGGTGGGTCAACATAAAACCTGCCCGAAACAACCTGACCAACAGCACTAACCCCTTTATCAGTCCTCGCAGAACGAGCCCAATCAAACCGTTTGGGACACCCACGGTCAGCTTCGGGAACTGCGCCGGCGAAGTACAGGGCTTCTTCAAGGTCCCCTTCAATGGTTTTCGCACCTGGGTTTTTCTGCATACCTTGGTATCCTACCCCACAATAAGCGAAGAAGATGGCGACTTTCCGGCGTTTGAGACGGAGGGGTTTGTTTCCGGCGGTTGTTTCTTCGTCGGAAGTTGCGGTGGTGGAGGACATTTTGGATTTTTTGAAGGGTGGTTGTTGGTTTTCCGGGAGGTCTGGCGGTGGAGGGAGTGGAGAGGAGAGAGATTGAGGTGGGTTTTGGGGTTCGGATTCGGGTTTGGATTCGGGTTCCATGGTGAAGGTGGTGAGTTGGTGGTTTAAGTAGTGGAGGTTTGGGGTTCGTCCATTTGCAGGTGGGCGGTTTTCGAAGAAGTGTGTAGGGAGAGTGATGGGGTTTTACTGTTAACTTTTCAATATAAACCCTAAATCGGTTAATGTTGAATTTCATGTGTTTTACTGGTAAAATTTCTATTTTTTTTTTTTTATTAGTAAAATTTCTATTTTTTTTTTCTTATGGCAGTCCTGTAGAATTTTCCCTTAAAGTTGAAGGGAAAATTCTACAGGACTGCCATAAGACCAGTGTTGCTCTATGGTACAGAATGTTGGGCTTCTAAGAAAGAGCATATTAAAAAGATGGAGGTTACGGAAATGCGCATGTTAAGGTGGATGTGTGGAAACACTTTAAGAGATAGAATCAGAAATGAGGTTATTCGCAAGAAAGTAGGTGTGGCGGGCATTGTAGATAAATTAAGGGAAAATCGTCTGCGTTGGTTTGGACATGTAAGACGGAGACCCGAGGGTGCACCGGTGCGAAGAGTGGAAGAGTGGGACCATGGAGGGATTAAACGAGGAAGAGGGAGACCAAAGATGACTTGGTTGGAAGGAGTGAGGAAGGATATGAAGTGCATGGATTTACGTGAGGATGAAGTTTTGGATCGTAAGGGATGGAGGAGAAAGATTTATGTTGATGACTACACGGAATAATCAAATTTGGTTCATGTTAGCCGACCCCACTTTTGGGATTAAGGCTTTGATTGATTGATTGATTGATTGAAGTAAAATTTCTAATTTGACTACAATAGATAATAATTAAAAATTTATTAAAAAAAAAAAAAAGATAATAACTAAAAAGATTCATGAATATCATATGGCTACAAACTCAAGTTTCGAAGAGACATGATGGTTCACAAAGTATAATACTCTATAAATACCTTTAGGATTCGCTGTATTTATTCCTAGTTATCACAATCTCTTAAAAAAACTAAAGCTAAGTATTACCTTCACAGAAGAGCAAATGGTTCGTCCTCATCCTCTATACAATGTCGTCGGCGAAAATAATTCTAACCTCGATCTTTCACTCTCTCTTACTTCCTCCAACATTACTATTCCGAATCAATCCGGCCTTGTTATTCCGGAGGCTAATGAATCTAATCAATCCGGCCTTGTTATTCCGGAGGAGTCTAGTAATCAACCCAACCTTATTATAGAGGGTGTTGAAGAACCTTCTCTTCCTCCCCCTCCTAAAAGAGCACAACGTGCTCGTCGTAACCCTAACCCTCAACAATCCCAACCTAAAAAACAAAGGGTTGTCAAGAGCGAGTTAATTGAACCCCCGTACCGTTGGGCAAGAGACCATCGTGTCACGGTTCATACATTACAATATTTGTTATCACGTGACATCAAAAACATCTCCGGCGAAGTCCAATGCAAAAAATGTAATGCAAGTTATGAAATAGAATATGATCTCAATGAAAAGTTCCGAGAGGTTTCCAATATTGTAATAGAACAACAAGACGAGTGGCACGACCGTGCACCTGTCCAATGGACTGATCATTGGAAAAATTACCCGACATGCCAATATTGTGGAGCAAAAGAAAGTTGCAAGCCTGTATTATCCGATAAAAAGAGATCTATTAATTGGTTGTTTTTGTTCCTTAGTCAAACTATAGGGTGTTGTTCTTTGGAGCAACTTAAGTATTTTTGCAAGCATACTGGTATTCATCGAACCGGGGCGAAAAATCGGGTTCTGTGTTATGCATATGTTGCATTGTGCAAACAACTTGACCCGAATGGCCAGTTCGATGTTCAAAACATTTAATGAATGTATGCAATGGTTCATCAGTTTTTATGAACGTTGTGAATTTGCTTTTGTTTTTTTTTACGGATGCTTTGATTAGTTCTTGTTCTAGGTTTGTTTTTAATAATGGCAGTTTTTTTGTCCAAAAAAATAAATAAAATAATGATAGTTTAACTGTCCTAGTTTAAATTGGTTCTAGTTTTCATATTGATTTGCGTTGTATTTTTTATTTTTTTTTTTATAAATTGCGTTGTACTTCATATATATAAATTAATGGTTTTTTATCCGTATGATTGTATGGTATGATCACTACTAATGTTCACATCAATTAGGATACTTTTCTCATTGTTGATAATTTTATTTTTTTCATCAAAAGTGTATTTTTTTAAACAGATTATTATTATCATTATTAATATGTAATCATACGAATAGATTTCTAAACCACCACATATTTAGATAAACTATGCAAATTTATCATAACAAAATTAGACTAATTTTGAACTTATGTGTCAAAAAAAAAAAAAAAAAATTATCTTTTCTCATGTAAAGCGTTGGATATATTTTTACTTTGGACCAAACTAATACGCGCATGCACGGAGTCGGACCAACCAACGAAACACTCTGCACTCCCTCTCTCTATCTTCAACTACCACCGCCAACGGTGGTTTCCGGCGGATTTCACGGCGTCGTTTTTTAATTCCGGTTACTTAACTTCTCTCTAGCTTACTCATCATTTTCTCTCTCCTCATTTCAATCGATCGTATCTTACTCCATAATTTTCCAGTAACTTCTTCACTCATTTCACATTAATTTATTACATTCAACGTACTATAATCTCCAATTTAAGGTAATTTATTCCAAAATTTAACTCATTTTGTTACAGTTTTATTCGTATCCTTCGAATTATTGTTGTTTGTGAAAAAGTGAGATTAATTTGAGCCTTAATTTGTGAATTTTAATCTAAATTTAATGTAATTTGATGCTTAGTGTTGTGATGAATTTGTAGTTTGATTTCATTTGGCATCAAATTAGTGAAATTGTCGTTTATTTGTTGAATTTTTGGGTTGTTTATGAATTTATGTATATATTGATATGTAGTTACTTTGAGGAAATATGGAAAGTTTGGCTAATGTGTTAAGTCTTTATACCTTAAGTCTAAAGATAAGGCAGGCTGTAATTTCGTGTGATTGATGCTGGAATTGAGTATAAGAAGAGACTTGTTTATCTGAATTCCAATTTTCCGATAATTGTTGAACTTTTGAACTTAATTTGAAGCTAGTAGATACCAAGCCATTAAGGTCATTATGCCTACATGTATCATGCTTTACCTTGGCAATAATTGTTTGCCGTTTTTAGGCTATATCATTTCATTTTATCGGTGTTTTAGGTGGCTTTGTCGTGTAGAGAAACTTGAGTGCATTTCATTCGTCGCATTATTCTTCTGTTGGTAGTAGTTTGGTCACTTACCTCTGCCATGATATCTTGATGTCAATACTAAACTATATTCTTCGTGTTTGCATTCAGAAAAGTATGTATTCAACTGAGAGTTGTGATCATTGATCGGGAACTACATAGAACTTGAGCTTAACTACATTGTTCCAACTATTGAGTGTTATCAATGAAAAGAGGGTTTATATTTTTTCATAATACTAGGGGATCCTACGCGCGCGATGCGCGCGGTATAGGTAGTGTTTCAAGTTGAGTTATTGTAGTTAGTCTTAATACCTTATGCATGTTTGCATATATTTTATTATAACTATTTGTACAAATGCGATTAATATGTTGAATGTCATGTATCTTAGCAATGCTCAAAACTTTAGCAAATTACTCTAGAATTAGTGAAGGAGTTGTATAAAGTATTGAGTTCTAGACATGGAAATGTTTGCTATATTTAAAGTACAGATTGAAATGGTTCAATTAGCAGGACATCACATGTCTATATTTTTCTTGTATTCATATAAGATACCAATACACCTCAATTTAAGTTATAATCGGTTAAAGTTATGATCGTAATAATTACAGTAATTACAAAGTAAATTAATATTATAAGTCATTATTTATTTTGTTAAAGTTACAAAAATAATGAAGTTATTTTCTTGAATCGGTAAAAAATGCAGTGGACAAAATGGACCAAGTAACCTCAAAAACTAAGGGTTTGTTCACATACGATTATTTTCAGTTCAGTACAGTTCAGCTCTAATAAGTTCAATTCAGTTCTGCTCCTAATTTCCTTCTCTCATAAAATATTCATTTCAGTTCAGTTTAGTTCAGCTCTAATAAGTTCAGTTCACATATCTTAATGCTTTCGGAATCAACGAACATAGTGTGTCCTAAGTCGGTAGCAAGATCAAAAGGCTCTAAGAACTCTGGATAAAGATTGAAATCTTGAACTAATCAAAACTCTCGTTCAATTCAGTTCAGCTCAGTTCAGTCAATGAGAATAGACCCTAAGTTAAGTGGAGAAATAAGGTCCAAGGATTAATAACAGTAGATGTTGAGTGATTGACTGTGTGAAATTGTCAATCAAGTTCATTCCCAATTCAAATTTCTACCAAGCTAGTCTTCAGTTCAAATGAGTAAAAACTTGGGCAATTATTGCTGCACCTTAAGAGTCACTAAACTAACTAAACTATCTCAATAGCATTAATACCGCAATCTCTTGAATAACTTTCTGGTTAATGTATTTGACCAACCTTTGTCTTAGCTTTTTTTTTTTTTTTTTTTTTTTTTTTTACTACTCATATGATCTTTTGGATTTCACTTTCATGAACTTTTTTAAATGAACCAATACCCTTGTAAACTTATATCAAAATCATGGACATCGGTTTTCTCTTACTGTCCAAAATATAATCGATTCATCAACCCACACTTGAGCCTGATTTCTCATATATCAATTTCAGTTTCAATATAGTTGCTTTTGCACTATATTGGACAAATGCTTGCTTCCATAGTTCCTTGTGCTTCATATAGGAAAGAATGTAAAATCAAAACCTCTCATAATCATACTTATGAAGGTTAGGTTTTTTTTTTAAAAAAAAAAAAATACTTATGAAGGTTAGAATAATTAAAGCAATCCTAAATTGATTATATTGACAAGTGAGCAATTACATTAACGTTAAAACCCATGTTGTGAAATTGATCAATAATAACAAATTAGCAATAAAATAAATACATTGATTATTCATAAACTACTCATACAACATTAATGGGGGTATAAAGGTAATTAAACATTTTCAGGGTTAAAAATGTCCTAACACTATTCATAAGAGTATTTTCCCACTTTTTATAAGGTAGGGATTTAAGCTTTAGTTGACAGATGACAAACAATATAGAGAGAAAATGGGTGCTGTATAAAGAGGTTTAAGGGGGCAATTTATCCGATATCTTAGATTGTTCGGCAATTTAATATTTAATAAGTTCCCTCTCTTGTCATTACTATGATGTGAATTAGATGATTTGCAGAGCTGGTCACTGATGTGTTGGTTTGATGTGTTGTGTAGGTTGCTTGTGCTGTATTGAAGTATCTGATTTTTGGAAGTACTAATAATTTGAAAGAGAGAAGATGGGGTATATAGGGGCTCATGGTGTTGCTGCGCTACATAGATACAAATATAGTGGTGAGGATCACTCATACACAGCCAAATACATTTTACAACCATTCTGGACTCGATTTGTGCATATTTTCCCTCTTTGGATGCCGTAAGTATCCTTTCTCATCCTTATTCTTACCTTTTTAGTTTCTTTTGCTTTGATTATGCTATAGTAGATTAGATTTGCCCTCAAAGTGTATATTTTCTTGATTTCCATCAATTTGAAAGTTGAGATTGATTTCTATGTTGATACAAAACAGGAAAATAAATTGTGCTTCTTAAAAGTGATTAGTGTAATTGAAATCAGGAAAATCTCAATTAATGGAGGATAATATAGAACTAATTTTGTCACCCTCTTATAGTTATAATATCACCGTGTATCATTTGGAGCCATCTCAAGAAGTTGCACCTTTCTTTAGAACTAGCTTATTGAATGTATTGAGCTGTTGCCGGATTCAGGAAGTTATGAACTGTACCGTGGGTAAGAAATAGGCACATGCTTGTTTTGGTTGGGTCATTTGGTTGAATCTACCTTTTAATAGTGTAGGTAAATTTGATATTGCATTTCTTTGTGTCTTGAACTTTAGTTCATCGTTATCTCAAAAGTATAAAATTCATATGGCATTGGTTTTAGACTTTTAGCGCAAGCTAATTTTTGTTTTGCATAAGTTAAGGTGCATTTGTTGGTTTTTGAATATATAGTATTCTAATTCTTTTTAATAAGCTTGTATACTTATTTACTAATTGTCTGCCTTTATTTGTGCATCTTTTCCATATGTGGATGTTTCTCAGCCCAAATATGGTAATTATCACTCAATTGCTTTTTTAATTTCTCTCTCTCTTAATCTTTCTGCACTTTCTTACTAATTCTGCTTTATCAACTTGATTGTTTGAGGTTTTGTAAATGGCAACCTATATTTTTGGTGCAGATAACACTTACTGGATTCATGTTCTTAATGACTTCTGCATTACTTGGATATGTAAGTGAATGAAAGTTCTCTTCGATTCAGTCTTAATCTTGATGGTTTGGTATCCCTATGTCAGATTTTTCTTCGTCGTGTGTAATTTATGTAGCATTTTGATTGAGAGCACAGTTGAAGTGTATTTCATACTAGCGGACTGATTAAATGGCTAATTACTCATAATAGTTTTACAATTGACTTTATGAAAGTGTGTGAGAGCATGAAAACTTCTCTAATAAAGGATAGTATTGAGTTTAGCTCATTTATGAAATATTTTGCTCTAGAATTGGTTACATTATGATTGGTGTAGTATGAAGTGCTCATGTTATTCCTAGAGATGGTTGAAATCAGTTAGTGAATATGAATCTGTTATGTTGCTTGCTAATGAATCACAAAAATGTCTTCATTTTCAGCTATACTCACCTCGTCTGGATTCACCACCACCTAGATGGGTTCATTTCATGCATGGATTACTGCTCTTTTTGTACCAGGTTAGTTTTTCCTGTGGGTGACATCATAACCTGTTCCTTATTTGTTAAATTAAAATATTTACTTTAGTTTTGTTAACTTGATTTAATCAGGTGCTCTCTCTTCTATCTTTATTCCCCCAATTTGAAAAATTCAAACCCTCATTTTTGTTCATCGTAACCTGTTCCTTATTTGTTAAATTAAAATATTTACTTTAGTTTTGTTAACTTGATTTAATCAGGTGCTCTCTCTTCTATCTTTATTCCCCCAATTTGAAAAATTCAAACCCTCATTTTTGTTCCTCCAACCCTAAAACCCAATGCCTTTTCATACAATACTGTTTAGTCTAACATTAAATAGATCATAGTGATGTGTTTTGGCAACACATTGTGTTATCACATCTATGATTTTAACTTCTAATCAGCTACAATTATTTTTATTTGGTGATTTTCACAACTCTTATGTATAAGTCAATGCACAAACTTAGGATTTTTGCTTGTAAGCATAACTTTTTCCTTTGTGAAGTAGCACTGTTTTGAAAAACAAATAAGAGATGGAGGGAGTAGTATGATAGTAAATGTACTATATATAGATGCTTTGTTTTTAGAGATGCACAAATTCACTCGTGATTTGATGTTTATTGCACTTGCCATTAGTTTTCTTACTTTCTCTCTTTTTCGATTACACTCTAGACCTTTGATGCTGTAGACGGAAAGCAAGCAAGACGTACCAATTCCTCAAGTCCGTTAGGCGAGCTTTTTGACCATGGTAGGTTTCTAAGCTGCTTTTTTTTTTTTTTTTTTTTCTCTCTCTCTCCCTCCTTTTGGCTTACTTTTTATAGTTGTTGTCAGAATGTTTGAAACTTAAATGATGTATCCTTTGACGTGTTTATTTTTTCATTGCAGGATGTGATGCTCTTGCTTGTGCTGTAAGTGTGTTCCTTTTCAATAATGTTTTGTTCTTAAAACAGATGGCCTTAAACCAAATTTTCCCTCTCAGTTTGAAGCTCTTGCTTTTGGGAGTACTGCTATGTGTGGAAGAGCGACATTCTGGTTTTGGGTAATTGCAGCTATTCCATTTTATGGTGCAACATGGGAACAGTATGTGGTCTAAATTTTGAAACTCTGTTACCTGAATCAACTGAGATAGTTGTGATAGTCTTGAACTCTTGATAGCCTATGTAGGTACATTTTGCAATTTTTCTATTTTGTTAATGGCAAATCATTGAAAGAGTTATGTGTGTTTTGTAATAGTCATCAGATAGTGCTTTATGCTGAAATCGGAATCACATTACTATAGCTAATACACAAAAAAGTGAGCCAAAAGAAAAGTTTTGTGTATTAACTTGTTAAAATTACATAACTACCTTTTGAAGAGTTCCTATATTTTTGTTATTTTTAATCACCATGACCTGCACCACCATTTTTGGCAATTACGTAGACAAATAAATTAAATTTCATTATAGAATGAAATTGATATCTTCCATTAATTATTTAAAATGATATTTCTACAATTTTTGTAAATTCTTACGAGTATTATTTTGTATTGGACCTCAACCCATCTTGATGACATTTATATTTTTCTGTTTGCTAAATCTTCAAATCTTCTTTTTCCTTCCTTCTGATTTGCAACTTGACTGGCCCCCACTTTTTTTGGTTGTGATGCTCAGCTACTTCACCAATACGCTAATCCTTCCTGTAATCAATGGACCTACTGAAGGTCTTATGCTGATCTACTTGTGTCACTTCTTCACAACTTTTGTAGGTAAGCCGCTGCAAAACTTGAGAGTTACAGCAGCACTTATTGCATTTCTATGCAATTCACATTTCACATGCATTAGATATCACTATAGTGTTTAGTTGATTGGCACCTCATGTTCTTGTGCATTTTATTGAAAAAGAAACCTATGTTCGCCCTGGCTGTTGGAATTATATTTTGTGATTGACTGGTCATTAGTTAGATACAATCTGATCCAATCAACTTACTGAGTATTCTTGTATTAATTTATGGTACTTGGTGATGTATATCTCTAATTGGCTGCATTGGACAATTACAATGCTCAGCGTGAGAACATATCTCTATATTTTATTTCTCTGATATTGGGGTTGCTAAAGGTGAATACTGCTGGCAGAATTTTAAGTTTTGATCCTTTTATGTATTTGCATTTGTAATTTTCTTAGAGTATGTTAATCCCAGAGGAAAATCACTGGTTATCCATGCATAGATGTAATATGTATTATTGGTGGGACTGTTGGAACCTGGGTGTTAAGGTGTTTTTTGTCTGAGATAGTGGGGCATTGGTTGTATTGTTTACAACAGGGTTTTATTGATGCATGCATGTGAAAACTTATGTTTCACTGTGTAAATTTGCTTTTTTATTTTTTTTATTTTTTTTATTTTGCTGCTTATTAGGTGCTGAATGGTGGGCTCAACAGTTTGGAGCATCAATACCCTTCTTGAGCTGGGTGCCATTTTTCAGTGGTAATGTTGCTAAGAACTTGAGTACATTCCAAAGTCGTGTTTGATAAATAACTAAATTTTGTTTTGGTGCATATTATAAAGATTTGGTTTATGTATCCTTAACTTGTTGTCCATGCAATGTCGCATTGATACCAGGTGCACAATATCTGTTGCGGCATCATGCATAAGTTACTCTTTAATTTTATTAGAGGGACCAATAGTTACTGGGTAACTCAACAGAATACAAATGACACTAACAACGGAATGGGTATTTAATGGATTTGTGGCCCTTGTGAACACATATAGTGTGTAATGGGTGTACATAAATTATGTGATTATTTATTTTTTATTTTAATCTAAATAGATAGTTATCATTTTTTTGTTTTATATTTGTAAATTAATCATATATGCTTCTTTAGCTAGTACTCCTTCAAGTGTTCATGAATTGTTGGCATGCTAAGGGTTGATAAATCATCCAACTTAAACATCTATTGACCTGTATTCTGTTTTATAAGAATCCATAGACCTACGTTAGTGTTTCCTAATTTGCTCAACTTCCTGCAAACGATTTGAAGCATACAATCTGTTGTGTGGTACATGTTACCTTGGTACACTTTTGGACTAGATGTTTTTGTACTTTTCCTATGTGCTACAGCTTATTGCTTTCCATATAGCATGATCTATATACTAAAGAACATTCTTGAACCATGAAAGTATAAGATTGTGATGTGCATTGCCTTTTTTAGTTTGGTTGTATCATAAAGAATTTTGAATGTCTGAATTCTGTAGGCTGTGGAATGTCATGTGTCGTTTACTGTAGTGCAGAGATATACAGGCAGCCTTTGATTGGACAGCTGCTTATTATTAAGTCTATCATGTTAGTCTTTTTTTAGGGAAAAATTGTAATGTCTTCATGTATGGTAAGACAAATTATTAGAGTTTTAGAATGGTTAGAATAAAATGTTTATTGTATGTCCTATTTGCTAGCAGTAGTTTTGTTGTAAATGTTGAATTTGTTATTTTTGATGTTTTTCTTTCTTTCCATTTACATAGAAAATGAATAAATGGGCTTTGGGATAACCCGTGATGCTTGGAGTAAAACTTGTAGTTCTTTGTCCTGGTCAATGTTATCATTTTTAAAGATGGATCCATGCATGTTATAATCTACATGAGACTTGCCTAATACTGTAAAGTCGGGTTTGCCTTTTCTATATTTCTTCTATCCAAATTACCTGACATATTAATTTATCTAATTTAATCCCTCATTTTTGGCGTTTGATTTTTCGGTCTTAGATGGATGCGTATCTGTGTTAGGTTATTGAATAGGCTAATTACTCTGTATCATTTTACTTAGTTGATGCATCCTTGAATGTTGACACCCTCCTTTGCTTTCTGTTTTAGGGATCCCAACATACCAAGTTGCGTTGTACCTCATGATAGCTTCGGGTGTGATACCTACTGTTGCATTCAAGTTGGTATTCTTTTCTATGTATATCAATCGTATATGTGCACATCATCTCCTTTTTCGATGGATTAGTAGAACATTAAACTGACTTAATTTACATGCTGAATTGGGATAGGATGTGAGGTTCTTGTTCAGGTTTAGCTTAAATTAAGGAATTTATTTATGCATGGACACATTTAATCTGAATTTGCCCTGTATATCTGCTTGCATTAGTTTTTGTCAATAATGTGGTAGACAGAAACAGGGATATACTATCTGCAGTTATTTTATTCTTTAAATTGGTGTTGTACTGAATCATTACGATGGATGTGCTCAAATAAGTTCTGTATCAGCATGACATTTAACCCCTTGTTGCCTGGAATGTTCTCATCTTAAGTTTGCTTCTTGTGCAGCATACAGAATGTCTACAATGTAGTTAAGTTGAGAAAAGGAAGTATGCTGCTTGCATTAGCTATGGTAGTAATTGTTTTATGCTTAGTATTATTCATATTGTTTATATCCTTTTAATTATTTATTTTTTTCCAATCTGGAACTCATTTTTGATGTTATAAATGTCAGCTTTATCCATTTGTGGTGCTTTTGGTTGGGGTCCTTGTGTGGTATAGCTAACTGACCTTCACTTGCTTTTGGTCCTTTTCCCTTGTTTAATTTTAGCAACTGTGGTGGTTCTTCCCTTTTTTTAATGTAGCAACATTGATGGTTCTGCAGGGATTATCTTTCTCCATCTGATCTTCTTGGCACTTATCCCCATCTCGTTGTAGTGGGAACTGGACTTGCATTTGGTTTTCTTGTGGTAAGTCCGTAAGTGAACATTTATGTGGTAACCTTTTTTTTTCCCCCTTGAGGTAACTTTCTGAAATATTCTATTAGTTAGATTATTGTGAATTTTGCTTATACTGTATGTCTGTAGTATCTATTTTACCATAGTACTTTTTTTTTTAATTGTAAATTTGCTGACGCAATAGTATTTATTTGCAGGGAAGGATGATTTTGTCTCATTTGTGTGACGAGCCAAAGGGTCTCAAAACTAGCATGTGTATGGTATGGATTCTAGTTGATGACTAATTTTGGTGTATTATTTTGCAATGTTCCATCTACATGTGCATTTACTCCCTCCGTTTCGTATTAATCGCAACACTAGGGTGTTCACAAAATTTAAGAAAATTTATAGGGTGGGGGAGGATTTCTTTTTTTTTTTTTTGAATAATATAAAGTATTATTAGTAGGATTGGGGAATAATAAAACAAGTAGTGTAAGTGGGGTTGGTAGGAAAGAGAAATAATAAAATATTTGTGAAAGTGAGGTTAGTGGAAAAGAGAAATTATAAAGTAATGGTGGGTTCTTTCCAAATGTAGAAGTGTTGCAATTAATATGAAACGGATATAAAAGGAAAGTGTTGTGGTTAATACGAAACGGAGGGAGTTTTTATTTCTGGGATGTTTTTAAATAATTTTGTATGTCAACTGGTGCAGTCAAGCCTTGGCCATATTACCGTTTGGAAATTGCTTTTTACATATACTCTCGGGGACAAATACCTTACCAAAGATATTTATATCTTTTAGTGATCTGTGAGAGGGCTTGTAACCTGATTTTTGTTTTAAAGAATATGCTTCTGTTTGGGAGGAGCCTTTATTGAGTCTGGTTTATTTGATCTTAAAATATTAAGATATGGAGTAGTTGTTTAGTTGACTCAATTCGCAATTTCAATTTGAAACTGTGTGGTCCAATTTATAACCCCATTTATCTTCCCATTTTAATGTGATTTAATGTGAATCTAGGATTTAATAGGTAAAAATGAACTTGACTTGCATGTATAATTTTATTTAAGGAAAATGATCATTTATTAATTTGTATTCTAGTTGCAGACTGTAATCTAGAAAGCCTGAGTTTAAGTAGAGAATATAATTTCTTCACTGAAAATTACTACCTTCCTTGTGAGAAGATAAGAGCGGGGCCTTTCCTACCTGTTGAATTAGCAAGTCAGCAACTTTTTATTTTATGTAATTATGGGTGGAGGAGGTTAAGGGCACTTGGCATAGATTGACTGCCCCACAGCTACTCAACAGGACTTGAGATGTGGACATCAAGCTTTGAATTAAATAAAATAAATTGGCTCGTGTAATAAGGGACATCCACTGTCTTTGTATATTTTGGTCAACCTATATTGGAGCCTTTGGACAGATCAAATAAAAAAAAAAATTGGGTCTCTGCTTGTTGAATACCCCTATTGAAAGCTATTCCTAAGAAGTAATATAGCAATGTTTATACTGAGTTTTTTTCCCCCTTTTGTTCTAAATAAATTCCTGTTCTGCATTTTAGTTGACTAACTCTTTGACTACTTTGATTCAGTCTCTGTTGTATCTCCCTCTGGCCATCGCAAACGCTTTGACTGCTAGGCTGAATGATGGGTAGGAGATTTACCTGTTGGCTTTTTCAATTTTCAGGACTTCAACTCACTAATTTTTTTCTTTAAACATGTTCACAGAGTTCCATTAGTTGACGAGTCTTTAGTGCTGCTCGGTTATTGTGCATTTACTGGTATGAAAAATTTACTCTTATGTAGCTAGTTGTTTTCTCCTTTTGGTTACTTCTATCAGCTTATTATTTATTGTTTGTGAGTGTTGACATTAACTTTTCGTTCCTTACTCAAAATGTTATGGAGGAGACATTTTCTTAGCTTGTAGAATAAATTTAGTAAATGTAATTAATGCTAGTTATGAAATACTCATATACAAAGTTATTTTTGGCTTTCCTCCATTTTCTTAGAGTATCGCTTGGAGTAAGGTGAGCATGCATGTTATTTTTCTCTTACTGTTTCAGTGTTGCTTTGCATTATCCTGATGGACTTTTTTGGCCTGGCCCAGCTTGTCTGTACTTGCACTTTGCAACATCAGTCATCAATGAAATCACAACTGCATTGGGAATCTATTGCTTCAGGTGACTTTCTATCTGATTGCTTTTGTCAATTGTGTCTCACATTTATTTGTATGCACTTCTTTTGTACAATGAGTAGGGCTGCATTAACTGTTTTGTTGCATGTACTTTATTCTATTTTCCTACTAATGAAACTATGTAACTGTAAAACAATCCGTCCGTAAATTACTTTGGGTATAAGGCTATGTGAGTTCCTTACTGCAACTGTGTATCTGTTACATTAGAACTGGGGTATGATTTCCCAATGCCGTGTTAAGTGACATAGTGCATAGTCTTATTTAGAAGACTCAATGACCTTAGACTATTAGAGGTATTTGAACCCATGCCCTCTCTGGTGCTTGTTAAATTCAGGTTAAATTTATTGGTACGAAGTGCAGTGAAAAATGGGATTTCAATATATTAAATTATCATGGCTGTTGAGCTCTCTATCACTGCCTCATGATTTGGACACTGCCAGATTCTTAGGAAACTTTACATGTACTCTCGCTGTTTAAATTCTACCCTCTGCTTTTAAATGCGTACATATCTAATATACTATACTTAGTTTCACACCCCAATTTTTGGAAACTGTGGTTTCATGAAGCCAATAGTAAACATTGCATTCATGGTCATTTCTGCAACAGCTCATTATGCTTTATTAAAGGGACATGAGTGCTGATTTTCTTCGTTTATGTTATCCCATGTATCACTTCACTTCCTAAAGTAGAGCTAGCATAAACATACTGAAATCGGCACTAAAAGTTCCCATATTAGTATAAGGTGGGGAAATGGATAAAAAAGACATGAAGATGAGAGGGAGCATAATGAAATATAAGTATGGGGAAAAGGCTTGGTGCTAACAATTCAGCATTAGCATCAGCTCGAGAAATGAAGTCTATTGAGATGAAGATTTTGGGTTGTGATGGCAGAGGGAGGTACGATGCATGTTTTGTAGGGAGAAGAGGTTATGATATAGGAATGTAAGAGGTTACGGAACAAAATCTTTGTTATGGGGATGGTTAAGGTAGCTTTGACCATTGCGTATACTCGACTTAATTTAAGTCATTTGAAATCTATGTTTTTTATTGTGCTTTGAAAGTTTAAATGGTCCAGTTAGACTTATGACTGAAGAACACACCAAATTTGTTCAGTGTATATTTCAAATTTGCTTAAACTTTCCGTATATCTGTATCACAGGATTACTAGGAAAGAAGCATGAAGAAGGTTCTTGGCTTCTAGCTCTTGGTAATTTCCTTCTTCCTGTACCTTCTGTACTGCACTTTCATTATTAACTACCAAAGCCTCCCCTTCTTCGCCATTATCGATTTCCTTTGTTCTGGCAATGCAGGTTAATCTGTGGAATTTTATTTATAGAAAATATTTTGATCAACTCTGTGCTCGTGGATGTACTACTGATCCCAGATTTTCATTTTGCTAAAACCTAATGTTTGCTCAAATTTGATGTTATATTTTTAATTTTCAGTATGTTATTTTGCTTAAACCTTGTATTAGTTTTTATGTTAGTCCTGTTATTTTGTTTAAAATGTAATTCCTTTATATATTTTCTATAAATAAATAAAAAAAAAAAAAAACCTTGCTCAAATAAAACGGTGTGGCCTGCTGCCAAGTCAGCAAAATTAACTGACCCATATGCGCGCATAACAGGTTACTATTCACGCGCAGGTAAGAGTTACTGGTATTGTCAGGGTTACTTGTATTTTTCAGGTGTTACTTGTATTTTTTTTTTTTCAGGAGTTACTTGTATGATTACTTATCTAGGGGTTACTTGTATTTTTTTTTCAAGAGTTACTTGTATAGATCACTTATTCAGGGGTTACTCTTTTTTTTTTTTTTTTTTTCTTTTCTCCAGGGGTTACTTATATAGTTATATGGATTACTTATTTAGGGATTACTTGTATATTTTTCAGGGGTTACTTGTTTTTTTTTTCAAGGATTACTTGTATGGATTACTTATTCAGAGGTTACTTAAATGAGTTAATTAAAGGGTTACTTGCATGATTATTTATTCAAGGGTTACTTGTATGGGTTACTTCAGGAGTTACTTGTATGAGTTACTTATTCAAGAGTTGCTTGTAAGCCCCATACCAAACCAGTAACACCCTACAAGGCTACAAGTAACCCCTGACCAAAACCAGTAACACCCTACAAGTAACCCCTTACCAAAACCAGTAACACCGTACAAGTATCCCTTAACTAAACCAGTAACACCCTACAAGTAACCCCCGACCAAAACCAGTAACACCCTACAAGTAACCCCTGACCAAAACCAGTAACACCGTACAAGTAATCCCTAACTAAACCAGTAAAACCCTAGAAGTAAGCCCGACCAAACCAATCGCACCCTACAAGTACTCTATAATATGCTCATACTACTATCATTGTTTCTGTTGCTGATTTTTTTACGAAGAATGTTCGATCGAAGATTCCACGAAGAAAACGAGCTCACATTTCTCCGGTTCTCATTGATTTCACTACTTCAAATGTTGATGATCTTAAGCTTAATTAATCTCAATTTTCTTAGCAATTTGACACCCAAATTCTACAATTTCGGGCTTTAATTGCATCAATTTGGCAAAGAGGAGAGAGAAAATGCGTTGAGTAGAGATATGCTTGTTGAGTTGTTGGTGATGTGTGGTTTGACTTGAAGAAGATACTAAGAAAAGAGGAGAGAGAAAATGGGTGGAGTAGAGATATGGTTGTTGGTGATGTGTGATTTGGCTTGAAGAAGAAGCTAAGAAAAGAGGAGAGAGAAGACTTATATTTTTTAAAAAAATAAAAAATAAATAAATAAAATTGTGATTTTTTGAAAATGTTGAACAATTATAAATAACTTTTGTCATCGACATTCATATCATATTCAAATGTTTTTTTTTCCTAAAAAAATTCAAGTTGTTTTGCTTAAATAGAAAACAAAGTGTTTTTTATTTCTAAAAATTAACATTGTAATTCATTATTAGATTAAGTAAAACGGGAATTAAACTAGTATATACTAAAAGACACATCAGCAATGACACATGTCATCTACTTGTGTGTTTTTAGTTATGTTTTTTTTTCATGTTAAATAATTTATTAATTTAGGAAACAAATCATTCACAATAATGTACGTAGTATATTCTTTTTCATAAATTGAAATTTACATTCAACGCAGGTGTGTTTAGGTTAATATGGATGTTAGAGGAGATGGTCCTGATATGCATGCTAATAACACCAATCAAGGTGATGATCTTAAAGTTGAGGTAGGCGACATTAAAATTTATTCATTGTTGTTTTTTTTTTTGTTTTTATTAGTACTTTATGAACAATAAGTGTGTGTATTTTTTTTTTCCATATTAATATAGTAATTATCACATTTAAAATAAAAAGATTTTGCAAACCTTAAAAAAAAATATTTGGCAACTATAAATAAAACATTGTATTATTTGTGACAGTTTTACAACAAGAAAAAAAAATTGCTCAGATTTGTTTACCTACTTTTGTTTTAGTTGTGTATTGAAATCTAAAATGGAAAAAAATACAAATACCAAATTAACCCATTACATACTACTTTCATTTCTTAAAATGTGTGACAAAGAAATATTTTATGTCTCACAAATAATACTCTTTTTTTTTTCATAAGCTTAAATATTGTTGTATATAATAAGATATAGAGGTTGTACTTTTATTATTCCTCAACTAATTTATGATTATAATACTTATGAACTAATAATTTATAACTATAGATTATTGTGCATGACACAGTATCTAACCTAATTTAAGCATAAAATCAACCCAACAACTCAAGGAGAATAAGGAATTGAAAACCTAAAATTCAATAGTTAAGTATAAAAAATGAGTTACTTGAATTTGAAATTTTGAAAGGTGGACCGTCGGACCCTCGTACGGACAGACAACGTCAAATGGCGGCGTAGAATTGTGCGCCGGCCGGTGGGTCTGCAGAGGGGTAACGCAGTTGGTCTGTTGGTCTTCGAAGAGAGAGAAAGAGAGTAAGAGATGAGCATGAGCAAGGAAGCGAGGATGGTCTCGACTCCAAGGTTAGATTTTTTCTTTTCTTTTTGTAAAAATTGTCAAAAATAATGCTAATTTTAAGCGGTCTGTCGGAAACAAGACGATCTTTTAATTATTTCAGAATAATACAAACTTTGGGGAGTATCTGCTATAAACAAGTTATAATTGATTGGTAACTTGATCAGTAGATATATGAGACACGTGTTGTAACTCTATTGGTTTGACACTTTAATTTATTTATTAAAAAAAAAAAACCCCTCTCTACCAGCCACCCTATCCCCTCCCAGCCAAAACCCATTTCCCCGGCAACCCCTGTCATACCCCAGCAACCTCCCTTGAGCCGCGTCCTCCTAAAACCGCGTCTTCTCCAACTATAAAACAACTCCTTCACTACCTTCTCAAAAAAAACCTTTTAATCTCCCCTTTTTCTCTCTCCTCTCAACCCTCACTTTCTCTCTCATCTCATCAATGGCGAAAAACTCAACTTCGAATTCAAATCCTCAGAAAAAATCTCATACAGAAATCGAGATAATCTTCCAGACATTCGACAATAACGGCGACGGAAAGACCTCGGCGTCGGAACTGAAGTCGCTGTTACACGCCCTAGGATCGGAAACTTCGACGGAAGAAGTGAAGAAGATGATGGATGAGATGGACAAAGACGGCGACGGTTACGTGGATCTAACTGAATTCTCCGAGTTTCACGCCGGATCTGGCGGCAATGCCGGCTCCACTAACGAACTTCAAGAAGCTTTCAGTTTATACGATAAAGATGGTAACGGTAAGATTTCAGCGCGTGAGTTATACGACGTGTTAAAGAGTTTAGGTGAGAAATGTTCATTGAAGGATTGTAAGAAGATGATTCAATCTGTTGATGCTGATGGTGATGGTCATGTTGATTTCGAGGAGTTTAAGAAGATGATGGCCATCGACCACAATCCCAATCCCCTCCCTGTAGGTTTGGATCCGGAACGAGAGCCATCATCTATCGAGCCAAGTTATGAGAATGACACAAAGAGACTAGTTCATATTGCAGCAAATAACATGAAGAAAATGATTTGCTGCAAGGTTTTCTATATGTGGCTCATTAGGCTGTTTAATGTGATTCTTGAGATTATCATAGCTTTTCTGGCGCAGGTTAATGCTAATGGGAATATTAGTGGCACTAAGTACCGCAAGTTAAGTGTGATCACTTCTTCAATTTGCTTAATTATATCACTCGTCGAGATTATGAACTACCGATTGAGTCAAGGGAAACTGTTTAGAGAGTTGTCGTTATATTTTAGTGTCATCAGCTCGACTTTACAATTTTCTATCAACTTGGCGGTACTTATACTGAAGAAGCAGTTCATTAAGTTTGATTACTTCTCATTGTTGTTTTCCACAGTCACTTTGCTTTCTCCAATCACTCATCGTCAGCAGGAGCCAATGCAGGAAATCCATGATGATTAGTTCATCATGTTAGGATTAATTTTGCTTAAGACTTATTCTCCAAGGATGTTAGAAGTGATATGATAGTTTACTTATAATTGTTACTCCGTATTAGTTTTCTAATTATATTAATGATGTTATGATGTGATTCATGTAAAGGTATTTTTGTAGGATTAGAAGATCTTGTAAGTCCTATGAATGTAGGGCAACGGAGAGTTGTTAAGGAAAAAAAAACACATTGTAGGAGTTATTATGCATATTATAGTTGTGAAGAGGTGGATTAAACCACCAATTAAAAATCCTTGAAGTTCAAGCAAATGTAGTCCCTAACACATTATACCTATAGTGCACCTGAATATATTAGTACCACCAAAGACCATATATATTTCATGTGAATTGTAGATTACGGAGTATACTAATCGAAAAGTTAATTCTAGAAGCTCAATTGACCTGGAAGACCATGCAAAGCAAAGAGACATAGGCAGATGTACTCATGTACATGACCAAGTGCTGGACTGGACTATTTCAAGAATTTCTTATATATGTTTAAGATATTCGGGTTGAAATAAAGATTTGATGACACGGATACTTGAGGACTTGAGGTATTTTAAATGTTTGGTTAACATAGCTGTAATAATTTGTTTATCTAAGTATATTAAAGGTTTGCTTAACATAGCTGTAATAATTTGTTTATCTAAACAAAGTTGTGAAATGAAATTGCTGTCAAACCAGAGATGTCTACTAGGATACGCATTTAGCAAATCTCAGGCAAGCCATCTGTTTCTAAACAAATATTCTGTAATTGTAACAAGGCCTGCAACCATATATACAACATATCCTTTGGTTTAGCATGCTCTACAAAATTCCTTTACTCTATCAGACAAGTTTACAAACCTATCGAGCTTAAACTTGTAAAGGACATTCACAAAGCTACATGCCTACGCTGAAGCCTAAATTCTGACGGATACATTGCCTTCTTGACATGTACATAGGCCTAACCAAGATGTCAGTACTAAGTTTATGAGGTGGTGGTAGAGATAGGGGAGCCTGATGTAGTAGTCAGAGCTATGCGGTCCTGCACCGGGTGATCCATTTCTTGAGATAATGATGTGTTGCTGATGTTGTCTGGGTGACTGCAGGGTTTCAGTTTTACTATCAGACGCTTTGATCGGCTTCTTATCTCCGCTTCTTCATAACTCTTTCTCAACTCTTCTGCTGCTTCTTCCAAGTCTTCATTCATCTCATCTACTGGTAAGCTTTGGCAAGCAGATGGCATCAGATCATTCAGTTGTAGACTTGCTGCTGCTTCAGCTTCGTTAACTTGCACACTTTTGTCTTTCTGAATGCAATAATGTTACTTGAATTGATAAACTCATGCCATGGAACTCATACAAGAAGACTATGTATTCCAATTCAATGATATTATACGAAAAGATGATGGATTTATGTATAATTTATGTATATCAGCATATATGCAGTGGTGAAATATTTATATGTACTTTCAATATATTCCATGCATTGTTATAAATACTTTGTGCATGTATCAATTATCTGTCACACAGCTTCAACATTTATAGTTTAAATGAAAGGCTTAAACTTGGATCCACTGATAATTAAATGCATATATATCAGCTTTCAGTTGATAAAGCACCCTAGAAACAATGTAAGCATAGCATACCTCCATTTCCATCAAAGCTTCTGAAATTTGACGGAGTTGCATTTCCATAAGATTCTTCTTCTTCATCAGAACCTCATAGGTTTCCTTCATTGACAAAGGCAAGAAGTTGTGTTAATAAGACTAGCTCTTTCAGGAAAAATAATTAAGTAAATATGATAACTGTGCTGTCTTGGTTTGATCACTAATTAACCAGTTCATACTGAGTTACTGACCCTCCCAGAAGATGCTGCACTGGCTGGCATTATCGTAGTGATTGGCTGCTGATCTTGGTTTTTGGTTTTTAGCTCTGCCATTTGTCTGTAACAAGGGCATCTCGATTAAGATTAAAGAACACTACAATCTATTCTGTTCTTGCAAAAACAGGATTCAGAGAGTCGAGTCAATAACTACCTTCTCATGATGCTAAGTTCATCTTTAAGCATCTTTACTTCTTGACGACATGAACACCTGGGAACGTCAGTGCTATCTCCAAGCTTCCATCCAGGAGGTGGGATCCAGTAGGGATCTTTAACCCCAGCTTCCTTCCTGATGTTAGCCAGATCAGCACTCTCAAGCCAGTACTCCATCTTGCCTTCAGCATCACACCTCCTACGAAGGCGATCATTGCCATCACGCGGCACCACTTGGCCAGCAAGGTGCTTGAGCATATGGTCTAACAGGCCTGTATCACCAATTCTTTTCCGAGCTTCTGACCTTAGCTGCAAACGAGAAACTGGGTTTTCATGATCGGCTCCATATTTTTTCAAAACCTCCACCAATTCCTTTCCAGCTGCCTCATACCTGCATTTTCGCCATCAAGTTAGCTTAGTGAAGTAGTAAGCACTTTCAGACAATCAGAATACAAATTATATCTTGTGAGTTTTACCTTTTTAGAGGCCATCTGTCAATAATCTCTTTATCATTGTTTCCCTTGATTACAGCTTTAATTTCAGTAGTGTTTTGTTTAGGAATGGGGTCAGTCTTCTTGCTTTGAGAATTTGGAGCTCTACCACGCTTTCTCTTCCTGTTATATTGAATGATTTCTTTGCCCTTAGTTTCATGGCATGCCACTTCTTTCTCACTTTGTTTACCCTCCTCTAAAGTTAAACTCTTTTCCTCTCCATGGTCATCTAGCCTTTCGGAATTTGGGACGTAGGCAACAAACTTCTTCAAACCCCATCCTTGGATTTTGGAGGCTTGGAGCTTAGAAAAGCATGGCCCATGCTTAGCCTCAGAACCACTTGTCGTTCCAGGCGGTGGCAAGGGCTTGATTAACCAAAAGGACTTAGAATGCTTAAGCATATCAAACCCTTGAGATGGGATTATGCGCCTCAGAACTTCAACAGCAAGCAATGGTCCCATGATAAACTTTTCATCCAATGCAGGGTAAAGTTCTGATCGACGAGCTATATGGTCTGAATTGCCAAAATACGCCTCTAGTGATTTAGCACTAGGATATCTTATAGTCACATTCAGTTCAGACTTCGAAGTTACCTTAAAAATCAATGAACAAACACGAAAACCAACAGAAATCATCACCACATTTTTTTCCCAGTATCCAAAATAACCACAGCAAAACCAAGATTGCTATATAACACACTGAAAATCAGTATTAATTCATCCCAACTTTTATACCACAACTTAAAATTTCACTACAGAAAACCAGATTAAACCTAAACCTATACAACAATAGCCCAAAAATCACTACATATCAAAATTCAATGTCTTCTCTATTCCACAAAATCATGCATACACACAGTAAAGCAACAAATTTTAAAACCGGGGTTGATCTTTTCATTACCATAACGGCGCGAACATAATGGAGCATAGCCGGGGTCCTCTGAGGTAGCTTTGAGTGATCAATCTCATAGAATGAACCCTCTAAAATAGTCTCAATTGGTTTTCCTATGAAAAAATTATTATGTATGATTAGTGAATAGTACAAATTATGAACCCTCTAAAATAACATCAATAAAAAGTAGCATACTTTTGGGGATGGAACTGAGAGAATTGGGCAGTGGACATCTCATTGCTGCATCTCCCACTTCTCCTAGTATACTCTGCCTTTTCCACATCCTTTTCAATCTTTCCTACAATCAATTTTCACAACCCAATAAAAAAATAAGCACAAAAAGTAGATTATGACAAAATCATCCTTCTTTTTTATATGATTATGATAAAAAAAATAATAAAATCAACCCAAGTAAGATTTTTCATAAATTTAACTGGGTTTTTTTATTTTAATTTTAATTTTTTTAATGACTAAAATCAAGCAGAAAAAAATAGATAAAATCTGACAGATTTTTGCACAACACAGAATCAACCCCATTAACCCATGTGAAGATTTTGCTCCCTTTTCACCACCATCGCCGCCCCCACCACCACCACACCACCACCACTAACAACAATACTGTAAAAAAAAAGATAACAAAAAAGGGGGAAAACAGGGGAAATTTGCTTGAATCCAGAAAAGTTTCAGCCGGAAAGATGATAAAGATTTTCCGATAGTAAAAATAAACGCGAAAAAGTCGAAAATCATGAAAAGGGTATGATAAAGCTTAAAAACCCCATTAAAACCCACCTTTACTAAGTGCTCAAAACTTCCAGAAAAACAGAGAAACTCAATAAAATAAAATAAAAATCCCCAGAAAACGTCAGAAAGCAGAGTATTAATCACAAAAAAAATAAAAATAAAAAACCAACACCAATTCACCATTCAATGGGAGTTTGATTTCTAATAGGATTTAAAAATTAAAAAAAAAAATTAAAAAAATTGTTTTTACAGTAAATCTGATTTATCGGAAGAAAATAAAAAGAAGAGAGAGAAAGAGAAGCAAAAAAGAAAGGAAGAGAAGAGGGTGCATTGATATGAGATGATACCTGGAATTGTGAGTGTTGAAGCAGAGAGATTGGAGGTGGTGCACAACTATGGAAACGCTTTGCTCAGAAAGATAGGAGAGAGAAATACATTAATAGGAGAGAGAAAGTATTTTTGAGGTTTTAGGATTTTTTGGGTTTTTATATTTTAAGATTTTTTTTTTAATTTTAATTATTATTGTGAGAAACCAATCAAAACTATACATGATGAATAATTCTTATTATGTAAATACTACTCAGATCAATTTTATTTTAGTTGTAATTTGGTTTTGTTGATTTCTCGGTTCGTTTCTAAAAATAAATCACTTTTAGGGGTTTTACACGGTTAATAACTTAATAAGGAAATAAGATAGTGAAAACAGAGATTAGATAATGTCACATTTATCAAGTATTAAAACATTAAATTAACTTTGAAAATAGGATTTGGCGCGAATTATAATCATGGTAGTTTTATTAGTTCATGATCGTTATGGAATATATTTGAAATATAACGGTTTTAAGGGGTAGTTCGGGGCTTAAATAACAAACAAAATCTTTTTTCTAGAAATTGAAAAATTGATTGCAGCAATAGATCAAATTAGATTTTGCGATTGACTATTTGGCGCGAATTATAGTCATGGTAGTTTTATTAGTTTCACGGTCGTTATGGAATATATTTGTAATACTACGGGCCTGTTCATATTTACTGAACTAAGCTGAACTGAACTGAACTGAACTGAATTGAACTGATTGGAGCTGAACTGAACTGATTGGAACTGAACTGAACTGAATTGAGCTGAAATGAATATTTTATGTGAGAGGGAAATTAAGAGCTGAACTGAACTGAACTGAACTGAACTGAACTGATTGGAACTGAACTGAACTGATTGGAGCTGAACTGAACTGAACTGATATTAAGTAAATGTGAACAGGCCCTACGTATAAAAGTTTTAAGGGGTATTTTGGGGCTTAAATAACAAACGTAATCTTTTTTAGAATTTGAAAATTTAATTGTAGTAATAGATCAAATTAAATTTTGCGATTTGGCGCGAATTATAGTCATGGTAGTTTTATTAGTTCCATGGTCGTTATGGAATATATTTGAAATATAACGGTTTTAAGGGGTATTTTGGGGTTCCACTTAATTAGGCGCGTGGTTAAATTTGCTATAGCTAACAAAATCACATTCGTGGTATAATAATTCAATTTGGGATAAAATCTCATAGGACAAGACAATTTATCCAAATTAAAAGAGTTGGCAATAATTACTGGTCAAGTAAATAAACAATATTTTTTACTTGATCTGTTTTGACTTTTACACTATTCACTGCCCCTCCTTTGACCCTTTTTTTTGTGAATAATATGTAAGGAAAAACATATTCATGTTGGATCTTTTTTAATCCGTCTATTTAAGTACATCGTAATATATAACTCTTATATATTTTACTTATAGGGAATTAAAGTTGTTGATCGTTAAAGTTTTGCATTGACAAACGTGATAAAAGAAACAGGTCAAGTAGAAAAGAATAGAAGACGAAGTATGTTTTTACATAGTATTAATTGTTTTGAGACAATGTAGATAAGTGCAAGTTTTTACATACTTGTCTACTAACCAATGTTCTCAACTTTCATCATTTAGGGTCTGCTCTCATTGACTGAACTGAGCTGAACTGAACTGCAATGAATATTTTATAAGAGAGGGAAATCAAGAGCTGAACTGAACTGAATTTCAACGTATGAGAACAGACCCTTAGTCAAGCTATTAAAAAAAAACCTAATTTCATAATTTCTACAATGTAAAAAGATATATTAAATGAATTTTATGTTTTCACTTTTTTTGAAAAAAAAAAATTACAGTGAACAAAATCATGTATTGTATTCTAAAATAAATACTCATACATTGTATTATTCAACTCCGAGAGATAGAACTAACTAAGTGTTGATTAATACCCCTTTCAAAAGGCATAAAATGCTATTTAATAAGCTATTTACCAAACACACAAATTAGCTTTTTAAATTGGTTAAATATCTAATTGGGCTCAATAAGCTAAAAACTCTCCAAAAAGCTCTTTACCAAGCAAGACTTTTGACCAATTTAAAATTAAACTTTGAACTAGCATGAAATTATTAAATTATGCAACAATGAATTTGTTTGTATCTGGTGTAACAAGAAGAAAATAAATAAAAATTAATTTAACAGCTGATAATTACAGGAATTGTGGGCGTGAGAGTACGTGTTTTGTGTGTCATAAAAGCGGGAAATTGAAAAAATTTGCAAAAATTCGATCGTTATAATTTTAGGATTGGATGAGAGAGAATGAGAAAAGTGTGAGATCACTACTGTTACGTGTATACCTGTGACTGTTGCCTCCCTTATTTTGGCAACCTTTGTTTTGGATTTTTCTTTCATAAATATCATGCTAAGCATGCATTGTTTAAGAATAAAAGAAACGAGAGGATCACTTCACAAGGAAAACACCTAATGCAAAAAAATATGTTACTCCGTAGTATGCATATTAGGCTATTAGCACATATGTGCGCAGAAGTACTCCGTACCACACTACCACATATAGTCGTACAGTATATTTTAAAATCAGCTAATGATTTACAACAACAATAAAAAGGGAAAAAACGATGTTAGCATAAGATTAAGCATTAGATGTGTTGTTGAGTAAGCGAAATAAAGTTGAGAAATTTTTATATCGACAAAATTACGATTAGTTGATGCTTTAAATGTTATGCAATATTTAATTTGGAATTTGATCTCTTTTATACCCAAGTAAGATGTTATGATTAGTCTAGAATCTAGATACTAGATACGAATAGGTCGTTATTAGATACTAGGGACTGGTTCAAGGTTTTCAATAAACTAGCGAAATTGAGCTTTACCTTGAGAAGCTCGTGAACAAGATCGAAATATGAAGAAAAAAAAATTTTACTACTTCGTATTTTATTACTTGGAGTGAAAATTAATAGTACTTGCTATAGGTAGTTTCATAATTGGAGTATTAAGCTAAGTTAGACCTCATAAAATTAACCTTGAAAAAGCTCAAAACTCACCCTGAGCTCAAAAATAAGGTTTACGAGGCACACTAGTAGTGATATATTGTACCTAATAGTAATTGGAATTATTTTTACATTTGTTCCTTCATATAATCCATTTTGAGATGCCCATTTCTTTACAAGTTAAAAACTGTATTAGTATTATTAGAGCATACATATTATATAATTCTCTCTAGAAAGTAGAAAATAGGCTTATTGAGAATAAAAATAATTCAGGGAATTACAAAGACTTCAATGTAATGTTGAGTATATATTTCAGA
Source organism: Chenopodium album (assembly GCF_948465745.1). NCBI lineage: Eukaryota > Viridiplantae > Streptophyta > Magnoliopsida > Caryophyllales > Amaranthaceae > Chenopodium > Chenopodium album. The sequence continues at coordinate 8,305,677 of NC_137858.1, forward strand.
TTCTATATTTCCATTCATGTGAGCCATAAAATGATTTCTCATACTATAGTGTTTACATGATCCAAAAATTAAAAATTAACAACAATATAATTGGTGTATAAAACCCATCTTCCTTCTGACAAACCAAAAAATCAGATGCACCAAAAATTTAACCCAAAGTCTACACATTATTAATGAATTAATGACTTCTTATCCAAAGTTTGGTTTTTTTTTTTTTTTTTTTTTTTTTTTTTTTTTTTTTTTTAAAATCTACATGTAAAACCTGGAGAAGGGCTACCTTTAATCAAGTCAAGGAAGAAAGGGGGACTTCATTAAGATCAGGAACAAAAGTCTGAACACTACTACTACACCCAGTAGCAGTAGGACTAGAAATACTGTCAATAGTAGTTGACCCTTTGATTGTAGCAATGGAGAAATTCAGAGTGACAGCAGCCCTCATTGCAACAGGCCTATTCACCGAGGCCGATAGCGACTGCTGTGATTCCTGTGGTGGTGGTGGTGGGGGGAAGAGGTAGGAGGGTGGCCTACTAGAGGAGGAAGAGACAGAAGAAGGCGGTGTAGGGTACCCTAGGAGATCTTCAAGATGGACCAACACTTGAGAGGATGCAGAAGAAGAGAAAGAACCCATTTGGGAAGGCCAGAGAAAAGTGCCCAAAGGTTTACAGATTCTGAAGCCACTCTTCAGAAGTTGTTTCCTGGTTTTATCCTTCTTTTCTGTAGCAGCTGGTGAAGATTTTGGGGATGGTGTCCTTAATTTTTGGGGCACTTTTATGATCAGTTCCTTCTCTTTGTTCTTCAAATTGTCATCTTCATTAATTACTGTCCTTTTTTTACCCTTGTCTGATTCAGTTTTATCCTCTGACAATTGTTGATCTTCACCCCATTTTTCTTCGGCTACAGATTCCTTCAGCCTCCCTATATCCTCCTGAAACAGGAAAAAGTGCAGTACCTCTTAGTTTTTCTAGCTTTATAAATTGAAGTTTTAATCTTAATTAACATTTGGTTGATAAACAAGTATATCTGCATATAAAGTTCATAAGCTTTATAATATGCCAGAAATGTGTGACATTTTATGGAACAAGGTCCCACATTAATGCTCTTTTCCTATTTGTGCAAGTTAGTCATATATACTGCAGAAATTTACTGTAATTGAACAAGACATTTCAGATTCACCACATTCTACAACAGAATGAAAAAAGTTGGAGGAAATCAAGCACTAATTTAGCCACATAATTTGACCATTTGCATATGATTAACTTCTGAAATCCCACTTTAAGATAAGATTATACTAGTATACACATACATGATGAGATTTACATGCTTAACTGCTTGATTAACTGATGTTTCAAAGTTGAATGAAACTGCAAATCTTATCAACTATGGTAATTTGGTACCTCCATTCCAGTAAAGGTCTTTGAGATTTCTAGCAGCTGTTTCTCAATATTGGCTTTCCTCTTCATTAGTTCAGCATGTGTTGCCTGCTACAAACGTAAACAATTCTGTTAATAATATGATAACGAACAAGTAATTAACTACAAGTCATTCAATTAAACGGGTAAAAAAGAAAAGTGTTGCGACTAATCTAAATTAAGGGAGGACTATTATACCTTCAGTGACTTCATTGATTCACCAAAACTTATTGGAGGAACATCTGAAGCCTGGTTGCTTTCTTTCCCTTTTCCTGCCAACTTTTGCATCTCTCTGCTCATTAACAAAATCAGAATTCAGACACAATTGACATGAACACATTGCATTAAATAAAATCAATTATTCATTTAGTACAACTTTAATTACCTCTTCATGTCATCAATTTCATCCCTTAGCTCCTTAAGCTGCATAGCACAAACCGGGTCTTGATTCGGGCAATCACCCGGTTTCCACCCGGGAGGCGGTACCCAATACGGGTCAGTAACACCCGCTTGCTTCCTTGCTTCAATCAAATCAGCACTCTCCAACCAATACTCCATTGCACCTTCCGGGTTATGCCGGCGGCGAAACCTATCCGCCCCACCAGGAGCTAACTTCCCTGCCATATGCTTCAACAAATGATCTAAAAGACCTGTATCACCGATCAGCTTACGAGCTTCCAACCTCAAGTCGGGTCGTAAAATCGGGTTCCCGGGTCCTGCTCCTTTTTCCTTCAAGATCTTCAACATATTCTTTTCTGCCAACTTGTACCTTTGATCAAAACAAACAATATTCAAGTACAATACCAAAACCCCATTACTTTTTTCATCCTTTTTTCCAATTTCCATAATTAAAACTTCTTCAAAAATTCAAGTACAACAACAGCTTAAAAAGTACAGAAAAATTACTATAATCAAGAAAAACTAAATTAAAATAAGAATTTCTTGATTAATTTATACCTCTCAATAGTCCATCTATGCTGAGAATCTTTGAACTTCTTCTCAGAAACTACCTTAATCTGATTCTTCTTCATCTTCTTCTTCTCATTATATTTCACCCCTTTAAACTGACATTTTCGCTTTCGAAGAACTCGGGTTTTTTCTGGAACCTTCTCTTCTTCTTCTTCCTCCTCATCTCCACCTTCATCGTCATCATCATCATCTTCTTCTTCTTCCTTTTTTTCATCCTCCATTGAAGCTTCTACTGTGAGCTCAGAAGGCAATTTTTGCGCCAATTTTTTCTGACGCTCTGATCTCTGCTTACTATAGATTGTTGTTCTTCGACGCTTTTCCCATTTGATTTCTAACCCATTATTCGAAACATGATGATCATCTTCATCATCATCATCATGAACCCAGAAACTTCGATTTCCTCTTTGAGTAGTAAACTCATCAAATGAAATTTTCTGGGTGAGTAATTTTTTACCCAAATTCAAACTCATTACATAATGTTCATCTAAATTTGGTTGAATCAATCCATTTTTTTTCACACCTCCAAAAAATTTTTCCAGAGATTGAATACTCGGAAACACCACTGTAATATCTTCATCACTCTTATGATTCACCTGAATATTCATTTAACACCAAAAATAAATTAAAATCCAGAAAATAGCAAAATCAGTTGAGTAATAATTGAAATTTGAGCAAAAATTCTTACAAAAACAGCTTTTATTGAGTTGAATGCAGCTGGGATTTTAGTGTTAGAGTGACGATTAAGCTTATAAACAGAACCCATTTCAATCTCCATCTCAAAATCTGGAAAACACATTCAGAAATTCATACTTAGAATCTAAAAATGAAGCACAAAAATATGCAAAATAATGGTGAGATTAGTAAGATGGGTAGAAGATTTACCAGAAAAACAGAGTAAAACAGGAAAAAAAATCAGAGAAAATTGCAGAGATGAACAAAATTTCTGGGGAAAAAAAAATGAGGATTTATACTTATTTTCAGCTCATTTATGAACCAAAAACAAAACCCAGATCAAAAAAACAAACCCCAAATCAAATTTTATGAAGAAATTTACACAAAAAACAAAAACCCAAATCAAATCTTACTTTCTCTCTCCAAATTAGAGATGAAATTCTCTGAAAAAGTAAGATTTGAGTGAGCCCGTGTGTTGGGGGCGTGTAAAAACGAAGAATGTGAAATACAATTCAGTGAAAAAATGAAATGATTAGAGTTTTAGAGAGAGAAAGAGGAGAGAGAAAGAGAAAGAGAATCAAAGTTTGTTTTTTGGGGGGAGGTTTTTGGACAGAAAATAGGAAGAAGAGGCGCGTGAGAATGACGCGCGTGGGGGTTTAAGGAGGGTTTAGGGAAAGGTGGGTAAAGTGGTTGAGAAATGGCGCGTGAAAGTGTAACAGAATTAAGGAGACATAACAGAATGTTGGAGTATTGGGATTGGTGGAGTGGCTGTAAATTTTTCAGATTTTGTTGTGTGATTGTGCATGGGTGTGTGTGAGTGTGTGCATGTTTATGAAATGGGTGCTTTGATTTAATTAAATTTGTAATGATTTTGTGATTTGTATAAGAAAAAGAAAAGGATTTTGATTACTATAAGAAAAAGAAAAGTAATTATAACAAGACGGTTAATGCGTTTATAAACGGGGTATTGATTTTGAAATGTACGATAGAATTATGTATCGATCGATTTAGTTTGGGTTTGACTTGACTTTGTTTATTCAGTTTTTGATTTATTAAGTACTTCGTAGAAGAGAACATAAATAATTGTACAATTAGATATGAGCTTATGTTGTTGGGCTTCAATATGAGAGTGTAAGAGATAAGAATAGAAACCAAAAGGATGCGGAGTACAAAAGATTGGGAGACACGTTATATTATGGGTGATGCACTAATAAAAAACGATATTGATTATATCATGTCACAAAATAGGCAACCAAAGTTTTGTATTAGCTCTTTCAAGTAGACAAGTACAATCCCTTTAGGGTTGGTTTCTTTGGAACCCATTTTCCTTACAATTTTATTTTCTTTGTTTTTGAGTTCATACTATTACCACAATTAGCAATGACCTTAAATTATCCTTTTCAACAAAAGTTGAGGTATGTTTTAATGCGTAGTTAAAGCAGTCAAAAATTGAACCGAATTGGTTGCAATCCAACAAAAACCAAAGTGATTCGGAAAAAAAAGTATACATTTAATCTTTATATACACTAAACCTCATATAAATTATAATCAGATATAATCCTAACTAAATAGACCTGATGTAACCGATCGTAGACTCCATTTGCCAACTCTATCTATTAAAGGGATAGGAGGTGATAAATGATCTTTTATAAGCACAAATTCACGGAGAGATGATTAGGACGCGGGCATAAGGGTCATTATGACACATTCAACAATTCGATTCACTTTCAATTAGGAGTTTAGGACTTGCTCTACCCTCTTCAAGGGTTATAACTTCCTTGGTCACCCAACAAATACTCTCTTTACCTGCTTATGCGTTCATAGCACAATTTACTACTCAAGCTGCCTTACATATGCATCACCAATACATTGCATGATTCATTATGACAAGAGCTTTTGCTCATGGAGCTATACTTTTCATTAGATATTACAATCCAGAATAGAATGAAGATTATGTATTGGCAAGAATGTTATTAGACCACAAAGAAGCTATCATATCCCATTTTAATCAATAAAACACAAATTCACAGGAAGATGGCTAGATAAACAGAAAAGGCCTCCTGTACTTTCAGGGTTTGAGTAGATAATATTGATGGACATGATGGTTTTTGAACTTTTCGAACAGTAAGTACATGAATAATTGAATATATGGGTCCAAATATTCCATATGACCATATCACATCATAGTTCGACGTATAAATATATAAATCTTCACTTCTCAAAAAAAAAAAAAAAAAAAAAAAAAATACTTGTATAAATCTTCATGTTAAAGGTAACTTAGCAGTTTCTTCATGAAGCATTTTTAGTTTGCTATATTGTGACGCATTCATGAAAAATTATTTTTGCAGAGTGAGTCTAAAATTGACAAAATCTTTAATTAAATAAATTTCAGGATGTACATGAAGCAAACTAGTAAAACGAGTAGCTCCTCTTTTGCTTCTCTTTAAAAATAAAAGTGCAACACATATCCTAATCAGATATTGCCTTCAGTGTATTACTAGCATGCAACGACACCAAACAGGCAACAAAATTGACAGGGACAGACCGCCATGGCATAAAAATGGGTGATGAGTAATGTACTTAGACTCGCATTAAGGCCAATGATCCTGTTAGGCTACTAATGGTTAGGGAATAAGTTAGACTCAATGCTCAAACCATAAACCTAGATCATAAGAACATAGAATTAAGGTGAGGCGCATACTTAAAATACTTATAACACTTGCGTAGTATGATATAAGGAAAAATAAAAACAAAAAAGAGCTGCTGTAAATTTACAGAATGATCACCTGTAATGGTATTAATCATGCTCATGTTTTTAGATAAATAGACAGCTAGAAAGTCAGCTGGAAAGTCCGATTTCAGATTTATAACTAACTACGCTTATCATTTTGAGATGACGATATGAAATAAGTACTAAATATCATGTCAATAGTGTCAACATGCTATCTGATGTTCTGAGTATGTTTCATAATGCAATTTGTAACAAGTTGGTTCTGTATTAATAAAGCTGCGTCATATCTGTACAGTCGCCAAGGAATATCAAGCACTATGCACTAAGCCCTGGATGCCAACAGCAGTAGCAGCATTCCCGTGAAAACAACACTAGAAATTATAAGAGTATTAATGTTGTGCGATTAGTGCTGTACTATCATTTTCGCCAAAATTAACATACTTGGCCTCTCCAAGTATATCAGTTGCTCTATATGGGGATTCACCAGTCTGCAACGCAAAAAGAAACAATGCTATGATGTTTCAATGTTCTTTAAAAACGGTTAAGAGAGAAGCTGAAACCAACACAGCCAGAAAAGATACCAGTTCACTAGGCATAATATATGGATCTTGTTTCTTTGAAAGATCCCTCAAAGTACCCTGCAAAAATTTCAAATTTAGTCAAACAACAGAATCAAGAGAGCAGTGTTGAGCATTCCAGAAATTCAGAATGAAAATGATACCCACTAGACAAACTACAGCAGCAGAACCACAAATCTGAAATTTGTTTTCTACTGCACAAGCACGGTGTTGATTACACCAATGGCCGCAAATACATTTGGTTAAGATCTTGGTTCCTGAGAATGAAGGACAGAATATCACATGGACCACAGCACTTCACTAACAAAATGTTTATATGTTTCTAAGGTAACAATGGTATTCAATCTTAGTCTCTGTAATACATTCTTTTTCTTTGCAGTTGACTTGTACATGGAAAATTCTTTTTCCCTCCAGTATTCTTGAATTGTACAAAGACAAAACAAACATCAATGTCCTTTTAATGTACTTATAACTTTATTAGTATAGCTCAAAAGACATGTGCAACAAGCTAAGAACACAGATGAAGCCAAACACTCCCACAGCAAGTGACAAACAGAGAAGTATTCCCCCAAAAGAACTTGCACAAATGCCAAAGGGCTCAGCACTCAACAATTCTGAAAGGCTTGACAAGAAGGAAATGAAGAAAGTTACTTCCTACAAAAGGAACATAGGATTTTGAACTCTGACTAATTCACCACATTAGATTGGCAATGAAAACCACAAATTACACAGCCCATCACAATCTACTGAACACTGAAAATATAATAATTCATTCATCATGCACCATATTTAAAGAAGGTACATGTACAGAGCAATAGAGCATTACCAGATAGAGGAAACAAGCGATCAAATAATTAGCAACAAAATGGACAAATTAGATTAAAAAGAATGTCAACCTTATTTGACCATACAAGTCCACATGCATTACAAAGAGTCCTAGGCCCATTTGGTCCACGTCGCATCATCGGAGTTGAATTTGAACTAATTCCACAATGTGTACAACTACAAAGAGCGAAGGAAAAAGGAACAGATTAATACATAAACAGCAAATAAAGAGGTATACAACTGGACATGAAGCTAACAGCTTCTACAACAATTTGAAATGAGACCTTATGACAATTTCTCCGAAAAAAGAAACGTTGTCAATGAAAGCTAGTATTACTATAAATTCATCGTTATAAAAAAACAAGGGAACATACAATGTTTCTATCTGTGTCTCATCAGGACCTGAATCTTGGGCATTACATCCAGAAGATTCATCCCCCTTCTTTGAAGATGTAAATTGTCCCTTGCTACGGGGCTGCCTGTCATTGAAACAAATAGCAGACAAAATGAATACAATAATAATAATAAAAAAATAAAAAATAAAAAAAACATACACAGGTTACGAGATTATAGAATATAGTCAATATACAGTAGATATAATTTAACAAACAAGCTGTGGCACAGCAGCACAACATATTCAAACAATTTTTTTTCCATGTTTTACATTAGTTAAAGTGCAAGATGATATCTACACACAAACACATCATATTCAACTTGAACAATAATGAATGTCATCCTAAGCTTTTCCAATAAATTTTTTGATTCCTTAATGATCAGTGCCTGATATACAGCTATGAGCACCACTTTTGCTTAGTTGACATAGTACATGTACAGCATCAAAAGCCTGATCATACACTTGAAAGGCACTTATTTATAGGCAATATCGACAATACTGAAAGACAACTCGCTATAATTTTTAAAGTTCTTAAAAGGTCAAGACTTCCCATTATGAATCACAACCTTATAAAACATCTTAAAAGAGTCTATGACACTTTTAAACATTAGAAATTTAGAATATTAAGTCAAAGACTTACGAGAATCTCATCTTAAACAGTAGCGGGAAATTGGAACCAGCCCAAAGTAACAGTCAATTGGAAAAAAACATACAAGCTTTCATCTTGGCATGAAGAAAATATCCCAAATGAGTTATGCACCATAAAGAAAATGCTTAGTAACATATATCATAAACTTCAATGATGAATTGATGACTGAAACTTTTAGACACTATAACAATGTATTCCTCAAGCACCAGTTCATTATCTAAAAAAAGTCCAATAACATTCTTAATAAATGCAACAGGGGACAAGAAGTCCAATAACATACCTCTGTGCCACTTCTTTCCGAACACTATACCTAATTAACTTATCAAAGCGGCGTTCTTTCCTCTTTTGACGAAATCTATTTAAAGATGCCTCTCGCTGTGGTAGACTACTGCGTCCTGGAAATACCATCACATCCTGCAACAAGGGACAATTATTTACATGCAAAATACACACATCAAAAACTTAGTGATTAATTCGGGCAAAAAAATGAATACCGGCTGGTTCATATGTGATACTTGCGGCACTTCTGCACCTTGTGAAACTGAAGATGGTGCACTTCCCCCCACATTCCCTCCTAACACCAATAAAACAGCTTCAACCTGAACAATCAAATAATTTTGAGATACACAAAATAAATAAATAAATAAATAAATAAAGCCTCCAAAATTCATAAGTTCTGGAGATACTCAACATATAGCTCATCCTCCTCACAGAGTTTAAAAATAAAGTCTTAAAACCTACAGAAGCAGTAACAACAAATCATCCAAATCGCTTTAAGGTCTTTATCAGTCGAATGGGATTATGACTTATAGAATATACCAAGATGAAGCTTCAACATATGAAAAAAAAACATCGACAAAGCACAATTCTTGACCATTCAAAAAGCAAAAATGATTTATTGAGAAAAATCAACAAATGAGATACCATAATTAGACTTGTGTAGTCTACACTGGAATACTTCTCATTGCAAGTAAAAGTACTTTTAAATAGGCATGTATACATAGTAACTCTTCTAATCATGGAAGGTTCTTCTTGTTTACACCAACTAAAGGCATTTAATCAACATATAAATGATATAACTTTACATCAAACAACAGAGGGCAGTATATCGAGCAAAATGATTCAGTCTATCTTACCTAAGGGTTACCCTTTCAGCTACATTGAAATAGAATATATGAACTAATCAAACTTCCTACAGAAAATTTCTGTTTTAAAGATTGAGGCTTAGCTGAGCTAAAGCAAATTGATATTGATATTGATATTGATATTGGAAACAGCAATTGAAGTAGCCAGCTTTCCATACAAACTTTCGTACACCTCATCTACTGAAAACCTAAATACAGTAACAGTATCGCTTAGATGTATGACAGCCAAGTTGGCTTACACTGAAAGCCAAAAAGACCGCATAAAACCCTCTATTAACTCTTTTTTCCTAATTTTATTGCTTTCTCCGAAATTCAAAGTGACACACCACACAAATAGACCAAATTCCAAAACAGTTGAATAGATTTCAAAGAGTAAACTATACCGATGGTATTATCAGATTATCCTTAACACCTCCTCTTTACTCATTACACCAAAATCCAACAGATATTCCAACTCCCTAAATCTTTGCAAATTAGCTAATTTCTCCGATTACTTTCCCATTCATCCAAAAATTGAATACACACATTATAACCTTACATTAACAAACCAATTTGTTAAGAAAGTGAGATCATGATCATCAAAAATATGAAATTAATTATAAAATCTTTGGAAAAAAATAAAAATCATATTGCCCCTAAATTTTCTATAAAAAGCCCTTCAAAAAAAATTTTGCTTAAATTCATTGAAAATAAAAATTGAACCCTTAAAACACAAGCAATCATCTTAATTTTCCAAGCTCCAACCATGAAATTAGCAAAAGAATCAAACTTTATTACTTCTAAATCAACCCACAATCAAACATTAATAAATTCACATTCTATAAAATTAAAATTAATAAAAAGTAGAGAAAAAACTAATTATATTATACCTTATCAGGAGTAACAGAATCAAAAACATAAACTTGGCCACGAAACGAAAGCGTGAGCTGATCAGAACCTTCAATCTTCCCATAATTATCAACAGCATAAATTGAATCTCCTTCAAAAGGAACAGAACCATCGTCAGAACATCGTTGCTGATTATGGCGATGGTAATGATCGTCAATGGAGTCTTCAACCCCCTGAACGATGTCGTTTTCATCAATCAAAGTCTGAGGATCCTGCAAATGATTCGGAGAAGACGATGACACGCTCATATGCTGTTCATGGCCGTACATTTTGGGGGAATTTTTGAATTAAATTGATTTGAATGAATTAGGGTTTTGATATTGCATCAAATTATAGAGATAGTTGGAGAAAATTGAGCTCCTTATTGATGAAATTATACAGATATGGAACAACCCTAACCCTAATTTCGAGAAATTGGGGGAATTTTGAGAGTGGGTTCTTGGAGTGAAGAGTGAGGAAGAGAGAAAATGGGAATTTGTGTTTTTGAGGAGAGAGAAAGAAGAGAGAGAAATAGAATTTTTTAAATAGTTATCAAAGTAAAGGCGGGTGAAATTACTGTATAAAAATAATTAATTGTACTTATATTTTTGTAAATTAAAAAAAAGTGTACTTTAATTTTTTGGTCTTGGTACTTAAATAAGACTAATCCAAAAATCACGCAAGTAGTGTGTGCTTTGTGGTACTAATCACTTAAGTGGAATTAAAAGATGGCAAATTGTGAAATTCGCAATAGGTCGGCCAGCCCATGCTCGATGCAAGATACGACATGTTATTGTGTGTGTCGAGTAGTAGGTTGTACTCAACTTATTATTTTTGAAAAGTATGATAGTGCGTATGATATGATAAAATACACCAAATAAGTATAATTTGGACCTTATCATGTAAACATGCTATGACTTGACTCAAAAAGTTAGATTGGCTCGGGCCATTCAACATGTGGACGGATATGGACTAGGGAGTAGGTCGGGCCAGGCAAACCCTAAGTTACAAGTTTGACACTAGATAAAATACGATATGGATCAAAACCATCTAACGGAGCTATATTATTCATCCTTCCATCAACAACATTAGGTTTGGTGGTCGGTAGGACTCGGGCTAAACTTATCATGGTTTTTAATTGTACACTTACCTGAATTACCTCTAACTTCATTTGTAATTAAACTTTTTTTTTTTTTTTTTTTTTTTTTTTTTTTTTTTTTTGTAATGATATATGCAACCATTAGAATTGCATTTAACATTTAAAATATCCACATTCCCTAACTAGATTAGGAAATGTGTCACAAAATCACGCATTGATTGGCATGTTTAATTGATTGATTGGTTGCAGCTTGGAATAATGAATAATGCAACTCCCTGATTCATTGATTCTACCCGAATGATTGCATATTGAGGAAGGCTAGATGTCAGCTCATCATTAGCTAACTTTAAACTTTGATATATATGGAATATCTTTTATCACCAAAAGACTTTGATATCTCAATTCCTTGATTTTGGAGCATGCACTTTATTGGATTTCGATTTTGGATTACATTAACCAAAATTATTCATGTTCTTCAGGTAATTCTTTTTCTTCATTTTCCATAATATTTCTAAATCAAATTTATCCCTAAAATTTAGACATAGTTGCAATGAACACTTCATACTCGAGATTTGGTTTGAAGTTGATTATATTTATAGATTTAAGATTTAACCAATGAAATCATTTAGCAGGCCGGGCCGATATTATGTTGTACACAATTAACATGACGCGAAGTCACCTCAAATCTTATAGAAGTCTATTTCACAAAGGGGTAACTTTTATGTTATTCCGAGTAGCTATAATTTATTGTATACAATACACGCGTAGTACAAAAGACTTCAAATTTGAAAACGACCCTTTCAATTCATGACCAATTGTTATCATTGAGTGAAATAATTACAAATGGGTGCATGAATATAAATATTTTAATTAGCTCATTTGCCTTATCATGCATCTTTGGTAGGAATTACATCTTGGATTTGTGTAATCTGAACCTAGATGATATACGTAGTATATGTTAATACTTTATAAAGTCTTTTTTACAAATTCTTGCACATTTTATGAAATGATTGCCTAGTTTCTGCAAGAATCAGGGCCGTCTTTAGACATGTTTTTTCTCACACACGTAACAGGGCCCCCCAAAATCAGGGCCCCATAATTTAAAAAAATAAAAATTATAACCTTATAAATTCACCTTCTTCCTCGTAAAAGACCATCATTTTCAAACTAAAACCTTAAAATTTATCTTTGATTATGAAGATATATTTGTGGAATTTGCTTCAAAAAATATTAAAAGGATGACACCCTTTAAATAAAAAGTTTTTGTTTGTTGTTTTATTGAATTGCTATTAAACTTATTACTATGAATATTTAAGCTCGATAATAATTTGTAGTACTGTACTCGAGAAAAAAAAGCAATTTTATAATAATAATATTTTTTAACCTTTTAAAACAGTCCTCTAAAATTGAAGGACCCAATTTTAAAAGTTAGAACAGGGCCACCAAATTGTCGGAGACGGCCCTAGCAAGAATATATGACTTCATCTCACTTCTTGCTGCTGTTTACAGTAGAATTCTTGGCAGGGAAAATTTTGATTTATTAAACTAAGCAATAAAATGAAACTGTTTGGTGATTAGGAGCCTATTTTACTATTTTAGAGTTCATGAAGACGATATATAGTGGATTTACGGACATTTCATAACCAAATAAGGAGGTATTTCAGGAAGAAAAAAAGTCAAAAACTGAGAGCTGAGTATGTACTTCGTGCCTTGGTTCAATCGTTCATGCTATCGGCCTATTGTAGGATCTAAGAGATCAGAATATGGCTTTAAGATAAATGCTAGAATACTTGTGTAATACAAAGGGTTTGTTCTCTTCAGATTATTTTCGGTTCAGTTCAGTTTAATTTAGTTCAGTTCTTAATTTCCTTCTCTTATAAAATATTCAGTTCAGTTCAACTCTAATAAGTTCAGTTCAGTTCAACTCAGTTAAGTCAATCAGAATACGCCCAAAGTATACGTACTACTATACATATGTTTTAATCTTGTCTAGAGCTAATGTGACCATATAGAAATTATGGGATTACTAAATACAGCTATTACACAATCAGATTTCTGTATGTCAATAATTTGGAAGATCAATGTAATGCCCATAATATACAGCAAAATTTGTCTTTCTTGATTAAAATAGTATTATCATATCAGCCCCTATCAGTTTGGTAAGATATGTTTTCCTTTTTGACCAAATAAAGAGAACTATAATCTTGTATTACATCCTAGTGGTCTTAGAGTTCATCTAACTATGGCACCCAACTTTAGAATATCAGTCAAAGACGGCGTTGTATTGAATTGATATCAGTTTGGTATCTGGTGTTGTATGTGTATGTGATTCCTCGATTCCTTAACTTGCTATACATCTATCTTCTTCCTTTCTACAATCCCAATTTTGCATAGCCATGGAGAAAGGCTCGTCCCTTAAGGTTGTTATGATTCCGTGGTTAGCCATGGGACACTTGATACCGTTCCTAGAACTGTCCAAGTGCTTAGCCAAGAAGGGTGTTACTGTGTTTTTCGTAACAACTCCTAAGAATATCAAAAGACTACCAAAAATTCCAGCAAATTTATCGTCTTCCATAAATTTGATTAGCATCCCTCTGCCTCATCTTGATCGCGTTCCTGATGATGCAGAGTCCTCTATGGATGTGCCAAGCACTATGCAGCCCCTTTTGAAGAGCAGGTTCGATTTGCTGGAAGATCCAATCACTGCTTTCTTAGAAGAGGTAAGATAAGAGTACTTCATCTGGTTGACTTTGAGACCAATTTTGATCATTAATTTGTTGCAAAAAGTATATCAATTTACATGTAAAGTTATTCTTGTTACATTCAATTTTGAAAGTATAGTGAGTAGTTTAAGTTCATGTTGTAGGTAAGACCAGACTGGATTCTCTATGATTTCACTTCTTATTGGATCCCCCCAATTGCAGCTAAAATTGGCTCTTCTTGTGCATACTTAGCTCTATTCAATGCTGCAACTTTGTCATTCATGGGACCCCCAGCCGAACTCTTAGCCAACACTCGATTAGCCCCTGAAGATTTTATTGTGGTTCCTGATTGGATTCCTTTTGAATCAGACATTGCTTATCGGCTTCATGAGGTGATGAAGTTTATGCATGCAATTGATGCAGATATCGCGACACCAGATACAGTACGGTTTGGTGCCTCTATTGCAGGATGTGATGTTGTGTGTATCAGAACCTTGCCTGTGTTTGAACCTACATGGCTTGAACTCCTTGGTAAGCTCTATGAAAAAACTATTCTTCCTATTAGTTGCCTATTTCCGGATTTTTTGGTTGATAATGAACAATCAGATAATGAAGAATGGATATTGCTAAAGAAGTGGTTAGACCATCAGAAATCAGATTCTGTGCTGTATGTTGCACTTGGGAGTGAGTCTACTTTAAGTCAAGAAGAACTCGAGGAATTGGCTTTTGGTTTGGAGCTATCCGGTATACCATTTATCTTGGTCCTCCGTGATCCACCTGGATTGGCTAAAAATGTGTTGGATATGCTTCCTGAAGGGTTCACAGACCGAGTAGCTGATCGAGGATTGGTTCACCTAGGCTGGGCTCCTCAGTTGAAGATATTGAGTCACCCCTCAACTCGCGGATTTTTCACACATTGTGGGTGGAACTCAGTTGTTGAGGGTCTTGGACTTGGGTGTGTTATGGTACTTTTTCCTGTGATGAATGACCAAGGGCTGATTGCTAGATTGTTGGTGGGGAAAGGTCTTGGGGTGGAGATTGCACGCGATGAGCAAGATGGGTCGTTGAGAAGGGAGTTTGTAGCCAAGGCAGTGCGGTTGGCAATGGTTGAAAAGGAGGGTGAAGCATTGAGGACCAACTGTAGGAGAATGAAAGATGTATTTGGTGATAAGAACTTGAATGGTCAGTATATTGAGGAGTTTATCCATTATCTAGAAAAAAACAAGAAGTGAAATTGATGGTTTTTAGTACTCTGTAGCTCACTATGATCAACTCAAGGTATATCAAATAATGCTTGGTTTGGATACAATTCATTTGTTGGCTATAACTATTAGCTCAAGAAAGTAATAAACAAGGAAATGTGAAAGTACTTAGTTGTACTGATACATGTCCATCTATCTGTCGGGTTTCTATAGGAAAATCTAAAAGTAAATGAGACCAATTAAGTTAAGTTTAACCTTGTAAAATTGGGTCAAGCACGTAAAGTAAAAATGTTGTCTAAAATGCATCATTTTAATTGGGACGTATCTTGAAGAAAAGTTTATCAATCTAACAGTCTTAACTAGAATGAATCTTAGAGGATTTCTCAGCCTCTACTAAATTGAGTCCTCAATAACTCAACTAAGTTTACAATAGTGAATAGTCAATTGCTTGGAAAAGCAGAATAAAAAAACTCCGCAGGTCATCGCTTGAGAGTAGAAGCGGGAGGTAAGGGAATCCCTCTACTCCCAAGCATTTTGTAGTTGGTGGGGCTCGAACTTGTGACCTCAAAGTCACAAGGTGAGTTCCCTACCAACTCCACCAAGCTTTGCTTGGTCATTTGGACAAATTAATATGGAGTACTATGCAAGTATATATTACGAGTACAATACTAATCTTACTATACTCTCTTTGTCTCTTATTGTTTACCCCAATTTTCTTTTTAGTTCACCCCTTTAATTTTATACTATTCTATTTTTAGACATATGGAACCACACCTTTACTCTCACATTAACCTCACACACTTTATACTCTTATCATTATCTCTATGAAGAACGAAGGAAGTACCAACTTCATGATCAGTCATTCAGAGTAGAAAGGAAGAAAATCAAAATTTTCATTTCTTAATTCTTATCAAGTGAGGACTGTAGTAGGACTAGGAGTGATCCGTATCAACTATAAGTGTGACGTTGCGATGCTGTATACATGTAGAGAAACGGAGGAAGTAATATCAAACTTCAACTACCATAACCGAAACTTGAACTTCCACTCATGAGATTTCCCGCCTCCACTTTCTCTCTCTTCCTCCACCACCATCACCACCACCAACAGCAAATCCGACAACTCGCTTTCTCTCTATTCTACTCAACAACCGCTAAACCTAACTATCAACTACCCATCAAAACCACCCAATCATACCCAAATCATTTCATCCCCAAATTTTTCTCCCTTGCTAAAACCCTAACCCAAAACCCTAGAAATTTCAAAGCCCTTTCCCAATTGGATTTCCTTTTATCCCATTCCAAATTGTTCGATTCTGTTACTTCTGTTGCAATTATTGAGGGTCTTTGCCGATTGAAGAAGCTCAATCGGGCAAAAGCTGTGTTCTTGCATTTAAAGGACAATTTGAAGGTATCCCCTTTTTTTGCATTTAGTTTAGTTTTTTATTGTATGTTTAAAGATGAGAAATTAGATGATGTTGAGGTTCAATGGGGTGAGATTAGTAATGGGTATGAAATTCATTTGACAGATTATGTGATTTATGTGTGTAAATGTGGTGATTTGGATGAGATTAAGAATGTATGTGAGAGGATTTTGATGGGTAGTAGGGTTTTAGGGAGGCAGAGTTATGTGGCTTTGATTGGGGTTTTGTGTAGATTTAACGAGGGTTCGATTGCGAAATCGGTGCTTCATGAAATGTATTGTAGGGGTTTTAGAGTTGATGATGTTACATACATTGTTTTATTTCAATGTTTATGTAGAAATGGGGATTTGGATGCAGCTGACTGGGTACTTAGGAAAATGGTGAAAGGGGGTTTTGATGTTGATGTGTGTGTATATGGAAGCTTCATGCATGGTTTATGTAAAGAAGGGAAGTTCCGGGAGGCGAGGAAGTTGTTTGACAAGTTGATAAAGAGAGATGGTGTTGGTGGGTCTAAAGCCGAGTTCTTGAAGGAGAGGAGGAGGGCGATTTTTCAGCTGAATTATAAGGGAGAAATTCCTGAAATGATGGTATATGAGATGTATCTTCGGTCTTTGTGTGTTGTGGGAAAGCTTGATGATGCGGAATTGTTGTTGAAGAAGATGATGAAAAAGAGTTCCATGGCACAGGTTTGTGTTTATGGATCTTTCATCAAGGCGCTGTTTAGGGCTGGTAGAGAGGAAGATGCTCTAAAGTTCTTCCATGTTGAGTGCAAGAAGGGGCTCGTTTGCTCTGGTGAGCTTGCAAGATATGTCTTTCTGCAGCAGTGTAATAAAGGTGAAGTTGACAGTGCTATGAAGATTTTCGATGAACTCTCCAGGAAAGGCGCGTTTATCAACTCTGTCATTCATTGTAATTCTTTATTGAGTAGTCTCTGGGGTGCTGGGAAGATGTTGGAAGCAGAAAGGTATTTTGAACGAATGAACCACGGGGACCTGGCACTTCCAAATTTAGCAACATACAGGCTTATGGTTTGCGGATTTTGCAATGGGGGTAATGAAAGAAAAGCACTAGATATATTTGAAGAAATGCTGTCAAAAAATATCCCTATAGATAGGTTCATATGTGAAGCTCTTCTTACTTCACTCTGCAACCAAGGATGGCTTGTAGAAGCATATAAATACCTTGATAAGATGACTAGAAGTGGCTCTTTAGTTTCTTATAATATTTGGAATAGAATGTTTTATTCATTGGTCGGCAATGAAGAGGAGCTCTCTGATTAGCATTAGATAAGGAATAAAAATATGTTAAGATTTAGATCTGATATTTGAGTATATTTACGAACTTTAGACTGGGTAGCGTCCTTGATCAAAATCAACCCCGACATGGCTACACTCAACTTGATAGCATCAAAGGGTGTGGAGACCATACAGGCAACAGGCAGAAAAACTGCGTTTGACAACTTTACTTTCAATTCTGGTAGTCATAATAGAATCAAAATATCTAATCAAATTCTAATACCGCGATAATAAGTCACAATGTTAAACTTCACTCTATCGATTTTAACCAACCTGAATTTTAATTCTGTTGGTTAAAACCGTTATAGGAAGGTTGTAACCCTTATGATTCTATGGTTTTCAGTAGGAAAAAGGTTTTTTTTTTTTTTTTTAAAAAAAAAAGAATACTATCAAGTAATATACTACTCCACCGTACCACTTAACAGAGTATATAATTTCTTGTAGCCCTGTATCAGTTACTACGCTGTATTTTTATCGCGAAAACAAAAAAGAGAAAAAAACCGATGAAATATAAGGCACAGACTCTGGCATGGTTTACTCTTGGCTTGAGGCAAATTATGACCATCATATAGCAGAAGCAGCAAAGTACATGAACTTAAGAAAAAATATTTAGAGCCAGAGAGGGTCTTACATCAACCTAGATGGTCACAAGTCTCACAACCTTGAATTATTACGAGCTGAGACAATAAAAAATTCAAAAGGACTAAAGATCCAAAATATAGCACAATCACCAATAAACTAGAAGAGAAAAAAATATGTTACAACACAAAAATGGCTTTCTATTATGAGAGAATAAATTGTCTAGTCTGTACAAAGTTTGGGGTTAGCTTAACGCTGCTGCTATAGAAGGGGATTGACCAAGCTAATGCTACGATCCTATATCAATGATTTATGTCATCTTGCTGACTAAATATGGGACACATTTTTCTTTTTCTCTGTAACAATATGTTGATGTACAGTTTCATTTAACTGATTTAAGCTAAAAATTCAGCATAATGTATGTAGTTTGGAGGTTTAAAGCCAATGCAATGCATGAATCTGAGGCTGCCTTCCACCAGTGCTCAGCATAAAAGGACAAGGCGAGATAGTTGGCTTCTGCCACATCCTTGAAGTTATTGCTATACTTGAAGTTATTGCTAGAGCTGTTCATATGATCCTTTTGCAAGTTCCACTTAAAAATTATGAGCACCAGAGCAGCAATTTTTCCAGGGACAGGCACTCCTAAATTTTAATGATACGGTCCTGCAGAAGAAACAAGCCTTTTTTCTCGTTAAACCTTTTCAGCTATCGTTGCATTATTACTTAATATGCAGCTGTAATTTACTGACAAGTACACAAGTAATAAAGCTTGGTTATAAACCCAAAAATCAATTGTCAAAAAAACAATTAAATTAATGTTATGCTGTAAACTGTTTAAAACATAATAGTGCAGTGCAGACTAAATGATTTAAGAGAAACTTTAGTATCTCAAGTAAGATGAGCATACCTTAAACAAACTATCACAATAGATGCTGCTTCAACAGACGATCTATCCAGCTACTGAAGATTTTGATTTTATATTCCGGGGCAGGCCACCCCTTCTTTGTTGAGGGTTTTCTATAGAATACACAAGAAGATTTCCTTCTTTTGTGCCAGCCAAAAAGCATTCTTCAGGAGTAACTGTGAGTGACGTTATAACCTTACCTATTCCAGGATATTTTTTCACAACTTCCAGGGAGTTCATAGAGCGTAAAACTATTTGTCCTTGATCACCTGCGCAAACCAAGAAATCACCACAAGCACTGAGTTTTATACAGCTGAGGCGCCCATATGACTCCAAACTTGCAATGTGTTTTCCATTAATTGAGTAAAGATGCAGGCTTAGATCATCATCAGAATATAGCACAATCCGTCCATGCCGTGATACAACAAGCTTTGTCAATGCACTGCCAGATGGATGACGAAGAGACCGTACATATCGTCCCTCTCGTAGGGTATGAAAAACACATGTTCCATCCTTCGACCCACTGATAACTATGTCAAGCTCCATGCTAACATATAAGCATGTAATTATATCATCATGTCCACAAAGAATATGAAAGGGGGTCTCGGAAATGACATAATCTTTACGGACGATGTCATTTTGACTGCTTCGAACTCTCTTGTCCACTGTTCTAGAACGACAGACCTCCCACACCATTATTGTAGTGTCATAGCTCCCAGTAGCAAGTATACTTCCTTCAGAGGACACTGCATCAAAAAAGTAGCATGTATGACAATACTTCAGAGTTCAGACATTGCTTTTCTTATATAATTGTCCTATAAATGAATAGATAATATTTCATTTCACACAGTATTTAGTTCAGAAGATAAAATTTGATGTAATTGAATAAGCTCAACAAACAATTTCTAAATAAACAATGAGGTTTCAACAACTGGATCATGGAGTTGCAACCAAATGTCGTGAATGGAGAGGAAAAGAGATAAAATCTAGCAATAAAATGAGTATGATATATACCTGCAACACTGCTAACCACATCTTTATGACGTCTAATGCTCTGAACCACTCTTCCATCAGATAGAGATACAAGCTGAAAACTATTGTCCCAGTTGCCACAGGATACTAAAAAATTCTCTGAGGGTGTTTGCAAAGTAGCAAAGCATTGGGCTCCAAGTTTAGCAGTTTCAGCCAAAGAACTTCCAATATTACGAGGAGGGAGGACATCAGAACCAATCTCAAAGAATGGATCCTACACAAGGTTTTATAACTTTGTCAAATTACTGCAGAAAATAATTATCAGAATGCTTTAGAATTTAAATTGTTGATAGTCATCAAACCTGTGATCCAGAAAATGTGAAATTGCTACCAGACTGCAGTTGGGTTGTCAACCACGTCTTAACTGACATTGTAAGGCCCTGATTAACTAGGAGGACATTAGAGTCAAATACATCTACATACAATAGAGCTGATGGAGAATGACTGAAGCTAGAAACAATTGATGTCAAATTTATAGAACCAGGAGCAAAACGTAAAGGTTGAGCAATTGGAATTGGTGGTCCTCTTCTTGGATGCTTCTTTCTAAAAATCTGGATTGGAGTTTGTCCAAAGTTAGCAATTTGATCTTCAATAGCTGATCTTTGCAATTCATCTTCCATTATTTCAAGATCAACAGCACCTTCATAAGTTAAATAGTAAAAGATATTTGCCGCCTGCAACATCCAAGAAGATAAAGCTGAACTTAAAACAACCAAAAAAAAAAATAATAAATGTCAACCAGTTTAATGAACCGTTTCACCTCTCCACAAGAGGGTCCTGTGTGGGGAGTAAATGGTGAACATTATTATACCTCTACAGCAGGCTTTCCTCTCTGCTTGTAACCAAATATTAGGTCAATCCACAGATGTAGATTTGAGCTAACAAATTCACTTTCTAAAGCCTCCCGATTTCTGTAAATAAATTCTTCTGCCGATCCCTGAAACAAATGAAGCATACATTTGTTTTTAGATGCCAGAACACACAATTAAGCTTATTTAAACTCTACAAGTTACAAAATGTTAGAACCTTGGCCCACGGGGGAAGGCAAACATCACCAATAGGTTCACCATCCTGTTTAACACCCAGATGGTAGGAATTTGAATTAACAAGAAACTCTGGCATGTAAAAGAACTCAGGAACTAGTTCTTTTACATCACTTGTATTAGACAAGCAGTTGCGGAATGTGCCTTCAATGCTCTGGAATAGACGATCTGCGTGGTCAAATTTACCTCCCTGAACAAGAATTTGTGTAAGCACAAATCAGAATGTGATAGAAAGAATACAAAAAAATGCCTAAAAAGGATGATTAAAACACAAGACTTGAGAAGTTGAACCTAAAAATCTAGATGTTAATATATGCATAGCAAATTGATTGGACCATATTGACACAAATAACCAAAACTCCACTCTTCCATAGTCCACATACCTGTAGATTCCGATGCAAGGCAGTGAATGGCTCAAGCCTAATAAGGTAATAGAGCACACTCCCCATGCTGGAATAATGAGAACCATAATAGAAACTGCAACAAAAGAATATTTTTTCCCATGTTAGCTATTAATCTAATTCACATTGCTATATTTCCCTTTGCCCTTTGGGAGAGCAATTTATCCTAAAAAGTTATTGTTTAATCAGCCACAGATTATACCTGGGAATATCAGGATCAGAGAAATTTTGGTATCTATCCTCAAAAACCTGCGGAGATATTAAGTAGAAAATAAGGATCAACATATGCAAGTTAATATTATTTACTATCTAACTAGACATGAGATCCACAAACCTCAAATCTTTTGGGATCCAATGCTCCCACAGGTTTTGATAGATCCCTAAAAGTTGAGGACTTGTTGTAGTCAAGTGTCTCTGAAGTATAATCAGCCAGTACCCATGGAAAGACAGGATATTGTGTCAAGTCATTATAAGACCTTCCAGCAAGCGTGTTAAGAATCATAAGGTATTCGAAGTTGGTTATTTCCCTCCTCCTCCAGCTTTCCCTAGCAGTTTCAGCCATCTCTTGAGCCAAACGTCTATCAACAAAGGAGATAACCCCAGTCCGGTCCTTAGCACTTCCCTTGGGAAACAGTAACTCATTTCTGCCGGCAACTATAAGGCTTCCAACATCTTTCGCCATCTTCTGTGAAGAAAAATTGAAGAAAACTGGAGCAACAGAATTGCTGAAGAAAATCTCAACTGCAGTGTATTGAAGCAGATACCGAGTCCAGTGCACTGCTTTTATCTACAGCCAGAAAGTAAAACAACTGTAAAAACAGTATAGCAGCACACACAGACAAATTTCAAAGGCAAAGATACAAGTTAATATACCTTGGAGACTTCCCACCTCCAATGCCTTTTGATGCCTTTCATCTGCTTCTCCAAAGTATCAATAGCTTTATGCTTCTCAGAAACCAAATTGGCATCTGTTGGAATTTTCAGAAATTTCAGTTTCTCAGCTTCGTTTGACTGATCAGTTGTCTCCGATTCAGAATTTTTAAAAGAATCAAAAGTTCTAAAAACTGTGGACCCTGCAGTGCCTTCCACCAGATATTCACCAAAAAAATGTAAGACATTCTTTAAGACCGCCAAGTGTCCAGCTAACTTTCTCTTTGGAGTAACCATGATGCAGGGTACAGTCATAAGAGCCTGAAATAAAACAAGAGGCAGATGAGAATACAGTGTATATATTAAAATTAACAGAACTTTCATGTCCCAATTACCTGCCCACTATCTGTCTCAAAAGTAGGTGAAGAAGAGTCTTTTCTTTCATGAACTGCATCCTTCTGTTCACCATCCTTCATCAGCTCAGAAAACTGGCCATCTGTAACCTCCTCAGAATTCATTCCCTGAGAGTCATTAGATTCATTATCACTTTCACTGGCTTCAGGGTTCACCTCTTCAGTGATTCTGCGAATTCCTTTCAACAATAGGCGTTTCATTTGCTCTGGAATAGGTACACCAGCACCAGAATTGTTTTCACAAGGTGCAACTGCTGCTTCATTTTCTGAAGCATTGGACGAAGGGTGACATAATTTCTCATCAAAATGATAATTTTGTCTCAACTTCAGTCTACGGCGCCATGCATCTTCTGTCTTATCAAGTTTCCAATGTCTTGCAACACAATTTGGAAAAGGATTAGCTGACCATGGCCCTCGTTCATCGATCAAATACCGAAAAACGTGCATCCATTTATCCTGATCACATTAGAAGAGTTAAAAATAAATAAATAGCAGAATAGCAATGCAACTACGATACACTATCTAAGCAACGCAAAATGCATCAATAATCAAACGACATGAAGAGAAGTGCGCATACAGCAACAACTTGTTGCTCCTCATCACAAGCAAGTTGGAATGCAGCTCTCCTACTTTCGTCCAAAGCAAGTATTCCTCTTAAAGTGCTTTGCAACTCATCTTCAAATGCCTTTTTCTGGCCAGAGTCTGTCAGTGTGTTCTCATCAATCCTAGTCTGCAAGTCAACCAGCTGCCTCATGCGATCTGTCTTTACATCTTTTATGAATTTTGCCTCATCAGAAGCCTGAGAAAATAAAAAGAAAAAATTACTTCGTGTGTTACAAAATACACAATGGCAAAGTCACAGGAGGCAAACAACTGAGAATAGCTTCTATAATAATAATCTCCATATTCTGTTTTCTTTTGCTATCACATTATCACAGAATAATTATGAGACTTGTCATTTAGAATTTTATACATGCATGCCTTTGCAATTAGGAGAAAAGAATAAATATTTATTAAAAAATCTATAAGGGAAAAGGCAAATCACAATACATAACGACAAAGTAAAAGGAGTTAAACAACTAAGAATGGCTTTTATACAAATAATAATCTTCTTTTCACTTTCTTTCCCCCTATCACATTATCACTGAAATAATTATGGAACTTCTCCCTTAAAATTTATATAAAGCATGCTTTTGCAGTTAAGAGAAATAATAAATATTTTATTAACAAATTTACAAAGGAAAAGGCATATCACATACGTCGAGTTCATAAAACCAGGT
The DNA here is from genome assembly GCF_948465745.1 of Chenopodium album. Taxonomy (NCBI): domain Eukaryota; kingdom Viridiplantae; phylum Streptophyta; class Magnoliopsida; order Caryophyllales; family Amaranthaceae; genus Chenopodium; species Chenopodium album. The sequence continues at coordinate 8,330,157 of NC_137858.1, forward strand.
AGGCAATTGAAGCCTATTAAATTTCTACCGAACTTTTTGTTTTGTACAAGATAGAAATAACCCCATCTCAGCATGAAACCACTAGTAACTCTAAAACGCAGCACTAAAGGTCTGGTTCATAGAACCAAAGAACAATGGATCTTTCTTAGCCAAATGTACAAAAGAAAAACATACAGCAGTTGTTCCTGATTTAAAAATCTCAACCAGCTAAACTTAAGCATCTCTCCAAAAGTTGGATGCTTTCAATGAACCTTCTGTCTAGATTTTAACAACACTAGTTCTATCCCTGCATAAATAAAATGCATAAAAGCAATTTTAAGATTGATTAAGGCAATGCATAATTAACGTGAGACCTACCGCAATAAGTACTCTATCTTTCTGAATCAAATTGTGCACAGCACCCATTTCTGCAGTTGTAGTGCCAGGATCTGAAGACTCATTACCACTATCTAGGCTAGTAGCAAGCAATGATTTCCCACCGTTGACAGTTTCCCTGATCAAATGAGATATAACATGAAAACGATTGCCATCATCAAGCATCCCATATTGATATCTGACAGCCAGCAAAGACCTGCTCAAATAAAAGCAAGATGTCATAAATGTCCAACAATGCATCACATGGAGGACAAAGTAGTAGAGATGCAACATAAATTTACCATATGAATAGCTGTAACCGGTTTCTGCTTTGCTCATCATCAGGCAGAAAAAGAGATGGCAAAAGTGGAATCACTTGCTGGACTCCTCGAGATGCTCTTTGCAGTGATGCTCTGCAAAGATATAAGATAACCAAGCGGAAAACTACCCTTGGACACTTTTCCCCTCTTAATAGCATAGCTTTGTCAACATTTTTACTTGATTTCCCTCCAAGTGCATTCCCAAGTCCTCCAGACACAACTACTGCAGCCATTTCAGCTGCAGGGATATTCAATGATTCAACCAAGCCACGTGCTCTTTGCCCCAGGGATGGCCCAGAAAAAGATGTGGATTTAGGCATAGTCTTGCCAGGTCCCTTTCCATTCATCTCACTAATAACAACCCAAAGACAGTCATATAAGCTCCACCAGTTGTCATCACCTATTACATCTTCATTGGCAGTAGGCAGCTTGTTTGCTGGTGAATTTCTAAGGAGGAAATTAAGCATGCACTGTCAGCTTACTAGAAATAAAATGACACATCGCTTAGATGAGTATGTGAATGTTGTATCTGCTGTTACATCAGTTTATATATCTTCCTCATTTACAGTCAATAACTAGTCTTAAGAAAGAAGCAATTGACTTCGGAACACTAAAGTCTCAGTAGTAGATGAAAAATTAAATAACTGCCATCTAAAAACTAGAAACACATTATGCTAGGTGAAGTATATGGATTTGCATGAGCATGAGGCATTTGATCGTAAGGGACGGAGGAGGAAGATTTTTGTGGATGACTATACGGAATAATCATATTTGGTTCATGTAGCCGACCCCACTTATGGGATTAAGGCTTTGATTGATTGATCATGCTAGGTGAAAGAAGAAAATATACACACTGACTATATATGACGCAAACCAATTCGTACAGTGCAAACTGTGCAACCACTTTGGGACAACTACATATATCTAGAGTGCAACCTGTAAAACCAACAGGAAAGGAAAGAGCTCCAACTTGCATAAATCTAAAGGAAAGAGAGTAAAAATGATATGCAGAGCCTTCTTTAGCTTGAAACACCTCTGAATCTTAGAGGAGAAGGGGGTCAACAAAACAAATAAAAATAATAGTAAAAGAGAGATGCTTAATGTGATTCCAGCTACATAGTCATATAGAATCTTAAAAAACAAAGAGGAACAGATAGGTATAAACATAAAAATAAGATAGATGGGGAGCAAGACTAATAAAAAAAAAAATAATAATAATAAATAAATAAAACAATTAAAAAAAATTAAAAAAAAAATCAAGTAAATTCACATAATTTTATATGACTAAAAATAGAACCACACCAAAATCAGTCTAAAAGATCAAGTTATTTTCAAAAAAAAACAAATGTTCAAAAATTATAAAATATAAGACACCAATTCAATTTACCTAGACATCCTTTCAACGGATTCTCCTTGCAATGCATCATGAAGAGCAGCACCCAGGTCTGTGAAACCCTCTACATCAAGTTGATCTGGAGAAAACTCTGTGCTTGTTGCCGGAAACTGTAAGAAACAATTCATAAATCACTAACTTTTTCGAATTTCAGCAACTAAATCACACTAACCAAAAAAAAGATTGCTGCATATATTATGATAATAAAAAGGTCAGTTGCTAAGTGGCTAAGCGCTAACCAATAGGAAAGTACTTGATGAGCCTTTAAAATAGAAGTGTCCAACCTTCATACTTTATATTTCATTAGAAGGATGACAAAAGGTAGGTATAGAGCAAAATTATTATACTTCATACATATTACCAGACCAAACTCAAGAAGACAGATGAGATGTTTAGCATCATTTAGTTGTGCAATAGAAGAATACATCTTGACAACCTCACTAACTAAAGCTCGCAGAGCCTAGAAGAAGGTGACTCGCACAGACAGCTGACTTTCAACTCAGAGAATACATCATATGGCAATATGGCATAGATGCAGACATAATTTATTAAACAATAAATACAAATAGTAGCTCCAGATAGGTTTCAAAAAAAAAAAAAAAAATAGTAGCTCCAGATAGATTGCATACCGGAAGCTTATGATCAATCTCAGATAGAAGCAACTCATCAATCAATCTTATGAAATACAAGGTATTATCACGACAAGGCTGAGATGCCAAAACATTTTCCTCGTGAGAGAATTCTATCAACTTCTGTAATAAATCCTCGAATATATCCCGAAGCAAGTAGTGGTATGAGACGCCAGCCTGCTAGACATTGAACTTATCAAGATAATGAATGACAACTTAAAGTAAACCAATTCATAAGACTGGTGGATTATAATATTATATGTACCCCATAAGTATTATTTTTTTGTAAAAAAATTGCTATAGGAAATATAAAAAAGCAGGGCGACAAACAAGCCTAATATTGTGTTAATGGAATCCCCTCATGTCTCCTAAAACATATAAAAACATGAGGCATCAAGGCAAAATTACTTATTTAAATCAAGATTTTTTCATTGTGTGAAGACCATTTTGTTAGAATTTCTCAACTTGTTCCTCAAAAAGCTGTTCCATAACAATGTGTTCTAAAACACGCCAGGGAAATTCTTAGACTACTGTATTATTCATGGCATTAGCGGCATGTACTGTTATCAAATCTATATCTACAAACCTGATTTCTTGTCACTATAAATATAGAGCGAATTTTACTCTACAATATTACCAAGGTCCTATAATTTGCATGTTCAAACAAATATTTCAATTATCAACAACAACGAAATGCATTTACTTTTCCCCTTGAATCTGGGGGGAAAAAATTAGGTTTAATCTAATTCAAGAAAATGGATGCTTTTCATACTTTTCTAATTGAAACGATAATATTGAAAAGCAAGGAAAGACTGACAAACAAGAGTAAGATTATTGATGGAAAAGAGAGAGAGAGAGAGAGAGAGAGAGAGAGGGGGGGGGGGGGGGGGGGACAAGAAGAAGTGGCCTGGGGATTTTAATCTATCATAATGTTATAATTTGTCCTCTGTAGAAGGAAATATTGAATGAACTGATAGCAAACTATGAAATTAGAGTAATTATTTTTCTCGAGTTTAAAGTTTCCATAAAGGTTCTATGGAAAGCATTTGTAGTAAAAATAACTCTACAATGCCTTAAACCTTTCAGTAGTCATGACAGATACTAAATAAAGTTACGCATTCTGAAAATTTTCATTACCAGAAAAATTTGATCACATGTACATACGAGTGATTTAGACATTTTATGACTAGTACCAAAATTATATTGAACCACGCAGTAGCTGAATTTCTTTAATAGCAGAAATTTGGCAATGGGAAAGGTGAAGTAACTCATCTAGTTGTTTGCCCACTTATACTACAAGACCAGAGTATATATTACCATTGAAATGTTAACAAAGTATAAAGAGTTAAGAACCACCTTTTCAAAATGCATGAGTATGAAATTCACCGTTTCCTCCAAATGTTGCCAGCCACCTTTCACAGAAAACAAATAGTAGCAAAGAACAACACAAAACAGTGTTCTCACAGAATTTAGTTCAATAATCTCGCTTTCACTTTGACCAGCTGAATCCAGTTTATAATGCTTCACTACATCAAGCTCCATCGCAGCTGTCAACCAGGCAGTCCATCCATATTCCTACATAGGAAGACACGACATTAGATGATATAAGATACAAAAATGGCAAAAATTAAAAAGCACATAAATAAGTACCATTAGTGATTCTATGTTCGATGGACTTGAATCAAGAAGATCAAGAAGATCTGTAATTATTTTGACTCTGGCCAATACATCTTTGCACTCTGACAGAAATTTGAAAATGAGAGCCAAAACCTGAGGAACAAAGAACTGAGAACTATTGCCCTTGCTTTTTTGACGTTCAGCAAGAGTTTGCTTCTGTAAAACCTACAAATCCATACCATAGAAAACAGTCAGCATGAAGCAAGAAATCGATATTATTAATCACCAAAAACCAGAAAAATATATCACCATATATTCACCTGCTTTGGGCTGGCACCACCAAGGAGTACATCAAACAAAGTGGCACATAAATGTTCTGTTAAAGGGAAACTGAATACTCTTTCAGAAATGGCCAAAACAGTGGGTTGTATTCTCGAATTGGTTCTCCTATTGATTTCTGAGAGAGATTTAGACCTTCCAACCGCAATGTTGAAAATTTTTAGTCCTTTTTTTTCAGATGGAATGCCAACCAAAAGCCTGCCTATGAACTGCAAGCTAAGCAATCTGATCGGCTCATGTGCTCTGATAAAAGGGAAAAACCATTCATTAAACGAAATTATTTTCTAAAAACAAATGAAATCTCAGAAGATCAGCATTAATCATACCTCTGCAGAAGATTTATGAATACATGACATCCACCAATGGAGTTCACCTGTTCAACAAATGGCGCCATAAGAGATTTCTGAGAGATAGCCCGAATAACCATGTGAAGAACATCCTCAACACATGCCATGTCCTGACTTATCTCAAAAAAGGCAACAAGTGCTCTGATATCCGATTCATCAATACATTGCCTGCAAAAAATGGTTAAAGTAAAACAACAATCTTAAATACTTCAAGACAGATGATATATGGAACCAGCTTGAGGAAGAAAAAGAGGATTAATTACAGAACTCGGTGCAAACAAAGAATTAAACAACCTCTTCTTCTACAGCCAAGCCACAGCCCACCCCAACCAAAAGAGAAAAATGATTAGTGAAAAAAAATACAATAACACAAGCATGTGTCACCCCTCTCCTGTAATAAAATTGCAATCATATCTAACCAACAAAATGGAACAAGAAAGACATTCTCCTACCTAAGACTCATTTCACCGAGGCTGAGCAAAAGAAGACGGATTTTCTGTATTTCTTCTTTACTGGGTCTCTCTCCAGCAGTTTTCTTTGTTAGAGGACGCAAGAAAGGTCTCCATCCACCAGAAGATCGGCATTTCGCATTATCCCAATAAAACTGGCGTATTATATCCAGGACTCGTGGTAGCCTGCATAGACTCTTTAGCAGTCTTGGATCATTATCAAACTGCTGGATCAAAAACATATATAGTTCGCGCTGAACTTTGTAAACAGTAAACACCCACACGAGAGGATTAAGAAATATCGCAGATATAGCATCTTTTATAAGAAGCTCCGACAAGCCTGGATCAAAAACCGAAGAGCATCAACTTATCTGAATAAAAATTAGCACTAACTTAAGGGGAGAAAGGGAACGATGTCCATACCACAATTTGCAATAACATTGAACAGATGTTTCAAAGCTGAAAGAGTTTCCAAATTTAGTTGCTCGGGTGGAACTGATTGCAACAGAAACCCCAGAATTGAACATCCGGAAATAAGATGCATTTGTTGTTGATTTGCTACATTTTCATCTAGGACAGAAGCTATAAGCTCAATAACTTCTGCTGTGAGACGCTCTTTTGTGATAGGTATAAGCAATGGATTTTTGTTGTCAGTTTGCTCTTCATTGTCATAAAAGTGAGATTGAGTAAAAAGAGGAAAGAACACAGATATGCCCCCAACACAGTAAATAATTTGTTGTAGCAATCGCCGAGAGCAAAGCTGTGTCCCTGCCAGTACTGTAGCTTCAAATGGATTCTTCACGACTGCATACTCCATGAGGGGTGCAACATTGTACAACGCTCTTTTGTTACTTGCCTGTAATATTCAGCCTAGCTGTGATCAGAGCTGTGTTATCAGATAATAGCAACTTTTGGAGCAGAACATAAAGATAGAAGAGAACCTGTGCATTTAGTCCAAAAATTATTTTGGGAGCAAGACCATCTTTAGTATCAAAGATCCCACCAGGCAAGGGACTATCAGATGACGGTGCAAACTCATTGTCAAGAAATGAGTACATATAGCTTGGACCCAAGGAAAAGATACCCATAACTTGCTCAGAGGTGATGGCATCATTAAACAAATAAACTGGGCCTATTTGACCAAGAAATGGTGAAATATCTTTGATGGAGTACGAAGTATTTTCCTCATCGCCAAAAGGAAGAAGTATCTTGGTGCCAATTGCACATTTTGTCAGTGGATCATTAACTTTAGGATATCTGGAAAGTTACAAAAAGAAAATAGAGAGTGTCTTAATTCTTTGACAATATTCCACTTCTTTGATAAACACCCTCAAAGCCAAAAAATCTAGTGAATAAGAAAAAAAAGATAAAAGTGCACCTGCATCTTTCAGATGATACAATATTGCCATCCAGAAAACACTTTAAAAGGCTACCCCCAGAAAATGCTCTACCAATGCTATGGGTTATGCAAAGATAATGCCATTTCTTCCTAGCAAGATTGACATGAAAAGAAATTCCGTGTCTCTTCTGGTTTATAGACTGCAAAGGACAAGGGAAAACCAAGCAATTAGATGTGCAATCGCAACCTTTAAACACCCAAAAGCTAATAAATTCATATGCAAACGAAAAAAGTTCCACAAAAGATGCATATAGAAAATAAAAACAGGGTGATAAATTTGATCTGCAAATTACCTCGTAAACTAGCTTATCCTTGGAAATTAGAGAAAAGCACCCTCTCCCGTTTTCAGTTAGGAAAGAAAAGAGTCCCATTGTTCCACATCTAGGAAAATTCTCTACCCTAAGCCAACATGAGAAAGTAAAACCCCGATTTAGAGGCCACTGCAGAGGCGTTCTGAGTACGATTCCCTGCCCAATAATAATATTTAAAAGCGTCAGGTTCCAACTTCAAGGTCAAAGTTAAAAACATATCATTCATAGCCTTGAAAAAAAAGTAAATACATTTGACACCCCATCCATCACTTCTCGTTGAAAAAAAAAATAGCTTTTAGAGCACAAAAAAGAACACTGTAAAACAGATAGTTGCAAGTCTTTTGAGAAGCTGGATGCAGGCCAGATCGGGGCCCGGCTATAACAGGTGGGGCTACTTCAATTAGGAGTATTATGAGGAGAATTTGGAGATTTACATGTGGGCTCGATATGACGCTATTGCTTCTTTGACCATGCTGATCCTCATGTAGGTGGTCTTTAGATTTTTAGGAAATATTCTATGTTTAATACTTTTTTGCCTTCAATTCCCCTCGTTTGGGACTAGAATGCAAGGGATCAGCATATAGTAACCTATAAATCAACAGAAACTGACTAGTTGATGAGACTAGCAAACTTACCGAATCATCTCCAACGAGGTCAAAAAAGGCAGTCGGCCCTTTCTCATTCAACATTGCCAAAATGCAATTCATAAGCAATGAGCAGTATTGTTGCCGCTTCCCAACTTTTTCACTTCTTAGAAGCATAAAAATTTTGCGAATATCTCTCCCTGATATACTATGGCCGCCAATTACTTGAATCAGTTGAGCGATTCTCAATATGACATTATCGTTGTCTTCTTTTGAGAACCAATCAAGAAGAAAGTTGAGCATCCCTGCACTCACACAGGAAGCTCGATTGGATATAGAATCCCTCAGTAGCTGCAGAAAGATATTAAGCCCCGCTTGCTGCTCAGAATCACTGCTCTGCCAATGATAAGCCAACCGTCAGAAACACAAAGCCATGGAAGCATTTCCACCCCCCACCCCCCCTCATAAAAAACAAAAATATGGTCAAGAGAAGACAAATGATGGAGTCAAAACCAATTCATTTATAGGGAGAGAACAGTATTTTGCAATACCAAACTCCAGATTCAAAAAACAAAAACCCTACTCATAAATTACCCCCCCCCCCCAAAAAAAAAAAAATAATAAATAAATAAATAAATAAATAACAACTGCTTCAGTTGCAGATGAAATACCAACCTCTTGTAAGAGACTTAGATAAAGAATTATTGCATCTTCATTCTGCACAGTAGATATAGAAAAAGAATTACATAAGCCTAATGCAGAAGAAATCAGAAGTTAAACATCAATAACCTGATTTATTTACATCCCTGTACAAGGGACAATCATAATACAATTGCTATTCAAATCGAAGTTCAAAAATTTTCATCAACGGGACAGTAAAAGGGTAAGGATGAGTACTTTTATTGAAGGATTCCCTTTCACATCAAATTTGCCATCCACAAGCATGTCAAGCAGTGAATTTAAAAGGCACTCACTAGCCTGACTGTGGCAATACTCCAGCAACAAACTTTGCAAAGTCTGATAACCCTTCCCTACAAGATTTCTGAACGAGGCCTGAAAGACAAAATATGTACAGAAAATATAACAGCACGAACAGAAACACTAAGACTAAGGTAAGTGGATTTAATTAGACCATACCTTTGATATGTCATTATTGGAAAGAAGACTAGTCAGTGTTTGGAGGACATCAAGGACCAATTTCTCCGCATTCATCGAATCAACAACTCCATTGAGTAAGGAGACAATGTGAATAAAGCATTCACCATTACGAAACAATTCCTGATAATACTGAAAGCACACAGTTTTGCAAATATAAGACATCAAACCAATCATGAAATCAAGGTTAATATAGACAGGAGACATCTAAGGTAGAACAGATGTGAGACCAACAATAGAGTTAAACAACATGGTGCAAAAGGAGAAAGAAAAAAGGAGCGCTATAGACGAATACCTCTTGATCCATCATCAGCATCTCTCTCATGCCAGCCAAAAGCTCAATTGACACTTCTGCAAAATCTTTTTCTCTTTCTTTTACCTGGGTAAAAGTTTCCAGGTACCTAGAACACAACTGCAACTTTGCTGATTGATCATCCTTAGAACTAGGAGCAGCCTGCCCATCCAAAATCCAAGCCCGGGCATAGTAACAAATAAGCTATCAGGAAAAAATTACCTCAAGGCAAAACATAGAAAAGAAACAAAGTAAAAGAACCACCTTCATCAGGTCAAGAATAAAACCAAGCATAAGATTTCTTAAATCTTTGTCCCAGAACAAATCAAACAAACAATCAATGCACTCTGCATCATGTAGCACCAAACTTTTTGCATCATCAGCTACACAAAAGTAGGTGTTGAAGAGCTCCACAGTTGCTCCCATGCTCCTATCCAAATTGAGCAATGCTGCAGGAATATCTGATTTGTGACAACTCTCAAGTGGGATATCCTCAACTTTGGTCAATTTTTCACTAGGGGTTGAATCATTAGACCTAAATCCTTGAGCTTGAATGCAAGCAACTCTAAGCACTCGGGACATCCCCTTAAGCTCCTTAAAAGAAGCAAGTGTTTTTTCCCTTGCATGTTGCAATATTTGAAGTAGACTTTTACAAATCACTGTTGCAATATCTGGATTCCGAGCAGAACGCTCAAGAGCATCTAATAAAGCTGAACACTCTGGCTGCCATACAAGAGAAAAAGAAAGTCAGCATGCAGTGGGAAATGAAACTTTAAAATGAACAAAGTTTTTCAAGTCTCCAGGATCCAACTTAAAAAAAAATTAATTAATTATTTAAAAAATAAAAAGAAAAATCTTAAAAGTGGATTAAGAAGACAGCAGAAACTGCCATTATTTGAATAAGGTCGCAAATGTAAATGAGTATGGCACAAAGATGAATTCGATATCCTGTAGCACCTATTGTACACGGGAGACACCCCCTTTGTGTCTTTTAAATGGTATTCTTTATTACTTATCAATTATAAAATCTAAGTAGAATCATCTCAAATTCAACATGGCTGAAATCACAGCATCAAAAGAAATGGAACCAGACCTCATCAAACTTTTCAAACTTCAAATTCTTTTAGAAATCAGCAAAAAACTTAATTTCTTTATAACAACTTTCAGATTATGTCTGCTTCTACAGGCCAGGTTGACTGACTGTTAAACAACAAAATGTACCCAGAAAAATACTAACTAACCAAATTATGCGTAGTCTCCTTAAGAGTTGCAGCAAACTCAGCAAATGAGATGACTTCCATTTGGAGACTTTCTGCTGTAAGAACCAGCACTTCATTATCAATGCCAATAATGACAGACGATAAGCAGGAACCCTTGGTTGCTGAGCAATCAACTTCAAAATCTTCCAAAGCTGCTCCAAAAAAGTTATCTGAGAAGACAAGTTCCCATATTCGTTCCGCCCGAAACACTTCAATCAATGTCGGTAAGGAATTCAAAAACTGCCTTAACGCATGCAGAGCTTGATGCTGTAAGATACACACGAACATTCTACAGAAACCAGCAAAATTATATCACTGAGTTTTTATCATAGTAATTGACAGCACCTCCATTCCAGGAGGAAAAAAAAAAAAAGTAAGAATGCTGACAAAAATGATCCAATAATAACCTTAAAAAAGCAGGCAATTCATCTTGATTTGAGAAAGCCTTGATGCAAGGAAAGACAATCAGAAGAACTCTTAACAACCATCTTACTGAAAGTTCAGAAAATAATGAAGAAACTGGCACATTATGTCGGCCAGTTGATCCATCAATACTTTCAGACATAGTATCTTCAAAAGCAACCATAAAAGAGCAGAAACTCTGGCTCAATGTAAAAACATAATGTTGCCAATATTTTATGAATTCCCCAGCAAGAGATACTGTTGAAGACTCTTTATTCCAAACTTTCTCTTCACTGTCATGCTCTGATGTTGTGGATAAACATTCCAGATTACTTTGTACAGAAATCTCCTTCCTCCGTAGCTCAAAATTTTGAAGTGCAAAAGCAGGAATGCAGAAGCTGTTTGCAAAGTTGTGCACTCTTCCATTCTCACACAAGAATTGCATGTTATTAACATTCCCATATCTAGGCATCCGTTAAGGATACAACCAAGTACTGTCGCATACTAGATATTGGAGATATTCCAGATGACTAGAGAAACTAATGTTAGAAAAAAGTAATTAAGTATACAGCCATTAACAACAATCAATAAACTTATTATAGTTAATATTATAAAGCCAAAAGGCGTACTTTAAGGATATATATAATTAATAGATATCACTATTTAAACTAGTACACGATAATGTAGCACAATAGTTTAATATAACCCATTCAAAATGTAATACAAACATTAACCTATTACATTGTATGTAGGTAGAGCCTTAGAGGGAAAAGTTGAAATGTATTAAGGATACACTGCCTCTCTAAGAACCTCCAAAGATAGCACATGAAGTTGAAATAAGGCAAGCAGAATGTTTTCATACCTGCAAAACAACACACAGTAAATAAAAAGCAGCTAAAAGGCTGATAAGAAGAATCACTTATATTACAACAAAGCACAACATCTACTACAAATATAAGATCATAACCAAATTTAAGGTAGGCCCCTCAATCAAAAGCTTATTGATATGATTCTGCACCAGCTGAAGAAGACCTATTATGGGTGCAAAAGACTAGTAATATTGTTAAAACTTTCTTATTCAGACAAACTAAGAGGTCACAGTACTCATTTATATCAGAAAGATTAGATGTTTTTTCACATTGAGTAGTGAGGTATGCAATTGATTAAAAGTATCTACCTTTCCCTGAAATTTGGAAAGAATTGGGTTTCCTTACATGCATCGTTTTCAAAGCCTGGATGCAGCAATAGCTTCTATATCTGCTATTTCACAAAAAGCATATAACTAACTCCTCATAATTCCCGTTAGAGGCTTTATCTAAATAGTTAACAGTAAACACCTTTTACTCCGTACATGAGCATATTAAATACACAAACCAAAAGCCAAAATTTAATGACCCCTATGTATAAGTTGCTAAGTATGTATTAACCAAAATGAGAGAGAAGAGAATAAAGGCCAAAAAGAAGACACCCTTTTTAATATACCTATTGGCTGCCTGTGATGCCAATGCATTGCTAGATGGAAGTCCAAGCCCATCCAACAAAACCTCAAGTCCTCCGATGCTTCTAAAATGATTCTGAGCACGAGAGTTTTCAGATAAGGCTGAATGTAGAGCCCTCAAAGTCAAATATTGAAGTGACAGATTCGTCCACTGTTCTTTTATGCTCAATCTTCTCATGACACGAAGCAGTTCTGAAACAAAATTAACTGCATGTTATACAATGAACTTTCATACTAGAGACACAAGCTTTTTTTAATTATCGCAAAAAAAAAATAATAAATAAAAAAAAATAAAAAATTATATTAACAGCTGAAAAAAGGGATTGCAAACAATGAAAACAAGCTGTCTTCTGAACATGAAGATAAAGATTGCAGATAAAGCCAATTTCTCTCCCCAACTGATTTACTCTTGAAAGATTAGCCCCCTTAGCCCATAGGTAACCTAATCCCACAATATCAGAAGACAGAGAAATTTGTGAGAAGACCCCTGGAGCTTCGCCCTATATACACACTACAAGATTGCCATGAAAGCGCATCACCATAACACTTCTCCTAATCGTTACCAAACAACACACTAATGACAGCAACAGTAAACAATAAAAAAACATGAAGAAAAAGACAAATTAATAAAAAATCAGCAAACCAATACAGAAAATAATAGAGCTCGATAAGAGATCATCTGCAGAGTGAAAGTAACACAAAGATCACTGACTGAGTAGACAAGGTCAAAAAAACAAGTGTGTTGCAAACAAGCATTATTTGACCATTAATCTAAATAAATTAGTCCTTTTTTCAACATAGAAATTGAATTTACAAATGGATTATAGACAAAGCTGAGATAATCCACTCCGAGCCATAAGGGATTTCATTGAGTTAGCTAGAATGAGGTGTGTCGACCAAAAGTGGACAGAGGTGATAAACTTTCTTCACTATTTTGCCCATTATTTGATTAGACATAAATGATAGACTCTACTTGAAAGTCGGGTTTCTTTGTTGGAGAGAGTGGCTTCTTTTAGCTTCACTTTGGACATAGCTATCTGAGCTACAAACTGTTCAAAGGTAACTTCCTTTTTCCATGTATTTATCAATTTCAAGCATGTGACATTGTGGTAAATTCAATTTGATTCCTTCACTATAAAGGACTCTAGCAAATTTCTTCATTCAATAACAAATTTCTCCTAGATAAACAGACTATTACATACCCAGCCAATGTTGTGCAAGTTTTGAGAGCCAAAGGACTCATTGCCAGATACATTGTTTTTCCTATTTCTATTCAATAAGTATATAAATACACATACAATAGACACTACCTGTAAATGACTCATCCCTAATCTCATGTACATCAGCAGATACATCTATGGTCCATTTTCTATGCACATATAGCAGAGCCCTTACAATATTTGAGCCACCATGACCTAGTTTGCTACTCTTGACATGTAAATAAAAATAATGCATGGTACAAGCTCAAATTATGATGTATGTTTAAAAAAAGGAGAGAATATGCCTACCTTACCTACTAACCAATTAAGACCACCAGCCTCCATCACTGACACGATAGCTGTCTTCTTCCATGGATACAACTTTCCACGCTGAACTTTAAATGTGGCAGAAGGATCTATCAATGATGCACCACCACTTGGTAATGAAAACGTAATACTGCTGTAAATATTAGCCATCTCATAAGCATCTGAATTCAAGTCAATGAAGCTGCAAAGTATTGACACCACATGTACAAGTAACTTTTGCAACAACTCAAATATATTCAGAGCATGATCAGACAAAGCTTCATCTCCAGCAAGAGCTCCAGCAATCGCCTTTAGTTGGACAACAGCCGCTAAAAAAAGAGTTCAATGACTTAATACGTCAGAGAAGATACACAGCTAAAAAAAAAGAAAGTCTACTTATAAAGTTAAGAATACAACAGCATAGAATAAAACTATTTTTTGTAAAATTATCAACTATAAATAAATTAATTAATTAAAAACATATTTAGAATAAAAATTTAAAAAAAAAAAAACACTTAATGCTACATGTCACAAGCATCTACTGAAAAACCAAGAGCTTGGGACTCCAAATTCAATTTGTAGTGGTCGATTCGAAAATACTTGTCACGACTATTGGCTCATCACTAAAACTTGAATACCATTTTAAACATACAAAATCTGGACCACCAACAATCCTGATCACATTTAAAATTTAAGGATATGTGATCCTTTTACAGAATTATTAGATTTTAAATGTTTCTTCTAACTTATGAAAACAACAGATAGTAATAATGCCGGTTAGATCAAGGAACACCTCAAGAATAATATGTGACACGATAGTACTACCCAGGCTCTATGGATACAAATGAGAATCCTTCATCAGACGATCAGCAATGAGCTGTTTAGAATTAAGATGGGCATATTCTCAAGCTGAAAGTGAGATGCATGATATCACCCAAAACTCAAAATCAACCAAGCACAGACCTAAATATGACCCATTTTGACCATTTATTATACATAGTATTTTGTAGGTTTGTAACTTTGTTGTAGCTACAATAATCTTAATATACAACCCAAAACCAAATACAAATTTAAATTACCAGCACTGCACAAAGCACATGTTCACAACCACCTTAATAAATGATGTCAACAGTGACACCACAAATACACCCAAATAGGGGCTAGTACCCAAAACAGAGTACCATCATAAAGGTCCCAATTCAAAAATAGTCTATGAACTCATTTATAAACCCAAGTTTATAGAGTATTTTAAGGTGAAGCTTAACTGGAATTCATTTTATTTCTGAGAAATTAAACTCATTTTGTAATTGTAGAGCTTTCAAAATAAGAGCATCAGCGCAATAAATTGTGAAAAGCACCACAATAACAAACATTAAAAACTCCTGTTACAATTTCCAGTACCTTTGATTAAAGCAACAAGTTTTTGTATCCAACCATAATAGCCTAAAATTCTGCAGTTATGAACTGAACGAACTACAATCACCAATGCTTCTAGGGCAGGTATCCCTTCTGTAGAAATCTTCAGGCTTGTGGAGACAGTAAGTGGATCATATGTAGGCTTTGAAAATCCGGTATCCACTGCATTCACAGACAAAAGGCAAAATTGATATTTTTTAAGATCATTTATTGGCCAAGCTGCCAGATAACTAGAGACAAAAGAGATATAATATAATAAAGACAATGAAGAATAATGACAAATCACTATAGATTTAACCAATGACAAGATCTTGGTAATTCTAGATGTATGAAGCCTTCCCCAAACCAGAAATACAACAAAGAAGACAATTTAATAAAGTCTATCTATGTGTACCTTTTACTACAATAATCTCCACATATAATATACACAGAGCTTAACAATTCAAGTATACCTTCAATCAAGAAATCTAAATCATAAAAGTCTAATTCACCATCTAGTCATTACATACTACTAAAAGCGAATCTTAAGGGACACTTGGCAATGTATTATCAAAAAAATTCCCGCCAAAATTATTTTCTTAAAAAATAAAATCATTGCTATATAAAAATAAAGTTACATTTAGATTATGACTTTTATTTTAAATAAAATCTAAAGTAAACCTCTTAAAATATCAACTTGCACATTATTACCATTACATATTTAAAGATTTTTTCTACTCTGTAACGGGTATGTTTTTATTGATTTAATATGTATTTAATGCGTTTTAATATCGGGTTAATCAACCCAATTATTTTTTTTATAATTGTATTTTTATTATAATTATTCAACATCCGTGCATTACACGGGATTTAACCTAGTTAGACATATATTCCAATATGATAAAGTCCAAATTCATTAAACATAAACAAGTACCTTGAGACATTTACAGGTAAAAACCAACACATGACTCTCGAAACAAACTCTACTCTCCCATTGAACAAAGTTAACCCGTAGGGACATAGTAAATTAAAGATTGAGAAGCGTAAACCAACATTGGTGTACATCACTGAACAAGAAAGCATTTATTCTTCAGCATAGTGTGTATTAGTCTATCTTGCCTCTTCATTGCCAGAAAAAAAAGATACATGACTGCGTAATCAGCAACAAGTGGAAATTGCATCAATTTCATATCGGCATAAAGTTAGCAGCCATAAAAACAAAATCAATTGACTACTTATGAACTTTGCAACTACCTATTCTGTGAAGTTAAAACTACAACCATGATTATTGAGGCTGTAGTAAGTAGGTTATCAAATACGAAGTATTATCAGAAGCAGCAAATTTTTATTGAAACCAAATGAAAGAGAGGAAAATAAAAGGAATATCAACTTACACTCGTTGACTATAGAAGTCAATTGTGTTATTTCATCAATTAGAGTTATTATAAATTCAGTTGGGTGTCCGGAAAAGCAACCAACAGATGTGTCACCAGACTGAAAGGATTGCTCCACGTCTGAGACAGTTGATGATGTACTATCTGGATATTCTCCAGTGATGATAGGCTCCCAATTGCTGTGCACGTCTACAAACTGCTTAAGGAAAACACGAAACAGCTTTCTCTTTTCCACCTAGTTTGAGCAAATACTATAAATATTAGCGTTTAGAAGAAATTAAACAAGGAACAATGACTTGCATAGTAAACATGGAACAGTAGTACAATACTGGATATTGTCAAATAATCTAAAGATCAGTTTCAGAGCAAAATTCTAGGTTAATGTGAAGCTCAATCTGAGCGAGAAGAAAAGATAAATGTATAAAGAACTGAGCATGTCTTAGAGCTTCCTTAATCAGAGCACAAGATAGAACTTGAATGCAGCAGGCTTAGTCATAATCCACCACAGGCACCCCCACAGCGCCCACAGCCCCACCCATCCCCCAACCCCCATAATAAAATTTTAAAGAGAGAGAGAGAGAGACAGTTATATCAATATAAGACTGTATAATGCCAAAAAAAAAAAAAAAAAAAATTGTATAATGCAGTAGGAATGCTCAAGAGAGAAATTAATTCAATTGATAACCATGTGCTGTAACAACTAACAAGTGCATTATAGATCAAGCATCGTGGTTTCAAATTTTTCTTGATGCACTTTTCCTTCTACTCATAATAATTGTTCCTAAACTTGGCCTATGTTTGGCTCCTCCAATAAAAAAATAAATAGATAAATAAGCCACTGTCAGTCAAGACAACAAGTTTTCCATAGGCTTAGTTTTCCCCCTCTTTATAAGATAAAAAGATACTACCAGCCACATTCTTTTTTCATTAATCAAACTTTACTTGATACATAAACTGTCTGATTTGCTCATTTTAGTTCTTACATACTTGCATTTCGCCAAACTTTGTTAGTGATTAATAGGCGAACAAGTCTAAAAGACAAATAAAACAGAGATATTAACAGCCACAACAAACTTGCATTTCATCACATAAACACATACACTTTCTGCTACCACTAACTGGGAAAGTGGTTTGATTATCCAAATGCATCAACTAAGCTTGATTATCAATCAAGCCACACATCAGCTCAGCGAATACATGTAAGAGTACCAACCCTGGAAGTTGCTGCCAATAATAGGAGTAAGGAGCAATTTAAGCACACCTACCTTATCAGCAGCCTTTTCGTATTTCCCCCATAGACCTTTTAGAATTGACTCATTGCCAGCCTCACTAAAATAGGAAACAGCAAAGAAAAGTAAGATAATATATCATGTCTCTTAACTTAATCAAGCTTAAAGAAAACATAAAAGGACACAACCTAAGGATCATTTATAGATAGCTGCCTTTGGCCAGTGAACATTAAGAAGCCTACTAATAGGAGAACATATTCCTAATTGTTCAAGTAACAACAATAGACTGATAGACCAAGTAACCAGTGCTAAAATAGCTGCAACTTTCTACGAATCAAAAGCAAGAAAACGATTGAAGAAAACATACAGAAGCTAAAGGTCAAAGAATCACAAATGACAAAACTAATTCCGCCAAGTACAGACTCTAGATTAGCCAGACAAAAGTTGTTACAGAGGAGCTCAGCTGCAAGGCACAGAGAATGATTGACTCTGTAGCTCTAGGAATTCTTACTAATGCATACCCTAGCCCCTACAGCAAAGAAGGCATGCTTATAAGCACATGAATACATGATCAAACTGCTTTCTTAAGAAATCCTACTATTCTTAGTTATTATATAATATTGCATTATGGTTCAATTTGTTCACTTTTATACAGTTCTAAGAGTCTCTAATAAACATTATTTCACCTATGGATTACAGCGACTAAATTAATGTCTCGCTTCCTGGCTCTTTACTTCTTGGTTGCTGTGAATTGATATGTCAGTCCTTGCAAATGCAGGGATAGGGGCATAGAGCACAAAGGCCTCCAAGCAAATGAGTGGAGTAAAACTGCAAAATTCATACCCAGCTTACGCTGTTAGGCTTAGGCAGATCCCCAACGTCATAAAATTCACTAAGCTTTAGCCATACTCATAAATACAATGGGCCATAACTTTTTTTCCACCTAAGGAGAAGTGGTAGACAATAGACATGTAAAGTTTGCTGCATACATATTCCTCAAGTACAAATTCACTTTTCACTGGTTTTGATTTAATTTCTCTCATTTGCTAGTCAAAAGCTCCTCCCACACCAAAGTTAGACTAAAAGACTGAAATAGAAAAACCGGAAGCAATTCATGATACGTTGCCAATAAAGCCAAAAGTCCTATTTAAACTCATGCTAAATGGAAAACATTGAAGAAATTTTCATCACCGTATCTTACTTCTAAAGTTCTAGAATACCAGTGAAACACATTACACACTTCTTCAATTGCTCAATCACAGAAACAAAAAAAACAGAAGCAAATCATAATACATTGCCAATAAAACCAAACAATCCTATTTAAAAACTTTAAAGAAATCCTAATCAATGTCTGACACTTCTAAAGTTCTAGACTACCAGTGAAACACATTACACAATTCTTCAATTACTCAATCATTCGTTTCATCAAACACATACTAACCTTTAATTTCGCATCATCCCGATACAAAACAGTAAAAACATAAACTCCAAGCAAAATAAAGAACACAGCAAAGTACCTGAAGCAAACATTATGAGCAGGAAGAGTAAAACGCTCGGCTTGCAAACCCGAGGCAGACTCCGAGTTACTGCCACCAGACGAACCCCGAATGAGGTTCGCCACACCCTTCACAAGGTGCATCCTGACCTCCACAAACAACAATCACTCCTTACAACTCGCAAAACCAATTACACTTACACAACTGCTCACTGTACCCCATTTGCTCACCACTGAGTTCAATTTTTCTACAACAAACATAGATTCCAGTTACAACAACATCAAAAACACTCCCTAAATCAGATTTTCGCAATTAGTTTAAAAATTGATAATTGATCAAATCAAATTATACACTAACAAATATCAGTAAAATCATCATAAATTAAACAGTAATATCAACATTAAACACAAAAATCGATTGCTCAAATTAGAGGATAAAGTAACAACATGAAATGAATTTGTACGTAATAACTAAGATTAAAAATGTTGCAAACCTGAAAATTAATGAAAATTTTGGATGATCTGAGATTTTAGGGAAGATCTGAAGTGATTATGATGCTTGTTTTTGATTCTTTGGAGCTTCAATGGCGTCAGTGAAGAATCGAGGAGAGAGAAAGAGAGAAAGATGATGAACAGAAATGATTTTTATTTTTTTTTCTTTACTTTTTTTATTTTGTGGGTCAGAAAATGAAAGGGAAAGCTGAAAATTATGATCTGGGTTTTTGGGTTGGATCGTGTTCGAGATTGGTAAGGCGGTAATCCAAATTGTACGTCAGTTGACTTCATAATTGCCTCGTATTAAGCCACAATGGTCTTAACTCTTGAATCGTTTAACTCTCGATTCTTAAAGATGGCACCAGACTGGATCGAATCATGGCACAGAATAGTACTGTATGGTGTTGTATTGTACTACACATAGTTTGGGTTATTTTTGGGCTCGTTGAAAGTTTCAATATGTCATACACAACATGACATATTGCCATCTTTACTCTTGAACAACTATAATCTAGTCATATAATCAGCAAATGTGAACAGGCCCTTAATATATATTTAGAATTCATTCTAAATATATTAAATTTAGAATACAATATATAACTACTATACATTTAAGATATTTATGGTCTACTCTCGTGAATTGGAGTGGAGTAACATACGGTAATTCTAATGTTGGCAATGTTACTTCAAAGTTCTATCAACGTAATTCTAAATTCATGGTTAAGATATTCAATATGTTATGTTACTAAGACTACGTAATACGAGTACATATGCTCGAATCAGCATACATACTTACCCTACAAAGGAGTGGAAATATAATTGATTCAGACTAATTTTGAAGTAGTCAAAAAAATGGAGTAAAAAGAAAAGTATATGACCACATAGTTTATTGGGCTTCAAAGGGGTAATCCAACCCTCTTGTCACTATGGGCCTATGGCTAACAACAAAACAAATCGCTCCCATGTACTCGTAATCAATTAACTGATGAAGATTGTAGGAAACCGGTTTCACACGTCATGGAAAATAGTTTTGGATTAACTACGGCCCGGGTCTAACTAATGGACACAATTTTCAAATTTTGTAGAAATATATTGCATTAATATGTAATTACTCCATAACTAGTTTAATGATTGGCTTCAGATTTGAAGATCAGTTTCGGGTGGTTAGGGTTCAATTTCCTCTCAATTGTTATTACGGAGAATCAAACATGCGGTCCTTTCTACGAAATATACCCTCAATCACCACTACACCAACAACTAATTGGTTAGATAATAGTGAGAAAACTATTAATTAGTTGTG
This sequence comes from Chenopodium album, assembly GCF_948465745.1. NCBI lineage: Eukaryota > Viridiplantae > Streptophyta > Magnoliopsida > Caryophyllales > Amaranthaceae > Chenopodium > Chenopodium album. The sequence continues at coordinate 8,351,318 of NC_137858.1, forward strand.
TTTATATGGGTTAGGTTGTTTACTTTAAACTTGGTAGTTTAGAGATGAGTGGTAAATAAATTCTTATTGAAGAGGTATGACTTGATTGTTTATCAAAGACATACTCTTATTTTTAATCTAACGTGATCCACTATAACTATTTCTTTTTGTTGTTGAATCTGAATTATTTGGGTTAAAAAATATCAAAATTTATTTAAATTTAGTATGAAGGTAGTGAATTATAGTAGACGAAATTTGATCATATAAGCTATAAAGTAATTGTTGTCTTGCTATATATAACAAAGTATCAATGAACACGGTGATCAAATGGAAGCAAATGAAACTCAATTAACTAAGCTATCTACCATCCACACCGGTACAGCATTGGATTACAGATTTTTGACTCACTATTCATCAAATAAATCATGTTAGGCCCTGTTCTTTTGAGCTTCTGGGCAGAGCAGATTTCAGCAGAGCAGAGCAGAGCAGAGCAGAGCAGAGCAGATTTCAGCAGAGCAGATTGAAGCAGAGCAGAGCAGAGCAAAGCAGAGCCAAGCAGAGCAGATTTCATTAATATTAATATTATTATTATTACTAATATTATTATTATTACTAATATTATTATTACTATTATTATTATTATTATTACAATTATTATTATTATTATTATTACTACAATTATTATTATTATTATTATTACTATTCTTATTACTATTATTATTATTATTATTATTATTATTATTATTATTATTATTATTATTACTACTACAATTATTATTATTATTACTACTACTACTACTAATACTACTACTACTACTACTACTACTATTATTATAATCATTAAATTTTATTATTAAATATTAATTATTATTAATAATATTTATATTATTAAATATAATTATATTATTATTATTAAATATTAATTATTATTATTATTAAATATTAATATTTAATTATATTATTATTATTAAATATTATATATTATTATTATTAAATATTAATTATATATTATTATTATTAAATATTAATTATATATTATTATTATTATTAAATATTAATTATATATTATTATTATTAAATATTTATTATTATTAAATATTTATTATTATTAAATATTATTTATATATTATTATTATTAAATATTTATTATATATTATTATTATTAAATATTTATTATTATTATTAAATATTATTTATATATTATTATTATCAAATATTAATTATATATTATTATTATCAAATATTAATTATATATTATTATTATTAAATATTTATTATTATTAATAAATATTATTTATTTATTATTATTATTAAATATTAATTATTACTATTAAGTATTAATTATTTATTATTATTATTAAATATACATTATTATTATAATAATTCAATATTAAGTATTAATTTTAAGCAGAGCAGGGCAGAGCAGAGCAGAGCAGAGCAGATTTCAGCAGAGCAGAGCAAAGCAGAGCAGATTTCAGCAGAGCAAAGCAGAGCAGAGCAGCTCTAAAGAACGGGGCCTTAGTCTTTGCATGCTTTAACTTCATCACCCAACTCTTATCCTATCAACCGTCAATCTAGCAACTTAATCATTAAACAACAGATTTATAATTAAAGAGAAGCATGGCGGAAAGTTCGGTGTATCTATTTGTTAAATAATGTACTTATGCACGTCACAATTTGATTTAAGGAATTTAAGACATCTTAGAATTTGAGAGTTGAGAATATAATCATGTTTAATAATATGGAAATAGTAAGGAATTGAAGAAACTTAATATTTTTTTAGTAAGGCGTAGGGTATAGAAAAATTATAATATTAAGATTTGGTTTACAAGATTATGGTAGGGAGATGCTTAAATGTCAATTAGTAGGCAGACCGACTTCTAGATCCATCTTAAGCTACAATTTTAGTCAAGAATTTTTAATAGTCTTTTATTAATGCCATGCTTGGTTTTAGTAGGATAAAGCTGTCTCAAATTATACACAACAACTATGGAGAGAAATAAATATAATCAAGCAATAATCAAAGTAAAATCAGAGTAGAAGATCAATTCTTGAGTATTGTAAGTTGTAACCAATAACCATTCTAATTGACTCCGATCCAATAAAATTGATGAATTACTTAAGCATGATTTTTGGGACTCAAACACATTAGGGATTCAAGGTAATAACTAAGAGCACAACTCCATTTCTTTAACACGCAAACCTTGTCCAGCTTAGTACTTGACGATTTTTTACTCCGAGGGATAATTGTTGAAGAATCTTCATCATGTTTGAAGGGGTTTTTTTATTATTATTATTATCGATTTTGACATTTAGATATTCACTTACCAATACACTTTTTGTATTTCTAAATATCAAAATTTTTATAACTTTTATTTATTGATTGATAATTATTAAGGGTTAAAGTTTATAAATTGTCAAAATACGAAACAAAAATGAACTAAAATAAATCGATGGAATATTGAAGTAGACGACATTGCTTTTCAAGCAGTTTGTCTGATGTTAATATGTTAATACTCATTTTCTGTTAGTCATCCTCACCAAAAAAAAAAAAAAAAAAATAAAAAAAAAAAAAAAAAAAATATTCTGTTAGTCATGTGTCAATATGTCATCAAATGGAATATTCTTTTGGCACTATATATAAGAAATTAGGAAGAAGATATCCATATTTTGGGTAGCTATCATTCACCGATTTTTCCTGAAAATTGATTTTGGCACACCCTTAATTGATTTTGGCACATCCAGAGCATAGAAAATTGTGTACTCCACATAGTGGTGCACCAAAATCAATTTTGGTGCAACAAAATCATTTCAATTCCCCTCTAAATAATAACAATAATGGGTTATTTCAAGGATAATTTGTAGACGTTATAGATCCAAGGGTCTGTTCTCTTCAGCTTAATTTCAGTTCAGTGATCAGTTCCTAATTTCCATCTCTTGTAAACAATTCAGTTCTTTTTAGTTTAGTTCAGTCAATGAGAACAGGCCCTTACTGAACTCATCTAAACTGAATTGAACTGAACTGAGCTGAACTGAGCTGAACTGAGCTTAACTGAACTGAGCTGAGCTGAACTGAAATGAATATTTTATAAGAGAAGGAAATTAGGAGCTGAACTGAACTGAACTAAGATGAACTGAACTGAATTTCAACGTAAGAGAACAGGCCCTAAGTCTATACACAACTAAAATTGGGTATATTGAGATTTTGCTAAAGGTTATTGAAACCATAACAAAATATATCAAAAAATACATTAGATTTTGCTAATTGAAACCATATATGAAGCATATTGAACAGCATATATTTATTGATTGAGATGATCCAAGCAAGATTAATTACATGATGCAATACTTATGGAGTATAACTAGTCTTCTGGCCCGTGCAATGCACGGCTTGTTCATAGAAAATTGCACTGAGAGATGAGTGAGAAAATACCAATAAATAATTATGAGTGTATTATGTAAATGAAAACATAATTAAAGAAATAAAAATTGTGGGACTTTAATTGAAATGAGACTTAATAGAAAGAAGATGGAGGGACTAAAATCAAAGAGAGAAATTAAAAAGGTGGAATTAAAGAGCGGAGATGAAGATGAAGTGTTTAATGAAAGAGTTAAGAAAAATTGTAAAATCAAAAATAAAAAATGTAAAACGACATGTGGCACGTTGTGTTGAAGAAGAAGATAAGGAAGTGTATGTAATAGCATGATGACACATGTTTTTTTTTTGTTTGCTTTTTTAAATACTAAGTATAGATATAGATTATGTTAAGAATATATATATGATGCAAAACTTGACTCACTTGTAAAGTTGTAATTTTTTATATTACTTCTTTTTTAGCTTTAAATCTTGCCAGGTAAAGGTGATTGGGTGTAGTATTGTAGTAATTATGTTACCTTTCGTTGTATGGCTATACTTTCAACTGTATGACCTATATATACTCAACCAAAAGACATGCTGATTAAAGGCTAATTGAATTCCTTCTTTCTAACATTTTTTTTAAAAAAAAGAAAAAGAAAAAAAAAGAAAAAAAAATGTTTAGAAGAAGAACAAGGAAAACTTTACAATGAATCTTTTAATTATTCCTAGGTAATTTTAGATTTTAACACCACACAAATACGCGAAAATTGATTTTAAGGGTCTGTTCTCATTGACTGAACTCAGCTGAACTGAACTGACACTACAAGAAAACGCCCTATTTCCGATGGATTACTTCCGATGGCCATCTAAAACCGTCGGAAAATACGTAATTTCCGATGGTTTTAAAAGCCGTCGGAAATTTCCGATGGTTTTTAAAAAAATCCGATGGATCAAGCCATTGGAAATTTCCTATGGCCTTAAAAAGAATCGGAAATCGTATTTTCGATGGCTTTTCCGATGGCTTAAGCCATAGGAAATTTCCGATGGTTTTAAAAGCCATAGGAAATTTCCAATGGTTTTAAAAGCCATAGGAAATTTCTGATGGCTTAAAACCATCGGAAAATACAAAATTTCCGATGGTTTTAAAAGCCATCGGAAATTTCCAATGGCTTTTATGAAATAAACCATCGGAAATATATTTAATTAAAAAAAAAAGTGGAGAACCCTAATTGTATACGCCCCCCTTATATCAGCCGCCCCATACTTTCTTTCTTTCTCATTTCCCTTCTTCTATTCTCTCTCCTCCTTCTCTCTTATTCTCTCTCCTCTCGGTGTTCTCTTCTTCTCATCTCCCCTCCTTCTCCTCTCCTATTCTCTTTGTTCTCTTCTAATTTCCCCTCCTTTGTTCTCATCCTCATTCTGTACTTGCATCTTATGTCATTCTTCAATTGTCGCACTGCCGTATTTTTTTTGTAAGTTTTTAAACAAATTCAAGGTTTTTAAGTCCAAATTCGGCCATGAAAACTCAAGATCCAGAATTTCATGGTCGAATTTGGCCTCAAAAAACCAAATTCGAGGTGAAATTCGAAGGTATGACCTTATTAAGGTAATTTGGGATGAATATATGGTCGAATTAAAGGTATTTTTTTTTATTTCTTTCTTCTAATGATGCTTTCATTATTTTTGTAATTTTCTGAGTTGTTGGGCGTGAATTTGTGGTGGTGGTGGTGGTGGTGGTTGCGCAGGGTTGGTAAACATGCGTTTAATTAGCGTGAGGGTGGGCGGGGTGGGTTAGATTCAATATGGGTTAGTTAGTGTGGCTGGTTAGGGTTATTGTGGAAGAGGTGGTGTGGCAGGTGAAAGGGAGAGGGTGGTGGTGTGAGTGGCTGGTTGTTGATTTTTTTTTTATTTTTTTTATGCGTTTTTCGTTTTTTTTTTTGTAAGCCTAATTATTAAATTTAATGTAAATTTTTATTGCTATGGTTAACGGCAAGTGTGTTGGTTGCCAATTTGTGTTTGGATGATGGTGGTTGAAGGGGTGGTCTAGGGTGGTGGAGGACGGGGAGGGTGAGGGGTAACTTTTTTTTTTAATATTTTTCTGCTGTAATTTCCGATGGCCAGGCCATCGGAAATTTCCGACGGTTTTTCTTACCATCGGAATATTCCGACGGTATAGCCATCGGAAGTTTCCGATGGAATTTAGGCCATCGGAATCTGAAATTTTTCCGACGGCCATAAAAATCCATCGGAAAACTGGTTTCCGATGGCTTTTCCATCGGAAAAGTGGAAATTTCCGACGAAGGAATTTCCGACAACCATTTTCCGATGGAAAACCATCGGAAATCAGATTTCCGACGGTTTTTGAGGAATTTCCGATGGATTTAAGCCATCGGAAATAGGCTTATTTCTTGTAGTGTGAACTGAACTTAGCTGAACTGAACTGAAATGAATATTTTATAAGAGAAGGAAATTAGGAGCTGAACTAAACTGAACTGAGCTGAACTGAACTGAACTGATTAGAGCTGAACTGAACTGAGTTGAACTAAACTGAATTTCAACGTAAGAGAACAGGCCCTAACACCCCTACCCCCAAAAAAAAATGGATTTTAACACCAGACAAACTTAGGGCTTGTTCACATTTACTTAATTTCAGTTCAGTTCAGCTCCAATCAATTCACTTCAGTTCAGTTCAGCTCTAATTAGTTCAGTTCAGTTCAGTTCAGCTCCTAATTTCTCTCTCTCATAAAATACTCATTTCAGCTCAATTCAGTTCAATTCAGCTCACTTTAGTAAATGTGAACAGACCCTTACTAAAAATTGGTATTACCACCATTTAACGGTTTCCATCCAAAAATTTTGTTAAGTGTGTCCCACAGTAACACGTATCAGCATTTTATTTGTTTTAAAAAAAAAAAGAGAAATTAAAAAAAAAACAAAAAAAAACTAAAACTACCCCCAGCCACCACCCCCGCGCCACCACCACCTTCCCCCAACTCACCACTTCCCTCCCTGAACCCACCACCAGCCCCAACCCACCTGAACCCTCCCCCTTTCTTTCCCGCAACCGCGTCGGCCCCAAAAACCACCAAAACCAAAACCACCTGAACCAGATACAAAATACTCCATAACTTTTACATATTATTATATTTTTATTCACTTATAAAGATTGTTAAACACTAAGTCACTAACCTTTTAAATTTAGTTTTTATCAAAAATACAAAGATAATGACCCGAAACATCGCCCGAGCCAATGACTAGTTATCTTTATAAAACCCAACTTTAATCTAAGATTATTCTAAAATGACTCACCGAAATTGAGACTATTTAACTCAGATTTAATTCCCCTGAGAAACAAATAATATTGGAGCATTCTCTTTAGAGGAAAGAACATTATAAAGATCCATACTTTAATTAGTACGAAGTACTATTATTATTTCTGTAATTAATTAGAAAATAGTCTCCAAATCTCCAGCAGGCAGTTGTGTTGCCAAAAGACGAGTAACTTCATGTGCAAACGGTCATTATTTTATTTTAAACTAGGAAATCCACCAATGGATAACGAAGATTATGCCCTAGACTTATTAGTTTGTCAGGTCAATTATTAATTATCTTATCCCTTTCAACTTTTAAATTAATTTCCACTAAAATCATGGTTCAGTGTGTGAAAATGATATAGCGTGATCATTACTGTTTCTTGTACTCCCTAAATAACAATGAAAATAAAAATAGACTAAATGTAAGATTTTGTTTCGTTAATCTTAGTTTATCCAATATATTTTTATGATGTTTTTTACATTTTTCTTATTTTTACTTATTTCAATTCTTATAAATTTAGATATAATCAGTTCAGTATAATAAATATTAACAAAGTAGAGTATAGTAGAAAATACCGCGCAAAAGAATAGGGCCTTAGTCACATATTGAGAGATTGGAGATGTACCTAATTGTTATTTTAATTTTTTGTTGAAGAAAGATGTAATGAATTTTTTAAGTGTATCTTATCATCTTAAAAATAAATAAGAAAACATATTTCGTATTTGACTTTAGTTTCCAAAATACTCGAAAATCTAAATTTGAAAAACATAAAACGACTACAAATAAAGCCTTAGTACTACTAATAATAGTTTGAATTTGAGGGAGGATTTAAGAAGTAGTACGATATTTGGTAATATAATCATTGTTAGTGGATGGAATCTAATATTAGTACAATGAGATAAATGACAATGCAGAATGACTCATATTATAAAACTAATTAAAAGTTAATTAAATTAATTGGGTACTTTAGAGTATTGTTTAAAAATTTGGACCAGGAGTCGGAGGCTAATTGGTCATAAAATAAACTCCAGCTATGATCTATCACTTCTCGATGTGATGAAGTTCCTAGATTATGGTGATTTAGTACTAGTTTATTTATACGAAAGCCACATTTAGAAATAATTAGGACCACATCTTTTTGCATTTGTTTTTAATTTCTAAATTCAGTACTCCCTTTATCCCTTTATGAGATATCTATTTCTAACAGTTATTACTCACATAATAAGGAGAAGTAGACATCTAATTAAATAAAAATCTTTAATTTTCGTGTTTTGTTTTTATATAAACGACGCAACATAGTCATCCCTCATCAGAATTGGCCAATTTAAACAAATGATAACTTACCTTAGTTTATTCTAGCTAACCCCTCTAAAATAAAATTAGCTAGCTAGGGTTATTGTATAGAAAATTAGAAATAGCATCTTATGATCAGATGTGATCTATCTTAAATTCTTGTGTTTATTAATACAGTAGATGAAACTCTTTTCCTTTTTCATCAAATGCTGGTCTTTGATTTAATTCTTCTGGTAGTTGCATGCAATTTCATGCACATATAATGCTGCACTAGATTTATTTATTTATTCCTCCGTATTACTTTATGGTAAAAAAAAGGGATTCATCTGGGGGGAGATAAGGAAAATTCCTCAAATGAACCCATGAATTTTGATCCGTAGACTTCAGGGATACAAAGTGGGAGCGATGTCACTACTCTATCACCTCAATCTCAGCTCACATAATTTTACACTAGATTATAGTAGTGCACGAAATAAGTACATATCTATGTAATGTAGTAGCTGACAACCCCTTAATAAGTAGTTATAACATAATATATATTACTCCGTACGTTACATTATAAAGGGCATGTTCACATTTACTGAAATGAGCTAAACTCAACTGAACTGAATTGAATTTATTGGAGCTGAACTGAAATGAATATTTATGAAAGAAAAAAATTAGAAACTGAACTGAACTAAACTAAACTGAACTGATTTGAGCTAAATTGAACTAAACTGATCTTAAATTAAGCTGAATTGAACAGACCCTAAGTATGTAGCTAACTTTCCTTCTAGCTTAGCTTGTTCGTACATAGAATCTTTAATCTGGAATAAAGTATAGTGCACCAACGATATTTGGTGTATGACGAATTGACGATAGACAACAGAATTAGTGGTAAGTTTTTCCTTATACGAAGTAGTGAAGTACTGTACTAAACAAGGAAATGGTTTGGAATTTCGGATATTGGAGTTGTGCATCATGCATGACATGACATCGCCGCTATTTTGTATTATGATATTATCCCCTTTTTTTTTATCACAATTTGATCTTATTTTGAGTTATAGGAGTAGTGAGTTTTAGAAAAATAAAATACACCGGCTTATTTGACCGATGTAATTTTTCCCTCAAAAAAAATAAAATAAAATAAAATTGACCGATGTAATTTTATTTATCATTTTTAATCACAATTTGATCTTATTTTTAGGTATGTGTATGTAAGTAATGTAACAACTTGCAAAACCGGCCATAAGATAAACTATGGTTTGAAGCTGCTCCATAATTAATTTTCAACCCTTCATTTGTTTTTTAATTTTATTAAACAACTACTAGTATTATTACTATACTATTAAGAGTATTAACTTATACAGTAGTTGTCAAAAAATAAAAAATAAAAAAAACTACACGTATTAACTTTTGTACTGTGCTAATTTGGAAAAAAAAAAGATAGCTATATTATTTATGGAATGTAAATTACATACGCTCAAGATTATTTACAAATTTAATACTGTACTTCGTATATGAGTACTCTATTATACTTCATTCGATTCATAACATAACTATTTATGTATTGTTTTGAGAAATCATTTCATAATTATTTTATAAAGTAATCTGTACTATTTTCATGATCAAACTTTAAAAACACCCCCTAATCATAAAAAGTACTCCAAAATTTTGTACGGAGTAAGGGTCTGTTCACTTCAGCTTAATTTCGGTTCAATTCCTAATTTTCTTCACTGATAAAATATTCATTTAAGCTATATTTTGTTTTGTCAGTTCAGTTCAGCTTAGTAAATATGAATCGACATATTATTAATCTCTAATTAATGGTAATTATAAATATTTCCTCCAAAAAAATAAAAGAAGTTATTTACTTGGAGACGTATAAAATACGAGTAAATAAATAAACATAACAAAGCTAAACTTGTTATGACTTATCACTTATGAGTACTAAACAAAGAAAACTAGGTTTATCGGTTAGATAAAGGCTAATACTCGCAAATCATAAAATTTCTGAAAGAAGTAAATAAAATCCGAAAAGGCAAATTATCACAAAAATAGGACAAAAATCGTCAGATGGTAGGACCACATTCTCGCAATTTCCCAATAAGGATGCATTCTTTACAAAAATAATTTCATTCGTACGTTAAAAACCATTAAACAACGAGGAATCCGATTACAGATTTGCAGTACAATGTATAAAAGCAGTAGTTGTTGTAGTACTCCTCTCTAATTAGTAAATCTAAATATTTTATTTTATTTTATGATTTTCTACTTTACCTCTTCGAATCTTGAAAGTAAATACTCCGTAAAGATGGAAATAAAACAAGAAATTAGAAATTATCATGGGGTACACCGTACACAGATTCTTATACAGTATTATGTGATTGGCTACACCATGTGACTAGTCATTATAGAAGTCATCTCGTGAGGCGTGACCGCGTGAGTGTTATATGAGTTATCCAGTAAGTGTTTAGGAGTTACTCCGTACTTCTTTAGAGTTATAAGGAGTATGAGGTACTCCGTATTTCGTCAGTGTTATAAAGGTTACTCAATCAGTATTAAAGGATTCGATTAGTGTTTTAGGAGTTACTTTTTTTTTTTTTTTTTACAAGCGGCCATCTGCACACAAGATGCGCTGCATTGGTTATTGTCCATCGCATATTCACATTGAAACATACAAGTAGTTACTATAAATGAAGTTGTCTTAAAAAAATTACCTGTAAAAATATAAATGCTGTGCAATTCGGATCCATTTCTTAATTGACGTGTCTTAAGACTCTCTTAACTATGTTGCTTCCTCGTCTTTCATGGACAAAACAGCGAGGATTTAAATTTCTCAATATTATGAGAATCGTCTTATCTTTTAATTAATTACGAGGGTATTTGGTTAAAATTAAAGCTTTTTGTAACAAAAAGAGTTGTTTGACCATTTTAAAAATCCAATTGAAGTATTTGGTAACTTCTAAAATATTTTTTTCATATAAATAGGTACTCGCTAACAACTACTCCGTAGTTGCCAAACAGGGCTCTATAATTTAGTTATGCTTATCACTTCTATTTCTTTCAGTTTGCAAGTAGTCATTTGACTTGGTACTAAATTTGTGCAATTGTGTATTTTTATGTTTTACTATATATCTTATTAAGCGAGTGCATAATTCAATAGTGTATTTTATGCTAAGTTATATGGAGTATTATTGATTGGTTATCCAAAAAAAAAAAAAAAAAATTGACAACAAGTTAAGGGCCTGTTCATATTTACTGAACCGAGCTGAACTGAACTGATTGGAGCTGAACTGAACTGAATTGAGCTGAAATGAATATTTTATGTGAGAGAGAAATTAAGAGCTGAACTGAACTGATTGGAACTGAACTGAACTGAACTGATTGGAGCTGAACTGAACTGAACTGAAATTAAGTAAATGTGAACAGGCCCTAAGAATCTAAGATACATTAATATACAAAATTTTTTAAGTATAATAATCAATTACTCTACTTATTCCCTTTAATTTCCAACTCCCAATCCCTAATCACTCAAAATAGAAAAAATTAACATTAATCTACACCACCACTTGCAATTTTTAATTTGACAAGAACATTTGCAATTTTGTTTTCAAAAAAGACCATAATAAAATTATAAAATACTCCGTAATAAGAAACCCTCTTCATTTGTTCTTGACACACACATAACGTCCCCATACAACTCACATAACAATATTACATTACACCAACGCCACCACCTTCCCTCCCTTAAAATATAAAAACTCCCACACTCAGTCTTCTCCTTCTCTCTCTTCTTTCTCTCTCCTCCATTCTCAACACTCAACACAAACCGCCATTACAATTCCTCCCTATTTTCTCTCTCCTCTCTCACCTCCTCCTTTCACACAAACACACACTTCTTCTTCCTTCTTCTTCAACCTTCATTCTTCATCTTCTGCAAATTTTACAACTGATTGAATTATATTATTACATACAAATGATTTCTGCGTTTATTCTAGGGTTTTCAAATCAATTTCAGTGATTGTTTTTTGGTTGATTAATTAATTGATGCGATTTGTAGTGATTATTTACGCATCAAAATTCGTCTCTCATTAATCAAGATGATTCGAGCTATTCTATCCAAGACGTGATCTGTGTTACTTGATTTATATCGATCTAAGTAAGATCTGTATAAATTTATAGGTTTCTAAGACGTCTCAACGTCTCTCTTAATTGTTGTGAATGCTTCGAAAGTTTTTGATACTGGATAATTCATCATGATTCGTGCTATCTTATCTAAGACGTGACCGCATTTTCCTCCGGTATGTAATTTCTTCATCTTCTTCGTTTTACTTCCACTTGATGATTCTCAGTATTTCCACCATTTTTTTTTGGAATTTATGTTCAAAACACTTTCAACTCACGATTTTCACTAAATTTACTAAAATTATTGTATATTTTTTTTCCTGGATTTTTTTTTTCAATTTATGTGGATTTGTCCATGTATTTGTCGATGTTCCATGTTATTTGAGCTTGATAATATTTTTACAAATTTTTAATTATTTTTTGAGGATTTTTTCTGCATTTTTACATGTTTTTATTATACTTCATGTTGTTTGAGCTTGATTAAATTTCTATAATTTTTTTTATTTAATTTTTGTGCATTTTTTTCATAATTTCTGTGCATTTTACATGTTATAAATTATTGTAAAATACATTAATTCTATGATATTGTTTACTTCGATAATTTCTGAATTATAAATTAATTATTTTGTGTGTGTTTTTTTTTCCCAGATTTTTTCGGTGCAAAAAGCTGGTTTGATCAATTTACCAAATTGAGAAACAGTGATTTTCTCTCTCCTCTCCCGTGAGTTTTGAAAAAGGAAGGAGAAGAAAGAAAAAGATGCCGCACAGAGCGACTTACTTTTTCCCACGGCAATTCCCTGATACTCGGGGTACTTTTCCACCACAACAACCCGTCGCACCAACTACTACACCTGCAACAGATCTTCGTCACGAGAACCAGCAGCAATCGCAAGTAAAGAACAATGAATTCGAGGCTGTTAACAAAAGCAGCAGCTCTTCGTTCACTGAAAGCGATGCGAAAGAGCTACTTGTGAAGAAGTTCACGGGTAACAGTTACACCAACTTCAACACATTTGATAATATCACTCGTACTAGTGGTTCAAATAACAGCAACAAGTTGGCCGCCTTTTATAGCTGGATTGCAGCTGATAATCACAAGAAGAATAAGAAGAAGAACAAGAATAAAGGTGGTGGTGGTGATGTTGTGAGTTCGAAGTTGGCGTATGATGAGCAGGAGCTTTTATTGCCGCCGGAGCCGGAAGCTGTTCCTACTTCAGTGCAGGCGGAGACGGTGGTTCCAGGGGAGAAGAGTTGTGGGTTGTTCCGGGATTCGTCGTTGGCACGGCTTTCGAGCTGTGGGAGTAGCTATGGAGCTGGGAGTTTCTTTTCGAGTGAGGTTCATGAGACTACTCGGTCTACGATTCGGAGCTCGATAACGGAGGTGGTGGGCGTGAAGGTGGCGGAGGAGGTGGAGGAGAGAGACAAGAAGGAGCAGAGTTTAGCGGATAAAGCAAGGGAGAGTTATTATTTGCAGCTTACATTGACGAAGAGGCTTGCTTCTCATGCAAATCTTGGGAATGAACCCACTATGTTTTTGTTTGAGGGTGGGTTGGAGGGCAATGGGTCGGGTTCGGATGTTGCAGCCCTGTCTTATCGGTTATGGGTACTTTTTCTTTATCCTTAATTCTTCATGTTTATGTCATTTCATAATCAGGGTTTTATTTGATTGAAAGTTATGGTCCACCAATACTGACGATTCGTTATTGGATCATGAGTCTCTCTCTAGTTGTGGCACAAGGATTTCTTTACTTAAATGTGTGATGATCCAAAAAATGGATCGTCATTTATAGGGTATGAATATTACTAGTCTAGTCCTATTTTGTTTGAATTGTTTCGCTACTAAATGCAATTGATTCTGTACTATGTCGTACAATAGAATATGGATAATGTGATTAAATAGATTTATTTTGTCTATTGCTAATGGGTAATTTACCTTACGGGTAACTATAACATTTATCTATCAGTGGAGGATGGACCCCTCGTTGCGTGTATCCAGATATTTTGGTGAGGGACAATGAAATTAGGATCAGGGGTTAAACTTTAAAGATGGGTATGTTCCTATGTTGTACTGAAAGTGAAATGGACTATCATCAATTGTTGTTATGGGGTCCATCTCCTGTCCATTTCTAGTAAGTGGGTCAAGGAGCAATAGAGACCATAAGAAAGTGTTTTACATGGGAGTGATGAGACAAGAAAGATGAAATTCATGAAATCAAAACCTTTTTTTTTTTTTTAACAGGATATCCTTATATACGGACCACTCGATCAACAAATATACATTAATGTAAATTGAACTGAAAAACGGGGCTGCAGTGAGAAATTATTGATGTTGCTTGAGTTATACCCAACATGATCATGTATTCATGTTGTTCTAAGGTTCATTTTTTGGTGCTATACAAGATGCATTCTCCTGCATCAAATGGTATGTAACTGTGCATAAAAAGGTACAAGTTCCTCCGTTTATCTTTCTTAAAAAAATTAATGATTAAAATCTAATGCACAAACTTTTGCTGAACTCATAATTCATAGTTTTTGTTCAAGCCCAATTAACCTGCCTGCTAAAAATATTTATCTGGTAGGATATGTGTTTGGTAGCTTGTGAACTGCACTTTAGGCCTTTAGCTATTAAGAACTATAGTTTGATTCTTCTTGACTTATGTGCAGTTGCTATTCTGCAGGTTAGTGGGTGCTTATCATATAATGACAAGATATCGGATGGCTTTTACAACATATTGGGGATGAATCCTCATGTCTGGGTGATGTGCAATGATATTGAGGATGCTAAAGGGGTTCCATCATTGGAGTCGCTAAAAGCTGTTTCACCCCATGATACATCAATGGAGGTAGTTATTGTTGATAAACATGGTGATTCTAGACTTAGGGAGCTGCAGGATAGAGCACAAGAACTATCCAGCACTTCACAAAATGCATTGGTATTAGTGGAGCAGCTCGGAAAACTTGTCTCCATTCACATGGGGTAGATTTCTCACTTAGCACCTTAAACTAGTTTTTCTGTTCTGTTCACCTTTATATTGAAAACCCATTTTTTTTTGGCATTAAGGGGTAATTTTCCGGTAGAACAAGGTGATCTCCACATGCGCTGGAAAGTGGTTAGTAAGAGACTGAAGGAGCTTCACAAGTGCATAGTGCTGCCCATTGGTAGTCTCTCTTCAGGGCTTTGTAGGCATCGTGCAATCCTTTTTAAGGTAACTAAGATTTCCATTATTACCAATCTAAATTTACTGCATATTATCTTGGAAATCCCAGTTTGTAGAGGATTTGGACGGATGAGTTTCGTATTGAACTTCAATTCATTTAACTAAGGCATTACAATTTTTCGGTTTTAATATATAGGATAGGAAATTTATCAATTTGTTTGTTGGATAAGGACCAAGGAGGTTTCATGTACATAATCAACTGCATATCAAGAATCGGTTTTTACTTGTAAGCATTGGTAATTGGCATAGAATACGATTACTAGTTCCATTAAAAGGACAAGTTAACCATATATTGCTGTACCTATATGGATAAAGTCAATAATGGGGCACTGAATGATACTTTGTGAGAAGTTGCTCTTCCCCCAGGACACTTTCATGTCTAATTAGGCTTTATATATAAAACCTCTATTTTTTATTTTTTTTTTTTAATTTTTTTTTTTTAAAAAATTCTAATTTCTTTTGGCCGCCACCTTATATAACTAATGGCGATGTCTTGTATGCAGAAATTAGCGGACTATGTAGGATTGCCATGCAGGATTGCTCAAGGTTGTAGGTACTGTGCTGCAGATCACCGGTCATCTTGCCTTGTTATAATTGAAGATGACAGGCAGTTACCAAGGTATGGGATTCTTTGCTTTTGCAATTAAAATATATGCGTTTGGTTTCTTCTGCTGTGCAGCATTAATTTCTCAGCTTTCAGTATATACACTTCGACTCTATTTCAGATAAAAACCTTTTTAATGCATTTTTGGAACTTTATCTGCATATAGTATTTATTGTTATTCTAATTTTTGTTGGGTGCTGATCAAACGTCAATTTCTTAAAGTGAGATGATTGTAACTTTTCATGCATTCTAATCCTTTTGTCTTTTTCGATTCTATATGGATCATTTTATAACAGGGAATATGTAGTTGATTTGGTTTGTGAGCCGGGAAATGTCCGCAGTCCAGATTCATCAGTCAATGGAGGTCTGCTTGCATCACTGTCTTCACCATTTCAGATTTCTCGTCTCAAAGAATTTCAGCAGAACTTTGTATACAATCCCTCATGTAGCCAAAAACCCATGCCAAAACACACATGTGCTTCTTCTGGTCTTCTAAATCCTGGTATAGTGTTGTTGAATATTTTATATAAATTTGTTTGAAAAAATAGAGTTTGTGAATGAAAGGAAATGAGATGCAATCTGAATATAATCTAGTGATTGAAATACTTATATGATTATATCCCCAACTTTATTTTAATCTCTGTTATAGGGTTGGATTTTGGATAAAAATTTTGTTTCGTGTAGTAAACAAATTACAGCAGGAAGTATCGAGTAAGTCGTTCCTAAGCAATCATCAGCTACTTGTCTATTGTTTTATAATTTATAGTTTGATGATTGCAGGCAATGGAAGAGGTTGGCATAATGAGGAAAGTGATTTGCTCAAAGAAGGGAAAAGCAATGTTTATGATCCTCTCGATGAAAGCTGTAGAGGGATGAAATCATCTGTCGTGCCTTCGGTGCTAGAAAAGTCTGAGAATCCAGTCATTCAGAGATCTGATTTGCTTGCCATTGAAACAGTTTCAGAAGTTTTGGTCAGCCCTGTAGCAGTTTCAAGCCTTAGTGTTGAAGAATATATACAACAAAATTACAAGACAGACATGATTGTGCAGCAACCTAGAGTTGACAATGTTCAACCTGTAGTTCAGGAGGTTGATGGTCAGCAATGCATGTTATCTGCTTCAGCTATCAGATTTTTGGACCTTGAACCTTCTCTTGCAATGGATTGGATGGAGATATCTTGGGATGACTTACATCTCAAAGAGCGTGTTGGTGCTGGTATGTGTACATTGTCCTTATCCCCTGGCTTTGAAGTATTTATTATTATTATTGTTTGAAGGATGAGGGGGGATATTTTATTTTCCTGTCTTTCTGGTAGTGGGATTATTAAATGGCATCCTCTCTGACCTGTGTTTTTTTGACTGACTTTCTTCAGGTTCTTTTGGGACTGTGCATCGTGCTGAATGGCATGGATCGGTTAGTACCTCCTCTCCATGAATACTGTCTTATAATTGTAATTTATATGGTATTTACGTTATGTTATTTTTTTTAATGGCAGTCATTGCATCATTTCTTTGTAAATCTTTTTAATTGAGGCCTATTTCTTTGTACAAGTTTCTTGTACCTCATGGATCTTTTGAGTACTCAAATGGCATTTTCTGTCAAATAATCTCTTTGAAAACGACACTTGTTTTGTTAATGTTATTGCATAAATACAAAGAATTCATTCATATATCTTAGAAGAATGAAGAAGTGATTTTTAGTTTCAGATTTGTATATGTTTTTTCTCTCTGTTTTTTATTTATTTATTTTTATTATTATTATTGTTATTCTGATTATATGATTTCATTTCTTGATGTTATTTGTGCGCCCCATATTTGCAAACATGTTATAAGTTGCCTATCACATGAGGTGATTCTTTTAGAGATCTTGTTTATTATTAAGAAGCAAGCTCATATCAACATATACATTACCTATATTTGGATGTGTTGTAAATATATGATGCCTTTGTATATGTCATAATACTTTTTTTCTCTTTGTAAATATATGATACCTTTGTAAATATCAACATATACTTTTTTTTCCTATTTGTAAATATATGATGCCTTTGTAAACATCAACATATACTTTCGCTTTTAATCCCATTTTTCTCACAATTGCCATCCTTCCTTTGTTTTAGGATGTCGCAGTGAAGGTTCTAACTGTCCAAGATTTTCAAGATGATCAATTGAAGGAGTTCCTCCGTGAGGTACAGACATACATATTTCCCAAAATTGTTTATACATTGCAATCTGCTTTAGGTCATTTTCTGTATATGTAGAAAGTACAGATATTCTTGTTTATGTATTAACTAAAGGGACATGCTAGTTTTTGTGAGGGTAACGATAAGATAATATTCCAAGCCAAAACCAGTTATTTTTGCTTAGTGTAGAGCTTGATGCATATGTTTGTTTGATGCTCAATATACAAATTCTTATCTGTGACATACACCTGACTAATCAAGAAGCGTAGCAATTTGTGCAATTTCAAGCTGTAACTCCTTGTTGATATCTCTGTGAAGGTCGCAATAATGAAACGTGTTCGTCACCCCAACGTGGTTCTCTTTATGGGCGCTGTAACCAAGCGTCCTCACCTATCCATAGTGACAGAGTATCTGCCCAGGTGAGGCTTTTGAAACATCATACAGTTTTAATTTGGAGGCCTTAGCATACATAAGATATTCACCATTTTTGTCTCTTTGGAAACCAGAGGTAGCCTCTACCGGCTTTTGCACAGACCAGCTTCTGGTGAAGTCTTGGATCAAAGGAGAAGATTACGGATGGCATTGGATGTGGTTTGTGCTACTTACTGTTGTACATTATTCCCCCCCCCCCCCCCCCCCCCCTCCTTTCCGGGCTTTTCTTTTTCTTCAAAATATTGATTGAATTTTTTATCTATTAAATGTTTAATGTAGGCCAAGGGGATTAATTATCTGCACTGTCTTAGCCCTCCTGTAGTGCATTGGGATTTAAAATCTCCCAACTTGCTGGTTGACAAGAATTGGACAGTGAAAGTATGAATACTCATCTGAACATTTTCCATTTTCTGTCTGCTTCTAAGATTTTGTGTTAAAGTCACATGGCTGACTTTGCTTTGTGCCCTCTCTTAGGTATGTGATTTTGGTTTGTCCAGATTCAAAGCGCACACATTCATTTCTTCAAAGTCTGTTGCTGGAACTGTAAGCTTTTCCTAGCCTCTACCTGTGATTAACTCTTCTAGTTTGTCATTTCAAAAGAGATTGAGTATATTGTAGAACAATAAAAGAATGCAATTAATTGAAAACTATTTTTTGATGATATAAATTTATTTTCTCAGATGTTACATTCTACTCTCGACATACAGCTCAGAAGTCTCATGCATTAGTGTTGTATCGTAGTTATTTTTTTGCCTTATGTGATTATTTAATATGAAGTACTTGATTATTTTATACGAAGTACTTGTACAAGTCATTGTGCATGAAAATCGTGATCTTACTAAGGCATATTCCACTGGCCGTAATTTTTTTTTTTGGTTCGATGGAGTTATCAAGCTAAAACACATATTGACCCTTGCAATGGCCAAAATCCTGTCGTGTATGTTTTTACTTTGTGGTTGACCTATCAGATGCTTAAAATTCTCATTTTGCCCTTTTGCAAAAGGTATCCTCGTACATGATAGCTTGAATGCTTGACATTGTCTGGTGGAAGTGTGGAACTTGGAAGGTTTCCTTTCAAGTTTATATGTATTAAGTTGCTAATCCTGATTAATAAATTGTGACTGATTTTTGTTTCAGCCTGAGTGGATGGCCCCTGAGTTTCTTCGTGGAGAACCCTCCAATGAGAAATCAGATGTCTACAGTTTTGGAGTCATCTTATGGGAGCTGGTGACAATGCAGCAACCATGGAATGGACTTAGCCCAGCTCAGGTTTGTTTATTGATTTATCCATATACAAAGTATTATATTCGTTCTTTTCAATTTCCATCTATATTCTGAAAACATACCCACAACGATACTGTTTCAGGTGGTTGGAGCTGTTGCTTTTCAGAATAGGAGGCTCACTATCCCAGCAAATACCTCTCCTTTGTTGGCTTCACTCATGGAAGCATGCTGGGCAGAGTAAGATATCTAACCTGCTGGTCAATATGTGCATTTATGTTTTGAAATCTTTTTGGAATGCTAGGCCCCTTAGTATCATTTTTGTTTTGAAATCTCGGTATGATTCATCCAATTGCTTGTTTGTCACAACGGTATTTTGACCAATAATGATCATCATCTTTTTAACCATGCAGTGATCCGAGTCAGCGACCATCTTTCAAGAAAATAGTTGAAACATTAAAGAAGCTCCTGAAATCTCCTGCACAGCTCATACAAATGGCTGGACCTGGACCATAATGATGGAACATCGGGAATAAATGATAATGGCTCGAAATTCACTTCAGCTAACGATTTCTGTGACTTGACCAAATAATCTCCACTAAAGCTTGGGGTTTTTCCTTTCCTTTTCTTGTTTTCGTTTGAAAGGTGTTGCTTGTACAACCCTTGTCCATAGGCAAACCAATCCTTGAAAGTGTAAATGCCGGAGAATTGTGATTGATGCAGTACTTTGTACTTTGTAGCGTCTACATAGATGATAACTTTGATACGGTGATAGTTTTATTTATGGATACCTGAAATATTATAGGGTGACCAACTAGCAATTCTGTTTTCATCTGACTGCTATGTTGTATTTTGAGACTTTAAGATTGCTATGCAAAGACGATTTGAATTTTTTTTTTTTTTTTTTTTGGTAGTAAGTGTAGTTTTTAAGTTGTTTGGTATTATGGGTCAAAAAAAAAAAAGTTTGGTATTACGCATCACATATTCTCTCTGTGAACTATATTTAGATGAAGGTCTTTTTCCAGCATCCGTGGTTTAACAAGTGATCTAGTGCTAATTTATATGCATATTTGCTACTTCGTATGTTATTATTGTTTAATGTTGTTGATATTAGTCATTTCTGAAAACAACTCTTTCTGGAAAAAAAAATAGTTGTAGATTAACCCATACATATGTAGTCTAAATTGTCCTGTGTTTGATTTCATAACCTTAAAATTTTCGCTTTTGCAAAGTCTTGCTCAAGCCCGTATGGACTCCATATGTCCGACTTGAGCTCGTCTTGGCCACTATGTGTGCGGTGCACAAGCACCTTCCCGGTCTTGACCTGCACCAATGTGTTGCGGCTTCCTGCTCTTGGCTTGCGTCGCAGTGGACTGTGTTTTAATGTCAGTAGCTTCATGGATTACATCATTCTAAACTGCACAACCACAACGTATTGCATTATACTTCCAATTTTATATTCCTCCATTGAAATTTAGCTCGTGGGGATAATTATTGACCTGATAAAAGTAGTAATACTATTAACACCCATCTTACATACTCCAAATAAATTAGCAAGTGGCCATTTTATTATATAGTTAGCTTTAAATTGAAAATTACATCTTACATAAACATCTTAAGCATATCCATGTGCTCAAAAACCCATTAAATTACACACTACTACACCCATACAAAAAAAAATGCTCAATTAATACAACATTCCCAACCTACAAAAATCAATAAATAAATAATTATCTATCGTACTTCAACTAATTACTCCACCGTTTCATATTAGTTGACACGTATCATTTACTCGGTAAATAATTTTAACCGATCCAACCCATTCCGAGCCACAATTACTCCCCGTTTCATATTAGTCGACACATATAATTTACTCTGTAACTAATTTTAACCGATCCAACCCATTCCGAGCCACAACCGACTCCGGCACGACTCGAACCGCCTCTTGAAACGCCACAACCGCCTCCTCACGTTTCCCCAACCCCTCACAACACTCCCCCAACAAACACCAAGCTCTCCCACTCTCTCTCCTCAACTCCAGCGCTTCCCTCAACTCTCTCTCCACCACCTTCCAAACCTCCTCATCAACACCACCCTCATCATCAACCCGACTGAGTCGACTCACCTCCATCCTCAACCCAGCTCGCTTCACCATCGCATCCGCCTTCTCCTCCTTATCAAGCGACCCCACCGCGAGGGGGGACAGCGCGGCGTTGAGCGCGTCAAGGGCGGAGGTCTTGAACCCTTGGAGTTCGAGCGCGAGTGCTTTGATGATGTGGTTGGCGGCGTCGGTGGGGTCGAGGAGGACGGCGGCGTCGGATTCGGTGACGGCGGCGGAGTATTTGGATTTGGAGAGGTGATCGGCGGCTTTGACGAAGTGGCGGCGAGCTTGGTGTTTGTCACGGTTGCGGTAGGAGTGGTATTGGGTGATCAATTTTTGGGGGATTTTGTTGGTGTAAAGGTATGTGAGGATGCTTACCAAGAAGACTAGGGCTTGAAGAGAGATATCCCACCACATTGACATTGTTGAAGATTGAAGATCTGAGATTGTGTTTTTTTAGGGTTTGTTTTGATTGAGATTTGGAATTGATGATGAATCTGGGTATTTGATTGGAGTTTTTTGGGGAAAGAAAGAGGAATTGGGGATTTTGTTAAATGAAGAGTCAAATTTGGATTGCTTTATGGGTTGGAAAATGTTGACCGGAGGAATGGTGGGGGATTGGATGGTTCATGGTTGGTTAGATTGATGTACTAGAAGGTCAACGCTTATGTGGGATTTGGTCAAATCCTTATAAGGGAGCAATCGGGTTGTTTAGATTGGGTTCGGAATTGGTTATTTTTGGTGTGGTTGTGTTTGGGGTGAAAAATCGTTTGGGATTATTTGGGGTTGGGTTGATTTAATTCAAACTCCCAATACCAAGAATTACACTCGCTGGATTGGTGAAAGGCAATCTAATATTGATTCGGGTTAAATTTTGATCACATAATTTTAAGTACAGTTTAATTTGACTATAGAGTAAAATCTAATCTAATATATATATATATAAAGGGGAGTTTTTTCCCGAGTTTTTAGAGAGCCACGTAGGATCTAATTTTCTCAGCGCGCCATGTAGGATTATAAATCTTAGTAGTAGCCAATTAAATAAGAGATTATTAATTTCTTTTAGAATTAAATAATTCACATGCCACGTAAGCAAAATTGGCGAATGAGATTTTTAAAGTTAAATTAATTAAATATTATCTTTTAATATTAGGGATTTTATCTAAATATATAACAAATTTTAGCCAATTAAATAAGAGATTATTAATTTCTTTCAGAATTAAATAATTCACATGCCACGTAAGCAAAATTGGCGAATGAGATTTTTAAGGTTAAATTAATTAAATATTATCTTTTAATATTAGGGATTTTATCTAAATATATAACAAATTTTATCTCATAAATACAAAAAAAAAAAAAAAAATCAAAAAACCGTGCATCGCACGGGCTTCATCTAGTATATATATATATATATATAGGGGATTTTTTTCCCGAGTTTTTAGAGAGCCACGTAGGATCTAATTTTCTCGGCACGCCATGTAGGATTATAAATCTTAGTAGTAGCCAATTAAATAAGAGATTATTAATTTCTTTTAGAATTAAGTAATTCAAATGCCACGTAAGCAAAATTAGCGAGTGAGATTTTTAAGTTCAAATTGATTAAATACTAAATATTATCTTTTATATCAGGAATTTTATCTAAATATATAACAAATTTTAGCTCAAAAAAAAAAAAATTCAAATAATATATATATATATATATATATATATATATATATATATATATATATATATATTTTAGTGCAAAGGGTTTAATTAATATATTGGTTATCACTAATTCTTATATGTGGCTGGCCACACCATGTGGCCAGCCATCATATAAGCCCAACTCGCTAGCCCAGTCCGTTCCGTATAACGGGCTCCGTTACACCAAACGGTTCCGTTATTTTAATTTTTAAAAAAAAAACAAAACAAAACAAAAAAAAAACACGCGCCTTTCTTTTTTTTATTTTTTTTTATTTTATTACATCAAAACCTACTTCTTGCCCAAACTTTTCTCATTTCTCTGTTTTCATTTTCTCTCTCCTCCAAATTCTGTTGCTCTAATTCTCTTTGTTCTTCAAATTTCTCTGTGAATTTCTTCATTTTTTCACATTCTCGTTCAATTTCGCTTGTTCGCTACTTAAAATGGTGGTGTTGAAGATAAAATGTGGTTCTCGTACTGAAGGATCGACTTCTACCAATTCAATTGTTGCTTCAGGTAGTTTCTAAACCCTAGATTTTGAATTTTTAACATTTTTAATCACTTTAGACCTAAATTATGGTGTTTTTTTGCTTTTTTGAACTTAAATTATGATTAACTGTTTGTTGAAACCCTAGATTTTCATTTTATGTTCTTATATTGATGAGCTTTGTTCTCGATTATATTTATTTTTCATTTTGATGTATTATTTGTCTTATTTTGTTTTTGTTTTTAATTTATTGAACTATTTTTCATTTTTATGTCTTATTGCTTTTCATTTTCATTTCTCTGTTCTTATTCTGCTTAATTTTGTTCTCGATTCATGTTGCTGTTTAATTTTGTCTTTTTTTGATGTATTTTCATGACTTTTGTGTCATTTTGCTTTCCTTATGAATCGATTATATGTATTTTCATTTGCATGTGTAATTGTTCTCGATTTTATTTTTTGTTTATGTTTTATTTTGATGAATTTTGATGAATTTTGTGTTATTTTAATTTCTTATGAATCGATTATCATTTGCATGTGTAATTGATCTCATTTTTATGTTTGATTTTAGAGTTCTTATTTGATTAGTTAACTCTGAGTTACTTTATTCATTATGTAGGAGTTATTTCATTGATAATGATTGTAGGATCTACTATACTAGATTCATTATGTAGGATTTACTTATTAATTGAGTAGTTGTTACTTGATTCACTATGTAGGTGTTACTTGATTCATTATGTAGGAGTTACTTGATGTATATTGTAGGTGTTACTTGCTGTATATTGTAGGTGTTACTTTATTCATTCTGTAGGTGTTACTTAGTGTATATTGTAGGTGTTACTTAATAAATTAAGTAGGAGTTACTTGATTCATTATGTATGAGTTACTTTATTGATAATGTACTAGTCACTTGTTTTATATTTTAGGATTTACTATACTTGATTTAATTAGTAGGTGTTACTTGATTCATTATGTAGGATTTACTTGCTTTATATTTGTAGGAGTTACTTAATATATTAAGTAGGAGTTACTTGATTGATTATGTAGAGTTACTTCTTTTATATTATAGGAGTTAGTTGATTGATTCCATAGGATTTATTTACTTCATTATGTAGCATGTATTTGTTTTATATTGTTGTAGTTATTTGTAGTAGCATGTATCGTGTAGTTGTTTTATATTGTTCCTTATGTTTCATGTAGTTGTTTTATATTAGAAGTTGCTTGTTTATTACATGATGTTGCTTCAGTGACTATTTAATTATCTTACTATATAATGTATGAGTGAGTTAATTGTATGATTATTTTGTTGTTTCATTATATGTTTTTATCAGTTTGTTTGTATGTCTATTATATTTATATTTTTTTTTTCATTGAAAAAGGTACTGCAAATCAGTTACAAAAGGAAGAAGTGGCTCCTAAAGAAGCAATAAGATATGTACTTGATGGTTCAGGGGCTATTGTTTCTGTAGAAAATGTATCCCAGTCAGAAATTGAAGCATCAAAGGCAGAACATATAGCATCAAATAAAAATGTTCTGGAACAGCTTGAAAATAATGATGAAAATAGTATAAATGATAATGATAAAGAATTTGTTGGGAGGCAGGGTGACATCAATGTTGCTGCTGATGATGGTGAAGATCCTGTTTCCTCTGTTCGGCCAGAGGAAAATTTAATTGAAGTTCAATTATGTGATAAGGGTGGTAATGTTCTTCAAACTGAAGAGGAGGAGGAGGATGTGAAGCCATTGAAAAAGAAGAGGAAATTGATCATTCAAGAAGATGATGATGATTTGGAGGATGTTAAACCAGCTATTAGAAGAGGAAGATTGCCTAGATCTTCTAAAGCTGTTGCTGAAGTTGTTGAAGTTTTGAATGTGGATGAGGGGTAAATATCTCTTGTTCCCTTTCTTTTTATTTGTTATTTTTACGCTATATTCTTTTAATATCTTTTCTAATTTATTATAACTTTCTGTTTTAATAGGGATGAAGTTGTTCTTCGATGTAGACCTTCGGGTATTGTTCAGTTGATGAAACGTTTAACTGAGGAACAATTAAAAGCTGTAGAAGATATTGGCTTTGGCAGCTTGAGTTTGATACAATTAAATGAGTTCCCAAAGGAGATGATTAGGTGGTTGTGTGGCTGTTTTGTTCCCAGCAGTCGCATGTTTGTTATGCCGACGGGAAAGAAGTTTCAGTTAACTGCAAATGATGTTCATGATTTTTTTCAAATTCCAATTGGTCCTCTACCTGTTCCTATTTCTAGTGCTCATGCAGACAGTGAGTTGAAGAACACTTGGAAGGATTTATATGGGGGTGTAAAGCATGAAGTAACGGTTCCTCAATTGGTTGAAGTTATGACAAGTCAAGAAGGAATGCGAATGGGGAATGATGAGTTCAAGAAGTGCTTTGTAATGTATTCTATGATAACTTTGCTTGCTCCAACGTCAAATAGAAAAGCTGATTTCAAGTTGGTCTTGGCTTTGGAAAATGTTCATCTATTTCGAGAGTACAATTGGTGCCAATATGTTTTGGATGACTTGGCTGAAAAATTGTCAAGCTATTCTGCAAATCAAAAATATGTTCCTGGTTGTTTGTTGCTGTTGCAAATATGCTATTTTCATAGACTGCGATTTCGGGGTAATGTTTTACCTTCTACTTTGCCCCTAATTCAGCATTGGAGTGATAAGGATTTTAGGAGTCGATTGGCTGATGAAGATAAAGTCTATGGTATGACAGATCTTGATAAAGTTACTTATCCTGTAACGAAGATGTCCAATAAAAATTCAAAGGTTTTTGCTATTGAAGGTAAAAAGACAGAGGAAAAGATAGAAGAGATGAAATTGTTGGAAAATAAGAAATCTGCTGTTGAGGACAAGTTTGTCAATGATTTTCCTCGGGTTGTCACATTCAATTTGCCTGCTGGAATTGAATCAAAGGAAGAGATTCATATGCTAGCAAAGAATGTGAGTACTCTTTTTTAATCATTATCATTTATCAATTTTTCTTTTACAAACAAAATACTTTAGTTTGTTATCATTTTAGCATATATGTTTTTTCCTTTTATGATATATATGTATTTATATAGCTGTAATTTGTACTATAAGGGTTACATGATGGTGGGTTAGGGGTTACTTGATGCCATATATAGGGGTTACTTGTTGGTTATATTTGTTGTTACTTGATGCCACATATAGGGGTTACTTGCTTTTATAAACTATGGTTACTTTCTTTATAGGTGTTACTTGAAATTATATATGTGCATTTATACATGGGGATTACTTGATGAATTATTTATGGGTTACTTTCTGTTATATTTGTACTATAAGGGTTACCTGATGGTGTGTTAGGGGTTACTTGATGCCATATATAGGGGTTACATGTTGATTATATTTGTTGTTACTTGATGCCATATATAGGGGTTACTTGCTTTTATAAACTGTGGTTACTTTCTTTTATACATGGGGATTACTTGATGAATTATTTATGGGTTACTTTCTGTTATATTTAGGGGTTACTTATGACATGTATAGATGTTACTTGCTGGTATATATTTATGGTTACTTGATGGTGTTTTAGGGGTTACTTGATGCCTATATAGGATTACTTGAAGACATGTATAGTTGTTAATTGTCATTATATATGGGGGTTAATTGATGAAACATTTATGGGTTACTTGCTATTATATATTAGGATTACTTGATGACTTGTATAGGTGTTACTTGGTTTGATATATGGGGGTTAATTGATGAGACATTCATGGGATATTTGTTGGTATGTATTGAGGTTACTTGATGACATGTATCGGTGTTACTTGATTATATATACTGTGATTAATTGGTGATATATATAGGGGTTCATTGCTGGTATATATGTTGATTAAATTCTTTTACTTTAAATGATTTTAGGATGTTGAAGAGAAGTACATGCTGATCAAAAGAGATTTAAAGCTATTTTCTCACCAATTTGAACAACATATTCAGTCTGTAAGGTCACAATCTGAAGCTGTTCAAATTGATTCAAAGCTTCCAGAAAAAGAAAGGTCTCCTGTTTTAAGTCAGTTGGATCCAATCTTTAATGATTCGTCGTTTTGGGATCAAATTGACAAGATTACAAATCATGTTATTGCAATGAAGAAGTTAGAAGATGAATTGCCTTCTTTTGCTCTGTTTTCTTATACTAATCCTGATCTGGAGATGCCTATATCTCCAATACTGGGTCAGAACAAGGACATTTTTACTGAAATTAGTGCTCAACCAGTTCCAGATAATGATATGAGTTTGGGTGCTGATCCCAATTTAGTTGTGAATGATACATTGAAACTTGTTGAGCCTAATGCTGAAGGTTGTTCAGAGAAGCAACCAGAGATTGTTGCTCCTCTTGCTGATGTTTCTGAGAAGTCTGATTCTACGAAAGAACAAGTAGGGATGGTTTCTTCTAAGAAGCAGGATGTTGGGAAAACAGAAAAGAAAGGAACAAAGGAAATGCTTATGTCTTTTTCAAAGTTGAAAGTTCTGCATTCTGAATGTTTAAGTGATGGTGAGGAGTCTTCTAAAGATAATGAATGTAGTACTAGTTCTGAAGATCATTTAATATGTGATATTGATTGTGGTGCTGCGGGAGGTTATTCTTTACAGTTAATATCAAGGTTTTTGAGAGTTTATAATCCAAAAGCTAAGAGGATGAAGAGTTTAAGGCTTCAAGTTGCTGATTATTGCTTTGGTGACAATTATGAAGGTGTTGATATGATGTAAGTTTTAGGGTTCTAAAAGTGAATATATAGATTTTTTTTGAATTTTTCTTATTAAATAATTTTTTTAATTCTGTGAAACAGGGAAGTTTTGGTGTTTTTTTTTTTTCTGAATTTTATAATTTGCCGCGTGAAGAATTAATGACATTGATTGAGGAAGAGCTTATTTCAAGTCGGGTTATGGACTGTTTTTTTGTGTTGATGAATTATCTTCAGTGTCAAAAAACAGCAACTGTTGCCAAGTTATATTTTGGTGGTGAACATATGGTAATTGCAATGTTATGCTTTGTTGAATTTTGTTATATTATTTAATATTTTATCTATTATTTTAACTTATTTCTATTTGTTCAGTTACCTCTTTTGCGCTGTATATTCAATGGAGAAGGATGCTCCTTTGAACAAGAAATTTTCGAGGCATGGGATCAATGGCTTGATGCTGTTAAAACTATTGCATTTTTTGATGCAAAGCTGGTATGTCATTTAATTTTATGACTCCAAGTTACTAGATAGCATATTTGCATTACTTGATATTATGTATAATGGTTAATTGATATTGTTTTACTGTGCTTGCTTACTTGTGGTTACTTGATAGTATTCCTTCTTGTTATGTATTAGGGTTACTTCTTATGATTTATATGGGTTTTTCTTGTGATAAAAGTTACTTAGTTGTTGGTATGTATAGAGGTTACTTCTATTATTTATAGGGGTTACTTGATGGTATATAAGGGGTTACTTGATATTTATTAGGGTTCTTATTTATTGGGCTTATGTGTTGGTATATACAGGATTACTTGTTGGTACATACAGGGGTTATTTCCTGTAATTTATTTGTGTTAATTGATGTTGTATATAGGGGTTTATTTATTATTACTTGTTTGCATATCATTAGTATGTATATAGGTTACTTCTGTCATTTATTGGGGTTACTTGATATTTATTAGGGTTACTTATTATTTATTGGGCATATTTGTTGGTATATACAGGGGTTACTTGTTGGTATATACAGGGGTTACTTGTTGGTACATACTGGGGTTACTTCCTGTAATTTATTGGTGTTGATTGTTGTTATATATAGGGGTTTATTTATTATTACTTGTTTTCATATCATTAGTCATTAATTTAATGTTTCTTTTATGCAGATTTTTATTCCCATCTACTATTTCGATCATTATTTTGTTGTTGTGATAAACTTCATCAACAACTCTGTTGATTATCTCGACAACAGAAGGTATTTCTTGGGAGTTGGAAGGAATATCACTAGGACTTTTGATGAACATCACACATGTTATTATACTCTTGTTTGGTATTTGGTAAGTTTATTAATTAAGCATTATAGATTTGTTTATTCATACTTCGCTGTTTAACTGACCTCTTTTTATTGTTTATTTCAGAGACACTACTTTTCAAAATATCTGGTTTTAAAGAATCATGATCAAGGGGAACTTGTCAACAACTTCCCTATTAGAATGATTCCAATTGATTCTCAGCAGTGTTCAAAGAACAATGATTGTGGGGTTTTCTGTTTATATCATTGTTCTGTATACGAAGGCGAAGAATTTGATTGTAAAAATTTGACAAAGGTATTGCATGGTCATTTTGATATAATTATTAAAATTTTGTGTTTTTTTTATTTGGGGTATATTGTTTATATTGTTTTCTTTGTTGGCATTGCAGTCATCAAATCGTCTTCGTTACAGAGCAGAAATCTGTGCATCATTGGTCCTATGTAATTTGAATCAATTACGGCTAGATGTTCTGGAGAAGGTTAAAGTTTTTCTAGCCAACCATGATGCAATTTATGATGAAGTAATAATTAATGAAGAGGTTGATAAAGAAGAGCTTCTTGCCTTGGCTAAAGCTGAAAAGGAACAAAAGGCTAAAGAGAAATTGGCCAAAAAAGAAGCAAAACAGAAAGAAACTGAAGAAAAAGAAAAGGAAAAGTTGGTTAAAAAAACAGCCAAAAAAAAAGTTGATGAAGAAAAAGGAACAAAAAAGTTGTCTAAAGAAGAATCAAAAAACAAGGGAAATGAAGAAGCATCACTGGCATCAATTATGGCGGAAACTAAGGCAACTAAGGCAAAGTTGTCAAAGGTCAAAGCAGCAAGTCAATCAAAGCTCCAATCTCGTCGAAAGTAAGAAGTTTTTCAACAGATTCCTTAAAGGTATTCTTTTGAACTAAATATATAATGTTTCTTTATTTTGTTCAAATTGTGTTTTGATATATGTGAATATTTGTTAGTGTACTTTGCTTTATTGCTTTTTTTTTTATTAAAAGTGGTTACTTTTTTGATGACATAATAATATAGAAGTGGTTAATTCTGTAGTATTTTAGGGGTTTTTTGGATTAGTAATAAGGGTTACCTATTTATTGTTAGAGTAATTACTTGTATAGTATAATAGGTGTTACTTGTATAGTATAAAGGGGTTACTTCTTTTTATTTATTTGGTTAATTGATTGTATATATACAGGTGTTACTTGCATAGGATAATAAGGGTTACTTCATTTTATTTATTGGGTAACTTGATGGTATATATAGGTGTTACTTGTATAGAATTATAGGGGTTACTTCATTTTATTTATTGGGTTACTTGATGGTATATATAGGTGTTACTTGTATAGAATTATAGGGGCTACTTATATGAGGGGTTACTGTTATAGGATAATAAGGGTTACCTGTCTGTATTAATTAGTGTTACTAGTCTGTATAATAGAAGTTACTTGTATACAATAAATATCATAAAAGAGATCTTAGCATAATATTAGAGTTTAATTACTTAGCATAATAAGGTTACTGAAAGCAAAAATGTCATTACATAGTTATATATTAAAGTAAAACTACATATGTGTTTTATTAAAACAATTTTGGATTTTGAATCGGTGTGGTTGTTCCAAATTCTCTGCTGTCTCCTTTAGCTTGCATTGCTTTTGTTTTTTTTTTTTTGTGTTCTTTCCTTTCTCGAAATGCCCCTTTATTCTCTTGCTTCTTCCCTTTGTGTTTGCTCTGTCTGGATCCATTACTGTAGGAATTTGATTTTCTGTTTCCTTTCTTTTTTCTCCTGTTGATGAATTTTTGTTTTGTTGCTGTACTTCTCCTTCTGTGCCTTCTTGTTCCTGCCAAAAAAAAAAAAATTATAAATTTGTCTCTAATTGTCCCTGACATGTATAGTTAGGGGAGAAACATATTGTTACCCTTTCCAATTTTCTTTTTATTTCAACAGCTTGTGTTTCAATTTTTTTAAACTCTTCCTCTACCAACTTCCTTGTCTCTGAGTGTTCCTGACATGTTAATATCAAATTGTATCCTTTTCTTGCCATAATTTGTCTCCAAGGAATGTATTTTACTGGTACTCTTGCATTTGCTTCTGCTGTTTCATCTCTTTGTTTCCATAAATGTGTTTTTGCAAACTTTGTCCACCTTGTTGAGATATACTGTTCTGGTATTCTGGTTACAGAATGTTGCTGTAGCACACGTATAGCATGATAACATAACCACCCCACTTCCTCAAAATTTTTGCAAGAACATGCTACACTGTTGTCTGCTGAGTTGTATGTAACTTTCTGTTTTGATGCTTCATCATTCTCTATCTGCACTTCATAAAAGAAGTAACCTTGAGCTTCCAAATGAAGAAGTGTTATGCACCCAATTGAGTATGCAAATTCTGTTTCAAAATCTCTAAAAATTGTTTGTGTATAAACTTCTGCTGTATGTTTTAGCATTCCATAGAATGGTAAATGTGAATAAGGGTGAGAGTTTGAGCATTTGAAATCTGCATCAGATTCATTTTGCCTCCATCTTTTTATTGTCTGGTTGAATATCTTGAAAAAATCTGTCAAGCTTGTGTTTTTTGTGGCTTTAAAACCTACAGCATTATTGGTACTCTCACTTCTTTGAGAAGAGAGTATACCAGCTGAAAAGAAGTCTTTGCTTAGAGCTGTGCACCATTTCTCCCTTAGGTTGTAGAGTCTTTTGAATCAACTATTTTTCTCAAGCTTGTATGTTTTAATCATATTTTCCCAGCAAGTTTTAAACTCTTCTATTGTTACACAACCAGATAAACACTTGTTGAATGCATCCTTGAAAGTTGTGTCTCTTTTTAGGGCTCCAAACCTTGACACTGCATTCTTAATCAAGTGCCAAATGCAAAGCCTGTGTCTTGATTCAGGGAATACCTGCATACATTAACTTGTTAGGTTTTGTCATTTAATATAGACATAGGTATTTTACAGTGATATAATAGAAACATTAGCATTTACCTTATGAATTGCTATTGACATTGCCAGGTCTTGGTCTGTAAATATAGAAATAGGCTGTGTTCCACCCATAGATTTCTTAAAAGTTTGCAACAACCACTCAAATGTATCAGCTGTTTCATCAGCAATAAATGCACATCCGAACATTACATTCAACCAATGATTGTTGATACCAACTATTGGAGCACAAATCAAGTTATATTTGTTCGTTCTATAAGTGGTATCAAAAACAACTACATCTCCATAGATGCTATAGCCTTCTCTCATTTGTGAGTCCCTCCAAAAAATTGCTGTAAGTTTGCTTGAATTATCTCCACCGCCTACTTTGAATCTGTAAAAGAAACCAGGTTCACTTTCTTGTCTTTGGTATAGCCTGTCTATTACTGTCTGTGCATCACCTCCTTCAATTTCTTTCATTTTCTTTCTTGTTATATAGTTGAAGTGATCTTTCATTGTGTGTGCTAACATGTTGTCACCACCAGCTTCATGAGACATTAGACGATAAGATTCTGCTGGCTTTAATCCACTTTCTGCCATCATGTCTATAACTTGTGCTTTTTCTTTTGTTATTTTTCTTTCTGATCTATGTAAATGCTGCCATTCTGGTCTTGTTAGTTCATGGTTGTGTTTCATCATATGCTCTTCAACTTCAAACATACCATCACTATTTTTTTGGCTCTAATGAATGCTTTGCAGCCAGTTCTAGTAATAGGCACTTGCTTCACTCTCTTCTGTTTTTGGTCTGGTGGAGGTGGAGTTTTTCTCACTTTTGGTTTAACTCTGAATCCTTCCTTTGAACAAACAAAGTCTTTCCCTTTGATGGTTTTGGGTTCTCCTTGTGTGTATCTGGTTGTTGATTGTCTTACCCCAAATCCAATAGCAAAAGCATGTTTTTGATATACTTCATATATTTCATTCAAAGTTTTTGCAGTAAAGCCAACAAGGCAACCAGTGTAGTCCAATTCATGCTAGTCATCATGTTTACTTTCTTCTGTGAGAGTGCTTTTACTTGATTCTGTAAGAAAAAACAATCAAATGAGTGAGGGTTACTTCTTGTTGTTTATTTGAGTTACTTGTTGTTATAGTGTAGGGTTACTTCTTGTTGTTTATTTGAGTTACTTCTTGTTGTTTATTTGAGTTACTTGTTTATAATGTAGCTGTTTGATTATATGTTTGGTTACTGAATTTTCATAGGATGGGTTACCTGTTTAGTGCTATAGGGTTTACTTGCTGTATATTCTAGTTGTTACTTGCTTTATATTGTAGGAGTTACTTGTTTTATATTGTAGGTGTTACTTAATAAATTACTGTGTGTATAGTAGAAGTTACTTGCATCAGCATAGTAGGGGTTACTGTGTGTTACTTGGATAGAATAGTGGGTATTACTTGTTTAAAATGGGGTTAATTACTTACATAGTATAGTAGGGGTTACTTGTATTACTTGAATAGTATACTGGGTGTTACTTGAAAAATATACTGTGTTACTTGTTTTTATATTGGAGTTACTTGCATAGTATAGTAGGGGTTACTGGGTGTTACTTCAATAGTATACTGGGTGTTACTTGAATAGAATACTGGGGGTTACTTGTTTTAAATTGGGGATACTTGCATAGTATTGTAGGAGTTAACAATATTACTTAAATAGTATACTAAGTGTTACTTGAATAGAATACTAGGTATTACTTTTTTTAAATTGGGGTTACTTACATAGTATTGTAAGGGTTACCTGTATTATTGAATAGTATATTGGGTGTTACTTAAAAATGTACTGTGTTACTTGTTTTAAATTGGAGTTACTTGCATAGTATAGTAGTGGTTACTGGGTGTTACTTGAATAGAATACTGGGTGTTACTTGAATAGAATACTGGGTGTTACTTGTTTTAAACTACAATAGGGGGTACTTTTTATGTGGGTACTTGTTTTGACAATAGGGGTTACATGTGTTACTTTTATACGTAAGAGAGGTTACCTGCATGTGTAATAGGGGTTACTTAAATATTATGCTGTGTGATAGCTGTTTTTCTGTTGTACCTGATTTTCTAGTGGTTAATTTAACAGAAAAATAGGGGTTACTTTTATACTTAATAAGGGTTACTTGTATGAAATAGATGATTACTTGTTAAATTAGATGATTGTTACCTGGTAATTCATTGTTGTTTCTGTTATCTATACCCAGGTTCATTAATGAATCACCTATTTCTTCGATCTCTATACTTTCTTGTGAATCTAGAAAAATTTCTAACATAGGTTGAAAATTTTCTGATTCTTCAGGTTGAAATTTTTTTTGATGATTCTGCCATGGAAGCTTCAAATTTGAAGGTCTGGAAGAAAATGATGGAAGCTTCAAGTTTGCAGGTCTGGAAGAAAATGTTAAAATTTGTGTAAATTTTTGTAAAGATCTGTAAATTTTTAGATGTAAATGGCGGCTTTTGTTTAGGGATTTGTGTAAATGTGGGCTTTTTATTATGTCAGCATTAGTCTTAATTTTGGCAACTGGATTCCGTTATTTTTGGGAACTGAATCCCGTTATTTTTGATATGGCAGCTGGCCACATGGTGTGGCCAGCCATACCAGAGACCGGCTGATATGTTATATAACATTAAGTAGATAAAAGTTACATGTGAACTTCAATTAATTTGTATTTTTCTCAGCATATAAGTATTTTTATCGTCAAATATTTCAATTTATTTTCCCTTGTTATATATATGTATTACAAAGTACTTATACTATTTATATTAGAGCTGTCAATTAGGGTATTCAAGTCTGGTTGGGTCGGGTTAATTAGGTCTCGGGTTAAATCAGGATCAGGTTAAGTCGGGTCAATCTAGCTTCAGATCAGTTTCAGGTTCAGGTCGGGTCAATTTCAGTTCAAGTTATAACGGGTTGTTCACTTTTACGGATATAGGTCTGGTTCAATCCGAGTTAAAATCAGATCGGGTGTATATGCCATGATTTGAAAACATGATATAGGAATTTTGGAGTTTACTGAATGTAACTAAAATGAAAACTTGGTTATGCTCTGCAAAGCAGTAAGATGTTGAAAATCATTGCAATTTGGCTATTTTGCCACCCTTTCATGGAGTTAAATTTCTGTGGAAATCATTTTGGAGATAAAATGCTTGTTCAACTTTATCCTGTCATGCACTCATGCATGATGCTGTTTTTTACTCTTTATTCATGGGAAATGCATTAATGCTTATGTAAATCTGGAGTGTCCCAATCTTAGCTGTAGCTTAAAAAATTACGAAATTCTACATCTTCACAAGTCATATTCCATCATGTTAACATTGATAAGATCAAATTCATCAGTACTTCAACAAGTACTGCAGATATGACTGTGATCACTAAGCACTCGAAGCTAAACTCTGCCTTGCATATAGGATAACAATAGCTGTCATAAAATTAGGCAAATATACAACTTAATGCTGTAAGGATGAAGTAACATCCAAACAGTTAGAAACACACAAAATTGTAAAGCTAAATGATAATGTGCAAGTCAAAATACATTGAGATTTCACAAAAACGCATGATCAGAATAGTTCTAGAGCGCATGTATAAGCACTAGAATCAGCAATGTGAATAAACAAAATCAGACTTGTTCGTTTCCAGCAGCCTTTTCTTCCTTCCCAAGAGCAATAACAAGTCTCTTTAAAATTGCTGATGAGCATTCTCAACTGCTTTCGAAATAGATTGCCATTTCTCACCATGCTTAGGCTCTGCAGCACACAACGTTTCAGTACATCCTTCTGCAAGTCCTCAGTTCCATGCTGAAGTTCAAATTTTTTAATACAAAGCCCAGAAATCCCCAACATCTGGAGCAAGTGTTACTGCCTTGTTGAACCAGCTCCTTGCCTTGTCTACCTTCCGGTCATGCCAAAACAGCTTGGCTACAGCAGCAAAGACATTGGGATCCTGGTCACACTTAGTAAGGGCATCTGAACTCTTCGCTTTACGTTGAGGACGAGGAGCCATCTCAATTTGAATCGCCCTTAATATACCACTGTTTGGACATTCTTGTAGAGCCTTTGCCAATAAGTTATCAGCCTCTTTCTTGTTGCCGTGCCTAAGTTCAGCCCTAACAGCAGCAAGCCACAGCTCAGGACTACGAGGATTCCTTTTCCTAGCCATAGTTAGAATTGCTCGAGCTTTGCTCAGTCCAGTCATCTTTTCTTCAAGTTTTGCAAGTGAAAGCCATAGAGGAATACATTGTGGGCACTTCTTATGACCAGATACATAAGCTTCTTTAGCCTTCTCTAGCTCTCCAAACCGTTCATGAAGCTGTCCAAGCATCAACCACAACTTGAAGAATGATGGGAAGCGTTGCAGGCCTTCATCAAGCAGCCTCTTCTCTTCTGCAACATTACCAAGTTCTCTCTCAGCAATGGCGGATTTCATCCATACTCTTTCACTGCCGCCTCTTTCTCGGGCCTTAGCAAGGAGTATTTTTGCCCTTTCGGGTTCATGGTTTTCAAATTCAAGTTTGAAAGCAGCAAGCAAAATCTCCTCAGAGTTGGGAATAGCCGCGTAAGCTTCCTGGAGGATTGCTCGAGCAGCAGGCACATCATCAGCAATCCATTTTTCTTTAGCACCCATAAGCCAAAGAACTTCAGCTTGAGGCACATAAGTAACTGCTCTCCGTAACAAGGCATCAAGAGAATCCTTAGTTGCATGACTCTTCTCCAGTTGTGCTGCTTGAAGCCATATACTCTTCTTTGTCAAGAAGACAGAAATAGCATGGGCATATATAGCCCTTGCAGTTTCAACAGACCCTCTCTTCTTGCATTCTTCAGCATCAGCTACCCATGTTCTCTTCCTATCTTCTTCCTCAACCCCAACACCAACAGTGTGTTTGATTATAGCTTGGCAGGTAACAACAGACCCAGCACGCTCAGCGCCCTCAGCTTCTTTCATCCAAGCTTCTCTGTCGATGACAACTCCCTCTTTTTGTAGGGCCCTGATACCCCTGTCTATGATCTTCTCAACCATTGCAATATTACCATTAGCCTCTTCCAACTTTGCTGCAGTAATCCAAATAGCTGACTCTTTTGGGAGATACAACCTGGCCCTGTTTAGCACTTTCTTCGCCTTATCATATGTTTCCAGCCTAGCAAGAGCAAGCCATAATTCCACATGCAAGGGGCAGGACTCCACAGCATGATAAAGCAACACGCTAGCTTGCTCCTCATCAGCAAGCTCAATAGCTTCCTTCCACAGCCTCACAGAATGAGTTATATGTTGAAGCCCCTTCTTTAGCACCCTAATCTTTTGTACACGATCTTGCTCCAATTTAGCAGCCTGAAGCCAAAACTTCACAGAATTTGGAATCATTTTAACTCCCCTAGCCATCACAGCCTTGGCGTCATCAGGGTTTGCCAAACGACAGGCCTCCAGCCAAACATCCTCGTTCTTGGGACACTCCTCACATCCCTTCTCAATTAACAATCTAGCCTCTTTAATCTTGCCAGCAACTTCCTCTAGCCTTGCAGCTGCTATCCAACCAGGCGGATGCTTTGGATTGGTTTGTATGACAGATTTTAACAGCAGCCTAGCCTTCTTAATATCTGATATCTCTGCATCACTAGTAAGCTTCATACTTTTAAGATCAGTCAAATACCCTTTAGGATCAACGACCGTCTGCCCTGACACAGAATCAGATAACCTGTCAAGCTTCAGTGATAACACCGTACCCCTACCCTCACCAACGGCAGTCAAATCCGTAACAGGAGTCTGCCCCCAAGGTGTCTCTGTCCCACCAACACCCCTACTCTTTGGATCAAGGGCCGTAACATGCTCTTTCTCCTGCCTAGCCTTCTCAAGAAGTGTATCAGGCACAGGCACAAAACTCTCAAACCTCTTCTTCTTATTCCTCATTGAATAATCCCCAATCTCAGGAAGATTGTCCCACTCCTCCACTGTCACAGTATGCAGCTTCCTCTTCAAATCAGCAAACTGCTCAGTTATCTTAGGATTTGAAGCCCGATACTTCTCAATCTCTTCCTTCAACCTAGCCTCCCTCCTATCCTTCCTCCTTGAATCCATCCTCTTATCAATGGCCTCCCACACCGCATCCGCCTCCTTATCGTCCTCATCATACTCTGCCGAGGCTAACAAACCAACATCATTCCCCTCAAATTCATCAAAATTCTGATTCTCATCATACCCTTTATCCTCCCCTTCCTCCTCATCACCCTCTTCATCAGCTCCCCTCCCCCTCCCCTGCCCCTGCCCCTGCCCTCGTCCCCACCCCCGCCCCATAATCGGAGCAGCAGACAAGTCAGGCATATCCATAACCGGTCTGGAAGGACCAATATCAGACCGGGTCGTAAACCCGGTAGCTCCACGACCCAACCCAGCAACATAATTTGATGGGGGTTTCAAATACATAAAATCAAGATTACTCTTTGATTGCACAGGAGCTTGCATACCTCCACAAAAAGGGATATACAAGGATAAAGTTGAATTCAATCCAACACCTAAATCAGCAATTAAACAATCAAAATCCCCAATTAATCTTTTCCATGATGATAACAAACATTGTCGTTCAATTGGGAGGCCTAATCTATCAAAAATAGTCTGGTGAAGATTCCCTAAAGTAGTTGAATAAGGGTTTAATTGAAGAACTACTGTTTTGTTGTCTAAAGTATTGAGATAAACCATGATTGTAATCGTTGATGAACTCTTCGATTTGCAGAGAACCACTGTATTAATGGCGGTTATTGGATAATCCAAGTAAACTTTATAAAGATATGTTCAATCTATTTTTGAAACTTTCAGGCTAGAAATAAGTACGGAGTATTTAAATAGGGAAAATATATGACTTATTTCTATCTTTTATGTTTTCCAATTTGATGAGGATTGTATTTAGAGAACTAAATATATTTAAGGAATATAATTAATTTAGAATTATTTAGGCTTGGAGAGCAAGTAAAAAATTCTAATCGATGAATTGATGATAAAGTGTTATTGTCTTATTTTGTAAGAACGAAATATAAATTTCCTCTTAAATACTTGTCTCTTTTATTATCGTGTTTTTGCTATTTATTTTACATTGTGTTACAAGATGAGCTCTCAAATTGTTCCGTGCACA
This sequence comes from Chenopodium album, assembly GCF_948465745.1. Lineage (NCBI taxonomy): Eukaryota > Viridiplantae > Streptophyta > Magnoliopsida > Caryophyllales > Amaranthaceae > Chenopodium > Chenopodium album. Next base: position 8,391,379 of record NC_137858.1, read on the forward strand.
CAATGTTATAACAAATTGGTATCAAGAGCTAGGCTGATACATGGATGGTTTGGAAAATGTATGGAAAATACGAAGTACAAGTGTTTATGAGAAAACTGATACATTTTGTTTAACCTAAAAAACGAGGATTTTGTTTAACCGATACGAATAATTAGAAAATCGATACATTTTGTTTAACCCGAAAAACGAGGATTGTAATTAGGAAACTTGATAGATTTTAGGAATATAATCAATTTAATATTATTTAGACTTGGCTTGAGCAAGTTAAAAATCCTAATTGATGTGGGTTTCTAGGTTAGGGCCTGTTCTCTTACGTTGAAATTCAGTTCAGTTCAGTTCAGCTCAGCTCAATTCAGTTCAGTTCAGTTCAGCTCCTAATTTCCTTCTCTTATAAAATATTCATTTCAGTTCAGTTTAGCTGAGTTCAGTTCAGTTCAGTTCAGTTCAGCTGAGTTCAATCAATGAGAACAGGCCCTTAGTCTATAAAAGTGGGTTTAGGCTTACTAGAACATTGTGATGGTGAATTGATGATTTATTGAGGAGGAAAATCATCAAAAGGGTTATTGTCTTTTTTTTGTAAGAAATTAATAAAACAATATTTTGTTTAACGGGAAGAAATCTAAATTTTCTCATAAACGACAATTGTATCTCTTATTATCATCGTGTTTTTGCTATTTATTTTACATTGTGTTAGAAATTTTATATTCTGATAATTTTTTTTGTAAAGAAATTGTAAAATCTATTGTAAAAAAATAAAGGGGTTTTCTAAGTTATGCCCCCAAACTTCTTCGGTTTCTAAGCCGTGCCCATCCTTTTTCAAATGTCTAAGCTGTGCCCTCAACTTCACTAATTTTTATTAACCATAGCCTTTGACGTTAATAATCAACTTTTTTATTATTTTATTTTCTGATGTTTTAAATTTTTTTAAATTGTTTAAACCAATAACAACGGGACACATGTCTAATTACTAACGCCACGACAGCATTATTGATAAAATAACTTAACTTTCGTTAACGGATATGACTGTCAAAGGGTATTGTTGATAAAATATCGTGAGGTGGAGGGCTCAACCTATAACTTTAAAAAAGTATGGGTACAGCTTAGAAATCAAATAACTAGAGGGGCATACCTTAGAAAAACCCAAAAATAAAATAAAATGTAAAAACTATTGTTAAAAGAAAAAAAAAAAAAATTGTAAATCTACTTCCCTCTCCTATTCCTAATTGAACTCGTAAACCCCCAATTTCTCAATCAATCTTGTTATCAACCAAACTCAGAACCCCCCAAAATTTCCCTCTAAATCCCTAAAAATTTCCCCAAAAATCTTCATCATCTCCCTCTAAGATGGAGGAATCAGAGAAGAGAAGAGAGAGATTAAGAGCAATGCGGTTAGAAGCAACAACTGATGCTGTTCCATCATCTTTCCCTCAACAAACCCTAAATTCAATTTTACCAGCACCATTGCTCAATAACGAAGATTCCGACGCCGCCGCAGCTGCTGCTACTCCGCCGCCGCGATTTGATTATTATACTGATCCGATGGCCGCTTACTCCACCGACAAACGGCGGCCTTTCACTCCTAGACCTCATGTTTCACCCTCTCCTCTAGGTAAAATTTTTATCTTTTTTGTATTAGATATTTAATTTATAAAAATGGGTACTTGGGTATTGATGAAATTGGGATTAGGGATGTGGGAAAGGTTAGAAATTGGTGTAATTGTAAAATTATAATTATGGGTTTTATATAAATTGGTGTATATTTGTTTGCAAGTATGTTGTTTGTTTAATGTTGCTGAATTTTGATGTTGATGATGAAATTGGGAATTTGGGTGGTTATTGAATCATGGGTTTTAATTTTATCTTGCTAGTTACTATATTGGGTTGCTATTTTTTGTATTGATGTAATTACTCAATGCTATCTCTTCTTGCAAAAAGAAGGGATAATAATCTATTGCTAAATCACAGTGATGGTTTAAGAGGTGATTAGCTGTATGATCAAGTGCAGCTCGTTATTGTTCAATCATCTTTCGAATTCGTCTTGAATTAGGGTGCTTCTTTAATAATGATGCATTGCGAATATGTGTTTAAATGTTGAATTGTGTTGAATTTGTCCACTGTCACTCTTAGGCCCGAATTACTTTGAGATTGACTAATTAATTTAGATACTGTGGTGGTCTGTATATGCTTTCTTTGACCTCCTAGGCTAAGTTGCAAGCAAAGTGATTGTTTTCTGCTTTTCTGATTTAAGTGAAGGGAGTAAAAAATTATTGGTATGTTGGGGGTAGCTTATCAAGGGAAAATTTCATGGGGTAGTTAGCTGGATAAGACAATGGACATTGAAATTCTTAGGGAGTATACAGTTTCTTCTGCATTGATCTTGCACTAGTTAATCCCGTCAAAGTATTGTCTTCACTGATAAATACGTGAGCTTGGATCTGCTGAGACATGTAACCCGTCAAATTGATGTTTTGCTTCCAATTAAGCTAATAAGCTAACTGTTCTGTTTAATTGTTATCTTCTGCATGAAAATGATTTATTGTTTTTTACGCGGAATTCACAGGACCAATGAATCCTCAAATGCCCCATCCTGGTGCCCCTCAATTCCAACATAATGTTGCACCTCATCCGGGTATGTATCAAGGTGGAGATCCCTATTATAACCCCGGCAGGCCTGGTCCAATTTCAAGTCCTATGGGGATTAGGAGCCCATACCCTATGCACCAAGGTGGGTAAAGTCTAGAATACACTTTCTATTTCTTTGAAAGGTTTGATTTTATGCAGTGGATAGTTTTAGAAAGTTCCCTTTATAGCTAGATTGAATGTGCAGGTAGTCCAAATTTCGGTGCTGCGCCTGGTGGGGGTCACTGGTATAATAATAATCCTAGTCCTGGTCCTCCTGGGACATGTGGAGGTAGCCCTTATCCTCCATATCAAGGTACTTAATGGTCATTGATTAAATATAAGGTTGCTTGTATTTGTTCCCAGGAATGATTATTATTCATTGTTGGCAATAAATATTGAATGTGCAGGTAGCCCTAACTTCAGATCTCCTCCACAAGGTAGAGGTCACTGGTCCAGCAATAGCCCTTGGCCTCCCAGCCCTGGTCCTGGACGTGGAGGTGGTCCTAGCCCTAACGTAGGAAGAGGGAGGGGTCGATGGGATGGCAGTAGGACGAACCCTAGTTCAGGATATTCTGGTGGAAGAGGAAGGGGAAGAAGCTACGATTATGGTCAAGCACGGTCTTTCTACAACAAGTCCATGGTGGAGGACCCTTGGGCATCATTGACGCCTGTTATTTGGCAAGGGGAGAAGGAGAATGATAAAAGTTTCGCTAACAACCGAGGGTATTTTCAGAAAACTCCTACATTTCAAAAAACTCCTAGTGCAAAAAAACCTCGGGTTTTGAATTCTTTTGATGCATCCAACTCAAAAAAGAGTGGGAGCCTTGCAGAGTACTTAGCTGAATCTTTTGATGAAGCTGGTGAAGAGGCAGCAGCCACTATATTATAGTGCTTTTTATTTTTTCAATTACAGGGGTGTCTTGGGAGGTTGAGTTTGGCTCCTCTTAGGATTTTATAAATTGTACTAGTACTGTAATTTTCATTAGATTAGGCAATGTTCTTTTTTTTATCTAGTAACAATTAGCATTAGCAGTGTACGAAAATCTAATGATGGCAACGGTTAATTATCAATGATGGTTCTGATCTCATTGATGAGTAAATGAGTGAATGATAAAGATGTGTACTTTTCTTTGTTCTCTAGTTTCCACTGATCTAAGATGCATCTTAAAGCTTGTGCTCCAAATTCGCCGATAATTTATTAATTTATTTTTGGCGTGACTATCCTTAATAGAAAAAATTGATTATAGTAATCTTAACTTTGGGCTGTTTGCTTTTAATAATTTCAACTTTTGATTATTATTTAGTAATTCCAACTTTAGGAGTTATTTTCTTTTATTAGTCTTATAAGTGACCCCTATAGGTTCGTTTATGTTCTAGACTTTTAGTTGCTCTCCAAATTCTTTAATCTGTTGTGCTTGCTTCAGCTAAGCTGGTGCTGTCTACAATGGCGATAAGTTAGACTTGATCAAGTTAAGCTTGGCCCATCGGCTTGATTTTGGGCGAACTTTGGACAATTTTTCCGGCCTGAAGTTGGGTTGGGCTCGGCCCAGCCTGATTTTTTAAAAAAATTGGACGGGCTTGGGAAATTGAATGCAATTTTAGTTGTTATTTATCCCGGCCCAAAAGGCCTGTCTAGTTTCGGGCACACATGTTCTGGCCCGAAGTTTGGCCCAGCCTAGCCCATCGAATGGATAGATTTTAAACCTTGGCGCGGCCCAAACCCAGCCCAACACGCCTATTGATTACCTCTATCATAAGTCTTCTACACCAATCTCAGATTGTCACCAATACAAGCAGCCACCAACCGTCGCAACTTTTGGCATCTCTCTATATACGAAAAGCTTGACTCACTAGATTTGTGATATGTCTCCAATGTGCTTAACAATATTAACATTTAAGAGTAAAAATTTTGTATTGAGATAAGTTCAACAAGCCTACATGCTATTTATTTTGAAAGATTTAATATAAATTGTAAAATAATGTCAATATGATTTTATTTTAACCGCATTATTAGTAAATGAGTCAAATTTTCAAAAACAGAAAACGTAGTATATTTGTAATGATTATGTTTATTTTTTCTTTTCGGGGAGAATTACATTGATGTACTTGTAATGGACAATAGGACAAAGGTGATGTACTTATTTGTTATTTCAAATAAAGTGCATCAGAAAAGTTCAAAATAGGGCACCAAATACATTTGACAGTGGAAAAGCCTGAAAAAAGGAATAATGCATTCCTCCAAACTATACACTATTTAGAGTATTCATCATATCCACTTGATGCTAACAAGCCTTTTGCTGAAATCAGAATCTAAAATCTCTGCTCATATACCAATATCAACGCCAATCTAGATTCTAGACAAAAGCAAAACACTAACAAAGCAATCTTCCTGCCTAGAAGACCCTAATTTAAGTTAAACTTTTTTTTTTTCTTTCTTTCTGGTTGAATAGAATCGAGTAAAAAGGATTATAATTTTAAGGCTGAATGTATGCTGTGGAAGTGAATTTTTCGCTGCAAATTATTTCAGCAAAGGCATCAACTAGTTGCTCCGCCAAGCATGGAGGGTCATCTAACATAGTATCCACAAATGCGCTGACAACTCTTCTCTCCTGCACCGTGGCTTTCAAGCTATACCAAGTGAGAAATTTCACCCTGAAATCTATGCTCAAGTGTCCATCTTGCTCCAAACTCTTGACCACCCTAACACAGAATTCATAGTTTCTATTCAGTTCTTCAAGCATCTTGGTGCTCGCGCCAACTAAATCTTGCCTTTTGTCTACTTTTGACGGTGTGGTGGGGATTGATCCTAAGTTCACTATATGAGTGGCATTGATGTCAGTTAGGGATTGAAGCTTTGCAGTATGATCAACTGTAGCTGATTTGTTGGCATTGTTGCATTCAGAAAAGGGTTGGAAAAAACTCCTTGAGGTCTCATCAATTATTCCATCATGTTCATCGGAAACTAGAGCACACATTCCAATTAATTGAGGAGTTACCCATTTTGCTTCCCAAGTCCCAAAAACACCTGTGCAACTGAACAGAGAAACCCTACATACATATTCTGTGCATGGTTGAAGGTCACAAATCTTGAATTTCTTCTCTGGCCTTAGAACAATACAGGAGGGCTTTTCTGGGTAATCCTTCAAGTTAGACTTTCGATGCCATATCCGACATCCCAAAAACTCTTCAAGAAGTCTATTATCATAGTCCAATACAATGACTACTGATGTGGGGAAAGATTCTTCAAAGCTTATTTGACATGCTGTATGAAACAAAATGGATCAGCTATAAAACCATATTAGATACATGTCAAGGATGATTAGGATGAAAAAATAATGAAAACTGACAATGTGCTTTCTCTTGGTAATAGTAAAACAACTCTCCAGGGTTTCAGTGAATCACTCAATCTTAAGCACTTAAAATCATTTCAGTAAAAAAAAAAGTCCAAGTCTTTGTAACTTTTTTTTATTTTTTATTTTTATATTTTTATATTGAAAGAGCTTTGGAACATAACTATCATGAAGTGAAAAGTTTAGCTTACCATTTTATTTATTTATAGGGGGGGGGGGGGGGGGGGGAGACTATATGTTTAGTTATAGAACATTTGCTTGTAAAATAACACAAAGTTAAACCTATTTCTATCTGGGAAAAAAATACGAATAACATTTAACTTAAAATTTCCTTTTAGGACTTACTCAGAGTGTTTTTTTGATTCACAGCGGTTTTATATGGTTGGTTAGACAAGGCATCAAAAGCATCCAAAGCAGAGGCGCATAGCTTCTGAACCTCAGCCCCACAAGCAAGCCTGTTAACTATTCCTCTGCCCATTTTTTCACATACACGATCAAGAGGCCCAAGTTCCTTCTTAAGTTTCTTTGCAGCAGTATCTACATGCTTATGTAGATCTTTATATCGCTCCGTTCCATCAAGGATCTTGTGACACAAGGAGATTCGCAAACATAGCACATCAACACGTCTAGCCTCCTTGACAACCAACAGCTGCTTTCTCCACATACTGGATGTCATTGACATTTAACACAAACAAAAATCATCAACATAACTTTATCAATTACTAGTAACGTTGCTGTGTGCATAATATAAATTCTGTAAGTGATGCAGAATTAAAAAAGCTGTAATATGTTTCATGTTCTCCAGGTAAATACTGAGAATGTACTAGATACCTTATTCCTAAATGCTTAATGCTTAACGAACTTTTAATTTACCACCTAGTAGCATCTGTTTACATAATGTGGCCACTACATCTTACAGCAAGCAACATAAATCAACAGAAGTAGAAAATACTCCATACTATAGTATAGAAACATGTCATTTTGGACGCCTCAATGAAATAGAAAAGATAAATATGCATGGATACCGGCAGAAACAAAAGGTCCAAAATCAAGAACATGAAGGAAGGTTTCAGCTGAGCAGTTTCAAGCACTCATGCTACATACACTATTGCACACATGAAGGCATATAGATCTTTTACAGTAATACATATCTTAACATTAGCTGTTGCACAGATCAATAGAATAGAGAAGAAAAAAAAAAGAGATTTTGCCACCACATGCAAGCCATATAATAAGAAGTGTTTGCAAATGCTAAAATAAGATCACCAAGGTAGATGAATGGAACTTATATAGGACAAAATATGTTAATCTTTACTTTCCTATGTTATGCTTGCATAATCTTGCATCTTGATGTAATTCCAACTTCAAGATCCAAAAGCACCTGAAACCTGTACATTATAGTGGAATTTTCAGTGGGCTCTTACCTCATAAGGTCATTGATTTTTCCGCAAGAAACACAATAGAATCTCCCGTCAACTTTTCCACGCTTACAATTCTTCAGTATGCCACTTCTTTCATGTTTCAGTGCACATTTTATATGACAAGACATACCGCATGAAGCACCCTCATTTGGCGGATCAGAGTCACAGGTCAACCAAAGACTTGGATCCTTATTATCATCATAGTGATGACAGACACAACAAGAACACCTCTTGCAGAAACCATCATTTTGACTAAGAGTAGCTCTGCAGGCTAGATTTTCACATAATAAGGTTTTTACTTCACTTTTGTTTAAACCTGCCCCTTGCACACATTCCTGGTTGGTGGGTAGTTGCGCAGGGCTTTCATTTTTTTTCTGCTTCTTAGCTCCATTAGGACTTTTGGCCAGAGATAAATCAAGATCATTATCAGTATTTTTCCTCTTCATGTTTTTAGACATTAAATTTAGAAGATGCTGTATCATTCTAAGTTTGGTAAACCCACTGTATTTTCTTTCTTTACCCATTTCAGCACAGATAATTTCCAAAAGCTCTTTGCGGCTAAAAGAACTAAGAATCTCTGGTGCATCTTCTGAACACTGAGCAATTTCACGAACTAGCTCCCTCTTTTCTTCCAAAGGAAGACCGCCACATTTTGCAGGGTCAAGGACTAAACCTGTTCAGAGAGAGTAAAGTGGTGAATGCTCAACATATTAAACAATCCAACAAGACCAACATATTCAGCATCCCCCCTCACCCCCACCACAAAACCCTCTCTAAGAGTCTAAGATGGGAAGTAAACAGGAACCTCTCCAAAACTTTCAAACATGGTATGCTTAACCGAGGAGTAGCAATCAGATTCTCATACAGTTTTAGTAGTACCAATTCGGGCATACATAGTTCAGTTATAAATTGCTTCTAATCTGCCATGGATGCTTCCAGCAAAGCTAGTTTCACAATATCAATATTCTCCTAATTTTTCTCCAGCAAGGAAAGAGGTGATTCATATTTGATCTTAAGAATATTGACAACTTTTGGATACCTAGTAGCACAGTACCACTTGAGGTGCAAAATTTACGTAGAGTCTTGACCAATCAAATTCAGAAAAACACTAAAAGTGTAGTCCTAGACTGCTAGCATATTAATTATACTATATAATGATATTAATACACTGATATTTGACCAAATAAGACATTTGAAGTATGTAATCATTCACTACATGACTGATGAAAGCATAATCATAGATTGACCGCCCTTCCAGTTTACCTATGTCAATTGTTTCCTAAATGTAACATAATCAAAGAAAGAGGCTTTGAGTCCTGGAGGGTGGTGAAAGAGTGACACCAAGATTAGCAAGTGAGCAAATTTTAGAGCACATTGTGGAATACAAGTCAATTCACTGACATGGCGGCTTCATAAATACTGCTAATGGAGACCGGATATGCACATACATATAGTAAAGCTTGTAGTACTCTCCTTTGCAAATTTTCGAGCACAGCTTAGACAGAGCAATTTTTCCCAAGGAACTTGTTTTAGAGACTTCAACTACATGCCTAGACAAATGCCAGAACTAAAAATCTCCTTTCATCCTGATAATAATCTATTACTTCATAAACTGTTCCCTACATATTGTTAAGCTTGAATTTTTTTTTTCCCCTTCATTCTACATCAAATCCCGGCCATTAGCTAGCTTAATAAGAGCTCGTCCAAACGAAATTAGCCAACAACTTACAAATAATTTCAAACTTCACAGGACAAAACAGTCTATATCATGGGAGCCATCTTGCCTTTCTCACCCAATTACACCATATTCTATCTTTTCTTTTAAAAGTACATGCATAATTGAGGCACTTTTACACCATAAAATCATTCCTCTCAAATAAGCGCGCTCCAATTCATGATTAAAGATCCACAGTCCCACAAATCGACAAGAAATTCTATTACCATACAAAGCTACATAATACAGCAACAATCAAACAACAAAGCATGATAAATCAATAGTAACACACCCTTTCTTTCATTATCCTTTTATAATCTACTAAAAAAAAATCTATCACATATATCACCTTAAAAACACCCTTTTCCTTCTCTCACATCAACATTTTACGCTATCAATTTTTTTTTTTTTTTTTTTGAACTGTCAACGTTGTGCATTCTAATTCTATTTCTATCTAATGAAAGTTTAGAAAACATACAATTACAATAATCCCAAAAAACCAACACCCATTAAACACCATTTACATGCATTTAACAACCACAAACAGCAAACAAACCCCACAAAACACAAACTACAAATTCATTGCCAAAAAAAAAAAAAAAAAACACCCACAAAAAAAGGCGCAAAAATCAACAAACCCAGAATTATTTCATCATCAATTAACATACATTGTCAAAAAACATGATAAAGCGACGAAAAAAACAACCAGATTATAAAAATTAACCAAAAAAACCCATAAGATGAAATAAAAAGCGTAAAAACACCAAAAAAATTTCACCTTTAAGATTCGCTTCCATGCCGTAAAATTAATAAAAATATACAAAAAAAAAGGAAAAAAAATATAAAGAAAACCCTTTAGAGTTTAGAGGTGTTAGACATTGTTAGTGGAAAGAATGAAGGTGATGAAGAGAGAGAAAGAAGAGAGAGAAAGAGAGGAGAGAGAATGTAAATAGAGAGTGTGTTGTGTGAGTTTTGGTGGGTGTTGTAAAATTCAGGAAAAAAATGGGGTTAACATCGAGAACCGAATCAAGAGGAGGGGCCAAACCCAAAGGTTGTGTAATCAAGTGTTGTTTTTTGCTTCTTATTGGAGCTTTTTTTTTTTAATTTTTATTTGGCTTAATTTGGATTTGAGTATAATTTAGGTGTTTAATATTTAATTATGTTGTTTAATAATATGGTTATATTTTATGTTGTGATGGATATACAATATACTACATGGAAGGCATTGCCCACGCGCCTCTGTTTTTGTTTGGCTTTTTTGGGTTTTATAAAATTAAGCGGGCTGGTATGCGGACCGCAAATCGTGTATTGTATTGTGTTGTATTGTGCTATTTTTTTTTTTTTTTTTTTTTTTTTTTTACGTGTGTATCCTATAGAATGATTGTTTGTTTGTTTGGGTATGGTCCAAAATCTGACTAGTATTAGGTTGCGTAGGTGACTTGATCCACAAGACCTCAACTAGCTTTGTAAATGATACTTCGTATAAGTGTATAACACATATCAACTTTTTTGGTTAAGTTTGTGGCATTTGAAGTCGAGTTCATTTAACTATAGATCAATTTAATGTCATGGTGGATATTGGTTCAAATAAATAAATGAAGTGATGGGCATCACCTTATTGAATCTAATCAATATTTAATTTTGTGAGTATTTTAAATTCGAGATAGAATAGGGTATGTAATTTTTTGAGTTGAGTTGGTCACTATAAGGACCAAGATCGGGCCTTGTTAGGCAAAATAAGCTTTAATAAAGGCTAGTTGTCATGGGCCTAAGAGGCAGACTAATCACAAAGGCCCAAAAATTCCATAAAAAAGACAATTGCTAATATTTGGTTGGTTAGGATCAGGTCGGGTCAAAAGGATGATAAATCTGAGTTAGCCAGGGCCAAGTTTTAGGACAAAATAGGTGAGATCTCGTGCCATGCACGGTTTTTCACACTTTGTTACGAAGTATCAATTTAATTCTATATTTAAATATAAAAAATAATTTGATCCAAAATCTATTTTTTATTTTATCCCGAATCAAGCAACTTAAAATTATTATTTTTTTCATCTTTTATGACTACATATTATATTTTTCATATAACCTTTGTTGTCATGGGCCTAAGAGGCAGGCTAACCACAAAGGCCCAAAAATTCCATAAAAGAGACAATTGCTAATACTAGGTTGGTTAGGATCAGGTCGAGTCAAAGGGATGATAAATCCGAGTTAGCCAGGGCTAAGTTTTAGGACCAAAGCGGGCTTCTTCGGACAAGATTGAGCTAATGGGCCGGGCTAGTAGTAATCAACTCTAGGTTTGGGGTCCACCAGACCATTGAGTTGAAACTTAAAATAATCACTAGTCACAACAAAGGATCAATATTGGTGGATAGGAAATAATGTTAATTGGAGAGGGCTTTGGGTTATTGATTGATTTACAAGAAACTTCAAAAATTCCCAACGGCTACACTATTTTAGCAAAGTAGTGCTTAAATAAATTGATTGATGTGTGTTTGCTAACTAATTGATTTAGATTTATGTGACAATTGATATCGAAAGAGATTCTTGGCATACTTGGGAGGATGACTATGACTATGCTCTAGTTATTGTCACTTGGTTATTAACTTATAATTTCTATCAAATATGATTGTGTTACAATTTTGTGCATGTAGCTGATGTAGGGGTGATAATGAATGAATGATTTCCGCTTGCATTATTCACACATTTCACTTCGACTAATGTTGGTGAATTAAACATTAAAAAAAAACTATAATCATATGGGATTGTATAGTATTAGAATTGTTCCAACATGATTTTCAAATACCTTCTTAGGCAGTTAAAATGCTAAAGGATTTATGCTTGCTTAATTGCTTGGTTAATTACATGGTTAATTACTATAAATGAAGTTTGAACAAGACTAAGTCAAATTTCCTCTCTTTTACTATCATAGTCTTAACAAGATAATATATACTTACATATATTAATAATTATTGTATGTAGTGTCTTAATTTCCTAGCACAATTACAAGGTAACTTCTCCTAATTCAAGTTCAAACTTGTAATAGTAGTCATGTTGCTAATGTGTACAATATGTACGTACTTGTAAATGTAATTAATCGACCGTAAGAATTTTTCTTGAAGTTTTATCAAATTCTAAAATTAATTAATACGAATTGAAGTATTTTTTGGGAGATTGACATTTGACAATGCTTATGTTTTTAACTAAAGAAATGGTCACTTTTTTTTTTTTGTTTATTTGCTAGGGGTCCTTATTTCATTGTCAATATTCATAATTCTTCGAAATTATACTATTAGGATGAGTAACGAAAGAAAAAGGACTTGACTTTTTTGTAGGAGAAAGAGGACTTATAGTTTGATGATGGGGATGTACTGATATTTTTGTTGATCTCAACTACCATAAGCCCCTCAATTACGCGGGAGTCAATATGTACCCCTACTATCGTGTCCACTGCTAAAGGTATTATAATTCACACGTGAATTAAGACTGTTATAAGAGGGAGAATGACTAACATATAAGTTTGATGAGCTACTTCATATATACAACTAATTGGTTTAAGGATGGAGCCTTGCGAGACTTATATGTGGTTAGTTTATCCTTTGACTGCTCATTAATAGTCCGTAGCTAGGGAATTTTCCTCTTATAATTTGCAAATGAAGTATTATGTTGAACCTCGAGATCAAGTATGAGTTCCTCTAGAAGAAAATCATACAATAGGTAGATTATTGGACTAAAAATACCAATGAATTTCAGCGCTTTGGTAGTTGATAAATGGTGACAAGAACAAAATTTTATGTGGTTCTTGATAGTCAATCATTCTAAGGGCCCCAACAGTTTAAGATCAAGAATAAATTTTATACTTAATTTATATTAAAATCAGTCAGTCAACAAGTTCAGATTATTATAAGTTGATTACAATGCATAATAAAACACTTATGTACACCCATTGACTTGTTATTATAATAATTACATGTGTGAGATTATTATTCTATGACATTATGCAATTAGTAATTAGTCAGTAAGATATATAAATCTCTCATTATCTGTTGAGTGTTTCCTTAGTTTGATTTATTCTATGAATTTGCTGATCAATTGTAGAATTTGCATAATAAGTTGAGTCATATCCCAGTCACATGTTCAGCATACTTGTTTGAATTTCGTTGAGGATGACATGGCTTACAATTAACTGCTTTAATAACCAGGTAACTATGTTACTCGGACTTTTCATTTCCCCACAAGGACCACCCCATGTGCTGTGTCTCAAAGTGGTAGACTTGATATTGGTATGACACTTGAACACAACATTCTAGCTAAAATTAGACATTATCATAGAATGATCGTGTTTGACACTTGGACGCATAGCCATGTCTATATCTAACCCGAGTATAAGTAACATAGGTTACTACATACTTGGAAGGTTTGGTGAAGGTTTGGTAAATGAAAGAATAGTCAACATTTCTAATTTATAAGCAGCGTAATATATACACTGCTGTTTAGCTTAGTCTACATCCAAGTAAGTTTTTACTAAGAAGTAAGAACTGCTGTACATGGTTGCATGGCACATGCAGTACCATAACAAGTATTTTACTTGTTGCAGAAGAATGATAAAATCAAATCAGAAGAATTGGAACTTAAATTAAACATTGGGATTAATTAAGGATGTCTGAATAAGTCAAAGTCAAAGTTTTTGTTATTATAATTTCACTTCAAATTCCCTTAACAGATTTTATAGATGAGATGATGCAGTACCTGTATATGATTAATAAGCATAATTAGTCTAGGAATTTAATTTGATCACTGATTTACTAGAAGACTTTTTGAAGGTTACATAACTATGCCTTCTGTATTCTATATACTTGTATTAGTAGTGTTGCTGATGATGCCAAGCATGAAAGGCGGTGCTAGTCCAAGACGATACAATTGTTCAATGCATAGAAATGCTGTCACCAGCATTGGTGTTGTTATTAATGGCAATACTCGTGTGGGAAAGGAGCAGGAAATAGCTATGAAGATTGCAGTTCGCGATATTTACAGAAACAGCTGCAGTCCTGTTACTCTGCATGTTCGAAATTTTTCTGAAGGCTCGGTGCAGGGCACTAATATTGGTAAGAACATACCCCCCCTTTTCCAAAATTAAACAGTATTTATTTACCACTTTTGTATCCCATTTGTTTATCCAATTTTTTTTACATGTTAATATTTCTGTGCTTGCAGCATCCAAGCTTATGCATAGTAAGAAAGTTGAAGTCTTAATCGGAACGTTTTCATTAACAGAAGCTGTATTCTTATCAGAAATGCATAAGAATTTATTGGGAGTTCCTATTTTTCTCTTAACTCCAACTGCAATGACTTCACCTTTAGTGCCACTGCCATCTAATTTGCTCCAAATGTCCCATAATTTCTCTGTTCATATGCAATGCCTTTCTGCTATAGTTGGTCATTTTCGATGGAGAAGAGTGACAGTTTTATATGAAAGAAGCAGTGTTTTCCCCTTGGATTCTGCACATTTTGCTGTTCTATCTGATTCACTGAGGTCTGTCGATGCAATCGTAGAGCAGCATATAGCCTTCCCTTCTGTAAGTACCTTGTCAGACCCTGATGTAGTCATTGAAAAAGAGCTTAACACCCTCAAAAGAGGGGGTAACCGTGTTTTTGTACTTTTGCATTCTTCCCTTGAACTAGCTACACGTCTTTTCCAAAAGGCGAATGAGATGGGGATGGTAGAAAAAGGGTTTGTTTGGATAATAACAGATGAGATTGCAAGTTTACTTGATTCTGTTGAACCATCAGTCATTTCTTCTATGCAAGGAGTACTTGGATACAAAACAAATATTATTGACAGCAGTAAATCCTACAAAGAGTTTGTGGTCAAATTCAAGCAAAGTTATATTGCTAAATTTCCTTATGATCAAGGAAATCCAAATCCAACTTTGTCTGCTTTGAGGGCATATGACATGATACACGCGATTAGTAAAAGTAAAAATGCAGCAATACTGTCTAACTCTACAGAGTTGTTTCCCAACCTCTTGTTGAGTAACTTTGAAGGTTTGAGTGGGAATGTAAGCTTTAGAAACGGGGAGCTAAAAGATATACCAACCTTCCAAATTATCAATGTGGTTGGGAAAAGCTACCGGGAATTAGCCTTTTGGTCCTCTGAGTTTGGATTCTATAAGAAACAATCTTCAAAAACCGGTACAAAGGAAACCAGGAATTATGGCCAGAATCATGACATGCTTGTTGAATTAGGCCCTATTTACTGGCCAGGTGGTCTGCAGGAAGTTCCGAGAGGTTGGAATATTGGTGCTACCAGTGAAAAGCCTCTGATAATAGGTGTTCCTGCTTCTGGTGCTTTTCATTTGGTCAATGTAACCATTGTGGCACCTAACAAGACATCCATCACAGGATTTGTCATCGACGTTTTCAATACCTCTCTTAAGTACCTTCCTTATGATCTTCCTCATAAGTTGGTTCCATATTATGGCAGATATGATGATCTGGTGCATCAAATCCATCAGAGGGTAAGCATCAATTTATTTCTACTTCATCTATTTGCACAAATGTCTATTGTTTCTTTCTTGCTTTCGAGTCCTTTTTAGTGTTACCTCACCTATAATAAGAATCTAGCAGTGAACATTGAATTTCTGTTGTACTGTGTTTAGGTCTTTGATGCTGCAGTTGGTGATTTTCTAATACTAGATGAAAGATACAAATGGGCTGACTTCTCCCAACCTTTTGTGAAATCTGGAATGAACATGGTTGTCACAGTCAAAGAAGACAAAACAAAGGAAATATGGATATTTGCAATGGTCTTCGAAAAGAAATTGTGGTTTCTTTTCTTATCAATGGGCCTCTTCATAGGATTTGTTGTATGGTTAGTAGAACGTCGAAGAAATCCAGACTTTGCTGATGGTTCAGTATCCCAGCAACTTGGGACAGTTTTCTGGTTTTCCTTCACCTTGCTATTCTTTGCACAAAGTAAACACACCTTTGTCAGAAATGGCCTAATAAGTTTGATAAGTTTATTTAAGACATTATTTGTATCGTTTTATTAATTTATTATGTTACCTTCGCAGAGGAGTCACCTAGGAGCAATATATCTAAGATGGTCCTTGTACCATGGTATCTCCTAATATTGATGCTTACGATATATTTCCAAGCTTCACTCACCTCACTAATGACAGTTTCTCAACTATTACCGTCTGTGAAAGATGTGGAGACTCTGAGGGCTGAGAATGCAGTTGTTGGGTGTAATTGGAACTCCTTTGTATGTACGTACTTAGTTCAAGTGTTGCGATTTAAGCCAGAAAACATTAAGCAAATGAAAGCTGTTGAGGATTATCCTCCTGCTTTTGAAAGGGGTGAGATCAAGGCTGCTTTCTTTGTTACCTTTCACGCGAAAGTTTTTCTGACAAAGTACTGCAGGGGATACACTCTTGCAGGACCAACTTACAACTTTGGTGGCTTTGGCTTTGTGAGTGGCTTAAATGATTTTGTTTATTTTTGTCGTTTTGATTCTTCATAGTTTGCAGCTCGAATGCCATAACTTATTTCCATGTTGGTCCATTGTCTGTTATCTCAGGCTTTTCGGAAGGGCTCTGTACTGTGCAGACATTTCACAGGCTATTCTGAAGGCAACAGAAAAGGGAGAAATAGAAGGTTTGGAGCATGAGATGTTCGCCCGTTGCAAGTGTTCTACATCAAAAATAAACAACAGCACCACGTTTGTAGGCCCTAAGCCTTTCTACGGGCTGTTCTGCATCTCTGGTGGCATTGCAGCTGTAGCACTTCTAGTCATTGTAATTCCTTCACTAGAACTGCAATCGCGAATTATGAGTGTTTTTAAGGAAGCAGTTTTAAGAAGTAGAATATGTTCATGGTTTTCAATGATGTTGAGACACCGAACCAGGCTTAGATTGCCATGGTTGAGGCCATATCCCAATTCATAAGCATATGCCAAACATTATAAGCTGTTAGTCCTGTTACACTGTAAAAAACAACTTAATTATTCTAACTTATTTTATCTAGACTAATTTTATCAGAAAAATTATTTTGTCTAGACTTATTTTTCTGAACTTTTTTTGTAAGGGATTTACTTCTATGTGGAACATATTTTTATGAAATAAGTTAAAATAAGATGAAACAAACATGTTCTGACTGCCGTTAAAATAAGATGTTGCTTGATTATTCCTCCAAATGACGGCATAAATTTTATTTTTTTAGAGAATGCTGAAAAATCTCAGTTTTCCATCATACTTGTTATTATCGCGATTGTATATCCTTGTAGATTAAGACCATTCGACCATGAAAATGATATATAAATAAGATTCCAATGTTCTATATAAGGAAAAGAATTAAATTTCTGGTAGGTTTTTTACAGCAATATACAATTAATTTTAAGTTAAATTATTGGACAGTAGTGGTTACTTCGAAATTTAACTTGCTACTATCTTGTAGACATTGACCCTTGATGTATCAATCAGTGACATAAATTGACAGGTTAAATGTTAAAGGAAGCTTATAATATGTGTGATTAGTTTTCAGTTACATCAACACGTCTAGTTTATTTTTCAGGTATATTGACCAGATTTTTGTTTAGGGACGAGCAATAATTAGCATCAATTAGAAATTGTAGAAATATTTGTAAACAATTACGATTGAAGGGATTTACTTGGTTGACAATACCACCTAAATAATCCAAGGGTAACCATTTGAAAATAATAGTCACGTATACTATTTTAGTTGGACTGAAAAAGTGACATATTCTAAAATAGTAACGATTTGTAAATGATTTCATCATTGTGTCCTTGCGTAAGTAAGATTGAGTAGCTTTTTCCACAAACAATTAGGTGAATTTTTTATTTATAGATTCCATAAATTTGTTGATGAACAATTGTCCTGTAAATAAAAAAATGTCAGTCAAACAAGTAAGGAGTGATCTTTAATAAGGCTTACAGTAGGATAGCTTGAATAAGTCAACCTTATACTTTCTAATCTTCCTTTACATGCCATATAATTGTAAGTAATGTAACACTATATGATTTATGCAATGTCCGGAATTTTTAACACGAATTAGCCAAGGCAACTTCCTCTAGATCAATTAATAGGTCAGCTTAATTTCAGACTTTTGCAAGTTAATCATGCTTCCTTATACATACTTGTGGTTGTTCTACTTCTGATGCCAAACTACACAAGTAGCGCCAAATAAGGAAGATACAACTGCTTAGTAAATAAGAATGTCGCGGTTAGCATTGGTGTGATAATTGATTGCAGCACTCGTGTGGGAAAGGAACAGGAAATAGCAATGAAGATTGCAGTTCAAGATGTTTATAGAGACAGCTGCATTCAGCTGACACTGCATTTCAGAAATTCTTCTGAAAGTTCTAATTCTGCCACTTCCACTGGTATGATATTACTGCTCCGTTCCAAGGAAAGAAAGTTTCTGTATTTGTGTTTATATATGACAAACACATTACCTACTCAAGGCTACTAATTAAATACTATGTAAAGATGCTGATTATCTTAGTCTAATTTACCTATGCCTGCAGCACTAAAACTCCTGCACAAAAACAAAGTTCGAGCAATTATTGGAACATTTTCATTGCCTGAAGCCGCAGTCTTATCTGAAGTTCACAAAAACTTTATGGACATTCCTGTCATATT
Source organism: Chenopodium album (assembly GCF_948465745.1). Taxonomy (NCBI): domain Eukaryota; kingdom Viridiplantae; phylum Streptophyta; class Magnoliopsida; order Caryophyllales; family Amaranthaceae; genus Chenopodium; species Chenopodium album. Next base: position 8,410,143 of record NC_137858.1, read on the forward strand.
CTTGCCTCCAACTGCTATTCTTGCTGCATCACTACCAATGCCGTCATCCAATTTGATCCGAATGACCAGCAATATATCGATTGAGATGCAATGCCTTACATTCATAGTCAGCTATTTCCAGTGGCGAAAAGTGACAGTTACATATGAAAGAAGCAGCAGTTTCTCCCAGGATTCTGATATTATTTCTGTTCTGTCAGATTCACTGAAGTCAGTTGATTCAACTGTAGAGCAACACTTGTCTTTCCCTCCTGTAAACTCCTTGTCTGACCCTGAAGTTGCCATTGAGCAAGAATTCCGAAAGCTAAGTATTAGAAGAAACCGCGTCTTTGTAGTTCTGCAATCTTCTCTTCAACTAGCCACTTGTGTTTTCAAAAAAGCACACCAGATGGGTATGGTAGAGAAAGGTTTTGTTTGGATAATATCAGATGAGATTGCTACTTTACTCGATTCTGTTGATTCCTCTGTCATTGCTTCTATGCAAGGTGTCATAGGATATAAAACCAGCTTTGTTGATACCAGTAAGTTATACAAAAAGTTCAAGATTAGATTTGAGAGAAGTTATCTCACAAAACATCCCAATGATCAAGGAAATCCATATCCTAGTATATATGCTTTAAGGGCATATGATGCAGTACAGGCAATTGGCAACGCGAAAAAGGATTCAGTAGGAAATTTTTACTCTAACACCAGTAACTTTGTGGGTTTGAGTGGGAATATAAGCTTCAAAAATGGCATGATAGATCAACTCCCAACCTTCAAAATTATCAATGTGGTGGGAAATGGGTACCGCGATTTAGCCTTTTGGTCTGCTGAAGATGGATTTTCGACGAAAGCCCCTAGACAAAGTGGCAGAAAAAACCATTTTGTTAAACTAGGTCCTATATATTGGCCAGGCAGCCAACAGACAGTTACAACAGGGTTCAGTTCTGGTGTTATCAGTCAGACGCCCTGAGGATTGGTGTACCGGCTTCTGGTGCTTTTCATCCATTTGTCAATGTAAGCATCGACGAAGTACATAACAAGACTTCTGTCACAGGATTTGCTGTTGATGTCTTCAGAGCCTCTCTGAAGTACCTACCTTATGATCTGCCTTTTACTTTGGTTCCATTTTACGGCACATATGATGAACTGGTGCATGAGATCCATCAGAAGGTAACTCTAAGTCTCTAATTAAAAATTATATGAACACAATTAACAAAAATATCTAAAGTCATGTCAAAAATGCTGTCCTGTTTTCGGTTAAATTACTTACAAGTTGTTCATTTAACCGTGTACATAATTTTTGAATGGATCAGTTTCTGTTTCTGATAGAGTATATAAGTCGATCCTGGGCTTCAGTACTAATTAACCGACTGTTACGTATGTTAAGGGCTTTGATGCAGCAGTTGGGGACATTAACATACTCGAAGAAAGATACAAGTGGGCAGACTTCTCACCCCATATGCTAAGTCTGGTATGGTTATGGTTGTCACGGTAAAACATGACAGCACAAATGAGATGTGGATGTTTTTGAAGGTTTTTGACAGGAAAATGTGGATCCTCATTCCATTAATGGGTCTCTTTATGGGGTTTGTTGTGTGTTTGATAGAACACGTCGATGATCCAGATTTTGGAGATTCATCACTCTTCCAATAAGTTGGTACAATTTTCTGGTTCTCCTTCAGTTTGCTATTATTTGCACAAAGAAGTAAGCACCCTTAGCTTGACTTAGTCATGATGTATCAATTGGTAGGTCAGGTCGGGTCATGTTTTAGTTTGATCGATCAATCTAACTTTGTGTAGGCCCTGTTCGGCAGTAGAGTTTTGGATAGTTGTAATATAAGGTTGGGTTTTCTTTTTTTTTGGTTTGAACAAATAAATTGAAATTTAAAGGTTATTATGTGCAATTGTATGCTTGTAGCAAGTCTAGTCCGATTTGTTTTGATTTGGTCATGTTTTCTAAAGTCGGGTTAGTTTTTGACAGCTCTCTTTTATATGTTCAATTAAACCATATTGACAAACACCGTACCATTACTTTTGTAGATGAATCACCAAGGAGCAATTTGTCCAAGATTGTTCTAGCACCATGTGATAACACGATATTATACATGATTTATATGTGATATTTGGTCATATTTTATTTTGTTTTCTTCATTTTCCTAATCTTTTTGAGCTATTATTCTTCCTATTTCGATATTGCTCTTCTCGGTTTGTTTGCTTTTGTTTTTATCGGAATAGGGCTCGATTTGCGTGGAATTTATTTTAATCGCGAGATATTTCTTTATATGGAGCGTTTCTAGCACCAATGGAGCATTGTGGCAGCCTGCTCCACAGCTCGGTTGTGGCGTGCAATCTGTTGGCCACAACCTGGTTGTGGGCGTCTATATTGGAGCAAAGGAGAGGCGAAGGCAGCCCGCTCCACAGCCTGGTTGTGGCGGTTTTCTTCGTGCCACAACCTACTTGTGGCAGCTTGTTTTGGTGGCGTTTGAGAGTCCTATTTAGATAAAAATACCTAGTTTTATGCTAGGATATAAATAGGTTTTAGATAGTCTTTTATTTTATCACTTTTATTCATATTTCAGATATTATTTTTAGACTTCTTTTTGGGTTTTACGTTCTTCCATATTATTTCCTAGGGTTTTGCTTTCAAGATTCAAGACTTCATAATTAATTCCAAGTATTGATTTCTCCTCTCAATTCTCTTATTTTATTATTGTTAATTATGTTTTCTTTATTGATTATCATTATTGTTTTCATTAATATGTGTGAGTAGTTTCCTTGTTCCAAGATCTAGCGAAACCCGAATATGATTAATGCATGATTTAATTCTTTAAATTCTTTAATGATAATTGCAATTGATATGCTTAATTGATTGTGCTCATGCCAATATTAGATTAGGGATAATTAGTATTGTTATTAATCCATTGTTTTAATCACAACGGAAGTTGGGTTTTGACGGGTTTGAATAAATCAATTAAGGGTTTGAAGTTCATCACGGGAGTAGTTGAACGGATGATTAGGAAGTTAGAGTAATGTGCTCAAGGTCTTTAATTTGCATGATACCACGGAAGTAGGCTTGATTGTGATTAGAGAAGCCATTGATAACTCGGGAGAGACCATTGGTATTATATAGGGATTACTTTTCCTCATTAATCAATTGAATTATATGTTAGGGGTAGAACGACTATTGCATTAATTGTATTCGTGGTGATGCTTGATCTTGGATGTTTTTAGCATTGATTTATCATATTATTTAGTTTAGGAAAATTTCACATTTGCTACCGGGGAAAGGACCCTAATTCACATTTGCTACCCCTTTAATTTTTTATTTTATATTACTACCACCTAAATCACCGTTTTTTAAAAATCACTACCACTTAACACTTTCCGTTACAATTTCCGTTAGTGACATCAACCACCCTCACTGCCACCCCTCCCTCCTCGGACACCCTCACTGCCACCCTGCTTGCCACCTTCGACCACCATCCACCCTTCCCCCACCCAAAACAGCCACCCCAACCCTTAAACACCAACCCCGAAACCACCCTTCCCCCACCCAAAACAGCCACCCCTACCCTTAAACACCAGCCCCGAAACCACCTTTCCCCCACCCAAAACAGCCACCCCAAACCTTAAGCACCAACCCCGACATCACCCCAACTGGAATCGAGCCGGAAACGGCCGATTTCCCCTTCCCCCAACCTGAATCGAGCAAAAAACGATCGATTTCCCCCACCCCAACCTGAATCGAGCCGGAAACGAAACCCTAAATTCAATTTGGGTGATTTTGGGGTGGTGGACGAGTGGTTTAGGGTTTGTGAAGGCCGAGAACAGTAGGGGAAGGGGAGGGGGGTCGATTCGGTGGGGGAACGGGGCTGGCAGGGGCGGATTCCGGTGGGGGGAAGGGGAAAGGGGTGGTGTTGGTTCGGGGTGGGGATCAACGGGAAATGGAAGGGGGGGGTTCGTTTGACTGCGTAGGGGTGGGTGAAAGGGATGGGGGTGGGTATGCGCCGGCGCCGGCCGCCGGCAGAGGGGAGGGCAGGGTGGTGGTGGTTGAGGGGAGGGGTGGCAGGGTAGGGGGGGAGGGTGGTTTATATATTTTTTTTTTTATTTTTTTTTTTCAATTAATTTTTTATATTTTAATTAATTTTTTTATTTTTTTTTAATAAACTTAACGGAAATCCTAACGGATTCCGTTAAGTGGTAGTGATTTTTAAAAAACGGTGATTTAGGTGGTAGTAATATAAAATAAAAAATTAAAGCGGTAGCAAATGTGAATTAGGGTCCTTTTCCTGGTAGCAAATGTGAAATTTTCCTTTAGTTTAATCGCTTTAATTAGTCCTTTAGTTATTGATTCTCATTTGTTGATTTGGTTACTTGCTTAGTATTTGCTTGAGTCTATTTAATTAGTTAAACCATAGTCTCTTGGGATCCGACCCTTGCTTGCCCGTCTACATAGTAGTGGTCATGTTAGGTTATTTTTGTTAGGTACGCGACACGCCTATCACCATGGCAATTCCTAGTATTGCTGCTGACTATATATTTCACAGCTGCACTAACATCTCTAATGACTGTTGCTCAATTACCACCATCTGTGAAAGACGTCGATACACTAAGAAGCGAAAATGCAGCTGTTGGGTGCAATTGGAATTCATTCCTTTACCCTTACTTAGTTGATGTTTTGCATTTTAAATTTAACAACATTAGGCCAACGCGATCGATTGATGAGTATCACATAGCATTCCAAAGAGGTGAAATTAAGGCTGCTTTCTTTGTTACTTCACATGCTCAAGTATTTCTAGCAAAGTACTGCAAGGACTACACTATTGCTGGTCCAACCTACTACTTTGGTGGTTTAAGCTTTGTGAGTACTACATATCTTCCAACTTTAGTGCTCCTCAAATAATTGAAGTCTAAGTCAAACACAATGGTTGGTACCGAAATAATTTAATTTCTCTGCGATCTTATCTCAGTAAAGTATTTTTTGATCGGTAACAAGTTTAATTTAATAAGTTTATGTGAAAAAAACGTGTCAATCTGCTACCTGTTTAATTTATTATTACCACTAAAGATCTTTAGTTCCTCACAGGCATTTCCAAAAGGTTCGTCGCTATCTATAGACATGTCACAAGCAATGTTAAAAGCGATAGAAAGGGGAGAGATCGAGATGTTGGAGAGAGAGTTGTTGACTCGCTACAAGTGCTCAGCCTCATCAACAAACAACACGAGCACGAGCACGAGTGTTGGCCTTACGCAATTCTCAGGGTTGTTCTACATTTCTGGTGGCATGGAATCTTTAGCACTTTTAGTCATTGTTATTCCTACAATTGAGAAGCGTTGGAGAATTTCAAGATTTGTACATGAATTAGTTTTTAAACTTTTAAGAAAATTACGTGGTTGGATGTCTAGAACCTTAAATGCATGAATCAAGCAATTGTAATCAATTATTATTAGGCTATTTTCTACTTCTAAATTTGTAAAACTACAGTACATACTTTTTGTGTGAAATGATTGTCCTGTATCTAAGAACTGCTATATTATAGGATGTACAAAGAAAGTTAATGAAGTTAGAAAAACAGGTCAGAGAATTGAATGGTATCATGAGTGTTCATGACATCTCCACGTGATACAAAATTGCTCAAATATATAGATTTTTACTTCCTTCATTTCTGATTAATTGCCGTTTAATGAAAATTTAGAATTAATTTAAGTGGGAGTTTTATAATGGGAGATAGGAATATTTCAAACCGAAAAAAAATTTGCTAGAAAAGTGTTGTAATTAGATATTATGTATATTTTTATTTTTTTAAAAAAAAAAGTTAAAAAGGTTTGTTGTAATTCAGTTTGCAATAGCTACAAAATAATTGTAGTCATTATATTGAGCGAATATCAACTCTTCAAATATTATTATAAATCTTGGTTTGGGTTATCAAAACGAAGCAATTGACACAATTAATATTGTAAATTTTATTTTTTTGGTTTAATTGTAAATTTTGTTTGGGTTATTAAATTTCAGTTATAGTTAGAAAATCAGGTTGGAATGTTGGATTATATCAAATCCTCATACAACTTGTGACCAATTTTTTAATTTTTTATTTTAATGAAGCAACTTGTGGCAACTTTTTAAAACACAACTTTTGCCATTAAAAATGTGATAAAATAATAGTGAGACAATAAACATGTGAAAGAGAGGTGAGCACAATAAATTTTCTAACAAAACAATTAATAGTTCTAAAGTATGATCGTTGGTGTTGTAGTGTGTTGTGCTACTTGTGAACTCAGTATTAATATATTTCCGGTTAAAAAGCTGGAAAAATGCTCAAAATAATAAAGTTTCCAGCTATATATTTTTCTGTAATTAAAAAGGGTGCAGGTCACAGTGAGTTGGAAAATAAATATATAAAAAAGGATTTTATATTGGTTAGATATTTTTGCTATACTCCATTTTTTTGTGTGAGACATTTTATTGGAATCAATAATAAGAAGAATTCAAAAAAAAAAAAAAAAATACTACTCACTTAGTAAATACATAATAACAAGCATAATAAAAACTTTGTTATACGATGTATATAGTATTAGGATGCTCAATATTTTAAAAAATGGACGGACAAAGATATAATAAGGCAAATAAGCGACAAATATATTGTCTTTCTATTTCAAAACTTTGTTCTTACCTGTTTCAATTTTTGGTGCATACATAATTTTTTACAACATATTATCAAAAAAAAAAAAAAAAAAAAAAGGGAAGGATTTTGAAACTCTTGGAGTTAAGAAAATATAAAGATTGTAATAAACGCGGGCCTAGGCCGCACCCGCAAACCAAGAGAGAGAGTCCACTTCACAAGTCCAAGGAGGTTCCATCCCAAAACCATATGGCAATAGGAGGAGTAGCCTCTTAGCCTTATAAAGTGTTTAACTCTCTCTTCTTTTAATCAATGTGGGACTCTTACATGTGTTACTTGGTGGGATATACTTCAACAGATTGAAATTTGTGAATATTCTACTAATTTAACTACATAAGCTAGATCTATTTTAAAAAAAAAAATACATAAGCTAGATCATAAAAAATTGAGGGAATTAGTTTTGTTCATCAAATAACCGTTCTTATATTTTTGGTGTTTAGAGAGTCACAAGGACGAGGGTGAGAATATTAACTAGAAAGCTCTAACCACTTGAGGTATCCCTCACTCGACCTCAATATTGTTCTTATATTAATGCTTTCATTTGAAATCCAAGTATATACTACAGTACGGTATAACATCTCTTTTTAATTTTAACGTCAAATAAGGTGTTTAATTTATTTCTCATCTTCCAAAATCCAAATTCAGGTGTTTTTAAATCCTTAAGTTCCTGTTAAAAATAAATGGGAGCTCTTAAAGTACATACTTCTACAGTTGTACAAAAAATGTATATTTGGTTTTACTATACGTTAGGATTAGTTTGTTCAAACTTAAATGTAATTTATGTAGCTGAAGCAACCTTTTAAAGTAGTTGAAGCAACCTTAAATGAGTCAGAAGTAATAACTATCGCCTACAGGTTAGGTTTCCGTTTATCGTTTATGTACTCCTACTGTCCCAAATTAATACTCGCATTGTATATACTATTTTATATTTTTAATTATAATATTAAATAAATATGAATACTACGGATAAACTTTTGTTTTTGCTTGACTTATGTACATTTCACATTAGACATAACAATTGAATATATTATATTCTCACAAAAATACTCATAGTCTGAAAGTTTACTTGTTACCGTCGAGGAAATTAAATATATCACTATTTAATCAAGCAAATAATAAAGCCTATTTGCAAGATCATGTTGAAAAATATTGTGTCCATAAACATCAAACTCCAAATTAAACAATGTGACAAATTGCTCCGAATTAAAAGGGATTACGTGAACCATATATATGTTGAGCAATTACTTTGCCAACTAATCTAACTCCAAAAATGTGACAAATTCCGAACAAATCAAAAGGGATTACGTGTATCATATAATATAAACCTTCAGCAATTACTTCGCCAACTATACATATGGTTTTCCTAGAGGGTCTAAACCACTACTTTCAATTAGGTCAAATTATGGCTATGTTACTGTTTTGGTCCACCATCTCATAGTTATAAGTATCATAAACATACATTGATGCATGTTTCATGTTATCATATTATATTATTGTTGACAAATCCATGTCATGTAGTTCCCCATTAAATGTTAGATAAGGACTAAACAGTACTTGGTTTAGTAACAAAGGTTGTATCTCTTGACAATTAACCTTTATATTATGGGATCAATCTCGACTACTAGCTTAGATACAAGTATTATTTGAGGGTATTGATTTCTTTATTCTTAATAGTTTTACTAATTAACTTGAAGTGAATTAATCAATGTGAAGTTCCAATTCGATATTGACACCTCTTGACTTTTCTAACTATAGAAAATAAAGCTATGTCTGAAATAGGAAGTTAAACTCGGTTTCTTCCGAATTTCTAGATTGTACGGGTTACATAATATAAATATATATGTGTCACGTACCCAAATCCATTTCATCCACGTACCAAAAACAAACTAAAAAAAAAAAAAAAAGAAGAAAAACAATGGCAGTTACAAAAGAAGGAGAAAATAATTTAGTCTATGACATAAAAATATCATCAGTAGTGCCTGGAAAAATCACAGGAGAAAACAGAACATATGAGTTAAAAGGCATAGATTTGGCAATGAAATTGCATTATCTTAAGTGTCTTTATTTCTTCAATAATACTAGTGATAATGAAGAAGGAAAAAAGACTAGTTTTGTAAGTATACTTGATATAAAGAAGGCTATGTTTGATTGTCTTGTAGTTTATTTCAAGACTTGTGGAAGGATTCGGGTGTCCTCTTCTGAGACCGGAGAACGAGCATCGATCAAGCTCAACGATGCTGGCGTAAGGATCGTCGAGGCTCAATCGAGCAAGACGGTCGAGGAGTGGCTTGCCTTGGAGGGGTTCCTATCTTTGCAGGATCAGCTTGTGTACAATGATGATGGTCTTGGTCCTGATTTGCCCTTCTCCCCTCTTGTTTGCCTTCAGGTAATTTTATATGGTTGAGCTTATTTTATGTTTTTGGTAATTTTTTGTTCAAAATAAAAATAAATGTTTTTGGTAATTTTATATACTAGTAGTTGATTTAAATTTAATTGATAGTGATGTTTCACTTTTTGCACAATATTCATATCCATGCAAGCATTTGAATTTAGATCTACATATTGTTAAACTATACATTAAGATGAATTAAACTAGATGTATAATATAGCTTATATATATATACGAAGTATATTGAGATAATAGTAAATTCCATTTGTATTAGAATATTTTAGAGTACAAATTGATGATTAATGAAAAAAGTTCTTATATGTACACTAATCACAAATCTAACAACACCAGACTTAATTATTACTTTTTTTTTTCTTTCTTTTGTAAGAATGAATAGCAAAAGAAAGTCAAAGTAACTTTTGTGAATACTTCCTGTAATCAAAACGTGTCAAAAAATACTACAAAAAAATAAAGTATCGATTAATTAAGAATTTTACTCTGTAATTTCCTACTAAAGCTGCCTTAAAAAATAAAACAAATTATTTGCAGGTGACTTGGTTCAAATGTGGAGGAATTTCAATTGGCATAAGTTGGGCTCACGTACTTGGTGATGCATTTTCAGCTGTAGAATTCATGAACACTTTGGGCCAGTATATTCAAATTCAAGATAGTTACAAACAAAAACCAAAATTAATTTCCCTTCAAGATCCTCCACAATCCGAAAACCCGCTTTCAAAACCCACCCGAGAGCCCATTTCCGTGAAACGGGTCAACCCGGTGGGTAGCCATTGGGTCCTTCCTTACAATAGTAAAATAAGTGTTCACATTATTAATCTTACTTCAAACCAACTTGGTCAATTGCATTCAATGGTACATGGTACCAAAATTAATGACAATTGTACTAGCCAATTTTTTGAGGTTATTACATCAATTATGTGGAAATCTATAGCAAAGATAAGGAAGGATTTGGAGACAAATGTTGTGACTATATGTAGGCCAAAATCAATCAAAAGGGAAGGAGTAGTACCTCATAATGGGCAAACATTAGGTGTAGTCGAGGTGAATTTTGATGTATCAAATGTTGATCCGTTGAAATTGGTACATTCGGTTGTTGAAGATGTGGTTGATGAGAGTGACATGGTTGAAGAATTAGTGAACAAAGAAACGGGTGAGTTTGATTTCTTTGTCTACGGGGCAAATCTTACATTTGTTGACGTAGAAAAAGCTGATGTTTATGGTTTTGAAATGAAAGAAAAATATCCAAGGTTTGCTAGCTACAGTATTGGTGAAATAGGGGATAAAGGAGTCGTTTTGGTACTTCCAGGCCCTAAAGATGAGAATAATAATAAAGGTAACGATGGCAAACTTGTTGTGGTACAACTTCCGGAAGAAGAAATTGAACCCTTGAAAAGGGAGCTGAAGGAAGAGTGGTGCATTGAATAATTAATGTAGTATCCTTTAAAATAATTTATGTTGTCTTAATATATATAGACGTGAAGTTTGATGTAAAGTTAATTATTCACGAATTATGTCTAAAATTTGAAATGTGGTTGTAAAAAAAGAATGGCGGTGCACCGAGCCACTGAATGATACCCTATCTTACTGCTTGCTGGCTTGACTATAGCAAGGGGCGGATCGGAAGGGGTCATGTACTCATGTGACTTGATCTTTCTTGTATTATTGTTATATCATATGTTATGTAGTATTACTAGTATATGGTACCAGACTACCAGTGAGACGACGAAATAAACTACATTTGTTATTGGTTTAATTTTCTCAAATCAAACAATTACAAATTTTGCAATAGTCTATATTCTACAATGTTTTAATTTTTATAAGAAGACCATCTTTTAATTATTTTTGGTAAGCTAAGGCGTATATATCATCATGAATGGCAAACTAAGGTTGGTAAGTCTGTAACGCCTTCCCTCTTAGCCACTATGGAAGGGCTTTATAACATAAAAACCGCATGCAATCCGCCCTCCTGGGCCACTTCCGATCCATTCCCATCCCCTCACAATATCCTCTTTTCGGTCACCACCGCGACCATTTTATATACTACCTCCGTTACATATTAGTTGCAATTTTGGAATATTTTATCTCTCACAAATATTGCCCAAAGTTGCAACTAATATGTAACGGAGATAGTATGATGCATGACCGGATGACCCTCTCTTAGCTTCTTAATACTCCGTAGTATATATATAGTTGATACACTTCAATTATCATACGTACGTTGACAGTCGAGTGCTCGTAGTTGTAGTGATTTACCCAGTGTAATTCCCCTCTCTGTACCAGAAAGTTGTTGATGAGCAAAAGCTCCCAACTCAAACACACTGCACATAATCAACATGAAAATCAACTTCCGAAACGAAAAATAATCAACTCAAAATATGTACGGAGACAGTGGACGCAGTACTCATGTACTTCGTACTACGTAACAAACTAACAATAATGTAGCTTTAGTGATTTACTTATAGAGTTATACTCGTGAATATATATACACACACACAATATACTATATATTATGTGTCTACGTAGCATTATTGGGTGTATGCAGTGCAACTAAAAGTATGTGGACTGAGACAAAACACAAATGTTTTTTTTTTTTTTTTTTTTTTTTTTTGACAACACCGACAAAACACAAATGTTATGGTTGCATACTTGCATCTAAGTAAGATATTTTACTAAAATACCATTAATGTGAAAAGGAAAAATTATAAAGAGTGTGATCAACATAAGAAGTTTTTTTTTTTTTAATTCCTAATTACTCTTATATATAGAATAATGCAGAGTACGAGTGTATTATTTGCACCATTTTTCTATTTAGGATGTCCCAAATTTACTTGTTTAAATTTGATAATTAAAAAAATTATCGGAATGAAAAGAGCACAATATTCCCATACATTCATACATATTTAAATATTGTTTGTCCAACATTTAAAAAATAAATCATCAATAACTATATACTAAAAGACACACCAGCAATGACACATGTCATCTCCTGGTGTGTCCTTAGTATTTTAGGTTTTTTTTTTAATTTAGAAAATTCTATTTAAAGAAGTTATTTAAAAGAAAAGTTTTTTTTTGTCAACCAAATAAACTAACAATAATATATTTACCTTTCTTATGTTATTACCCAATTAAGTACGGATTAAAAAGGAATTAAATAATCTTTTTACAGAAGTGTAATTATGGTGGAATATAATTTATTCTACAAAGATATTAACTTTTTATTTTGTATGCCATAAATGCATAAATTAATTTATAAAAAGAAAATATGAGTAATTAAAATAACCATGCATGGCACGGGACCTAATCTAGTAAATAAATAAATAAAACGATGATGATTAAGAAGGCATAGTTGAAACACTTCATCCTATGGGCCTTTGACTTGGCAAAATCCAATCCAAAACCTGGACGGGTTTTCCAACTTTCTTTTGATATCAAATTCTCTGTATAAGCGTCACTTATTTAGCTGTTTCAGAAAAGATAGTTATTCATAATAATGTCACTTTGCTATAGCTATAATATAAGAAAAAAAAAATGTCACTTCTCAGTATTAAATCAATGTCCCATTAGTCCATTACATGTCATTTTGAATTATTAATAAGACAGTAACGTATATTCTAATATTAATGCAGTCAACAGTATAATTTCTATTTTAATTTTATAGGACCATGCAACTTTAATATAAATGAACTAGAAAATTAATTTGATTGAAATATACTTCTATCTGTCTTTTTAATCATCGATTACAACTCTGTTTGATATGACACCATCTTTCAATACTATACGACCATATTATATGAATACTTAAATTAGTTACGTAACTTTATTTAAAGCATAAAAAAAATTACAAAATAATATTAAGAAATACTAATTAAATGGAGAGAATTCATTATTAATAATCATTTGATCACATATATATGACCCTAAATTTCAAGCTCGGGATGACAAGTACTATTTACTTAGAGCACTTTGGGGTTTGAATTCCTTACCTCATCTCCCGACCGTGCATCTTGCATATATAGAAGAGTATCGGTAGAACTTCATTTTCTAGCAAATATTGTAGTTCATCATTGGAACATTTTGTATCTTAAAAAATTGATGCGGCAAATAAAGTAAGTAAGCTACAACGACCTACAAGGCATTGTAGCATATCATCGGAAATGCTCTTATACGACCTTATCCTATATAATACGCAACCTTCTTTGCTGATCAACCACTACCAGGCCACAAAAAAAACCTAGTGTCGTTGTTAAACGGTTAGCTTGCCTTTTTGCCGTTTAGGGTCGTTGTTTCTTGTTAATTAGAGCACGTTTATTAATTGCTTATGTTACGTCTACTTGCTGCTTACTCTTAGTTTTAGCCAGCTAAATACTTGCTAGCTGAAATCTTAATTTTATTTAGTTCAATTTCATTAATGATATGATTGCCACTTGTCCTATCTTGTATATATCAAGTGATTAATTCTTGGATTATTTAGTTGATTGGTGGATGTGTTAATTGGTTGTCAATTTGTTGTATTTGACCTTACTTCAAACTTCATTAATTTTCCTCTTGTCATCTTGGATTATAGGCAGATCTTTTGAGATATAGTCTCCTTGAAAATTCATTTTCGTTTTTACATGGGCAATATTGATTTAATTAGTGTAGTCGTGAATATGATCAATCGTATTATTCAATCTGATTGCAGCAACCACACTTCCACTCCACATTAGTATGATATGTTCAGATCACTTTGGGACTAGATCACACGATTTGCATTGTTGTTGGTCACCAACCTAATAAACAAGTCAGATCATACACTAAAGAAATCTGCTCTTATTAATTATATCTTCTAGCTCTTCATTACCCTTTCCATGTGAGATTTGGTATGAACAACACCTACAAAACTTTATATTATAAATCAAAGAGAAAGGGTCGAAAGTAGCAAAATTTAATTTAAAATACATCCTAACAGGCACAATTAGGGACTCGCCAAGTAATAGGCCTTACATAACACTAATAGTAATAATAATACAAAGTGTATTTTCCGATGTCTCAATTCATATGTTACACTTTTTATTTACGCTCATCCTAAGTTATTCGACACATTTCTTACAGCATGGTTCACTAATAAATCAACTCTTGCCTTGCATTGCACTACTAGAATTTAGGTCATGCACCCTCTTTCATTCATTCAAAAAACTCGTGCACTTTCTTATTAGCTCCCATTAATCTGCTTTTCAATTAAAATGTTAAAATCTTATTATAGATGATCAAAACATACGCAAAAATCAATGTGGTTGACAATTAAAATAAAACGGAGGAAATATAATATATTTATGTGAACTTGTGGCAACATTTCAAGTCTCAAAAACAAGATATGGATCAAGGAAAAAAAAAAGATATATAGTGGAAGAAAAAGAATACCATTAAACATGTGAATGTTGTTAATTCATGGGCCTGTAAAGGTGGTTAGGAGAAGTCCGGCAATAACTAACTTCTTGGCGCGCACCCACTCTTCTTAATTTGTACCAGCTTCGAAAGCTCCTCTTATTTTAAGTATTCTAAGTAATGCACACACGACCCGATCCGAATAACGTTACACCGTATAAGAACCAAACCCGTTAATGAACCGAACTATTTCTAAACCGAACTGAAATTAAACCAAACCGAAAAAGAACCAAACTATTTCTAACCCGAAACCGCTTTCAACTCGAAACCAAAAAAACAGAAAATTACACTAATATCATATTACTATAATTTTCTGTTTTTTGGTTTTAATTTTTAAGAAAATAGAAAACTAATAAAAAAAATCATGAATAATCTCATACATTATATGAATAATCCCATATAATGTATGGCTTATAATTGAAATTTGAAAATGATATAAAATGATAAAAGCAAGTTATTATGCAACTATAAGGATATCTCAATCAATGTACTCGCTGCCCATTTGAGGAAATAGATAGGCGAATGAGACGCTGGGACCATTATAATTAGTTAAGGAGCTAATATTGACCAAAATGGGAAATTTCTATATATAATTCCTTTCTAAATGTCATCGTAATCATTTACTTCCATACATAGGGTACTTCTATGATACCTATCGTTTTATGAGAGGAAACAAATCATATATATTTCGCTTAACAATAATTTTAGAATATCACCCCTTATTTATTATGGACAATAATTATTTATAGGTTATTTATGTTTAATTACTGTAGTATTTTCATGCTTTGACATATTTCAATTTAATTTCCAAAAAGTAGCTTAAAATTCTTCTTTATATGTGATATATGATGTTTATGAAAAAAAATTAATTTTCTTGACGATTTAGTAACAATTTTTTAAGCCAATTTTTTCTCCTCAAAAAATTAACTAGTAGAGCGAGATGTGGAAATCCTTTTGGTTAAGTGTAATTCTCATTATTATTGCTTCAGGTATTATCTTCAACTCTTCCATTCAAGAATCATATCTTTTTTATTTTTTATTTACTTTTTTATATGCATTGTTCATAGTACAATTTATTAACATGTCTTCATTAACAAAAATTAAATAAATAAATAAATAAATTTATAAACATGTCACAAAAAACTACCTCGTGTTAGTTTAATGAAAGAATTGAATTTTGCTCTGAAATTTTCCTCTTAGATAAGTATATTCCCTTGTCTTTGTATTACGATAACTACAAGTATTATAATGAAAGATTTGAGCTATTGAACATTATTAAAGATGGATTGAATTAATATTTATATTTAAATCATTATTTTTTTCTTAAGAAAATTATCCACAATAGGGAAGTAAAAAAAATCAAGTGTAAGAATAATTTTCTTTTTTTTGAATTAATAAAAAATAATTATTTTAAAAAAAAACTCCGTAATAATTATCATTGTTAAGAAAAACAACAAAATTACCTAGTACAGTTGTTATATAATTTCTTCTCCGTAAAAAAAAGTTCTATTTTTTTACAGAGTAGTCGTTTGTCTAATTATGAGAGTAAACCATGTAATTTATTGCATTAATGTAGTATTGAAATCACAATTCAAATCATAGAATTTTACGGAGTATGATTTAATTATTCATATATGACCTTATGATTCGAATTACGATATTACCCGGTTTTACAACTTTTCTTAAATAAAAAAAAACATTATAAGTTTTTTTATTTTTATTATTATTATTATTATTTTTAATGGACGAATACATTATAAGTTTACAAACTTATTATTAAATAATATACAGCAACTCTAAATTGTTTTTTACTTGTATTAAGGGTTTTTTTTTTTTTTTTTGGAAACATTAGCCGTATTAAGTTTTATACAAACAAATTCAATCATATTTGACTATGATGTCTTGATTATGCATGTTAGCTTTCGGTTCTGAAACCCCCTTTCGATTAAAAATAGAATTCGGACTTTGATAACGTTGATTGTAACTTAATTTAAACTAATTAAATTATTATTTTGTATAGAGAAAGCAAGCATGAACATGATGATGGTGGAAGGAAAAGAATGTGTGGAATATTTCCCATGGATTACACCTGTTTGCGATCATGATAAAGTACTTGATGCTCCTTGTAAAGATGAGTGTTACAAGAGACATGGAGTTACTGCTACTGTGCAATGTTTTATACCAATCGAACCACCCGTTATTTGGTGTGAGTGTGATTATCCATGTTAATTAGTGTGAATTTTGATCCTTAAACTTAAGAGAAATAATTTTATTACATGAACACAATATTATAAAGGTTTTTTTTTTTGACTGAATATTATAAAGGTTTTTATTGTTGCATTTTTTAAAAAGAAATATGATTTTTTTTTTGGTGCAAATTTTAAAAGAAATACTATGTAATTTGTCTTTATTTAAGTATTTTGTTTGCAAGTATGAATATCAATAAACTAATTTTAGTTGTTTTTGTTCTATTTTTTTCCTTTGTTTCTTTTAATTCTTTGTATATAATATGAGAAAAAGACAATGCTAATTTTGATATTGTCTTCAAAATCCCTAATAAAAGATAAAAGTAAAGTGCGTATTTATAGCTCAATCGATATTGCGGTAATTTTCAGTTTTTTGGTTTTAATTTTTAAGAAAATAGAAAACTAATAAAAAAAAAACCACGAAAAATCTCGTATAATGTATGGCTTATAATTGAAAATGATAAAATGATAAAAGCAAGTTATGCAACTACGTAGTATAAGGATATGTCAATCAATATACTCGCTGCCCCATTTGAGAAAATAGATAGGCGAATGAGACGCTGGGACCATTATATGGAGTTATAATCAGCTAAGGAGCTACAATGACTAAAATGGGAAATTTCTATATATAATTCCTTTCTAAATGTCATCATAATCATACTAATTGTAAAATTGTTTTATTTTACTTTAGCTCAAGATGTAAGATCACAATTTTTATTTTTATTTTTTTAATTATTATTATTATTTATATTTTATTATTTATATTCTATTTGCTTATTTATGTAATTTTTCTTTCTTTTTCTTGTAATTTTTGCTCTTGGTTTGTACATTCTCCTTGCAATAGGAATATTATCTCAGGATAGTTGATTTTGGTATTATTCTTCCTAAGATAGAGAAATTACCAACAACAGTGTTCCTTTTCAATTTTTTAAAATATTAGCTTGATGTTCATGTTACAAAGATGAGTTGCTTTTCAGTTTTTGTTACCTAAGGAACAATGCCACGTTTTGATTTCCAAAATAAGTATTCTGTATGTTAAATTGAATATAAAATTATTCACATCTTAGCTAGCTCTGTACATTTGTTAATGTATTACTTGAACTAGCTATATAAATAATATTTTAAGTAGCAAATTACGGAGTAGTAAAAAAAAATGTAACAATTATTCCTTAAAACAAATTGAATCAAAATTAACCCAACTCACATCACTATATTATTGTTTTGTATATTGTCAACAATTTAGAAGATTCCCTCACTGTTTTATGAATATCTTCTATTTCGAAGATTGATACGAAAGGCTTTAGTCTTAGGTACATTGTATATTTGTATATGCTCAAATTGTAGCTAGATTTGATTTTGAATTTTTTGATGGTTTAGGCCTCTATATCTATATAGGGAAGTTGTTCTTTGCAATTTTATTGTTAACTCAAAAATTTGTATATTTATACATGTTTTTAGTTAGAATCTTACACTTTATTTAGAATCAAACCCCCCAAAAAAAAAAAAAAAAAAAAAAAAAAATTTAACATAACACTTTTGCAGGTCATGGCATGAAATTCTCAGCTAAAATGACTAATGACGATCATTGGTATTAAGCTATGTTTCGATGAATAGTGTTTTGATCATCATCAGCTAAAGTTTCTAAATAGGGCTGATATTATGAAACGGAGGGACTAGAGTCAATTCATCTACACATATCTTAATTTCAATGGGTAATACTAGAGTCAGTAATGACTTAGGGCCTGTTCACATTTGCTGAACTGAACTGATTGGAGCTAAAATGAACTGAATTGAGCTGAAATGAATATTTTATGAGAGAAGGAAATTAGGAGCTGAACTTAACTAATTGGAGCTAAAGTGAACTGAAATTAAGTAAATATGAATCGGCCCTTAAGCTATTAAAGGTTGAAAAACCTTTGTTTATGGCGACAACTTTCTTCTACATACGTTGGAACATTTTTTTTGAGGGGAAACGTTAGTAGGAATTATTATTCCAAATCAAGTTCCGCCAAGGCTAAAGTGCCTTGCGGAATAGAGTCAATACAAATAAGTTCCGAAGAACTACGAGTGTCTCACCTTGCAACAAGGTGAGCAATAGTGTTACCTGCTCTACGTACATGAGAAATATTTAAAACATGAAAGGAGCTAGCTAGCTTCCTAATATCATCATAAATCAGCCATAGTGGGGAAAAACCAAGAACATAATATACCCAAACATATAATAATACGAGTAATACTCAATCCTATCATATTCATTATATTTTTCTAATACTCGATCCCTTCATCTCTAGCTCTTGATACTTATCATCATGACATTTATTAGTAGTTTAAGGAGGTTGAGATTAGTTTTTGTCTATTTGACACTATAAAATATTATTTTTAGTAATAAATTTGATGTGATCTGAATAGGAGTTAGTAATTGGTTTTATATAAGTCCTACTCATTATGAGACGTATTTGAAATAAAAATTAAAGATTTTTTTATGTAGGTTGAGGAGATAATAATAGTACAATAATTTATTTGTTCATTTTGAAATTCCACGCTTTTGTCAGTATATATTTCAAACGATGAATAATTATAAAAAAAAAAATTTGATTTTTTGAAAATATTTATCTAGACAATTCTAACAAAATTCCACATAAATATTTTTTAAAAAAACAAATTTTAATCACAAATGACAGTCAAAAGAGTGGATGCGATCAAAGTAAATTTTCAATTCAATTCAAACGTAGTGATAAAAAGAGAATGGATAAGGTATATTGTGAATAGAGTCAACTTGTTCCATCTGTCCAAACAAAAAAAAAAAAAAAAAAAAATTGTTCCAATAATCATTCCTAACAAGTTGTTAAATGGGCATGAGTAGCAGGTTAGCAGCTATATAAGCTCATGCTACATGCAAGCCCATATACTAAACTAAACCCTCCTCTTTCTCTCACCAAACTAATAAACACCAAATTTCAAAAATAAAGAAGGAAAAAAAAAAATGCCAATTCCAAAGGAAGATACCAAGAAAAATCTAGTCTATGACATAAGAGTAGCAACAGTAGTGCCTGGAAAAATTGCTGGTGAAAACAAAACATATGAGTTAAAAGGCATAGATTTGGCCATGAAATTACATTATATTAAGGCCCTTTATTTCTTCAATAACACCAACATTACTACTAATACTACTAGTAACAATAATGGTATTAGTAATCTTTGGAGTGTTCGTGAAATGAAGAGTTTGCCTATGTATGATTGGCTAATCTCTTACTTTGTGGCTTGTGGGAGGATCCGGGCCGAGACCGGTGACCGGCCATCGATTAAGCTCAATGATGCCGGTATACGGGTTGTCGAGGCTCAGTCGAGCAAGACTGTCGATGAGTGGCTTGCTATGGAGGACTTCATGTCGATGCAGGATCAGCTTATTTATAAGCATGCTCTTGGTCCTGACTTGCCCTTTTCTCCCCTTGTTTGTCTTCAGGTAATTTTTATGATTGATTAAGCTTCCTTAGCTTGTTTATATTTTAATTTTCTTAGTTAAAAATTTCAATTTGTATGTATAGTTTAGCTATTAGTCAATGGATCATGATCTAGTGTCCCATTAACGAGTAGTGATGTGATTTCGAATTGACTATTGAGTCTAGTCGATCTTAATTAAATCCCGTATACATCATTATCCTTTATTACTCTAGATAAAACCTATAGCAATTTGGCGATGCTTAATTACTCTTTAATTCAATATCTAATTCACTGGCTTTCATAGTTTCATAGGATCATCGCCTAGACGCCTACTGCTTTCAGTGTTTTTTTTATTTTTTATTTTTTTTTTATTTTTATATTTTTTATTTTTTTATTTTTTATAAATTATTATAATTTATTTTAACCATGAGATTCATTGTCATTAAGTTAAATCTACCTTAGCATGCAGATGTGCAGTGTATGTTAACTACAATAATCATGCATTAATTGCTCTGCCTCACCTTAAAGAGAATAATTACCTATATAAGTACTCTTTTGGTTTATCCTTACTCTTACCCACACATGCAAATTTCGCTACTTTTGGTTTATTAATATTAAAATATATACATACAATTGGGGCTTGCCCCTCGTGTTCACCAAAAAAAAAATATATACATACAATTGACCAAAATAGCAATACTAAATTTCCAATGAGGCAATGATCGATAATATTGTAGTTGTTTCTTTTTGTTGAAGTTTATGTTTTCAACCCATTAGGCCAAAACTATTCAGATCGAAATTATAAACTTTGATCGTTTTTGGTACTTTATATACAAGGAAAAATATTGTCAAGGAATTCTTGTTTGATTTATCTCAATGTGAATTCTCATAATATATTACAAAAAGAATTATAGACATTAATGATAAATTATGTGTAATGGAGATCGAGTTGGAGATCACTTAAAATATTGATGGATACATAGAATATAATTTCTCATAGGATGCAATTAGTATATTAGTTGGTTCATTTCTTTTACTACACATTGTGCAAAACTAAATGGCAACTTTTGGGAAGTTCAAAATAAATAAAGAACACTTAATTCATGATATTTAAGCCCTAAATATGTGCATTTTCTTTTCCCACGGAATTGATAATTTCATATTAAAAATATAAAATACAAAATTTAGTTGTATTTTAATAAATGGGGGATATCTAAGTTCATTCAATTCAACAACAAAACTAAGTTTTAATATAAGCTCATCGGCTAGATTTGGTCGTTTGGATAGGCGAAGAACACAATTGAACACATCATGGTATTGATATGCTTTGTATGAATGACTCCATTAAAATGGACTAAATATTCATGAATTGAGTTGGGTATTTTTAAATTAATGCGAATGGAATTGTAGGTACATTAGTCATCCGAAGTTAGGGTGCATATTCATTTTCACATGACTTATTAAATGGTGTGTTCTATTTACGTTATTTTTATTTATTAGAACTTATACTACGTATGAACTTATTTTTATCGGAATTTGAACTTGGGTAACCTACCCTTATTCTAACTATTTTTCCTGAACTAATTTGGCTGAAATTATCTGAACTTATTAATAGTACCTGAAATAAGTAATTAAAAATAAGATGAAAAGAACAGACCCATAGGTTTTTTTTAAAAAAAACTATTTTACTTAAAAATTGAAATTATTAACGCCTATCATAACTTATTTTCTCCTGGTAAAATTTATGGCAATAATGTTTTTCAATCAGTAAAATTGATGATTAATTTTTCTTATTTTTTTTTTTAAAAAAAAATTCTTACATGTAGCCTTAGAGAGTTAGAGTAAATATCAATTTCCAATAAAAAGTATACTTTAATTTTCAATTTAAATACATACAAATTTTAGAGCTAAATATGAGTATTACCCTAAACTCGGCCTTTGTCCCTTAAAGATTATCCTATTGCAATTTTCTGGGTCAAAATTTTGAAATATTTTTAAAGTTATTTCAACATCTACTTTTAAAATATCAAGTTAATGTAATTCTTACTTATATTCACAAAATTAAAAAAATTGCGAGTAAAACGTGTTTTAAAAATTATGAAAGTTAAAATGTGCAAAGGATAGACAGAATGAGTAAAATCACTTTCTGTATATCAAAATAATAACTATAAATAGGGATGTTGAAGTTGGTTGGTTTTTACTTTTTTTGACAGCTAAAGGTAGTTGAATTGGTTTAGTGCAACTAATATCGTACGTACATCGTATCTGTTATATAACTGCATAAACACAACAGTTCATGTGATGATTAAATTCCAACGGCCAACTACTCCTACGTATACGTAATGTAACTCTTTAGTTCATCTGTTCATCCATTACTTTGTATCTAATTTACAGGCATTACAGCTACACACTTTCATTACTACCCTACATGCCAACTTGCTATAATCATCTATTTAAAATCTCCGTATATTGTTACCAATCTGTATACGTACCAAAGACATGGATAGCTATACGTACTATCACATATAATATGTGGTGTATTTTGGCCTAAAATATTGGAGGAGTCAACATTCGAATTCCTAACTCAAATGTAATCACTACACCCATTATCTTATAAGTTGAATCGGGTGTTGTAACCTTAATAACTAATTGAAATAATCTACTAGGAAGGTCCCCTCTACACATATAATTACTCCATAACATGCTTGATAATGTCTTAGGAATGATATTTGAGATTTGATCGAGATCGACTTTGCCTATCCATCTCTCCCTTACTCCCTTGTATGGTGTTTTTAAGAGTAAAAATGGGTTTGAATCAATAAAATTTCTAAATACACTTTGTAATTTTTAATTTGACCTTGAAGGTTCTTTTAATACTAACTCAATTTGATTGTAGGTGACATGGTTCAAGTGTGGAGGAGTTTCAATGGGCCTAAGTTGGGCTCACATACTTGGTGATGCATTCTCAGCTTCAGAATTTATGAACATGTGGACCCAATATATGCAAGGTCACCATCAAAACCCCAAAACTCTTGCCATTCAACATCCTTCACAGCCCAAATACAAGCATTTGAACCCATCTCAAGAGCCCACTTCAATGAAACGGGTCAACCCGGTGGGTGACCATTGGGTTACTCCAACCAATTGTAAGATAGGTACCCACACTTTTCATCTTACTCCACAACAACTTGATCAATTGCATTTGAAGGTACATGGTTCCAAAATGAATGATATAGATTCAAGCCAATGTTTTGAGGTAATTACAGCAATTATATGGAAGTCCATAGCAAAAATTAGGAATGATTTGGGGACCAAAAATGTGACTATATGTAGACCAAAAACAATCAAGAAGGAACATGGAATGCCTTATAATGGACAAGTAATAGGCACAATCGAGGCGGAATTTCCAGTGTCGAGTGCTGATCCTTTGAAATTGGTACATTTGGTTGCTGAAAATTGTGTTGATGAGAGCAACATGGTGGAAGAATTGGTTAATAATGATATGAGTAAATTTGACTACATCATTTATGGGACAAACCTTACATTTGTTGACATGGAACACGTAGATATTTATGGCTTTGAAATAAAGGGAAATCGTCCAACATTTGCTAGTTACACCATTAGTGGAGTAGAGGATAAAGGATCGATTTTGGTACTTCCTGGTGCTAAAGATGGCAAACTTGTTGTGCTACATCTAGATGAAAATGAAATTGAATCCTTGAAATATGAGCTAAACAAAGAATGGTGCATTGCATAATTATAATTTAAATTTATGATTTTTTTTCCCTTCCATTTATTTACTTGTAATATTATTGTATTATATATTAGTGTTATGATGAAATAAATTTATAATGATACATTTTGCCGTCCAATTACCATGAGAAAATGAAGAGCTTTATTTTTAAACTTCATATCTAAAGCTTTGGAAATGTATTTTATATATATATATATATATATATATATATATATATATATATATATATATATATATATATATATATATATATATATATATCATTGACTTGTTTGTTAGTATTGTTACAGTACAACTTTATTTTTATTTTAGTAGATGACTATGGGTTTGTTGCTGTTTTTGTAATTGTTGTTGTGTGTTTTGTGTACATAAACTCTACTTATGTATACAATCTCAAAAAATCCTAACTATTTTAAAAAGCTAAGAGTGCTAGAATAAAATCACTTATTTTGTTAATTATAGTACCGTAAGATATTTCCTATAATCTTAACCATGTAGTACAAGTGATATTTGTTTCAGTTACCCACATATGCAGGTAGAAATTTCATGACTTTGGGATTAGGCTCAAGTTTTTATAGTTACTTGCACAGTTGCACAACCCTATCAACACAACTTAAAAAATAACTAAGTTAAAATTTACCATAGCTTTAACTTTTTAATGTTGTACAAAAGCTAACAAAACTAGTTTTTTGAGTTGTCGTTATTAAGAACCAACATCACATTTATATCTGTCAGTTACTAGTTTGTGTTGAACATATTTCATCTACTATTTTAGATTTAACATCTAATACTATAATACTAGTCGAGTAACCCTTTAAACACTAATAGAGTAACCCATGCAACACTAATAAAATAACCCTCATTATGGTTGACCACATAACAATTATCGAGTTACCCCTATAACACTAATAAAGTAACCCCTACAATATTAACGAAGTAACGCAGACAACCAGCCACATATAAGAATTAATAAACATAATTCAATATAGAGTAAATGTATTTTTATCAAAGTATGAATTTTTTGAGAGATGGATTGGATAAGATACTAGAATATACAAATCTTACCAACCAAAAATCAAGAAAGGTCAGGAAGAAAAGCAACTTTTTTCATAGTGATAAATATGATCATACTCCCCCATACTTTTTATTGCACACTCCCACAAAACAAAAGAATTGCCTAGATTTCTCAAAACCATGATTTTATTTTGTATTTTTGGTTATACAAATAACAAAATAAAATACCACCTTTATAAGACTATTAATAACAACAATAATAAAATACTACATAAAAATTAAAAATTAAAAATCGAAAAAAAAATAAAAAAAATCCACCCATTTCCATTCAGTGATAGGAGGAAGAAGAAAGAGAGAAGAGATTGTGTTGAATCAGAGAGTTTCACCAACCCTCTCAAAACTAATCCCTAGGGTTTCCTGAACCTTCGAGAAACCCTTAGAGGAGAGAGAAACTCACCTCTCATCAATGGCGTCTACGAGCTCCGATTTGATCCGATCCATCGAATCGGTGCTCGGAGTTTCATTGGATTCGCCGTCAAATTCTTCTGCGATTGTCATTTTGACGACTTCGATTGCAGTGATTATTGGATTGGTGGTTATTTTATGGCGAAGATCGAACGATCGAGGTAGAGATTCTTCGGCTTTTGTTGCTCCGAAACCATTGAAGGTTGAACCTGAGGAAGATGAGCTTGAGATTGCTGCTGGTAAAACTAAGGTTACGGTGTTTTTTGGTACTCAAACTGGTACTGCCGAGGGTTTTGCTAAGGTAAATTTGATGATTTTGTGTTTGTTGTTAAATTGTGAATGGTTATGAATTTGATGTTAATTTGATTGTTTTGTTGTTGATTGATCGCATGCATTTCGAATTGTTGAAAAATTGTGGATTTCATGGTAAAAAATTGACTGTTAGGATAGGTTATTAAGGTTTGGAAGTGTTAATTGGATGTTAGATTGTGCTTTGCTCGTAAAACTGCTGGGAGTAGGATGAAGTTCAATGAATGAAAGCGAGTTCGTGGTGATTTGGTTGATTGGTGGAAGAATTAGTTGAGCTAATTTTGTTGAGATAATGTTGAATTGTTGATTGGATGAAATTTTGTGTATTTAAGAGGCAGAAGTGTTTGTTGGATAGATGTTTGAGAACTGAACTTCGACATGTTAATTAGATGTATGCTTGAGAGTTGAACTTTGAGAAGCCGAGATGCTTGAGAGTTGAACTTTGAGAAGCCGAGATGCTTGGAAAAAGTTCGATTAATTTGGTTGTTCTTCAAAATTTAACTAGCCTTCTCCGTTAATACTTTCAATTCAATTAAATCAACATACTTTTAATTATTCCTTAAACTAAATCTATTGTAAATTAAAAGACAATAACATCTAGTTATTTTATCTAATAATTACCAAAAGGATAGATATTAGCAACAAAATAGATCTAATATGCATGACATCATCAATGTAAACTATCTATACATCAACTAAAAAATATCGGAAAATGGAATGGAATTTGGCTGTAGTATTAGTAATAGTATAAAGCTAGTATAAATGAGGTTATGCACTAAATTGAAAAAGTTTGGTTTGAAGTTTATACTCTGGAGATGATATTGTAGAGGCTTCTTGTCTTCATGGTAAACCATAGAAATGGATATATGTAGAGGGAATTATTGAACGGTGCAGGCAGGGAGTAAGAAACAGAGGATAATCTAAAGGAAGATGTAATATTTTATAAGATGCTAAAGACATGATACTTCATTGATCCTTAGAGGGGCTGGAGCCAATTTTTCTGATACGAACCTCATAGAGGCAGGGTTCTATAGGCAAAGAATTAAGCTGGTACTTTTGTTTTTTAAGGCTAGGTAACATTGTTTCCCAGAATGTGGGTGGACCCCAAAATTGCAATTTAGATTGGATGCGTCGGCAGCTGTGTCTTATGCGACTCTGATTGCTAGCAACCGCTGCTGAAATTGTCTTATTTTGTCCCACAATTCATGCAGTTGATTATTGAAGTGATTTCAGATTAGGTAGATTGAAATCATTTGATGTGAGGATTACAGGCTACATCAATGGCTGCCAGATTAGAAGTGCAAAAGCTTAGGGGTCACTGGTTTGTGGATGGTCAAAGTAGACAGGGTCAATCTAAATTTTTGCTGACCTGGCCATTGTTTTTGCAAGCGTCTCAAAAAAGGAGGGGCTAGCGATCAGCCGATCCTTTCACTTCCATGGTTGAAGTCTATTTGATATCCTAATGCCCTAAATGAAGTGAAAAAGGTTAATAATTAATCCTTTGAAAACAATACAACTAACCAACTTGGGCTAGCTAGCAACTCCACTATTCTCTTTGTTCTCTCTATATTTTCGATCTTGCAACTAGTGAAAAGTGTTGAAAAGTATTGTATATGTGTGCGTGCACATGTGTGTATGACTATACTGATTAGATGTTTGCACTCTTCATCCTTGCTCCTGTACTCCATATCAAATTGAATCAAATCAAGTCATATACCCATGCAACACTAGTTGATAGCATCTGATTTGTTTAACAAGCCTTATATTTTTGCTGTTGAAAGCTTTTAAATTCACTAGATGCTTGTGTTTTGAGTGATGTGTGGTAAGCTATAATGAAAATTACCATGGAATCATGGATTGATAACTACTGCAGAACTTACTTAAGTCTGGAAATTTATAATTGAATTCAGACAATGACATGTTGAATTCCGTATATGAAGACAGAGAGAAAGATGAAAGGAAAAATGAGATTGTGAGATTTGTGACCTTCAAGTCTGCAGTCTCCCTATTTGACAGAAGTTCATGACTTATTTCAATAGATAAGTATTCAATTGTCCCTGGAAATTATTTGCAGAGTACAACTGATTCTGCTTTTCCTTTCACTAGCTCTGCAATTAATGCACAAGGAGTATGACTGAGGAGGCAAGTGTGCTCACTACTCACTGCTCACTGGCATTGTTATTTGATGCTTTGTTTCTGCCAGCTTTGTTCAGCTCCTACATGGGCGAAGAGTTTTTATGACATGGCTGATGACAACTCTACGCAAATTAGAAATTACAACCTTGCCTCATGGTTTGTTCCTCCTTATAATTGAACTTAATGTGGAACGTGCATATGGTATGGCATTGTTCAACTATCTTCCAATAAAATTAAAAGAACCATGATTTTGGAATGAGAGATTAATCAAAGATATTTAAGTAGCTTGGAAAGGCGAGTTTGAAGGATGAATGAATTTCAAATTGTGGAAACTAGATCTATTGTCTATTTGGTGTATTTGTATGGAGAATTGGCGGATTTCTGAAGGGAAGACAAAACCTTATTACTCCAAGCTTCAATTTCAAACGATCTTGTATGGTTGGAGTCAAGCGCTTTGATATGAAAATCGTTTATCTTTCTATGATTGTGCAGACAAGATCAATCATGTTTATTATTGAGGATATTTCAATTTTGTTTGTACATCTCCTTTGATTTGGGAGATATGTACATGTCTTGGAGCAATGGAAATTGTTGGCTGATTACTTGTAGCCTTCCTGTTTGTGTTGGTTTGATGTCCCCTTGGTATCCTATTTTATATGATTCCTTATAACCCACTGTATAGATGCCTCTAGGTGCTGAGACTCTATTTTTTGGTCTAGGCAAGGCGATTTCAGTGAGGCACAAAGGGGCGCACTGATGCGAGTCTTGAGGTGCACAGCTTTTTACCAGGATTTTTTTCGCTATTTATTAAGTGTGCCTTATTCTAATGAGGGGTGCCAAGGCGCTAGAAAATCCCTACATACATTGTTATAGCCTATAAAAAAAATAGAAATTAGACTGAGACAAGAGGTCATACCAATCTTTAAATTGATGGCCCTATGGTTGGAAAGGTTGGTGCTTCCCAGTGGCATACTTGCATAAAAATTGGAAATTTCACATTCCTTCCTTCCAAGTCCAATATGGTTGGAAATGCAAATCTTTTTATTTCTGCGAGATGAAACTTGAATAAATCATTTAATCATTATAATTTGTTAAATCATTATGGTACATATTAAGTTTTTCTTTGATATCTCTGCTCATCATAGATCCTAATAGTAATAAGACTCCGTTCTATATCTGTATCATTTTTTTTAAGGTTATTGACTCACATTAAGAATATTTTAAGTTATTGCTTCGAT
Source organism: Chenopodium album (assembly GCF_948465745.1). NCBI lineage: Eukaryota > Viridiplantae > Streptophyta > Magnoliopsida > Caryophyllales > Amaranthaceae > Chenopodium > Chenopodium album. The sequence continues at coordinate 8,439,239 of NC_137858.1, forward strand.
ATTGAAAGCTGACAAGTAACATTGCATGCAGATTTTATATAGATAAATAGTCGTGGATTAATAAAGCAACAGATGTATGGAATAAGAAGAGTTAGTTAGGCTGATAGATTATTTGAAGTGATGGTCGTAGTAGTAGTAGAAAGAGTGGGTGTGGAATGGTTTTACAGAGTTTCAATAGGGCATTGAACTTGTTTCTGTTTGTTGCTGTACCTGCAGTGACCTTTTTGTTGTAGACTTGTACATATGAAGTATCAGTGTCATTTTCATTATTTTTTTGTGATTGTCTGCAGGCTTTAGCAGAAGAGATCAAGGCAAGATATGACAAGGCTTTAGTGAAGGTTGTTGACCTGGTAAGTGAGGCAACTACTGCTTTTATTTGTTGATTGAGTGTATCCTTTGCAAGTTTCTATCTAGATCTATTTTTTTGTAAATTGTCTAAAAATGTTGTTTTCCACCTATTAAAATAGGATGATTATGCTGCGGACGATGACCAATATGAAGAAAAACTAAAAAAAGAATCTTTAGCATTCTTCATGGTTGCCACGTAAGCTCACTTATTTTGTGAGTATATATCTTACATTTGTTGTTTATCAATTGTTAAGTAATTTATAAACAGACATCATTGACATTGTAGTTATGGAGATGGGGAGCCTACTGATAATGCTGCTCGGTTTTACAAATGGTTCACAGAGGTATTGTACCATTTTCTTTCCTGTCCATTTTTTGTTGGGGGGGGGGGGGGGGTAGTGGAAGGAGCTCTTTGGAAAGTTTTTTTTTTTTTTTTGAAAGAGCTCTTTGTGGAAGTTAGTGGCAAGTTCAGTTACAGCATTCTGTAAATGGTGGGTCTGTTTTTGATTCTTTTTTTTTTTTTTTTGTGTGTGTAAAAAAAATTAAAATTGTAGGGTAATGAGAGGGAACCATGGCTTCAGCAATTGACATATGGTGTTTTTGGCTTGGGAAATCGTCAGTATGAACACTTCAACAAGGTAAATTATCTTTTAAGGCCAACCACTTCTTATTCATTTGCTTACTAACTAATGGTGTGACCTTTTCTGGAACAGATTGGAAAGGATCTAGACGAAAAGCTCGTTGAACTAGGTACCAAAAAATCGTGTTACATTTATTCCATACTTCTATATGGTCAATAATATACTAACACACTGCCATGTTGAGTAGGCATATTTTGATTATACTAGCACTTGCAATGATGTCCACAAGTAGAATTTGGGTATTTTTTAGAGCAAACAGGATGTGTTGGGTCATGTTTGGATTGAAGATTAACTGGTTGGAGAACCTTCAACACCAACATGTCCCTTTTAAAAATCAGGCCATAAACCTTCAACACAAACTTGACCTGTATAATAAACTGGGTCCACAAACCTAAGTTGCCTAACCCATTTAAGTTTTCACACCTAATTTCTATTTGAAATACACTAGTTTAGCACTTTAGCTAATGTGTTGAGTTTTTCTTGTTACAGTTGCATCAAATTTTATCCGTTTAGTTAAATAGGGTGAACTAAATTACAAAACATCTTATAATTACAAATTGGAATAAGAAGACGAGTAACTAAAATTATGAAGAACAGATTTTTGTTTATGTATGGAATATATATTGTACTGTAAGGAAATACTCTTAGCTTGATAAGAGTCCTTATCTTGTTGGCTTATTTGAGAAGTACCATTTAAAAAAATTATCTTTTTGTAATACCCATTGTAAAGATTGATTACGTTGGGTACATAGGTATGTACTTAGCTAAGTTTTGCAAGTAGCTATGCTTAGCTTAGTTCTAGAATCTCACTTTAACTCTAAGTGTGGCTAAATTAGGCCAATTACTAACTCATGTACTTAACCCATTTACTCTTCTTAATGTGAAATTCTGTACTCTCTTTATGTCGAGTATCATCTTCTCTTGGTCTCATATTTTTTGTTTATATCATTATATGGGCGGCTTACTAACAAATATCTATTGAATTCTTCTGATGTGCTCCATGTCTCAGGTGCAAAGCGTCTGGTCCCTGTTGGTCTTGGCGATGATGATCAATGTATTGAGGACGATTTTACTGCTTGGTGTGTATCAGTTGAATTTTAACTCTACTGCTGATATTCTGCGAGTATGCTTATTGGTCGATTCTTTGCTGTTGTATTGATTACACGTTTATCTTCCATATAGGCGGGAATCTTTGTGGCCAGAGTTGGACAAGATTTTGAAAGATGCAGATGATACAAATACTGTGTCAACACCATACACAGCTGCTATTCTTGAATATCGTGTAGTCGTTCACGAATCTGCTGTCACAACCTTAGAAAATCAGTACAACACTATGGCAAATGGCAATGCAGCTTTTGATATTCATCATCCATGCAGGTATATTCAAGTACTGCCTGGACTCACAGTTGAAATTTCATAATTTAATTTTTTTATTGACTCGTAATAGTCTAGTGGCATATTAAGCCAAGTCTTTAGTATCTCTGTTTGGCAGACCAGTGTTTGAATAGGCCTGCCTTGGTGCAAGTCATTTGGGGTCATGTGCCTTTTGTGGTCTAGCTGTCTAGGCGAGGTGATTTTGATGAGGCGCAGGCGCACTACTGTTTTTTCAAAAATTTTATACATTGTTTATTATGCACATCACTTCAGCGAGGCGTACTAAGGCACTCCGTAGGTGAAGGGAGCTCTGAAACGCCTTGGTGTGCCTTGACCCTTTTTATACATTGCGGCAGACATTGTCAAAGCTTTTCCTTTGATTAACGAGCTTATTTTAGACTAGTTTTTTTTTTTTTTTCCTGAGCTATGATACCACACTTTTCTTACTTACTTTCATGTGTACCTAATATTGGAACTATAAAATACGAGTACTTGTTATCTTATTGGACATTATAGGTTGCCTAGTAGATCACACACATTGTTTCCTGTTTTTGCTAAATCTGTCAGGCTAACTTAGTTTCTTTTCTTTTGAAATTCCAAAAGAGCTAATGTGGCGGTGCAAAAGGAGCTTCATAAACCAGAATCTGACCGCTCCTGTATACACTTGGAGTTTGATATAGCAGGCACTGGATTAACGTAAGTATTCGTTTAACTGACTAACCTTGGCACCTTGGTGTATATACTATATATAAATATATGGCAGAGTCCCTTCTTGTCATGTCCACTGTATGTCTGTATTTCATTGCATCATGCGGATATGTACAATTTTACTTGTGTTCAAGTGTGCAAGAGAACTATATAAGAGTCTGACTATTCTTCATTGCCCATTACTACTTCGTGTATTGTCTGGTTGGAATGAAGTTGGTGCTCAAAGGGATTCCACGAGTCTTTTCTCCATCTTTATTTTTTATTTCCGAAATAAAAACTTCGCTTGTAAGCTATTATCAAATTGTTTTGCATTCGTTCTGTTCTCTGAAGGAGTTCGCTTGTAAGCTATTATCAAATTGTTCTGCATTCGTTTTGTTCTCTGAAGGAGATAAGCCTTAAACTTTATCATTATTGTTTCAGTTATGAAACTGGAGATCATGTTGGAGTCTATGCCGAGAATTGTGATGAAATTGTGGAAGAAGCAGGAAAGCTATTGGGTCAGCCACTGGATTTAATTTTCTCGATTCACACAGATGCAGAAGATGGTACACCTTTGGGTGGCTCACTACCACCACCATTTCCTGGTCCTTGTACACTTCGCTCTGCTCTGGCTCGATATGCTGATGTTTTAACCTCTCCTAGAAAGGTTATTCTCTTTCTTTTCCCTTGCACTGAGCTTATTTTTAATTTTGGTTTCATACTGGGAAATTGGCATTATTGGTTCTTATTTAGCTATTATACTCAGGCTGCACTACTTGCTTTGGCTGCTCATGCATCAGAACCCGGTGAGGCAGAGAGATTGAAGCATTTGGCATCACCTGAGGGCAAGGTTAATATATCTACATTTTCAAGTGGTCTTTCTGCAAAAAATTGATTTAACTTTTTATTTTTTGGTACTTTGTTTCTCCCTGATCTTGTTAAATCATTCTCTTTGGAAATTATATCTGTTTACTTGTTTAGGATGAGTATTCAGCTTGGATTGTTGCTAGTCAAAGGAGTCTTTTGGAGGTCATGTCTGAATTTCCATCAGCAAAGCCTCCTCTTGGGGTATTTTTCGCTTCTGTGGCTCCTCGGTTACAACCACGTTACTATTCTATCTCATCCTCACCAAGGTGGCTCAACTTTAGGCTTTGTATTAGTTTATTGGTGTTTGATTCTCATAAGAATATGGAGATTCTAAAATCTGAACTGCTTGACATGTGTCTGCAGACTATATCCAAACCGAGTTCATGTCACATGTGCCTTGGTTTATGGTCCTACCCCTACAGGGAGAATCCACAAAGGAATCTGTTCAACTTGGATGAAGGTAATAGGAACAAACTTTGCTTATGCTAGCATTGAGTTAAACACATATTACTTGTCAGAATGTTGTTATATGTATTTTGTAGCCCATTATTTATGTGTTGTATTGTGGATTTTGTGACCGCATGCTGTTGCATGTCAAACCATGACAGTTGTCTGAATTTTTTTCTTATATGGACAGAATTCAGTTCCTTTAGAGAAAAGCCAGAATTGTAGCTGGGCTCCAATCTTTATCAGAGCATCTAACTTCAAGTTGCCGGCAGACCCTTCAGTTCCAATAATCATGGTGGGACCTGGAACTGGTTTGGCTCCTTTCCGAGGATTTTTACAGGTTTATGCTCCTCTAATATTCTGCACATGTATGGGTTATTTAGTATTTAGATAGCTGAAATTTCAAATTTTAACTGTGCATCTGTTTTTCAGGAAAGACTGGCTTTAAAACAGGACGGCGTCCAACTTGGTCCTGCTATACTCTTCTTTGGATGTAGAAATCGTAGAATGGTGCTTATATACTACTCTTCTGAAACCTGTAAATTTTGTGGAACCGGCCAATTTAGTGCTTATATATTGCTTAATCTGTAGGATTTCATCTATGAGGAAGAGCTGAACAATTTTGTCGAAGAAGGAGCTCTTTCAGAGCTGATTCTTGCATTTTCAAGGGAGGGGTCTCAAAAGGAGTATGTTCAGCATAAGATGATGGACAAGGTGTGTGTTTTCACATTCAATAATGAGTCTCCTTTATAATCTTGCCAAGCAATGATTTACCTTAAAATTGTGATTTCAGGCCTCGTACTTGTGGAGTCTGATTTCTTCTGGTGGTTACTTATATGTCTGTGGTGATGCCAAGGGCATGGCTCGAGATGTTCATCGAACTTTGCACAATATTGTTCAGGAGCAGGTACTCATACCCCCCCCCCCCCCCCCACACACACACCCACCCACCCACACCCACCCCACCCACACACACAAAGTATTTCACAGCTAATAGACAGGCTATTGTCTGACGTTATCAGAATACTATTCGTAAAAGTTAGTCATAATTACTGGTTGCTGTCTGGCTGATATCATTATTGTACAAGAGTAGTTCAGTACTGCAGTATATGTTTCATATTATCATTTCGCCTAGACCTATTTATCGTACAAAGGATTTTTTGAAGTTAACTGCTATGAAACACTGCAGGAATCCTTATCATTGTTTCTCTGATCTTTTTCCTTCAGCTAGTTTTGTCTTTATAAACTTTAGTTTTGTAATTTAAAATCAAGTCATGTTGAACATGTTACTAAATGCCTTGGTAATGCAGCACCTCCCAAAATTTGATTTGGCTTCACTTAGATCGAAAATCTATGATGATTGGTTTGTGAACCATCGTTGGTAGTGACATTTTTCATATCATTTCAAAAGAGTATGAAAGCCGTGAACTATTTAGTTGAATATTGATATCAGGTTTTTTTTTTTTTTTTTTTTTTGGAGAAAATGATGTCAGGTATATGTGAAGAAATATATTGAGTTACTTAAAATGCTTACATCTCATTGGCCAATTTTTACATTTTTCTTATATGAACAAGTCGTAAACTACTAGATAAATTTCTTACTCGCAGTTTGTTCGCCCAAATTAGGACATGTGAAGTCAATATGTAGTTGGCCTTTGTTCATATTCGTATGCCTTTGAACTTTGAAGTTATCTCTATCTGTGGTTTGGATTTTTGTTGGACTCTATCCCTACTCTGCCCCTCTACCTAGACCTGATATTTTGCTTTATCATTTGGTGGCATTGAAGGGGAGGTTGAATAGAGGAGTAATATGTGCTATTGTTCTATGCCTTGACCAAGTGCTGTCACTGCTATTTTGTACTCGGTAGTGTGTAACCTATAGTTAAACGGATGAAGATGATTAGGAGCTTCTGTTCCAGTTAGCTGACTCAATTTTGTATGGTAGTCATATACGAAGTATAACAAAACCTGTACAGATTTGACAAAGTTTATACTGTTTTGTGATATGTTTTCAGGAGAAGGTAGACTCCTCGAATGCAGAATCTGTTGTGAAGAAATTGCAGGCAGATGGACGATACCTTCGGGATGTGTGGTAAGCTGTATCTAGGAGTTACCTTGTTCTCGTTCGAGCAGTAATTACAGGGCTCTTTGAGCACAGTCGACTCATTTTCCATCCAAACTCAAAAATCCTACAGCAGATGATAGTGGATGGTGGGAAGTAAGTCGTTGCTTACTCCACTTTTCTGTATCTATTGTCACCGTTTTTGGCTGACTAGAGGATAGAACATTGTCGAATCTATATACATTTATTGTTTCTACAATCAAAGGCTGTGTGGCAGTTGCAGAAGTTATCAAGTATACTCGCAAGAGATTGTAGGTCATTAGGAAACACTTGAAATTTATTGCACTATTTGTTTAATGTAAGATGAAGAATAAAGCTTATAATTTTATGTTTATATAAGAATTTAGTTTTATGTATCTTTCTTCACCAATTTGCCTTTTCAACTTGTTCTGGTTTATTAGATGATTGTTAAAGGCGTTCAAGATTGATATTTTGCAGTTGTATTTTCTTGCATACATAAGTCTACACATAAACCATGTTTATATGTAAGATGGTCTAGGAGGGAGTCAGATAATTATACTCCATATTATTTTTTAAAAAAGGTCAAGGAAAAAGAAACATTAGTGAAAAAAAAAAACTTGAGAGATTAATTGCAAGTGCTTAGCAAGGCAGCTATCCTAGCAGTTTTAACTTTAAAAAAAGGTTAAGGAAAAAGAAACATTAGTGAAATTAATTTTGATTTAAGCTAAATATATTAACAATTTTTATTGTACTAGACCAAAATCACAGTATTACTCTTACACGTTAGACTTATTTGGTACATGGGAGCATAGGTTGATCATGGTAGCAAAGTATTTTTACATTTTGAAATATAAAAAATCACAATCATCCTCCTCACTCCACCATGACCCATCTCCATGACTCCTTGGTTTGCCTTCCTCCTTCGTATCTTATCCAGCTAACACCTTCATCTTCTTCTTTCTCCTTTGATCTTCACACACCTTCATCTCCTTCGGTTTCTTGAAGATGCTTTAATGGTGAACACCAAACCTCAACACCACCATTTTCGGAAATCTAATGAAAATCCTAAGTAAAACTATAGAGATTAATGGAAAAGTAACCATAAAGGAAAGGTGTTTTAGTTTGCCTTTTTTTATTTCACCCCTAATATTGATATTCACCATTGATGGAGCTCGTGGGGTTCTTCGTTTTCATCAAATTTACGTTCTCCATTAAAATTTCTTGGAGGATCTCTTCTTAAAAATGGAAAAATATCCCTTATTTTAACTAGGAAATTACCACAACACCCAGTGATAAACTTCACAAATTTAACACAGAGATAAACTTGTACGGAGTATTTACCAATTTGTTACTCTTTTTTTATTTTAATATCTATATCACTTTTTTTTGACAAGCACTATTGGTAGTATTTTATTTTGCAATGTCTTGAGAGTAGAGGGGGAAGGTATGAGAAACCTCTAAACATTATGTAGATGGTGGACTCAAACTTGTATCTTCAAAGTTACAAAATGAGTTCTACACCATCTCAATTCACTAAATTAGTTATTATCAAGATAAATACTTATATGTTATTTCATACAAGTACTTTTTTTTACAATGTTAATTATACTCTTAAATTTTGTTTTTAAGCAAATTTATACTCTTAAATGACTATTCTAGTTGCGTAGGATTATAAACAAGTCAAATTCAGCGTAAGAAGTATTTTATTATCTTTTGTGAGCCCAAATTTGATCTGAAGTTTTCCATTGAGCCCAAAATATATTTCTAACTCACTCCATTAGGATGTTTAAATGCTCATGAACAATTCATTCATTAATCAAGTTGAATTCATAATAGGATTTCTAATTTTCTTTTTTCATTCATCAACGAGTTTTCTAGTAACCAAGCTTTGCGGTTTTGAAATTTGAAAATCTTATAAGCATAATACTCAAAATCGTAATTATAAAGTCTAGCATGTAAGACTAACCAACGAATTTAAACTACTCCCTCCGTCCCCTTTTGATAGTCCCTTACGGGCAAAGTTTAGTCCCAAAATGTTCACCCCATTTGTTTTTTCCAACAACTATTAATATTAATTTTTTTTACCAAAATTCCCTCCAATTTGCAACAATACTTGTGCAAATTTAAATTTCCCATGTAATTTTTTAAAATTTTGTTTTCCCATGTACTTTTATTACTTTCTCTCTCTACTTTTTTTGCATACCAAATGTCTATTTACTTTTTCAATGTATTTTAACTATTCTTATGTGTGTTTATTAATTCCCGTGAAAAATGCCCATAAGGGACTTTCAAAAGGGGACGGAGGAATTAACAATTATGAACAAACTTATTCATGAATATTAATAAATGATACAATATTGTTTATGAACAATCAATCCTATATAAATAAATAAATTATTCATGAACAAAAATAAGAAGTTCTTGAAAATAAGAACTTTTGTCCAGTGAAGTTCATGAAATTATATAAACGAGTATCATGTTCATATTTAAGCTCATTTATTAAACGAGTTTAAAAGATTGTTCAATCACTTTCATTAACTCCTCATTTAATAAAACAAGCATAAACAAGTTTAGTTTAAGTGCTTAACACAATTTGTTAATTCCCCCATTCACTAATCCTTGTCCACGCTCTTCAATGTTCTGTCATTGTCACACAGGTACTTTCTCTCTCCTCCCACCTCCTCACCTCCCCCTTTCTCCTTCCATTGCTGAAAATTCACAACAATTCATTCAAAATTCCATCGCCATTACTGTACCTTAAACCCTAGCTTAGGGTTTTAGCTTCAATTTGGGGAAAGTTTCAAATTAATTTCATCATCTTCATCAAATCATGTTGTAGTAAGCTTCGAAATTTGATTAATCGGAAGCCATGGTTGATGCTACTGAGATTAAGCTTAAGAAAGTTGCCGTCACTGAAGAAGATGTCTGCACTCTCTTACAGAGGTGTATTTCTCTTTCTCTCTCCTCTTGTTCTTCATAATTGTATGATTTTTGTTGAATTTGATGAAATTCTGATGATAATTTTGGTGAAAAATTAGGTATTCAGCGACAACAGTTTTGTCGCTACTTAGGGAAGTTGCGCAATTTCCAGAGGTGAAAATTGATTGGCAGGCGTTAGTGGAGAAGACGAAAACTGGAATCAAAACTGCTAGGGAGTATCAGATGTTATGGCGTCATTTGGCTTATCGTAAACCCTTGATTGAGAATATTGATCCTGAGGATCAACCTTCGGTTAGTTTGTGATTTATTTCTTGTTTTTGAATCATTATTTTGTTTTTGGGGTTTTTATTTTTGTGAATTTGCACTTTGTATTGCATTGAGATCATGAGATGAATTGAATAAAATCATGATTGCGTTATTTGCCGAGTTTTGAGCAATAGAAATTAGGACATGAAACTTGCCTGGAATCGTTTCGAGTCTTGATGGATAGAAAATCTTGTGAGATTGGGTTTCTGTAAACTTCATCGTGCGAAAGTTGAGCCTGAGTTGAAGTGAAAAGGAAATGATGGATTGATTTGGTTTATTTTTTCGCCAATCTATAGAAGGTTTTGTTTGTATTTGAGGAATCGTGTGTTTAGACTATTTTTGAAAATTTTGTTTTTCTTGCTGACACGATTAATTATAGATGTTGCAGCGTTGTTTAACTTGGATATATTATTGGCTAAGTTATAAAGACATGTTGTGGAAAGACAGGAATTAAGTATCAACCATTTGCAAAAGGTGGGTTAGGGACAAGAACATACATTCTCTACCTCCAAGGGTTGTTATGCCTCATAGAGGATAGCTGGGAATACTATTTACAACACCCTCAAAGTGAATTACCCTTTATAATTTACTGAATGGAAAAATAGATTGGTGAATCCTTTGTATTATTAGCCACTCCCCCAATATATGTCAAACATAATAAGAATAAATTAAGGAATAAGAAAGTGTAATGTCTGGGTCCCTAATTTGTATTGGCAGCAAGTGTTAATAATAAATGACGTTACATTGCATGACATGTCCTATGTAGCATCATAAGCATTCTATTTTTTCATGTTTTCCTGGTTTCAGATAAACATTTTATAGCTTAATGGAGATGCCAATGCATACAGGATGATGATAGTGACCTGGAATTTGAATTGGAAGCATGTCCCCCAGTTAGCAATGAAGCTGCTACAGAGGCTTTGAACTGTGTAAAGGTTAGATTCAACATAAATTACATAGTAATGTCAGATTTGATTTTATTTGTCTTTTTTAAGCTATTTATATGCTGGTAATGGGTTCTTTTCTTAAGTCTTAGCCTGAGTGGGAAATTGGCTAGCCATATTAACCGTCTGTTTTTAGATGTCTGCCTGTCTGAATTTAGATCTCTCTTCTCTAGTTTATTAAAACAGATGATGCAAACTTTATTCTATGTAGTTTAAGTTTGGAGATTGGCTAATGGTCATGTGTTAAAAAATGATTCAAATATAATTTGGATATTGGATCATGCTCTTAGGGATACATAGTTGTTTAAAGATAGAATATACATTCTTGAAGCCAAGCAAGCTTTGCTCTTATCAATTAGGGTTTGGCTCACTTGGTAAGGTTCTTACCTCATATCCTTGGGGTTTGGGGTTCAAATCTTGCCAAGCAAGAGTGGTTGTGGCCTTGTGGGTAGGGATTCCCTTACCCTCCTTTAGTCCCTTCTACTCTCAAGTGCCCAACCCACAAATACTGGACTAAAATAACATCTGCGAGAAGGTCACCTCATATCCTTGGGGTTTGGGGTTCAAATCTTGCCAAGCAAGAGTGGTTGTGGCCTTGTGGGTAGGGATTCCCTTACCCTCCTTTAGTCCCTTCTACTCTCAAGTGCCCAACCCACAAATACTGGACTAAAATAACATCTGCGAGAAGGTCAGGTGAGCAAGCTTTGCACTTGCCTAGTAAAGATCCACCCATTCTTTACTTTGCATACACCACTAAATTGCCACATGAATTGGCTTCCACCATTTAGGAGTTCCTAGCTTTTGAAATCGTAATCTTCCCTCTCCAAGCTACAGTACCACCTTCAGCCTTACAGGATTTTAATAACCAAACATCCTGTATGATACTTCCCTCTTACTGCTTTAAAGAAGAGAGCCATGGTCATTGGAGCCCCAATATTGGCTTTTGTGTTGATATGTTTTGCTACTGTATCCAACCGATTCTCATTAATATTCAATTTTGCTAAACATATTCCAAAAAGTTGGATATTAGCAATCTTAACCTAGTCATTCCTGGCTAAAACTGAATTATCTAATTTTTCGAAAGCGAAGGCCCTCCTGCATCACATTCAATGTTTCCTGGATCTAAATCTAATACAAACGAATGGAATTTGATCGCTTGAATCTGCTTCATGAAGTTACAGAGCGGAAACATCATGAGTGAGATTCAAAGAAAAGGCCAAACTATGTAACATGGTTGCAGGGATTCAATCTCCATGTTCATGGCATGCTTTATGACAACAACTTACTAACTGTATTATATATGGAGTAGGCACGCTCAACCTCGTCCTTCCAATACAAAGTTTGTTCTTCATGCTCCAATTTGTTGGGCAATGTCAACTTTCTAGAATATTTAGAATTCACTCATCATCAAACATGTTGTCTCCTTGTTATTATGGGATCCAACAAAGGCAGAGTATATGACTTGCATTCCGTACTTAAAATCTAAACAACACATTCTGGATTCAGGAATATGAACAACACAGTAATCCTCATTCGTCAAGCCATAACTGCTTAATTGAATTGGAGCTTGTCGAGCAACCTGATATTTTAAAATAGTGTATTACACCTGAAAGAGATTGCTCAAATATGGGGATAATCAGAAAACTGATTCACTTGGCACTGTGGCTGTAGTGACTTGTCACCAAGAGCGAGCCAGAGGATAGTTGATTGCTCTGTGGCAGGAGCTCGAGAAGTGAAAGGCTTTGTGCTTAACCAATTTCTTTTTAATCAGCTCTGACCAGGAGAAAATTAATGGTGGATTGATGGACTATTAAAGTATGATGTTTTAGGTTTCATTGACTAGTTCATGGATTTGTTATGGGTCACTAATTGTAACATCAATTTCTGCTGCAATATATGTGATGCTGCTTCTATATCTTAGTCTGATGCATAAATTATTACCATATTGCTTGTCTTATATGCTGATTAGTTTGCCTGCTTAGGTGCTTGCTTCTGGATTGGCTAACGAGTCTAGTATCCCCAACAGCTCAAGTGTGGAGGGTAGGGCACTTAATATCAATTCATCACATGTTTCTTCAGAATTTCCCCAAGCTTCAGGAAACTTTGGCGAAGGGCTGGATGCAAATGGATTACCAATCAATCGGAAGCGAAGAAAACCATGGTCGGAAGAAGAAGATCTAGAACTGATTACTGCCGTACAAAAATTTGGTGAGGGAAGTTGGGCGGCTATCTTAAAAGGAGAATTCAAGGGGAATAGAAACGCTACTCAGCTGGCTCAGGTTTTGTTAACGTTACCCTGTTTTTATTTTATTTTATTTATGTATTTTATTTGTTTCATGCTTTGCCAGTAGTAATGATGAATTTTAAGTTTATGACAAGAAAATTTTATGTTTGTTCTAAAATGTTCTGTCTCAAAGGAATAACAGTCATTATGTGTGGTTTTGCACATAGGCAGACTTATAGGTATGGCACAAAAATGTTAGGATAAGGCAAAGCGCTGAATATTTGAGACTTGACATTCATGGTGGGATGGTGAACTTATATCTTGGCTGAAATTTATTTATTTATTTATTTATTCATTGCTAAGTTTGCTAGATTTGTTTACATTAGGTTGAATATTTCAAACAAGCTTTTAAATTGTTGTCTTGCACCTCTTCTCTTGGAAGAAATGCAAATGTCTTTTTGAAATGCTGTATATCAGAGTTGCCTTGCGTGTGCAGAGGTGGAATATTATTAGGAAGAAACAGGGAAGCTTAAATATTGGAGGGACCAAAATAGCTAGCCCACAACCTACGGAGGCTCAGCTGGCTACCCGTCGTGCTCTTGATATGGCTTTCAAGGACAAGCTCTCAACTGGTTGTAGCACTGGTATGATCTTATTTTTTTTGTGCATTTTATTTTGCTCAAGTATATGGAATTTCCAGTTTTGTGTTGTTATGTTATCTACTACTGTTTTTTATGAGAACTTATGTAGCTATTTCACCATCACTAATTCCCTACTTTGTGTTCATACATATTAATACCATAATCATGTAAGACTTCGATCAATCTGACAATGTCTTTGAAGTCCCTTATAGGCTTATGGAGCATTCAGTTATCATGTTAATTTAGGAAGTGGGTTTTTCCTTTTTCCTTCACATTTTTGTTGTTGTTTGAGTCTCAGTTCCTTTATCAACAACTTTTGAAGCCTTTTCAAAGTGTTTCATATGCTTTTCATCATGGGATATGATAAAGTACTGAAGCATTTCATCAAATTTAGTGGGATATGATTGAAAGCGCAGGCTCCCCATTTATTCTAACTTTGGAAATCATGCTTGATCTATTTTTTCGTCATTTGCTGTCCAAGGGCCTTATTGGTAATAGTTTAGGTTAACTTGTCTTAATCATCTTGGTTTGGCTGTGTTTTTCTAATGAATACTTTATTCTTTCCCCAAGGTCCAACAAGCAAAACACAGTGAAATCTATATCGAATATTTTTGTGTGTTAATATAATTCTCCCTATATTTTTTTATTAGTTAATAATTTTTTTAGGGATAAGGTCTTACGTTTCATGGAGGTCTCATTGATCGAAATATAATTTGTGCTGAAAAATGAAACAATTAATGCTTGCAGAGTTGCAGGACATCCTTTAATCTTCAACAAGATGATTTTAAAAAGCCTTAAAGATACTCTTCCTTTGTGTAACCCCCCACCTTCCTCTCCCTCTAATTATTTTTTTTTTTTGTTTTTGACAGGCTCTCCCTCTATGATTTTAAAAGCCTTAAAGATACACTCCCCCCCCCCCCCTACCCCCACCCCCATCCTCTCCCTCTAATTCTGTTTTTTTTGTTTTTTTTTTTTTTTGACAGGCTCTCCCTCTATGAATTTAAAAGCCTTAAAGATACACTTCCTTTGTGTATTCACCACACCCCCCGGGGGGATACACATTACACCACAATTTTGAATCTGAACACCCCCCCCCCGCTTTTTTCCATGCCCTCTCCTTTTCTTCCTGTCGTAGCGTTCCTTTGTTTATTATATTTTCCGACTGGTGATAGCTTGCTCTCTCTCTCTTTTTTTTTTTTTTTTTTTTTTTTAATTTTTATTTATTTATTCTCATTTTGTAGTTGGCAATGCACCTGCTGGAACTACTTCACCTAAAATAAGTGTCTCAAAAATGGACTTGCCAATTACCGGAGCTTCTGTTCCATCATCCCAGCCACAGTCCTCGCCAGTCACCTGCATAACTTCATCTGTGCCGAAGGCTCGGCCTCAGAAAAAGGTAGCTCAACCAAGTGTCAGTACTGATTCCATTCAAGCTACTGCAGTAGCTGCAGGGGCCCGAATTGTCAATCCCTCAGCTGCTGCATCTATGTTCAAGGCTGTACAGTCAAAAAAAGCATTGCATATAAGAGGGGGTGATTCTTTAATCAAGACTTCTGCTGTGGGGTGTTCAAGCCCTCTGCCTCCCAATGTACATTTTATACGCACTGGGTTATCTTCGACACCAACTTTCACGGCTTCTGCAGGAACTGCATCCTGTGTTGCAGGGAAACAAGCCAAGGGTAATGGTGCAATAAAGCCCCCTGTTCCTCCAGCTGCAGTATCTCAGCTTCCGAAAGCAAGAACCTCATCTGCTGTAGGAATGGAGCGAACTACTGCTGCCCAACAGATAGAAAATAGAACTTCAACTGCAGTAAATGTTCAAGGCTCAGATACTAAATTGACCAGAGTCCAAGAAGATAATGCTTCCCTTCCCCAATGTTTGCCGGACTCATCAATTGATAAGGGCCTGGCAACATCTACTGGTGCAGATGTGGGTCTTAGTAAATGTATGGTCAATATTGGCAGTTCTCAATCTGCAAATGTAGCCAGGAATGAAGTTGAAGATGATGCTTGCATGAAGATCTTTGAAAGTTCAGCCCTAAAAAGTGATAACGAGAAGCTCTCTGCCGTTCAGAATCTTCAAAGTGGTACCTCAGGTGTGAAAGGAGCACCTGACGTTCCACCAAGCAGGATTGTTGATGAGGGTGCTGAAAAGATGGAGGTTTCAACAGAAGTATCGGTTAGTGTCGAAATATCTAAGCAAACAAACTTATAGTACTGTGGTTAGGTCTATATATGTAAATGTCTGCCTTTTTTCTCTGCTTATTGTTGTGTCAGTGTTTATAAATAGTGGTTCTAGTTCTGTTTGGCAACTGTTCTATACTTCTATGCGAAACATTACATTGTAATTACATTTGTGTATGATCATAAAGTCGCCACTTTCCTCTAATCCTCTGGTTGCAAAGAAATCAACTCCCCCCCCCCCCTCCCCACCCCCTTGCTTTATTGTTTTTTAAAGCATGAAATCATAAGTTTTTGCTATATGAAGGTTTGGGGGAGTATCTAAAGCTCAAATTACAGTACAAGAGATGATTTTTAAAGATTAATAAAATTCCTTTGTTGATATTTGTAAATGTTGAAGAAAGTACAGTATTCTATTGTAAATTATCTAGCAATGGACTATGTTGAACGTTAAGATAATGATCTGTTTGTGACACAAGCAAACATTGATTGTGTTGGTGGTTTCTTATACTTTTTAAGCTTCATTCCGAACAGAAATGTTTGCAGTGGGATTCTTGGCTTGATCGGTGGATTTGTTACACAACCCTTTGAATTAGAGAGACGAAGCTCTTTGTCTAACTTCACCAGTGCTTTCCCAATCTCAAACTTGAGTGCTTTGACACGGTTAACACCGGCTTGTAGTTCCTCAGCAACCTTGCTGTTTTCATGCTTCATATTAAGAATCTCTCCTTGGAACTTGGCTGATTGATAATCACTTAAGCCATTCTCTTCTTTGGAATTGGTTTTCCATAGTTTTGTGATCTCATTCTGAATGTTGTTCAATGAGGAGAATCTACTTCGTAGTTCCTCCTGAAATACTCCACTATGTTCTAACCATAAAGTAAGTTCAGTCTGTATTTCTCTCAAATGTTTGTATAGAGGTCTAGCATCTGATTTTGCTTGATGTTGGGCCCTATCACATGCTCCGTTTTCCTGAGGCTGCTTTAACTTTGCTAACTCTGCTTGCAGGTCTGTGATTGAGGTCTGGAACTTTTGAATCTGGTGAAACGCGGTGCTGAACCTTAACCAAAAATCAAGGTTTGCCTCTAGTAAATTATCAAGCTCTGAACGGAGCCTGCCTTCAGTTCTCGAAATTGACCTTGTCTTAGTAACAAGGTTTATTCTCTTTACTAATTCTGTACAAGGTGAAGCTATGTTCTGATATTCATTTTCGTTATCTTCAACTGCTTCATTGATAATAACATCTTCTCCATACAAATGATAGAAAAGTGGCTTCCTCTCTGGTTCAGTGCTATGAGAGGAAGGTCCCAAATCATGAATTTCCTTTTTTTCGCTCTGATCTTCCGGTTTCATGCCACCATGTTCTTCCAGCCATAAATCCGTATTCCCATCTCCGTTTCCTTGAAGAGCGCTAAGCTTATTTCGTAGCATTTGAATTTCCTCATCCTTAGCTGCAACTGTATTTCTTAATTCCCTCACATGACTTGCCAATTCAAAAATATTGTCTCTGTGCTTTTTCTCCATCTCACTAAGCTTAATCTTTATGTCTTTGTAGTCCCTGAGGATTATACTGTATTCTTCTACCAAAATCCTCTCTCTTTCCTCCATATTGTTCATGTAGAGTTGCCTCCAATTAAGTCCATCTTCTTCGCCTATTTGTATTTCCGTTTCAACAGTACTTTCTGCGGTCCTTGATATGTCTTGCTTCTCTTCCTCTTCTTCCACCTCTTTCATCTCATTTTGTGGCTCAGTATCACTACTATAACTCTCCTTTTCATCATTGTTTTCTCTGATCTCCTCTTTTTGTTCTTCTTCTGCTTCTTGTTCAGATTTTCCTTCATTGGAGTACTCAACCCCTTCATATGGCTTCACATCGTGCAATTTCTCCTGAAGATGGTCAAGTTTGCAACTAGCCCCTGTAATTTCTGCATCAATACTGCTATTTTTATCTGCAACTACTTTGTTATAGCTTTTAACTTTGATAAGCTCTTCTTCCAATTCTCTCAACCTATTTATCATTACAGAATCTTCCTGCAGTCGCTGTTTTTGCTCTTCTAAGCTCTCAATATGCTCCAAAAGCCTATCTATCTCTTGTCTTAGTCTCTTCACCAGGGCATTTTGGGAACAAACTGTAGCCTCCAAACTAACTACTTTATCTACTAGATTATCAATCTTCTCAGCCATCTCTGGCTCAGTGAAAGCTGTGCTAGAATTCAGTTTCAATTGCGCCCTTATATTCTCCCGTAGTGCATCCACATTATCTGTTTCATCCTCTATCTCAATACTAACAATTGTTTCTTTCAAGCTTGATCCCATCATCGAACCTTCTTTGGAGCTCTCTTCATTCTGTCCACAGTATTTTTTTAGAGCTTCAATCCTGTCGTGAGCTTCTTTGATTCTGTTGTACTCATCCTTCACCTCATATATTGACTTTTCTTGTTCCTCTTGCAACTTGGCTAAGGCCTTGGCGCACGACCTTAGGGCAGATCCCTCCATCAGATTACGTGCCTCATATTCTTCAATGACCGCACCAAACCCAAACTCATCCTGCAAATTGCCAATTTTGGTCTGTGAATCAGTGATCTTACTCTCAAGCTCTAAGAACTTTGCCAGTGCATTCTCGTACGAGCTCTTCATAAATTCCTTCTCTGTTTGCATGATCAAAATCTCTTTTTCATAGGTGTCGATTTCTTTGAATGCTTCTTCCTTGCTTAGCCCTGAATTGGCAGTCAATACAGTGCCTGAAGTAGTGAGATTTTTTCTGAGCTGCTCTCTCCTTGTGGCCAACATAGCTTGTGCTTTGGCATTAGCCATCCTAGGAGTGGGAAGTTTTGGAGGTTTTGGCAAATTTTTAGGGGGTGAGTTTCTCATCGATATGCTATCAGGGGAAGGAGAAGTAGAAGTAGAGCCTGCTAAACTGTCTTCATCATCGCTTTCCATAGATAATTGGACTTGTTCGGGGAAAGCAGTGGCAATGGTTCTGTTAGCAGATTGTAGATCCTTTGATAAGTGATCAAACCTCTCTGCTAAAGCTCTATATGCTCTATATGACTCTTCTACAGAACCTACCAGCTCTGGCCTCTTTTTGTAGTACATTTCGGCCCTTTTCGCAAATGAGTCTCCCTCTTGATCTATGATCTTCAACATGAACTGTACCTTCTCCTCCATATCTGAAACAACAACAGAGTTGTCACTTGTCAGTACATTTTCCTCCCTATTCTATATTTGTCACTTTTTAATGTGCATTTCGATGTGTACAAGTAAAAACTAAATTAATGTTCATAACCAAAAACAAAAATAAAGAAAAAACAATATTTGCTTGATTTTTTAAGTCCCACAATACCTTGAAAATTTTATGCTATGTAAGTGGACCGGAGGAATGCATAAATGAATAACCTAGGTCTCTTGGTTGTATTGAATTATGGAATAGGTTGAATTGATACCTAGGTTGTATTGAATTATGAAATAGGATGAAATGGATGCACATTGAAAGATTTGATAACATCACAACATACATTCCGTGCAATGAAAAATAAAATTCCGAAATATCTATTTATTTTACCATTTACTATCCTATAAACAATAATATCTTATTAACCCGCTTTAATTCTCAATCAATTCAAAATAACTTCCTGATAAGCAAAAGAAACAATATTAAGTTACTCCCTCCGTCCCTAAATTACATTCTTCCTTTCTATTTTTGGTATTTCAAAATTACATTCCTCCTTTCTATTTTTGGTAAGTTTTTTTAGTAAATCAATTCTCTTTTTCTGTTTTATAATTAATGCTTTCTCACTCATCCTTACCTAATCTCACTCATAATCCTTGTGCCAAATTACAATGAATATGATTGGTTAAAAATTTTCAATTAGAAGTATGTGATTGGTCCTTTTTTTTGCAAAGGATTGATGACATGTCATGAGTAATAACTAATCTATCTTTGTACTTCCCATTGCATTATCTAATTATTGTTATTTGTCTTATTCTTCCCTTCTTAATTCCCGTGTAAATTTCCAAACAGGAATGTAATATAGGGACGGAGGGAGTATAAATTAGGCAACAATATTAACTTCCTTGATGATAATAAATTATAAGGAGTATTAATCAACTAATTGTTAGAAAGGTAAAAATTATTGATGATTAACCATAAACAATTTCAAACTACGTATTAGAATAATAGGCCACATCAACTTTTATGGTAAAACTTTTTTAGCAATAACATAAAATCCCACTAAAGGCACTAATATATGAAGCATTAACTACGAAAATTCTATTGATGTTATTTTCGCATTATAATACAATAAAATAATTTTCACATTATAATACAATAAAATTTTGACAATTTTATGATCAAAGTTGACCGGAAATCAAATATGGCCATTTGAAAGAGGAAAAAAAAATAAAGCGAAAGAAACTAGCCTTGAAGGTTTTGCTCTAGCCATTTTGACTGTTTGGTTCGAATATGGCTAGCCCACCACCATGAATATGCACTTGTTGCTGCCCTATGCAGCATCGTTTCCTTCGTGTGTTGCTTCTCTCTGTTTAATCTTTTGTTTTCCCCTAGATATCTTGATGTTTTTATGAATCAATGACAATTATGTTCAAAGAATAATTTTGTGAATTTTCTATGTCAAAATAATAAAAAATAAAAAGAAAAAAAAGAAAAGAAAATTTCAACATGTCAAAGAAAATGCACACAATTTTTGTGCTTGTGGATTTTACCTTAAACTTGGAAGGGAGGACATATCGCCTTATTTTTAGGGAGAGCCATAAGATAACAGTGAGCTTCCCTTGGGTATTTAATTGTTTTTTATTATTAATCTTTGTAACTATTTAGATAAATTTGACGCTTTGACTTGTTATTAAATATGCTGTAAAATTGACAGATTATCCTCTATAAAAGGATAACTCGATCTATGTTCTAGTTGATTTTAATATCTAGTTTATCTACAAATATTGTCTCATTTAGGATTTTGTACTAGTTGTGTCAAAAAAAAAAAAAAAAAAAAAAAAAAGGATTCTGTACTAGTCCAAAGCGTACTGGCTGCAACAAGGAGGGTTAAGGTCTAGCGCATACTCCTATATGCAATGTTTGCATATAGGATGACAATGTAGTAATAAAGTTAAAGTTGTAGTGGGAGTATAAAGTATCATTTAATAGGTAAATAGTACCATTAAATGTTGTAGTAGTATAAATATTATGTTGATAGTACAAATATGTAAATGGTACATCATATGGAGTAATATTACACTACTGTGAGATTTAATAGTACTACTAAGACATAATGGTACAATATACATGTATAACAGTATAAAAAGTGTTTTTAAAAAGTACTATTCTGAATGCGTTTTTCCACTTTTGCCCTCCTATATTGCATATAAGAATGCATATAGGGACAATGCGACAAGATGCACCCAGCAAGGATAACAAAAACATTTTTAAAGCATTTTTAACATGACATTTTATCCCATGCAACAACAATTTTACAGTTTATACATTTACGACAACAATTGGGAGGGAATTGGAACCTAACCATTCAGATTTGATCCTCGAATCCAAATTAGGCCAAAGGATGAACCGGGTGGAACACCGAAAAACAAAGCATATATGATATTTTGAGAATGAGGTAGTAAGGTATAACTCAAGTAGTGGTTAGAGTACCCCACGTGATCTTGAAATTGATTCTCATCACCCACCCTTGTGATTAAAAAAAAAAACCATTTATGACATTTTAAAAGCATAATTATTTTACTCCGTATTAAGTATTTCCTCCTAAATAAATTATATGTCCATTTTCTCTTCATTAGACCCATCTCCTTCACCAAAAAATTAAATGAATTCCAATTCGATTTTTGTGCTTGATGTTTGTATTGCATGTTGGATTTTAATTGATAATAGTCTATACATATGATGGAATTCTTTCACGAGATAAAATCGGGTATTTTATATCATACTGTATAATTCAACTTTTTTTTTTTTTTTTTTTTTTTAAATCTCTGACTTAAAGTAATTGTTGTGTGTAGGAAAATGGGTCAGCTTCAAATACACCAAAAACAATTCTCAACAATCAAGATCATTTTGCTATGATGTGCTTTTGCTTGAGCAGGTACAGTATTTTAGTTCTTTAACATTTTTATGTTGTTCTTCCGATCTTAGATTTGCATCTATTAGCTTTTATTTGATACAAGTATTTAATTATGTTGATATTCGATAGTTCATTGTTGGAAACAGGGTGTTGCTTTAACTAACATATTAAAGGACAAATTAATAGAGTGTGAGGGATAACTCCGTTGGTTAAAGAATTCATCTCGGGGTTGTAGGATTAAATCTCATCTTTATACTACATGTTCCTCATCTTGTAAAGAGAGAGAAAAAAAAAAAAAAAAAAAAAAAACTAAGTATGAGCTTAATGCCACCACAGTAGATGAGCTTATTACATTAAAAATTGGCAACAAAAAAAATAGAAGAAACACCAACATTTAAAAGTACTCCCTCCGTTTTTAAATACTTGCTTAATTTTTCAATGCGCGGAGTTTTAGGATAAATTGAAGAAAATAATAAAATATGGAGATAGTGGGGTTGGTAGAAGAATAAAAAATTATAAAAGGTAAAAGTAGGGGAGAGAATTGGAGGAGAGAGAGTATATGTTGGGACCACTAGGTGAGAGAAATTATTTAAATATTGTAAAAACTTTTTAAATAAGGAAATGGAGGAAGTATTTAAAAATGGCCCAAATAAAAAGTGGAGCAAGTATTTAAAAATGGAGGGAGTGCAATAAAGCAACATTAAGGTATTTATACGAATTACTGTACTATGGCCTTAGCTGTGGGTGGTCTACTCGTACGTGGTCTTTCCAAGTCAGGGGTGGGTGGAGACATTTTGTCAAAAGCCACACGTAAAAAGAGAAGGAAGATCCGTTAATAACGGAGCAACTTGCTAATTGTGTCAGTAATTTTATTTTTAATTTGAGGGAAACTGTGTCATTATTTTTAATTTGAGGGATACTGTGTCATTATTTAAGCAAATGAATAAGAAAAGACTCATTATTATTAGTCAAATACTCGTCGGTTTAAAAATTAAAACTCTGACCGGCTTGGCAACGTAAACAATAGCAGATGATGCTCGTTTTCCAATTTTGGCAGTAGTACAAGTGTGTAATATGAGAAAGTATTAAATGTAGGTGTTTTAGTAAAATTATGTAAATATTAAGAATCGAAATATTAGGTATAGATCCAACATTTTTGGGACATCAAAAGAAATAATACATGCATTAAGCAGAGGAAAAGTTAGCTTAATTGCAATAATTGAGTCCTACATTGTGACTATCATATGACATGACTTTTATAAGGTAAGGATATAAAAGCCAAGATTTAGATTTGTCTATGCTTTTGTAATATCAACTTTTTATAAACTACTTCGTTTAAAGGTCAAAAGGTGGTGCTTTGAAAGTTGAGATGCACGAGTGATTGTTGCAATTAACTAAGAATGAAGGAAACATTGAAAAAAAAAAAAAATTCAGAGACTATAAGGAAGGGCAGTAGTACAAGTGTGTAATATGGGAGTTTTATACTTCGTCACTTCGTACTATATTGTAGGTGTATTATAGTAAAATTATGTAAAAATTAAGAAAAGAAATATTAGATATAGATCCAACAGTTTTGTGACATCAAAAAAAAAAAAAAAAAAAAATATACATGCATTATGTTATAACCTGGGGTAAAAATTAGCATTGAGTCGTAACTATCATACGACATGACGGACTTTTATGACATGAAGGTATAGTAGCCAAGTGATTCGTAATATCAACTTTTTATAATTTATATCTATTAATGACATTAAACGGTCAAAAGGTGCTGTGTTGAGATTCACAAGTATGACATTTGCAATTAACTAAGGAATAAAAAAACTTTAAGAGACTAATATTACAAGTAGAAAGTCAACACTCATCAAAACTTTAAAGCTTCACCACTGGCCTTAATATCTCACGCATCTCAGCATACTCACACCCTTTCTACTCTCTCTCTCTCTCTCTCTCTCTCAAACACAGGCAAACACAACAGCTACTTGATCCATGGCAGAAGCAATAGCAACAGGATTAGCGGTAGAGGCTGCAAAAGCCGCTATAAAGTTGGTGACAAATCGGGCGGTGTTGGAGGAGGTAACACTTTTCTGTGGTTTCGAAGATCAACTTACAAAGCTCCATAGAAAATTCTCGAACATACAGGCATTACTTGAGGATTTGGGAAGTGCTAAGTATGTTGAGAAGAGCAAATTTGTGAATCTCTGGCTAAAAGAATTCACTAAACTTGCCTACTCTGCTGATGAACTCATGGATGATTATGAATATGAGTTACTTCGTAGGAAAATTGAGCTGAAAAACAACCATCCATCATTCATTAAAAAGTGTAGCAACTTTTTAAGTCCTGCTACTAACCCTGCTGTCTTCCGTATTCGGATGAGTCGTCGGGTTAAAGAGATCCTTTCCAAGTTTGATGAGCTGCACAAGGAGGCTAACATCAATGGCATACAGCTCGGGCAGCTAGCCAGAGATGCAGTAGCACCGACTAATATTGGCTACAATGTTGATGAAGCATTGCAAGGAAATCGGAAACATGCTGCCGCGAATGGTTCAAAGTTCATTGGGAGGAAGTCTGATGAGGAGAAGTTGCTGCAAGTGATTCTGAATCCTTCTGGCAAGGATGTTGATCGTCTTTCCACTGTTGCCATTGTTGGGATTGGAGGTATATTATTTTCCATTGTCATTTGTTCTTGAGCCTTACATGATAGTGTTTTCTACCTGAACTGATTTTGCTTACATCTATACACGTTCATTAAGGAGATATTGTTAAATCTGTATATAATGTCATAAGATCAAGTTTTCCTAAGTTTTTAAAGATGAAAATTTGAAAGGGGGTATTATTACCCTTATAATTTATTGTGGTCTTAGAAAGAATAAGGGTAGTGAGAATGGCTTAATGGGGGAGAGTGATGGTTGCTGAGAGGTTAATGGAAGAATAGGGGATTATATTCTATGTTACATGCATGGGCTCTTCATTTCACCTAAACTAGCCATATCGGACCATGAGTACGACACTTGAACACTTCGTTTTTAGTTCAAAATTATAGAACTTTTACACAAAATAAGACGCTTAAACATGTCCCGTGTTAGACATGGTTACCCAAGTCCATGTAACAGAGATTATAATAGATATTAGGGTGAGGTTAGAATTTTAATTCGAAATTATGTTGTCATCTCTTTAATTACTAGTTGAGCCATCACGCGAGGTGCACGCGATAGCCCAATAATTAAAACTAGATGGAGATAAATCCAAGGTTTTATAGATGTGTTAATTATAAGCTAGGACAATAAATTTACATGTGTAATGTGTTCTCCATAAGTATTAATTGTAACGTGCTCTCCATATGATTATTTCACCCACCTCTTTAATTTGCCTTGGTGTTGCTATTAATATGTAACTACTTGTATTTACGTACTTATTTTATTTCAATAGTCAAAATAGTCTTGAAAAAAAAAGTCAAAATAGTAAATTACAAATATTTGTAATTAAATTGATGCAACTAATAACTTAAAAAGCCATTAAAAAAAAAAAAAAAAAAAAAAAACTACTCCCTCCGTCCCTGAAAGAAGGACCCATTTGAATTGATTTCGCGGGTATTAAGAAACTTAATTTGCAAGTACAAATGTATAGCAAAACACAAGTCAGCAATAATTTGCAATTAATACCTAGAGAGAAAAAATGAAGAAAGAGAGAAAGAGGGGGACGGAACAATTAATGGTGGCAGGAGAGAGAAAAAAAGTTTAGAAATTTTGAGAGAAGATGACACAAAGACCTGAAAAAATACAAGGATTTAAATAGGGAGAAGGAGCTAAAATATTTGAGGATATATTGGTAATTTTGTGATTTTAATAGATGTTGGGAAAAACAAATGGGTAATTCTTTTTGGGAATAAAGATTCCCACCCTCTCCCCCACCCTGAAAAGGCGAAAACTACCATTACCCACCCTCTCCCCCAACGTCAAGCAGCTCCATACCGCCGCAGATACACACACTCACTTAACCACCATCGCGCAACAATTTCCTCCCCACCTCACAACAGCCGCATCTCCCACAAATCTTCATCCAACAAACGCACACACAGCCTCTGCGCAACAACAGCGAATAATCGACCTCCATCACCAAAAGCAGGACCACCCACACCTGCCACTTTCTCCATTGGTTGTAGCCAACATATCCCTACAACAATAAATTCAGCCCTATATCAATTACTTTTAGAGCAACACTCCAATTGTGGTCTTTTGGTGGGGGTGGAAATTGTAGTGCTTTTGGTGGTGGGGGTAGGGGCTGCCAGAGGCTTGGGAGATGGGAGGGGGCTGCCGGAGAGGGGGCGGGTTTTTTTTTTAAATTTTTTTTTTATTTTTTTAAGAAAAGTTATCTAATAGGAGTATACAGGTTACCGGTCATGAGAGACCAGTAGAACAGAATGCAACATAAAGGTGGGATTATTAGATAATAATTAAAAGGTGGGATTATTAAAATCAATTTTTCCTTTTTTTTTAATAAAAGCCACAAGGTAATTAATTACTCCGTATTATTGAAGGATAAGTCATAAGTAGTAGTCTACAAGTCCTGCAATTACATCATATGTGTTGCCTCATTAGCCTCACTAAAAAACTGAACAGAACAAAAGCTAGCTATTAAAGCGTAAATTTCTCCAAGGATAACCCCCAAGTATGAGCTATCCATTGCTCTTGAATTTAGCTTGCTTACAATGTGAAGACAATTGCTCTCGACAATTAGATCCTCCACATTGCATTGTAGAGCAACCTGCATCCCGAGCACTATGGCCTTAGCTTCTGATTTCTGAAGACACATTGCTCTGCATACGTGGGCAGGGTCCAAGTAGTACCTGATAGTCATCCCCTTTGCTGTCCCACTGTAGTATGAAACCAGATATACCTTTTTAGCTTTAGGCTCGTCATCACTCTTTTCATAGCTTTCATTGAAATTGTCATGTATTAGCTCTTTTGTGTAGGTGACTAGGTTCCTCCTGTAAATTATAAACATATAAATACATCTATTGCAAAGTTTATATAGGTTACAATTAGCCATATATACTTCGTATATAATATGAAATCATCAACCTATATATATAAAAAAAAATTATTTACAAATATGTAGCGAACAATAGAACAGATGTATCTATCTGTCATACTAAATCCTTCATGCTAGTTATATTGAATGATATAGCATCAAGTTGCTAAACTTAAAAGCATATAACACTTGACAAACTACATAAGAATGAAACCAAACACAGAACACACAAAATGGCCAACACATTTTACCTTCCCCACAAGTCGGAAATGAGCAACAATGATAAAAAATGGTTTGCTCAAAATTCACTCAATTCAAATTTTAAATCAACATAGTAATCTGAATAATTTTCTTGAAAGGTATTCAAATTCTATCAAAAGCTCATCACAGGTCTATCACTAAGACACTAACACTTTATTTGGATAGGAAGAAAGGGAAGGAAAAGAAGAGAAGAGAATGAGGACAAATTCTCTTTTTGGGTAAAGATTGGGGGAAGGAGAGGGAGAGATCCATTTTTCCTCTCTTTTTTTTTTTTTGCGAATTACATTATTTTTAATTATTTTTAAGAACATTTTGTGAAAAACTACCTTATAAAACACTTTTTTTGTGAGAAACTACCTAATAAAAAAAGGATATTTTGTCAGAAAAAACCATTTATAACAATTATTTTGTTGGGAAAAACCTTATAAAATTTTTTTGGCAAGGTAAAACCAGATTGTAAAATATTTTTTTTGAAGACAACCAGATATCTCTAATCACTCAATTAATCACTAATTTACCCTTAATTATTCTAATTAGTCATAACTTTCACTAATTATGTAATAATTAGATTGATTGATAAATTAAAAAAAAAAAAACCAAAAACCACCCTTACCACCACCAGTCAACCACCCTCTCCTTCTCCCCCTCCCATGGCAGCACCCCCCCTCCCGGCCTCCCCCATCCCAAGCCACCGCCTGGAACCCCTCACCCCCTCCGAACCGACCCTTCCCTTTCCCCTTCACCCTCGCCGACCACACCCTCCTCTAGAACCCAATTCCCCATTTTTCTAATTACTCTTTCTCTTTATGTCTCTCCTCTTCTTCCCCAATTCACCATTTTCTCTCTCCTCTTCTTCCCTAATTCACCATTTTCTCTCTCCTCTTCTTCCCCAATTCAACATTGTTCAATTGTTGAAGCTATTGTCACGATTATGTTCATCTCATTTTCTCCCTCTTTCACTTCTTCCTATATTCCTTCCGTTATCGCATTCGACTGCACTATTCCGGCAGATTTTCTCTCTCCTCGGGTTGGAGTTGGGATGGTTTTTGGGTTGTGGTTATGGAAGAAGGTGGTATTGGTGGGTGGTTTTTTGAATGAGGGTGGTCGGCGAGGGTAAAGGGGAGAGGGAGGGATTGCTGCCATGGGAGGGGAGAAGGAGGGGGTGGTTGAGTGGTGGTGGTGAGGGTGGTTTTTGATTTAATTTATAAATCAATTTAATTATTAAATAATTAGTGAAAGTTATGACTAATTAGAATAATTGAGGGTAAATTAATGATTAATTACGTGATTAGAAGTCTCAGGTTGTCTTCAACAAAAATATTTTACAATGTGGTTTCTCCTTGCCAAAAAATTTTTAAAAGGTTTTTTCCAACAAAATAGTTGTTATAAATGGTTTTTTCTGACAAAATTTCCTAAAAAAAAATGTCGTAAGAAACTACCTTATAAAAGAGTAAATGTTGTAAGAGACTACCACTGGTTGGAAAGTCACCGTTGACTTTCATTTTCCGGCGTTGACCACATCATGTTCCAATCACGTGACTAATAATTCACCCTTTCCCTCCTTTTTTCTTAATTGGCACGTGACATGATTAATGCTCGAAAATAAAAGTCAACGATGACTTTAAGACTAAGGGTAGTCTCTTACAACATTTATCCTTTTATAAGGTAGTTTCTTACAACATTTTTTTTAGGAAATTTTGTCAGAAACCACCCGTTAAAAACACTTTTTTGTCAAAAACCACCTGAAAATTTTTTTGTTGTCTGGAAGCACCCAATTTTAAAAATTAGTTGTCAAACGCCACTAGAGTCTATTTTCCGGCATTGACTCAGAATTCCGGCGTTGACTCCAACCAAGAAAATAAAAAAAGCCCCGCACCACTGCTCTCCCACCGCCACTACGCTTAACCAATTCATTTGCCTTAACCCACCAATCGCACCACCTTAAACCACCCACCAGACTCACCTAACCCTAACTCGCCACCTTAACCCACCCCTCCCGAACCCACCCACCACCTTTACCCTCCTAACCCTAACCAACCCACCACCTTAACCCACCTAACCCGAACCCACCCACCAGAACCACCACCTTAACCCACCTAACCAAAACCACCACCTTAACCAACATAACCCTAACCCAATCCGAACCCATCCACCCTAACCCAGATCTATCACGACCTAAACCCACACAAACAAAACCCAGAACTACCACCCTAACCCTACCTATTCCGACCAACTACCCACCAAAAACCACCCACCACTACAACCGCCCAAAACCACAACCACAACCCAAAACTTAACAGAAATTTTTTTTAAAGAAAAATTAAAAACAAGAAAACATACCTATAATCGAATTTGGTTAAATATGGTCAAATTCGACCATGAAAACTCTAGATCTAGAGTTTTCATGGTCGAATTTGACCTGAATAACCATCAATTTCGTGTCAACCACCGTACCTCCACGCGACACCGGCGAGAAGAAATAGGACCGAATTGGCGTTGTGACCCAACCCTTTTGCCAGTGACAAAGAAAAGAGAAAGAGAAAGGGAGGGAGAAGAGGAAAGAGAAGAGAAAAAGAGAAGGAGAAGAGGAAAGAAAACAGAGAAAGAAGAAGGAGAAGAGCAGCAGATAATGAAGAAGAGGAAAGAGAAATGGAAGGAGAAGAGAAAAGAAGGAGGCCAGCAGATACGAAGGAGAAGAGGAGAGAAGAAAGACAGGGGAAATAGAAGCCTAGAAGGGGGGAATTGGGGAAGGGTCAACGCCGGGATTGCGAGTCAATGCCGGAAAATAGACTCTAGTGGCGTTTGACAACTAATTTTTAAAATTGGGTGGTTCCAGACAACAAATTTTTTTTCGGGTGGTTTTTGACAAAAAAAGTGTTTTTAACGGGTGGTTTCTGACAAAATTTCCTTTTTTTTATTAGGTAGTTTCTCGCAAAACAGTGTTTTATAAGGTAGTTTTTCACAAAATGTCCTATTTTTAAATATTCATTTGTGCGAGGTATAATAAACCACATAGCAGATCTACCATAAATTCCAAAAAAAAAAAAAAAATCACATAAAACAAACCGTTTTCCCCTAAGAATAAATATTGTTATGACATAGGGAGAAAATTTACCAATGTCATGAACATTGTTCTAGGAGGAATTTTCATATAGTGGCCAAGTTTGAAGTCTTGCTGGAAGGCAATAGCTTGTGTCATACTAATGTGGCCATAAACCTTGAAGCACAAATTTATACCCTATGACGATGCTCAAACCCGGACCCTGTACATTGTCAATCATTAAGAATCAAAACTCGGAAAATATCACTACTCCTTACATCCAGAACACATCACATTTAAATTTTAGAATGACCCAAAAATATGTAATTAATGCCTTGATGGCCATGATGGGTAAAAGATAGGTATAATACTAATTAACACAACAATTACAAAGGACAATGTTACAACTAGTTCTAAATGGAGAGTGGTAGTATGCATTATGTACAAACATATTATGATGTTATGACTTGTAACACGAAATTTGACTTTTAACACATCCAACATAGGCTAATTAGGGTTGTGCCATTGAAGGACACCCATACATTCCAATAAAAATTGTGGAATCCTTTTATAAAAATCCGTAACAAAATATGTTCTATAGACCATTAAAAAAAAGTTGGTCCAAATAACCCCTATAAACTAATTGGAAATTAAGTAAATCATAATCCTTGCAATTATAATAATCAATCCTCAAATCATAAGTCTGATTGTAAAAATTAAATGCCCAAATACTGCTTTAACAAAATTCGATTAAAACCCCAAAAGAGAAAAGATAAAAACTCCTCAAATTCTCTGAAACTCTTAATCAATCACCAAATTCTCCACCAAACTTCATATGTCTTCAAATTTAAACCCAAAAATAATCATAAAATCAACTTAATTGTCAAGATCCGCCACTGCTAATAAGAAAAGCTAATGTATAATGTACAGCGTACAAAATAACTGAATATACTCTCCTTGAATTAAGCAAGTAAAGTCAAATGTTATAAACTATATATATGCTGAAAATCCGTGAATAACATTGATTGAGAAACAATATTAAGCAAGTCAAGATATTATCTTGGAGTATCCTTAATAATAGGATCTTTGACAGTTATACATATTACCAAAAAAAATAAAAAAATAAAAACTAAGATAGGGACACGTGGCAACCATGGAGCTAATGTACCCTGTTTTAGTATATTACTAGATTAGTCTTCTGCGATGCACAGTTTTAAAATAAGAAATAAGTTATACTCTTAAGCACATATTAAGATAAAATAACTACTTTCTCTTTACTTTCTAATGAAATATGACATACAATTTCCAAAAATTCAATTTTTTTCATTTATTTTTTAAAATCAATTGAATTATATTGTTAACTATTTTTAACAACAACTTTTTTTTTTGGACAAAAACAACTACTTGTAAATAATAAAATAGTATAATATGCGTAAAAAACTTTAAATTTTAATTTTAATTTTAATTTAATTTTCAAAACAATGTTAAATAGGTAGCTCAAAAAGGGTAAAAAAATATATGACATCATCCTTGCATTTTGGTGGGAAAAAATTAAATAAGAGAGTGACACGTAAACAGTGATGATGTCAGCGGTTGTTATTTTAGTTATATTTATTTATAGATATAGATATAGATAGATGGATTATAATTTTTTGTCTTATGTAAACAGGACTTGGCAAGACGACTATAGCTCGGAGGCTATATGAACATGAAAAAGTTGATGCGGATTTTGGCAATTTGTGTGTCTGAGGATTTCAAAGTTGACAAACTTTTGAATGAGATGGTTGAACATCTTACATCATCCAAATGTGACTTGACAAACACTGGTGCACTTACAAAAAAACTTGAAGAGCAGTTGAAGGGAATGAAATTTTTTCTCGTGCTTGATGATGTTTGGGAAGATAAACAAGACTCATGGGATTCCTTCAAAAATGCATTGATGAGCATTGGTGATCTCCGCGGATGTGTAATTTTGATTACCACCCGTGGCACTGATGTTGCAGAGAAAGCATGTTCCTTCCATCAACATAAATTGAAAGGTTTATCCGAAGATGAAGGATGGGCTTTGTTACAGCAAAGAGTTTTTAATGAGACACGTCCATATGATTCCTCTTTCGATAATGTTGGGAGAAGAATTGTTAAAAAGTGTAAGGGTGTTCCTTTGGCCATAAAAGCAATCGGTGGCGCGTTGCAGTCAAAGAAGTACGCGTATGAATGGGAATCGATTGAGAATAGTGAGTTATGGGAACGGGATCCCCAACTAGGAGATACAATTGATATCCTTCCATCGTTAATGCTGAGCTACAGCCATTTAAATAATGCTTATGTAAAACAATGCTTTGCATACTGCGCAATCTTCCCGAAGGATTCTAAAATGGAGAAAAATGAATTGATTACTCTGGTTATCACAAGGCTTTCTTCATGATGAATTTGCAACTAGCGACACAATGGAAATGATTGGTGAGAAATACTTCAATATATTGCTGAATTATTCCTTCTTAGAAGAGGAGATAGATTGTTTTGGTGATATAATGTACAAGATGCACGATTTAGTGCATGATCTTGCAGCCTACATTTCAAAGAAGTATCTGTTGGTTTGGAAAGTTGGAGCTAAACTGGAAGATGATGTTCGACATTTGATTTTCGACTTATCAAAGAACGAAATACCTTCTGAAACTTTCAGTCATAGGTTGGCTGTGAGAAAACTAAAAACGATAAGTTTCCGCAGGCCTTATGATTGGATCAACTCCACCTTAGGATGTGCACGATACTTACGAACGTTAAGCATGACTTGGATATCAAAGGTTCCGTATATTATTGGGCAGTTTATTCATCTTAGGTACCTTGACCTGTCTTATAATAATATTACAGAACTACCAGAGTCAATCTGCAAATTATATCAACTACAGACGCTGAGAATCATAGATTGCCGTTGTCTGAAGAAATTGCCCAAAGGATTGTATAGGCTGGAAAACTTGAGACACATTGAGGCAAGTTCTTTCTTGTTGGCATCTGGAGGACTACGAAAGTTAATTTACCTTCAGACTTTACCTCCCCTTGAGTTACGAGACAGTGAAGGATGGAGCATTGATGAATTAGGACCTTTAGATCAAGTCAAGGGTCAGATGAAAATCAAAGGTCTACAACATGTGAAAAACAAAGAAACAGCAAGACAAGCTAGCCTTGGGAGAAAGGACAAGATTGTGACACTACATTTAGAGTGGGGTGCGAATAGAGAAGTACGCTCTCATCAAGTGAATAATGATGAGGATGTTTTGGATAGCCTTGAACCTCACCCTAATTTACAATCATTATATGTAAGTAGATTCATGGGTGAGAGGCTTCCTTCGTGGATGATGGCAATGGTTGTAAACCACGGAGGTCATCCGACACCACTTATGAAGCTTACAGAGGTGAAGCTATATAATTGCAGCAAAATCCAACAGCTTCCCACACTTGGGCAACTACCTAATCTGAGGATATTGTGGCTAGAAGGTTTCAATGATGTAGAATGTATAGGGGAGGCGTTTTATACTAGGGATGGGACTGCAGTAGAACAGGTATTATTTGGATCTCTAACCAAGCTTCACATCATCTCTTTTGCAAGACTGACCACATGGATGCCACCACCATCACCGATACAAACGGAAATATTATTTCGTAAAATTGAAACTCTAGGGATACAAGATTGTCCAAAACTGGAAAGGGTACCTTGTTTACAGCAGTTTCAATCACTAAAGCATCTGAAGCTTAACAATATTGGTGGCAGTCAACCAGTGGATATCATCAAATTTAGCACTGCTCTCCAATCCCTTGATGTAAGGTATATAAAAAATATGATGATGGTACCTCAAGAGCTGTCGAAGTTCAAAAACTTGGAGAAATTAAGAATATCTTACTGTGAGAAAGTGAAGTGTATACCCAGTGGCCTAATCTCTCTTAAGGAATTAGAGATAATAAATTGCCGATCCCTGGCTAGTATTCCAGGTGACCTCTCTTCTTTGCTTGAATTGAGTGTTGTTGATTGTGAAGGGTTAGAAAGCATGCCAAAAAGTCTAGAGGAGTCTACATCTTTGGAAATCATATCCGTAAGCTCCTGCCCAATGATAAAGGGTCCCACCCCAGATTTGGGCAGATTGCAAAAACTTGTACATTTGAGATTGGAGAATTCAGGGGAGTTGATGACTTGTTGCCTGCAGTGGATCCCAAATCTTCATCACCTTTGGTCTTTAAAAATTTGTGATTGCTTTAGCGATGAAAGGGACTTCAACCTTACATTTCCCCAATCCCTATGGCAGTTAGCATTGAGAAGTTTCCCAAATGTCAAGTCTCTACCTCAGCAATTCCTCCCTTCTACCCTTCAATCTCTGGAACTTGATGAATTTAATGAGTTGGAACAACTTCCTGAATGGATAGGCAACTTGTCATCTCTTCAGAGACTGTGGATAACAGATTGCAACAAGTTGGCAAATCTACCTTCAACACAGGCCCTGTATTATAATTAACAACAAGTTGGCAAATCTACCTTCAAAATTGGCAAATTAACAATTTTTGAAATTGAAGGCTGCCCAATTTTGTCAGAAAGGTATGTCAAAGATGTTGAACCTGGATGGCATAAAATCCCAAACATTCCACATTGTCGTATTTGGATCTGATGGCATTAATTTTGAAAATTGCTGATTCAGGTTGGTCATACTATTATTCATAACCTCTTTAATTTTTTTTATTTTTATTCTCTTGATAAACTTTCATTTATTGATATATCTTTGTTTTACTTCCAGATTCAAGAACATGGATGATATTAATCAATCATGTGAATTGTGAAGCTTGCTGCTCTTGGACTTTCTTCTACTTTCTTAGAGAGAAAATCATGACTTGTGGTTTGTTCCTAGTCAATTATATATTAGTGGCTTTCCTCACGTAAGGGACGTTTGCTTTGGCTGAAGTGTTCTCTTTGTTTTAACCCGTTGCTTTAACATTCTTTGCTACGCTACTCTCCTTGTTATCTTGTAACTCTATATTCTGATCAGGTCTGTCATCAAAATTCAGACACGCCTAATACAGAAGCAGCCCATTGAACTGGTCTTGGACTGTCATTTGCATCCTCTGGACATCATCTATATATGCTCTTCATTTCCTGCTTATGCCTGCAGGTCACACAGATTTACAAGATGGAAATAAAACTAGAAACACTGCTCAAATACATTTTTGTCTATGAAACAGGTGCCCCATAAATTGAATAAACAATATAAAAATGCCAATCATTTGAGGATTGATACAATCCTCTAAAATAATTTTCCCTGTAAACAAACTTGTAATAACATCAAAAATTTCCATATTAAGTTAAGAAATCTGCACTACTTAAAGAGTCCAAAATTTCAATAATCGAGGGCTTCTCCGATCAGGTTTTGCCAGAGCCCTTGTGCACAACAGGTTCCTCTCTCCGTGTTTGGAGTTCTTAAAGTTTCAAAAGGTTGCTGCTCGAGGAAGCAGATTGCATGGCCTAAGCTACCTTTATAGGTATGTTGCTTCAGCTATGCTCCTCTCTGCTGCCTTTTTTAAGCTGCATTGTCAACTGTAGTGCTCTTCCAACTTTCCCAGTAGCTCATCCTATTAAAGCTGGGGCTACTAAATTTCTGCCATTTTTTCTTTGGATTTGCCTTGGTACAATTGATTTACCCTACATAACAAAACTAGCAAAATCATAAAACAGATATCTTTGAAAGGACATTGCAGAAAAATGTTTAGTGAGCAAACAACATATGGCTAATAATAATACCCCCTTTCCAGATACATTGCTTGCATACTCGGCTCAACCAACATTCTTGTAAAACAATCAAATCAAGAACATACCAGCCAAAGGCTTCCTCTGAGAACCATTTTTTAAAAAAAAATTTCATGTTGCTCGGCAAATAATCAGCAAATTAAATCTGAAGTAATGTTGCACCTTGGGAGCCTAGACCACAATCATGCTCTTATTGCTCTACTTCATTGGAAAGTATTCCATTCGTCTTGCTCTAACCTTCACTCCCTATGACTGCATCTATTGGAGCAACCACTGGAAGCTGAGTTAGCCCTCTCCGAATGCACGACATTTACATGAACAAGCAAAATGATTGCTTGCTGCACAAACAGCAAAGCTTATAGAATAACCGACAGTATCAACTAAGTTAATTCCTTTAATTCTTCAAACTTCCACGGTTCTACCAACATAAGTGTCCAACGAGTAGGAACCACACCCTAATTGACCAACTCATCATCAGCAGACTCCTCGCTAGGGTGGAAATGATTTGTATCAGAAAGTATCCATGTCCTCCAACAATCCGAGCTGTTACTAGCTAGAGCTTCTAGGACCCTAAAAGTTAATCTGTAAATACCTGTCAGATCAGCAAGAATTGCTGAAGTGACTAGCTCTATTACATTGTAGTAGAAAGGCCAAGTAGTAACATTAAACCAATTATCAGAATCAGCTGTACCTGTCGCAGATCATCTGTTCTCAGTTCACCACGAGCTGCAAGTATCTATGTCAGCAAGGAACTGATAGCATTGGCAATTTGTTCAAACTTGGCAAAATTTTCAGATCATAGAAGAAATCATGTAAGAATATAATTACTATGATGTACTTGTTGCATCTTCTACTGCTTTACTTCTGCATTTTGCTTTTCAAATCATCTAACAAAACCATTGAGCTTGACTACCTTCTCTTTCAAAACCTTTATCTCAGAGTGCTTCTCTCTACAATCAAGCTCCTTATCACATAACATGTATGCATCTTCAAGCAAAACCAACAAAAAAATAGGCTTTGGACAAAACAAGCATCATGATGTAAATATGGAGGATCATTAGTAAAACTATATTTAATAATCTAATACAGTATGGTAGAATTTTTTATTTTTTATTTTTATTTTTGGCAAGTTAATAAAAAAATCACTTATCTTTTTATATCCTGGAGGATTAAGCCAAATTGAAATGATACTGTAATTCATCAAACTTCCAACCTCCTCTGCCACGGACACGTCTTCTGCCTCAAATAGTTGTGAAGCCATTGAGACTAAGGTGCTTTAATAAGTTGCTACCATATTTTCAAGTGCAAAAATCCTTGAGTTTCTTGCACCAGGGGACATAGTTTCAGGGAAGTCACAACTATTTATAGTGATAACAACATGGCTGAGATGTATATCAAAAATCAGATTTAAAAGTAAGTAGCACCTCAAAATATTCTGCTTTAGCATGTGTTGTGCCATCTTGATTCTCCTGGAATATCAAAATAGATTTAGAAGATGTGGAATATATAGGCAATGAATTCTATATTTCTATATGAATGAGCATGACAAAACCATGTATCAAAATAACAACAATTCACTACTAATATTTTACTTCTAATGGTACATAACTTGTTACTTGAGTATAATTGTGCACATGAACTTTTCCAATGGTACATAACTTGTTACTTGAGTATAATTGTGCAAAGCCACGCGTTAAAGAGAAAAATCATCAAATCTCCTCCCTTTTTTACTTCTATTTTGCAAATTTGGGTTACACACTAAGTTAAGCTTGTTAATTATTGAGTATTTGATTATACTAGTAGAACGAAAAAAAAAAAAAGGTGCTGAAAAAGGGAATACAAACATTCAAACCTTTAGCTCCTTTAATAATCGTCTAGTATTTGGCATCAAAATCGTGAAACATGGTGCGGCAAGAGTTGTTGAATTAATTGGGAGATTAATTGCAGCCAATGATTCTTAATTCTTTCGTCTAGAAAGTTCGATTGTCTTTCCACTGTCGCCAATTCGCCATTGTTGGATGTGGAGGTAAATTTACTGTCTTATTGTTCTTGAAATCTGTTCTCTTTACATTTTGATATGGTAGGATTTACATTTTGATATGGTAGAGGGCTTCTCCTAGCAGGTTCACCGGAGTCCTTGTGTACAACAGGTTCTTCTCCATGTTCAGTGTTTCTGACTCTCAAAAGGTTGCTGTTTGAGGAAGCAGATCGCATGGCTCTTGGCAATTTTAAAGGGATATTTGCTTCGGTTGTACTGCTCTCTGCCTTTTTACTTGCTGCTACATTGTCAGCTGCACAGCTCTCTACCTTTTCCGGTAGATCTACATGCTCACTTTGTACTGATGTTGGGGCTGCTGGAACAAGCTGAATAGTGGATTTCCGCCATTTTTTCCTTTGGATGGGCCTTGGTGCATTTGATTTCTCCTGCAACAAGTTCACAAACATAGTAAATAACAATACAGAAGTATCTAGATGGATACAGCACAAAGATACTGTGGTAAGAGAACATACAATTGTATTCCCAATATCAGCCAAAGGCTTTCTTTTGGCACCATTTTCTTCATGTTGCTCAGCAGGCCTTTCAGTTAATGCACTCTGAAGTAATGTTGCACCTTGGGTGGCAAGATCTCGATCGTGCTCTACTTCTTTAGGAGGTATACAGTCCTCTTTGCTCTCACCTTCTCTATTACTGCATTTATTGGAGGAGCAGCCACAGAAGCCAGAGCAGCTTCCTCCGGATGCACGGCATTCACACTTCATGGTCTTGCAAAATGACTGTTTGCTACACGTACAGCAAATAGTAGTTGTAGAGTTCTCTTTTACAATATCAACTAAATCTTCTTCCCCTTTTAAACTTCCACCATCAGTGTCCAATGACTTTGAATCAGACCCTGATCGACCACCCTTCCTAGAGTTTCTCTTCTTTACCATAACATTATTTTCCTCCCACTCGCCATCAGACTCCTCGTCATGGTAAGAATACTCTGAATCAGAAGTATCCATGTCCTCCAATAGCTCATAGTTGTTGCCTGAAAACTTGAAAACCCAGAGCTTTTGGTAAAAGATCCTTGTCTAATACTAAACATTGGTCTCCTGAATTTGTTTAACAGCTGCTTTAGGTCTTTTGCAAAGATTAGAGACGATTGATGTTCGGAGTGGATTCTGCTCTTTTATACTCGTATGTATCCTTCAAGTTGTCACAAAGCTTGACTATAGTAGTCAATCCTTATCATGTATGTCATTGACTTACAATTCACTTGAATTTAAATTCTATTTTAGCAGTCACAAACTTTGCAGTTTCAACTATATAAGAGACGGCAATTTGTGAAAACTTAAAGAGTTTTATGGGTGGTCAGGCTAGGTGGAGCAGTTTTAATTTAAAATGCTCCACAGGTTTACCTATATTAAGTTAACTGATCAGCACTACGTTGGAGAAGATTTTTCTTTTTACACAGAAGACTTCTCCGAGCAGGTTCGCCAGAGACCTGGTGTACGACAGGTTCTTCTCCATGTTCAATTTCTTTCTCTTTTATGTCAAAAGCACTTCAGCTTTCAAAATGAAATACTTGCATATGCTAAATATGTTATGCTCTTGGACATTCTTCTACTTTCTTTGTCTTAGTTAGAAAATCGTGACTTGTGGTTTGTTCCTAGTCAATTATCGCTTGGCTTTCCTCACGTACAGAAGACATGTATGTCATTGATTTACATTTCATTTTCATCATAATGTTAGATACTACAATGTTTTTGTAAAGAACTTGTTGCTTATTATATACCTATAACATCTCAGATGAAGCAAAAACACCATTATGCATAAATTTGTATCCTCTCAAGATTTGTCAAGATTTGCACAATGTTGTACAGAGACTTATTAGTCTTAGCCTTTATCATGGGCATTATTTTGGTTAGCATCCATTTTCATTGTATAAATTATGTGATGTTAGTTGTAACTAGGTTAAATCCCGTGCCATGCACGGTAATTTCTAATACTTAATACTTATCATTAGTTTAACACTATTATTTAATAAATAAAATATTATTCTACCTAATTGCAAAATACGATGAAAGTTCTTACAAAAAAATTTAAAAAAATTTATCACATTAAAAAAATCAGAGTGAATAATATATGGACGACTAATAAAAATAACTATGAATTACATTACAAAGTTAAAGATAGAAAACTATTATTGCATAATACTGTATAAAAAGAATAATATCTTTGCTTGAATGTGTACAAATGAAATATATTTATTAAATCGGAAGTGAAATATTAATGTATAGTTTGTATTAAAAACTTCTCTAAGAAGCTTTGGCCAAAAAAATTAAAATAAAAATTAAATAAATAAATAAACTTTTGGAGGGAAAATTTTTAACCAGGAGATGACATGTGTCATTCCTGGTTTCGCCTTTAATATAAAGCTAGTTTTAAGTCCCGTGCCATGCACGGTTATAAATTTAAAAAAAAAAATCATTTTACATTAATTATATGTAGCAAATAAATTCAAAAAAAAAAAAAAATAAAGCAATAGTTCAATATATAACCTTACTCAGTCTTAGACATATTGGAGCATTCACATTGTATCTCTTTCATTCCCTTTGGTTTTTTTTATCATCTTAAAATATTAGCCCTACATCGAGCTTTATCCAAAGCCTTTTTTTTTTTTTTTCTTCTTCTTCTTATTTGATCTATGAAACTATTAATTATTTTATATGTAAAGACAAAGTTATATTTAGCTAGTATTGATGTAGTATGCAAAACGTTTAGTATAACACAATTTTTGTCAAGCTTTAATTTAAATTTAAAATATTTAATATTTTGTACAGATTTGTGAATCGTATGGTTGACTTATTTATATTACTTATATAATATGTTATTATTAACTTAATATGTCCCACCTTCCAATTGTTTTCCTTAAATAAAAGATAGGAGAAGAAAAAAGGAAAAAAACAAAAAGGCGGGAAAATTTTTCATAACGTAATGACAAGTGTCATTACTTATTTGCTTTTAGTATAGGTTTATAGATAGATTATAGATTAAAACTATGGATATAGCCTGTTAATATAAATATTTTCAGCTTGTGTTAAAAAAATTGATCACTTGAGTTGATGGGCTTACAGTAATTTTTAAATAGCCAACTTTACCCTCCGACCTACTCCCAAATTTCTTCTATGGTGACACACTAACACGTGGCTTTGAGAGATCAGTTTGTCAAATGACCTTAATAATGTGAACGATTTGCCCAATTGGTGTTAAAAAATAAATAAATTACAAAAATAGTGTTCACTAAAAAATATTTCTCAAAGTAGTGTTCATGTAGGTTTGGAAATTACAAAGCTAGGAATTAAAAAATAATGGCTAATATAATCCAAATATATAATGTATACCATTAAATTCTTTATGGTAATGTATATGAGTATATCTTTACGGAGTAGTACTTAATCCTATCCCTGACAAAGACTATTGGATACATTATAATGGACCAAAAGTTGCTGTTGATGCTAGTCTCAAGCGTAGTCCCGGACGACCTCCTTCCTAAAGATTACGAAATGAGATGGATGAAGGTAATCGAGCAAAGGTGACATGTAGTGTTTGTCGACAAAAGGACACAATAAAAAAAATTGTTCGTCAAGGTTAGCTAATTTTTTAAGATTATTAAATTTCTTATAATATGTATATATAGTTGTTCAAATGAAATTACTGATCTTACTAATAATGTTGCATGTCTACTTTTTAACAGATCAAATGGAGCTTCCAACTCTACTTCTTGGCCAACATGACTCTTCAAAATTTCATTTGAAGCATGAGCACACATCTGTACTTTGAAGGTTGTTCGATCATCATCTCCAAATTCATAAAAAATGGTGCTAAATTGATTTTTTATTTAGCTAGTATAACATGTTTTGAGCTATTTTGTAATAAAGTAATACCATCTCCGATCCAAATTGATATTGCATTGTAGAACTAGCAGTTGGTTTCAAGAATGGTGATTGAGTTCCCTTTGATAATTTAAATCCGTCTAAATAATGCATTATATATCATGTTATATATACGTTTTTTGACAAGGTTATGTCCATAACAAAAATGCTAGAAATTTTTAAACATCCATATTACTTCGAAATTCATAATCTATACTCTGGTCAAGATACCGTAAGCGTTAAAAATAAAGAATTTAATGGTATACATATATATATTTGGATTGTATTAGCCATTAATTTTTTAATTCCTAGCTTTTGTAATTTCCGAACCTACATAAACACTACTTTGAGAATTATTTTTAAGTGAACACTATTTTAATAATTTATTTATTTTTTAACACCAATTGGACAAATCGTTCTAATAATGTACCTTTTAAAAAAAATAAAAAAATAAAAAAAAAAAAAAAGTTTAATCATCTTCCTTACCAATTATTTTTGACGAGTTCTTCCTTTTCCAATTTGATCAACTGCAACTTGATTACAAATTTTTTTCTTGGTTTAATTTCAATTGGATTATTGTTTTTTTTTTTTGGGTAAATTACCAAAGGCTAGATATCAAGACATCAAGTGCATCTTCTGTATCTCCAAAGGTTATCAAATTTTTTTTTTTTTAATTCAAATTTTAAGTTAGTAGACTTAGTACTCCGTAGTTAATTCCAATTTGATTTTAATTTTTCAATGGTTGATTTTTGTATTGCATGTTGGATTTTGATTGATCAGTAATCTATAATCAATTATACTAATGCAAGCATCACTTCTGTCTTTTACCTCAATTTTATATTTAAATTATTTTGATTTTTGTTATAGGAAAATGGGTCAGCAATGCAAATACACCAAATACAATTCTCCACCATCAAGACCATTTCTATCATTTTCATTATTCAATGATGTGTTTATTCTTGCGCAGATACAACGTTTTTAATCTTAACATTTCTGTGTTGTTTTTACGATCTAGCTTAGACTTGCATCTATTCGAGCACTTTATTTCTTCATTATGTTGATTTGGGGTTATTCAAATTCCTACATAGTTAAAATAGGGTTTTGCGTTAACGAGTACCAAGTAAATACTAAGAAAAAAATAAATCACTCCCTTCAATTCGTCTCTATTTGGCTATTTGTTTACTCCACTGCATATATTTGGGTCAATTTTAGGACATATCTTGAGGATCAAAAAAGTCAAAGCAATCAAATAAGGATGAAGAGAGTAATTAACTACTCCCTCCGTCCCATAATTACAGGCAAATATACTACTTTGGGTGTCCCAAAATGTTCCTCCTATTACTAAAAATAACACCTAATCATTACTTACTTTTTAGCTTTTCCATACAAATTACACACATACCTAAACAATCATTACTTACTTTTTCTCTTTTTCATACAAATAAAACACTTACCCAAAAAATCATTACCTACTTTTTCACTTTTCCATATAATATTCTCTACTTTTTCACTTTTCCCATACAACATTCTTCACTTTTTATCTTTTTCATACAATTTTCCTCTACTTTTTCCATCCTCCTTAAAAACCGTCCTTTTTAGAGTTATTTGCCTGTAATTATGGGACGGAGGGAGTAATTACTAGAGCTCGAGGGATAATTAGATAAGGGGTGAAAATTCGGTTTGTAGCTCAAATAGAAACCAAACCGTACTAGTTCACTTTGACATTTTTCAAACCAAAACTAACCAATTTTTTTTTTTTTTAACAAAATACCTAACCAAATTATTACTCGTATTCAGTTTAATTCAAAGCAATCCATTTCTACTTTGGTTTTCAAAAAATAAACCAAATCAAATTGAAATTTTTGGACCTAACGTATTAGGCCGAAATTTTTTTAGGCTTATATACCTGGTTTTTTTAGGGTATTGAGCATTTGGACTTAATACTTGGGTTTATGTATATTATTCGATTTTCAATTTTTTAAACTCTAAACCGAAACCAAATCTAAATCGTAAACCA
Organism: Chenopodium album; assembly: GCF_948465745.1. Taxonomy (NCBI): domain Eukaryota; kingdom Viridiplantae; phylum Streptophyta; class Magnoliopsida; order Caryophyllales; family Amaranthaceae; genus Chenopodium; species Chenopodium album. Next base: position 8,483,056 of record NC_137858.1, read on the forward strand.
TATTTATTTATTTTCAAACAAAACTGAACCGAATTGTTTAAAAAAAAAAAAAAAAAAAACAAACAAACAAACAAACAAAAGTTCAAACCATAATTCGGTTTGATTTTCAATTTGCACGACCCATCTCGAGATTATAGGGTTGAATTTTATTCTTAGCCTCTTAAGTAGTTAGGTTGGATTCCCTTCTTTTTTTTTTTAACGAAGATTCCCTTCATTTACAAAATGAAAATTAAAATTTTGTTTTTCAAAAGTAATATGGAATGTACGGAGTAAATAATAAATCAATTCCATAAATCAAGAAATATAAATAACAAATCAATCCCTAACTCAAGGAAAGAATCGTTTTGTATTTTTTTTTTTTTTTACTCGTGTACTTTGTATTTGTACACAATGTTATTTCCGTGTTTTATAACTCTTGTATTTTAATCGGGTGTATGATGAAATTTTCAATAATGGTTAGTCTAAATGTTTAATACTCTTCGGTTATAAAAATACTCGTAATATTCTGAGCTCTAAAGTCTGAACTCCTACCACCTCTTACAGATTGGCAAAACATGAAGGATTAGAAAAAAAAATAGTGTGTTAAGATGCGTGAAGCCTAATTATTGCAATTAATTACTCCATATAATTGAAGGAAATATAAAAAACTTACAAGTAGTAAATTATAAAAGTACAAAAGTCAACCCTCATCAAAGCTTTAAAGCTTGAGCACTGTCCTTATTCATTCCTCACACATCCCTTCATTCAAACACACCTTGTACGTTTTACTATCTCAGCCTCTGTTTCTCTCAAATTGCATACAGCTACTTGATCCATGGCGGAAGCCTTAGCAGCAGGACTCGCGTTAGAGGCAGCGAAAGCCGGGATAAAGTTGGTGACAGGTCGGGTGGTGGAGGAGATAGCACTTGTCTGGGGTTTTAAGGATCACCTTAAAATACTCCAAAACAGATTCACTGACATTCAGGCATTTCTGGAAGATCTGGCAAGTGCTAGATATGCAGAGAAGAGCAGATTTGTGAATCTTTGGCTCACAAAACTCACAGATGTGGCCTACTCTGCTGATGAACTCATGGATGACTATGAATATGAGTTACTTCGTAGGAAAATTGAGTTGAAGAACGACCATGCATCATTCAAGAAAAAGTGTAGCAACTTTTTTAGTACTCATACTAACCCTGCTGTCTTCCGTATTCGGATGAGTCATCGGGTTCGTCAGATCCTTTTCAAGTTAGATGAGTTGGACAACGAGGCCATGAAAAATGGTCTACAAAAGGTGCAGCTAGCCAGAGAAGCAGTTGCATCCAGCAATGCTGTTGGCTACTATGTTGACAATGTAGCGTTGCAGGAAAATCGGAAACATGCTGCCGCAAGAGGTTCAGAGTTCATTGGGAGGAAGTCTGATGAGGAGAAGTTGCTGCAAATGATTCTCAATCCTACTCGCAAGGATGTTGATTGTCTTTCCACTGTTGCTATTGTTGGAATTGGAGGTATGTTATTTTTCGTTGCCATTTGTTCTTGAGCCTTTCATGAATAACATGATAATATGATATAGTGTTTTCTAACCGACTTGATTTTGCTATTGTTGGAATTGGAGGTATACATATATTTTTTAAATCTGCATTTAAAGTAATAAGATCAAGTTTTGTTAGTTTTCATAACCGGTTTTGATGTAATTAATATTGTTGAAAAATAGACATCTCAAGCATCATTGGTTGAAGAAAAGAGAATTAATCACTTTATAAGGCTAAGGGACTAATACTATTATTGCCATATAATTTTAGCCATATAATTTTAGGATCACTCCAATAGATTATCGATTTAAGCTTGATCCACAAATGGAACAACTCATTTACTCAAACATGACATGATTATGTTGACCGAACCGTACCCGATTCAAATAACCTACCCATTTGCGAGGTATAAGATAACTAACCACCCTAAAATTTTTTTTTCCCCTCCTTTTTTTTTTTAACCAAGGTAAACCCGCTCGGCTGCTCTTAATTTGCCTTATTTCAAATCAATCTGATTATAATCTGAATCTTTTATCATTCGAACCATTTGCAATCTGAATCGATATGAATCTGAAGCCACATAAACCTGGGTAAACTCGCGTTTCCAATTAACCCGAATATAACTCGAACCGTTTACTATATAAACCGAATTTAAACCGTACATTAATTAAATAAAACGTAAATGAATCAAATCGACAATAACCTGAACCGAATCGAAACCAACCCACCCGCCAATTTAATCCGTCTCGAGTCTCAACAACCCATTTCATGCCGAAATTGTTTCATCCCAAATCGAAACCGAATGTGACAAAGCTACTCAGAACTAATTCTCTTACAATTTCAAATGGATATTGCCCCCGGTCTTCCCCAAGAATTAGTCCTTTTTAATAAAATTACACATACCTTTTTTGCGTTCAACATTTCCTCTCAAAATACTAGTATTAGGATTTGAATTAAATGCTATGTTAATTAAACCAATCTTACATTTTAATTTCTCTTTTGATTTATGAGTCCCTTTACCTTGATGTGTAACATTTATACTTTTGCGGGGCGTTTGGTCAGAAAGATAGGAATAAGAGGGATAAGAAAGGAGGGTAAAGATAGGAGAATGATAGGTGGGATAAGGATAAATAATTTTAATCCCGTGTTTGGTAAGCATGGGAAACAAATTAGAAATAAGTAATAAATTTATTAAAAAAAAAAAAATATTCTTATTAACTTCTACCATTTCAATGTTATTAAGGGTAATTTGGTCTTTCAAAACCCATTTCTTGTCCTTTCCCCTTATACCACCGCTAGTTATAGAAATGGAGGTAAAGTGGGTGTTTTTATCTCTATCCCTAACCCCCTTCTAATCCCCATCGCTTCAATCAAACACTACGAACTTATTCTTTTCCCTTGAAATAAGGAGATCTGGTCTGATTTTCATAAGGTCTGATCTGAATTATTATTATCTGATCTGGTCTGATCTAATTTAATAATTTGATTAAATTTAACTGCATTTTAATACTGATCTATAATAAAAAAAAATATTATCAAAATGGATCTTGTTAGAATCGTCTCATTATAAGCTTTCAAATGTGTAATTTTCATAATTTTTTGTAACACGCAATTAATGATATTTAGAAATAAGTAAATGATAATTAAAAGTTCTGAGGTGGTCTAATGTGAATGTTTCTAGTTAGGTCTGATCTGATCTGATTTGAATTTATAAAGGAATAAGTACTCGAAATAAGTTGAAGAGATCAGACCTAACTAGAAACATTTCTTCTATTCCTATTTTTTTTTTTTTATCTTTGTCCCACCCCTTTTATCCCCCTAAACAAACACCCTCTTGATGTATAATAATGGATAACAATCTTTGATCTTATGTAAACAGGACTTGGCAAGTCAACTTTAGCTCGGAGGCTATATGAACATGAGAATGTTGATGTGCATTTTGGCAGGAAAATTTGGATTTGTTTATCTGAGGATTTCAAAGTTGACAGACTTTTGAATGAGATGGTTGAACATCTTACATCATCCAAATGTAACTTGACAAACACCGGTGCAATTACAAATAAACTTGAAGAGCAGTTGAAGGGGATGAAATTCATTCTCGTGCTTGATGATGTTTGGGAAGATAATCAAGACTCATGGGATTCCTTCAAAAATGCATTGTTGAGTATTGGTGATCTCCGCGGATGTATACTTTTGATTACCACCCGTAGCAATAATGTCGCAGAGAAAGCACGTGCCTTCTATCAACATAAATTGCCAGGTTTATCTAAAGATGAAGGATGGGCTCTGTTACAACAAAGAGTTTTTACTGAGACACGTCCATATGATTCCTCTTTCGATAATGTTGGGAGAAGAATTGTCAAAAAGTGTAAGGGTGTTCCTTTGGCCATAAAAGCAATCGGTGGCACGTTGCAGTCAAAGAAGCATGCGTATGAATGGGAACCGATTGAGAATAGTGAGTTATGGGATCCCCAACTAGGAGATGCAATTGATATCCTTCCATCGTTAATGCTGAGCTACAGCCATTTAAATAATGCTTACGTAAAACAATGCTTTGCATACTGCGCAATCTTCCCCAAGGATTCTAAAATGGAGAAAAATCAATTGATTACTCTGGTTATCACAAGGCTTTCTTCATGATGAATTTGCAACCAGCGACACAATGGAAATGATTGGTGAGAAATACTTCAATACATTGCTGAATTATTCCTTCTTAGAAGAGGAGACAGATTTTGGTGATATAATGTACAAGATGCACGATTTAGTGCATGATCTTGCAGCCTACATTTCAAAGAAGTATCTGTTGGTTTGGAAAGTTGGAGCTAAACTGGAAGATGATGTTCGACATTTGATTTTCAACTTATCAAAGAACGAAATACCTTCTGAACCTTTCACTCATAGGTTGGCTGTGAGAAAACTAAAAACGATAAGTTTCCACAGGGCTTATGATTGGATCAACTCCACCTTAGGTTGTGCACGATACTTACGAACGTTAAGCATGGCTCATACTCGGATATCAGAGGTTCCGTATCTTATTGGGCAGCTTATTCATCTTAGGTACCTTGACCTATCTGAAAGTAATATTGATGAACTACCAGAGTCAATCTGCAAATTATATCAGCTACAGACGCTGAGAATCATAGATTGCCATAGTCTGTTAGAATTGCCCAAAGGATTGTATAGGCTGGAAAACTTGAGACACATTGAGGCAAGTTCTTTCTTGTTGGCATCTGGAGGACTACGACAGTTAATTTACCTTCAGACTTTACCTCCCCTTGAGTTGCGAGACAGTGAAGGATGGAGCATTGATGAATTAGGACCTTTAGATCAAGTCAAGGGTCAGATGAAAATCAAAGGTCTACAACATGTGAAAAACAAAGAAACAGCAAGACAAGCTAGCCTTGGGAGAAAGGACGAGATTGTGATACTACATTTGGAGTGGGGTGAAGATAGAGAAGTAGGCTCTCATCAAGTGAATAATGATGAGGATGTTTTGGATAGCCTTGAACCTCACCCTAACTTACAATCATTATCTGTAGATGGATTCTTGGGTGTGAGGTTTCCTTCGTGGATAATGGCAATGGTTGTACCACACGGAGGTCATCCGACACCACTTAGGAACCTAACAGAGGTGAAGCTAATAAGAAGTTTTAGATGCCAACAGCTTCCCACACTTGGGCAACTACCTTTTCTGAGGATATTGTGGCTAGAAGATTTGGATGATGTAGAATGTATAGGGGACGCGTTTTATACTGGGGATGGGTCTGCAGTAGAACAGGTATTATTTGGATCTCTAAGCAAGCTTCACATCATCTCTTTTGCAAAACTGACCACATGGATGCCACCACCACCACCGATACAAGCGGAAATATTATTTCGTAAAATTGAAACTCTAGAGATACGACATTGCCCAAAACTGGAAAGGGTACCTTGTTTACAGTTTCAATCTCTAAAGTATCTGAAGCTTAACAATATTGGTGGCAGTCAACCAGTGGATATCATCAAATATAGCACTGCTCTCCAATCCCTTGATGTAAGGAATATAAAAAATATGATGATGGTACCTCAAGAGCTGTCGAAGTGCAAAAACTTGGAGAAATTAAGAATATCTTACTGTGAGAAAGTGAAGTGTATACCCAGTGGCCTAATCTCTCTTAAGGAATTAGAGATAGTAAAATGCCGATCCCTGGCTAGTATTCCAGGTGACCTCTCTTCTTTGCGTAATTTGAGGGTTCATGATTGTGAAGGGTTAGAAAGCATGCCAAAAAGTCTAGAGGGGTGTACATCTTTGGAATCCATATCCATAAGCTCCTGCCCAATGATAAAGGGTCCCACCCCAGATTTGGGCAGATTGCAAAAACTTGAATGTTTGGAATTGAAGAATTCAGGGGAGTTGATGACTTGTTGCCTGCAGTGGATCCCAAATCTTCATCACCTTTGGTCTTTAGAAATTAATGACTGCTTTAGCGATGAAAGGGACTTCAACCTTACATTTCCCCAATCCCTAAGGCGGTTAACATTGAGAAGTTTCCCAAATGTCAAGTCTCTACCTCAGCAATTCCTCCCTTCAACCCTTGAAGATCTGGAACTTGATGGATTTAATGAGTTGGAACAACTTCCTGAATGGATAGGCAACTTGTCATCTCTTGAGAAACTGCGGATAAAAAATTGCACCAAGTTGGCAAATCTACCTTCAACACAGGCCCTATCTCGTCTCTCTAGATTAACAGATCTAACTATTGAAGGCTGTCCAATTTTAAGAGAAAAGTATGGCATGAAATCCCAAAAATTCCAAACAGACGTATCCTCTGATGGCCTTAATTTTGAAAATTGCTGATTAAGGTTGGTCATACTATTATTCATAACCTCTTTGCTTTTTTTAATTTTATTCTCTGTATAAACTTTCATTTATTGATATATTTTTGTTTTACTTCCAGATTCAAGAACATGTATGATATTAATCAAGCATGTGAATTGTGAAGCTGCTGCTCTTATTTATTTTTGTCAATACCACTTCAACTGTTTAACACAAGTTAAATGCTGTTAGTATGTTGCTCGAATGCTAGCTTTTCTTTGCTCAGATAATTTAGTACTTTCAATTTTCAAATACAATATTGTAACAAATTTAATTAATTATCATCACAGAAGAAGCAAAAAGGTATTGTACTGTATTATGTAAATACATAGTTGAGGTACAATAAAGTAATTTTTTTTTCTTTAATGCAGCGGTACAAGTAATATGAATTTGCATAAAAGAATAATATTTAGATTTTCATTTTTATTTAATGACTTCTTCGAACAATTGTCAATTTACCTATAATTTTAAGAGTAAAATTGTGAAAGTTGAGAGTAGGCTAACATTATTATTAAATTTTCATTTTTCTTTTTCCTCATATTTCTTTGGTCTCCGTAGAGGGCTTCTCCTAGCAGGTTCACCGGAGTCCTTGTGTACAACAGGTTCTTCTCCATGTTCAGTGTTCCTGACACTCAAAAGGTTGCTGTTAGAGGAAGCAGATCGCATGGCCCTTGGCAACTTTAAAGGGATATTTGCTTCGGTTGTACTGCTCTCTGCCTTTTTACTTGCTGCTACATTGTCAGCTGCACAGCTCTCTGCCTTTTCCGGTAGATCTACATGCTCACCTTGTACTGATGTTGGGGCTGCTGGAACAAGCTGAATAGTGGATTTCCACCATTTGTTCCTTTGGATGGGCCTTGGTGCATTTGATTTTCCCTGCAATAAGTTCACATAGTAAAATAACAATACGGAAGTATCTAGATAGGATATATAGCACAAAGATATTGTAGTGACAGAACATACAATTGTATATTTGTATTCCCAATTTTCTTTTGGCACCATTTTCTTCATGTTGCTCAGCAGGCCTTTCAGTGAATGCACACTGAAGTAATGTTGCGCCTTGGGAGGAAAGATCACGATCAAGCTCTTCTTCATCAGGTAAAGCACACTGAAGTAATGTCAAAAGCACTTCAGCTTTCAAAAATAAATACTTGTATGTACTTGACTATTAATACTTTTCTTTGCTAATAAGTTATGCTTTTGGACTTTCTTCTACTTTCTTAGAGAGAAAATCATGACTTGTGGTTTGTTCCTAGTCAATTATATATCAGTGGCTTTCCTCACGTAAGGGACGTTTGCTTTGGCTGAAGTGTTCTCTTTGTTTTAACCCGTTGCTTCAACATTCTTTGCTACGCTACTCTCCTTGTTATCTTGTAACTCTATATTCTGATCAGGTCTGTCATCAAAATTCAGACACGCCTAATACAGAAGCAGCCCATTGAACTGGTCTTGGACTGTCATTTGCATCCTCTGGACATCATCTATATATGCTCTTCATTTCCTGCTTATGCCTGCAGGTCACACAGATTTACAAGATGGAAATAAAACTAGAAACACTCAAATACATTTTTGTCTATGAAACAGGTGCCCCATAAATTGAATAAACAATATAAAAATGCCAATCATTTGAGGATTGATACAATCCTCTAAAATAATTTTCCCTGTAAACAAACTTGTAATAACATCAAAAATTTCCATATTAAGTTAAGAAATCTGCACTACTTAAAGAGTCCAAAATTTCAATAATCGAGGGCTTCTCCGATCAGGTTTTGCCAGAGCCCTTGTGCACAACAGGTTCCTCTCTCCGTGTTTGGAGTTCTTAAAGTTTCAAAAGGTTGCTGCTCGAGGAAGCAGATTGCATGGCCTAAGCTACCTTTATAGGTATGTTGCTTCAGCTATGCTCCTCTCTGCTGCCTTTTTTAAGCTGCATTGTCAACTGTAGTGCTCTTCCAACTTTCCCAGTAGCTCATCCTATTAAAGCTGGGGCTACTAAATTTCTGCCATTTTTTTCTTTGGATTTGCCTTGGTACAATTGATTTACCCTACATAACAAAACTAGCAAAATCATAAAACAGATATCTTTGAAAGGACATTGCAGAAAAATGTTTAGTGAGCAAACAACATATGGCTAATAATAATATCCCCTTTCCAGATACATTGCTTGCATACTCGGCTCAACCAACATTCTTGTAAAACAATCAAATCAAGAACATACCAGCCAAAGGCTTCCTCTGAGAACCATTTTTTTTAATTTTTTTTCATGTTGCTCGGCAAATAATCAGCAAATTAAATCTGAAGTAATGTTGCACCTTGGGAGCCTAGACCACAATCATGCTCTTATTGCTCTACTTCATTGGAAAGTATTCCATTCGTCTTGCTCTAACCTTCACTCCCTATGACTGCATCTATTGGAGCAACCACTGGAAGCTGAGTTAGCCCTCTCCGAATGCACGACATTTACATGACCAAGCAAAATGATTGCTTGCTGCACAAACAGCAAAGCATATAGAATAACCGACAGTATCAACTAAGTTAATTCCTTTAATTCTTCAAACTTCTACGGTTCTACCAACATAAGTGTCCAACGAGTAGGAACCACACCCTAATTGACCAACTCATCATCAGCAGACTCCTCGCTAGGGTGGAAATGATCTGTATGAGAAAGTATCCATGTCCTCCAACAATCCGAGCTGTTACTAGCTAGAGCTTCTAGGACCCTAAAAATTCATCTGTAAATACCTGTCAGATCAGCAAGAATTACAGGCCAAGTAGTAACATTAAACCAATTATCAGAATCAGCTGTACCTGTCGCAGATCATCTGTTCTCAGTTCACCACGAGCTGCAAGTATCTATGTCAGCAAGGAACTGATAGCATTGGCAATTTGTTCAAACTTGGCAAAATTTTCAGATCATAGAATAAATCATGTAATAATATGATTACTATGATGTACTTGTTGCATCTTCTACTGCTTTACTTCTGCATTTTGCTTTTCAAATCATCTAACAAAACCATTGAGCTTGACTACCTTCTCTTTCAAAACCTTTATCTCAGAGTGCTTCTCTCTACAATCAAGCTCCTTATCACATAACATGTATGCATCTTCAAGCAAAACCAACAAAAAAATAGGCTTTGGACAAAACAAGCATCATGATGTAAATATGGAGGATCATTAGTAAAACTATATTTAATAATCTAATACAGTATGGTAGAATTTTTTATTTTTTTTTTTTTTTTTTTTTTTTTTTTTGGCAAGTTAATAAAAAAAATCACTTATCTAACCATAACCTGGAGGATTAAGCCAAATTGAAATGATACTGTAATTCATCAAACTTCCAACCTCCTCTGCCACGGACACGTCTTCTGCCTCAAATAGTTGTGAAGCCATTGAGACTAAGGTGCTTTAATAAGTTGCTACCATATTTTCAAGTGCAAAAATCCTTGAGTTTCTTGCACCAGGGGACATAGTTTCAGGGCATTCACTGCATATAACCATGCATCGGAAAGTTATAGTGATAATAACATGGCTGAAGCCTGAATATGTATCAAAAATCAGATTTAAAAGTAAGTAGCACCTCAAAATATTCTGCTTTATCATTTCTTGTGCCATCTTGATTCTCCTGGAATATCAAAATAGATTTTCAAGACACAAACAACTTCCCACACCAGGGGAGTTGCCATTTCTGAAGCATCTGCCCCTTACAGATTTAGAAGATGTGGAATATATAGGCAATGAATTCTATATGAATGAGCATGACAAAACCATGTATCAAAATAACAACAATTCAGTAGTACTATACTACTGTTTGCATTTCCTTGCCTTGAAACTCTAATAGTCATAAATTGGCCTCTGCTTCAATCAATACCATACTTCAATCATATGTTGCACTGGCCATGTTCTCACTTGCTCGCCTTGTCTGTTATAAAATGATTTTATAAAATATGGTGTTTTGGTATGAATTTTATCATTTATATTAAATGTAGTTCATAAAATCACACCCATTTTACAATATATACTATACACCCCATATAATTAGATGTGTGTCTGAATTATTACTGGTCTGACATTAAATGTTGTTCATTGCTTCAGGTCTTTTGCAATTTAAAAACCAGGGATTTATGGTGGTGCATCAATGTTCAGTTTCATTCTTCTGTTTTATGTCAAAAAACACTTCAGTTTTTAATAAGAAATACTTCTATACTTATACTTTTCTTTGCTATTATGTTAAGCTCTAGTACTTTAATTTCTTCTACTACTTTGTCTTACATAGAAAATCGTGACTTGTGGTTTGTTCCTAGTGAGTTATTGCTTGGCTATCCTCACTTGATTACTTATTTAGAGAAGATATGTATGTCATTCATTTACATTTTACTGTCACAAAGTAAGAAGAATTTTTTGAAACAAAATTTCGATTAGTATTTACCTATTACATCTCAAAAATGAAGCAAAAATACCATTATGTATGTATATGGGTGCATTTGATACTCTGTAAATCTCAAGTGTATACGCTGTAAGATTATTTATTCTATTTCAGTTTCTAGTCTACAGACTTTGCAATTATGAACAACATTCTGAGAACTGATATCAGACATAAGGCATAATAATTAATAACTTCAGTCAAAACAACTTACGAGTAATAGGTAGCTGTATAATGAGGAAGCAAATCCCGTGGTCCTTGATAACCAAGGAACGTTTGCTTTGGCTATACTGTTCTCTGCATAACATGTTGCATGTACATTCTCTACTGCACTGCTCTCCATGTGTTCTTAAAGCTCTACAATCTCAGATCACCCGTTAAAAATCTAACGCGCCTCATCACAGAACGCAGCCCATTGAACAGGTCTCAGACTGTCATTTGCATCCTCTACTGGTTTACATTCACTAGACATGATCATCTATGCTCTTCATGCCCTGCTTCTGTCTGCAGAGTCAGATATTAAGTTAATTTCATGATGATATATCTGATATGAATCAATGAGTGTGCTGAATGGTGCATAACATTAGATAGTAAACTCAACAGTTTCCCAGAAGCTTCATTGCATTTGTTATTTACACCTTTAAAGATACATCAATAAAACGTTCTTATCTTAGTGGAAACTCAAATTATTGTGTTGGATGACCTTGATGTGGAAAAAATAGACCTCTTTCTTAAGCTGTGGAACAATAAATTAGTACGAGTAAAAAAAAATGAATTTTCCCTAAGTCATGTAAATATCACTCACAATGTACAAGACAATTGCTTAAGCCCTGATATTATAGTCACATCCACAATTTTACATACTTCAGTAAATTATTGCAAAGTCTGTAGAAACTAAAATAGAATATACTACCTCCGTGTCCTTACACCTTTGTTGCAAATACGGAGTAATAAGAAACGGTGATACTTTGTAGTTATATTATGATTAATATCAGAAACGGTGATACTTTGTAGTTATATTATGATTAATATCACAATTATTGACCTAAAGTACTAGTAAAATAAAAAGGAAAATGTTATACATAGTCCTCATGCCCACATATAAGCATTAAATTTACACTTGAAAATTATAAGAAGTTAAGAAATCATAAAATTATAAACACTAATTACACTGATTTATGCGTGTTTTTGTCATGAATTCCTAATTTTATACAATTTCCTAGAGTGTATTTATATCCCTTAAGGTTACATATAACATTACCCAAATAAATTTGCACAATTGGTTCGGGCGTGACATGACTTACAAAATTAATTGCATAGTACATGAACTTTTCCAATCGCCCATAACTCGTTACTTGAGTATAATTGTGCAAAGCCACGCGTTAAAGAGAAAAATCATCAAATTGCCTCCCTTTTTTACTTCTATTTTGCAAATTTGGGTTATACACTAAGTTAAGTTTGTTAATTATGAGTATTTGATTATACTAGTAGAAAAAAAAAGGTGCTGAAAAAGGGAATACAAACATTCAAACCTTTAGCTCCTTTAATAATCGTCTAGTATTTGGCATCAAAATCGGGAAACATGGTGCGGCAAGAGTTGTTGAATTAATTGGGAGATTAATTGCAGCCAATGATTCTTAATTCTTTCGTCTAGAAAGTTCGATTGTCTTTCCACTGTCGCCAATTCGCCATTGTTGGATGTGGAGGTAAATTTACTGTCTTATTGTTCTTGAAATCTGTTCTCTTTACATTTTGATATGGTAGGATTTACACCCCCCAACAGAAAGAATTTTTATGATGCCAAATGCAAAACGATTATTTAATCTACGATCTAAAAAATTTAAGACATATTATGAACTTTATGGTACACTCAATGTAATTCTTTTGTTTTCTTTTAATTATAACATGATCTCATTCAACAATCTTTAAGCAAAACAATTAAGGCTTGTTTGGTTGACAAAGGAATTAATTTTCTATGAGCATTTGTATTTATTGGGAATTAAAATCCCACATCAATTTTTCTAGAAATTAATTAAACTTATTTGGTTGTTATAGGAGTATTTATGAGAATTGGAAATTCAAAATTCTTATTATGTTTTATGAGAATTGGAAATTCTCATGACTTTACCCTTCTCACATTTTCATTTTTTTATGGTCTATCAAACAAGCCCCTTATTTCCAAATTCATGAGAATTTTCAATTTCTCCATTTTATATGTGCAACCAAACAATACCTTAATAATGTAAGCTGTAATCCATAGTTAAGCAACGCGTAATTGATATGATGTTTCATGTTTGTCATATTGTCCTGTGCTACATGAGTACATTATCAATGTGAAATGAATAAAAGACACACCATTACACCAATAAGGGCAATGACACCACACACGGATACAATATTAATTGTGTACTACATGACCCTCTTTCTTTCGTGGGGACATAATTTACTTCATTGCCAAAAGTCACACATCAAAATAGAAAAATACCATTAATAATGGGAGACTGAAGGACGGGACCAATGGGCCTATTATGTCTGTAATGGAAATATTACACCAGGACTATTTTGTCTGTTTCATTTAGATTTATTTTTAAAAAATAAAAAATAAAAAAAAATTTGGGTTTGGTTAAGTTGTTAATCTCTTTGTCCCTTTTTCACATTTTTGTTTGTAAAATTACACGGGAACTAAGAATAAAACGAATAACAATAAAACAAAACACGAAGGAAAGTACAAAAATGATGTCTTTAAATAAAACAAAGATAGATTAATATTTAATGATGTCATGTTATTAACCCTTTGCCAAAAAAAAAAAAAAGGATCAATTACATGCTCCTATTGGAAAATTAAGAACCAATCCTATTCATCTAAATTTAGGAGTAAGAATAAGAAACTAAGTGTGACAAAATAAGAGTGAACATTAATTACAAAGCAGAAAAAGAGGGATAATTTGGAAAAAAAAATAATTACTAAAAAAGGAACGAAAGGAGTAATTGAAAAAATTGGCAGACACTGTTTACATAAAAAGGACCAAAAAAAAAAAGTGAATAAGAGAGTATTATTATTATTATACACTGTTTACTACTCTGTTAGCTAAAGTCTGAAATTACTAGCTCTTTTTAAGTTAAGTTTTGACTTATTTGTTTATTTCTCATGTATTTTCCCTTCTTAGTTATTGTGTAATTTTGATAGATTAGATAAATTGAGAATACATACAATTGTACTAACATTTCAATTCTTTAGTTGTTGCATTGTGTGCCTTTCTAATTTTTTTTTTTTTTTTTTGACTGGTCATTTCCACATGAAAAAGGACTAGTGATAAAACAAATTGTACAGAGTGGGGACGTAATAATTGAATACGAAGCTGACTTGTAAAATACCAAGTAATTGCCAAACTAAAAAGAAAATTAAGACTTTGAAAAAAGATGTAATACTATTCAACACTTATCAAAACTTTAAAGCTTAACCATTGGCCACTATTACTCTCTTATCCCAACATACAAACACCCATTTATCAAAGCTTTAAAGCTTGACCATTGGCCACTAATTCTCTCTTATCCAAACATACAAACACCCTCTTTCTCAATCTCTCTCTAATATTAGATACTGAAACACTCTCAGATCAAAACACTGATCGATGGCGGAATTAGCAACCGGATTAGGAGTAGAAGCGGCGAAAGCCGCGTCAAAGTTGGTGACAACTCGGGTGTTGGAGGAGGTAACACTTTTCTGTGGTTTCAAAGATCAACTTAAAAAGCTCCAAGACAAATTCTCGAACATACAGGCATTACTTGAGGATTTGGGAAGTGCTAAGTATGTTGAGAAGAGCAGATTTGTGAATCTCTGGCTCAAAAAGTTCACTGATCTTGCCTACTCTGCTGATGAGCTCATGGATGACTATGAATATGAGTTACTTCGTAGGAAAATTGAGCTCAAGAATAACCATCCATCTTTCAAGAAGAAGTGTAGCAACTTTTTTAGTACTGCTACTAACCCTGCTGTCTTCCGTATCCGGATGAGTCATCGGGTACGTGAGATCCTTTCCAAGTTTGATGAGCTGCACAAGGAGGCTAAGAACAATGGTATACAGCTCGGGCAGCTAGCCAGAGAAGCAGTAGCATCGACTAGTGCTGGCTACTATGTTGATAATGAAGCACTGCATCAAAATCGGAAACATGCTGTCGCAAGAGGTTCAGAGTTCATTGGGAGGAAGTCTGATGAGAAGAAGTTGCTGCAAATGATTCTCAATCCTACTCGTGAGGATGTTGATCGTCTTTCCACTGTTGCCATTGTTGGAATTGGAGGTATATTATTTTCCAATGTGAGTTTGACATATGACACATTGACCCATCTCTCAATATATAAATGGTAGTATTATGTAGTTTTTTTTTTTTTTTTTTAGAAATAAATGGTAGTATTATTGGCAGCCAGGTACAAATTTTTAGTTTTATTTCAAAAAAAAGAAAAAAAAAAAAAAAAAAAAAAAAAAAAAACCAAATTCTATATAAACAATACAGTACTAAGTTATTCATTTTTAAAGAATTAGGCAATTAGCAATATTCATATACTGCATTTGCTACTCATAATTGTTATCAATAATTCATTTATTTTCACTTTTACCTCACTTAAGGAGTATATAGAATTATGAACTAATATTATACAACAGTTTTATTTTTATTATTTAATTTGGAATAATATTCTATAGCTACTTTAAAAAAAAAAATTAAGGTTAAACTATTTTATATTGTTATTAGTGTCTAATAGTTTAAGTTTACAAATTAAACTTTAATTTGGCCCCCAAAAGAAATTGTCAAGATCTGCCACTGTAATAAGGAAAGCTAATGTATAATTTACGGAGTACAAAATAACAGAATATATTCTCCTTGTATTAAGCAAGTAAAGTCAAATGATATAGACTATATATATGCTGAAAATCCATGAATAACATTGATTGAGAAACAATATTAAGCAAGTCAAGATCTTATCTCGGAGTATCCTTAATAATAGGATCTTTGACAATTATACATATTACCAAAAAAAAATAAAAAAATAAAAAATAAAAAACCTAAGATAGGGACACGTGTCACCATGGAGCTAATGTACCCTGTTTTAGTATAGTACTAGATTAGCCTCGTACGATGCGCGGTTTTAAAATAAGAAATGAATTATAGACTCTTTAGCACATGTTAAGATAAAACAACTACTTTCTCTTTACAGAGTAATACTTTCTAATTAAATATGAAAATACAATTTCCAAAAATTCATTTTTTTCATATTATTTTTTAGAATCAATTGAACTATGTTATTAACTATTTTTAACAACTACTTTTTTTTTTGACAAAAACAACTACTTGTAAATAATAAAAGAGAAAATACAAGTTTCTCAACATGAGAAACTTGTATATTTCTCAATGGGGTATTTTTCGTCTTATTGTTCTAACGCAAGCTTAACACCGTTAACACACATAACATACCCATCTCTCCTCAGCCATGGAGTTGAGAATCCTTCACCAATGGAGGTCGAGGACTCTACAACAATGAAGAAAAAGCTCACAAACAATGACTAAATACCTACCATTAAGGGTTAACTGACAGGCTAAAGTCGTATCACCTAATAAAAAATAATACCTAAGTCCACTAACTTATGCAGATAGGGAAGTAGGGTCGAATCCACAGGAAAACTGGTCTTTCTATTCCTAATTAATTGTTATAATCTAAATTATTAAAGTAACCAATAGTTGTTGTGATTATAGACTAAACTACGAAGATTATGAGTAAAGGGAATAATTAAGGAAGAAATCAATAATAATAAAGCCTAGGGCATAGGTTCACTAATAAACAATATTCCAGGGTAAAACACAATAATCAATCATCAATGCATTAATTAATCAGATCGTAAAGGGCTTTCGCTACGTATTACAATCACAGAATTAATTTACCGATATTAAATCTCATCTCTCGAATCTCGACCTAACCATTTATAAATTAATCTGCCTATTGAAATTAAGCCTAAACATCAATTCTCATCTCTCGAATCAATATTGCTAAACTCATACAATTAAACCTGGCCAAATCTAATTGCATAGCATATAAACAATCAATAGGAAATCAATTAAGCATTAATAATTAACAATCATAAAATTAACCCCTTCGTATTATTTATTAGATCCCCATAAACCCTAGAAGGAAACTACTTAGACATAATCAAAACTAAACAAAACATAATACTTAAACAAGACATGAAAGAAATTGGAAAGAATAAAATACTGAGATTAATTAAGGGAGAAATCGTACCAAGACGGCGGAATTACAATAGTGTTGAGGAACAAGAAAGAAAATAAAATCTAGAGAGAGAAAGTTGAGTAGAGAGAAGGAAGAGAAAATAAAACTAGAGTAATAATAATGAATAAGAGATAGTCTAATCTTGCCTAATAATAACATATTAATACTAAGCAAGTATTAATCGCTAAAACAAAACTGATCGGAAACAAACTCCCTAACAATCCTCGCGCGCCCGGTCGGGCAAGGGCTCGCCCGACCGGGCCCGCCTTTCTCCTCGATCTCAGAAGCCTTCTCGCGCCCGTCCGGGCGCGTGCTGCTTTGGCCCGCCCGGCCGGGCACGCCTCCGGGCGGAGAGGGTGGCCTTGGGCGAGGCTTTTGGGCCTCTGAACTTGGATCTTCATAACCGAGCCCTTAATCACCGATTTGATCCCTCCAATCGGCCTTGGGCTATCGAACGTGATCGCGGTCTTCCAATACTTGTAGATGCTCCTCGAAAAGCCCAGGAAATTGCTCCAAGTACGCAAATTCCTACAAAACTCAAGCAAAACTACCAAAGCACTGGAAAACACAAATTAGTAATAAAAGTGGCTCGTAGGAGCCAAAAACACTACTAATTACGACCAAGGGACGGGGATAAATATATATATATAATGAACACATCATTAACCATTCCCTTAATTTACATATTTTTCTTAGGGTTTTTCGTTAAATTCGGCGGCGAAGCCGCCAAAATTGGTGTGTTGGGGTCGGGGTTGTTGCGTGTTAGTAGTGTTGAGGATGATGTTTGCTGTGGTGTCGGTCAGATTACACCATAACCACCATTGTTGCATAAAAATGAAGAAGGAAGAAGAAGAAGAAGGAAGGATGAAGAAGGACAAGTGTCGAATGAATGAAACGTTTACTAACAAGAATTTGCCGTTAGTCACACCGTTAACACAATAAAAGCTACTTTCTCATCAAGTCAGCAAAGGGGCCCACACACATGGTAAATTAATTGCCAAAAAGGCATTTGAGACACAACCCGGTATCTCAATTGAGAAACCGGGGCTTCCTCATAATAAAATAGTGTAATATGCGTAAAAGACTTAAAATTATAATTTAAATTTAAATTTAATTTTCAAAGCAATGTTAAATAGGTAGCTCAAAAAGGGAAAAAATCAATACTAATATACTAAAGTAATCCCCAACCCTATCCCCAAAGTACACATGTCGCGTTTGTATTAAAAAACTTCCCCGCCAAAAAGCTTTTTTTTTTTTACTTTTTTTGTTCATGAAAATTAATAACATAGCTGATTTAAAAAAAATGCAACCTAAAAAATAGAACAGCTATAACAACTTAAATAAATAAAATATTTTTTTGTTTCCTCAAAAAAAAAAAAAAAAAAAAAAAAAAAAAAAAAAAAAAATTGTATATTTTCTTGAATCTTTAAGTATTCTACATTATCGTATCTAATCTATAATAATTTGATAACATAAACAAATAATTCTCAAACTTATAGTAATTTATAAAGATAATTTGTTTTCTTGTAAATATCCGAGCATTGCTCGGGCAAAGAACTAGTATATATATATGACATCATCCTTGCATTTTGGCGGGAGAAAATTAAATAATAGAGTGACACGTAAGCAGTAATGATGTCAGCGGTTGTTACTTTAGTAATATTTATAGATAGATATAGCTATAGATATAGATAGATGGATTATAATCTTTTGTCTTATTTAAACAGGACTTGGCAAGACAACTATAGCTCGGAGGCTATTTGAAAATGAGAAAGTTGTTGGGCACTTTGATAAGAAAATTTGGATTTGTGTTTCTGATGACTTCAAAGTAGACAGACTTTTGAATGAGATGATTGAACATCTTATATTATCCAAATGTGACTTGACAAACACTGGTGCACTTACAAAAAAAACTTGAAGAGCAGTTGAAGGGGAAGAAATTCTTTCTCGTGCTTGATGATGTTTGGGAAGATAAACAAGACTCATGGGATTCCTTCAAAAATGCATTGATGAGTATTGGTGATCTCCGCGGATGTGTAATTTTGATTACCACCCGTGGCACTGATGTTGCAGAGAAAGCATGTTCCTCCCATCAACATAAATTGAAAGGTTTATCCGAAGATGAAGGATGGGCTTTGTTACAGCAAAGAGTTTTTAATGAGACACGTCCATATGATTCCTCTTTCGATAATGTTGGGAGAAGAATTGTTAAAAAGTGTAAGGGTGTTCCTTTGGCCATAAAAGCAATCGGTGGCACGTTGCAGTCAAAGAAGCATGCGTATGAATGGGAATCGATTGAGAATAGTGAGTTATGGGATTCCCAACTAAGAGATGCAATTGATATCCTTCCATCGTTAATGCTGAGCTACAGCCATTTAAATAATGCTTATGTAAAACAATGCTTTGCATACTGCGCAATCTTCCCGAAGGATTCTAAAATGGAGAAAAATCAATTGATTACTCTTTGGTTATCACAAGGCTTTCTTCACGATGAATTTGCAACCAGGGACACAATGGAAATGGTTGGTGAGAAATACTTCAATACATTGCTGAATTATTCCTTCTTAGAAGAGGAGACAGATTTTTCTGGTTATATAATGTACAAGATGCACGATTTAGTGCATGATCTTGCAACCTACATTTCAAAGAAGTATTTGTTGGTTTGGAAAGTTGGAGCTAAACTGGAAGATGATGTTCGACATTTAATTTTCAACTTATCAAAGAACGAAATACCTTCTGAAACTTTCACTCATAGGTTGGCTGTGAGAAAACTAAAAACGATAAGTTTCCACAGGGCTTATGATTGGATCAACTCCACCTTAGGCTGTCCACGATACTTACGAACGTTAAGCATGGCTTATACTCGGATATCAGAGGTTCCGTATATTATTGGGCAGCTTATTCATCTTAGGTACCTTGACCTATCGTATTGTAGTATTAATGAACTACCAGAGTCAATCTGCAAATTGTATCAGCTACAGACGCTGAGAATCATAGATTGCGATAGTCTGAAGGAATTGCCCAAAGGATTGTACAGGATGGAAAACTTGAGACACATTGAGGCAAGTTCTTTCTTGCTGGCATATGGAGGATTACGACAGTTAATTTACCTTCAGACTTTACCTCCCCTTAAGTTGCGAGACAGTGAAGGATGGAGCATTGATGAATTAGGACCTTTAGATCAAGTCAAGGGTCAGATGAAAATCAAAGGTCTACAACATGTGAAAAACAAAGAAACAGCAAGACAAGCTAGCCTTGGGAGAAAGGACAAGATTGTGACACTACATTTGAAGTGGGGTAAAGATAGAGAAGTAGGCTCTCATCAAGTGAATGATGATGAGGATGTTTTGGATAGCCTTGAACCTCACCCTAATTTACAATCATTATATGTAAGTAGATTCATGGGTGAGAGGCTTCCTTCGTGGATGATGGCAATGGTTGTAAACCACGGAGGTCATCCGACACCACTTATGAAGCTTACAGAGGTGAAGCTATATAATTGCAGCAAAATCCAACAGCTTCCCACACTTGGGCAACTACCTAATCTGAGGATATTGTGGCTAGAAGGTTTCAATGATGTAGAATGTATAGGGGAGGCGTTTTATATTGGGGATGGGACTGCAGTAGAACAGGTATTATTTGGATCTCTAACCAAGCTTCACATCATCTCTTTTGCAAGACTGACCACATGGATGCCACCACCATCACCGATACAAACGGAAATATTATTTCGTAAAATTGAAACTCTAAGGATACGAGATTGTCCAAAACTGGAAAGGGTAACTTGTTTACAGCAGTTTCAATCACTAAAGCATCTGAAGCTTAACAATATTGGTGGCAGTCAACCAGTGGATATCATCAAATATAGCACTGCTCTCCAATCCCTTGATGTAAGGAATATAAAAAATATGATGATGGTACCTCAAGAGCTGTCGAAGTGCAAAAACTTGGAGAAATTAAGAATATCTTACTGTGAGAAAGTGAAGTGTATACCCAGTGGCCTAATCTCTCTTAAGGAATTAGAGATAGTAAAATGCCGATCCCTGGCTAGTATTCCAGGTGACCTCTCTTCTTTGCGTAATTTGAGGGTTCATGATTGTGAAGGGTTAGAAAGCATGCCAAAAAGTCTAGAGGGGTGTACATCTTTGGAATCCATATCCATAAGCTCCTGCCCAATGATAAAGGGTCCCACCCCAGATTTGGGCAGATTGCAAAAACTTGAACTTTTGGAATTGGAGAATTCAGGGGAGTTGATAACTTGTTGCCTGCAGTGGATCCCAAATCTTCATCACCTTCGGAATTTACAAATTTATGACTGCTTTATCGATGAAAGGGACTTCAACCTTACATTTCCCCAATCCCTAAGGGAGTTAAAATTGGGACGTTTCCCAAATGTCAAGTCTCTACCTCAGAAATTCCTCCCTTCAACCCTTCGATTTCTGGAACTTTATGGATTTAATGAGTTGGAACAGCTTCCTGAATGGATAGGCAACTTGTCATCTCTAAAGACACTGTGGATAAGAAATTGCACCAAGTTGGCAAATCTACCTTCAACACAGGCCCTATCTCGTCTCTCTAGATTAACAGATCTCATTATTGAAGGCTGCCCAATTTTGTCAGAAAAGTATGTCAAAGATGTTGAATCTGGATGGCATCAAATCCCAAACATTCCACATTGTCGTATACTCGTATCAAAAATTGAAAATTGCTGATTGAGGTTGGTCATACTATTATTCATAACCTCTTTGCTTTTTTTTAATTTTATTCTCTGTATAAACTTTCATTTATTGATATATCTTTGTTTTACTTCCAGATTCAAGAACATGGATGATATTAATCAATCATGTGAATTGTGAAGCTGCTGCTCTTATTTATTTTTGTCAATACCACTTCGATGTTCGACACAAATTAAATGTTGCTAGTATGCTGCTCGAATGCTAGATTTTCTTTGCTCAGATAATTTAGTACTTTCAATTTCCAAATACAATATTGTAACAAATTTAATTAATTATCATCACAGAAGAAAGTAATTTTTTTTTTTCTTCAATGCAGCGGTACAATTAATATGAATTTGCATAAACGAATAATATTTAAATTTTCATTTTTATTTAATGACTTCTTCGAACAATTGTCAGTTAACAGATAATTTTAGGAGTAAAATTGTGAAAGTTGAGGGTAGGATAACATTATTAACCAACATAATAAGAACTCTAATCTTGTTCTGGTATACATTCTAATAAATAATACTACGTACTACTCTTAATACCTATGCTCTTCATGCCAAATTTCTGCCTGTTTCATTTTTATTGCTGATAATCATGCTAACTAAGCTTTATTACATTTGTTATTTCACCTCTACAGATAAATTAGGGCTCAATCTACAAAAAGTGGAAACTCAATTTTCTATGTCAAATTCGAACAAATAGAGACCTTCATTTTGTGCCTTAAAATACTCTTACATATACAACAATGAGCTCACAAAAAACAATGTAATACTAGAAACACTAGTACATTTTTTTCCAGAAACAACAATGTAATACTAGAAACACTAGTACATTTTCTTCTTTTAAACCCATTTGTAATAGGTGCCACATAGATTGAATAAGCAATAAAAGAATACCAATCATTTGAGGATCGATCGATCCTCTTCCAAATTTTTCCCCATAATAAAGTAAGCTTGTGATGAAATCAAATTCCAAATGATCTACAGGTTGCCTACATTAAATTAGGAAATCAGCACGTACTACATTAGAGGCCGAAATTTTCTTTTTCCTCAGATTTCTTTGGTCTCCGTAGAGGGCTTCTCCTAGCAGGTTCACCGGAGTCCTTGTGTACAACAGGTTCTTCTCCATGTTCAGTGTTTCTGACTCTCAAAAGGTTGCTGTTTGAGGAAGCAGATCGCATGGCTCTTGGCAATTTTAAAGGGATATTTGCTTCGGTTGTACTGCTCTCTGCCTTTTTACTTGCTGCTACATTGTCAGCTGCACAGCTCTCTACCTTTTCCGGTAGATCTACATGCTCACTTTGTACTGATGTTGGGGCTGCTGGAACAGGCTGAATAGTGGATTTCCGCCATTTGTTCCTTTGGATGGGCCTTAGTGCGTTTGATTTTCCCTGCAATAAGTTCACGATCAAGCTCTTCTTCATTAGGAGGTATACAGTTGTCAAAAGCACTTCAGCTTTCAAAAATAAATACTTGTATGTACTTGAGTATTAGTACTTTTCTTTGCTAATAAGTTATGCTCTTGGACTTTCTTCTACTTTCTTAGAGAGAAAATCATGACTTGTGGTTTGTTCCTAGTCAATTATATATCAGTGGCTTTCCTCACGTAAGGGACGTTTGCTTTGGCTGAAGTGTTCTCTTTGTTTTAACCCGTTGCTTCAACATTCTTTGCTGCGCAACTCTCCTTGTTATCTCGTAACTCTATATTCTTATAAGGTCTCTTATTAAAATTCTGACGCGCCTAATACAAAAGCAGCCCATTGAACTGGTCTTGGACTGTCATTTGCATCCCCTGGACATCATCTGTATATGCTCTTCATTTCCTACTTATGCCTGCAGGTCACACAGACTTACAAGATGGAAATAAAACTAGAAACACTGCACAAGTATATTTTAGTCTATGAAACAGGTGCCCCATAGATTGAATAAACAATGAAAGAATACCAATCATTTGAGGATTGATCCAATCCTCTAAAATAATTTTCCCTGTAAACAAACTTGTGATAACATCAAAATTTTCCATATTAAGTTAAGAAATCAGCACTACTTAAGAGTCCAAAATTTTAATTTTCCTCGGTTATTTTTGGTATCCTTAGAGGGATTCTCCGAGCAGGTTTGCCAGAGTCCTTGTGCACAACAGGTTCCTCGCCATGTTTGGAGTTCTTAAAGTTTCAAAAGGTTGCTGCTCGGGGAAGCAGATTGCATGCCCTAAGCTAACTTTATAGGGATGTTGCTTCAGCAATGCTTCTCTCTGCTGCCTTTTTTATTCCAGGAGCTGCATTGTCAACTGTAGTGCTCTCCAACTTTCCCAGTAGCTCATCCTATAAAAGCTGGGTCTACTGGATTTCTACCATTTTTTTTCTTTGGATTTGCTTTGGCACAATTGATTTACCCTGCATCAGAAAACTAGCGAAATCATAAAACAGATATCTTTGAAAGGATATTGCAGAAAAATGTTTAGTGAGCAAACAACATATGGCTAATAATAATATACATTGCTTACATACTAGGCTCAACCAACATTCTTGGAAAATAATCGAATCGAGGACATATCAGCCAAAGGCTTTAGCATGTGTTGTGCCACCTTGATTCTCCTGGAATATCAAAATAGATTTAAAAGACATAAACAACTTCTAACAATAGGGGAGTTGCCTTTTCTGAAGCTTCTTCCCCTTACACATTTAGAAGATCAGATTTGGAATTTATAGGCAATGAAGTCTGTATGAATGAGCATGACGAAACCATGTATCAAAATAACAGCAATTTAGTATTACTATTTGCATTTCCTTGCCTCGAAACTGTAAAATCGTAAATTGGCCTCTGCTTCAATCATATTTAGCACTGGCCAGATTCTCACTTGCTCGCGGTGTCTGCTATGTTGGAAATAATTAGCCTACCTAAGGAATTGTAGTTGTGATGCTCTGTCGTTTCTTGCAGACGTCTGTCCATTTACATTTTTAGGATTGTGAAGAATTACAAGGATACCGATTAGTCTGCAGGAATGCAAACAGTTAGAAGAGCTGAGAAAAGAAGATAGACTGCTATTTGAGGGTCTAATTTCAGATTTTAACAAGTTAGATGGCTTTGTATAACTGGACTGTGTGTACGTTCAGGGAAGTTACTGCTGACTTAAAGTGTTACAATCAATGCTACATTTTCATCGTCTTGAAAACTAGAAGTCAGCAGGTAGAAACAAGGAACGTTGCAAACAGCCAAACACATCTTCTCTGTATGCTTAATTATTAAATAGGAATTTTTCTTTTTTTTCTTTTTTTTTTTCTTTTTTTTTTTTTGAAACTATTAAATACTACCTCCGTCCGCTTTTGATAGTCCTTATGGGCATTTTTCACGAGAATTAATAAACACAAATAAGAATAATTAAAGTACATTGAAAATGTAAATTGACATTGGGTATGCGAAAAAATAGGAGAGAAAGTAATAAAAGTACATGGGAAATATAAATTTGCATAAGTATTGTTGCAAATTGGATGGAAGTTTGGTAAAAAATTAATATTTATGATTGTTGGAAAAAGCAAATTGGGTGAACATTTTGAAACTAAAATTTGTCCATAAGGGACTATCAAATGGGGACGGAGGGAGTAGGATTATTTTCATTAATGAAATTGTGTTATTGAGTTTTAGATAATCAAATAATTGTGAGGTAGTTTCTGTGGGCCAAATTGATTTTTCTTATGGTTTAAGTTGAAAGATCAAATTTTATTGAATTACGTTTAATCCTAATTGCTAGCATCCCAAAAGTGATTTAATTCACATTAGACAACTTGGTTAGTTAGAGCACCCATCTCGAGGTAATAGGATTGAATTTTCTTCTTTCGTAGTTTCATTGGATTCTCTTCAGTCTTCATCTTATTCGTGTAAAAATAATAATTACAGAGTAATTAAACAAATAAATAAAAATAGACTTACCAATTTTTTAAGCATAAAGCCATTAAACCTGAACATAGGCTTGTGCAAAAAAATACAAAAAAAAAATAAAAAATAAAAAACCATTAAAAATGAAACTTTTCCCTAGAAGCGAACAATAATAATAGGCCTTTATAAATAATAATAATAATAATAGAGTAGTGGTTTGGGGCTGGGCCGGGAGACGCATCACACGCAAAAAGAGATTTATGTAAATGACGGAGTAGGTAGCCAATGTTGTCGGTAATCAAATAAATTAGAAAGACTAAGTATTGTTACTTTTGCTAGTCTAACACTGTTAGTTAAAAAATTACAACCAGCTTTCCAACTTGACAATGCGACAAAAGAAGATTACTAGTAAAATTGTACAATGTGCTGTATTAAGAAGTTACCATAAAATTAATTTCAAATTAGTTTTCTTCAAAAAAAAAATCAAATTAGCTGGCCTTATTTCGTGTCTAAGCTTACGTGTTTAATCAAATTGTAATAATATTGTGTCTATGCTTTACAGTTTACTGTCTTACGGAGCACTCGTAGTAAATAGAATGCTCATGAAACACTAAAGCTTCACCACGCATCCCTGCATACAAACACCCCTGTACTCTCTCTCTCTCTCCCCCTCATAAACTGAAACATACGCAACGCAACCGACTTGATCGATCGATGGCGGAAGCCTTAGCGGCAGGATTGGCGTTAGACGCAGCAAAAGCTATGACAAAGGCAGTGACAGCTCGGGTGTTGGAGGATATAGTGCCTGCCTTTGTTTTGAAGGATCAACTTATAATGCTCGAAAACAAATTATCCGACATTAAGGCTTTTCTAGATGATTTGGGAAGTGCCAAATATGTGGAGAAGAGCAAATTTGTGAATCTTTGGCTAAAAAAACTCACTGATGTGGTATATTCTGCTGATGAACTCATGGACGACTATGAATATGAGTTACTTCGTAGGAAAATTGAGCTTAACAACAACCATCCATCATTCAGGAAAAAGTGCTCCAACTTTTTTGGTGTTGCAACAAACCCCGTTGTCTTCCGTATTCGGATGAGTCGTCGGGTTCATGCGATCCTTTCCAAGTTCGATGAGTTAGACAACGAGGCTATCAAAAACGGTCTACAGAAGGTGCCTCTTGCCAGAGAAGCAGTAGCATCGACTACTGCTGGCTACTATGTTGATAATGCAGCGTTGCATAAAAATCGGAAACATGCTGCTGCAAAAGGCTCTGAATTCATTGGGAGGAAGTTTGATGAGGAGAAGTTGCTACAAGCTATTCTCAATCCAATAAACAAGGAGGTTGATCTTCCCACTACGGCCATTGTTGGAATTGGAGGTATAATAATCTATCGTCCTTTTATTTTCTCTGAGTCCTTTCCCTTTTTTGTTTTGTTTAGTGCGTGTAGTTTATTTTATTTTATTTTTTGTTTCAGTTTTTCGCTTTGTTTTTTGGGCTTGTCCTTTGTGTTTAGAGCTGTCAATTCGGATAAACGAGTAGGATTTGACTCTGGTTAATGCTGGTTGATGTCATAACATATGCGGGTCGGGGTCGGGTTTGGGTTGGGTCATGTTTGACTCAAATCACGTCGGGTCATACATCTTATCGGGTTTAGGTCGGGTTATAATCAAATCGGGTCATTCTCGGATTCGAGTCGGCTTCGGTTCAAGCCAATAATTTGCGGGTTATAATCTCTTTTTGGATTTTTTTTTTTTAGTAAAACAAGACTTAGGCCCTGTTTGATTCACCTTAATTTTGCTGAACTGAAATTATTTTTACTGAACTGAACTTATTTTTACTAAATTGAACTTAATTTTACTGAACTGAAATTATTTTAACTGAAATTAAATTATTTTTACTGATTTTCTATTATAATTCTTCTTTAAGAAAACTGAATTTTACTGAACTGAACTTATTTTTATTGAACTGAAATTATTTTTACTGAACTGAAATTATTTTTACTGAACTGAAATTAATTTTACTGAACTGAAATTATTTTTACTTAATATTATTTTTTTACGGTGAAAAGAACGGGACCTTAAGAAAGTGTGTTTAATTTTAGTAATTTTAATGTTTCTTGATTTCTATTCATATGGCACAATGCCCATCTTGAATTTTTATTTCATAGAAAATCGTATGTCACATTTCTCAAATGTTTCGTCCCTGAAATTCGTCCTTAAAAACATGTTGTGAAACTAACCTCTTAAAATTCAAAGTGAAATATCGAAGAAATAGAGTTAGGATTCAATTTTCGTTCCAATACCAACATGAGATAACAACCGATACATATTGATTCAATAACAAGTCGGGTTGAATTTAGGTCGGGTCAATAACAAGTCGGGTTGATTCGGGTCGGGTTTGTAACAGGTCGGGTTGAAATTCGAGTCGGGTTAGGAACAGGTCGGGTTGAATTCGAGTCGGGTTAGGAACATGTCGGGTTGAATTCGGGTTTTCACGGGTTAAAATGGGTTTGGGTCAATTTCGGTTCAAGTCGGGTTCGGTTCAGGTCAATAATTTACGGGTTACATTCGGGTCGGACCGTCTCTAAGTCGGTTAATGTTCGGGTTCGGGTCTCAAATATTCAGGTCAACTCGGGTCTAGGGTTGGTTTTAGGTCGGGTTCGGGTCACCATTTTTTCGGACAGATCGGTTAATACATCGGATAAGGGCCGATATTTCGGATCGGGTCAACTTTTAACAGCTCTACTTGTGTTCACTAAAAAAATATAATCAGCTCTATATAAGGCAACACACTTAAAAAAACATGTTTTTACCAATCATCTTAAATTCTTAATCGATTTGTAAATTACTAAAAATGATTAATAAATGACTCACGATAAATTCAAAATTACCGATGAATTAATAAGTAGTCGATCATTAGCAAATGTTAACGGATTTAGCAGTACATAGTAATTAGGGACACATCAAACTATCGGTAATTAGCAACCTATAAATTGTACTCCCTCCGTCCCCGAAAGAACAATCCATTTGGGTTGATTACGCGGATATTAAGTAAGTTAAATAAAAATAAGTAAAAGTATATTTAAATTTACATGGAGTTTGTAAAAAAAATAGAGAGAGAAAGTATTAAAATTACATGAAAATCAAATTTTAATATGGGGAAGCTAATTTTGCACAAATATTACTCCGTACAAAAATAAAATAAAAAAAAAACATTTGGGAGGAATAAGAAATTATTTGGAGGGAAAAAAAACTTCTGTTTTTTTTAATAGGTTTATAGATTTGTTTATTCTTAATTGGCTACCTTTAAATGACTAAGACTAATTTAAGTCTCTATTGTCAAAAAAAAAAAAAGGACTAGTTTATGAAAATTTTATCATACACCCAGGTGTACCATGGTAAACCTAGTCAAAATACAAGAATTATAAAAACGTGGAAAGAACATTGTGTACAACTACAAAGTACACGAGCAAAAAAAATTCAAAATGATTCTCTCCTTGATTTAAGGGATTGATTTGTTATTTTTGTTCCTTGATTTATGAAATTAATTTATTATTTACATTTTATATCACTTCTGATAAACAAAATTTCATTTTTTGTTAAGAAAGAGAAATTGAGTTTATATAGAAAGAAATCATAATAAAATTTGAATTTTGAAGAGATTTAATGAAATTACGGAATTAATTATATCATATTGATGAATCTTTTAATTAAAGATGTAATTGATGAATTCGTTGTTGAGGGAAAAGGTAATTTACAATTTTTTTTCTTCTTTTTTTGTACTTTATTATTCTAGTGTTATATTTTAGTAGTATAAGGTTGAAGATGATGTTCTTTATAATATGATAAATGTTCTTTTATCACTTTTAATTGGAATGAAATATGTTACCGGAGTTTAATCAATATATTCTTTAAGTCTATACTATATGTTCTTTACGTTACAAACAATTTTATTAAGGTATAAATTAATTATGTTTTTTGGGTATCAATAATACAAATTATTTTCTTTTTACTTAAATAGTAGTATATTTTTAAATTTTGAACTTTGAATTTTTGAAATTTAAAAATGAAATTTTGAATTATATTTGAGCGAAAATAATTGTAAATAGAAGAATTTTTGATATTTGAAATGATTTGAATTAAATTTTTTTGGTAAAAATCAATTAATAGTTATCTTTTACCTTATTTTAAAAACTATGCTAAAAAATTATTGTGTTCTTTATATTTCAGTAATATGTTCCTTTATATATTCATGATGTTCTTTATAATTATGTACTATGTTCTTTCTACTTTAATTCGGGTGTACCATGTGCATGGTACACCCGGGTGTACGAACCACCAATTACTAATTTAAGTCCTTTCTAATCTATTTCATCGGAAATTCTCCCAAATTGCCAAACAATAAAAAGAAAAAAAATCATTAAAAGGTGAAAAATGTTACTTCACCCGAAAACTTAAATTGTTGTAGGGAATATTTCAAGCATTATGATAACCCCAAACTTGAACCCCACTGTGGTCATACACTAAAGTACGGTGGCATTCCAAAGGGAAAGACAAAGAGCAAAAACGAGTCGCCAACAAGTTTTAAGGAACTTGTATCCAAAAGACAATCCAAAGGACCGTCAACTACTCCATAAGGTCTTGAACCAAACACGGTCCGGGGATGAGGGTACGAATCCAATCTACAAAAGAAAGGACCCGCCCTATAAAATAGGCCTCTACTTTGTTCTGCTCGTATTCATGCGCGCTTTTCGAATAACATACAAACATTATATTAATCCTACCCTGTTTATCTATGTTGGTTGAATATTAATGCACAAACAAGACTATTATTGGCGATCACTTGAGTTAAAATCACATTAGCCTAAACCAAATTAATAATTATCTTATTAAGCGTGATTTCAAGTACAAATTCCCTTTAAACCTGCATAAAAGGTGTGATCAAGCAATAACAATAAAATATAATCAAGCAACATAATAATAAACAATAAATAATGATGATAATAATCATGATAAGCCATAATAAAGCTTAATAATAATAGCAAGATCCTAGGCATGATACTAACAATATTAATAACAAATCCTAGCATGTCACTAAACAATAAAGATCAAAGCTTTAAACCTAACATGGTACTAACATGATATTAGAATATAAGAAAAGATAAGAGGCACCCTAGACATGATACTAGAAAGCATAAAATAACATCCTAACATGATACTAGGAATATTAAACATCCTAACATGATACTAGGAATTATAAACAATAATAAGCATGCAATCTACATTGTGAAAGAAATAGGGAGTAAGCTAATCTACTTACTTTGAAGCCTCGTACCTCTTTCTAATAACAAAATACACAAGTTAGTAAACTTCAATGAAAATAATAAAGAACCATTAAAGAATTAAATTGAAATCAAATTAAATAAGATTTGACTAGTTTTGGACCAAACCCTCAGAAATTATCAACCTTGCACGTCTAGGGCGAAGGCAACTTCGAACTTGGCTAGATGACTCTAAGTCTTGTGTATGCGGAATATTGTATGTAAAAACTAATTTAGAAAGAGAGAGAGAGAAAGCATGAATTGCTCAAGAGAGAAAAGAATAAGAATTGATAGTGATTGATGAATAAAAACAGAGGTTCGGACCCTATTTATAAGGAAACAGTCCGGAAAATCATAGAATTTGATAAGGAATAAAACTCCACTCTGTCGCTAATCAAACCGACCTTGTCGCCAAAGATTTATCTTGTCGCCAGGCGACAGAGTCTGTCGCGAGGCGACAAGCCTGTCGTTTCGCGACAAGACAGTTTTTTGCGGATTTTGTTTTAATCATATCTTTTGATCTAGAAGTCCAAATAAGTCATATAATATGTCGTTGGAAAGCTTTTGAAGTCTACTTTCTAATGAAATTGAAATCAGATTAAAATCTTTTGTGGATAAAAAGATATGGACGAAATAGTGGAACGGTGTTAGTTTTGGATAGAGTTTCGTATATCTTTAATATCTTTTTCGTTATAGCTCGGATTTATTATTATAATATATCATTGGAAAGATAATTTCAAGATCTATCCAACCATATAAAATTTGGATAAAAAATATGAGGTACGAAAATAATATCTGACTATCTTTGAACATCTTTAAATCCGAATAGAATTAGGAAAGTTTTAAAAAAGGAAAGTTTATATTCAAATCAAATTCTATGATCTTATCTTTTCAAAAAAGGATAATTAAGATATTTTAGAAACTTATAGAAGATTCTAATCAATCCTAATTAGTTTAGGAATAGGATTAAACCTTTGGACCCTCCTCATGATCATTGGGTCGTAGGTAAAATCCGGTTTGGGCCCAGTTTAGTATTTTGGCCATAACTTCCTCGTTATTCATCGGAATTGGGCTTATAATATATCGTTGGAAAGGTTTTTTGAAGCCCCATCCAACTACACCATTATTGGACCCTTATCATGGACCAAAATAAACTGAAATGGACGTTTTCATAAAATAGAAAGGTTTTTGAAAACAGAAAGAAGGATTTTTAATAAAAAATAACCGCAACACTTGACTTTTCACACTTTTACCTCATTCGATTATGTTTTGACGTGACAGGTATTCATCACTGGGTTTGGGTTTGGGGAGACACAAATGGGTGTCTACAATTGTGTTTTATTCATTTTATATGAACTTATTAAATTTTATTTGAACTTATTGGAGCTACCGAACTTATTTATTTAAACTTATTAGAACTGATTAAACTTAATAGATCTGCTTTAACTTATTGTACCTTAGGCCCCGTTCTCTTCACCTTAATTTTGCTGAAGTGAAATTAAGTTTACTGAACTGAAATTATTTTTGCTGAACTTAAATTATTTTTACTGAACTTAAATTAATTTTACTGAACTGAAATTATTTTTGCTGAACTGAAATTATTATTTTTACTGATTTTCTATTATAATTCTTCTTTAAGAAAACTGAATTTTACTGAACTGAACTTATTTTTACTGAACTGAAATTATTTTTACTGAACTGAACTTATTTTTTCTAAACTGAACTTATTTTTACTGAACTGAAATTATTTTTACTTAATATTAATTTTTTAAGGTGAACAGAACAGGGCCTTATTAGACTTAATTGTAAATTATGTAGATTAAGAAAAGTAGTTGCACAATAGATCTGATTTATTAATTATGCCCTCACATATATATAGTTGTATTAGATTAATTAGAATCTTAGATACACTATTAAACGGCTAAACCTATTTTGTTATAGCTAGCTTGCTGCACGTATTCAAAAAAATATTTATACGGAGGGTATCCTGCTGAAAAAATTTGAATAAAGGGAAATGTATGTGTGTACAAGGGTCTTAAAATTAGATTGGCTATTTATCTTTTATCTTATTATAACAGGTCTTGGCAAAACAACTTTGGCACGGAAGCTATATGGACATGAGAAAGTGGATGACCATTTTGAGAACACAAAAGTTTGGATTTGTGTTTCTGAGGATTTCACAGTTGACAGACTTTTGAATGAGATGGTTGAATGTCTTACATCAACCAAAAGTGACTTAACAAACACAGATGCAATTACAAATAAACTTCAACAACAGTTAAAGGGGAAGAAATTCTTACTTGTGCTTGATGATGTTTGGGAAAATAATCAAGACTCATGGAATTCCTTCAAAAATGCATTGCTGAGTATTGGTGATCTACGCGGATGTGTAATTTTGATTACCACCCGTAGCACTGATGTTGCAGAGAAAGCACATGCTTTGTATCAACATAAATTGCTGGGTTTATCTGAAGATGAAGGATGGGATTTATTACAACAAAGCGTTTTTAGTGAGACACGTCCATATGATTCTTCTTTCAATGATGTTGGGAGAAAAATTGTTAACAAGTGTAAGGGTGTTCCTTTGGCCATTAAAGCAATCGGTGGCACGTTGCAGTCAAAGAAGCTTGCATATGATGAATGGGTGTCGGTAGAGAATAGTGAACTATGGGATTCCCAGCCAGAAGATATAAACCATATCCTTCCATCGTTAACGTTGAGCTACAACCATTTGAATCATGTGTTTGTAAAGCAATGCTTTGCATACTGCGCAATCTTCCCTAAGGATTCTGAAATGGAGAAGCATCACTTAATTACTCTGTGGTCGGCGCAAGGATTTCTTCAGGATGAATATGCAACCAGCAACTCCACTTTGACACTGGAATTGGTTGGTGAAAAATATTTTAATATTTTGCTGAATTATTCCTTCTTAGAAGAGGAGAAAAATGATTCTGACGATAGAGTACGGTACAAGATGCACGACTTAGTGCATGATCTAGCAGCCTACGTTTCAAAGAAGGATTTGTTGGTCTGGAAAGGTGGAGTCAAACAAGCAGATGCACGACATTTGATGTTTGATTTAACAAAGAACGAAACACCACCTGAAACTTTTGCTCATAAAGAGTTGGTGACAAGGAAGCTACGAACAATAAGTTTCCGCAATAAGGAGCCAATGTGGAACTATTCCTTCTTAGTTTGTGCAAGCTACATGCGAACATTAATCATGGCTGACATTGGGCTAGAAGAAGTTCCATCTATTATTGGAAAACTTGTCCATCTAAGGTATCTTGACCTATCTCATAATCATATTGTTGCACTGCCAGAGTCAATTTGTAAACTTTATCAACTTCAAACACTGAGAATCTTAGGTTGCTATTATCTGATGGAACTACCTAGAGGATTGCATAGATTAAAAAACTTAAGGCACATAGAGAGAACATACACATTGTATGCATTAAGAAGAATACAACAATTGACTAACCTTCAGACTTTACCTCCTCTTGAGTTGCGTGATGGTGAAGGATGGAGCATTGATGAACTAGGACCTTTAAATCAACTTAAGGGTCAGATGAAGATTGAAGGTCTTCAAAATGTCAAAACCAAAGAGGCAGCTATACAAGCTGCCCTTGGGAAGAAGGACAAGATTGTGAAATTACATTTGGAATGGAATGAATTCAGAAATTTAACTTCTCACGTCAATGGTGATGAAGAGGATATTTTGGATGGTCTTGAACCTCACCGAAATTTACAATCATTGCATGTAAATCATTTCTTGGGTGTGAGGTTTCCTTTGTGGATGATGACAATGGTGAATCTTATAGAGGTGAAACTAATAGGTTGCCGTAGATGCTTACAGCTTCCTACACTCGGTCAACTACCTTTTCTAAGGATCTTGTCTCTAGAAAAGTTCGATGATTTGAAATTGGTAAGGGATGAGTTTTATCAAAGCGGAAGCAGCACCAAGTTTAATGCTAGTGGACTTCATGGGACTGTGACTTCAGAAGAAAAGGTATATTTTCGATCTCTAAGAAAGCTTAACATCATCTATGCTAACAAGCTGAGCACTTGGATGCCACCATCACCGATGCAAGCAGCAACTGCATTTCCTCAGCTGGAAGCTCTTACGATACAATTTTGCAAGCAACTGGAAGCGTTACCTTGTTTGCAATTTCGATCTCTAAAGCATTTGAAACTTTATTTTGTGGGTGGCACACAAACCTTCTCAGAAATCCAAAACTGTAGTAACCTAGAGAGTTTGAGTATAAAGA
This sequence comes from Chenopodium album, assembly GCF_948465745.1. NCBI lineage: Eukaryota > Viridiplantae > Streptophyta > Magnoliopsida > Caryophyllales > Amaranthaceae > Chenopodium > Chenopodium album. The sequence goes on from NC_137858.1 coordinate 8,518,304, forward strand.
ATTGTGAGAGATTGAAGTGTATACCCAGTGGGCTGATATCTCTTAAGAAATTGACGATAGAGAGATGCTCATCCTTGGCTTGTATCCCAGACGGCCTCTCTTCTCTATGCGACTTGATAATTGAGGATTGTGAAGAGATTGTAACGTTGTCAAAGAGTCTAGAGGAATGTATTTCTATGGAGTCGATGTCAATACAGAATTGCCCGTTGATACAAGGTCCCATCCCAGATTTTGGCAGATTGCAGGGTCTTAAAAATTTGACATTGGTGGATTCAGGGGAATTGATGAATTCCTGCGTGCAGTGGATCCCAAATCTACACCGCCTTCAGGATTTAAAAATTGGTGGGTTCGGAGATGAATGGGACTTCAACTTTACATCCCCACAATCCCTAAGAAAGTTAACATTGACAATATTCCCAGACGTGAAGTATCTGCCTCAACAACCACCTCAACACCTCTTCCCTTCTAGCCTTGAATATCTAATGATTCAGGGCTTTTATGATTTGGAAGAACTTCCAGAGTGGATAGGCGACTTGTCATCTCTTGAGGTATTGGAGTTAGATTCTTGCCAGGAGTTGAAATATTTACCTTCAAAGCAGGCCATGCTGCGACTCTCCAAATTACAGTGTCTTTTTATTTGCCATTGCCCACTTTTGGAAGAAAGATGTGTTGAAGACGATGGACCTGAATGGCCCAAAATCTCACACATTCCACATATGACTATTTGAAAGCTGAATGTCCAAGCCTTATTTCAAGTAAATGATGCTGCCTACTTCCAGTCCTTTGCAAATTCAGCAACATGGATGATGTAAATTGATGTCAAGCTAGTGATCTTACAGTTGACGAGCTAGTGATGAGCTGCAAAAGATGCCTACAACTTAACATCCGGGGAGGCCGCCCTTTCTGAAGTTTCTAAGCCTTTAAAATTTGAAGATGTGGAATTTTTAAGTCTAGTGGGCGACTTTATATATTTTAACTATTAATATCTCTAATAATGTTACAGTAGAAAAAAAATTAGAAAATGTAAAGCTAAACTATGAGTACGGAAAACTAACTTGCTTTATAATTCAAGAGCAGTTTTATTTTTCAACATAAAATTTTCGTTAGTGGCCCTAGTTACCATATGATTCTTACAATTTTCATCTTATAGTAGTATAATATTACTATCATTATCTTTTTATCATTTTATAATTTGATGTGGTTTTTAAGCTGATAAAAGACTATAAAATATTACTTATCACATACCATATTTTAGGGGAAGAGAAAAAGACTTTTTTTTTTTTTTTTTTGGTACACAGAAGAGAACAACTCTTTAAGAGAGGTAAGACTGTAAGAGACTAAGAATTTTGGTAAGGAAAGACAAAGTATTGTTAGTACTAACAATTTTTGGTTAAGAAAAATTAAAACTTAACATTCCCACCACCTCTTCCAGCTTAGCATTGCGACAAAAGAAGATGCTAGAATAAGTTGTTAGCATGTTACCAAATAAAGAAAATATCAATAATATTTTAATATGATTGTTATATTTGACTTAGTTAATGCTCGTACAATCGTATGTACGTGGTACTATTCTTCGTAGAAAAATTAAAAGTTTGAAACCCCCACACAGTCCCACCAGGCCACCACACATCCTCTAGCGAGGCAAGAGGCAACGCAACAAAAGACTATCATAATCCGTACTATAAAGAGGTGTCAATTTGAATGTATTGAATTTTTTCGAATCTATCGGCTTGAGTTTTGATTCCTCCATCTGATACAAAGTAAAATTATCAAAAACAATGCACTCTAATACATGGATGATCGAGGAGGCCCGAACACACTACCTGTTAGAAAAATAAAAAAAAAAATAAAAAGAAATTACAAGCACCAAAGATAAAGGAAAACCAAGCAAAAATCAAAGTAAAACTAATAAACAACTTTTTTTTGGAAATGTAATGGCTACCCAATAATCAACTTGAGGACATCATGTAAATAACTTCAATTAGAGACTAGAGGCAAAGAGCCAAAGAGTATCTGCCTTTGTTGCAAAACCTTTTAATTTTAAAAATCTAGAAGTCAACCTAATGAATGGTGCAGCATTAAAATTGTAAGGTCATAAATATGAAATTAAAGTGGCTACTAAATTATAATAGCCATTGTAAAATTGTTCTATGCATGCATTAGGAATTTAGGAGTTCCCTTGTGTGGAGGGTCTCATAATGCCTTTTATTTTTCCTTACCTTTGTTTAAAAAAAAAAAAATGTAAAATTGTCCCTATTTTTACCACCTTCCATATTGAATAAACTTGCTCTTAAATCCAATGAATAAAATTAAAATCAAAATGAGTTAATAACAACACAAGATTAAGTATTAAAAAGTTGATCACTTGGCCTCTAAATTCAACTGATTTGAACTGGTAATTGTCTAAATAAAAATCAGCAACACAAAGATGTGAAAAGTCAACGCTCAGCAAAACTTTAAAAGTTTATTAACCACTGGCCTCCATCTATCAGGCATCCCTGCATTTGCTCTTCTACTTTCTCTCTGTGATCTCTGTCAACCTGAAACACAGGCAACGCAACAGCTACTTGATCAATCCATGGCGGAAGCCTTAGCAGCAGGGTTGGCGGTAGAAGCAGCAAAAGCCGTGATGAAGACGGTGGCAGATCGGGTGTTGGAGGAGGTAGCACTTGTCTGGGGCTTTAAGGATCAACTTAAAATGCTCCAAAACAGATTCATAGACATCCAGGCATTTCTGGAAGATCTAGGGAGTGCCAAATATTCTGAGAAGAGCAAATTTGTGAATATATGGCTTAAAAAACTCACTGATGTGGCCTGTTCTGCTGATGAACTCATGGACGATTATGAATATGAGTTACTTCGTAGGAAAATTGAGCTGAAAAACAACCCTCCTTCATTCAAGAAAAAGTGTAGCAACTTTATACGTCCTGCTACTAGCCCTGTTGCCTTCCGTATTCGGATGAGTCATCGGGTGAAAGAGATCCTATCCAACCTAGAAGAGTTGGACAATGAGGCTATCAAAAACGGTCTACAAAAGGTGCAGCTAGCCAGAGAAGCAGTTGCATCCAGCACTACTGTTGGTGATAAAGTATGGTTGCATGAAAATCGGAAACATGCTGCTGCGAGAGGTTCTGAATTTATTGGTAGGAAGTCTGATGAGGAGACGTTGCTGCGAATGATTCTCAGATCTTCCGGCCAGGATGTTCATCATCTGTCCACTGTTGCTGTTGTTGGAATTGGAGGTGAATTTTTCTCTTTGAATTCGTCTATAATTTCTATCCTTTTTTTTTAGAAAAAGTGTTTTACTTTTTTTTTTTCGGAATTTTTTTTTTTTTTAAAAAAAAAAAGTGTTATACTCCCTCCGTTCCACAATGATGTTTGTTTTGAAACTTTGACTTTTTTAAGAAACAGAGAATCTTCTAAATTTCTCTTAATCTATAAGAGCAAATATAATCATGTGGGATCTAGTTTGATTCGTCTTGGTGAGTAGATTATTAATATCTAACTTTTATAATTTTTGCTAGTGTGAGATTAAAGATATTTGAGGTCAAAGATGGGTAAAATTTTGCATCGATTTGTGAAACAGGAACATCATTATGAAACGGAGGGAGTACTTTTTAGGAAACCTTTTTTTAAAATGAGGCCATATTGTAAGACTTTTTTTGTAAAAAAACACAAGACTTTGTTTGATTGCATTTCAATAACAGGAGAAATACAAATTCATAAAAAAATTTAAAAAGTTTATGAATAGTTGTTTGGTTAATAATATAAGTAAGAATAATATGGGAATTGAATTGGGAATTCGTTGGGAAATTGAAACTCCTACAAATACGTGGGATGGTAAACTACTCTTAAAAACAAGTCCCCACTTTCTTTTCTCTGTTCCAATTTTCACTTTTTGTAGTTACTTGAGTCCTTAAGGCCTAGTTGAGGCAAAAAAATGCTCCTAAGTCCTAAGGTATACCAAGAAGATTATCCTGTTTAAAAAAAAAAAAAAAAAAAAAAAACAAACGAATTAATGGTAAATGCGCGCTATGCTTGTGCGTCCAATAAATTAAACATTGATCAAGCATAAAACCAAATAATATGAATACTAACACGAAAGGGCTTAAACTCCAATTAACATACCATCTAATTAGTTATAGCTCTTTTGTTATTTGAGTCAATCTTCATGTTATTTGGTTTTAGACTTGATGTTCAATGGATGCATATTAGTCAATATGCATACATCTCAACCCTCATATTTGTGTGAAAGACAAGGGAATAGAAGATAAATTGGCTAAAAATAACTTGTATTCAAGTCACTAGACATTTTAGATGTTTTGGGAAGGGTCTTGACATTATTATTGTGATTAAAATGAGAATGACCCTAATAGTTGAGATTATTGTTATGTTTCCCAACAATTATTCATGACTCTCTCCATCTATAGCAATTTACTATATACTTCTAGAGTTCTAGGTTTTTCCTAATCTCCTAATAGCTATAAATACCATACATTAAGGTTCTTCCTAAGGGCGTGTTTGGATTGGGGGAGATGTATTACTAGCTAGTAATAAAAGTCAAATTAAGCATAATGAATGTGAAATTAGGGAAGAAGGAGATAGTGATGGTGTGATTGTAAGAAATTTATGCAATGATGGTATGATGTGAGGTGAAAAAGAGGAATCAATACCCTCATTTTGGGGTAATAGTTACACTAGGGGGAGAGTGAGTAATCATTACCCTCATTACGAGAGTAATAATTCCCCATCTCTCTTTTCACAACTACTATACCTTATTTCATGAGGTGTTCCAAACGGAGGGTTATGGGACAATGAAATTATATCTCGCAAGGGCAATATAGGTATTTCAGACATCATTTTAGAGATGTCTCATTGAGCTGTTAAATCATACCACTAGAACTTCTGTGGAATAAAATGTAGTCTCTGTGGTACTCAAAAAGATTCAACTAGAGTTTCAATTGAACAAAATATAGACTCAGTGGTATTGGTCCCATTAAATTTTTGTTCGTTTTGCACGTGAAGTGTACACTACCTTTTTCACTCTTCCTATCTCTCTCGACATTTCTCTCTCTTCATTGTACCTTTTTATTTTTTTAATAGTTGTGAGACACTTTGCTATGTCTCACAACCCTACAATTTTACTTCCTCCTTATTTCATTTGTAAAGACCATGTCTTCCACAGCACCTCTAATTACTTTTGTTTTTTCAAATTCGACTTTTATTACCCCTTAATATATTACCCCCAATCCAAGCATGCCCTTAGAAAATTGAGAAATCAAATTACCGTGTTGACCTATATTGTTCCCGGCAAAAAATAAAGAATAAAATCAATTGACCTGTCAAATGGTTATTAGTTATTACCAATTTATTTAATGAAGAAATTTATATAAGTGTTTTAAAAATTCAAATGACTAATAATATTCTTTCATAATATTTAACAGGCCTTGGCAAGACAACTTTAGCGCGGAAGTTATACGAACATGAGAAAATTGAAGGCCATTTTGACAAGAACAAAGTTTGGATTTGTGTGTCTGAGGAATTCAAAGTTGATAGACTTTTGAATGAGATGTTTCAATGTCTTACATCAACTAAATGTGACTTGACAAACACATATGCAATTACAAATAAACTTCAACAACAGTTAAAGGGGAAGAAATTTTTTCTCGTGCTTGACGATGTTTGGGAAAACAATCAAGACTTGTGGAATTCCTTCATAAATGCATTGCTGAGTATTGGTGATCTTCGAGGATGTGTAATTTTAATTACCACCCGTAGCATTGATGTCGCAAACAAAGCACGTGCCATTTATCAACACAGTCTGAAAGGATTGTCTGAAGATGAAGGATGGGTTTTATTAAAACAAAAAGTTTTTAATGAGACATTTCCATGTAATCCTTGTTTTGATAATATTGGGAGAAGAATTGTTAACAAGTGTAACGGTGTTCCTATGGCGATAAAAGCAATTAGTGGCATATTACAGTCAAAGAAGCACGTGAATGAATGGGAATCGATGGAGAAGAATAGTGAACTATGGGGTTTCCAACCAGAAGATGTATATGCTATCATGCCATCGTTATTGTTGAGTTACAACCATTTGAATCATGTGTTCGTAAAGCAATGCTTTGCATACTGTGCAATCTTCCCTAAGGATTTCAAAATGGAGAAGCATCAATTGATAACTCTATGGTTGGCACAAGGATTTCTTTATGATAAATCTGCAACCGACAATTCTACTCTGACAATGGAATTAGTTGGTGAGAAATATTTTGACATACTACTAAATCATTCCTTCTTAGAAGAGGAGAAAGATGATTATGATGATCGAATTATATACAAGATGCATGATTTAGTGCATGATCTTGCCTCCTTTGTTTTAGAGAAGGAATTGTTGGTTTGGAAAGTTGGAAACAAACGGGTAGATGTCTCCCATGTTCAGCATTTGGCGTTTGTGTTAGCAAATAATGAATCACCACCTGAAACTTTTACTAATAGGTTGACGACAAGAAAGCTGAGAACAGTTTGTTTCTGGGGCAGGGTGCTAAGTTGGAACAACTTGTTAGGAAGTGCGAGTTACATTCGAACATTAATCATGGCTGATAATGGGCTAACAGAGGTTCCAAATATTATCGAGAAGCTTGTTCATCTAAGGTATCTTGACTTATCTCATAATGAAATTGCTGTACTCCCGGAGTCAATCTGCAAACTTTATCAGCTACAGACATTGAGAATTGTAAAATGCAAGGATTTGAAGGAACTTCCCATAAACTTGCATAAGCTGAAAAGCTTAAGACACATAGAGATGGATACTATCTTGTTGGGATCAAGAAGACACACAAACACAACGCATTATTTGTTGGCATCAAGAAGACTAGGAGAATTAACTAACCTTCAGACTTTTCCTCCCCTTAAGTTGCGTGATCAAGAAGGATGGACTATTGATGAACTAGGACCTTTAGATCAACTTAAGGGTCTGGTGAACATCAGTGGTCTTGAACATGTCAAAAACAAAGAAACAGCAAGCAAAGCCGGGCTTGGGAGAAAGGACAAGATTGTGACACTACATTTGGAGTGGGGTGCAGATAGAGAAGCAGACAACAATGATGAGGATGTTTTGGATAACCTTGAACCTCACCCTAACTTACAATCTTTTTATGTAAATGGATTCATGGGTGTGAGTTTTCCATCGTGGATGATGACCATGGTTGTTAAACATGGGGGTCATTCGACACCACTTATGAATCTCACAGAGGTGATACTGAAAAGTTGTAGCAGATGCTTAGAGCTTCCTTCACTCGGGCAACTACCTTTTTTGAGGAATTTGTGGCTACAAGGTTTTGACGATTTGGAATGTATAGGGGAGGCATTTTATCAAAGTAAAAGCAACAACTCTAGTGCTGATATTGATCTTCCTGTGATTGGGAGTGTGGGAAAGAATGTATTATTTCCGTCTTTAAGCGAGCTTCACATCATCTCTTTTGAAAGCCTGACCACATGGATGCCACCACCACCATGGTCGACACAATCAGTAATTATGTTTCCTAAACTTGAAACTCTTGATATACAAGATTGCCCACAATTGGAAACTGTACCTTGTGTACGGTTACCATCCATAAAGCATTTGGAGCTTACAAATGTTGGTGACACTCAACCCTTGGACATCATCAAATATAGCAATGCTCTCACATCGCTCAAAGTGGAGAAAATGGTTATGAAGATCATACCTCAAGAACTGTCAAAGTGTATAAACTTGGAGAAATTGAGTTTATATGATTGTTGGAATGTGCATCGTATACCTAATGGACTGGTATCTCTCAAGGAATTGGAGATAAGGCAATGCCCACGCCTTTGTATTCCAGATAACCTCTCTTCTCTACGACACTTATACATAAGTGAGTCTGAGAGGTTAAAGAGTATACCCAGTGGGCTTTTATCTCTTGAGACAATGGAGATTGTGTATTGCCCAAACCTGAATTGTATTCCAAATGACCTTACCTCTCTACGTAAATTAACACTTAAGAGATGTACACAGTTAGAAAGGATGCCAAGTCTAGAGGAGTTTACGTCTTTGGAGTACATGTTGATACAAAACTGCCCAATGATAAAGGGTCCCATCCCAAAGTTCAGCAAGCTGCAAGGTCTTACAGATTTGAATTTGATGAATTCAGGGGAGTTGCTGATATCTAGCCTGCAGTGGATCCCAAATTTTAGTCACCTTCGGGAATTAACAATTGGTGGGTTTAGAGATGAATGGGACTATAACCTTACATTCCCTCAATGCCTAAGATACCTTACAATGTCGGAGTTTCCAAAGATCAAGTCTCTGCCTCGACAATTCCTCCCATGTACCCTTGAATATCTGAAACTTGAGAAGATTTATCATTTGGAACAACTTCCAGAGTGGATAGGTAACTTGTCATCTCTTGATAGATTGTGTATCACGAAGTGCTACCACATGAAATATCTACCTTCAAAAGAGGCCATGAAGCGTCTATCCAAGCTATTGTATCTTTATATTAATGATTGCGAACATTTAAAAGAAAGATACGCCAAAGAAAATGGACCTGAATGGCCTATAATCTCACATATTCCATATGTTACTATCTATTAGCAAAATGGCCAAACTTCAGTTCCAAAAATGCTGCCTTTTCAGGTCATATTATTTTTTTACTTCATTTTTTAACTGTTGTATCTTATTTATTTTACTATCATGTATATATGCAATAGAAAAAATTCACATGAATAATCCAAACTATGAGAGGTCTTCTCACATTAATCCCAACTATGAGTTATTATTGTATAATCTAAACTTTAATGTGAGTCTTCTTTTATTACTCTAATAAGATTGATGATTAAGATATACTATATATGTATGTCAATGATATGTATGTCATTGATTATTATTACCTGTTCGTAGTCCCAGATTCTTCTCCATGTTCAGTGTTTCAATTCCTGTCCCTCAAAAGGTGTTGTTCGAGGAAGCAGATGATCACACGGCCCTTGGTAACTTTATCACTCTATATAGCTCTCATCCTTTCCATTTTCTGTCACATTGTCAGTTGCTCTACTCTACCTTTCCTGGTACATTCTCACCTTGTACTGATATGATGCTGGGGCTGCTGGAACAGCCTGAATAGCGGATTTCTGCTTCTTTTTTTTTGCCCCTTCGGATGTGCCTTGGCGCATTTGATTTTTCCTGCAATACATCTCAGATGAAGCAAAAACACCATTATGCATAAATTGATGTATTTCAAAATTCTTAAGTTTAAAAGCTGTGACTCTGTGAGGATATAAGTTCTACTACGTATATGACTTCAGGATATAATTTTGGCTATTCCATGGGAAGCCAAACAAACGATGTTAACGCCGTTGTCCAGGGACCTCAGAATGGAACTCCATCAGGATATGCTCTTTGAGAGTAGGAGCAGCAACTGTCTGGCTGATGAATTAGCAAAGGATGCAAGAGCCAACTCGACTAGATTGAATGAAATATGTATTTTGAATCATCCACCTATTGTCTGTAATGATACTTATGTGAAAGACCTTAACTTTTGTGCTGAGAACTCTACTCTTTTGACGGGTGATGTATCAACGAGTTTGGCTTGTAATTTAACTATTAATTAATGAATGCATCCTTCTTTTCAAAAAAAAAAACTAAATTAATATATAAGTTCTACTATGTATATGAGTATCTATAGACCTTGCAATTATGAACAACATTTTGAGAACTTATATCAGACATAAGGCATAATAACTTCAGTCAATAAAACTTACGAGCAATAGGTAGCTGTATAATGAGGAAGCATATCCAAGTGTTCTCTGCATAACATGGCCCTTGATGACAAAGGAACGTTTGCTTTGGCTATACTGCTCTCTGCATAACATGTTGCATGTAAATTCTCTACTGCACTGCTCTCCATGTGTTCTTGAAGCTCTACAATCTCATATCACCCGTTAAAATTCTAACACGCCTCATCACAGGACGCAGCCCATTGAACAAGTCAGACTGTCATTTGCATCCTCTACTGGTTTAATTCACTAGACATGATCATCTATGCTCTTCATGCCCTGCTTCTGCCTGCAGAGTCGGATCAATCAATCAATCAATCAATCAAAGCCTTAATCCCAAAAGTGGGGTCGGCTAACATAAACCAAATTTGATTATTCCGTGTAGTCATCAACATAAATCTTTCTCCTCCATCCCTTACGATCCAAAACTTCATCCTCACGTAAATCCATGCACTTCATATCCTTCCTCACTCCTTCCAACCAAGTCATCTTTGGTCTCCCTCTTCCTCGTTTAATCCCTCCATGGTCCCACTCTTCCACTCTTCGCACCGGTGCACCCTCGGGTCTCCGTCTTACATGTCCAAACCAACGCAGACGATTTTCCCTTAATTTATCTACAATGCCCGCCACACCTACTTTCTTGCGAATAACCTCATTTCTGATTCTATCTCTTAAAGTGTTTCCACACATCCACCTTAACATGCGCATTTCCGTAACCTCCATCTTTTTAATATGCTCTTTCTTAGAAGCCCAACATTCTGTACCATAGAGCAACACTGGTCTTATGGCAGTCCTGTAGAATTTTCCCTTCAACTTTAAGGGAATGCTGCGGTCGCATAGCACTCCCGTGGCCGCTCTCCATTTAAGCCACCCTGACTTAATCCTGTGGGTCACGTCTTGATCAATGTCACCATTCTTCTGGATGATCGACCCTAGGTACTTAAAACATTCACTCATGGTCAAATCCTTTCCATCCAAACTCACCACTTCATTGCTTGTCCCCCTCTGAGTGCCAAAACGACATACCAAATATTCAGTCTTACTCCGACTTAGCTTAAACCCTCTAGATTCCAACCTTTGCCTCCATTGCTCCAACTTGACATTAACCCCATCCTTAGTCTCATCCACCAAAACGATATCATCTGCGAACAGCATACACCATGGAACCTCATCTTGAATTGGTCTAGTTAATTCGTCTAGAACCGTTGCAAAAAGAAAAGGGCTTAATGCAGACCCTTGATGCAATCCGATTGTAATAGGGAAATCTTTTGTCAACCCTCCGCATGTCCTCACATTTGTTGACACATCCCGATACATATCCTTAACTAGGTCTACATACCTTCGTGGGATACCTTTCTTCAACATTGCCCACCAAAGTATCTCTCTTGGCACCTTGTCATATGCCTTCTCTAAATCAATAAAGACCATATGAAGATCTTTCTTCTCTAACTCCGCCAGTGGGTTTCCCGCTGCCAGTCCCAAGCCTGGATAAAGGAGGAGGGTTACGGTAGGCCAGTGACAGCCAGTATAAAACTTCGTCACATCCCATGACATGAGCCAAACAGATATTGCCTGCAGAGTCGGATATTAAGTTAATTTCATGATGATATATCTGATATGAATCAATGAGTGTGCAGAATGGTGCATAAAACGTTAGATAGTAAATTACAGAAGATTCAAGGAACCCAACTTTTAGAATAAACTCAACAGTTTCCCAGAAGCTTCATTGCATTTGTTATTTACACCTTTAAAGATACATCAATAAAACGTTCTTATCTTAGTGGAAACTCAATTTATTGCGTTGGATGACCTTGATGTGGAAAAAATAAACCTCTTTCTTAAGCTGTGGCACAATAGATTAGTACGAGTAAAAAAAATGAATTTTCCCTAAGTCATGTAAATATCACTCACAAAATACAAGACAATTGCTTAAGCCCTGATATTATAGTCACATCCACAATTGTAAAAACTACAAGTAAATTACTGCAAAGTCCGTAGAAACTAAAATAGAATAGAGTACTACATCCGTTTTCTTACTCTTTTCTTGCAAATATGGAGTAATAAGAAACGGTGATACTTGGTAGTTATATTATGATTACTATCACAATTATTGTCCTAAAATAAAACAAAAATTGCACAATTGGTTCGGGTGTGACATGACTTACAAAATTAATTGCATAGCACATAAACTTTTACCAATCGTGTATAACTTGTTACTTGAGTATAATTGTACAAAGCCACGCGTTAAAGAGTAAAATCATCAAATTGCCTCCCTTTTTTACTTATATTTTGCAAAAATTGGGTTACACACTAAGTTAAGCTTGTTGATTATTGAGAATTTGATTATACTAGTAGAAAAATAAAAGGTGGTGAAAAAGGAATACAAACATTGAAACCTTAGTTCCTTTAATAATCGTCTTGCATTTGGCATCAAAATCGGGAAACATGGTGCGGCAAGAGTTGTTGAATTAATTCTTAGATCGTCTTCCTACTGTCGCCAATTCGCCATTGGAAGTGGAGGTAATTTTATTGTTCTTGAAATATGTTCTCTTTACATTTTGATATGGTAGGATTTACTCCCACCGACAGAAATTATTATTTTTTTTCAAATTTGATCTTTAATCTAATTGTATCTGTATGATATTTATTTATTTATTTATTTTTCACTCTTTTTTTTTTTCAACATTGAATTTTAGGAGAATTTTGAAGGTGTTTAAAATAGTATAGTAATCAAATAATGGGATTTGTTGAAAAATTGGATACGGAGTATGAGAACTGATAGTGGCTTTAATAGTGTGGGTGACAATATGATTTTTGGTTTGTAATTGTGTTATTTCTAATCTAAATACAGTATTATATAATAATACGGAGTATAATATATATCAAGCTTGGTCTAGTGATGTTTGTATCTCACAACCACGTGGGTTCAAATCCTACTAGAGGCAAATCCAATTAAAATTGGGGAAAGGGAGGGAATGGATCTTGGAGAAGTCACTTGACCTACACAATCTCATTGAACAATCATTAAGCAATACAATTAATAGTGCAAGTGGACAAGTTACTTTGTAATCCATAACTAAGCAAATGAGGCTATTTTGTAGGAACAGATACAGTAACAATTTTTTAACGGGTGATTGATATGTGCTACAATAGTATATTTTCAATGTGAAATGAGCTACATGACCTTTTTTTTTTGTGGGGACATAATTCTACATTTAATAATGGGAGACTGAAGAATTTATTATTATGTCGGTGATGAAATTATTGTAAGATGACTATTATTTTTCTCAGTTTTGTCTGTTTCATTTAGAATTATTAAACAAAACTTGGGTTTGGTTGTTAATTGAAAAAATTGACAGAATTACTACGGATTTACATAAAAAAACGGACAAGAAAAAAAAACAAAAAAACAAAAAGAAAACAAGTGGAGTATTATACACTGTTTACTACTCTATTAGCTAAAGTCTGAAATTACTAGCTCTTTTTAAGTTAAATTTCGACTTATTTGTTTATTTCTCGCAAATTTTCTCTTCTTAAATTAGTTATTGTGTAACTTTGATAAATCAAATAAATTGAGAATACAATTGTACTAACGTTTCAATCCTTACCTTGTCATCTTTTCAATTGGAAAGGCACACAATGCAACAACTAAAGAAAAGTAGACTGGTCATTCCCACATGAAAAAGGACTAGTGATAAAACAAATTGTACAGAGTGGGGACGTAATAATTGAATACGAAGCTGACTTGTAAAATACCAAGTAATTGCCAAACTAAAAAGAAAATTAAGACTTTGAAAAAAGATGTAATACTATTCAACACTTATCAAAACTTTAAAGCTTAACCATTGGCCACTATTACTCTCTTATCCCAACATACAAACACCCATTTATCAAAGCTTTAAAGCTTGACCATTGGCCACTAATTCTCTCTTATCCAAACATACAAACACCCTCTTTCTCAATCTCTCTCTAATATTAGATACTGAAACACTCTCAGATCAAAACACTGATCGATGGCGGAATTAGCAACCGGATTAGGAGTAGAAGCGGCGAAAGCCGCGTCAAAGTTGGTGACAACTCGGGTGTTGGAGGAGGTAACACTTTTCTGTGGTTTCAAAGATCAACTTAAAAAGCTCCAAGACAAATTCTCGAACATACAGGCATTACTTGAGGATTTGGGAAGTGCTAAGTATGTTGAGAAGAGCAGATTTGTGAATCTCTGGCTCAAAAAGTTCACTGATCTTGCCTACTCTGCTGATGAGCTCATGGATGACTATGAATATGAGTTACTTCGTAGGAAAATTGAGCTCAAGAATAACCATCCATCTTTCAAGAAGAAGTGTAGCAACTTTTTTAGTACTGCTACTAACCCTGCTGTCTTCCGTATCCGGATGAGTCATCGGGTACGTGAGATCCTTTCCAAGTTTGATGAGCTGCACAAGGAGGCTAAGAACAATGGTATACAGCTCGGGCAGCTAGCCAGAGAAGCAGTAGCATCGACTAGTGCTGGCTACTATGTTGATAATGAAGCACTGCATCAAAATCGGAAACATGCTGTCGCAAGAGGTTCAGAGTTCATTGGGAGGAAGTCTGATGAGGAGAAGTTGCTGCAAATGATTCTCAATCCTACTGGCGAGCATGTTGATACTCTTTACACTGTTGCCATTGTTGGAATTGGAGGTATATTATTTTCCATTGTCATTTGTTCTTGAGCCTTACATGATAGTATTTTCTACCTGAACTGATTTTGCTTACATCTATACACGTTAATTAAGGAGATATTGTTAAATCTGTATATAATGTCATAAGATCAAGTTTTCATAAGTTTTTAAAATTGAAAATTTGAGGGGGGGTATTATTAATTTATTATGGTCTTAGAAAGAATAAGGGTAGTGGGAATTGCTGAATGGGGGAGAGTGATGGTTGCTGAGAGGTTAATGGAAGAATAGGGGATTATATTCTATGTTACATGCATGGGCTTCATTTCAGATCACCTAAACTAGTCATGTCGGACCATGAGTATGACACTTGAATACTTCGTTTTTAGTTCAAAATTATAGAACTTTTACACAAAATAAGACGCTTGAACATGTCCCGTGTCAGACATGGTTACCCAAGTTCATGTAACAAAGATTATAATAGATATTAGGGTGAGGTTGGAATTTTAATTTGAAATTATGTTATCATCTCTTTAATTAAGCCATCGCGCGTGGTGCACAGTGATAGCCCAATAATTAAAAATTAGATGGAGATAAATCCAAGGTTTTTTTTTTTTAACAAAAATCATAGGTTTTATAGGTGTGTTATAAGCTTGGACAATAAATATACGAGTGTAATGTGCTATCCATAAGTACTAATTGTAACGTGCTCTCCGTATAATTATTTCACCCACCTCCGGTGTTTGAAAAAGCGCGCCTAAGGCGCGCCGAGGCGCAAGACGATCAGGGGTGAGCACTTAATAAGGTCTGGGCGAGGCATTTTGGGTTAGGCGCGCGAGCGCCTCAGCCAAAATTTTTAACTTTCCATATACAACGCTTCACTTCAAAGAGGCAGGCACAGCAGAACCCCTCTCGCCATAGTGCGCCCTAAGCTATTTTATACATTGCCTACCTCTTTAATTTGCCTTGGTGTTGCTATTAATATATAACTACTTGTATTTAAGTACTTATTTTATTTCAATAGTCAAAATAGTCTTGAAAAAAAAAAAGTCAAATTAGTAAATTACAAATATTTGTAATTTTTTTTTTTTTGAGGCATACAAGTATTTGTAATTAAATTGATTTAATTAATAACTTAAAAAGCCATTCAGAAAAAACTAATAACTTAAAAAGGATATTTAATTATTTTATGTGGGTAATGATATACATAGCCCTTAGGGCTATATATAAGCATTAAAAACACTCTTGGAAATTGTATAAAATTAGTGTGAATTTGTCATGATTTTCTAAATTTAAACCGTTTTCAAGAGTATTTTTAATGCTTATATGTAGCCTTAAGGGTTATGTATAACATTTTCCTTATTTTATTTGTACAACAAAAAGATTTAATATGACAATTGATTTTAGACGTAAACAATAATGTAGTTTTTAGATACGTCACAACAAACACGGGAAGGAACTCAAAGAAGGAAGCAGCAACCCCTTACAGAAAGTCCAAAAAGAACAAGAAAAAGATTTATATAAGGTTTTTTTTTCTTTTATTTTTTTTTTTAAGGAAAAATTGATTTTAATAATTCCACCTTTGACTGGTTCGATGTTAATAATCCCACTTTATTATTATTATCTATAATTCATTTTGGAGATTATAGATCTGGAAACTCGAAACAAATTAGATGATGAAGCGAAGAATAACAAATTTCCATATTACATCATCATCAAAATTGGAAGAGGCGGTTTTTGATGGGTTTTGCCTATAATTAATTGACGCACATTAATTGACGCACTGTAATACGAGGTTAGTTAGAGATGAGTCAGCATAGTTATAATGAGCACAAAATTTTAAATAAAACGGATGTTCAGTAAATTACTGAACAACCGTTATAAAGTGACAATAAAATGTGCAAAAGTTACACTAAAACGGACAAAAGTTACCCTGACATATATAAGAGTTATTTATGCTTCATTGATAAATATGACAAAAGTGATACTAAATTTGACAAAAGTGACACTAAATCTGACAAAAGTGTACCTGATGTACAGTAAATTACTGAAAACCGGGTGTATACAAAAGTTATTCTATAATGAGTCAGCTAGAGTTTGTTACAGATATTTTTAATATTTTTAATACTCCGTATATTTTTTTAATATTTCTAAATCTTTTACAAAGTATAAATACTGTAATCAATAGAATAAACTCATTCATTTAATTGTAAAATAAAATCTCTGAGTTTTCTCTCTCCCTTCTACGTCTAAGAGTCCTCTGTAGATTCATGGAGTATTTATAGGAGAGAATTATTGTAGGGTAAAAAGAAAGATTGGGCCTCATAAAAATAATGGGTCGATTAAGTAAACAAAAGGGTTAGGCTTGTGTGATTGGATATAAATTGTAGAATAAAGGCGCATAAAATAATTTGTTCAAATAATTTTCGAACTAGATTAAAAATTGAAACTTTTGAAATTAAATTATGAAAAATAACAAATAAATATTATAAATAAAATAAATTTTCATTTATAAAATATTTAAAAATACGGGGGATTACAATCTACCCCTCTTCAAAGAAGTTTCGCCCTCGAAACTTTACCCAAAAGCCATAAATTTTCCAAAACCATTCAAACTTTTGTGTTCTATATTGCTGTAAATTGATTGATTCTCAACATGCACACTCAACAAACTGAACTTTATGCTTAATAGTCTCGTACTTGGCCAAAGTTTACATACTTTAATTGCATGTAAATACAACAATAGTGCATATTAATAAGCAAAATAATGCAAACTCAAGCAATAATAGCATAATTGAGGTAAAAAACGCGAAATTACATCGCATTCTACCCCTCTTAAAGAAAAGAGTTACGCCCCCGTAACTCACCTCAATAATATCATTAGGCATTTCTTTTTCATTTCTTCTTTCTGCAATAATTTATCCATAACTTGTTATTCTATAATTTTCTCAAATTTGAATAGTTCAATTCATAGGCACTCAATAATCCCTTTAGCTCTCCTTAGCTAACAACCGAAGGCTATTAAGATCTGTAAAAATCTTACAGGTGACACTATAATTCGAATGAATCTCCAATGTAAACAATATATACGCAATCTCAAGATCATGGTAGGGTAATTGGTCTCATAAGATTTGTCTTGGCAAGAAGCATTATCATTTTTTTTCCATTTTGTTGCAACACACATCCATTAAGTAAAAACTTCAAGTCCACCACTCCCATTAGGCAAGACTAAAACAAGTGCAACGATTAAATGTTTTTTAAGAGTTAAAAGGCTTGTTTTCACTTCTCATCCCATTCAAACTAGCTCTCTTTCATCAAGGTATATACAACAATCCTCAAAAGTCCTTCACATCCCTCTTTAAAGATCTAATCCCAATAAACTCCTTATATCGATCACATTGTTAGGTGTAGACGACCACTTACTCACCACTTGAATTTTTTTGTCCCAAAATGAAATTTACTCTCATTAATAAAATTTCACACTTCAAAAGCTGAGCATAATACAAGTCGTCCCTAAAATATCACAGAATCCTCAAATGTCTATTATAATTCTCCTCACTCTTCAAGTATAGCAAGATATCATTAATAAAGCCATATATTTATCGAATTACTGTACTCATGGAAATACTCGATTCATTAAATCCATAATAATTGTTAATACATTAATTAACCCAAAAGGCCTGATTTATATTTCCATGTTTATGAATCCACGGGCTCCTCAAAATTTTCTTCTCTTCAACTTGGTTTTCAAATTCTCCCAACGAAAGTCAATTGTCTCATGAATCGTATCCCTATTTTCTTTCCACCAAAGTTATGCTCCTCAAATTCTCATGGCAATTCAAAACAACAAAAACTCATCTTTCACTACCTAGTTCTACAGAAAAGCAGGATCTCCACTCTCCTTAAAGTATGCGGCTTGACCAAAGCAAAATTCTTACACTCCTCTCGCGTAGTTTATCATCACCAAATATATATATTTCATCAATTCTCCTCAATTCTCCAAGTGCATTCCTAATTTGATCATAAGGTTTCTCAAATAAACACTCATTGGTTGCAAAAATTGAAGGAGATATTAAATAATAAAAATATAGATCTTACCAATAACCTAAAGCACCAAATAAATAATAAATAACATCATTAAATAAGCATAACCAAATAGTCACATAATTACATGCTTCATATAATGATCATCCATACATACACATTACATTGCACAAATCATCACAAATTAATCTATATTGTATTCTTTAATCCTTACACATGATTCTAGGTGATCACAACACCCAAATTTGCATGATTATATAAAACATATACAATTAAATATAACTTGCATAAAAACTACATTCAAAATAAATGGCACCAAGAATTAAATTATAATGCACATAGAAAGAAATCATTTTTCCTATATGCCCTTCTTAAGACTACCCAAATCTCACACATAAAATAAAATAAATAATACTAAGGTTCAAAGAATAAAATAAGTACTCAGATTCAACTAATTTCAAAAATAATTAATAACATAGTAATTTATAAAAATACAAATATTTTATTTAAACTGCCGAATTATTTTAATTAAAATAAAATAATTTTTTTGAAATTAAAGTTTAACCTTAATTTCAAGTCATAAAATCCAGATTTAAAACGTTAGGCGCCCAAAAACTTTTAAAGTAACTTTAGTGGTAATTAAATCGAACATAAGCTCCCAGATACCACTTTGTAACACCCCAATAATTCTCTCTTTAAACCTGTGAGGACCCTGAACAATATTCAAGAGAATTATTGACGTGCTACCGCCACGTGTTCAAACGTTAAGACTTTATCAGAAAATAACATCGGAAAAACTAAATCAGTTATAAATAAGTTTCAAAACCAACGAATGAAACCAAATTAAGTCATACAACTTGGAACCATTAAGGCCCTTATTCAAAACCCAATAAAAGTAGTAAGTGATTAAATTCAGTGTTCAAATAAATTCAAACCCAAAAGAAATAATGTCGAATAAAATCGAATTAAAATAAATTCAAACTTGCAAAAGAAATAAAATGCAAACAACCAACTCTCTACTCAAGATCCCACAACCCTACCCTGATGAATGCTGCATGTGTAAGAACCTGTGGTAATTCTGCTCCCCAATATTACAAGTGTAAAAATTGGATCGTCACAGAGTCATTGAAAGGCGAAGGCCATGACCAAAGAAAGACACACAAAGCACGCAATCAGCAAAGCTGAGTACATACAAGCTGCAAAATAAATTAAGAAATCCATAACATGCTACTAATAATCAATCATCATGCATCATTAAATTATAGACTCAACACACGACTCAACTATTTATATTACTAAGACTCCATTAATTAATAATAGGTAAATCATTATTTTTATTCATTGGATTACGCAATAGACAAGGTTGTCCAACCCATGCTCCATTTGGAACATCAATAAAAGAAAAACCCCATGCCTCCTTTCGGAAACATCAATAAACATCCAACGACTACGAGCGCGACTCCGTGACCGTAGTTAGTATGAGATCTCACCTAAGTCCTAGTTTTGAAAAATATTTGAAATAAGAGACTCGTAGATCAGACGGCCTCGAGAAAAGTACGCGGCTAATATCCCCCCAACCCCTGATCGTCATTACTCCAGAAGTGCACCAATCCAGAGTTTTATTGCTCATCCATCTTACACTTTACGTGATTTACAGGTTTAGACTTGTGATGACTCATATGCATAACAATACAATCAATCCAATATCAATTCAATCAAGTAAAACAACTTTTCAATTTCAATTCTTGATTTATTAGTGGCAAGCAACATTTATTATTTATTCCTTTACTACCTCGGTGTATAAACACCGTGAGTGCATAAGGCACCCCAAAACCTCAACCTCGTCTTAGAAGACTTAAATTCTTCCTTTACTCATCTTGCTTGCATAATCATGAATGAGTTTTAAATTAATCATTACACCAATCATATACCTTTGCCTCTAAGCGCACCTTGCATAATTAGAGCACAAATAATACTTGCAATATAAAATAGTGCACGTCATACGAAATTCACAATGTATAACCAAACAATTTAACTCAGTCATCCCTATACATGATACTAAGTTCTCGATCCGTCGTCCTTAAACATGCACCTAAAAGAAAGGTTTCGTAACTTGTACGTACCTTGAGCAAACGAATTGGTATGCCACTTTACTAACTAGAAATCACCTTCAATAAACTCCTCTCCTAAGCCAAATAATAACATCTCAATCAATACCCAATCAATCAAACTTACAACAATACTAACTTACTTTAAAACCTTCAAAATCCAAATCAAACAACACTTTAAAACTTTCCCTACCTTTTGTTAAAATTAAAGGCTTATATAGAGTTCTTTAAATTTTTCTTCATAAAAACATTAAAATACACTCTTATACATGAAATTACAGCAAGTTCAAAGTCTAATAAAAATCTAAAAATTGTATAAAAACCCCTAAAAATCTTTCTTTTTAATGGGTGATTAAACCCTCTTTATAAAACATCAAAAGTAGTACTTAGAAACTATTTCCAACACTTAAAACTTCAATAAAAACATATATTTTAAGTATAAAAAAAACTTCGTTAAAATCAAAAACTGCCCGAAAATCATATTTAGAGGCTGAATTTGGCCACGAGAGGGTGGTGGGTCTTTTTTAAAACGTTGTTTCCACATGGAAAACACTACTTTTTCATCAAAATCGGATGAGTTCAGAATCTGATCTGAAATAAAACGGGATTAATTAATATTAACGAACGAAAATCTAAAAATTAAAACACGAATCTATATGTTCAAAATCATCTGGAATTAAGTTAAACTAATCAGTAGTTATAATCACCAAAATTTCAAAACATCATTACTATAAAAGCTCTAAATCAATTGTTCATATAAACCCTATAATCATGATTTTCAATAAATTGAAACCCTAGGTTTATAATTCATAAAATATGAAATTTATAACATAAATATAATCTGAAATTTATAATCTTTATACCATAAAAATATAATTTGATACTAAAAATATAATCTTTATACTAAAATCAAAACTCAAAACAATTAAACAAAATAATGAAACAAAGGAGGATCGATGAAAATAAGACTAACCTTTTTGTGTGAGAAATTTTTGAAGATTCATTCATGGGGTATTTATAGGAGAGAATTATTGTAGGGTAAAAAGAAATATTGGGTCTCATAAAAATAATGGGTCGATTAAGTAAACAAATGGGTTAGGCTTGTGTGATTGGACATAAATTGTTGAATAAAGGCGCATAAAATAATTTGTTCAAATAATTTTCGACCCAGATTAATAATTTGAAACTTTTGAAATTAAATTATAAAAAATAAAAAATAAATATTATAAATAAAATAAATTTTCATTTATAAAATATTTAAAAATACGGGAGATTACAATAATAACCAATTAATTTGTAGCCCATTGAACCTTTTTTTTTACCCATTGAACTTAAAATTCATAACATCTTACGTATTGTACCATGTAGTATTACTCTGTATGTTTTTTACTTGGCACAAACTCCAATGTGAGTTTGACATATGACACATTGACCCATCTCTCAATACATAAATGGTAGTATTACGGATTAAGTATTGGCGCATAGCTGCTATTTACATGCCAAGTAAATAGCAAATATACGACAAAAGAGTGGTATTTTTTTTTCTTCTAGTGGTACACTATTTGTACCACTTTTACCTATAATAGTTATAAATAGTATTACTAAAATAGCTTATACTCTAGTAATACATTAAAAACTCCACTCTAAGTACAATGCTACATTAAAAATACCACTGTAGCAATAAAAAAAAATTCAAAAACTAAATGAATTTACCAATTAACCCTCCTATATGCATCCATAACATATAGGAGCTATGCACCTAGTTGCACTCAGTATTACGTAGTATTTTTTTGAGAAATAAATGGTAGTATTATTGGTAGCGAGGTACAAATTTTTAGTTTTATTTCAAAAAAAACCAAATTCTATATAAACAATATTATAGTACCACGTTATTCATTTTTAAAGAATTAGGCAATTAGCAATGATATTCGAGTGCATCTAGGCGCATAGCACCTATATGTTTAGCATGCATATAAGAGGGCAGTATGGGGTTTTTATTATATTTTTTCATTTGATATTTTTCTACAGTGGTACATTTTTGTGTATTATAATGTACCATTAAGGTATAAATTGTATTAATAGTGCTTTTTCTGTAATATTATAACATGTGGTGGTACTTTTTGTTATCTTATGTCGTTGATTATTTTCTCCTAAAATACATACCACCTATCACTTATTAGGCTGTAGTGGTACAATTTGTCATCCTATATATTTCTAAAACGTATAGGTGCTATGCGCCAATACTTAACCATGATATTCATATACTGCATTTGCTACTCATAATTGTTATCAATAATTTATTTATTTATTTTCACTTTTACCTCACTTAAGGAATATGTAGAATAATGAACTAATATTATACAATAATTTTGTTTTTATTATTTAATTTGGAATAATATTATATAGCTACTTTTTAAAAAAAATTAAGGTTAAACTATTTTATATTGTTATTAGTGTTTACTATAGTTTAAGTTTAGAAATTAAACTTTGATTCGGCCCCTCCAAAAGAAGATTGTCAAGATCCGCCACTGCTAATAAGGAAAGCTAATGTATAATGTATGGAGTACAAAATAACATAATATACTCTCCTTGAATTAAGCAAGTAAAGTCAAATGATATAGACTATATATATGCTGAAAATCCATTAATAACATTGATTGAGAAACAATATTAAGCAAGTCAAGATATTATCTCGGAGTATCCTTAATAATATAGGATCTTTGACAATTATACATGTTACCAAAAAAAAAAAAAAAAAAAAAAAAAAAAAAAAAAAAAAAAAAACCCTAAAAATAGGGATATGTGGCAGCCATGGAGCTAATGTACCCTGTTTTAGTATTATAGTACTAGATTAGCCCCGTCCGATGCACGGTTTTAAATAAGAAATGAATTATAGACTCTTTAACACATGTTAAGATAAAACAACTACTTTCTCTTTACGGAATAATACTTTCTAATTAAATATGAAGATATAATTTCCAAAAATTCATTTTTTTCATATTATTTTTTAGAATCAATTGAACTATATTATTAGCTATTTTTAACAACTACTTGTAAATAATAAAATAGCATAATATATGTAAAAATACTTAAAATTTAAAATTTAACTTGAATTTAATTTTTAAAACAATGTTATATAGGTAGCTCAAAAAGGGAAAAAAATTATATGACATCATCCTTGCATTTTAACGGGAAAAAAAATTGATAAGAGAGTGACACGTAAGTACTGATGACGTCAGCGGTTGTTATTTTAGTAATATTTATTTATTTATAGATATAATATGGATATAGATAGATGGATTATAATCTTTTGTCTTATGTAAACAGGACTTGGCAAGACGACTATAGCTCGGAGGCTATATGAACATGAAAAAGTTGATGCGGATTTTGGCAATTTGTGTGTCTGAGGATTTCAAAGTTGACAAACTTTTGAATGAGATGGTTGAACATCTTACATCATCCAAATGTGACTTGACAAACACTGGTGCACTTACAAAAAAACTTGAAGAGCAGTTGAAGGGAATGAAATTTTTTCTCGTGCTTGATGATGTTTGGGAAGATAAACAAGACTCATGGGATTCCTTCAAAAATGCATTGATGAGCATTGGTGATCTCCGCGGATGTGTAATTTTGATTACCACCCGTGGCACTGATGTTGCAGAGAAAGCATGTTCCTTCCATCAACATAAATTGAAAGGTTTATCCGAAGATGAAGGATGGGCTTTGTTACAGCAAAGAGTTTTTAATGAGACACGTCCATATGATTCCTCTTTCGATAATGTTGGGAGAAGAATTGTTAAAAAGTGTAAGGGTGTTCCTTTGGCCATAAAAGCAATCGGTGGCGCGTTGCAGTCAAAGAAGTACGCGTATGAATGGGAATCGATTGAGAATAGTGAGTTATGGGAACGGGATCCCCAACTAGGAGATACAATTGATATCCTTCCATCGTTAATGCTGAGCTACAGCCATTTAAATAATGCTTATGTAAAACAATGCTTTGCATACTGCGCAATCTTCCCGAAGGATTCTAAAATGGAGAAAAATGAATTGATTACTCTTTGGTTATCACAAGGCTTTCTTCATGATGAATTTGCAACTAGCGACACAATGGAAATGATTGGTGAGAAATACTTCAATATATTGCTGAATTATTCCTTCTTAGAAGAGGAGATAGATTGTTTTGGTGATATAATGTACAAGATGCACGATTTAGTGCATGATCTTGCAGCCTACATTTCAAAGAAGTATCTGTTGGTTTGGAAAGTTGGAGCTAAACTGGAAGATGATGTTCGACATTTGATTTTCGACTTATCAAAGAACGAAATACCTTCTGAAACTTTCAGTCATAGGTTGGCTGTGAGAAAACTAAAAACGATAAGTTTCCGCAGGCCTTATGATTGGATCAACTCCACCTTAGGATGTGCACGATACTTACGAACGTTAAGCATGACTTGGATATCAAAGGTTCCGTATATTATTGGGCAGTTTATTCATCTTAGGTACCTTGACCTGTCTTATAATAATATTACAGAACTACCAGAGTCAATCTGCAAATTATATCAACTACAGACGCTGAGAATCATAGATTGCCGTTGTCTGAAGAAATTGCCCAAAGGATTGTATAGGCTGGAAAACTTGAGACACATTGAGGCAAGTTCTTTCTTGTTGGCATCTGGAGGACTACGAAAGTTAATTTACCTTCAGACTTTACCTCCCCTTGAGTTACGAGACAGTGAAGGATGGAGCATTGATGAATTAGGACCTTTAGATCAAGTCAAGGGTCAGATGAAAATCAAAGGTCTACAACATGTGAAAAACAAAGAAACAGCAAGACAAGCTAGCCTTGGGAGAAAGGACAAGATTGTGACACTACATTTAGAGTGGGGTGCGAATAGAGAAGTACGCTCTCATCAAGTGAATAATGATGAGGATGTTTTGGATAGCCTTGAACCTCACCCTAATTTACAATCATTATATGTAAGTAGATTCATGGGTGAGAGGCTTCCTTCGTGGATGATGGCAATGGTTGTAAACCACGGAGGTCATCCGACACCACTTATGAAGCTTACAGAGGTGAAGCTATATAATTGCAGCAAAATCCAACAGCTTCCCACACTTGGGCAACTACCTAATCTGAGGATATTGTGGCTAGAAGGTTTCAATGATGTAGAATGTATAGGGGAGGCGTTTTATACTAGGGATGGGACTGCAGTAGAACAGGTATTATTTGGATCTCTAACCAAGCTTCACATCATCTCTTTTGCAAGACTGACCACATGGATGCCACCACCATCACCGATACAAACGGAAATATTATTTCGTAAAATTGAAACTCTAAGGATACGAGATTGTCCAAAACTGGAAAGGGTACCTTGTTTACAGCAGTTTCAATCACTAAAGCGTCTGAAGCTTAACAATATTGGTGGCAGTCAACTAGTGGATATCATCAAATATAGCACTGCTCTCCAATCCCTTGATGTAACGAATATAAAAAATATGATGATGGTACCTCAAGAGCTGTCGAAGTGCAAAAACTTGGAGAAATTAAGAATATCTTACTGTGAGAAAGTGAAGTGTATACCCAGTGGCCTAATCTCTCTTAAGGAATTAGAGATAGTAAAATGCCGATCCCTGGCTAGTATTCCAGGTGACCTCTCTTCTTTGCGTAATTTGAGGGTTCATGATTGTGAAGGGTTAGAAAGCATGCCAAAAAGTCTAGAGGGGTGTACATCTTTGGAATCCATATCCATAAGCTCCTGCCCAATGATAAAGGGTCCCACCCCAGATTTGGGCAGATTGCAAAAACTTGAATGTTTGGAATTGAAGAATTCAGGGGAGTTGATGACTTGTTGCCTGCAGTGGATCCCAAATCTTCATCACCTTTGGTCTTTAGAAATTAATGACTGCTTTAGCGATGAAAGGGACTTCAACCTTACATTTCCCCAATCCCTAAGGCGGTTAACATTGAGAAGTTTCCCAAATGTCAAGTCTCTACCTCAGCAATTCCTCCCTTCAACCCTTGAAGATCTGGAACTTGATGGATTTAATGAGTTGGAACAACTTCCTGAATGGATAGGCAACTTGTCATCTCTTGAGAAACTGCGGATAAAAAATTGCACCAAGTTGGCAAATCTACCTTCAACACAGGCCCTATCTCGTCTCTCTAGATTAACAGATCTAACTATTGAAGGCTGTCCAATTTTAAGAGAAAAGTATGGCATGAAATCCCAAAAATTCCAAACAGACGTATCCTCTGATGGCCTTAATTTTGAAAATTGCTGATTAAGGTTGGTCATACTATTATTCATAACCTCTTTGCTTTTTTTAATTTTATTCTCTGTATAAACTTTCATTTATTGATATATTTTTGTTTTACTTCCAGATTCAAGAACATGTATGATATTAATCAAGCATGTGAATTGTGAAGCTGCTGCTCTTATTTATTTTTGTCAATACCACTTCAACTGTTCGACACAAATTAAATGTTGCTAGTATGTTGCTCGAATGCTAGCTTTTCTTGCTCAGATAATTTAGTACTTTCAATTTTCATATACAATATTGTAACAAATTTAATTAATTATCATCACAGAAGATGAGAAGAAGCAAAAAGGTATTGTACTGTATTATATAAATACGTAGTTGTCGTACAATAAAGTATTTTTTTTTTCTTTAATGCAACGGTACAAAGTAATATGAATTTGAGATTTTCTTTGTTATTTAATGACTTCTTCGAACTAATATCAAATTGTCAATTTACATATAATTTTAGGGCGTCCGGATCCTCTAGAGTTGGAGGAAAACTCTACCGTGTAGAGTTGGGCTTATCACAGCCTCATATATTGTGAAAGTTGAGGGTAGACTAACATTATTAACCAAAATAATAAGAACTCTTATCCTGTTCTGGTATACATTCTAATAAATAATACTACTCGTAATGCTTATACTCTTCATGCCCAATTTCTGCCTGTTTCATTTTTATTGCTGATAATCATGCTATCTAGCTTTATTACATTTGTTATTTCACCTCTACAGATAAATTAGGGCTCAATCTACGAAAAGTGGAAACTCAATTTTGTATGTCAAATTCGAACAAATAGAGACCTTCATTTTGTGCCTTAAAATACTCTTACATATACAACAATGAGCTCACAAAAAACAATGTAATACTAGAAACACTAGTACATTTTTTTCCAGAAACAACAATGTAATACTAGAAACGCTAGTACATTTTCTTCTTTTAAACCCATTCGTAATAGGTGCCTCATAGATTGAATAAGCAATAAAAGAATACCAATCATTTGATGATCGATCGATCCTCTTCCAAATTTTTCCCCATAATAAAGTAAGCTTGTGATGGAATCAAATTCCAAATGATCTACAGGTTGCCTACATTAAATTAGGAAATCAGCACGTACTACATTAGAGGCCGAAATTTTCTTTTTCCTCAGATTTCTTTGGTCTCCGTAGAGGGCTTCTCCTAGCAGGTTCACCGGAGTCCTTGTGTACAACAGGTTCTTCTCCATGTTCAGTGTTCCTGACTCTCAAAAGGTTGCTGTTCGAGGAAGCAGATCGCATGGCTCTTGGCAATTTTAAAGGGATATTTGCTTCGGCTGTACTGCTCTCTGCCTTTTTACTTGCTGCTACATTGTCAGCTGCACAGCTCTCTACCTTTTCCGGTAGATCTACATGCTCACTTTGTACTGATGTTGGGGCTGCTGGAACAAGCTGAATAGTGGATTTCCGCCATTTTTTCCTTTGGATGGGCCTTGGTGCATTTGATTTCTCCTGCAACAAGTTCACAAACATAGTAAATAACAATACGGAAGTATCTAGATAGGATACAGCACAAAGATATTGTGGTAAGAGAACGTACAGTTGTATTCCCAATATCAGCCAAAGGCTTTCTTTTGGCACCATTTTCTTCATGTTGCTCAGCAGGCCTTTCAGTTAATGCACTCTGAAGTAATGTTGCACCTTGGGTGGCAAGATCTCGATCGTGCTCTACTTCTTTAGGAGGTATGCAGTCCTCTTTGCTCTCACCTTCTCTATTACTGCATTTATTGGAGGAGCAGCCACAGGAGCCAGAGCAGCTTCCTCCGGATGCACGGCATTCACACTTCATGGTCTTGCAAAATGACTGTTTGCTACACGTACAGCAAATAGTAGTTGTAGAGTTCTCTTTTACAATATCAACTAAATCTTCTTCCCCTTTTAAACTTCCACCATCAGTGTCCAATGACTTTGAATCAGACCCTGATCGACCACCCTTCCTAGAGTTTCTCTTCTTTACCATAACATTATTTTCCTCCCACTCGCCATCAGACTCCTCGTCATGGTAAGAATACTCTGAATCAGAAGTATCCATGTCCTCCAATAGCTCTGAGTTGTTACCCGGAAACTTGAAAAACCCAGAGCTTCTAATACCCTAATAAAATCAATGAAGAAAATAGTGAGTTGCAAGGAACTATAACAGATTATGAAATGCCCAAGTTTTTCACAATTAATAATATATAAAAGCACAATATGGAAGAGCATATATACCTGTCGCAGGTCATAAGTTCTCACCTCACCACGAGTTGCGAGCACCTATGATCCATAATGTAATTAATTCGTTCAAAATAAAATGCCAAAAATTTTAATTTATAAAGGACATGTAAGAATTAGTTTATAATGACAAACCTGTTGTATTTGCTGTTTGACTTCTGCATTTTGTTTTTCCAATTGTCTAACAAAACCATTTAGTTTGACCACCTTCTCTTTCAACTCCTTTATCTCGGAGTCCTTCTCTCTACATTCGAGCTCTCTATCACGTACCATGCATCTTCAAGCAAAACAAAATAAAATTAGTTTGGACAAAATGAGCATCATGATACTAACTTTTGAATATCCATATGAGCTATAGTCATTATCTAATACAATATCGAAGCAATTCTTTACAACCAAAATAAAAAGCTTCTCCTGTTAAATAAATTAATTAATTAAAATCCAAGAGTACTGATGTAAGATCTTCAAGTACCCCCATCACCATGTATCAAATTGCTTACCTCATCTCCTACGAGTTTCACAAAATTAACAATAGCTCTAAAGTAACCAGTACCTGGAGGATGAAGCCAAATTGAAAAGATAATTCATCAAGCTTTTGGCTTCAGCAAGTGAACGAACTTGGTTCCAACGTCCCCTGCCACTAAAGACACGTTCACGCTCTTCTGCCTCAGATAGTTGTGAGGCCATTGAGACTAAGGCGCTTGAAGATGTTGCAAGCATATTTTCAAGTGCAAAGATCCTTGAATTTCTTGCACCAGGGGACATAGTTTCAGGGCATTCACTGCATGAAACCAAGCATCAAAAGCTGAGGTGATGATAACATGGAGGAGATATTTAACAAAAATGAGATCTGATATTAAAGGTATACAAAAGTAAGCAGCACCTCAAAATATTCTGCTTTAGCATTTCTGCTTCTTCCTTCAGCTTTGCAATCTCTTGTGCCATCTTGGTTCTCCTGGAATATTAAAATTGGTAAGTCGCCTTAGTTTGGGTCAAATGTGTTGGGATATAGGAATGAGGGAAATAAAGCAAAAATTTCTACCAATTCAAATTAAAGAAAAAGAACTTAAAGCCACTGGCTACATATCGGAATGACAGATCTCCATAGCGCTAATGCAACCATCCAGAGAGCTTGATACAGAAATTTGGTAAATGTGCAAAACATGATAAAATAAAATAGAAACTCACTCTTCCATTTGGCGTTCATACTGAGAGCGAACCTCATGTACCCGTACAGTGACTTCTAACTCATGCTCAATTCCTTGCATTAATGCCTTCACAACAGAGAAACACGTTAGCAGCATTTCACAGGTCAAAAAAAAAATGCAACAAACAAATGTCTTGAAACCCAGATTAATCTTACCTGTGCTCCAGGACCATTAGCTATACCAGCACAAGAGTGATAAACAGAGAAACATGAACACAAGTTAGAAGATTAGTAAGCCATAGGTGTACATTAAATTTAACAAGTTTTTGTTCTAACCAGAGCTGTCTCGAGAAGCAGCCTTTCGAGACTCAAGAAGCTCTTTAAGTCTTTTTGTTGCCATAGATGCCTCTTCTGTCTTACGTTGCAGAACCTGGCACATAAACATGAGCTTCAGCAAGAAACTCCTAACATCCATGCAGAGGGAAAATAGCTTAAGTTACCATCTTTTGCCTCTGATTCAATGCCAATAGTTTGTGCATCTCGTACTCATTCCTCCTTCCCTCCTTCTTAAGCTGTGGGGCAATAAGCAAGTCACAAAGTCCGTAAACAAAAAGTTTACTTTTAAAAGAGAAGACAATTCAAAAGCCCTAATAAGCACAATTGTAAGTAATAATGAATAGAAATACAAAAATAATGTGGGTGGTATAGTATTCTCAATAATAGAAAGATCACTTGCCAGGTGTATTTCTGTGGATGAGCAAGAAAAGCCCAATTATTTTGGTTGTATTCATATATGATGGCTTATCTAAAGCACTGCTGGAGAGGTTTGCTAAAATGTTTACAAAAACTGCTCATCACTGGACTTATTGTCATATACATTGCTCAAATTTTAGACCAAGTCATTGAACAGAATTATGTTTAAGTAAAATGAGACAATCGAAAACAAGACTGAATAAATTAAAATAAATATATGAAAGGGGCATTTAAAGCATCCTTAAATTACAACTACTAAAGAGAAACATAAAACAATACATTATATTTACCTGAAGCACTTCTTTTTCCCGCATTGCTTTCCATGATCTAAATTGCTCCGACTCTTGCTTGATTTTGTTTTGCAATTGGACCTGTTTAGGTGCCAAGATCAGAAAACAAAAATATAGTCATAGTGAATGAATTTAGAGAGACTTTTCTTTTGTGACCCATCAATTTTTACCTTCTGAGTTTTTATACGATGAATCTCATCCTGCAACCTCTTTGCTGCATCATCACTTTTCTGTTTTTGTCTTAAAATCTGAGCTTGAGCTTCTTGTTTCTTTTTCAACTCAGAAACCTGAAGGCAAACATTTTTAGTTCAAACAAAGTTAAAAATAAAAAAAAATAAAAAATTTATAAAAAAAAAAAGGAAAGAAAAGAAAATTGAAACAAGAATTACAAACTAAAGAGCTGACCTGAGCTTCTAAACCATTTAGCTTCTGAATGTATTCTTCCTTGAGCCTTTGTGCACCATCATCAGAAGTCGATGAAATACCACCAAGTTTATGCCTCAGATCCTCAATTTCTTTCTGTCAACATACAAGGACTCAGAACAATGAATCTTCAATAAGGAGCCCACATTCAATATTTTATACTCACCTGCAATGCCTTTTTTTCATGTTCCAGTTCAAGAACTTTTTTTTCATAATGTTGTTTCAGGACAGAAGAATCAGTACCAGCAAACCGCTTCATCTCAGCCTAATTGACACAGCATGGATCAATATTACAGGTTAGCATTGAAAACTAAATACACTGGTCATTGCATAAACACGGATACAATTACACATAAGTTTTAAATGGTGATGTACATACCTCTTTTTGCTGAAGTTTCTTATCCAATTCTTTTAGTTCCATGTCCAGTCTTTCTTGTAGAGAGGAATGCTCTAACTCCTTCTCTTCAATCTCATCACCTAAATAAAAAGATAAAAATAGGTTAAAACATAATTGAAACGTTCAATTAAGACAGAAATAAAATACATAATAAAATAAGTTACATAAAAACCTTAAATTTTGTTAATAGGCATGAGCATAAGACTGAAAAGAATAATATATCATAAAATAAGACAGAATAGGATAATATATCATAAAATAAGTTACATAAAAACCTTTAACTTTGTCAGTAGACATGACTAGCATAAAGATCAATTCAACTGCAACATACCAGCTATATCCTTTGCATCGGAGACAGATGAGTGCTCACTGAGATTGCCTAAATAAGCATTCTTAGAGGGTAATACTTCATCGTCTGATTCCAAGGAATAAGGAATACCCTCACGCTTTATGCTATTTAAATGTTGTAATCGCACTAACTCTTGCTCCAAATCTTGAATTTTTGACACGTACCTCTTGACCAAATTAATTTCCTGTAACATGTTTTCAAGAATTTTAATAAGCAAAACTATGTGCTTAATAGAAACAGATTTATATGTCACTTTAAAGTAAAACTAGATGACCATGCCTGATTTCCCAGAGACTCAATCTCATCCCATGATTTTCCACTCCTTGCTGCTTCAAGCTTCATAATCAGTTGGTCTTTTTCAACCTGAATCAGAAAGTTGCACATCACCTAAATGGAAATATGGCAACCTACACATATGGTTCAATTTTAAGTGTTGCTATTAATAAATACCTGAGCATCAAGAGCGCGTTGAGCAAAATGCTCACAGCTGATACGACGTTCTTGAAGTTCACGTTGCAGCTCAGCGTTGCTTTGTTCAAGCAATGATATTTTATGCTTCAAAATCTGGATTTCCAGAGAGGATATGTTAATTTCGCAATCATAGTTTAGTCATGACAAAGCTTCTACTAACTGCAGTACCTGAAGCTCATCAAATGAAACACTAGAGTCACCACGATAATAAAGCAACTCTGTCTGAAGCTGCTCAATTTGACCACGCATTTTTTGCATCTGAGCTGCAACAGGATCACGATTTATCTGCAAGATGAAAACTAAATGAAAAGAAAGCCCAGAAAATTAAAGAAATTAAGTACAATAATAGAACTGGAACTTACGACTGCCTTGTTTTGAATGTTACGAGCTCGGTTTGCATACTTCAGGGTATTGAGAGTCTCCTCCGCATTTGTGTCAGCAGGGCTAACACACGCTGGAACAAAAAATCAGAATAAAAACCAAAAAAGAGGCAAGTATAGATAGAATTAGGATTCCGTTTTATATTGTTTAATTGACAAAATGTTGTTGGAGACTAACATACCAATCATAACGGTTTTGCTATTTCCTCCAAGTGAGTCCTAGTAATTTGAAAACACTCAACACAATTTAATTATAAACATAAAAATGCAGAATAAAGAATAGATAGCCTTCTGTTAATATAAGAGCAGAAATATCAAGGAAAGATAGAAAAGAGTTGACATCCAATCATATTCTAATATATACCTGTAATAGGCGGGTGAGCTTGCTGTCACGGTATGGGACATGCCCTCCCTCTTTCCTTTTCTTTTCATCTCCAAGCGCACTGATCACATTCCCAAGGGACAGTAATCCCTTATTTATATGAATGCCTGACAGCACATTATAAAATGATGACAAAAGACAACTGAATAAGTAAAGTGTACTTTGTACAAATTTATGGCTTTGTTATAAAGAGGAATGAAGATGAATTCTTCATACCTTCTTTTAGACGCAATCCATCTGCACCTGTCCGTTTAGCTCGTTCAGAACCAGCAAGGTCCACCAAGTGAAGCTTCGCGCTTAAAATATCATCAGCAGTGTCGCCATTTGACCCTTGGACTTTCTTTTGCTCCATAGAAATTGTAAATATGGCATGAGAACGACTGAAGGCCAAAAAAAAAAAAAAAAAAAAAACATGAGAAATTTCATTCTTGATGAAAGATTATTGCAACTCATTACGACCTGAGGACTGCACAATTGAAAAATAGACCACACAACTAATTTGCTAAAATAAAACTAGTCCTTGAATAGAGAACTAATGTAGTAACTAACTTCAGCTCACTGTCATCACAAAATTTTCGGAGTTTCATTAGTGTAATACCTG
Organism: Chenopodium album; assembly: GCF_948465745.1. NCBI lineage: Eukaryota > Viridiplantae > Streptophyta > Magnoliopsida > Caryophyllales > Amaranthaceae > Chenopodium > Chenopodium album. Next base: position 8,552,640 of record NC_137858.1, read on the forward strand.
GATTGGCTATTCATATTAGTGCTACCAGTAGCACGAGCAATAGACCCACGAGTCAAGTGCGACGCCATCTCTGCCTTTGACCTCACCTCTGCCTCCGTAACACCGGCTAATGTGATCCCACCATTGACTGTTTCTCTAATTTGTATGGGAACTCTAGCAGGGCCACAGTGCTTCGTTGCATCGCCTTTAGATAATGCAGGTGGACTTGTTTCAAGAAGATCAAACACTTCCTCTTTGAAAATCTGATCAATTTCAAACATTTTCTTATTAACATTCTCATATAGCACAATCATCAATACAATGAACAATGTAATACTCTGCTAAGTTTACCTCAATAAACGACACTCGAATTAAGAACTCGGTTGAACCCCTCATCGACTCAACTCGAGAATAAATCGTTTGCATAACTTGAGGGATAATTCCACCAGCATTGTCTTCCCCATTATAATTAGTTCCCATGGTGTAAGTTTTCCCTGACCCCGTCTTCAGTAAAACAAATACAAATTAAATCATCATACACTCAAATTCAGCACTAAATGAAGAAACCCAGCTTGCAAATCAAGTAAAACACATTACAATTTACAAACAACCACAAACAGTTTATACCAACACCAAAAATCCAGAAAATATGCAAAATTAAGCAATTAAAAATAACAATCAATCATAAATTTCATCCAAAACACCCAAAATTTAATAATTAAGCTACTATTTCAAAAGAACTAACCTGCCCATAAGCTAGTACTGTTCCATTATAACCCTTGAACAACGCATCAACTAAAGGAGCAACACATTCATCGAAAATTCGAGAGCACGGTGTTCCTCCATTTCCAAAAACATAATCAAACGTGAAGGAATGAGACCCAATTTGCACCTAAATCCACAAAAATTCACACAAATTAACCCTAATTTTCAAAAAAAAATTGCTAAGAAATTAAAATCAAAGAAAAACCCTTTAATTACTAACCTGAGGTTCGCCGGGAAACACGGTAATGCAATCGGTACAACCGAGGAGAAGCTCAGGAGTAATCAAAGGACGAACATTTACAGCGACACGAACACATTCTTTGTCCTGTGTACTCTTTCCGTCGCCATTGTTGTTCTCCATGTAGTTAAATAATCAAAATAAAAAAAAAAAAAAAAAAACCCTAGAAAATTGGGGATTTTTTCCGATCGATTAATTAAGGTGAAAGCGAGAAGAACACGAAGAACATTCAATTGAATCGAGAAATTTGGGGGAAATTGTTTGAGCTTCGAAGATTGAAAATGAGGAGAGAGAAAGGGGTAAAATGGGGAATTTAAGAGAGAGAAAAATGGGGAGAGAATTTGAAAATGGAAGAATGGTGGAATTTGAATTAATGGAGTATGTTGGTGCGTATGATTTTAGGGGGGAAAGAGGGACCAAAAAAGAAGAAACCAAATTGTTTTGTGAAATTAAATTGTTTCTAAGTTTTTTTTTTATTAATTTTTTTTTTATGGGTTTGTGATAGGGGTGAAACAAACTCGGTTTAAAACCGAACCAAACCGAAAACCAAACCGAATAAGAAATTTGGTTTGGTTTTTTTCGGAAGTGGTTCGGTTTCGGTTTTAAAAAAAAAAAAAATTCGGTGTGTGGTTCGGTTTCGGTTTGCAAAAATGAAAAACCGAACAAAACCGAACCACACCGAAATATAGGCCCATACTAAAAAAAACCCTAGCCCAACATATTTTTACCCTTAGTATATATAGGAAAAAACCCTAATCCCCCCTCTCATTTCTCTGAGTTCCCCCTCTCTCTCCTCTTCTCTGCCCTCTCTACTTCTCCGCCCTCTCTCTCCTCTTGTTTGTCTCACTCTCTCTCCTCTTCTCAGTCTCACTCTCTCTTCTTTCTTACGCCCTTTCTCCACTTTTACTCCCATGTCCTCTTTTCCCCACCAACCCGCATCACCATCAACTAAGGTTTCGAGGTTTTTCGAACTCCATAAGTGCATAAACTATGGTTTTTCATTTCGTACAACATCAATTAAAGGGTTTTCATGTCAAATTCGACCATGAAAACTCTAGATCTAGAGTTTTCATGGTCGAATTTGACCTTTAAAACCCAAAATCGACGTTTTTTGGTGGAATGTGAGGACGTGAGGTAGTTCTCTTTTTCTTTCGTTTAATTTAATTTGGTTTAAGTTTTGTTTTTCTACATTATTTTTGTGGTGGTTTGTGATTGAATTGTGATTTGTGGTGGGTGCGTAATTGCGGATCTAGGTGATTTTGTTTGGTTCGGTTTTGATTGGTGTGGTTTGGTTCGGTTTTTTTTGCTAAATTTGATGTTTATTTTCCTTGATAGGAAAATTCGGTGTGGTTTGGTTTTTTTTTTAGAAAACCGAAATTTAGGTGGTTTGGTTTGGTTCGGTTTTAAAATTAAAGTGGTGCGGTGTGGTTTCCAAAATCTAGAAACCGAAATATGGTGGTTCGGTTTCGGTTTGGGCAAAAAACCAAACCGAAAACCGAACTTTCACCCCTAGTTTGTGAATGAGTTCGAATTCAAATTTTGTAGGAGGGGTGGTCACGTGTTTTTATAACGGTTCTTTTTGTGTGACACGTGAGTTGACTTTGTGGTTGACTGGTTGTACAATTTTTTATTTTTTTGAAACTACAATTTTTTATTTTTCATTTTTGAGGGAAAGAAAAATTGAGTCCCTCTTCGAGAGGTGATGAGCCAGGCTGGCCTTTGTCCAAAAAAGTGGCTCACGTTGGGCCAAAAAACATGTCCAAGCCCGTTATGTTTGCCAAAAGATAGTAGGGTTTTTTAGTCCAAAATCAAGTACTTAGTACGTAGAGGTGTTCAAAAATATCTAATCTGAAAAACCGATGATCTGATCCGAAATTTCGAGTATTCGATCCGGTTTTTTAGATTTCGGATATTTTGGATCGTATATCCATAACAATCGAGTTTTTGGATCGTGTAGATCGGATTTTGTCCGAAAATTTTAACTACCCGATCCGAAAATCCCACTATCCGAAAATTTCAAATCGGATTTGGATCGCAATTTCTCCCATCCAAAAATTTCGATACTCCAATTTTTGGATCGAATATCCGAAATTGAACAGCTTTGTCCATAGGATCTAAATTTTAGCTAAGAAAAATATTTCCTCCAATTCTTTTTTTGTCTAGTAGACATGTTTTTTCCTAAAAAAAACACAGTAGACACGTTTTTTATCACATTTATCGATGTACAAATTTAAGTATTATCTTTAATTACTGCTAAGTGTAAATTAATAAAAAGTTCGTAGTTTGAAAATATATATATTGTGAGATTTGTGACAAATAAAAAAGATTTTATGTGACTATATTTTACATTACGTATAAATCAAAAAATACTAAAAAAACGGAGGTAATATAGATTTTTCGGCTAAAAAAGTTGTCAAAACCCAAAGAGCCAATTTTGATCAAGTCTATTTTTACGTCGTCTCCATGTCAGAGTATCATTTGTTCTTTACCCTAAGTTTAAACGAAATACTTGTAATAAGATATTGTGGTTTGATTAAATAAAGGTGGAATATTCTTTTTGTAGGGAAATAAAAGCTAGTGTAATATGGAATACTAAGGGTCTGTTCCAATTTACTGAAAACTATTGAATTGAAATGAATTGAACTAGTTGAGACTAAACCGAACTGAACAAATTGGGGCTGAACTGAACTGAATTGTGTATGATATAAGGAAATTAGAAAGTGAACTGAACTGAACTGAACAGCTGATTGAAGTTGAATTAAACTGAAATTAAGCTGAACAGAAAATGCCCTAAGTAGAGTATAAGGGATATTTCTGCATGACAATGATTCATCCATTTAACATAAAACACTAAAAAGAAAAGATTGAGGTGGTCTTCCATCTCCCTAGTGAAACCACACATGCTAGTGGAAGACGCCCCACAACCACCCACCATTCCACCAAGGAAGAGCCATGACTAAAAAGATTGATATAGTATACTAATATAAAACCATTGCGTTTCAAATTTTCAACCATTAACTTAAGTTTTGGTGAAGATGGCTTTAAAAAAGAAAGAAGTCCAAAAGAAAATATTGAGGTGGTCTTCCATCTCACGTAAAAAATAAAAAAAAAAATAAAAAAAAAAAAACCATTAACTTTAAGCTTTGGTGAAGATGGCTTAGAAAAAGAAAGAAGTCCAAAGCTCTAGCAAATCCCATGTGGATGATATAGCTTCAACTGTTTACATTATCATATATGTAAGAAAAATTAGTTTTCAGAGTTTGATACCAACACATATTTGAAAAGATATAATTTCAACTATAACATTAGTTTTGAGAGTCACTTACTTTATGTAAAATAATAATACTAATAATAATTAAAAAAAAAGAAACTATTGTTACAAACACCAAAAATGATTATAGAGTATTTCATATCAATAAGAACAAATTTTTTTGACGAAAATTTGTTAAAAATAGGTACGTAATTTTGCTAATCTAAATACTCCAAATTAAAGGTGAAGAAGAGTTTTGTTTCACGCATACCATTCACATGGTTTTTCATTCCATTACGTAAGAATGGAAAACATAAAATCACGTTATCTTATCAACTTATAATTAAAATGACAAATTTGTTGTCCCTTTTAATATATTTTTTTTTCCCAATTCTACCAAAAAAAAAAAGCCAATAAGTTATAAGTGGAGACCATCTTTTCAACGGCTAAGATCACACGAAGTAAAATCATATCATCAAAACGCAGCGCTTCGATAAAGCGGGAAAATAAAAGCAAAAACATCCTCCCCGTTGGTTGGAACATGGACTCAACGATGCCACGTAATCATTCATAAATTAATAAAAAAATCAAAACAACAAATAAGATAACGTTTTTTAATTCACCCAAACCCAAACATCCGAAACGCAACGCCGCGTTTTCACCAATCATTTTATCCAAATAAACTTTTTCTTTTTTTTATTTTTTTTTTTATTTTCACTTTCTCTCTCATCTTCAACCGCAATTTGCACAGTTTGATTGATTTGCCACTCTTGGGTTTGGATTTTCTCTCTCCTTTAAATTCTTCAAAGTTCGTTGTTTATCTCTCTTAAATACTGTTTGATTGTTAAATTAAATCAAATTATAATTTAAATGATTGATGATTGAAGTAGAATTGTTCATGTGTTGATGTGTGTGAATTATGATCATAAAATGTTTAATTTTTATTGATTGATTTTATTTTATTAGTTTAACAATTTTTGCTATTTATTCTGGTTTTTTGAGCTAATTTGTGTAATTTTGAGCTGTTGAATTTTGTGTTGTTCGGACTAGCTTAGTTTGCAATACTCCTACGTCTCTGAAAGTTCTTTCTGTTTCGATGAAATAATCGCGGTTTAAACAAGAAGAACGGTTAGATACGGATGAAGTATAATTTTGTTGGATTTATTACTGTTTTAATGAATTGGAATATGACACCTTTTTACTAGTGCTAATTTTGGTTAATAAATGTTGAAATTCATAATAATATTGTGTTGATCAAGCTGAATATCATGTAAATTAGTTCAAGTTGTTGTAATGTTCAAGGAATTATATATTTTGCTAGATTTTATTTTTGTTATAAAATTTGTTACTTAGGGTTTTGGGTCGAGATTTGGAAGATTGCTATTACTAAGAAATGGATTGCTATTATTAAGAAATTTACACGAAGTACTAACTAATTGATCATTGAGAATGAAGATGGATTGATTGTTGGAGTATAAAAATGGTTTTAGTCTTGAATGAAGGTAGTATAACATATTTACCATTAATCTATGATAAATGGTATAGTATACGGAGTAAGGCTTCTATTAATAACTTGCATTCGAGTTTTATGGTATGATTGGTATTGGAGAAACATGCTTTCATATCATGCCACTTATCAGATGGTTTAGTCACCATCTGCTATTTTAGTGACAAAGATCGTGTAAAGTGTTACTATTTGATTTGTCATTTGGGGTTATGCCTGATTGTGGACTGTTTTTGGTTGCCTAGGATTTTGTTGTAGAATTGTAGAACTACTAACATACACTCATGTACTAACTTCATTATTTTCTAATGGCAGGTCTTGTGACATTGACACGTAGTACCACGATTTGTATACTGATCTTCACTTTCCCTGTTTCCAATTGTATGGGGTTATCTGCTGAAGCTGGCACCTGAATTCTAATAATCTTGGTAACATTGAACAAGTGGTGGACTGGTGTCACATAGAATATATTGAAGAATGGTGGTTGCTTCTTCTTTGCAATTTTCCCATGAATTCAGACTGTATAGTTCTTATGGACTACCATACCCGTCTAAGGTACAAACTTATACTGGGTTACAAATATGGCAGTGAAATTCTTATAATCTGACATTGGAATTCTTTGGACCTCTTAGTTCTATTACTAAAACATATCTATTTCAGCCCATAATGCAAAATGGTCGACTTCCTTTCTCCAGCACTACTGTTTCAGCAAATAATGTAGTAAGTTCACCTATGGAAGCAGAACTTAATTAATTTTCAGTTTATTCAGTTTTTTGAATAGCAACTTTTGTAAAATTTAATGCTGCCGGTGCAAGTATTATGTATCTGTAGCTGCTATGGTTTATTAGAGAGGCTCCCTTTTCCCAGTGGTGTTAAGAGCAAATTGCTATAATAATCTGTCAATGTTCTATTTCCTGTTTTTTGTTTGGGGATGAATAAATATTCCATTTGCATTTTTGGAGGTTTTTATGCTTATTTGATTGTATTTTCAGGTAAAGGATGCTTGGAATTTTCATTTTCTAAGCAGAGCAATCAATAAGAAAGCCACTGATTTCTCCAAACATAGGAACTTCCTGTGCAGATCTGTTCTTTTACCAAATGGAGGAAATTGTTCTTCTCTAATGCAGAATGCTCCTGTTGTTTTGAAGAGGTACCTCTTCTGTTGTTTTGTCTTGTCATTTACCTTCCTCATTTAACCATTTGTTTATTTATTTATTGATTGTTAGAAATTTTCTGATTGTTTGACTTGTGGTTGATGTATACTACTCTTCCATAGAGCTGGCAAATGTGTTGTGTCGTGTTCAGGTTTGGTCTCATATTCATTTGTCGTTCACAAAATGTATATCATAGAATAATATGATTTATTCAAACGGGCTATGTTCAGTTTAGATTTGTGTCATGTTGTGTCAACCCTTCCTGTTTTCTCTCATAAATTTTGTCTTGTGTCAAAGACTTCTGGCTCCATGCTTCTTTAGTCTACATACAATTTTGGGTAGAATCTTTTGAGAACTTAAAATTTAGATGATATACCTGGCAATCTAGGGGATACCTATCTTTTTTTAATTTTCTCTCTGGATTTAAAGAGTTGCCTAAGTTATTTTTGTGAAGGATTAGGCTTGTTAGGCATTGTGAGTCTAACTTGATGAGTTGCATTCAAACTATTATCAATTGTCCTCTGTATCCGTGTGTTTTTATTTCCCTCTCTATTTTTTTTCTCCTTTTTAGTGGTATTAGATGAAAAAGAAACAAAGAGTTGTAGAATTGTGTTGGATTTTGTTATCTATCCTAATTTGTTGGATCTTTGCCTACAGTTGGCATCAACTGTTAATTCAGTACAAGTTAGGGTTTTCACATGCTTATTGTGGATGCTATTTATTCATATTTGGGTCATGTATGCAGGGTGTGTGACAGTTTATCTTCGAAACCAGTTGTGTCTCAGTTGATCCCAGCCGTTGGTGTCATTGCTTTAGCATGGGGACTTCTGCCACTTCTGCGATTTGGCTGGAGTGTTTTCATTTATGTATTTATCTTTCCTTTACTTTTAGTCTCACCCCTGAAATTCAACTAAGCTTTGTGACTTCTTTTATATACTCAATACCCATTTTTAACTCCTTTGTTTCTGTGTCTTTTCCCTCCAGAAAAATGGTGGCAGTTGGAAAAGGAGTAGCACATATTTTTTTGCGTCTTCTTATGTTCAACCATTGCTACTATGGACTGGAGCTTTGCTTATTTGCAGGTGCATGGAGCATATTTTTCTCAGTTTTTAAACTTCTTTCCCTTGACTGCTATAAAAGTATCTATCACTGGGAAATCATGTGGTATCAATAATAGAGTTATCTTTTCCAGGGCATTGGATCCTATGATTTTACCTTCAGAAGCAAGCCAGGTTGTTAAGAAGCGGCTCTTGCATTTTATACGATCATTTTCCACGATGGTAGCCTTTGCCTATTGTTTATCTTGGTGAGCTTCTGTTCTATCTTAATCTTTGATTTATTGCTAAAAGAAGCTGGATGCCTGGATATGCTTTTTAACTGCTCTGGAATTTTACGTTTGGTTCTTTGCAGCAAGTCTTTACGCATTAGTGTAATGTGGTTTCCTTGATGATAGTTGTAAATATTAGTACTTTAGGTCTTTAGGATGATAGGATCCGACAATGGTCTTATGTAAATATGTTTGGATTGTTATTTGTAACATACTAACACCTAAATTTTCAAAAATTACCATGATATAACTATTTTCTTTCTTTACAAATTTAGACATATGGCTGAAAAAGCTTGACTGCCAGCTGCTGTTTCTGATGCTAGTCGTGGTTAATTCCTTGATTATATCATTCAGGGTTTCTTATGAAAGATTTTTTATTGGGCTTTTGGCATCATCATTCTGAAATGGTTGTTTTTGCCTTTTTTTTTTCTTTTTTTTTTCCCCTTTTTCCTTTTCCTGGCAGCTTAGTTCAACAAGTGCAAAAGTACTTTATGGAAGCTAGCGACTATAATGACTCAAGAAGTGTATGTTCTAGGTTCCCTTTTTCTTTTTATTCTGGTAGCATGCATTTTCCTGATATAGGCTGTTGTATGCAAACAAAAAGTGGTTTCTGCTCTATTTTAAAATTACTGAGTCTGATTTTCCATGATTGTGTGTGTCACTCTTGCCAGTCAATGTGCGAGTAAATTTAGGAGCTCATTACTAGTTGAAAGTTTTGTTTATGGTACAAATTTCTATTTAACCGGATTACTTTGCCTCTGACAATGAAATTCTACCTTTCTATTTAATTTGTATTCTGAGCAGATGGGCTTTCAGTTTGCTGGAAAGGCTATCTACACAGCTGTATGGGTGGCATCAGTTTCATTGTTCATGGAACTCTTGGGTTTCTCTACCCAGAGGTGGCTAACTGCTGGAGGTCTTGGAACAGTATTGCTCACTCTTGCTGGGCGTGAGGTGCTGCATGTTTTCTTGTATTAATAAATCATTGGTGATTTCAAGCATTTCAATAATCGTTATTGTTAATTATTGCTACAGATATTCACTAACTTCCTGTCAAGTGTGATGATTCATGCAACAAGACCATTTATTCTGAATGAATGGATTCAAACAAAGATTCAAGGTTATGAAGTGTCTGGTACTGTGGAGGTGCATATTTTTCTGAAGCTTCTAGAACTGTTAATTACCGTTTCTTGCATAAGCTTCATACTTTACTACTTTGTATTATTTACTCAGGAGTTGGATTTGGTCACAAAAATTGTCTACTTTAGATTTGCAGTCAAAGTGGGTATTTACTTGCTGCTTCCGCAACATGTGTAATAATAATGGTTTTGTTATTATCTCAGCATGTTGGTTGGTGGTCACCAACTATCATCAGAGGAGATGATCGTGAAGCAGTTTATATTCCAAACCACAAGTTCACAGTCAGTATTGTGAGAAATCTAACCCAAAAGACTCATTGGCGCATTAAAACCCATCTTGCTATTAGTCACCTGGATGTCAACAAGATTAATGTGAGTATGAAATTGATTCACATTGTATCTAGTCAGTACTTGCTCTCCATTCTTGCATTTCAAATAAAATTTCTCTCCCCTTTTTGGCAGATTATTGTAGCTGATATGCGCAAGGTTTTAGCTAAGCATCCCCAAATAGAGCAACAGAAGTTGCACAGGAGAGTTTTCCTGGATAACATCAACCACGAGAATCAGGCACTTCTGGTTAGTACAATGCATAGTTTAATCAATTTCCCTTTTGATTATGAAAAGGTTTTGTAAGCTAGGTCCTTCATTTATATACGCTAATGAAATAGTTTTAGGGCATGTTTGCTTGCTCCAAGTCCAAAGTTAAATGAAGCTTCCTCATTTTTCATGGACAGAATCCTTATCATAATTAGACAGTGAAAAGTTTCAATTTTATATGTGGCTCCATTTGGTATTTTTATGATTGTCACCACGTCTTGCATCACTAAGTTATTGTTTGTGGAAGAAAAACTTGGTAACTTCTGGGCCAACTGGCTGGTGAGAGTCCTAAGGAAATTCCTTGGGCCAAACTCTAGCTTGGGATGTAGTGCTAATTGGCTGTTGGAATTTGCTTCCGTTGTTTCCACATTGTTGAAAATTTTGATTTTTGATCAACTACCTCTGGATCTTGAATCAGTTTACTCAGTCAACTGACTATTTCAAGTCATCTGCTATGGGTAAACATGAAAAGTCAGCTTATGATTCTTTCATATTGTTTTGCAGATTATGATATCCTGCTTTGTGAAGACTTCTCGCTTTGAAGAGTACCTTTGTGTTAAGGTAAAATTCACCTCATTAGATTAATACCATCAATCAGTACTTTTTGTTTGATATTTTAGGTGCTAGCAAGAAGTTTCTAAAGTAGTAATGGTACTTTGTTCTCCTCAGCTTATTTTTAATGAAACTTGTCATCAATATAATAAATTAATAATTTAGGAGCCAGTTTTTCAAACTTTTCACAACCTTTCAAACCTTCATTTCTCAAAATTTATAATTTAGGTGATTAGTAAAGTAGTAAGGGTATATAAATCTAACACCTATTGACCTAACAGTCTAACACCATTATTACTTTAGGAACTTCATGACAGCCTTCCTGATTTAAGCTTTTTCTAGACCTTCCTGAATCCTGATGCATATTTGAGTTGATTCTATTTCTGCTGGAAACTTTTTTCTTTTTATGCAAATTTTTGATAATTTAACCAATTTTTATCTCTACGACTTTTTGGTTTAAAAGTTTTCAACATATGTGAACGCGACACAACATTTAGCTTGCACAAGACCACACTGTGTCTCTGCCAGTCTTAATTTAACAATTATACTAATCAGATGGATGCATATATTCAATAATAGCTAATTTGATTTTGCTGCCTATTATGTAGTTTTACGTTACAACTTGATTTGAAATCTATAATTTAACAACTCTCATGATAAACCTGTTTTCTTAAAACAGGAAGCAATACTCTTGGATCTTCTAAGAGTTATCAGCCATCATCGTGCTCGACTTGCCACACCCATTCGAACCATACGAAAAGTTTACACTGAAACAGACGTCGACAATGTTCCATTTTCTGAAACTGTCTACAGTGGTTCTGGAGCTGTTAATAACCATCCTTTCCTACTAATAGAACCTTCTTACAAAATAAATAGTGACAATAAAACCAAATCTCCAACCCGTAAAGATGAAAAGTCTTATGTAGCCTCAAAATCCGACTCCAAGGTAGATGCAAAAATTGACGATCAGGATAAGGTAGACGTCAATGATAAAGGAGCTTTAGAAAAGGATCTCAATATTTTGAAGAAGGATGATGAAAGTCAAGCTACCTCACCAGCACCAAGGACAGCATTAGATGAGAATATTGTTCTTGGTGTTGCTTTAGAGGGCTCAAAGCGAACCCTTCCTATTGAAGAAGAAGAAATTTCACCATTGTCTTCTTCAACCGGGGATTCAAAGGAATTGGCTGCATCTCGAAATGGTGTTGGATCTTCATCAGGTGCAGAGGGCAAGAAAGACGATCAGGTATCATCAACTGGTAGTGCGAACCCAGGTGATAACCGTGAGAAGACGAGTGGGTAAAACATTACTGTCAGTTGTCACATATAGTTCAAATGACTCAGCAAAGAAATGCCATATAGCTGTCTATTTTTCTCAAGGCTGGCATATTGCAGGGTACCATCTTCCAGTGTTGTATATTACAATAGTTAGTATTTGTATATTCTATAGAGAAGAGTAAAGGAACATGGCTATTTTTGCCAAGTTATAATCAGCACTCATCGTCTCATCTCCAATCGTCTATCGAGAAACTTAGGGTTGCATCTTTCCTTGCAGCTCTAGCACATCTCGGGCTTGACCACAAGGAGATTAACTTATGTAAATATTTGTAATCAAGGTCATCTTACTCTAGATAAAGTGGGATTTTGCCTTCTCAAAAGACAACCCTAAACTTCTTGTTTCCTTATTTGTGTACATGTATCCAAACGACTAAACTGTCATACAGAAGAAACATGCCCCAAGGTTTTCCAAATATTAAGAAATAACAGGTACATCAAGAATGAAAATTTTAAGGTACAGCAGCTTGTACCTAGCAAGGTATAGACAAAAAACGCGGAAAGAACATGTAACAGTTTTTTAAAGAACATAAAGTTGTTTTGTAAAGAACATATAGCTGTTTTGTAAAGAATATCGAATCTTATGTTTTTTTTATACATCTAAAGAACATCCGTAATATTTATAAAGAACATGAAAATATTATGTAATGACTAATGAGCATTATTTATGTATATTCACCATATTTTAAAAAAAAAAAAATCAAAGAACATTTCACAATAAGTAATTAACATTATATCACACATAAAAGTACATTACACTAACAATTAAAGAACATGAACATATGTTCTTTTCACTATTTTTTAATATAAATATGTTCATTACTTTTTAATAGTATGTTCTTTTCATTACAACGGTATGTTCTTTACATATGTGTAATATGTTCTTTTCGCGAAACGGCTGTACGATACAAGATACCCACGCCTGTAGGAACCATACATTGCATCAAGAAAAGTGTAAATTTGCTCATTAATGTAGAATTTGCTTTCTGCATTGCTAAAATATTGTAGAGGAAGAACAAAATGAATGACAGGAAGTGCTTAAGTCAAGTTAGATTATGTTTGGCACATACAATCAGGAACAGGGTAAGTATATATGGACTGCTTCTCCTTCCTCACTCTAATTTGTCCTTGCCTATTTTTGTGCCCGGCTACAACAGCATTCTGAAAGTCATGCCAACTAATACTCTGATTCAGGAAAAGCTGGCCTAGCAATGCCATGTTTGGTCTTATAGTCTTCAGATTCAGATATGCTCGGTGACCCAACTGTACACAAAAAGGTTTTGAATCAGGTGATTAGTAAAAAGAACATTTCTGAAAAGAAGTAAGATCACTGATTGCACATTAGCAGCATAATCTTATAAATGATTCTCGGATTCTCTCCTTGTTTCTAAATATTTTCATTTATAATGACAGAAGTTACTCCGCTGAAAAAAAAAATGAATGGAATTTTGAGAAATTTATGGCATACTATCAGAAGGAAACACAAATAAAAATAAAAATAATAATAAAAAGCTTACCATCGCATTATGCATGTTTCCTGGAGAAGCAGAGATGAAAATATCACTGTGCATGCTCACATAATAATCCACTGCGGCTAACAATGAAGCTTTGCCTTCAACCTTCCCACGCTCATCAGCAGTAGCAAGACTCCTTTTGTCTTCTATACGGGGAAACAACGTACGTAGAGTTGATATCCTGGCTTCACCACCATATACCTGAACAAAGCAATTTAGTAAACCTAGCTAAAAAGCCTGAAATTCAAGTTCTCAAATAGAGGGAAAAAGGAACAAAGTTGACACCATTCACTGTTTCATATCACACCTTGTGGGAAGCCAGGTAAAGGCGAGTGTTGTTGGTGAAGCCTAAAGCTGCAAGCAACAACCCAATCTCTTCCGGTGTCAATGGGCAACGTCCTTGATTTCTCAATTCTTCATCAGAGAACTGAGTTTTCATAACTCTTCCTTGCCAAATGACTTGACGATATTTTGCAAGAGCTAATTTTTCAGCTCTACCCCCACCAAAATCACAAGCTGAATGCGCTGCCATATCCTGAGATAATTATTGCAGGAAGCCTATTGTTACCAAAACCCCTCAGAAACAATCGACCATCAAATAGAAATATAATATTCATTGTGCATAATATGGCATATTGTGAGCTCTTCCATCATAACACTTCTTCACAACAAACATAAACTTGTCCTTTAGTAGAGGTGAGGAGAGGAGAGGGAAGGAGGGAATGTTGGGGAAGAATAGTGATACTATTAGAAGATTAATGAGTCCAATAAAGGCTCCAACATCTACTGTAGGTATTTTCAAATAATTTAAGCATCCTTGGTAAAGATTTTATCATCATAACTTATCCTAACAGTTGACCGTGCTTAAACTATCCATCACCGCAGACAACTATAAAATTAAACTAGTGATCATGTACTAAAACGTAAACCTTACTTAAACAAGGTTTATAACATAAAAGCCAGGAATAACTATAAAGTTAATGTAGACAACTCTGAGCAGTACTTTGGTGGCTAGGTGGTCAAAAACAAACAGGCACGGATTTTCCAGGTCTGTCCAGGTTGCCCATTTACCTTGAGAGATAAAAAGGCAGAAGAACACGGTCAAAATCTTTTGAGCAAAATGAGTTTGGAAACTGTTCAAATCCCTCTACTGAAAAGATAGAATAGAGAGCTTGTAAAACTAAAATCTATAATGGATAGACATGGAGTTCAGAAAGGATTTCCAAATAGAAATGAGTTGTCCAGATAGTCGTGACCTTACTAATTTTTCTAATCCATGAAAGAGAATTACAATCACAAAGCTACAAAAAGCAAATCATAAAACAAGATAGTGAGAAGAACAATAGGAGAGAATCTCACTTTATCAAACCGAAGATGCAGCACAACATACTTTTCCCTCTGTCCAGAAAATTCACCAGATGAGCGCAATCGGCTGACAAGGGTGTCACCCAATGCCCTAATATGTGGAACAAAAAGTAATGCTTCAAAGTTGACCTTGCAACGAAGCTGTTGAATGGTTTTAGGCAAGTTGTCAAAAGCCAAACGGTGTGAGAAAGGGGAAATTGCAGCAATTCCATACCTAGTATAGTTCAAAAGATATTAATCCAAGAGTCCACTAACATTAACATAAGAATGGAAGATTACCAGAGAAAAACTAAAGGAAACACATGAAAGAACACAAGTTTCAGACGGAGTATAAAAGAAAGCATGAAGCATGTAGCATTAAAGAGAAGAGCAAAGGTTACTTTCAAGTAGTTGAACTATGTATGTCATTTGTCAATAACCGCTTAGCATGCTTTTTGTAGCATTTCAGGCTATAATGACTCAATTTATTCACTCAAACAATATGCATCAAGTGTTTGGAGTTTTTTTTTTTGACGAGAAGGTGTTTGGAGTATTTAAGGATATGGCAAAGAGTAACTTACCTATGCAATATAGGTATTACATTCTCCAAATACCAATCAGCTGATGCATGGACAGGTGCAGTCTTAATTCGGGTTTCTCGTATACCTGTGCCATAATACTCCCTAGTGCTCCAAGAGTATTCGATAGGCAACTCAGTAACTATGGAAATTTCATCCCTCAAACTACTGATAAAGTGATCCAAATCAAATACTTCAGAAAATGAACTGCACAAACATATCGCACTGTAAGTCAATATTATGGCCTTAACAAGCCCTAAATTAAAGAAATCAATCTTCAGACAACGCACCTTGAATCTTGCCATACTGTATTGACTTCCAGGTGTGGGATTACAAGAGTTGCATTCAAAATTTTAGCAACAGCAACGGCATCACAAATCTGAACAAGGTTAACAGATCTGTTATAACAAAAAAAAAAACAAACAATTCATACAATGAATTCACATACACCAGTAGCAATAGCAAGTCAAGAGCATAAATTTACCCCCATTCTCTGCTGGTTTAATCCTCCATCAAGAAACACTTGTATATAGCCCTGCGACTTCTCAGGCAAGGCTGCGAACCAAAAATTGGGTTAATTACAATTAAGTTGCACCCTATGTAACAAGAACACACTAGTTTCTAGTACTTACAAGCACTTTTGGTATCATGACATGATTTCCATCCTTGGTGGGGCAAAGGAGACCACAGCTCAAGCTGCCGTCGAAAGGGCTGAAACAATGCAACAACATAATAAAGACCAGCAAGTACTCAACTATCACTCATGACAATTCGTCTACAATAAGATAAATTCAAAGTGATTAATGGCTAATAAGCACATACTCACAGTTTGCCATTGTAATGCCCCCTGCAAGAGACGCATATGCCTTGGTTTCGGCGCGTTCCATTCCTACAATTTGGAAACCAATAGTTCATAATCGTAATCTATCACATGAAATGCTTATCAAACCATTGAACACCCAAATTATAATAAGTATACAATCTTTGCTATGTCCATCCATAGCTGAATAGCTTCAACTTCAACAAATATCAAAGATAATAATCACCGTCAAGCAAATCAAATCATTTCCCTAAAAACTATGACTATGATAATAATCATCTTCAAGCAAATCAAATAAACTCTAAAGTAAAATTTCCTCTCTAATTTATTTATTTATTTGTTATATGAGGAATCATCTCTAGTAAACATAAACTTCTAAACGCAAAGTTTTAATCAATTTCATATTCGACCCACAAAAGTCAAGATAGAATCTTTTTCCACTTAACAGTATGAACCCAGAACCAATTTGATATACCCACCAAAAATTAGCAAATACCCAGAAAAATCAACAGTAAAAATCAGCAATAATCAACATCAATAAGTGAATAAATGTCATAAATTTCAATCAATTTTTATTTTTTTTGGACATAATTGACCAGAGAAACTTACAGAGAAAAGAGAAGGATAGGAGCGAGCGAGGGGAGAGAAAAGATGAGGGAAGAAAATGGGAAGGAGTAGCACGAACAAGGAAATAAATGTCGGTGATTTGTGGGAGTAATAGCTCCGATGATGTTGTGACACCTTCATCATCATCTGGAAATTTAACAACTGCCTTTTCTTTGAGTTAATTTGATTTTTGAAGACTTGTTTATGTAATTGATTGATCAATCATGCCGATATTTACAGTTAAGTTCGTCCCACAAAAATGGAAGACGAAGAGAGGCAGACTGGTAGAGATGGTAATGGGATCCTGGTAGTTGATACTTTGGAGAGTGAGTAAGTTTGAGTTTCTAACCTTTTTTTTTTTTTTTTTTTTTTTTTTTTTGAGGCAGTTTCTAAATTTTAATTGATTGATTTCAATTTTGCATTAAGCATCTAAAGATTGATTTCCTTTCCTATAAAGAAGATTGTGTAATTTTACTTAAATGATCTCCATTAATTACGAATTACGAGCAGTTGTTTGGTTGACATAAAAATACTGAAAAAAGATTATTTATAGAAATGTACCTATGTGAACGAATTATTTGAGAAGTTTTCACAAATATAAATTTTGACAATTTGTTTATTTAGTGTCGATTCTCTAGAGTAGAAATTTCTATGGAAAATTGAGTTCCCATTGCTATTGGTAAATTCCATAATCTCCATGAAGTGGATTGTGGAATATAATTGCCATAATTTAGAAAATGGCCACTTAATAAAAGTGATCTTGAATTTGATTAATTTTTAAACAGAGTAATAATAATTGCACATATGATTAATCTCATTACTATATAAATTTAGTTTTGGATGGGAGTTCTTCAAATGTATTCAGATAAACAATGTTATAAAATTGCATTTATTTTTCTTTCCTGTACCCCTCACACATCAAGCTACGTATGTTGTTGACTTGTTGGTGATGAAGGTGAAAGAGAAAGATCAAAGGGAAGAGTGGTGGTGGTAAAGACAACGACGAAAACAAGATAAACTCGTGAGAGTTGAGATTAGTATTCTACCACTATAACTCAAATTTGGAGCTGGTCCAAAGTAGTTAAAGTTAAGATAATTTTCGATGATTCTCAAGATAATCTTCTCAAATTGGTCATAGGTTATGACCTTTTTCACCAACAATCATAAAATCATACATTTGACTTCTGATTTAACCACCTTAAGCATGTTATATCTACAAAGGTAACTTTCACATATTCTTTTGCTATTGTAACATACTCCATACTTCATAGGCATAATTTTGCAGGATTCACTGTCCCTTCAAGATAAATTTAACCTTTGCATTAATTAATGATCTAGTTTTTTTTTTTTTTTTCCTTCTTATTTAAACAAGTAATGAAATAAGAGAACCAAGAACCTTTGTTGCTTTGATTTGGACAAGGATCACGCCTGCCAAGTAATGAACATGATACCGTCGTAAAAAGTTCTTATTGGTATATTATATGGAGATTAACCCAATCCTTAAGAAGTGCAGCCAAATTCTGCATCTTTGCACAAAGATCAAGTTTTCCAAAATATACAAAAATCCCTCATATCAGCAACCCAACAAACAAAAAGTATCGTTGTGCATACTTGGCAGCATTGATTACAGGAATTGTAAATCCCCATCTCCTATGAATTAAAATGTTGCTCCCGACAACTCAGCTAGCATTTGCACAGCAACGTCAGATAAGAAGCTTAGTTGATGGTTCTGCTTCCTCTGCATCTGCGAGAGTGTCAAAGGATGTAAGATGTCAAATAAGAAACAAAAAAAAAAGCAAAATCTTTAAAACAGATAGCACACTACCTTAACCCACAGAGAAACAAGCTTCCAAAAGTTGTTCCTACTTTTTTCCCGGGAAGAGAGGGGGGGTAAACAAAAGGCAATTTGCCTATTAATCATTCTATATGCAAACATTACAAAATGCTGAGTGTCTATCAAGTCGCCAACAAAGTTCATAATTTTATCAGTGTCTTCCCAACAGAGAGAAAACTAATTTTTTTACTCCGTACAGCATAATCACCAAAATTGCATATGCCCACAATATAGCTCCATCCAAGCAAACAATTCTATAATTCCATCATGAAGTAGATGTGCGAAGATACAATTACTCTCTTTGACCTTATGAGATAAAATTCCATTCAAGATTCTTCTATATCCATAAAGATAAGACAGCCATCCCGTGCACCAGGTCTCTATTACTTTCTATCCCTTTCCTTCACATCTATAATCTCTCAAAGGACTCCAACCAGCAAGTTTCCTCTCAATGACTATCCTCTGCAACCTACAATCTATTCAAACATCTGTCAAAACTCAAAAGCTTTTTTTCCATCACCTTTTCCATAATACTTTTTAATCACCGCCGAAATCAATAACCTATGTTACGTGGACACGGATGAAGTGTCAAATTAGACACGGGTGTCCAAGCATCGGACTCACCCATTTTCTAGAAAAAAGTTGTGTTTTTAGTTAAAAATGAAGTGTCCAAGTGTCGGTGTACGACATGTGTCGTGTCGACACAAACACGTGAGGTAAATGAAGGAGTCCAAGTAACATAGTCAATAACACCATCAGTCTGCATCATTACTTGATGGACTATCTTTCCCACCAGTTACTATATCCTATGTTTCTTCCACTTCCCCACATCTATTGGGCCTCAAAATTATCTGGATTCAGAGCTCCAAAGTCTAGATATTGTAGGTTACACCTAAATAGATAATTAATCCTCAATTCCTCACAAATAGTCAACTGTTCTTAAGAATCGACAAATGCTTTGACCAACCACAAAAACATAATTCAGAACCAAGCACTCAAACAAAGTGACCTTTCTTGCAAATGGAAATGTGGTTCATTAATTAATAAGCAGGGGGGAAGAATGAATAGAAGAAAATGGTTACAGCCACCAGCTCCTCTCCCACAAGATAACCTATTTTTGACAGATGAGCTCCCCACAAAAGCAACATAACAAGAAGGGCTTGAAGAGAATCTCTTACCAACATTATGTAGATAATAGTTCAAGGACAAATTACTTCTGGATTTGGGCTTAAATTAGTTCAACAATATAACCCACATTTTAAGAGTTTTAGTGAACATTAAACAATAGATGCCAAAAGTAATACCTGTATCAATAAACTCAGTCAAGGAGAAATCTCGTAAACCTATACCTTATGCTATCCTCAGAAAATAAAACAGAAATTCTCAAGTTATTGATCATCTAAATCATATATGTCAAAACAAATATAAGCCATTTTGCAAAGAAGAGAAAAAATCGTTGAAATAGCATAATAAAGCTAAAAAGAGATGCATCACTATCTAGTTGAATCATAAGGTTTCCTCCAGTGGCTCTCTATGGAGGGTTAACTTCACGCAGCCTAGAATAGATATTATCCAGAAGTGTGAGGCTGAGAGTTTCTCTAAATCTAAATTTTTTCTCTTATAGTTGTAATGCCAGAACATAATGCATGATCTCATCAAACCACCTAAATCCTAGTTTGGCTTTATTTTGCTTGAAAGCTATCTTAGCCATTCATTTTTTTAATCCAATGGATGTCTAAGGAGTTCGCTTGGGTTTAAGCAAAAGTATAGCCTCTTTATACACACGTGTTGAGCTGCAAATTATTATGCTTAGTTGATATGTAATGATAGATTACGCTCCTCTTATCTCCAACAGATACCCTACTTTCTACATTATGTTAGTGACAATTGTCAATTGTGCTTCATTAATCAATACTTGATGTGGAGATTGATGAGGTAGCACATAGATTCGGTTTCTTTACAAATCCAAGTTGTTAAGGAGTATCTTTCTTTCTGTTTTCTTCACCTTAAACACAAAAACCCCAAATTTCACACGGAAACCCCTATAAATCCTTTGAGGCCTACTTACATGCCCCAACGTCGCGCCAATCATAGAGCTCAAGACCACAATTATTTTGTTCAACAACACATAATAACTCCACCCTAAAACCAGCCACAGTTTTGCTCATTAGTTTTCTCAGTAAATCATTTAATCATCAATCTTTCACCGTGCCACTTCTTCTAACAAACACAATCATGATCATGCGCATTCCCAATCTCAAAATTCAATCAACACATAACTGGATTGATATCCAATAAGGCAATAACTAAACCTAGACAAGATCATACAATGTCACGCAATCAATTACGCAAAAGACTCCATCTTTACATCACACCCATTTCAATTTACAAAAATTCTTCAAAATCAGTATATACCCTTTTAAAATCCACATAAAACCCAACATCAAAAATCCACATTCTCATCAATTTACCCAACAAACAAACAATCAATCCAAGATAGCAATAATCAAAACACCCAGAAAATTAAAACAAATTATTAAAGAGAGATTAGTAAAGGGGGTAAAAAAAATAGTAAAGGGGGTAAAAAAAATACCAGAAGGGACGGTGACAACTTCACCATAGATGGCTTTAAGGCGAGAAAGAGGAACAATGGCGGTTTCAGGGGAAGCAGCATCAGCATAAAGCTTCTGTTTCCAATCCCAAATTGATTTTTTCATAGATTTGTTGGAGTCTGCAATAGCTTGTTTCTCGGATTCTAGGGCTTCAATGAGGTTTTCTTGGTTCATAGACCTGATTCCAAGAGCTGTAAAAGAACCCAGTAAACAAATGTTGACGAAAGTGTTGCTGTTTAACAATCTGTTGACGATGTTCATTGCTCTACTTGCTAATTCCATCTCTCTTATCTCACACTACTTGAAACGATGATTAGCTTCTTATTATTCCCGTAGAAGTTTGTATATACAGTTATACAGGGCAGATACGAAAATATTCACTTCAGTTCAGTTCTGCTGAGTTCAGTCAATGAGAACATGCCCTCATACTCTTGTTTTTTCTACTGAGGTGTCCCATTTTGCCTGACACACTTGTCAATGCAGTAATGCACTAATGCATAACTTTAACTAATGTCCGTTCAAAAAAAAAAAAAAAAAAAAAAACTAATGATTCTTTAGTTATAACTTATGAGTATAAATTACTTTATAAAAAGTTATATTTGAAAAATATGCTTTGAGACGATTGTAATGAGTATTTATTGATTATCTTTATGTTTTATGTATGATGGTATGAAGCACAAATAATAGTCAAAGCAATACAAGTGATGATGTTAATAGTACCAAAGTCAAATTAGGCTTTGTCAAAAAAAAAATCAAATTGGGCACTTATTCCGTTTTTTTTAATTCTACTTCTATTTTAGACGATTGTTTTATGTTATACTCATTTTGCTTTATTCAATTTATGGCATGCTCTTTTACTCTTTTACCCCATATTGCACCTTCAACCCCACAAAAAATACACCTTTCTATACCCTATTTTCTACTTTATTCACCTTTTTCTTATTCAAAATCACCTTTTACACTTTCTTATTCCGTACTTTATCTTGCACATACTCACATTTTAGTTTATTTATAGTAAGTGAGTAGAACATAAAAGAACATATACGGTTTTTTTTTTTTTTTTTGTTTTTTTTTTTTGTGAAGCAACATATATGGTTGTTTGACACTACCTAAAACTCCGCAAATCAAAATGTTGCATTGAAGGAGGCAATGCTCTTGAAGGGGACAATTTCTTGTTTTGATTGAATTGATGCAAGAGTTGTGAGCTATCACATGTGTTAATCCTACATAGGTTACATAATTACAGGATATTATTCACGGGTGCAAAGTTCTTGAATCTTGGTTCAACACATTAATTAACTAGATACAAAATGAACAAATGTGATAACTAACCTATTTTATTTGGTTCTATAATATTCATGGAGTGTTTTCTCTCAAAAAAAAAAAAAAATTCATGGAGTGAGGTGTTCCAAACGGAGGGTTGTGAGACAAATAAATTATGTCTCACAAGGGCAATATAGGCATTTCACACGTCATTTTAGAGCTGTCTCATTGAGCTCTTAAATCATACAACTGGAAATTCAGTGGTACAAAATACACTCCCAGTGGTGTAAAATATAGTCTTAGTGGTACTAAAAAAGATTCAATTAGAGTTTCAGTTGAACAAAATATAGACTCAGTGATAGTGGTCCTGTCAAATTTTTATCCGTTTTGCACGTGAAGTGGAGCCCACACTACCTTTTTCACTCTTCCTATCTCTCTCCACATTTCTCTCTCTTCTCTTCATTGTACCTTTTTAATTTTTTAATAGTTGTGAGACATTTTGTTTTGTCTCACAACACTCCATTTTTACTTCCTCTCATGTAGTACCATTGTGTTTTCAATAATAATTCAATAGTAATCTTAATGTTAAAAAAATAATAACAATTACGCTTAATGCCTCTTGACATTAAGTTTTCATTAATACTTATATCGCATTGTCTCTATCTTAACTTCAATCTTGAAGAGGGCGAAAAACTTTACATTTACATTGCAAGTCAAACATTTTCATGTTTCCATGACAGTCTAGAGGAGTTTCCATTAAAACGCCGCATTGGTTGCTCTTTTCAAATGGGGCATTAAGAGAGAGAAGGCAATATAATATTTTTTTTTAAAAAAAAAAAATGTCAATCAATTTAAGAGAATTAAATGGTATAATCCATGCCAAGAGTGGGCAAAAACTTACATCAATTGTCATGCAACCATTGGGCCGACATTTTATTTATTTTTTGTTGTTCTGTTTTCAGCTTCACATGCATTTATGCTATTATGCATTTATGAAAAAAATGTATGCATTTATGAAAAAAATGTATTACCTCTGTTAACTTTTATTTGCAACTTTGGAATATTTTATATCTCACAAATAATACCCCAAAGTTGCAAATAAAAGCTAACGGAGGTAGTATATTAGATTGGGGATTTATAAAAGACAACCAATGGGAGTACATGGGTACATGTGGCTATAAGGATTGACCGATTGGGCATGAATAACTTAGAAGGGAGAGGTAGTAATTAAAAGTTTGATGAACACCATTGGCTTGGGCAACCAATGGCTTCGTTCTTAGGTCTCACATCTCATTGCCACCTCCAAACTCTCTTTATTAGTTAATGGTGTTTATAAGGGCAGACTTTGGATCATTAAGCTGATTTTCCATGATAAATATTAGACATAAATGGTAACAAAATTGCGATAAAGCCACAAGATCAAGTTTCATGCCTAGACAATGTACACATTGTATATCCACTGCAAAACATATCCTAGCACCACAGGCCATTTCACAATGTCTCCGGCTCACACCTAGTGCTTCATGCCATATCCCCAAACACTTAGCTCCACAGCTCACCACTCCGTGCCTCATGTTAAACCATGATTAAATGATTATTCATATCATTATACATCAACCGACCATTATTCTTAGAGAAAAAGAGGTTAAATTGCATCTCAATTGAACAACAATCCAGCATTTTTTGGCAAATTGTGTCAATATGGTTTACACACGAAATTAAATAAGAAGCTGCACTGTATTAAGGTTGTTTCACTGTTTGCACGCAAAATGGCAAAATTACTGCAGATCAGAGAGAGAGAGATTATATATTTAGACAATAAGATTGTCGGGGAAGAGAGGGGGAGGGGAGTAATGGTTACATTCAAGCAAATTAAGAGTGATATGGAAGATGGGAATAATTAATTCTCATATTGCAATGGGGCTGCACAAGTTCTCAATCCCAATGCAGAATACTCGATTACACGACATGAAGTCCTGGCAAAGAACAATGGTAAGCATAGCGTCAAACAAAAATCTACAACAATTGCACACATTTCACCCGCAGAAAATAAATCAACATAACTTTTTTCCTTAACTTCCAATATTCACACAATATAACCTGGAGGCAAACAGCAAATTAGGGTGCAAAACCAATGTCTTTGAAGTATTCATGTTCAAGAGCACCCCTAGCTGTAATCCTTTTGCTAGGATCCAAGCAAAGCATTTTCTGGAACAAAACACACATATATAAGCAAGGTACTATTATCCAGTGTAATCTTCTAGACAAGTTAAAGTTAGCTAACAACCACAGCAAGTGATGCTTTTAGGAAAAAGCAATATCATAAGTGCAAAGAATAGTACGAATCGTATTTAAAATTCAGTGAACCAAATCTACCAGTGTAACAGCTACATAAGACAGACCATCAGGAAATGAGAAAAGATGGAGGCTATTTTTTCAACTTTGAACCCCACAGGAAAATAGTCCAGACTCAGAATGGTAAAGAAGGTAGATGAAGCTAATTTTTTTTCTCATATCCCAATCAAATTGCTTTTTTGACTAGAAAATTGTTTCCAAATTCATGGTTTTTTTTGGTGCAAGTGCAACTGATATATTGCATGGGTACGTAAGTACAGGTTAGAAGCTGGGCTTTGTAATGCCATCAAAGGAAAAGGGTCTATGCATTTGGGATGAGGCATAAAAAATAATACACCCTGAAAAAGGCAGGGTCAGGGGGAGACTTGGACCCCTAGCACAGATAAACCAAGGAATATATTTGAGCATGTATGAAAGCTTAAGCAAATTCAGGCATGTAAGAGATCTCATACTTGTATATTTAGGGGGGATTGGGCTTTTCCAACAAGAGAATAATACAAAAAGAAAGGTTACTGGAAAAAGGAAAAACAAACTAAAAAACAAATAAACAAAAACAAGCAGAGAATAATATGTAATAACTTACATTTAGAAGATCAATACCAGCTGCATCAAGATTTGGTACAATTGCAGACAAATCCTACAACACATAAAATAAAAGGAGAGTAACTCTAGCAAAAACACAGTAGACAAGTTAGGGGTACAAACTAACAAAAAAAAATGAGGCAAAACCTTGGATATCCATTTAGGAAATGAAGATTTGAAATCAGGGAGGGAGGTCACTCCAGGCCATGTCTCCTCAGTTGGTGTACCCAAGGTCCTATAAAAAGACAATTGAATAGTAAAATATCTACAAGCAGTTCTGTCAGCTGTGTAAAGAAATAAAAGACCCCAGAAAATACCAAGGAGCGCAAATGAATTAGGTTTATGTTAAAGCTCAAAATTGGTATATCAGCAAAAATGATCGAGACAAAGGCAACCAAAATAAATTCACAGGCTGAAGGTTATATCGCTTGACACCAACAAGGATAATAATAGAAAAAGAATGTCAGCATTTTACGTGATTGCTTGCAAAGTTGTAATAGATTGGAGCAACCTCAATGTTCAAAAAAAAAAAAGAAAATAAATACAGCATTACTATATGTGCTTTTGCATAGAAGTGTCAAGGATATGTTGAGCTAGGGATTGCTATCTAAACGAAGTCTCCTGAATTATGATACAGCATCAATGAAAACTCCATCCTTATGGACGAATTATTACAATTTCAAGTTGAGAGAGAGAAGGGAATCAGAGATAACAGCATAAATAAAAGCGAGACCTGAAAATCTTGAAAAGTTCATCAATCTCAGAATCTCCAGGAAATAATGGCTTCTGATTCACCATCTCAGCAAAGATACAACCCACAGACCACACATCCACAGGAGTAGAGTAATGACGAGATCCCAGCAATATTTCTGGAGCTCTGTACCACAATGTCACTACCTAGAGAGAACCATTAAACATTCAAATTGACATGAAGACAGTTCAACCAATTACAATTTGCAAAGAATTCATACATCACTCAGTGTGCAAATCTGCCCAGCAGTAGCATACATGTTAAATCAACATTCATTTAGCTCACAACTGAAGTATATAAGCCCCTTTTTAAAGAAATAAATAAACAAATATCGATCTTTGCTTATACATACATGCTTTCCACCCTTGATAGACCTTTTTTTAGGGGTTGAGGTAAGGCGAGTATGTAGTCATCAACTGACACTAGACTGAAAACATATAATGTTGAGCTTGTATAATTAGTTATGCATGTTGAAAGAAGGCTAAGCAACTAGAAATGGGAAATGTAAATCAATCTAGACAGAGGCCACATGTGATGCTGCTGGTGTAAAGTGCTTTTGTATAATTACATGATTGAAATCTACGGATGACTATCTCTATGGATACAGGGACAGAACAATACACTTGCTAATGCATGTCATGTTAACTGGTAAAACATTAGAGAATCCAGCATACTAAAAGCCTGGCCCTACCCTACCTCATGTGTAAAAGTCCTCACAGGAATACCAAAGGCCCTTGCCAATCCAAAGTCTGCAAGCTTTAACGCATTAGTTTGGCGATCTATCAGCAAATTCTGCGGCTTCAGATCTCGGTGCAGGACCCTGTGAGAGTGACAGTATGCAATACCACGAAGAATTTGATATAGAAACCTCTGCAGAAAACAAGTCAATTTTCCATGTCAGTGAAAGCAGAATAGGCTTTTGCAGCAACACTCAAAACACGTGAAAAATAGTAAAGCAAAGTAACCAACTCATGTGGTACCAATCCCATATACCCATAAAGATGAAAACAGAAGCCATGACATTTAACTCTTAAAAGGTCAAAGACAACAAAGAGGGATTTGCAGCCAAAGCCAAAAGGACAAGCAATCTTCTTGGGGGAAAAAAAACTATTCTCACCAAAAAAAAAAAAAAAAAAAAAAAAAAAAAAAAAAAAAAAAGAAGAAGAAGAAGAAGAAGAAGAAGAAGAAGAAAAAAGGACCAAGTCCTTTCCAGAAAACTTTCCTACAAATGATACAACAAAAGTCCAGCTAATACATATGCAGCCAGCATAAAATGAATCACAATTTAATGGAACATGGAAATAAAAATTTCCAACAAGTTAAAAGATCTTACTTTTATCATACGTGGATCCTTTGCAAAATCAGGGCATGAATCCATGTGTTTCTTCAAATCAAGGTCCAAGTACTCAAAAACCAGAT
This sequence comes from Chenopodium album, assembly GCF_948465745.1. Taxonomy (NCBI): domain Eukaryota; kingdom Viridiplantae; phylum Streptophyta; class Magnoliopsida; order Caryophyllales; family Amaranthaceae; genus Chenopodium; species Chenopodium album. The sequence continues at coordinate 8,580,158 of NC_137858.1, forward strand.
ACAAGCGCTTCTCACTGTGCACAACATCCTGCAACCTGTCTAATTTCATTAATACTATCACAAGTATCACTAGTCACTGGATAGACCCATGCCATGCCATACAAGTACAACAATGAATATAAATCTCATCTGTCTGCATAATGCATTCACTGGCAGCAAGAAATGGTCATGGACTTTCTTTTAAACAAAAAAAAATAAATTATCGCATAAGAACAGTGTACAGATGCAATGTGCTATCTGTTTCACTATTTGGCTTTGTTTTTATTTCACCCACTGTCACGGTAAATACATTAAAAAAAACCAAGGGTGTTTAATGAATATTAATTTACCCTGCCACATTCTAAGCATCACAACAGAACACAACCTAACAAAATTTAGCTACTTCAACATCAACAGTTGTGTGAAGTAAGAGTTGCACAATTGATAATACAACACCTATATACCTGACAATGTTGCTATGCTGCATCTCCTTCAACAGTGAAATTTCTCTGATCGCCGTGCTCGGGACTCCCTCATCCTCTTGTTCCAACCGGATTTTCTTCAAAGCTATAGTTTCGTTTGTAACCTTGTCTCGTGCCTTATAAACCACCCCATAGGTTCCTTCCCCTATCTTCTCAACTTTTTCATACTACACACATCAACATCAGTTCATAATTCAGACAAAGACCTCCAAAAATTATTTAAATAATAATATAATACAAATCATTAAATGATGAGAAACCTGATCCATTATGCTCCAGTATCTTCACCGGTATACCGCTGAAAACAAATACAATCAAAAAAGCAAATTCAGATAAAATCAACAACTAACACTAGGTGCGTATACAAGAGCGACCGCCTCGGGACAAGAAAGAAAAGGCTCAACTTCATAATTTTCTGTTCCATTGTATAAGGGTTATAAACAAAAGCCTGTGAAATTAGATTGACAGGCTGAAGTGGTTCAATGACATTGAGGCCTTGTTAAGCATCAAACTTCTAAATGATCTGTTAGGTTATGTAGATATTCATTTGAAATTCAGAAATTAGATAAATTTAGTGTTGATAATCTTCACAATTGGACCATACCCTAAGATGTTTCTATAAAAGAAACAATAGTATATAATTTTAAATACTAATTGAATTCCTGTAATTTTAATTATCCAACCGCGTACAAATCTTCTATCTTCCCCCCACCCCACCCTTCCTATATCTCTGGCCCTGACTCACTGTGTCATTGTAGTAGGTAGGTAAGCAAGGCAGCGATGAAAGCTTCTAAACTAAACCCTCTCTCTTCATAACTGTGATTCCAAAAATAGTGTATATTCTGTGTTTTAGAGTTAAACTTTTATCTCTCTCCCATGCAAATTGTAATCTTCACAGAACACCACCAAAATCAAAGACAAAGAAGAAGCAATCAAACTATGAATGTACGAATGATCATCTTCCAGGTAGCATATCATCTCCTTCATTTTCAAGCTCCACGATGGCAGTGAAGATGACGAGAAGCAGAGTACATGGAGTAAGAGATACAGAGGATAGGACACTTCGTTCTTAAATTTATACAAATACAATAAACAATTTGAAACATTCAACTCTTCAATTAAAATCCCACTATAATTCCAAAAGTAACAGCAAATTAGTCACTAATGATTTGAAATTACTAAATTAGTAGTTTATCCCAGAGAGAATTTGGAATAATAAAGCAGTGCCTGAATTTCCAGATTCAAAATGTAGGATATGAAATTAAATCCTGGTATCCAAACACAACATCAGAGGGTTCAACAGGGGTGCTAGACCTTCGTGCCGAGCTCGGATAGCACGCTCAGCTCAAGCTCAGTGTAATTTAGGCCGGATCGGCTCCGGCCACAGTACTAGCCTAAAAAAACTCGGCTCGTGGACTCGATCAGTCTCGAAAATGCACCACATTAACAACCAAATTTGACTCAATCATCAAATTAGGCTCAAAAATTCACATAAAACTCTTCTCACTTAACAATGTAACTGTAAATTACATTACCAAAATTCTAACATCAAAATGGCTAATTATAACCTTTCATAACTTCAGTAATTATAATCAACAGTTCAATAATCCACCTTAGAAGAACCCTAATTGACTACAATGATACTTAAACCAACAAAAGTGTGAAACTAAACCCTAGATTGTGAAATGAAAATCCAATGATTAGAAGAAATGGAAAAAACATCTCACCTCTGAAGCTACTTCAATGGAGGAGATAATGCTCAGAAGTTGCTTCGATCGAGTAGATGAAGCTCTGAAGTCGCTTCAATGGTGGACTCGAAGTACGCTGCAATGGAGGAGAGAGAGTGGGGGGGTTGCAGCTTAAAAGTGAAAGGCTCCAAATGGAGGGGAAATGAAATTGAGAACGTAGCAGGAAAGATCAATGACAACCATACAATGTCAACCGTTGGATGTAAATAATATCAACGGTTACCACTTTCGAGGTACTAGGTTGCAGTTTTGAGAGAAGACGAACCGTTCTCTATTTCTATTTGAGTAATTAATTTTTTGTCAAACAAACACGACATTTTAAATAATATCAACGATAATCATTCATTCTCATTAACGTTTTATTGTCTCGTGAGTCGTGATGACCTAAACAGCCAAGGGCGTAACTTAAAAATTTTCAAATGGATGGCCTAATTGATAAAGTAAAAATAATATCCAGACGAAAGGTCTTTTCTCATTTAATGATCCTGAACTGAGTTGAACTGAAATGACCTAAATATTTTTAAATAGGTGACCTAATCGGTAAAGTAAAAATTATGCCTAGACTAAAGGTATGTTCTCATTTACTGAATTGAGCTGAACTGAATTGTTTATGAGAGAACGAAATTAGGAATTGAACTAAAATTAAGCTGAAGATAACGGTCCTTTAAATAATAAATGCAACATTAACCAAACAAAATAATAATAAAAAAAAAAAAAGGTTTGTAAAAATTTGAAGTGAGTAAAGTATAATAATCACTTAACACGAGCTCTTTTAGGTTTCATAAAATAAAAGTTGTGTGTGATTGACTTAATTTCCAATTTTCTAGCAATCTTTTTTCTCAATATACACTAGCAAGCTAAGTAATCAGAAAGAAATCCCTTCAAAAAAAAAAAAAAAAAAAAAAGTAATCGAAAAGAAAACCATCTTCCATCTAATTTCGAAGATTAGTTTTCGCAATTTTCAATTGTCGAGAAAGGTGTTTTTTTTTTTTTTTGGCAAACAATGTCATCTAGCGGATAAACACTTTTTTTTAGTTTCCAAAATACTTCTACACATTTTAATACTCAAGTCCTTTCATATTTGGGGTGCTTAGGAACGAACATCGCAATAAAAATATTTAAGTAATACTTCAGATGTGATTTTTGTACTCTAAAAAAGACTTCGAGATAGTATTTCTCTAGAAGGAGACATATCGATATATTCCACATTGAAGTGATTATATCCATCGATAGGACTCAAAATGCACTTAAACTCTTAAAGTAAGTACCTCTATAATTCATTCACTAAAGTGATTATTTAGTTATTGCAAGTGTTGATCTATGGTTGCATTAAACATATCAACCCAATAACGATGATACAATGTCAGGGTGCCTTTATTGCATCGAGATCGAATTATATTGGAATAAGCAACATGCGTATTTTTTTTAAGTACCATGTTTAATGCAAAATGATTGTACTTTTTGTAAAAGAGATTCCCAAATATTATATCTACAATTTTGAATCAATGACTTTGTACCAACAAATAAAATGTCTTGTGATTTATGTTTCGACAAAGCCCAATTGTATATCCCATAAAAACTTCCATAAGGTGTAAAATAAATACGAAATAAAATGCTATCAAACTTTTTAGAGCTTTAGCATCCATGCACTGTGAATATGATACCGATAACCAATGAGTATCTCCTCAAGGACAACGAAATGCATTAAACATCTTTTTAACATATTATAAATTGTCTTCTAATCGGAGGTCCATCTAAAATCCTAGATAGTTGCAACGTGCCAATTTGGTCAATCATTTCCTTGTTTTTACCCCTTCAATATCAATTAAATGCTCCACTCCAACCATTTAGCTAGCTTGCAACTCATCATGATGCTTAGCAGAAAAAGGAAACAGTGTTAACAATAAAAATCACGAATCTCAACAACTCCCCTGAGTGCAACAATAAGAGCTAGTTGTAATCGATATGCTAGACAATGTACACATTAAACATAGCTAATTATTCCAAGAATAAAGCATGTAAACCATTCCATTATCCTCGCATACTACTAACGCCATCATAACCTTGCCCTTTAAGTGTCGAATGCTCAACTCATGGTTAGATTAACATGAATATGGGCAACCATTGAGTTTACTTTTACTGTAAGGGATATTAAAACCAAGCAGATTACTAGTGAACAAAAAAAAAAAAAAAAAAAAAAAACTAAGAAGAACCATTGAGTTTACTCTTGATTAACAACAAATAATGTTATTACAAAATGATATTGGCATGGCCATCCAATGAGCATACTCTAGTTAACATGCATTAATCTATGTAATATTGAGATGGTGTGATGTTCGTAATTCCAATTTCAAAATCTTCCGTAGGAAAAGATTATCGAGTCGACTCGAATCGGGGGAGAGCACGTGATATCAAAATCACGCAAATGTAATGTTTTCGCTTTCTCTTTAGAACAAAAGGCGGGAGCACTACACTCGAACTGAAATATATACACTCATCATTTTTCATTTTCCCCCTCACTCACTACTTTCTCTCTCCTGAATCACCATAACAAACTCTGCAAAAAACCCTTTCCCCCCTTCTTCTACTCTCAAACTTCACAGTTGATTAACAATGGCGGAAAATCCAGAAAAAGTAGTTTCTGATATCGGCAAAAAACTTGCTCAACAAACTCGTCTTTCTAAAGATTTTCTCGTTAAATCACTTCGGGTAAGCTTCACTGAAATTTTCCCCTCTTTTGATTTTTTGGTTGCTCACAAATTATTTTTAGTTGTTTCATTTTTCCGATGATATCTTCCGCTTTAACCCTAGATTTTGCGGCTAGGAATTTCTAGTTTATTGCATGAATTTCACAGTTTTTAAGCTACTTATTTTGAATATTTTCCATGTTCAAGCAATTAATAGAGCTGTTATTGGTTGTGATGTATTAGTAGCTTGATGTTGAAAACCCTAATTTACGGGTTTATACTTATGATAGAAGATTTGTTGGAATTGATGAAATGGGTTTTCGTTTAGAATCTCACTGATGACTTGCCTAATATTATTGGCTGATTTTACTTGTGATTGATGATATAGCGAGAAGGAAGAGGAAGGAGGATAATATTGAAGTGTGCTCGATCGGGTTTTTAAGTTGTCATGATGTTTGTATTTAATTTTGGTGTTTTTTTTGATGGAGATGAAGGTTAGTTTGAGTAACCATCCATGGGTTTCTCTTGATTTTATGGTAGTCTATCACTCTTTTGTACTTGAACTCTATAGGAGTGTGGGGATGAGGACTTATTAGAAGGGTCCTACGAAGATATGATATGCTTTTATTACGATTTTCGAGTTTATTCAATGGAAGTCCGGGCCTCACCCTAAGTGTTCATGCTTGTATGAGGTGTTTAATATACATTGGACACAGGTAAGTTACGGTATTTGGAGAATCGGAGTGATATGCATGGTAAATTGGTAATTGAGTTAGATTGTCTGTTTGTTACTAAATTTCTTTTTAATATTGAATTTAGAGGGATTGGGTATGTTATGGATGTGACTCATGTAAGTGACAAACACTGGTTTTTATCTATTTATATATGCTTGACTTGAAATCTCTAAGTGTCATATTGTGTCAGTGTTCAATGATCTGATGAATTTTACCGCGTCTTTGAATTGAGTCCTACTGTCCAAGTAACATGAAACTTTTCCGATGTGCCAATTTTGGTGTCTTTTTTTGCTGCTTTAGACCAAAATTAATGTTTTGCTATATTCTCTACAGCAAGCTGCGAATGCTTTGCTGGACCTTGATCAGCTTCCCTCGCTTAAACCTTTCATAAGGCCATTCAGTCAGTCTCTTGTAAAGCATGGACTGGTTCATCATAAAGACAAAGATGTCCGGTTATTAGTTGCTGTTTGTTTCTGTGAAATTATTCGGGTCCTTGCGCCTGACCCTTCATTTGATGATAAAATCTTTAAGGTATACTTTTGAGTTTTGACTCTGCTATCTTCTGTTTCTTAGTTGAGTGCCATACATCTGTTGATTATTTTGGATTTGCAGGATATTTTTGAGCTTTTTGTTAGTATGTTTATGGATCTTGCTGATACCACAAGCCCTTATTTTTCAAGAAGAGTTAAAATATTAGAGACCATTGCAACTCTGGAATGCTGTCGTCGGATGCTAGATCTGGACTGTGCTGATTTAATCTATAAAATGTTCAAAACATTCTTCTCTGTCGTAAGGTATTAACTCTTTTATCAGCTCAGAAACTAAAAACGCTTTTGTTCAATCTTCCCCATGCATACCTTCCCCCTCCTGCCTGCTAGTATTAAATTTAATTCTAAGCAAAACATTCTTGTAAAGATCTGAGATAAGGCTGTAACGTACTTGCTTAGTTTGCTTACATTTTCTTTGGAAATGCTTAATTCTCATGAAACTATGTGACTCTTCTTGTTTGAGGGTGAGTTTTTATTTATAGTTTTTATATATATATATATTGGTTAAGAGACTTGTAGGTGACTTAAGGACATAATTTTTTTTTGACTCTATTTACATCCTCTTGGGCCCAATAGATATAATGTGGATTTAATGTTTGTCTGTAGTCATCCTTTAGCACAGTCAGAATATCTTGATTTATGTTTAATATTCCATATTATTCATCATCTTTTGATCGCTGTGTGTTACTGTGACGATGTTTTCTAGGGAGGAGCACCCGCAGAGCTTGATTAGTGGTATGCTGTCCATCATGTCACTAATATTGAATGAAGAAGAGGCTCCTCAGCCACTTCTGGAGCTGATTCTAAGGAATCTAAGAAACAAGGGAGAGGTAAATAATCAGTACTATACTCAATGGTCTTATGCAGCAAACTGATGTAAAGGGAATTAGCAGAGGGGCACTTTTGGCATTATCTTTATAAGTTAGTTATGAGTAGCTTGGGAGTTAAATCAAGAAATTCTATGTATAGAGAGGATTAGGAAGAGGGCAAGAATGTTAGTTCTTGATTAGACTTTTTTATTTATTTATTTATTTTTTTATTTAAATCATTTAGGTTGCTAATTGGGAGAGAATGAAACTTCTTGAAAGCTTGAATATCTTTCATATAGCTGCAATTCCAGTTTATTAATCAAATCGCCTTTTTTCTTCCCTTATTTTGACCTCTAAGGCTAAGCTATTTGATTCATACCATGTTAAATACAAGTAGCTATTATGTATTAATTTCTACTTAGTAAACTGCCCTGTGGCTCTGAGTGAAATTTATGATGATTTTATCAACTTCATAGGTCATTTGTCAAAAAGAGGGGGATCCTTTGCCTTTTTGAGTTGGTTTGATATTTGTGTTTTGACAAAGCCTGCCTTCCTGTTTTATGTTGATGAGAATTTATTCTAGGTTTCACTAAGGCTGTGCATTATTCTTGGTGCTTTTTCTCCTCTGTTTCAGGGTCCTGCTCCTGCTTCTTATCGTCTTGCCGTTGCTCTTATTCAAAATTGCGCAGAAGCTATCAAGCCTGCTGTCTGTGGACTTTTAATGTCTTGCGTTTCAGATACAGAGAGTGTGACAAGTGATCTGAAAGAATATTATCATGAAGTGATATATGAAATCTTTCAGTGCAGTCCACATATGCTTCTTGCAGTCATCCCAAATTTAGCTCAAGAATTAGTGGTGGGTTTACCAGCTATTTTTTGTCAGATTCAGAGGTTCTTCTTTGTGCATTTTAGGTTACTTTTAACTGCCTTTTCTTATCTATTTTTTATTTTGTAAGTAACTATCTGTCTCTAAGTGCAGACTGATCAAGTGGATGTCAGGATAAAATCTGTTAACTTAATTGGAAAACTTCTCGCACTGGTTGAAGATCATGGTATACAAGAACACCATTACCTATTTGTTGAACTTCTGAAAAGATTTTCTGACAAATCAGCTGAAGTCAGAATCAGTGCTATACGCGCTGTTAAAACTTGCTACTTGGCTAATCCATCTGCAATTGAATCAGACAAAATTCTTTGTAAGTTTACAATCTTTACATTCTTCTGAATTCTTCTGCATTTGAAGATTTCTTCTTTTATTACAGTTCATCTGCTGTGTTGTTGTAGTCTTGATAGATGCGTGCTTTAACAAAATTTTTGTTGTGAAGCTTCCCTTGAAGGCCGTCTGCTGGATTTTGATGCCAGTGTAAGGACAGAGGCAATAGCGATTGTTTGTGATTTGGCCAAGTTTAGCTTGAAAAACTTCCCGGAAGCTCTAATAGCTCGGGCTACTGACCGACTTCGTGACAAGATGGTGATTATCCTTTTCATAAATATTGTCTCTTCTAGATTTCTTCACTGTGTTCATCTTGCCCTCTTTTAACTTCTTTAAGCTTTGTGTTGCTAAACTATCCCTTTAACTTAAGCTTTGCCGTCATCCTCTCGTTATATAGACCTCAGTTAGGAAGGAGGCCCTGAAGAAGTTGCTAGAAGTTTACCGTGAGTATTGCACCAAGTGTCATGCAGGGCAGATAGAACTTAATGAATCTTATGAGCAAATTCCCTGCAAAATACTGGTGCTCTCTTTTGATAAAAATTTGAAGGAGTTCAGGTTAGTGTCCCCTTTGATTAATCTGACCATATAATCTAACAAGTCATTATTTATTCAAATATCAACTTCTGCTTAGGCCCCAAAACTTGGAGCTTCTTCTGGCAGTGGATTTCTTTCCAGCATCTCTTCCAATGGATGAAAAAATGAGACATTGGATCTACCTGTACTCAATTTTCACCCCTGCTCATGTTAATGCACTAAATCTGATATTATGTCAAAAAAGAAGGTACTGCTATTCAAAGTTTACTTTTTCTTCTGATTTAATTGGCCATCTCAGTTTTCATACTCACTTTTGTGGTGAATTGGTTGATTATTGGGTTCCTAGTTTCTTTCTTTTACTAACTGTTTTCTCAAAAGTCAAGGAATAATATTTTTTATAATCACTTATATTTTGGATGGCATGCCTCTTGCTTGAAGTGGATGACTTATATTTGTTATATGAGTCTGTGTGGATTGGAAGGATCACAGATTTTGTATTCATGATTTTGTGAAGACATATACATACAATACTTCTATTGGTCTTTTGAAACATTTCTTGTGCTAACTGCTAGGCTTTACTAGTTGTGGTAATGTTGCTCAATGTTTGACCTTAACAATTCTTGCCAACTGTGGGATGAATACTTGTTCATGCTACTGATGCTGATACTTTATAGTGTGCTGGCAAACTTTCATTTTAGATCTATTTTTTGAGTTGTTGAACTCTTTGTTCATGAATTATGACTTGGGAGATGTTAGTTTTTTTAACCAGTTTTTTTAACCTGTGGCTCAACAACTATTCACTGGTCCCGAATAATGTGAAATTTGGCCATTGTAAACTTGTAATGGCTGGTCTGGCCCTGATGATTTTGTTTGACAATATCGGCTGATATTGTACATTAGTGAACAATGGGAGATGCAGAACTTTATTGATTTGAAGGAAGTATTTGTACATTTGTAGTTAGCTAGTGCCTTTTGAGAAGTTTCTTGAAAGATGATGGAGGATGTACTTCTATTCTCCTTTTATTTCTAGTGATTTTCCTTCTATAATCTGGTTTATTTGTTCTCTTACCCTCAAGCAAGAGTCATGACTGCATATTGAAATGGCTGATTTCTAAGGAAAACCCTAGCATAATATGATTGCATCTTTGAACCTCTTATACGGATAGAGATACTAATTTAATCTAAGAATCATCTTTCGTTCTCGGATGTGAGGGTTGTTACTTGTGCTTGCTTTGTGGTAATGAATTTAAGAATGATGCATATTTTACCTTTTGTTGGTCTTCAGGTTTCAAACAGAGATGCAAAGCTACTTATCCCTTCGGTTAAATGCAGAGGTAAAAGGCTAATATTTTTTGTAAATCACTACAAAAAATATTATATTTTCTCTCTGCACATATAGCTCTTGTGTTTATCCTTTAATTTGTTTGTTATTCTGCTTCTACTTTGATATTCTTAGATCTTTGTGGTTTGTAATAGTTCTAATGTATACATTATCGATTATTGAAGGATAATGTAAATTAACTGCGGAAATGTGATCATAAAAGATTGATGCTTCCCAAATACAATCCTCAGCTTTTGTTGTTTATTAGCTATCTCAATTCTGTAATTCAAACAGATATAGAATTTTCCTTATTTTTTTTTTTCATATCTCATGATAGAAATATTCCAGGGTGGAAAAGGTTCTTTAATAACTTCTCTTGGTTTTTCTTTGTATTACTTTTGCATGTTTTCCTGTTCCATGGACTGTGTGTGTGTGTGTGTGTATGGGTGGAAAAGGTTCTTTAATAACTTCTCTTGGTTTTTCTTTGTATTACTTTTGCATGTTTTCCTGTTCCATGGACTCTGTGTGTGTGTGTGTGTGTGTGTGTATGGGTGGAAAAGGTTCTTTGTTAACTTCTCTTGGTTTTTCTTTGTATTACTTTTGCATGTTTTCCTGTTCCATGGACTGTGTGTGTGTGTGAGTGGGGGTCCCTCCTCATAAATATGGTTGATAAAAGCAATGGATGATGATTGGTTTTCTGCTGTCTGTTGTTGCTTTTTTTTTAAAAAAAAAAAAAATAACTTTGAATCATCTTCCTAATTTTATCTGGAATTATTAAGTATTAACAATGGTTTTGAAAAAATATTGACAACTAACTTCTGTAATTATATTCTAAACTTGTATACGAGTCAATTCATAAGAATGGAAGAAATAATGGAGTCACTGAAATCAATCACTTACATATCTCAGGCATCAAATGCTGTTCTCTTCTGTATGTCCTCCGTTATCCATAATCTAAAAGATGCCTGTTCCTATGTTTGGATTTTTCTTAGATGTTGGTACCTTGAATCATATATCATATATTGTCTACTGTTAGGTTTAATCATTTTTCATCTTAGGTTCTATATGCAACAGTGTTTTTGTATAAGAATTGAATGAGACTAGTAAGGCCTCTAAATTTGTTTATAATATTGTAGGGAAATGATACAAAAGAGGTGGATGCGAGGATAAAAAGTTCTTTCACACGAATGTCAGCAGCATTCCTTAATTCTGTCAAAGCAGAAGAATCATTTTCTAAGCTGAACCTACTGAAGGATGATAACCTTTTTTTTCAATTGTCCCGATTGTTGGAAGAACCAGAATTTTCAAGTGCAGAGGCTTTGAGGGTGCGTATCTTGAACTGCCTTATACATTTTGGATCTGATTGTGGTTATACTGTTTACATGGTTGACGTAGGACATATGTCTTTCTCTATGTCTTGTTCCTAGGCAATGTATAAATGGGCTGAAGGTGCAATAAGGTGATAGGGATCATTTTGTGTCCTTTTGTTCCTCATTGAAGTGAGGTGCACTTAATAAAATTATTCCCTCTGCTGTTAGTCCCATCTTCACTTTATGCATAGACAATCGTTCGGACTTGCCAGAGGTGTACAGTTTGCAGACAATACTTAATATCTACTGCAATGCACAGTAAAATACATCTGATAATGTTTTAACAAGCAATTTGACGTTTGTTTTGTGATGTTAAGAACTCTGTTTCAAGTTAAGATCTCTTTAGTCATAGAAAAGTGCAATCTTATTTTGTATGTGTAATAATATTTTAAAAGATAAATAATGGAATTTTAGCAAACTTTTCTCAAATATTAATCTCCAACCCATAGCGCTCTCTCAATGCCTGTAGCCTAACACAACTCTCTTATCCTTTGTCCTGCTATGAGTGTATTTCATTTGATAGCTTTTCCCCCCCAAGTCAATCCCTGGCCCCTGCACATCCGTTTCTTGCAGATCCAAGGTTGTCAACCACTAACCAAAATTAGATAGATATAAGAACTTCTATTACTTACCACTTACCAGATCGAATCCTACTATGAGGCATTTTTGTAGAATGGGGTGGTGGTTTAATAAACTACTCGCGGTTGATGTCTTTTGATGGTGCTCCCTTGTCGGCTGCTAATACCCCCTTTATCTTTAATGAAAATAAAAAATGTTGCCCACTTGCCTGTTTCCTATACGAAACATCCTTGTGATATATATCACAACTGGCTTTTAAATTTAGTAAATCTGGACAAATAAGTTGTTTTCCTTCAATTCTCTTGCTATATTTCATACAATTCTATATTGATTATGAGTATCATTTTTCGTTCCATGCAGGAGGATTTTTTGAAAAGCATTGGGGATAAGCATCCTCTTTTTGAATTTTTGGAACTGCTCTCTTTGAAATGTTCAAACAATATATTTTGTGCTGAGCATGTTCGATATATTTTGGATCATGTTTCTGGCAACAGATGCAGAGATAAACATCAGAAGGAGTCTGCTTTTAACCTCCTGTCGGTAAGGCTCATTAATTTGAAATCCCCTCAGTGATATGTGATTGGTGAACAAAAGAGACTCCTTAAATTTAATAAGATATAGTCATTACTCATTTTTTTGTCTTACAATAACAAGTTTTGTTTGTTTTTATTGTTTGCATTCATGGTCATCTTATTGAACCAGGATATTGTCAGAAACTTCCCAAAACTTATGAGAGGTTCAGAAGAACAATTTAAAATGCTGATACTAGAGGAGGATTCCTCATGGTGTGCGAGGTTACTTCAGATGTTAGCAAAAGCTGGTCCATTTATAACTATGGAACTCAGGTTTGATCCTTATAACACTTCCATATATTTAAAATTTTAGGTGGACAGTCTCTTAGAGAAATGCCTGTCAGTGACTATCATGAAGCAAGTTTATACTGAATTCATAACTCTTGCTCACAATGTGCGAACCGTTAACTGTTCCCCTGTCAGCCAATAAGCATATTATCTTTTGTTGCTCACTCCATGGCATTATTCTAGGATTTGCATTTTTTGTGATAAATTAATCTGTTCCTGGAACTTGAATCATGCACTTGAATTTTGGTGTTTTTCCCTATAAGTTTGTTTTGAGAGACGGGCAGTGGTATGATGTGAATATTCTTGTAAGGAGCAAGGGTGGGAACAAATCTACATGGAAGCTCAGTTCATCAGTTCATAATAGACGTTCTGATTAAAAACCAATAGCTCATGTAAAATTAATGGTCAAAGTAATGCTTAGGACACTGACTTTCATTCACAATTCAACTTCATGTGAGTTTTGTACTCCCTCTTTTTTTTTAAAAGTTTTCTAATGCGGTTGTTTTTAATTAATAATTACATTTCCTTTTTTTTTTTTTTTTTTTTTTTTTTTTTTTTTCATTTTGATATTATATTCTTCTCCTTTCATGATCCCCACATGTTATTTATCGTCTCTCACATCCCTTATTTTTACATAAACTATTACCTCCACTATCTTTTCTTATAATTTTTAAATAAACCAACTACTCCACTTACATCATAGTCCCACCGTCCCTATATTTTTGCCCAATTGTCAATATTTGGGTCAAACTTAAATAATTTAGACCTCAATTTCCCATTAATCTTTAAGATATAATGTAGTTATGTGAGATCTTGTTGGATTCGTCTCATTGTATATATTATTAAGATCAAGCTTTTATAATTTTTATGCGTATAAAAAAAGAGATATATACATTTTAAGACACGTCTTGGGGCCGTGAAAAGTCAAATGGGGCAAAAAAATAGGGACATAGGGGATATTATATTAAAGTCAATTAAATTACCTAAATGTATGTGTCGGTCAAAGTGTAACACTTAAAAAAGGGGTATTACCTTTTTCTCTTCTTGGCAATTTCCTCTCATCTGACATATTGGTGAGAGCATTGGTCTTGTTCTTAATGTTTTTTGATGCTATTTGTATTGGTATGCTATATTCTGAAAGGAAAGAAGGTTGACACTATCTTATATTTTGCATGATTGTGTGTAGTGAAATCTACCCGCTGCTGGAGAGGTTATGCCTGGAGGGGACTCGTGCTCAGTCCAAGGCTGCTATATCAGTCATTGCTGCATTACTTGGTCCTTCTGAACAATATTTTTGGGCGGAGCTGTTCCAGGTATTACTTTCTTTATCTGCCTTTTAGTCAACATGTTTCCAGACTTTTATCTGTTTGCATCTAAACGTTTGTATCTGAAGTTGAGTCATTTTAAACCCAACCTGTTACTTTTATTTCTTGCTTGATCAGATTTTAATAACAAATTTAAATCAGATCTTAAATAAGTATTTTAGCTATTGAATATTAATCTCTTTATATTTGGTGCATTGTCGCCCTATATGGTTCTTACTGATGTCTTATCCAAATTGTACCATGTCATGCATCCAAATTGTACCATTTCATGCATCAAAATTCACAATGCCCCTAAAGGGGACCTAATGGCGGGGGAGGGACTTGGAGGCTGGGAAATATAGATGCTTTGATGATACATTTGATGGGTTGGTATATATGATCAGACACTCTTAGATCTCAGCAACACTCTACTGATCTTGTTCTCCTGTGTATGCTTCCAGAAACTTGTGAAGTCACTTCATAGTGACTGTAACCTTCCCACTGTATTGCAGTCTCTGGGATGTCTATCACAACATGCTGTTGTGGTATTTCAGAAACAGGAAAATGAAATACTATCATACATACAGAAAAGAATTTTTGAGGCAAGTTATTTCCTTGATTGATCAGTTAGTAACTAGCTTTTTGTTCTATTTCTTTTTCTTCTCTCTCTCTCTCTCCTGCTGAGATGATTATGTGAATTTATGGTTATGCTTCATTTTTCTCTCTCTAAGATATTGTGACTATATCTGTTGCAGAACAAAACGTATGGAGATGCTGTTGTGGTAGATGAGAAATCTGGAAGCAATGTCTCCTTCCATTGCATGTTGAAAGTAAGTTTCGTTATCTAAGCTCATCAGTGGAATGTTGATTGTCTTTTCTAATTATGAGTTCATGTTGTTCCTCAAAACTCACTTTTTGTTTTATTAGGTATATACCGTGGTTTTTGAGTCTTTAATTTTGATTCTATATATCGTGGTTTGGTTTTTGATTATTAAATTTAAAATGCAAGGTTGAAGGGTAAATAATTGTAATGAATTTTTACTACTTCCTCCGTTTCATTTTATATGCAACGATTAGATATTTTTCCTCTCTACTTTATGTCAAATCGTCGCAAATAATATGAAACGGAGGTAGTATATCAATCCGCTGCTTCTTGCTGCTTACCCCTCATGTTTATGCAAAACTAAGCCGATTTTACATTTCAAACAAAAAATGAAGTTTCTATGGCCATTGTGTTTGACTTGTTCTTCAAGCCTCTTTCTTTTCCTTTCATGGCTCCGTTAACAGCTACTCCACCATATCTTCTCTACAACTACAACCAACAGCCACAATCCTAGAGGATATTTGCCTCTGTCATCTCTGTATCGAACTAATGGACATTTTGGACCCCAAATTCTTGCTGAATATATCAGAAGAAATAGGAGAATAAACAAGCTTATACTAATTTGCCAGATCAATAGAGTTAGATGCATGAGAAGCTTAAATTATATAGCAGTGTTGATGTCGTGCATTGTAAATTGTTCATTAACAGGAGCTTTAAGTCCCCACATAACTTAGGATGTTTGAGTTGGATTAATTTAGCAGTGAAATTCTTTATTGGGAGGAGCTTTTATGTTTCACAGCTGGGATAAGCAAGATGCTATGTGGACCCATGGTCCTAGGCTGCATCTATCTATCTATCTGATTGATGCTTGTCTGCCAGTCTGGAGGTAGGAATGTATGTATTTGCAAAGAATTAGGTGACTGATAAAGGTCTGCTGGGACGAGAGAGAAACTGATGTTGTTTGGGTGGACTGGTGGTGGTTTTTATTGCTTGGCAAGCTGAAATTAGGGTCAAAAATCATGATTTAATTCAACATGGAGGTTATTAATTGTTACATATTAATTTTAATATCAGTACACCTCTCTGGGTTTTTTTTTTTTTTTTTTTTTTTTTTAATTTCCTAATTCTTATTTATTTTTAATTTTTAATTTTTTTTTTTAAAAAAACAGTTATCTGCAATCTCGTGATTCAGGCCAGCCGGATTTTCATAAGCTGGTAGTTTTGGAAGGGAAAACATCATGTGAACTATTATTTTAGTTATAGCATGTGTGGATAATTGTTTTCTGATAACATGAGGTCATCTAATCTTCTTTCAGATAACCAACTTAAGTCAATGGGGTGACAATTGCTTTTCATGATTTATCAAGACCAATGACATTGGCTTAATTTTGTGCTCCCTGCCTCCCTCTGTCCCAAAATAATTTCAACACTTGCTTTTTCAAGGTCAAACCTCACAAACTTTGACCGTAAATTTTCACCAATATATACGAATTGTTGTCATGTGATATTTTTTTTCATTTCTATGCATTTTCAACATTGCCAACCTTAAAATTTATATTTGTACATAACCATATGTATTAATAGTCAAAAACGTGTCTTGTAGACCTTGAAAAGGCTACTGTTGTAACTATTTGGGACAAAGGGAGTATTTCTTTTAATTGGCTTAGCTGGAGAAGCTTGGTTTGCATATGACCAGTTGCGGAGGATCTCTATTGGTCCCTATGACTATATCATGATGATTACTTAGTGACATGGTCTTTTATTTAAACATTTGGGGTTACATACTAGGCCAGGTCATTTGTACTTTGTTCATGTAGGCGTAAGCGTGCATCTATTATAATGCTTTACTTATCAGTAATGCTCTACTTATTATAATAAAAAAATCATCAGTTATCACCAAAAAAAAAAAAATATAATGCTCTACTTATCAGTTATCACCTTATGTATAAAAATTTGTCTTCTGATTTTAACTTTTGTCGAATCACTTATGATTCTTTAGTCAATTGTAGTTTGTTCATATTGGTCCTTTTACAACAACAATAAACAACTCCGTCAAGCGTATTGTTATTTTTTTGCTTTTAAGCTTTGTAGGTCATAAAGGATAGCACAGTATTGAAAAAAACTTTAAAATCCAGCTAACCATTAGCATTAGCTGGAGTGGTGGAGTTACTTTTAGACATAAAGACAATGTGAATGTGAGACTTAAGGGTTTGGAATCGTTTCACTTTGCATTTCTATTAAATTGGTTAGAAATAGGAACATATGAATTGTAGACATATGGATCTAGAATGAATGAGCACTTATTTTTTTATACATGTGAGAGAGATATGGACCCATGTATATGCTTCTGAGTCTCTTTTATGAAGTGCAATCAAAATGATAACGGGCTGTATTATCCATTTTTCTCCTTATATCTTGAACTATTAATGCATCTTGGTACTGTATTAGTTTTCTTAATGTTTATTTTGTCTTTGCTACATGCTGTTAAGTGTTACATGTACAAGAATATCTAGTTCTAGACCCTCTTGACTATCCTGCTTTTGTACTTCTCTTTGCAGATTTATGGGCTAAAAACGCTAGTCAAGAGCGTCTTACCAAAAAAACAAAATAATGGGAAAGTACAAATAAGTAACTTGTTGGATATTTTGTCCAAAGTGCTACTAACAGATGATTTTGCTGATGCTGCAACAGCATGGTAATTTGTCTCCTCACTGCTGCTTCATCTTGGCTTACATGCTTATGGAGTATTTGCTGAGTTTCATGTTTGACACCATGCTTATGTTTAATAACAGCATTGATGTATGTCTAAACCAAAGAATAGCATGTTCTATTCAACCTTCTGAACAGCCTTGAACTACTAATACCCTTATGATTTTTCTCAGAACTAGAATGCTTGCATTTGAAAAGCAAGTGCCTTTCTGTACAATGTTTTACTCTGTGAACTTGTTTGTTTGTGTGTGGAAGGGTCAAGGGTGGGGGGTAGCACTTTCTCTTTTTTGTAAATAGCAAAAATGATAGTAAAGGAAGATCGGAAGAACTTGTTGGAGGCTACTTTGAAAGTTTTGTTTTCTTATGGGTATTTTCCAATGATAGTAATCTTTTCTAACAACAACAACAACAAAGCCTTAGTCCCATCTTCATAAGGAACCGTCTGACAAAGAAATATGACATAACAAGATAACTAGTTGAAAAAGCTAGATGAAAGGTGTGTAAAGTAAGAAAAAGAAAGAGCATCCAAGTAAATTTAAGAGAGTTTTACAAGTGTATCAAGAATAAAATTTTGAAGAGTGTCTCAAAGATTCAAATTTGGTAACAGGAACCCTTTATGGAAATTATGATGCAAATTTGGGATGCTTTTATTTATCCCAAAGTTGAATTAAATGAGGAGTTTTTAAATTTGGGTTTATTTACATCTTATACTTTTGTAATATTGTCTGTCTGCCTAAGTTATAAATTTATAAATGCAGTGAAAATGACATGGCTCACATTAGATTAGCAGCTGCTAAGGCTGTTCTGCGGCTTTCAAGACGGTGGGAGATACATATTTCACCCCAATTATTTCAGTCAACTATTCTGATGGCAAAGGTATGGAGGTTCTGATGTGCTGGTGTATACTGTTGGCATAGACCAGTGAACAATATCTTTTAAAATAGCTTTACTTATCTGACTATCTGATCAAAATCTTTTTCTTGTTCTGTTAACTATTCATAATAGTTTTTCTCCTTTTATTCCCTTGTTATCCAAGCCTTTAACTTTTTCAAGAGTGTTTTAGATTATTTTTCACAGTAGAATAACTACAAATAGCTCTTCAGCCTTTTTCATCCACTGCCCTTTTCTGATACTTGACAAAGAATTATACTTCTGAAAATAATACACATGTGCTAATCTTGAGATATCCTGAAATATTATTAGTATTCTGAAGATAGGCATCAGATATCCAACACTTTGAGTTGTTCAAGAGAATGTTTTAGATTATTCTTCATATATTGATCCTACATTTGCAAAACTAAAAAGATCTCTTCAGATTTTCCATCTACCTCCCTTTTCTGATACTTAAATGAATTATACTAAAATGAATTATACTTCTGAAAACAATACACATGTGCTATCTTGAGATGTCCTGAAAATAGTAACTTTTCTCAAGATAAAGTAAAGTTAGAGAATGATTAGGGGAAAGATTATCCTACAGACCTTTATTTTATTGATTAGGATATGGATTGTGCAAATATTATCAAGGGCGTAAAGGTGAAGTCGTATCAATTCCTTAGATTGAGGGGATGAGACAATGTAACAATAACTTTTTGACAGTGGGGATTATTCTAAGCATTCAAAATTTGCATCTTTATCCGAGTAAGGCAATTCATTACTCACTTGGGTGTAAACTTTATTCTGAAGATAAAAGTAACATATGGTAATATGAGGTTGCCTTCCCCCCCCCCCCCTTTCCCGGGGGAGCGGGGAGGTGGGGTGGCCATTTCTGGTTGAGGGTCCCGAGGAATAAATTTTTTTGCTACTCTTTATTGGATAATTAAATCCTAGTACCTTGCTAGGACTGGCAGATAGACTGAGAGTCCTGCACTAATCATGTCCTCCTAAAACTTGATAAGATTGCAAATTTGTTGTTCTGGGAGAAGAATAATGAAGAATGCGTGAGATTAACAGTGTTTTTCTGCCTTTATGTTTTGGTTATTGACTTAAAAAAACCTATAGCTACTGTCTGTACATTGTGCTAGTGGTAACACCCCTAGTATTATTGCAGGACGCTTCTTCTTTTGCACGTGAAGCATTTCTTGATAAAACTCACAAGTTACTGAAAGGACGTGTTGCCTCAAGTAAATTTGCTTGTGCATTTCCTTTGGCTGCATCTGATTGTGTCAAAGATCTGCAAGATAAGGTTTACCATCAATTCGGCAATCCATTAGCTTATAATATTTACTTAAATTACAGCTAACATAGTGTAATCTGCTTGTCAGTCATTAAATTATTTGATAGAGTTCATCAAGGAAAACAGCAAAGCTGCTCGCATTTGTTCTACTTTGGGAAAAGAAGGATCAATGACCGATAGCCCAGCTTACACAGTGGTGTTCTTGCTCCATGTTCTTGCTCATGATGCAGGCTGTCCACCTGTAAGCTCTCATAATGAAGAGCATACTGCTCAGTTTTGCAGGTAGTTTTATAATCTACGTTTCATGAGGCAATTATATCACAATGCATGTGCTTGAGCTGGTCTTTGTTGCAGGCCACTTCTTCTCCTTTTGCATCTGTTGGTTGACTCTCAATTTGTTGACGGGGACTTGGATCTTGCCAACAAAAACTTTCTGTATTTGCGAAGTATTTTTCGGGCCATCAGAAGAGCCGAGGATGTTGTAGATCCTGAGAAAACACCTGTAAGTTTTTTGGATATAATTTTCATTTTTGTTTATTTTGTTGTATTACTGATAATTGTTTTTTTTTATTTTTTTTATTTATTTTTTTTATATGTTGCAGAAGCTGCATATGTTAGCAGAGATTGGACTGTCAGTTTTAAATTCTCTAAAACATACTTTCATTGATTTGTCCCGTGCCCCTGGACTAGTTCTGCTTCCATCATCGCTGTATAGAACTAATGAGGCAAGATTTCCAACTGCCATGTGATAACCTTAGAATATGTTTATAATTGATCATTGCTGATTCCCTTCCTACTATTTATTTTCAGGATAATTGCTTTTCAGTAGAATTCCAGGTCAATGAAAATTTTCTGAAAAAGCTTGTTCAAATCTTTGAATGTGATTTTATTCAGGTATGTCATATTAGTATTCTGTTTTTAATTTGTTTTTGTGACTAAAGGAAAGCTCATATTCTCGTTGCATTTTGTTGCGCAGTTGTCTAGCTCAACTGTAAAGCGTAGTCGCAAATACCTGAGAGACGGTTTGCAAGGTCAGAATGCCCTTGAGTTACCCATATTTAAGCAAGTTGAACTGTCAAAAAATAGGACGGCAGATAAAAAGGTTGCCGAGATAGAGATGGCCTCAAATCGTGTCCTTGAAGCGTGCCCTAAGGGAAGACAACAAAATGCAGTAGATAACTCTTCCATTGGAGCACTACAATTGCAAGCTGGTTCATCAGTTATTAAGGAGGTTGAGGCAAATATTTCTGCAGATATTGTACATACACCCGCAAAAGAGCATCAAATCGATTCTGAGTCTGCAACTTTGGAACTCTTTGAAATTGAATCAGATATTTCTACTCAAGAGGTTGATGTCTTGTTGAAAAATTCACCTCAGAATGACAGGAAAAGGAAAAAATTCTGTGATTTTACAGAAAATCTGGGTCACTGTGAAACAAATGTCAGACAAAGTTGCAGCTCAGGCGTAAGGATTTATTCAGACTTGATAATTTTCATTTTCTGCTGAACATATTTTTGTGCCTTGCTAAAGTTGGTGTGCATTAAAAGTCGCTAATTGTGAAGTAGGCTTATAATTCTGAATGCTGTTAGTTTGTAGTAGAATTCTTCTTTTTACTGATTGGCACTATTGCACTTCTTAAGTTCTTAATAGTTGTCATTGCCTTTTTTTCCAAAGAATTGTACAAACTCCTTTACTCAAGAAGCTGAATGATGAAGGACCTTGTCATGAAAATGAGGAATATTTGCTAATCTAAATTTTGACTACTTTGACTATCTTTCCGATATTAAGTATCTAAAGTGAAACATATTCCTGAAAAAAAAGATTATGTACGCAGATAACTTTCCTGGCATGCAATGACCTTGGTTTTAGGACCCTTTTACTCTGTTGATTTTTTTATTTTATTTTAAATTTATTTATTTATTTAAATTTGAAGATTTACATTTTTAGACTGATTTTTGGATAATATCATACCACTTCCTGCAAAGAAATGATTCGTAAAACTGCCCATCTAGCTACCAATAGGTTGGCTTGGCTTATTTGTATCTGATTTGGTATTTTTTGATTTCATAATTCATTTTTGATTGCATGTCATGATCTTTTGTTTCATTGTGATTAAAATTTTACTTGCTTTTTGTGTATGCAATAATAGAATCCTTGATCAATTTTATCGTCACATGATTGTGAAGTTTATTATTTTTTTTTTTTTACAGGGGTCAACTGTTTCCCTTCTCCGGCAGCGGTAAGTTGTCAAATTCTATATGTTGTGGGTGGTTTTGACATGGTTAAATATATGTCTCTCTTTCCGTTATCTCTCTGGTTCTATTAAGATTTTTTTTAGTGCGGTTGCTTTCAGTATGCTGTTTGCGAGCATCTGATGCTACTCATTGTTCTGTTTGGACTTGGATCACATAGTTGAATTAATTACAGATTATATCAACTTAAAAGTAAAAATATGGAATAAGATGCAAAGCTGAAGGTCATTCAAACATTACTAATTCTCGTAAATTGATTGTCTTTGATCTGTGACTGAATTTCCCTTATGACTATTACGTATTATTGAGCATTAGACACTCTGGGGGACTTTTTACATTCATCATCTAGAAGATGAGTTGAATGCTTTACTCCCTCTTTTAATTGTGGTGACACTTCATGTGCTTTTACAGAAGTTGGGGCTGTCTTCAGTGGTAAAAAGTACATTCCTGAACATGATCAGGTCTAATGTGTGCTACTTTTAATCAGTTTTTTAAAAATTAATTATTTTCATACTAGGACTTGCAAAAAATAAAAGTGCTTAAAATTTTAGCTGTGAAGAAGTACTTGAAAGGTATATCAGGAATACTCCATTCATGTCACCAAAGACCTCTCTTTTTGGTATACAGATGTATTAAAAGTTTCTACTTTGCTTCACTCTAAATGTTGGAGTTTTCTGTTGTGAGAGGATACTTGTCCTCTGTCATGAACAGTTGTGTCTCTTCTTCTGAAACTTGTATATTCCTGTAGTGTTCAGTCACTTGGTAGTTGTGACGAGTTCCTAGGGTAGCTAAATCTGGTCTGTCTGAGATGGCGGTATGTTGAACTTGCCAAATATGCATATTATATGCACCACTTAGGTTTTGAGAAGTTTATCTATTTATTTTATGAATTATTTCCTCAGTTAGTGCCTTATGAATTGATCAATGAATCACTTCCTCAGTTAGTGCCTTAGTGTTATATTTTTCTCCTGAGAGTTGAGAAACTCGTTAGTAATTATAGAGTGAATATGTACAGATTACTAACATAGTCAAGATATCATTTGTGCAGCGGTCCCAAAAAACAGTGTTCTAATGACATTGGAAGTAGAATTACCACTGTTTCAAGAGCAGGCAGTGCTAAATCACAAGGATCAGGAACAAGTCAGCGGAATATTCTGTTAGATAGAACAAACTCATTGTCAGGTATATATATCTCCTACATATAATTATACTGATTTGGAGATGTTGGCTAACTTGGTTAGATTTGAAATGCAAGCAGCTGCTTCTGAGTTGATGTGATTTTTTTATTCTTTTTAGTCCATTGCTTCTGTGCACCTTGTAATCTAACTCCTAATTTCTCAATTCTGAAGTTAATGTCTTGGATCTAATTCGAGAGCAAAGACAAGTATGGTGTGGATTACTAGATTAACTGAATAAGCTTAAAGTGATGATAAATTTCAATTCTCCATAGCTTAATTTGATTTTAATCTTTGATTAATATTAAAAACATCCCCAATTTTATGCAAACGTATATAGCTTGGTAGTGTCTTTGGTGGCATGCTGTGTAGGCATGTTTGAAGTATGAATATTACTATCAGCTTTTACTTTTGTTGGCTTTACTGTGCTACCCTATGCTCTAAACTCAGCGACTGTTGTTGCTGATACTTGGTGAGTAGTAAGCATGATGACCATTAAATGCATATGTTTTCTACACTTCTTTTTCTTGATTGATTGCCTTACTTTTTTCCCCTTTAATTTGCTTTTATACCCTCAATATATTGAAGTGCTGTAAAAAGTGATTTTCTTTCACTTTCAATGTTATCTTAGCTTCTATGTATTGTATAATTTTGTATAGTATATATATATGTATGTATGATAAGTCATTTTCTCACGCAGTGAATGGCTTGCCGAAACATTCTCAGCCTAAGAAGAGTTGTCTGGGACTCAAAATATCTGTAGACACATCAGAGTCCGATGTTTCTCATGAGAATCAGGATGCGGTAAGTCCTACTCAGCCTTCCCATACTTTTTAAAATTGTGTTTGCTGAAGCTTGCCAAGGGTGAGCTATCTACTTAATTATTATACACTTTGAGAATTTATTTTGGGGGAGATTGTGGGGAGACAGAAGTGCAAAAAGCTTTTGCCTTGAGTTTAGTTTTGCTTGTTCGAATTCTGAAACTATTTTTATGTGATGGTATAACCATGAACACACCTTTTCATTGCTTTGGTTATGTATTGAAGTTAAGATAGTTTTACGCTTATCCATTTGTATCTTTGGCTAATTTTTGTCAATCTTAGGCAGGTTTGCTTTCACAACCTTACTGTACTTTTGTGTTTATTGCAGATTGCCTTCAGAACTCGGAGACGGAAAGCTTAACTTGTTAACTTATGTTTGCTACATACTAGTATTAGACACGTGTATTCCTGAGTGCAGTGCATAATTATTGACATGTAAGCTTCTGTAAAGCTAATAGCTTTTTATATATATAGGGTACTTCTGTAAATGTCCTGTAATCAGCATCTGCTGTAATATTCTTACTAAAGTTTATAGAAAGGACAGATTTTGGAGCTATCTTGCCGTGTAAATTCAACATTTTGTTAGTCCAAGACATTGAGAGCATCTTGTATCGTGCTCTCAAACGCTACATAATTCTAACTTTTACTGGGGAAGATCTGGAAGCTTTTGATGTTCGACAAGTCTCAGTAAAAATTGATAATATAAGTATTAACAGTGTGAAGACTCAACTACTGAGCTATGTAGTAGTATGTTGAGTAATTAATTACCATTTGTTTTTATTTTTATAAAAGAATTCTTTCTTCTATTTAATTTGTATAAGATTATGATTGCAGTGATTCGTAGAGGAATTGTTGAATTGTTTGGAGAGAGCTAAACTGTCAATTTGTGGTCTCATTATTTAAGTTATTACATTTTTTAATTTGAATTTTTTGAATTATAGCAATGTCATTATTTGCCAAGTTAATAATTAAGCATGTAGTTATCGAGCCATTGGAAGCAAAAGATAAAGAGGAGTGTTGCAAGATCCTTCTGCTGCATGTTTGAAGCAAACCTAAAGCCTTAGATTCCAAGCTTGATGCCTTAAATTGCAAACATAGTTTCAGCAGAAGGCTATAAGAAAACTCTAATGCAATGACTTGCCAAAAACTTTGTTTCGATTATGAATTTATGACAACCTTGTTACGAGTCTCTTCTATGTTATACTCTCACATTTTTCCTACTACCTTTTGCTGTATATGTAATTAATGTAATAATTGAAGTTGGTGGAATTTAAAAGTTACAAAGTACTTCAAATTCAGTTTCATCCGCTTTAACCAAGCACCTTCAAAAACTTATATTTTGAAAAATTTCGATTAGACAAATAAAATAACACTTAGTTTAACAAAATATTAGTGAACAAAAGGAAGAGAAGAGAGAGATGATAATGTAAACCCGCTTATTTCAATAACTATTGTAAAATTAATTAAATATTATTACTTCCTCTCTTATTTCATCTCTCTCTTTTCAAATATTATTACTTCCTCTCTTATGACATTAATATTATTTCATCTCTCTCTTCTCTTCCTTTTCTTCACCAATATTGCTAATATTGCTAATTATTTCATCTCTCTCTTCTCTTCCTTTACCACCGCCATTCAATAACTTATTGTAAACCCGCTTGCTTACAATATTTAATTAATTTCTCTCACCAAGTAGACCCAACAATATTAATGTCATATTCTTTCTCCTCCAATTCTATCCACCACTTGTCACCAACTCCACTACCTCCATATTTTATTAATTTCTCTAATTTTTCCTAATCTCCGCGCATGGAGAAATGAAGCAAGTATATAAAAACGGAGGGAGTATTTAAATACAAGTAGTCAAAAGTAGTACATCTGTACATGTATTATATTAAACTTGGAGTTAATACAAGTTTGAGGGACTAACGTTTCCCAAAAGTTGCACAAAAGGGACTCAAGTTTCACGAGTTGCAGTTAGGGTACTCACCACATAAGTGACCTTCTACAACAGGTTAACCAAACAAAAAAAAAAGGAAATTAAAATTCTGACATTAATAAAGTAGGGGACTAACGTTTGGCATTGTTCAAGAAATCTAGCATTTAAATATTATAACTGGTACAACTCCAAAAAATTTCCATATATACTCATCTCCATAGCCATCTTCTCCAAAAATATTATACCTTGCAGCTATTGATTAAAAAAAAAAAATCAGAAGAAATGATTACAAAAATTACAGGAAATTAGTTTATGTCTTGTCCTTAATTCATGTACAACTAAACATGCTTAATTCATCCATTCTGCCACAATAAGCACTCTCTTAATAAGCATATCATAGCAATTGATTAACTCTAGTATGGTATAAGTGCATAATAATAACAAAGCAAATTAATTAAAAGGAGTGGCTTCATTCATACATATACATTTAATTTGTTCCATCACAAAATGGCTATACAATCAAGCCAAGCCATCCATTTCACCCTAAGCATTGTCATGGTAGTGACAAATCCCAAAAGATTATAATGATTTGTCACTTTAACAACAAAAACCTACTTAACCATGACAATGCACTCCTACAATTCACATCTTTAAACATAAAAAAAAAAAATAAATAAGAACAAGCTTAAATCTAGCAGCTCCTAACCCCAAAAACCATCTAGCTGCACATATCCCCCACCCAACCTAACAACAACAGCCTACACATCCTCCTTGAAGAGCAGAGGGAAGCCATCAAAATAGACTGTCATGTCATTGTTGATCCAGACATGAAAGTCACGGCCATCATTGTAGATGAGGTCGTTGAGGATCCAGTCGTTGACAGAGGCCCTAGGACCAAAAAAGGGCTCGAGTCGGGCAAGGTGGCGGGTCTTCCACCACAAACGCCATCTCCTGCAGACCTTCTTCACTTTATCCCGACTACCCCAGTCCAGCTTGGAGAAGACATGGACCACAAGCAAATCGGGGTTGCTGAAAATTGGGTGGGCATCGGAAAGAGCATCCATACCTAGGTAAATTAATGGAATTAGACAAGGTAATTTCCATGGCAAATCCTACTCTGTTTTAGTAAGCCAAAAACCTAGAAATAATTCTCAAGAAATTCTACCCAACAACAACACAATTCAATTTTGATAATCACCCACAACAACAGAATTACGCAAACAAAATACAAGATCATGATAATTGAAACAAGAAAAATCACTTTCAAACGAAATTCGCCCAAAAAAAAACAGAAAAAGCATACAACAACATTAATGGCGAAATTATGAAGGTGAAGACAAAAAAAGGGAATATACCTTGAGTAGATTGAAGCTCAGCCAACTTTGCTTTTTTGGCGGAAGATTGACAGTCACACTCCCACATTAATGGCGATTTTTTGGAAGAGGAAGTTCGAGTTTTTTTTTTTTTGGAATGAAATTCTCTGTATTTATCTGAAAATGGAAGGAGCTAAGTAATGAGGAAGCCAATGGGGTGAGAGAGAGTGTATAAAAAGGCATTAACCTTTCCAAAAATCGTGCCATTGTCAGTGTAATGATGGCTTTTCACTTCCCAAAGTACAGCTGAGTGGATTTTTTTTATTTTTTTAAAAGGAAAATAGGAATTAACCGGTCATTGACCTTTGCAATCTGATTGTTAACCTACAATAGTGGGTTGAGTACCCTAACTGCAACTCGTGAAACTTGAGTCCCTTTTGTGCAACTTTTGGGAAACGTTAGTCCCTCAAACTTGTATTAACTCATTAAACTTGTATATTGACGTTGATTAAAATTAAAGTTTTGATTTTTAAGAAGAAGCCTAGAATAGTTTCACCTTTTGCAATCCAATCTCTCATAAATTTTCCGACAATTAATCATCATCATCATCAACCCACTTCTCCAAGTCTTCCCCATCATGGCGAATTTGAGGACTGATGCTCCCATCTCTCGCCGTATTACCCGTGCTTTCTTGGATTTTCTCGATTCTGGTAAACTTCTCTCTCTCTTTGTCTTTGTTTTGTTTACGCTTTTTCCAATTTTAGAGATTAATGTTGTTTTATAATTTCTTGCTTCATTCATTTTTGTTACTTGTCATTGAGTTTTCCTAGGTCGTTGATGTATTTTCTGCTGTGAATCTGTTGTTGATTTTCATTGTTGTTGGATTATGAATAAAAATCAGCACTTGGGTTTTGAAAATTATGCATTTGAATCTTGCAATCACTCTCTATTGCTATAATTTTTTGGGAGGGGGGGGGGGTGACCTTTTTAACAATATGACTGTATTTCAGATGTTCTTCACCCGGCGCCTCGGCGGCTTTTTGAAAAGCTAGCCATGGCTGGGGGTTAGTATAGAGTGAGGTTTGCTACTGATCTTATTGGGAGTTTTCAGGAAAGATAGTTGAAATTAAAGGTAGTTTTTTTTGTAGGTTATGAGTTGGGGTAAGGCTTTACTACAGTACCACAGATGGGTATAATTGAGTATCAGAAGGATTCAAGAGTTCAAATACCCAAATGGAGCTGAGTGCTGGGCTGAAGATGGTGATGGGTGGCAATGGAGGTCAGCTAGACAAGTGGTGGTTTGGTTGGGGATGGTGATTAATGGACAGGGTCGAGGCGGTGCCAGGAGGGTGATATGCAATTGTAAAGATTGGAGATGTTGAAGGGTTTTTTTTATTTGTTAATTTTTGTTGTATTTTGTAAAAGCTAGCTATAGACCTGTTGTTTGTTGCATTTAGCACCGTAAATATGTCAATACTCTCTTAAGTGTACCCCTCTTGAATTTTGATTATCCTCTTCCTAGTCTTGGAAGGGGAGGGGTTGAAAAAGCCTTTTTACAAGATTTTTCCATACATCCTTGTAGAGTATTGTTTATAAATTATTTGTCTTTACATTTCCTTGCCGGGAAAAAGGCAATTAAATGTTTTGATTACTTAATGGCATCACAGCTTGAATCAAGATATCTTCTCTTTTAAATCAATTTTGCTTTTATAGGAGTTGGTGACAAGTTTCTATGCTACATACTGTCATACACTTTGTGCCGTAATTTTTTTGACATGCTTGCTTCATATTTATCTATGTATTTGTGTGGAGATTGAGGTTGGCTTGACTTAGGGGTTCCCGAAAGCCCTTGAATGAGTATACTCTTTTGGGTTTTTAATGATTAACAGACAAGCGCCTGCTGCACAAGAATATTATCAAACATCATATATGACTTGTATATAATTAATTATCCTGTCATCCAAGCACATTGATAGGTTGATATAAAATTTCTAGTCTCAAACCCTTCTGCCTGTACTCCTGGTGTGAAATTCATGTACTTATCAATAACTTATTCAATTTTTATATCCCTTGACAGTTGAACCCGCCCCTGGAGTTGATCTTGAAGGTCTTGAAGTTGCCAAAGATTGCTTGACAGAAGTATTCAGACTTCATCAACTGCCTGAGAGTGAGCAACCAGAACCTAATTTATTGTTAAACATTTTCAGTTCTCGGGAAAGAGATACTGAAAGTGAAGTCAGAATCAGCCGTAGCGAGGAGGCCCAACCTGGACCATCTGCGGAAAATCATGCTACTGGTGATGTTTCAGGAACATCCAAAAATCAGGTTTCTGCTCATTCATTACTTCTAGAAAATAACAATTCCTTGTCCGTTCAGTCATGTTCTACTATGGTTGATTTTTATGATTTGTTTAATACCCCCACCCTCCCCTTTTTTTGGTGAGAAAAATGATATTATGTTTCCTATATAAGTTAACCTTGAGATTTCATTTTTGTCTGGTAGGGTAATGTTGAAGCGAGGGAAAGCAGTGATACAGGTATATATTTTATAACCTCCTGAATATTCTGTCATGGTGTTTTTGTTTCTTTAGGATATTAAATCTGTCTTTCCCTGACAAAGCTATGTGGGTAACTGTGTATGTAGTCATTGTAATGCAATCCCTATTATTTAAGGAGAATTTCCATAATGGGTATATGAGGTTTTGCAAAATTCCATTTTTAGTACCTTTGTTTTGGATATCCTATAATCCTACTTTTGGTATCTTGTGTTCAAAATTTAGTTCCACTTTAAAGTTGTTTTTTTTTTTTTTGAAAGCACCACTTTAAAGTTGTTGATACACTTTTAGTTGCTACTTGGGGAGGATTTGATTTCTAGATTATATGGGTTACAGATTTCTGTGCATTTCATTCTGCATGTAAGTGTGATATGGTAAGAGACTTGCAACCTTTTCTGTTATGATATATCTAGTTAGGATAAGAGTAGGACTTGTTCCTCTATCTTTCTGACATGTCTTATTTATGTATGAAGGAATCTTGCATTTGTGTCCCCTCTTTAATAAAGTTTCTTATTTATTTCGTTAATAGCTAGTTTTTGGGCCTTGGCAATGCTCTGAGTTATCACATGAATAACATTTATACTCTAATGCATGAATGACATGATATATTATTATTTTTATTTCATTTATCTATCATTCATTTGGAAAGGATGACTTGCAATATGGTTTAGTCTAGTGGTCATGACTATATTGTTTAAACTTTAGAGTGCGGTTTTGAATCTTGCATGTTGTAAAGTTATAAATTTTATAAACATAAACTTGCTTAGTAACAATTGTTTACATACAGTATAGAAGATTACATAAACTGAAAGACTCGTTGAATCAAAGTTTATGAATATATCAAGATACGTAAGAAAGTTGTTTTATAGTGTAGATTACATGAAATGATAGATCCTTTGAATGAAAGAGTGCCTCATGGCACATAAAATTGTATAGGAACGCCTTTTAGAAAGGAAAAAGTAAGATATTACATTGAAGCCTTTTATTTTATATAGAGAGAACTTTGATTGATTATGAAATGACTCTCAACATGTGAATGTGAACATTTTGACTGCAATTGTTTCCTCGACAATGTAATTATGCTGTACTTTTCTCTATGCTGCCAAACTCCACTTCTTTTGAGTTTGACAAGTTCCCAAATATTCTAGGTTAATTTATCACTGTTGTTTTGATAGATAATTGCCTTTGCAGGGGTATCTAAAGATGAACTTTTTGGGCAATTTTTTGATGCTTTAGAAAAAATCCGATTCTTCAGGACAACACCAAATGGAGATGATGATCATGTATTGCTAGATAGAGCTACAAGCATGTTTCACGATGCTATCAATGTATGCATCTTTTGACAAGTTTTTAATTTATATACCATTTTCTCATCAGAAGAGTAAGCATCAATATGCGTGTACGTCTTTTGGAGAATGTTATAAGCCACTGATTTTTGCACCATGAGAGGTGGCATTTTGGGGGTTTGATGGGTCACTTTGGGTGTTGCTCAATGTTCATGCATTTATTTGTATCTATCCATTTAAGAATTGAATCAAATTCGTTGACCAAGTATTGTGTGGAAAAAGGCGGGTGGGTGTAAGAAAAAGGTGATCACTGATTAAAGGGCTGGTAATATATTATTTGAATTATATATTGCATGTCCTTACTGAATGCTTTCGGCGTATTTAAAGTTTGATTGTCAAAGCACCTGAGTGTTTAGAAAAGAAAGTTTTATTGTTGGTACTTCTTTAATCATTGCTTTGGTCTTTATTAAGGTGGGAGTAACTGAGTAAGGGTGCTTATTATATAAAAAATTATGTCAACGTGTGTGGATCCAAGGTTATGTGTATGAGGTAGTCAGAGTTTGCTTTGCGTGTAGACCTGTCTCAGTAAAGTGCTGGAAGATTAAAAAATAATAATAAAAAAAAAAGTTGAACAGAAGTACAAATAACAAGCTGTTTTCAGGTTAGAATTTGACATTTAAACATTTTTTTTTGGTTAGATTCTTCCGTGGTGTGCTTTTATATCAGTGTGGTTGTAAACTATGCATACGCTATTTACTTAACACAATTGTTTAGATTATATTATTGGAGATCTTTGCTTGACATAGGAAGTTTCACTGTATGCAGGAGATGGAAAGATCTGGGTGTAAGAAATTTGATCGTAAAAACTTGGCTGATGCTCTAAAAACATTAGGTAATCCTCAGTTATCGTATCAATCATTGGACTTATTGCCATCTATAAGGCACTGTGTTGCATTCCAGGATTTTATGTGCTTGTATATGCACCTTTCTAGTCTCAATTTAATTATTTTTCGCATTTCAGTATCAACTCTCTCTCATATATTGCATGTCTTACTCTGTGTTAGGTAACAAAGCTGTGCAATCTAATGAATACTCAGATGCTATTGAGCGGTATACTTGCGCTATTGCTCTTTGTGAAAATGCAGTGTACTACTGTAACAGGTAAATTCACAGATTTCTACAAGTGTTTTTTCCCTCCATGTTATCTCAGTTTTGCTTTTAATTAAAGGCTTCTTCAGTTTTTAACTTGATGTGATGTTCCATAATTTTTTCCATGTTTATTAATAGCAACTAAATGAGTCGTCTCTCTATCTGTTGCTTGGGTTAACCAAATCTGTGACCATGCCTCCCAAACTTCCATTTAAACCATTCTTTCTACTGTTGCTGTGTGTCGAACCCGCTTGTACCTATCAGTTAGCTTTCTGCTATACATGTAACCTTGAACTTCTTTCAGTAGTAACTGTATAAAGGACTAGCCTTTCTTGTCGCTTATGAGTTATGATGATCCTTCTGTATCAGCATACCTAGCCGTCTTGGTGCAAATGTGCTGCCTGTTGCATTAAACACTAGAGCTGGTAGCTTTGGTGGTTATGGTTAGGTTGGGACATTGGAATTGGAAACTTGATGTTTTTTGCTTTGATACAATATCTATTGCTACTTTGACCGATAAATTTGTATATGAGTTGCTGATTCACGGACAATAGCCTTAGAAACTAACCTCTCCGTCACCATCAACCATTGATTAGATACTACTCCCTCCGTCCCCTTTTGATAGTCCCTTATGGGCATTTTTCACGGGAATTAATAAACATAAATAAGAATAGTAAAATTACATTGAAAAAGTAAATTGACATTGGGTATGCAAAAAAGTAGAGAGGAAAGTAATAAAAGTACATGGGAAAACAAAATTTACTTGGGAAATTTAAATTTGCACAAGTATTGTTGCAAATTGGAGGAAATTTTGGTAAAAAATTAATATTAATGGTTGTTGGAAAAAGCAAATGGGGTGAACATTTTGGGACTATAATTTGTCCATAAGGGACTATCAAAAGGGGATGGAGGGAGTATTATTGATTTATTGGAAGCAGCACGTGCACTAACCACAGCGCTGGGGTCTGGTTAAGTCCTGTGGTTAGGGAATATTACCAAAAATGAAGCTATCCAGACCACCTTTCTTTTCTTTCTTATTGGTATTAACTCGAGTAAGAAAGGTGGTCTAGATAACTTCTTCTTCTTCTTTATTTTTTTTTTATTTTTTATTTTTTATTTTTTTTATACCTTTTCTTTTGCATTAATTGCTTCTATTTGGCAAATTGGCACTATAAATTTGATAAAACAAGAAAAGAAAGAAAAGCTTCTACTTGGCCACTTATTATTGTTGGATACTGAGTTGCATCATTTATCATATGGTGAGGCTTTTTGTTTAGGTTTTTTTTTTTTTTTTTTTTTTTTTGGTGCAAATGTCAAATCCTTCTCTCATTCCAGATGTTGATTTATATTTCATCTATAAAATCAATTGAAATTGTCTACGTTACAGTGTTTGGTGATTATATTTGGTTAACTTCACCGTAAGTAATTTGTTTTATGCACTTTATCCTGTTTTTATTCACCCAGAGCAGCTGCTTATACTCAGATGCACAAATACAACGAAGCTGTTAAAGATTGCCTCAAATCCATTGAAATTGACCCAAATTATAGTAAGGCATACAGTCGGTTGGGTCTTGCATATTATGCACAAGGAAAATATAGTGATGCAATCAATAGAGGCTACAAAAGAGGTCAGTATGGTACCTGTCTCTAGTTGTTTACTCAAATTTCATAATTAAGGAACTGTGTACTTTCAGTTTTAAAGATTCCTGCGTGATCTTAGTTGAGTTGTGCAAAATGCAAATATTACGGTCATAAGTTATTAACCCTTAAGTTATTTTACCTTTTATATGTTTTGGTGAACACACTTTGAAGTACCTAATTGGATAATAGCACAATCCCCTAGTTTACCTCTGTTTCTGCAAGAAGCATTGTCAAACTTATCCCTTGGCAAAGAAATATGTAGAGTTGTCTACCACCATAGCCCTCCCCATCTTACTAGACATCCTAAAGTAAAAACAGATAAAGGAAAAAAAAAAGGAAATCGAAAGATGATCAGCTTGTCTTTCTACATTTATTGAAAGAGTTAATGCTATTGATAGTTTGATCTCACTTTTTCCATCTTCTCACCGTTGCAGCATTGGAATTGGATCCAAATAATGATGCTGTCAAAGAAAATCTTCGGGTTTGTACATAGATAAATCTTTCTCTCTTAGTGTCGCACTTGTTCCAGTTTCTTAAATTGTCATTGTTGTTTGTAGGTGGCAGAGCAGAAATTGAATGAAGAACAGGAGCAAAGACGTCGTTATCAGGTAATTCTCTAGCTTTTCCAATATCAAGTATTTTTAGTGCGCGACTAACATGATTTTATCTTCCTCTCTCTTTCCCTTTGTCCTATAAAAAGCAACCATTGTCTGTTTTTTCCGGAGTCTGAGTTGCAGTGGTGAAAAACTAGAGAGTAAATTCAAAACTGAGAGAACCTGCCTTCTAGTTTCTTCTTTGCATTTATAATAAAAGTTTTTGAGTTGATTTTTTTAAGAACCAAGCTCTCTAGATTGTTATTGCCCTAGAGACATGAGTGGAGAAAACCAAATCTTTAGCAAACATGGCTTAAAAGTTGAATAGTTATCATCTTGCCTAACCTAAAGCTTTTACATTCTTCGTTGTAGACTTTAGCTATAGAATTTGAGAGAGGGTCTTAATTTGCTCTATGATTTACAAGTAATAGTTGACATGTGGCATTTTTAGTAGTTATAATGCTCTCATTCTTCCCAGGATTCAAGGAACCATTCTACTGGATCATCAGGAAACCAAGCCGTCCCACCACCCTTTGCATCCGTTTCATTTGATGCTGGTACTATTCCTGGCAATTTTGCGAGCATGTTCACTAATATTGCTGGAAATGCATCTCACAACCAGAATGGGCAAGGCAGGCCCGCAGAAGTTCATCAGGAGACACAATTTCCATTTGCATCAACAAACTTTGATAGCAATGCTATTCCCTCAAATATTGCTAGTATGTTCATGAATATGGCTGGGGGTACATTTCAGGGGCAGGAATCTCAGAGCAGGTCTGCTGAGCAAAACCATGAAAGCGGACCTACTAATCCGCTCTCTAATTTTGCTAGTATGTTCATGAATATGGCTGGACAAGGTCCTCATGGACAAGGCTCTCAAGACCAACCACAAGGAGGTAATAATGCTGGGGTTGATGGCCCAGAAATAAATGCTGGAAGCACAAGCTTCAGTTTCGACTTTAATGAGCAAACACCCGAGGATTTAAATAGGACTCTCCGATCAATGATGGGAATGTTCTCGGGGGGACCTCAAGGAGATCAACAGAGTGATGGTGATGGAAGACCTTCCTCGGGATAACTGCAACGAGCCAATAAATATGATCACTAATTCACTAGTCTGTCGTTCCTGCTATCTTCATGATATTTTCATTATATTCACTGAGATCGATGATGGGTAAGTTCTCGGGAAACCTCAAGAAAAATCCAGAGTGATGGAAGACCTGCCTTAAGATAACTGCATTAAGCCAATAGATGTGATTATTATTAGTCTGTCATCCTTTCATCTTAATGATAATTCTCATTTTTCTCTTGCTATGTTTTTTTACTAGTACAGATGGTGCAGGCTTCACGCAGTTTTAGTTAAGTTTGCACAATTGGTATGCATTAACTCCAATCTTTTCAATAATTTGTACATATATCTTTAATTGCTTATTAGTAAATTAAATAATAATGTAATGTTAATTAAATACTCATTGACACAAATCAAACACGATTGACTATATAAGGGTTATATATTAAGGGCCTGTTCTCATTGACTGAACTCAGCTGAGCTGAACTGAACTGAAATGAATATTTTATAAGAGAAGAAAATTAGGAACTGAACTGAACTGAATTGAAATAAACTGAATTTCAACGTAAGAGAACAGGCCCTAAGAGTAATTTAGAAGATTTTCGAGCCTAATACATAGTGCTAGATTCCTTATAAGAAAATTATTATAAAACGGAAGGGGCAATATTCAATTTAGGACAAAAGGAGTAATCGATAAACAAGTTGTACAAGAAGGGTCAACAACCAAATCTCTTTCCAAGATTCCATACAGTTGTAGGGAATCCCAGCCCAAAGCAAGCTT
The DNA here is from genome assembly GCF_948465745.1 of Chenopodium album. NCBI lineage: Eukaryota > Viridiplantae > Streptophyta > Magnoliopsida > Caryophyllales > Amaranthaceae > Chenopodium > Chenopodium album. The sequence continues at coordinate 8,616,608 of NC_137858.1, forward strand.
GGGAGATAAACTCCACTCCACAAGTATGAACTTTAATTTCGTTTTCGTTGGGAAGGAGTGGATAAGGCGTACGAATAATATGGACGGAGGAGGAGTGATCATTGTGACTTTGATTGACTCACCATCCTTTCCACTTTCAGGCTTTATCGTGGAACTAGCTGACACATACCAAACACTAGTTAAGTACATCCTAACTAATGGAGTAATTTCTAAATGACCGAATAATCTCTAACTGAGTAACCACAATCACATTGTGTGACCAATCATATATAAAAAATTTGTGTAACTTTTCAACAATTTCATGCACAAACACTAAGGGTGTCAATTCGAATGATTGAATCGGGTCTGATATAATCAGATCGAATAAATTTTTAAAGTTAAGTCATACTAAATTGTTATATCCACGCGAGTCCAAATCTAAATCGAATATATTCCGGTTCAGTTCGGATCTGATCTGCTTTTTATACTTCTAACAAACACCCCCACCAAATTGTTGGCATTCATTTCTTCACATGATTCAATCATGCGTTTAGTTGCATTTTAGGAGAGATATTTTGAGGTAGGGCCCAAGTTCATTGACTATTCCTTTTGTGAATTTTATGCTACTCCGTAACAACTTTACATTTTGTTTACAATTTTGTGATTTACAATGTATTATAATAATAATTATTATTATTACTCCGTATTATTTTGGTGTTTAAAAAGCCGCAAAGGACGAGAACGGAGAATCTATTCAGAATTTCCTAAAATCGAAAGGAAAACTCTAACCATTTGAAGTATTCACACTCTCACCTATTCAAAAGGGGATGATTACTTTGTTTGCCTCGTTTTTTCTACGCTACAATAGAATCATATACTTCTACTTGGCAAAAAGGATATACGATCATGTCAAGTCTTATTAAAGTCATTTTAAATTTTAGTTTTATCACTAATAAAAAGAATAACTATTAGTATAGCATAGCAAAAAAACCAAAGCTGTACAAAGTGTTGCCATTTTAAATAATGAAAGTAAAATAAGCAAAGCATAATCACAGATTTGAAATATATGAACACCAACCAACAAGATCACAAAGTATTCTAAAACAAACACAATATTATCATTAGTCCAACAGGTAAAAAGTAAACATCACATACAATACGATATCATATCATATCATATGTCATATGGCTGCGATAATACGATTATTCTAAGCCTAATTAAGAGTTTGGCTTATACACCACAATAATAATCCCACAAACATAACACAGCAACATTAATTAATTAGTTTAAATATATCTTCATCTTAATTAATTAATTAATTAAGATGGTATTCATTTGCCACAGTTGCATGGATCGCATTGGCAGTTGGCACCACACTTGCACCCATTCTCAGCTGCTACTCCACTCTCTGCTCCTTCACCGTACCTGTTTTCATTTATTTTAAAAAATAAAAAATTAAAAAAAAATTACATAATTTCGTGCATAATTTCCATGAAAATCAATAACATAATTAAATAAATAAACTTACGAGATTTTGGGGGCAACACCGGAGACGAGAACGGTGGGGTTAGAGCTGTTCTCCACGAAATCAGGGAACATCTTGCATCTGAATCAACATATATAATTGAAACACCATTAATCCAAACTCATAATAAAATAAAAGATCTTGCTGACGAACACCCCGTGCGTTGGATAAGCATTTAAAATACTCCCAAAAGTGGCGTAAATTCGAGAAAGCATGACAAAATCACGCATTGATCAGTGTAATAATGGTTCATTTTAATTTAATCTTTCTACTTTTAGCTAACTTATTCAACGTTCCGGACGTTTTGCCTAAAATAAAAAACTTTCATATAATAAAATAAAGGGTAAAATTTCATAACACTGAATTTATGACGATCAATGACAAAATCGTTCTACAAATAAATTAAAGGCGGGACCGACTAACATGAATCGTCATAAAAAACCGTGCATAAACGAACAAAACAATTTTAAAAAGGATGAAAAATAATTACCCTCCGCAGCCACTGCCGCAACCGCAGTTAGATCCGCAACCGCAGTTACCACCACAGCAAGACATTTTCAAGAGTAATTTAGAGTTGATGATGATTGATACTATAAAAAACAGAATGGAGCGAATAGATAGATACTAGATAGAGATAAGAAAGAGAGTAAGGGGTGGCTTTACTTATAATAGTGAAAAGTGAGGACTTAGGAAGGAAAGTGTTATTATTAGGCGTACACTTGTCATCATCGTATAACACCATGGTTTTAGACCGTCTAATGTTGGCATCGGGAACCTCTATCCTCCACGTATTGTTTGCATTGGGACTCGTTCAATTGGACTAGAGGTGTCATTTCGGATATTTGGATCATGAGCGCCCCGGGATGTAAGATTAGATAATAAAAAGTGGACATCTTAGGGCCTGTTCACATTTGCTGAACTGAACTGAACTGAACTGATTGGAGCTAAACCGATTGGAGCTGAAATGAATATTTTATGAGAGAGGGAAATTAGGAGCTGAACTAAACTGAACTGATTGAAGCTGAGATGAACTGAACTGAACTGAAATTAAATAAATGTGAACAGGTCCTTAGTGAAACTAATACGGTGTACTAATTACGCCGAACGATGCGTGATTTTGTCATGCATTCCTAGCTTAACTATTTCAACCAAATATTATTCTTTATCTAACGCCCCGGGGCGCTCGTTAGCAAGATTCATATCATTAATACCAAATGTCATGATCTGAATGTTTTGACACCGGGTCGTATGTCACTCTCTTGCCTTTTTAGCGACAAAAACACAGACCTGGTCGAAATTGTGGCCTGTGAGCATAAAGCAACACAATCGAGCCAAAGTATCTTTAGGAAGCACGCGTCTATTGATAACGAGTGCAGAGTCGGGGCTTGTGATGGTTGATAATTCAAAGCGGGCACAAATAACTCCGACGATAAAAGAGGTTTTCTTAGGAGATTTTTTTGATTTGAAGGGATACTTTAAAACAAGGCAAACACAAAGTCTTGAAAACTTGAACAATATGCAACCAGGTAAGGAGCGAACAATTACACCATGTCTTTGTTTTAACTTAAGTTATTCTAAATTATTATGTCTACAAAGTCGAAACTTTTGGATGTATTTCAAGTTGGTTTAGAATCGGGTTGGATCAAGTTGGGTGTGGTTGGACCCATGGCTAAAAACCCAAAAAAAGCTACTGTATTAGTTATTTCTATGGACCCCCGTATCAATAAATTTACAGATTGCAAAAGCTGGTACCCTTTATACAAAGTTTGTTCTTGTTCACCAAATATTGAAAAAAAAAAAAAAAACCTATAATAAAATCAAAGAATCAAATTCCTCGATTTCTCAGACACCTGCATTATTTTCACTCAAATTCAAAAATAATAAAAAATCAAATTAAAATATAGTGTGCCGCATAATACAATCACAAATTTGGAGTGATAGATAGAGAAACAGCCACTTCAGTTCATCTTCTACCTCTACTTTGCTGCACAACTCAGGTTTTTTCTGTCTCTCTTCAGAAGTTAAGATCAATCAGAATTTTGCTTGATATTTCATGTATATGGAAATGCTGGAATTATTGGATCATAAAACATTAAATAAAATAAAATAAAATAAAATAAATCATTGATTTTGATTAGAAGGAATTGAACTAATTCTTTTACTATTGTAATTTTGTAGATTAAGAAGAATTAAATTTAAGGAAAACTCAAAGAAGCCATTTTTTGGGGTTGTTTTTATTTTTATGATCTGCCCAACTTAATTCTAGCTCTCCTAGTAATTTTTTTTTTATTATTTTTTTTATTTTTAAAAAACTTGGTAATATAAGCATTATGGGTGGCAATAAAGTTTGGAACTTTTGTAGAATTACTGTGTTATCAACCTTTGATTTGAATTTTCAAGTGGTGGGGATTGGGACCCATCAATGGTGGTTCTTGCTGACTTACTTTCACCCTTTTTTTGTACTGGATTTTTTGTGGTTTTCCATTGTGCATCACTTGGCTTGATTGGAGTATTTTACTTGTTCTAGTACTTTTACTTGTATAATAATAATAATGTTGCTTAAAGTTTAGGAAACCAACAATCTGAGAGTAGTAATTTGAGGACTAGTCCCATTAATTAATACTGCTTCTTTCTAATTCTGTGTACATTGTCCTCGCTTTTGTTGTAACGATTTATCAGGAGGTCATGGATGTTAGGATTAATCTAAATTGTACTGTAGTGGTATAGCTTTTAGTTTGATGTGGTATACGGGCTAGCTACATACGCTGCGCTCGTTTGAGACCTTGTTTGTAATCTTTACATAAGAGCTGGCATATATCGAAGTTAATGCTGATGGAATTGTTGTTAATGGAAATTGTTTATAGAGAATGGGATTTTGTCAATATATGATATTAAGGGTTATGCCTTTTTCTTTTTTCTTTTTTTTCTAGGTGTACACTTAGGAGATGACTCCCTATGTAGTTGGGGTCCTTGTTCCTCTTGTGGTTACTCTTATAATTCGTAATACTAAGCGTGGGAAAAAAAGAGGATTGCCTATTGATGTTGCTGGGGAACCTGGATATGCAATCAGGAATGCTCGGTTTACTTCCCCTGTAACAACAGCATGGGAGGGCGTCTCAACTCTCGCTGAACTTTTTGAGAGGTCATGTGAAAATTACAGAGATGAACCCCTTCTTGGAACCAGAAAGCTGATTGCCAAGGAGACTGAAGTGACAGGTGATGGGAAATCATTTGAGAAACTTCACTTGGGAGAGTATGAATGGCTTACCTATGGAAAAACCTTCGAATCTGTCTGTAGTTTTGCTTCTGGTTTGGCACAACTTGGACATTCGAGGAATGAACGTGCTGCAATCTTTGCTGATACACGAGAGGAATGGTACATCACTATGCAGGTACTTGGTAAATCCTTTTGTTTTCCATCAATTAGATTAAGAAAATAGGGAATTGAGAAACTTGCTGATTAGGCATATGCTTATACGGGAAGAAACTTTTGTGCAGTAGGACTTAATCTTTGTTGTGTATTTGAACTTCATATTACAACTGTTTAGATTTTTAGTATTATATTGGTTTTTCCGCATTCTGCTCCCAATGGGTTTGGTAGTCTTGAAGTACTACCCCTACCCCCCTCTTTTTTATTAGTCCTTGAATGATTGTATCATTGATCTTCTTCAACAGGCTTGTTTCAGGCGCAACATAACTATTGTGACAATATATTCTTCTCTTGGGGAGGAAGCTCTATCTCATTCATTGAATCAGGTTCTTTCTCTCTCTTTCTCTGCTTATTCTTTGATTTCTTTCCCTGGCATTTCTTGTTGCAGGCACTTGCAGTAGCTTTACCCCTTTCTCATTCTTGGAATTTGCTTCTTATTACTGTGACGTTTCTATGCTGTGCCTTCAGAACCTTTCAATTTCCCGGACATTCTTTAAGGACACCGACAAAGAATTGATTCCTAGCAAAAGTAACAATGGTGCAATGTCCTTCCACATAAAATTGTGCTGAATGTTGTCCATTTGTAAATAAAGTGTTAGGATTTGTGGTTAAGTTATGGCCTATGGTGCACTTGACTGTCTTGAGCATTACGATCCATGGACTATAGAGACATGCATAACTGCAGGGTGCTACCTGTCTAATGGCAAAATTTCCAGTGCCTGTTCAATCACAACTTGCACGCTTTAATCACTCTTGTACCTTTTCTTCTGTTGACTAGAGATAACTGCAAAAACCAGGGCAGATGATGCATAGGGACTTCAATATTGTATGATCTTGTGGATAACTAGGTGTTTAAGATAAGTAGGAGGAGTGTAGGAATATGTTCTATTTTATGCTTTTCTTGATGTTAACGATATAGTTTTCTGAGAATTCCCATTAGTTTTGAAGGCTTAACAGTAACAGGGGTAAAATTTTTGGGAAAATCAAGGGGCTAGCTATGGTGTCCAACTAATCAGATAGGGCTGTAAACCATGTAACAGAAAATCTACAAGCCTGAGAATGTTTTTCTATGATCACATAACTTTTTGGTGGGAAAATTTTCTAAAGAGAAACTGCCAAGTGTATAGTTTGGAAATTACTAGTCTATTGTCTATACATCCCTGTTACTTGCACTTCTCTAAGCAGCTTTTCATTTATTTTTTTGCAGACAGAGGTCACGACTGTAATTTGTGGGCAGAAAGAAATGAAAAAGCTTGTGGACATAAGTGGACAGCTTGACACTGTAAAGAGGATTATATGTATGGATGATGATTTCTCATCTAATGCCTCTTTGGTGGAGGAAAAATGGACTGTCAAATCATTTGCTGATGTGGAAAAGCTTGGACGAGAAAATCCTGTTGATGCTGATTTACCCCTAGCAGCTGATGTTGCAGTAATAATGTATACCAGTGGAAGTACAGGCTTGCCAAAAGTGAGTAGGCTACTGGAACCATTTAATTTTTTAAAAAAATTTAGAATGTCTGTTCTTCCCTCATTTCTCCTCTACTGCTCTGAACCTGATTCACAGCTACAGCTTAGCTCCTTCTGAGTTATCAGCATTTTATGATTCATTCATTATCTTTTGATGTTTATGGCCATTATGGGTAATTGACTGATTACTTGGACATTGTAGATTTTCATTAAGTGATACCAATATACTATGATACCATCTACTGACAAACCCATGAAACATAATCTTTACCGCCTTACCGGCTTAACTTTATAATTTTTCTAGCCTTTCTGTCTGTCGATAGATGCTTTTATATTGCTTGATAAACAGAGATGATAGTTACATGTGCACCATGCCATCACCCCAATGTATCTAACTAGGCTTCCCCACCTAAGGCTAGTTAGGATTTTCAGCCTTTCAGGTGTGTGTCTTCTCACTTCTACTATTCCAAAGAGGCTCTTTTTGCCTTAATTTTGTTTCCTTCAGGGCTCCTGATCCTGGAGCAACTTGACTAACCTACTATCTGACTATGAAAAAGTAAAATGTAATTAAGACATCTCATTTAGTCCATTGTAATTTGAAGTTGAATAATTGTCCCTCATAAGCTCATTCAACTTTCTTCTGAATGGAAAATTTTGTTTGTCTGATTTATTATTGACTGATTTAATTGCAAGACAAAGATGCTGTTTCTTTGCTTATGTAGAGTGCAGTCACTTGTGGGCAGCAATAAAGTTTTGGTAATACGTCTGGAAAAAGAAACAAAACTCAATTTAAGTGGTGCGTTGATTGACTATCCACTTCGTAAATTTTGGGCTCTCTAGGTAGCTATTCAATATTTCAATGTCTTTAAAAGGGTAGGTATTCAATGAATATAAGGAGGGTTCTAGGTACTTTAGATAACATTCAGGGCTTTTCATTATGTAATCCCATTGTTGTGCAGTACTATCAATGATTGTGATTTGTGCTTCTGTTGGGATTTGCTTTAAAGCTGCCGGATTGTGATTGCTTGTTAAACTTAGTTTGATGAAGGATTGGGAGAAAAATTAGTGCCCAGTAAGGATTGTACTGAATGTTGATGCTATTTGAATAAAGTGGTAAGTTATAATGAATATCTAGTGAAGTATGGGTGATCCAACAAAAAATACTAGAAAATTACACAAAATATGCTCAACTATTAACTATCTAAACAAAAATGCAATAAATGATATCAAAGGTGCAATTTCCGGACCATTATATTAGGACATACAACAAAATTCTAGAATGGACTAGAAATTAAGATTTATTCCATACCTTTTTCCAGTCAGATTTAATGTCTTGCATCATGTGGTAGCAAAATTTACCTCTAATATCATTTAATGTGCTTTTGTTCACATAATGACTGTTGGGTGTATTGATTTTTTTTTTTTTTGTTTTCTAATTTGTTTGTTGGGTAAATTTTTGTTGGACCTCTTAAAGTTGAGCACATCTGTGTTTAATCTTCCAATTAAGTGCAGCTAAATTTTGTTGCTCGTTAAATTTAGTATCTGCTACTTTGGATTATGAAGAAGCAAATTAGTTGTTTAGAAGTTATAGCTAGTCTGCAATATCCAAATGTATTCATCATCTCTTATGCCTTGAGAAGTAGGGTTAATAATTGAACTGTTAGGAACTTCATATTGGCAATGACTTGCTATTAATCTATAGAGATTTGGGAAAGGGCCTGAAGTACACTCTATAAGTTAGTAAGTTCTCCATCCCTCAATCTTGAGAGTCCCTTTTTAAGTAAGAAGAATCCTAGGTTTATATTTCTGCATAAACACAACACCTCGGAAAATGTTGAGATTTGAGTATGGTTATTTGGAGATGCTCGACAGCATGACAGACCCTAGAGTTAGAGACTGAAAGCATACTTTCTCATCTCTGCAAATACCTATACTTATGTGTGTATTTTGTGCAGTAATAGAAAATGAGTATTATGTACTCTTTTTAAGGTGACTGTGAGTTTTTGTAGAAGAATGTTATAGATTTTGCTGGTGCAGAGGGTGTTGTGTCTGCCTTATTTTTTTTTGAACGTTTGCTGATTGGCTTTATAGGTTTGCTACTTTGCAAAGAATAGGAATTTGTTTCAGTGGCTGGAAAGAAATGAGTGAATTTGGATTTGGTTTCTATTCATGAACCTTGCAGAATAGAGCACTTCTTCTTGCATTGCTTCGTTGTTTATCTGTGGGGGTTTCCTGTATTTTCTAATGGGGGTGCAGTCTAACTGGCAAATAATTTTCCCATTATTTTTTATTCCATAAATATATATATGGGGAGGAGATTTCTTGCTTTCTTGTAGTTGACAATTTGACATATTTTAAATAAGTATGAGAAAGTGCTATAGTATGTGTATTCTGATGGATAAGATTTCTGCAGAGACTTCTTCTCATAATCCCCCACTCCCTTCTTCCATAGAGTTTATAAGTTGTATGCTAATTGATTTCAACTTTCAGGGGGTGATGATGACGCATGGTAATGTACTTGCCACGGTTTCTGCTGTCATGACTCTTGTTCCTGGACTTGGCAAAAAAGACGTTTATTTAGCATATTTACCTTTAGCTCACATTCTGGAATTAGCTGCTGAGGTATGATCTGTGTTGTATTTGTACCATAAAATTACTTGCGGTCTAGGCGCCTAGCTGGCAATAAATTTATCAAACTATCATCACATGCTCTATTCTCATTCTAAAATTTCATATCTTTTCTACTGCAGAACATAGCAGCCGCAATCGGAGGGAGAATAGGATATGGATCCCCGCTTACATTGACGGATACATCAAACAAGATTAAAAAGGGTACTAAGGGTGATGCCTCCGTGTTGGCACCTACACTGATGGCTGCTGTACCTGCAATTCTAGACCGTGTTCGAGATGGTGTACGCAAAAAGGTTGGTAAAAATAGTCTCTTTTTTTTTTGGTGATATCTTGCTCTCTTTTTCATAAGTTTGGAATGCTTGCCGAGTTGCCGGAGGGGTAAAAATTTAACCAATTGAAAGCATATATGTTATTCCTGGTGGGAATGGAAGTAGTAGTTGATTAAGGCCTATCTACTTTAACTCTTTAAGAGAGGCTCCATCCTTTCTGTCTCACAGCCAAATACATTCTGACAATCAACTTCCTTCATTTCAGCCCTGAAAATCTGAGATGAGCCTCCTGAACATTCTGTAACATGATCCATTGTACCCAGATTCAAATATATTAATGCATTTGTAGTCTTTCTCTGGTCCTTACATACTTCTCTCTGTGCCCTAAAATTTTTAGGCTCTAGCTTTAAAATGTATACTGGAACCTACACACTGTTGATTGTTGGATGCCCCATTTCAGTTGGGAACCTTCTGTTTATAGAGAAAAAAAATATAAATTTCTGAACTAATGTAGACTCTGCTATTTATGGCTAATAGCCTAATACAATGCTCATGCTTGTGCAAAAATGAGCATAGTAAAAATTGCTTGGCCATAGATTACTGCACTCCTTTAACTTGGCAATGGTGCAATTCATTACTGCAGACTACTGTTATGTAGGTAGTCTCTCATATATCTCTTATAGTCCAAGTTTATAGTTCCAGCTTCAGGAATTACAAGCATTAAATTTGAATTGTTGTTGCCTATTTACTAAACTCATGCACCTATCAACCTAGAAATTGCTTGGTCATAGATTACTGCACTCCTTTAAGTTGGCAATGGATTATGGATACAATGCTTCATGGATTCTATTTATTTATTTTTTTGTGGTGGGGGTGTAGGTGATTTTTTAAGTTTACGATACATGAAGATAGAACATGATAGTGTGATTTTTTCCTCTTCCTCTTTATGACTGTAAACTTTTTAGTTATTAATGTTGGATTATCTTGCTGTTTAGGTTGATGCAAAGGGTGGATTGTCCAAAAGATTATTTGATTTTGCGTACAACCGCCGCTTATCTGCAATGAATGGTAGCTGGTGTGGTGCAAGGGGTCCAGAGAGATTTCTTTGGGATTTGCTAGTGTTTAAAAAGGTTCGGGCAGTGTTGGGAGGTCGTATACGTTTTATTCTATCTGGAGGTGCACCTCTTTCTGGTGATACGCAAAGATTCATCAATATTTGTATCGGGTTAGTAAATGTTCATTGCTGTTTTCATATTTCCTAATTGATCTGTTGTTCTGTCACGAGCATCTACATCTGCACTTTAACCCAAAGCTAAATAGGTGACATACAAAATGTGGGGAGAAGTAAAGTTGGTTGTTCTCCGTATATGTCTCATGTTTTCACACTTAAGTGCTCTTATAAATTTTCATTTGGACGGTGAATACTTGATATTGATATGTTTTGTATTAACCAAAGTTCATAAGTGAGCAGCTATTGGGTTGTTCCTTTATTTTTATTTTTTATTTTTTAAAAAAATAATAAAATTATCTTAATATTAGAATATGTTCACTGTTTAACTTTTTATAAAATATAAATAAAAATATACTGTCTTTATCTCTTGCTCATTGTGTATCTAATAAGCAATTTGCACCTTGATGACCTAACAAGAATTCTGTGTGCTTTTTTAGTTAATCTGTTTACAATCCTTGATAAAAATTAAAATTCTCTTTGAATGTGGACAGCTATATTACATAATCCTTCCAAGTAGTTGCGCTATTACCTTCCCTTCTTTAGCCTAGTTAGAGCCTAGCAGCTATGGATGTATTCCATGTTGTATTTCCTTTCAGTTGGTATAGCTCCATGGAAAGTTTCTTCGGGGAAGAGAAGCTCATATCATTGTCAAATTGGTGTTGATTTTTTACAATTATGTATGTCATTTAATATTTTGCTGTAGATAAAAGAAACTCATGTCATATTCAAGTTGGTGTTGAACTTAAGTAAATATCAAATTGGTGTTTTCATTGCAACTATTTCTGGAAAGTAATCTTTACTAGCTCAAACATTTTAATAATTTTCGAGTTGTACATGTATGGAATTTTTTTCCTTAACATGTTCAAGTCAAAACAAGTTTTGTTTTCTTATTCTGGAAGTCTCCCTATAATAATCCAAGGTGTCTCTTTGCATACATAGCAATCCAATCTGTCTCTTGCATAATTTAACATCTTGGTCACATTCAGTGCTCCTATAGGTCAAGGTTATGGGCTTACTGAGACTTGTGCTGGTGGAACATTTACCGAGTATGATGATACTACCGTTGGTCGTGTTGGACCCCCTGTTCCTTGCTCCTATATTAAGGTGAAGTATATTAAATTTTGTTTTTTTTTTTGTATATATGTATTTCAAATTGCTACCACAAAAAAATAAATAAATAAATAAATAAATAAAAGTGTAGGCATTTTTGTGAATTTACATACATTACTGTTGCTGTTCTTAGGGAAAAACTTAACCTTTTAATGTAGTACTTTATCAACAAGCTTTGCTGTAATCATGTCTATTACATGCTTTGTCAATTGAAATTGTTTCTACTTGAAAACGAGGATGATTAATGGTTTGTCACTGGACCAAGATGCAGGACCATGGTTCATGATCTAATTCCTTGGTCCTTTTCATGTTTTGCTGCAACATCTATAATTGCTGTAATAAGATGGTGGTTTGTATTTCACATGTAATTAGTTATAGTGTCTTTATTGAAACATGTGTAACATATAATGTTGCAGTTAATAGATTGGCCTGAAGGAGGATATCTTATCAGTGATAAACCTTTGCCTCGGGGGGAAATTGTTATTGGTGGTCCAAATGTCACACTTGGATATTTCAAAGATGAAGACAAGACCAATGAAGTGTACAAGGTTATATATCGTCTTCTGCTGAATTTTCTCTCATGCTTTATGGTAATATGCACTCAATTTTAACTTCTTTACCTTTAAATTGGAAGGTTGATGAGAGAGGGATGAGGTGGTTCTATACTGGTGACATAGGACAATTTCATGCTGATGGTTGCCTTGAGATAGTCGACCGTAAAAAGGACATTGTTAAGCTTCAGCATGGGGAATATGTTTCGCTGGGAAAGGTATTGGTTTGCACATAAATATAAATCTTGCTATATATCAGTTCCAAAACCTGAAGTTTTTTTTTACCTGTAGGTTGAGGCAGCTCTGATTACAAGTCCCTATGTCGAGAACATCATGCTGCATTGTGATCCTTATCATAGCTACTGTGTAGCTCTCGTGGTAGCCTCGGAATCTGCTGTAAGTGATTGGGCAGTCAAGCAAGGAATCAGTTTCACCGACTTTTCTGACTTGTGCCAGAAAGAAGAAACTGTTAAAGAAGTTCTTGGATCACTAGTAAAGGTTAGTCTGCTATAGAATTCTTTACTGAATTTGATTGCAAAGAGGAAACTCTTTTGAGTTAGCATGCGTCCAGTCTAATATACTAACTTCAAATTCTTCTCGTCCTCATGAGGCCTCATCCCTCCAAATAAATTTGGAAAAAGAATGCCCTTCATAACACACATTTGAATATAAATAACTAGTGTGTGGCCCGGGCGATGCCCCGGGTTGCTAGTTTGTAGTTGTTTAATTTGCTAATCAAATTCGACTATTTAGATAGTAATACTTGTTGGTTTTGAATTTAAGTCTTGCTATAAACATTTTTTAGTTGTCAAACTCAATCATTACATAATGGAAACAAATAGTGTAATAAAACACAAATTAACTTATCTAAGTTAACTATAATTTTGTTGGATAGAAAAACACTATTAATAAATGGCTAATATGGTAAGACTCTTAACTTAAGACATTTTGGTCTTGAGTTCAAGCCTTGGTATAAGCATTTTTTAGATGCAAACCTAATACATGTGAAAGTGACATGTCATGTTTATAATGACATGTGGCGCATGCTGCTGACATGTCGAACTTCAAAAAGGTGACACGTGGAACATATTCTGTTTTAGGGACGCTTTTTAATATATAAGTATAGATGTTTAGTATAAATTTTTGGATTATTTATGTTTGGCCTTTCGTTAGACACAGGAAATTTAGGAATTTTTTTTTTAAACAAACAAGCACGAGATTTGAAGTAATATATAGCATTTGCTGCTTGATTTCTTATGTTATGCTATTATGCAGGAAGGGAAGAAGGCTCACTTGCAAAAGTTTGAGATCCCTGCAAGAATCAAATTGCTTTCAGAACCGTGGACGCCAGAGTCAGGATTAGTAACAGCTGCTCTAAAGCTCAAAAGAGAAGTTGTCAAGAAGACATTCTCAGAGGAGCTCGCAAAATTATACTCTACATAATACATTGTGCAGAATTTGCTGCTGTATGATAGATATGTTGCACAGTAAGGTAATTTCACCTGTTTATTTCCTTCTGCTTTAGCTTTTGTAACATAATTCCTGCCGACAGCCCGACACAAGCCTCGCTTTTTAGATGGGGGGAGGGAGAGTTACAAAAATACCTATCTACTTCATCTACTTTATCGGTTTATTCTTTCATTTCTTGATGTTCAATAGGAGCACATTGAATTCATTTATTTTTTGGTTCTCTTTGTGATAATGTCACAACTCACAAGACAAGTTACAGAAATCCCAAAGAATGAACCAAAATCATTGGATACTTAACTAGAAATGCTCTACTAATGTTGTTTTCGGAATTTTTAATCCCGCTGTCATTTTCTGAGCTAGATTTGTTCTTCAAGGTCGTTGTAATCATTTATGCAACCACTAATTAGTGTGGGAAACTTTGAACTCGTAGGATAGTGAAGCCTACCTACTATGGAGTATTTATCAGTTTGATAACTCTACTTCAATTTGAACTTGTATGGTGATGCTATCTCAACTACGGAGTAAAATAGATGGCATGATTGTTGCCTTCACGATGCTAGCTTTTAAAATAATGTCCCGTTCTTGAAAAGTTTATGTATGTAGGGTGTAGATGTCATTAAGTATTTGCATTAGAAATTCCCTCGTGAATAGGGCTTCCTAATGTGACTAGTTTGATAACTCTTTATAGATAATGGGAGTTTATACTGAGACCACTTAATCATGACTTGTTAAGCTTCTGTACATCTCAAAGACTATGCCCTTGTTATCACTTTTTGCCCAGTACTCTGCTGTAGTTCATCTACTTGGTGGTTTCCCCCTTTTTTTTTTTTTTTTAAGGAGTTTTTGGTATCTTTTTCATGGAAATTTATACCATTTTAATGTGGAACATTACGACTACTTTCTTGTGGATCGGATAGTCGATGGATAAGGATAAGGATATATAATGATTCGGGTATACGTTCCTTTCTAACGATGGTCCTCGGTCATTAGTACCCCTACTTTTCTTGAACTTTAATGTGCAAGCGGAGTATTATCACCATACTTCAAAGTTCAAACTTCTTTGAGGAAGAATTTTAAAAATCGACTAGAAAGATAGGCAAAGATATTCAATCACCATCAAAGCGATTGTTAGGGCCTATTCACATTTACTGAACTGAGCTAAACTGAAGTAAACTGATTGGAGCCGAGCGGAGCTGAGCTGAACTGAAGTGAACTGTTTGGAGCTGAGCTGAACTGATTAAAGCTGAACTGAACTGAGCTGAAATGAATATTTTATGAGAGAAGGAAATTAGGAGCTGAGCTGAACTGAACTATTGGAGCTGAACTGAACTGAACTGAAATTAAGCTGAAGTGAACAGGCCTTTAGTATGCGAAAGTGTGAGAAATCAAACCATTACGCAATTCTCTTTTCTAGTTTTTTCCATACCTTCTAAAATGATACTCCATTCGAGACTTTCGATTCTAAACCGATGATGTTATACTTTGTTCTAAAACTTTTAACTTTTTTGGTTGCAAAGCTTGGTATTGTTATTATTGCCTTTCATTTGATCTCTCTTTTAGGGGTGGTTGATATCCATGCTGTCCTTTTACGTAGCTTATTACCAACCTCAACCCCCTTAAAGAAGCAACTGAAAGTACGTGTATTTTTATGGATCTACAATTCTACATACTTCTTCATCATCACCTTACTTATATGTCTTCATTCCACTAGATCCAATTGAGATAATTCCATATAACCCTATTAATCAACTCACGACTTTGACATCTTGTAACGCTTTATATGTCTCCTTGCACTTTTACTCCTCATCCTAAATAACCCTACTTCAAACAAAATTCACGTCTCATAAGTCATAAAGCTGAATTCGACTAGCCTGATTATTTCGACCAACTCTAAATCAAACTTACCCCCTTCATTGCGATGGATGACTACTCCACTCACTAAACTCTACGTGTCATACTAAATGTCGCGGTGAATCCATCCCACCCAAGCTTATGCATTCTTACGAAGAACGATCCGAGACATCTCATACACTCATACTAGAGTGATTAGAGTCTTTTGTAAGTAGCAAAGGATATCTAATGATATAGATAGAGTCAAAGAAGCAAAGACATAAACAAAAGGGACCCTAAGATGTGAAATAGGAAACTGAAATGAAGGCTACCTTAATCAAAATGGGAACAACTTAGACTTTTCTTCCATGTGACCCCATACCTTGTTCTTTCACCTTTTTTATTTTTTTTCCTTTGGTTTCTTTATTTTTCATATACTTTTTATTTATCTTTTGCTGCTTTTATAAAATTGTTTCGTCATTTATATATTCTTGCTTAACTCCATTTTCTCTTCCAGCCTAGCTTGCATACTTGCATGTTTACATCTTTTTGCTTTTCATTCATATCTAACTTATTGATCTTATACGACGTGTAAAGATCTAATAGGATAAGTGAGAGCGGGAAAATAATTCATTATATTATGGGTAAGTTGTAAGTGTGAAACCCGACTCAAGAGAAGGGAGGAAACAAATAAATGGGATACCCCAACTTAAAATGGGACAAGTAAATTGAGACTGATAGTATAACTGTATAAGTAGTGTTTGGCCGTTGAAGTTTTGAGCTTGTTTTTTGGTAGGCCATGAATTGCATATCATAGAGCTCTATGCTTTATTAACAAGTTCTTGATTTTCAATTTTATGACGTTTGGGAAAAGGGGAAAAAGAGAAAAAGAAGAATTTCTTTTTTCTAAAGCTTTTACATTCTTTTCGTTCTTTCCCCTTTTAAAAGCAAAATTGACTTTGTAAAATTGAATTTTTGAAAAAATAATGATAATTATATTGTGGTACATTAATACTACTCAATATTCCTTCATAACTACGGAGTATACAACAATAATGATCTACTATTTGTATCATGTATTCTACTTTGAACAAGAAGATTCAAGTGCATGCGAGTGATGCGACTACGTTTAAGTCATTGCCAATATATTTTTTTCTTTTTTTTTTTTTTTTTGAAAAATAACATATTAGAGGTCATCATGTAAGTGTTAGAATATGTCTTGAATCAATTAGTTTCCTTCGAATAAATATTACAAGGGTAACACAATTTTGAGAATGTTACAAACTATTTTGACTATAGTACAATACACGTGATAATTAAATGTAACTTATAACTACTTGAGTTATGCTCATAAAATCTAAAGCACACGAACTTTATTTTGAAACGTAGAAAATTATTATATATGGCGTGTATGTAGTATGAACCACCACTTTTTAATACGTTTATAGTACAACATCATAAATTCACATTAGTACATCACAATTTGCAAAGAAAAGTCTAGACTTTGACCTTATAATAAGAAATTATGTCCATAACAACCCTTTTAATGATGATTTTTTTTTGGGGCATTAACAAATTCTCTTACATCTAAGAAGGTTGTCAAGAACAAAATTAACAAATTCCAAGCCTTATTTTTTATAATATCAAGATTTGACCATTAGCCAAATGCAAGACTCACCCCAACTCTAAAGCAATAGTTTTTTTTTTGCGAAACAATGTTGCGTAACAAGTGGAAAGACAGCCGACCAACTCTCTCTTTTTTCACTATTGAGATTATTCATAAGGATTGAAGTTTGCTCTAAGAAATGTTTGAGGATACAAAAAAAATCTTTTGTAGAATTAGAAAATTGATTCTCCTAATTATGCAAAAATAAACAAAGTAAGATTGAAATAGACGTACTAAAAGTATATATTATGCAACGTTGTATGACTTTTTAACACATAGTTACTTGTTTTTGTGGACCTAATTAATACGAATTATTAAGTAAAAGTGTAATCTTCCTAATTTTCCTAACTCGATATGAATTTTAAAAACTTGGTTTGACAAGTTAAAAGGAAGGTTTAGGAAGGGATCATAATTGTATGTACAACCTATTAACCTCCTCGTAGAAGATTGATGAAGCAAAATTGATTATGATCTTAATGTAATCTCAGTGTTTTTTCATATATCTAATACGAGTATTGTTTATATTTTAGTAATCCATACATTTTTACCTCACACATGTCTAATGCCAAATTTGTTACTTAAAACCTGAGATTGATTTCAAAACACATCAATATCAATTCATTGCATCACCTTATCGACCCCTCGTGCAACTATAATATAATACGAAATAGAAAATAATTACAAGTAATTAATACAGAGTAGATTTTTAAGAAGTTAAAGATAAACAGAGTATTCACCTAACAACTATAAGTGGACTCAACAATACAAAGTGGTAAAATGATTTATTGTAGTGTCAGTTTAACAATAATATATCTGAAAATATAATGGGCAAAAAATAGCAGTTCAAAAGGGTAAGTACATAAAATAAATGTAGAACATGGGGTGAAATTAGTTAATTAAAGCATGTTGGCATGAAGCACGGAAAGAACGTGGTTGAAGTGAAAATGAATTTGGGGATTAATGAAGATTAATTAATTGAGTATAAATTTGATGAAATATTGTTAAATACTTGGTATTTACTACTCGTGGTAGTTTGAATGGTCTAGTGGTACTAGTATGAGCCTATGAGGTGGAGCAGAAGTAAGAGGTAAAGTTTGACCAATGTTTATTGTTTGAAGCAACAGTAAACTAAAGTACTCTGTAATCTGTATTCCATGCTGCAGTCAAATGATCAAACATCTTCATCTTTTTTCGTGCTCTTTTGACCTTCTTTTCTTTTTCTGAAAGTACTACATCGTTTATTTATACGGAGTGAGTAGAGATAGACACTCTCCTTGTTTCTAAATACCAAGTATAGTGCATGTATTCTACGAGTATGATAGTCAAGTGACAAAATTTGTACCGGTTAATGTTAAAGTATATTATATCACATAATATATGTAAGCATCCCACATTGATAAGAATGTCAAATACTTTAAGGTTAAGGGGCTAAATTCTAAGTTTCTATTGTGAGGGTGCGGCCTAGACCCGTATATAACATAGATACAGAAATTAGGTTGGGTTGAGTTGTGATCTAGATCAGTATTATGGACAACTCATATATGAGGGGAAGTGTTGAGCCCATGAGCAAACTTACATACTCGTATAAGTGAAAGTATTGCCCCACATTAAAAGAGTAATTAAAGTGAAAGTTGTGTCCACTTAATCTGTTTTCACATTACCAAGTAAGAGACTTCAATTTACCACACATTTTTATTTTGGACATATGAAGGTGTACGTTGTAAGAGATTTGACGTATTAAAGGAATTAGGAAAATATAATGTTTGAGATTTATTTCTATATTATACTCCATATTAATTAGGATACTATTAATCCACTATGATTCAACGTACATTACAACTAGCTAACAAAACAAAATCACATAAAGTTACAAGAACATAAATAACGTTTAAAACAAAAGAACATGAACTCGAAGTCTCCAACCACTAGACTATGGGCCTGTTTCATTGACTGAACTCAGCTGAACTGAACTGAAGAACTAAACTGAACTAAGCTGAGCTGAACTGAAATGAATATTTTATTATAGAAGAAAATTAGGAACGGAATTGAACTAAACTGAACTGAGCTGAGCTGAGCTGAACTGAACTAAATTTCAACGTATGAGAACAGGCCCTAACTTCGATTCTCAAACATATACTTGTATTTAGGAATCAATGAATGGTATAGTATCGAATAAAGTACACGTATATAATAACACCGTATATAAACGTTAGTACAAAAATGAACATATTAGCCAACATTGGCTAACATACACAACACTTTATGCTCCTTTTAAGCTCATCATCTTTTCTCACACATACATTTATTATTATTCTCCTTCTTCCTTCCTCAATACCATATCATCTCATCTTTTCTCTCTCTCTCTCCTTCACCCCAATTCCACCAATTTACCACCAACCAAACACTCCCTTATTCTCTCTCCTCCTTCAAAATGAATGAAACAACTTACAAAGAACAACATGGTTCTTCATCTTGTTATTTCCACCCTAAAGAATTTATCTTAGGAGTTTGTCATCTTTGTCTTAATGAAAGACTCCTCATTTTAGCAGCCAAACAAGGTGCTAATAAATCCACTAAATATGATTATGATTATTTTAAGAGTAGTAATAACTCTTTTAATAATAAAAATTATCATAATAATAATAATAAGGCTAAATCGTATGTTAGTCTCCCTAAAATATTTGCCATTGCTTCGTTTTTTAATCCGAGAGATAATTTCCGCCACCGCTGCCGCCGTAGCCGCCACCGTGAGTCTCACCGGCAAGATGTGTTTGATGATGTTGATGCTACTTCTACTAGTTTAGAAGGTATATAATCTTCTTGTTTATTTTATTATGTTTCTTTTTATATATATAATAATGTTCTAACAACTATCATGTGATTTTTTTTTTAATTTTTTTTTCAAATAATTGATTTTAGGAAAGGGTGCCTGAGTAGATAATAATTTAATTTTTTTAATGAGAAATTGTCGTTTTCTTTTGCTGGATGAAAATGTCATTTTTTTTCAATCGGTGGAGTCATGGGTAATTTTTCATAAATAGACGTAGACAGAATTTAATCTCATGTTTTTAATATTATTGTGCCTGTAATTTTAAACAACTAAACTAGTCAAGCTTGTTAAGTCGTGAGCAACTAAATCACTAATTTCTCTGTTTTGAATTATGTGAGCTGAATTCTGAAATACATTGGGTATTTGGGTATAATTTAGTATTATTGCATTACTCATGTAAAGTACACTAATAAAACTATGTTAGGAGAGTAATTCCAAATTGACATTATTGTAAAGAGTTGTATAAAAAATTTTCAGTTCCTTTTTGGTGCAGCAGGCCACACCATGTGGCCTGCTGCTAAGTCAATAAAAATAATGGAAGTTACTGGTATTGTCAAGGTTACTTGTATTTTTCAGGTGTTACTTGTATTTTTTTTTTCAGGAGTTACTTGTATGATTACTTATTTAAGGGTTACTTATTATTTTGTTTTTTCAAGAGTTATTTGTATGGATTACTTATTAAGGGGTTACTTTTTTTTTTTTTTTTTTTTTTCAGGAGTTATTAATTACTTGTATTTTTTTAGGGGTTACTTGTTTTTTTTTAAGGGGTTACTTGTATGGTTTACTTATTCAGGGGTTACTTGTATGAGTTAATTCAAGAGTTACTTGTATGATTAATTATTCAAGGGTCACTTATATGAGTTACTAGCTTATTTAAGGGTTACTTGTATGCATGGGTTACTTGTATGAGTTACTTATTCAAGGTTACTTGTATGAGTTACTCGTTCAAGAGTTGTTTGTACGTATGCCCTATACCAAACCAGTAACACCCTACAAGTAACCCCGACCAAAATTAGTAACACCCTACAAGTAACCCCTGACCAAAACCAGTAACATCGTACAAGTAACTCTTGAAAAAAAAAATTGTATTCTGGGTTACTTGTTTCAATTCTGGAGTTACTTGTATGGAACACTTGAATGGGTTGAGTAACCCCAGATCAAAATCTCGTACCAAACCAATAACACCCTACAAGTAACCCCTGACCAAAACTAGTAACACGTATACAAGTAACCCCATAATACAAGTAATACCTACAAGTAACCCCTGACAAAACCAGTAACACCCATACAAGTAACCCCAGAATACAGGTAACACCTACAAGTAACCCCTGACAAAACCAGTAACACCCATACAAGTAACCCCAGAAACAAGTAACACCTATAGTAACACCATACAAGTAACCCCTGTCGCACCATGTGGCCAGCCGCATACAAAAATTTGTGAAAAATTTTAAATGACATGAATTATATGAAAAAAAAAAAATATTTAAAGTGACTCCGTTTGATGAATGAGAAAAAATAAAATAAAATAAAATAAAAAATACTTGGTTTACTTTAAACTCCGTTTTTGATTTCAAGATATATCTCACTATTTGTCCGACAATATCACAATACCACGTCTTGCACCGGATTTCTTATCTTTTGTAAAATACCGTAGATTTTTTTGCTATCGATAATGTGGCGAGAATTTTCATAGTACAACCGGTTATATTATGCACATGGAACTATTCGTACTACCTTAGCTTACTACTCTGTAGTAATTTGACCTCTCTAGATTAGCAAACGTGTAAAAATTAGTCTTAGTTGTACCATCTATGATCTATCAGATTATCTAGTTGTACAATAGGAACATAATTGGACGATAAATGAAAATTAAGGTGCCTAATATATATTGATGTAACAACAGCAAAAAAATGTCGCACCTAACCACAATAAAGAGGTTGTAGTCGTTGATTGTTGAGAATCTATTCCTAATTTCTGGTATAATATATGATTGGTTATAATATAACTGCCTTAAACCTAATTTCAACCAGAGTCAATGATGCCTAATTATTTATAGAATCATGAATTCTGCTTGTTAGTAGTATACAATGATTATTATTTAGTTCTTGTGTACAAGTATACAATAGAAGCAATGTGTAGTAGAATCATACATTTTTTCGCTTTGAAGTTACTCATTTGTAGTTATGTAGCTGTATGTATTGATGAAAATCAAAACAAGCCAATCACATTTTCAAAGCAAATCGCGTTCTCATCAATAAAAATCGTGCTAAAGTTACTTGTAAAAATCACGTTCTTTTCTACTCGGTACCCTTTAAATTGGCTTTATTATTTATTACACAAAGTTACTTGTACTACTACGGAGTATAATTTATTAGCCGTATTAAAAAATTGTACTCGTATAGTTTATCTTTATACTCGATCAGCATTTATTAAATAATTAATGTATTTCCCTACCTTTTTTTGACCAATAGAGGATGATTCATTTATATCAATCAAGTTTGGGGACAATGGAGTAGCATCATGGGACAAGACTAGCAGTAGTGTGACAAAGGTGTCACTAGAGCAACATTGCAGCTTGTCTTGGGGTGGTCAAACCACAGTCAAAGATGCTACAATCAAGGGCACTGATTGTAATAATAGCAACAAAAGTGTGGTGGAGCATGCCAAGCCTCGAGGGGCGGTGTCGATGAGGTGGCGAAAGCGGATCGGGCAGTTATTACAGGTCATAAGATGGAAGAAATCTAGCAATGCCACCAATGTTGGAGGAAATAATGTTAATAAGGTGGTTGAAGGTGTGAAGGTAGTGAGGAATAATAAAGGTTGGATTAGGACATTAAAGAGCAAGACCAAGGAATGAAATAATATCAATAGATCATTATAGTTTTTGGAATTTATTTTTCTTATTTTTCTTTTGGTGTGATTTTTGGGATTAATGTGATTATAAAAGATAAAGGATATGGTATAGTTTTATACTATGATTTGATGTACTTGGAAGTTTTATTATTGTCATGATTTCATGATAATCTATAATGTGATGTCACATTTTATTCTGTATATCTTACTTAATAGTCACTACTCACAAAGTCACAAGTCAATATACAAAGACTCATTTTACTACTAATCTAAGCTACTGACATTATACACTTTATTATTCCATAAAAATAAAAAAATAAAATAAAATAATAAAAAAATAAAAAAAAGAAGAAGAATAAGAAGATTATCAGGACTGTCAATGAATCTTGGACATTAAGCAACATTATTATATAATTAGTCTATCAGGTTGCTTAAATATCAAGTTCATTGACCAATTGTTTTCTAAAAATTTAGGTTTGAATAGTCGTCATCTTTTTTTTTTTTTTTTTAATGGTAAGGAGAAGGACCCTAATCGAACCTCAACCCCCACGGTTTTTTTGGTCCGATATTTGCGGGCCAGGCACTTTGAGAGTGAGGGGGAAGAGTAAAAAATCCCCACTCTCAAAGTGCCTATTGAAAGGTGCAAATGTGCAATCTTTCCCACTAGACCAAGCTAAATTAGATTATGGAGGTATTTTATTCTTTTAGCCGTACCAAGTATTCATGCAATAATGTAAGTGCAAGTATTAACCAAGTAATACTCGATAATTCGATGTACTAGTAAAAAATTTATCCTTTATAATGTCAAAGTCGTGGAAACAAACTCTATACATTACGGAGTATATCACAAGTACACTGGGGGGTAAGCATCAAGAAGGATTCCCTTTATCCTCCTCCACTCCTATAGGGTCGGGTTTAAGTTGCATCAAGTAAAGTTTCGTTCTGATATGACAATTGATAAAAGTTATATACATGTATCATACAAGCTACCAAGTGTATTATTGGCAACAAAGTAGCTTTGAGCTTGAAGGTCGATCTATCTTTATTAATAAATTTTATTTATATCTTAATACAAGTATATTCTACTACTCCGTATTTTGTACTAATATACCCACATAGTATACGTATATGATAGTAATAAAAGTTAATTAAAACCATAATTCTCACATGAATTTCTTAATTTACAATTAGGGCATGTTTACTTCAGCTTAATTTCAGTTCAGTTCAGCTCCGATCCAATCAATTTAGTTCAGTTCAGCTCATAATGTCCTTCTCTCATAAAATATTCATTTTCAGTTCAGCTCCAATCAGTTCAGTTCAATTCAGCTCCGCTCCTAATTTTCTTCTCTCATAAAATTTTCAATTCAGCTCCAATCAGTTTAGTTCAGTTCAGCTACAATCAGTTCAGTTCAGCTTAGTTCAGTAAATGTGAACGGGCCCTTAGAAACATTATTTGATAGAGAGAATCTCTCTTTATTATGAGATAAAGATTAATCACATGCCAAAAACAAATCACCACTACATAAATAATTATCTTAAATAACTTTTGTAATTTGTATTACTAGAAATAGCAAATTATGTGCATATAAGCTAACTAGCTAAGTGGGAAACAAATGGAGAAAGGCCCCATTTTGAAATTATATAAGACTAGTCAAGTACAATTATAAGTGTTGTAGTGTCTTTTAGCTGCTGCCTTGGTTGGAAGAATATCTGGTTTCATGCATCTCTGAGCTTTACATGCATGCATCATCAATCATCCCAAAGCTAACCCAGTTTACTGAAAAAGAGCCTTTGGTGGATTGTGACGTTCAACCCTGTTACTTAGTGTAGCAACTGTTGGATTGTGATAGACTCACACACTAATTCATTTAAGTATATACTTCCTCCGTTTCTATTTAGTTGACGTGTTTGATTTAGGCACATATATTAATGAGAGGAGAGAGAGTGATACAGAATGAAAAAGCAAGTGAGGTAGCTTTTAAATGCAAGGTAAAAAATTTACCCAAAAAGAAAACGTGTCAACTAAAAAGAAACTTCCTAAAACTGAATACGTGTCAACTAAAAAGAAACGGAGGTAGTATCTATCTAGCTCGGGTTGGGGTCATATGTCCCGATATGCATGTGTCGATCAATCTCATGTTGTGTCATCCTTAGTCAAGATAATCGGCTAATATTGATGTTATGGCATGCTCGGGTATAAGATGAAACACAAAATGAGATTAATGGTCTCTTTTAATTTGCACGTACTGACATAATGAGTCTAATAATTATTAGCTGGTCGTAAAAATGTTGGTTGATCACTAATAGGAGGCGCTTTTGGTATACTTGTGGACTTGTGTTATCCACACAATATATGCAAAGATGGAGAGAAAAAGGGAGGCAAATTGTTGTGCTCCCCATTATAGAAGATCAAATGATTCCTATAGTAATATAAATTGAGTGTACTATATAGTTGGTTTATAACAAGCAAAGGGGGACCAAAATTGGATGATTATATGTGCAATTGGACCATATATATTATAAAAGGGGTGTTTTAAGTTATGGAGAAAAAAGGGTTAAGAAGTCTTCTCAAAAAAAAAAAAAAAAAAAAGGGTTAAGAAGCAAGAGGGTATGGGACGAAAATGACAACACATTTTCTTACAAATATATATTATGACTCAAGCACATGCATTCACCATTAATCTTGATACCTATTTTGGCTCCTCTATCTGTCCTGTAAAACATGGAGTTGAGATTTTGTTATGCTTTTGTAGGCCTTTTGCCAGTTCTAATAATGTTCCTTCTTGCATTTTTTATATACTAGTATATATTATACTTCGTATGGTATAACTTTTAGTTTTAACCTATTAAAATAACCTTTACGTGATAGAGAATATACGCAGAATATTCAATTACTGACTATATTTATGATAGTATTTTGCATATTTCTATCACTACACTTACATGTTTATGGCTATGTTTAATATGAGTAGTATATTCTCTTAAATGAATTTCCACACTCAATTTTATGCTTAATTTATGTATCAGTTCAATTACAAGTTATAACATTTCTTTGTCATACACTAATTAGGTATATAGAAAAGCATCAAAATTATGTGTTTGGGTCCAATTTAGTCCAATTGGGCCAAGTCATTAAATGATCCAATTAGAAGCCCAAGGTCAAGGTTCAACTCTCCAAATAGTGCTAAAGTCAAGATCAGTCCACAAGGCAAGTCAATTGGGCCCAAGCCCATTTCTCCCATATATGCCAAGGTATAAAAGCCATCAATATTACATTTTATAGACAACACACAAAGCCTCAAGCAATTAATTCTCTTGCATAGCCTTTTCTCTCTACACACTGTACTAACTTTAGCATCGGAGGGGCCTTCCTCGGCAACACCCCCGGGGCTAGTTTACGTGTGTTTGTTGTGCAGGAAACCCTCGGTCCATCATCACTTGGATCGAGCCCAGTCTTCGCCACCTTATTGGACCTTCGGCAAGGTCCCATTGTTTTTACCCGAAACAATTTGGCGCCGTCTGTGGGGAAGACTTCTAAAAAAAAAAATCTTTAAGCCAATTCCAATCGCTCTACCTCAATCTTAGTTCCAATGGCTAAGAATCGCAAGAACAAAAACGACGGGGCTTCTCCTCCGAGAAAGCGCCGAAAGTCACTAGGAGGGGGTCCCTCGGAACGCCCCACTCCTAGTCTAACTCCTCCTCGGGATAGGAGCCCCTCCGCGGGACCCGATTCTCACGAGGAGCCAAGGGAGAGATCCGAATCTCCTATCATCCAGTCCAGTCATCCGCCGAGCCCGCCTCGGTTAAATGAGGACGACTGGTCCAGTCAAAGGACTCAATCTCATGCCCGGAGCCAATCTCGGAGCATTCGCACCAACTCTCGCTCTCAGCCGAGGACACCCTTGACGGGACCCAACTCGGAAGAGGTAGTGAGAGCCCTAGCGGTCCTCATGGAAGCCATGAAGGCCCAAAATGTGCCACCTCCACGCGGCCGAACACCTCCGCAAACCAGAAACCAGCGTAGATGCCTCGGCCAGGAGGGGGGGAAACTCTCCTCTTTTAAGGAGCTTGGCGAATGGGAAGAGGATACTTGGAGAACTGAGAGGGAGAAAAACAGGAACTCTCATTTCTTCAGGGATTCCTCCCTCCAGCTCACCACGAGCCGAACCCATAAAAGCAGCAGTTCTGCCTCTCGGCCAGAAACTGCTCGCCGAAGCGTTCACGACCGGCTCGGCGATAGGGAACGGAGTGTGCACAGTCGCCTCTCCTACCCCGCAGCCGAGGCCCAGACCTCCCAGCCCGGGACGAAAACCACTTCTACCTCTCTGAGAGGGCGGAGCGCGGTCCCTTCGGCTGGGAATAAGGGCAAAGCCGTGATGCTGCCTTCCAGTTCTCCATTCGAGCAATGGATATTGGAATCCCATGTGCCGACGGTCAAAATCCCGTCGCACATTACCTATGATGGAACTTCGGATCCGAAGGACCATGTTGCCTCGTACGAGGCTCATATGCATCTTTGCCCCAGGTCCGAAGCAACTTGGTGCAAGTATTTCCCAACCACTCTCAAGGGGGTCGCGCAAGCGTGGATCTCCAAGGGAGTAAAAGAGGGCTCAATTACTGGGTGGGACGATCTGTCCTCCAAGTTCAAGAGCAAGTTTTCCACGGCAAACCGCCGGGAAAAGACTACTGCAGAGCTCATGGGCCTGCAGCAAGCTGAGGCCGAGAGCCTCCGAGACTACCTGACCCGCTTCAGCAATGAATCATCCAGCATTTCTCAGCTGGACCAAGGGCTGGCAGTCTTCGCTCTTCAGCACGGCCTCAAAACTGGGCCATTCTCAGACTTCATGGTCATGAATTCACCTCAGACCTTGGAGGAGGCATTGAGCGCCTCGGACAAGTTCATCCGAGCTGAGGAGTGGAACAAAGCAAAAACCCAACCCCAATCTGGGGGAGGGAAACAAAAACAAGCACCCTCGTCTGAAGGCCAAGGCCAGAAGGCAAAGGGAAAGGCGAAAGCCTCGGAACAATCTTCGGCCAACGAGTCGAAGAAGGAAAAATCTGCTCCTTTCCAGGGCAGATACGAATCTTACACTCCGCTCTCTCTTCCGCGCGCTAAGATTTACAGCGTGACGAAGGAGGAGCAGAGTTACAGAAAGCCGAGACCGCTCCCAGAGTGGTATCAGCGCAAGAATAAAAATCAGTGGTGTGAGTTCCATGAATCACCGGGACACAACACTGAAGAATGTATCCAGCTGAAGGACCAAATCGAGGATATGGTCCGGAAAGGGTACTTGAAAAAATATATCGCGAATCACCGCGAGAAAAAAGAGGCCGAGAAGCTTGAGAAAGACTCTCGGCAAGAAATTGACTTCCCTCGAAAGAACAGCAAAACTGCGGAAGGAAAATTCCCTCCAATCCATGTTATCTCGGGAGGAATATGCTCTCGGAGGGAGCACAAACGTCACCTCAGGGCACTGACCCATCAGGTGAATCATGCTGATATACAGCCACCCCAGTCACCGGTGCCGAACATGACGTTCACAGCCGCTGACTGTCGGGGGGTGACGTACCCTCACGAGGACCCGTTGGTGATAATCGCCACGGTGGCCAACCACGACGTCAGCAAAGTCTTAATTGACGGTGGTAGCGGGGCAAATATTTTGTTCCGGAAGGCCTACAATCAAATCAAGCTGAAGCCCAAGCACCTCACGCCGGTATCCTACCCGGTATCCGGATTCAATGGGGCTTCAACTTATCCTGATGGGAAAGTCTTACTTCCTGTCACCATCGGCTGCGACGAAGCAGCTAGGAATGTCATGACCGAATTTTTGGTCATTGATGCTCCTTCAGTGTACAACGTGATTTTGGGGAGACCCATAATTCACGAGATCCAAGGGGTTGTCTCAACTTATCATCAGCTGATGATATACGTTTCAGACGCCAGCTTCCCCGAAAGGATCCAGGGCAGCCAAAAGGAAGCCCGAAGATGCAACTACCTCAAGCCATCCACCAGTCGCCCAGAGGACGATGATGAGGATGAGGAGGAGAAAGAAAAAGAAAAAGAGCCGAACACGAAGAAGCCGAAAGGCCTAAGTGCTTCAGCGCAAGGTTCTGTACCCAAAGAAAAAGGGTCAGAAAAAGAGACGGCAAGCTCTTCATCTGAGCCGAAAGACTCAGGGAGCCAGCCGAAGCAAAGAAAGTCCGGGACGCCTGCTGACATAGACAGCAGGCCGGATTGTGAAGAATCCAATCCATCAGCAATGGACACGGATCATCAGACTGAAACGGTCGAACTGACCGAAGGAGATGCTGAGAAATGTGTAACAATCGGGATGGACCTTGATCCGAACATCCGTTGTGAACTTATTCAACTCCTTCGGGACAACAGAGATGTGTTTGCTTTCTCGGCAGCCGATATGCCCGGGATAAGTCCAGACCTCATCTCCCATAGGCTTAACGTCGACCCAACGTGTCGACCAGTTAAGCAAAAGAAGCGGAATTACTCCGCAAATAAGAACCGAGACATCGCAGCCGAGGTCAAAAAATTGCTGGACGCAGGTTTCATCGAACCTTGTCAGTATCCAGAATGGTTGGCCAATGTGGTGATGGTTCAGAAGTCCAATGGTACCTGGAGAATGTGCGTTGACTTCACGGACCTAAATAAGGCTTGTCCGAAGGATTTCTATCCCTTGCCGAGAATCGATCAGTTAGTCGACTCGACGAGCGGACACGCCTTGCTTAGTTTCATGGACGCATTTTCGGGGTATCATCAGATCTTCATGCACCCCGACGACCGAGCAAAGACGGCATTCGTCACGAACGCCGGGGTGTACAATTACAAAATGATGCCCTTCGGATTGAAAAATGCGGGGGCAACATATCAAAGACTGGTGGATCAGGTTTTTGCCGATCAAAAAGGCCGAAACATGGAAGTCTACGTTGACGATTCAATTGTCAAAAGCAAGAAATCTGAGGACCATGTTAAGGACCTGGCTGAAACCTTCGCCACCTTAAGAAAACATCAAATGAAGCTGAATCCGAAGAAGTGTGTCTTCGGGGTGAAGTCAGGGAAATTCCTTGGATTCATGGTCAGCAAGAGGGGGATTGATGCCAATCCCTCCAAAGTCAAAGCAGCTCTAGATCTTCCTGAGCCGAAAACAAAAAGGGACGTTCAGCGGCTCACCGGAAGAATGGCAGCCCTCTCGAGGTTCATTTCAAGAGCTTCGGACAAAGGGTTACCCTTCTTCAAAGCCCTGAAACTCCCAAAAACAAAGGAGCTCATTTGGGAAGAAGAGCAAAAAGAGGCCCTCAAGCAGCTTCGGGAACACCTGGCTCAGCTCCCAACTCTGGCTAGTCCAGTGGAGGGGGAAACTTTATATCTGTACGTGGCTGTTAGCCCGGCCACCATCAGTGCAGTGCTGCTGAGGGAAGAAAATAAAATTCAGCAGCCGATCTATTTCGTCAGTCACACTCTGACAGATGCCGAGACTCGTTACCCTCTACTCGAAAAAATTGCCTTTGCAGTAGTGGTAGCCGCTCGGAAGTTGAGACCCTATTTTGATTGCCATCAGATAGTGGTTCTCACTGATCAGCCGCTGGAAAAAATTCTCGGCAAAGTGGAAAAATCAGGTAGGCTGGCCAAGTGGGCCTTTGAGCTCACTGAATTCAGCATCAGCTACCAGCCGAGAGCAGCCATCAAGGCTCAGGCTCTGGCGGACTTCCTGGCCGAATGCTCGTACCAGGAGACGTTGGACGATGAAAAGAAAATCTGGACCGTGTTTACGGATGGATCCTCCACCGTAAATGGTTCGGGGGCAGGGGTAGTGATAACCTCTCCAGAAGGCAAGTCCTTCGAGTATGCACTAAAATTTTCTTTCAAGGCTTCGAACAACGAAGCTGAATACGAGGCGGCAATTGCAGGCCTAGAATTGTGCATCTCTTTGGAAGCCGAGCATGTCTGTCTGAAAACAGACTCTCAGCTAGTTGCATATCAGATTGGTGGCAGTTATGAGGCCAAAGAGCCCTCCATGATAAATTATCTTGCCAAAATCAAATCAGTTATTGCAAAGCTGAGAACCTTTGAAGTGCAGCTGATCCCAAGGGGTCAGAACGCTCAAGCTGATGCACTCTCCAAACTTGCCAGTTCAACTCTCACCGAGCTGAACAGATCTGTATATGTGGAGGTGCGCCGAGAAAGAAGTGTCGACGAAGCACCCGAAGTGTGCTGCGCCGACCCAGAGCTCAGCTGGATGGACCCCATCCTAGCTTTCAAGCTTCGGGGAGAAATTCCCGAAGACAAAATTCTGGCTTCCAAGCTGAAGAGAACCAGCTCAAGGTTCGTCGTCTTCAGAGGAGAGCTTTTGAAAAAATCTTTCTCAGCCCCATTGCTGAAATGCGTGGGACCAACAGATGCAGATTACATCCTTCGGGAAATTCACCTCGGCATCTGTGGAAACCACATTGGGGGAAGGACCCTAGCCCACAAGGCATTGAGGGCTGGATATTACTGGCCCACCATGATCTCAGACGCTAAGGAACTGGTCCGAAAGTGCGAGAAATGTCAAAAATTCGCACCAGTCATCCATCAGCCAGCTAGAAACCTTCAGCCGATCCTAAATCCGCTTCCATTTGCCCAATGGGGGCTGGACATTCTGGGGCCATTTCCAGATGCACCCTACCAAAAAAGATGGTTAATAGTCGGCATCGACTATTTCAGCAAATGGATTGAGGCTGAAGCAGCCTCAAATATCACAGAGCAAACTGTCAGGAAATTCATCTGGCATAATATTATTACTCGCTTTGGTATTCCGAGGGTTTTTGTCTTTGATCATGGAAGGCAATTCGATAATCTTCCGCTGAGGCGGTACGCAGATCAGTTCGGCATCAAACTGGCATATTCAGCAGTGTGTCATCCACAAAGTAATGGCCAAGCCGAAGCTGCAAATAAACAAATCCTCAGCGCCTTGAAGAAAAGGGTTGAAGATCAAAAGTCTAAGTGGATAGAGGAGCTTCCAGGAACTCTCTGGTCACTTCGGACAACAGAAAAAGAGGCAACGGGCTATTCACCTTTTGAGTTGGTGTATGGTGCCGAAGCCGTTCTTCCAGTGGAAATCGGTTCTGAAAGTTTAAGAGTGCACCACTTCTCGGCTGAGAACGAGCAACTCATGAAGGAATCCCTTGATTTCCTTGACGAAGTGAGAGATTCAGCCCGAGACAGGATGGCTGCTTATAAGCAGAGAATCAACAAATTTTACAACCGAAGGGTCCATGCAAGGCCCCTCAAAATTGGAGACCTTGTCCTTCGAAATGCTGCTGCAGTTCAGAAAGGCCGAATCCATGGGAAACTCTCAGCTGCATGGGAGGGACCTTATGAAATTCATGATGAGCTTCAGCCAGGGACATATAGACTTCGTCAGTTAGATGGCGCTGAGCTGAAGAATCACTGGAATGCTGATGTACTAAAAAAGTACCATGTGTAAACCCTTCGGGGCAGAACAATCTTTGTAAGTACATTTTGAATTATTAATGAAAGGCCTCAGAGCCACCATTTCTATAAAATTCTACAATTTTTTATTCTTTCAAGTTTTCTTCATTCTATCTACTCTTTAAGGGTTTTTATTCAGCCTCGTCTGAAACCTTCGCCTTCGGGTAACTGGGTTTCAGATTGCTGACAAACTCGTCTTTTTAAAGAACCCTGGTCTTTTAGCTGAAGCTAAACTTCAGCGAGACTTGTTCTCCAAAGACATGAGTCCATGGACAAGTCTGGGATATTGCCTTAGCTGAGCCTCGTATCCTAGAGAGCCATTATTTGAAACATTGCCTTCAGTTGGCCCTGTGTTTCAGATATCCATTTTTAAAGATAGAAAGAAAACCAAGGATAAAGGCAACCGTTAGAAAATTTTTATTCAGCCCCGTCCGAAACCTTTGCCTTCGGGTAACTGGGTTTCAGATTGCTGACAAACTCGCCTCTCTAAGAACTCTGGTCTTCCAGCTGAGGTTAAATCTCAGCAAGACTTGTTCTCCAAAGGCACGAGTCCGTGGACAAGCCTGGGATATTGCCTTAACTGAGCCTTGTATCCCAGAAAACCACGATCTGAAACATTGCCTTCAGTTGGCCCTGTGTTTCAGATACCTGTTTTCAAAGTTCGACAGGAGCCCAATTCAATAATCCAAAGACATGTGTCTTTAGATTACTGAGGGAGGCAAGAAGCACTGTCAACGCAAGTTTATCTTCAGCAGAAGTTCTTCAAGCTAAAAGCTTTGTACTTGGCAAGTTTTTGAAGAAAAAGTAAAGCATTCAAAATAAGGCGAAGTAATTGAAGAAAAATGCATCAGATAAAATTCAAAGGCTCTGAAAAAGAGCTACAGAATTCAAAATTCAGAATGGTCTAGGACATAACGAAATATCGGCAGCCGCCCACAAGCGGAAAAATACAGCTGCCGAAGTACAGTACAAAAACAAATAAGGCAGTTTGTACATCAAGGCAAGCTGAAGCAAAAAACAAGGCAAAAATACTTTTCAGAAGCGGCAAGTCTAAAGTTAAGCGCACGATGAACCGCAGGATTCTGAAGACGACTGCCCGAGTTCCTATGCTTCAGCCCGAGGATCAGACTGATCAGCAATGCTGGCTTCAGCTCCGGCAGCAGATGAAGCAGGCTGTGCACCCTGCTGAGCCTCCCTCTCTAGCTGTTCAGCTTCGAGTTCCCTCCTCTCTTCTTCTTCCTCAGCTTCTTCAGCTGCAAGAATTTCAGCTTCGGCTTGAGTAGGGAACTTCATATGGGGATCTTCTGGATCCTGGCCCCATTCAGCACACTTGGACCAGTCCAGATTCGGCTCAGCATGGAGACAAAGTCTTCGGCATACTCTGAACCCGTTCTTAAAACCCATTTCGTACTCTTCTTGAGTATAAATGCGGGTCTTGAGCAGGGCTTCAGCATCTGCTAGCTTTTTCTGTACCTCCTCCAAGTTTTTCTTGGATTGATTTAGCTCTTCAGCGAGCTCGGAAGAGGCACCCTTCTGCTTGTTCAGCTCCTGCTGAACCTCTGAAGCTTCAGCCTTCAGTTGGGTCAGCTCGTCATTTTTGACCCTTAGCTGATCCTCAGCCTCACTCAGCTTCGCTCTCTTAGCCTCGGCAGCAGCAACAGCCTCTGAGAGTTGGACGTTTTGGGCTTGGAGCTGTTCTTCAACAGCCATCCTACTGGCTTCTGAAGCTTCCAGTTTCTGCTGCACCTCAGCTTGTGCAGTAGCTCCATCCTTGATTCGGCTCTCAATGGCAGCCTTGAATTTGGATACGTCCACTCCCAAGTGATCTCGGAGAAAGTTCTCCCCTTCTATCAGTGGGGGGAAAACCTCCTCCTCCATAGCAGTGCAAAAGGTCCGGAGGGCTTCAGCAGCCTTCTTTTCGTATTCCTCCCCTTCCTTTTGCCTTTCTTCAGCTGCTGCCAGCTTCATCTGAGCAAGTTTCAGCTCTTCAACAGCCACCTTCTGGGCGAGCTCAGCATCGTCCACCCTATCTTGTAGGGTGTCTATCAGCTCTACAGTGAGAGTCTGATTGTGCACAAACTGAAAGTAGAGGCACAACTCAGTAAAAAAAAAAAAAAAAAAAAAAAAAAAACATAATAACTTGAAGTTGAAGAGCTGAACAGAAAAATAGAAACAAGAGTAAGGATTTACCTGCATCATCAGCAGTTGATTCGTCCTTACAGGGTCTGGGACAGATCTGCTGGATTCACCCATCCCCGCAGTGGTCTTCAGCGACCAGGCCCTTGCCCTGTCTACTTCGGACATTCCAGCAAAATTGCCGAAGTAGGCTTCTGCACCTTCTCGGTTCTGGCCCCATATGACGTCCCAGATATGATCTGGAATTGGAATTCGGGAGGCCGAGAACCCCATCTCTCCAGAGTGCAGCGTCTGGAAGGAGGGGAAGGAAGACTCAGGAGCTTCATGAACCCTTGGAGGTTCAACTTCTTCTTCTTCAGCAGTCTTCTCTTCCTTCTCAGCAGAGTCGATGACAATGACCTCTGCTTCCTCTTCGGGATTGAGAACGAAAGCCTCAACCTCCCTAGCAATGTCAGCTGAGAAACCCTCAGCAGCGGGCTTCTCAGCACTCTCAGCATTGTGCCCTTCGGCACCATCTGCCATTCCCTCGGCTGGGACCCCTCCCTTGGGATCGGGAGTCTTTTGGTCCACCTCCATCTCAGGAGGTGGGGAAGGGGTCTTCGGTGGAGATTGTGGTGGTGGTGGGGGAACCCTCGGCAATTCGCCGCCTTCTCCAGGCTCTCTGATGCTGATGCCGGCTGGCCTCGGCCCCATTGGGAAGTCATGGGGGCCGATGATGGCCATTCGTCTCCTCCTTTTCTGAAGGGGCTGTTCATCCATATCCGATTCTTCGGAATCTTCCTGGATTTGATCTTCGGGAAGAACAGGAGCTTTTCCTTCTCTATGCTTTTTGCTCCCTTCAGACTGCAAAAAACAGGGGGGGCAGGAAGAGTGTGAGTTCTCCAAAAAAAAAAAAAAAAAAAAGAAAGAAAGAAGAAAACAAATTTCAAAGCTGAGTTAGGTGTAACTTACCGAGGTCTCCAGCAAAGCCTCGTCTTCTTCTTCAGCTGCCCTCGCTGCTGCTTTTTCTTCAGCAGCCCTGGAGGACCCTTCTCCTCCTTCGCAAGCTTCAATAGCCCGTACAACTTCCTCGGCTGTACGGGCGGCTTCAAGTTCCTCAGCTAGCAGTTGAAGCCAAGGATCTCTCTTCTTCCACCAAGGCTTCTGCCTTTGATAAAGGGCAACAGCCTCGATTTGGAGATGATGCGGATCTAGATGGACCTCCCTGTGCTTTGAATCGGTGATAGCGGGGGCCCGATCGATAATAAGTCTCTCTTGGCTGACGCCGAGACGATTGTAGTCGATGCCAACGTTTGTCTCGTTCCGCTCTGAGCATAAGAAAAGAACAAAGGTCAGTTCAGCAAAAGAGAAATGCTGGATCAGCTCAGCAGGAAAGTGCAAAAAACAAAATTCTTGCTAAGAATAAATAATAAAGGCCTCGGCCCCAGCCGAAGATACTTACCATCCCTGAACTTTCGGCTGAGGCCGACAGCTGCTAACATGTGCTCTTGGAAAATATAGTGGTTATCCGGGAGCCAAGTCTCCGGGATATACTTCATTCGGCCTCCAGCACCCCCAGGATTCAGCATTCGGCCGAAGATGTTTTGCTGATTAAGGTGCAGATCTGGGCCTCTATCTTCGGGAGGACCCAAGCTTCCCATTTCAGGGTCAGGCTCAGATAGATACCTGGGAGCGCTGAAGACGTAAGGATGGGCAGGATCTGTGGGCGCCCTAACCCAGATCCATTGACCCCTCCATTCCTTATCTGAGGAATCATTCGGCCACATGGTTAAATACTGAGGCCGAGACTCAATTCGGTACCACCCAGGACCATGATTACCATGCCCACTTTGAATGTTCGGCATTAGCCGATGAAGCTTTTTGAAGCAGTGGAGGTTCGGTACATATCTGAAAAACTTGCAGACCCACAAGTACGTCATCACCCTTCGGATGCTGACGGGAGTTAGCTGGCACAGGGAGACCCTGTAGTGGATCAGCAAGTCTCGGACAAATGTGTCCAGAGGAAACCTCAGCCCATACTGGAGCTGTCTTGTGTACACCCCCACATACCCCGGGGGTGGACGATGGATTCTATCAGATGCAACGGGCATTCTGCACCAATACCCATCAGCTTCCATTATACCGTAGTGCAGCTCTATTTGTTCAGCAAACCGATACACCTCGGCGTGCTGTACCCACCAATGGTAGGGATGGTTCTTTATCATGGCTGAAGCTACTTCGGCGTCCTGCCACTCCTGAAATCCAGGAAGGACATCCCAAAGTTGAGCGGGAACTACTTCGTCCTGCCCAGAGACGCTCGGCTCCTCCGATCCTTCAGGAGGCGCCGATGAAATTGGGGTCGCCCTAATTCCTTCAGCAGGGTCAGACCCCACTCCTTGTCCGTTCCAGGTCCCAGTCCTATTCCTGGGATCGGGGAATTGCCTTGCCCTTCTTGGAGCACGGGCTCTGTCTCTAACTCCTCTCACCATTGTCGATTTTTGAAGAAAAAGTCGAAGGAAGAGGGGGAAGGAGTTCAAATTCGAAGAAAATTAAACAAAAATTAGAGGAAATTACCTTTATCTGAAGCGGAATTCGCCGATCTACAAGTTCGGAATGACGAATTTCGGTTTCTAAGATTATTTCTCGGGGATTCAGCGAAGTTTTGATGCGGATTCAGGGATTCTTTTGTGGGGTTCAAGCTCGTGTTGGTGAAGAAATGAGGAAAGAGTGCGTCCCTTTTGGTTTTATTTCCGGAAATGGGAATTTTGGGGGGTTCACGCTTAAATTTGCTCTTAAATTCCTCATTAAGTAACCGTTAAACACGTTTCCCCGTAATTAGTGATTAACTACCCATTATCCGTCCAACTTCCACAAATTATCCACCCAACGGCCGTTATCTCACTAATGGCGGTTTAAATTTAAATCTTTTTGGATTAATTAAATCATTTACTTCCCTCCTTTTTTCTGGTTAATTAAACCCGACCCGTCATTCCTCCAAATCGGGTCTGGGGGGCAAGTTGTTTGGGTCCAATTTAGTCCAATTGGGCCAAGTCATTAAATGATCCAATTAGAAGCCCAAGGTCAAGGTTCAACTCTCCAAATAGTGCTAAAGTCAAGATCAGTCCACAAGGCAAGTCAATTGGGCCCAAGCCCATTTCTCCCATATATGCCAAGGTATAAAAGCCATCAATATTACATTTTATAGACAACACACAAAGCCTCAAGCAATTAATTCTCTTGCATA
The DNA here is from genome assembly GCF_948465745.1 of Chenopodium album. Classification (NCBI taxonomy): domain Eukaryota; kingdom Viridiplantae; phylum Streptophyta; class Magnoliopsida; order Caryophyllales; family Amaranthaceae; genus Chenopodium; species Chenopodium album. The sequence continues at coordinate 8,654,300 of NC_137858.1, forward strand.
GCCTTTTCTCTCTACACACTGTACTAACTTTAGCATCAGAGGGGCCTTCCTCGGCAACACCCCCGGGGCTAGTTTACGTGTGTTTGTTGTGCAGGAAACCCTCGGTCCATCATCACTTGGATCGAGCCCAGTCTTCGCCACCTTATTGGACCTTCGGCAAGGTCCCATTGTTTTTACCCGAAACATTATGTATCACATGCAAACTTGCTCATTATTTCTTCCTTTCACATGGTTAAAAAATGAAATGTTGCATTATTCATTACATTATTTATATTGGTTATCATCCAATTATTAGATACAAAGTACTATTGTACTAGTGTATATATAGTTCATGTGCATAAATTAAAAGAGCTGATCATCTATCTCTAGTTTAATTCCTACGAGTAGTTCTTAGTTTCAAGTTCTTAGTAAAAGAACTATCCAGTTCCCAACTCTATAAGTTAGTTGCTCCAATAAACGGAGTATCATCGTTCAACTTTCATAATATTGTAAGTTTGTAACACGTCATATGTTTTATAAATGTTGCAATATACTTTTATTAATCATAAACTTTACAACAATTTGACTTTTATATTTGTAAATTTAAAACTTTGACCATTAAAAGCTCTTATCTTACAACATTCTGTACCATAACACCATAACGTTTACGTACTTTTGTAAAATAAAATGATCAAGGGCCTGTTCTCTTACGTTGAAATTCAGTTCAGTTCAGTTTAGTTCAGTTCAGCTGAGTTCAATTCAGTTCAGTTCAGTTCAGCTCAATTCAGTTCAGTTCAGTTCAGCTCCTAATTTCCTTCTCTTATAAAATATTCAGTTCAGTTCAGTTCAACTGAGTTCAGTTCAGTTTAGTTCAACTGAGTTCAGTCAATGAGAACATGCCCTTAGTATATACCTGTATCGGCTGTACGTAATACAGATTTTCACACTTTCTGAACGTAGACTAGATAATGATTAACATTAAAGTCTAGTATTATACACTTATAAGAAGTAATTATGAATTGAAGAAGATGGGAAGTTCCAAATAGGTTGGCTGCTAGACGAAACTAGGAAAAGGACTCCACAAACAAGGAACAAGAAATGAGGCTCACAGCAAGGAAAATAAAGGCACTACCTTTTGTATTTTTTTGATTAGACACTTCATCTTTTAAGTTCTTATTATAAAGAAGAAGAGGCTTCATCTTTTGAAATTAAGCCCAAGTCAAAACTACTCTTAAGAACCACGTTCTCATGTCACATTATTTTTTTGTTCTACTTCCAAAAGACAACTTTCCAAGTCACCAAAATTTTACAAAAATTCTACTTTTCTAATACAATGAAATATAAATGATCCCTATTATTGTATATATTAACTTTGTTAAGTATATTTAACCAGAAATCATCTTAACTTTGTTAAGTTAATTTAACCAGAAATCGTCTTAAGAAAAAGGGGATGCGTTTTCAAGGTCTATCTAACAAAATAAAATCGTCAAAGGTTATAGCAATTAGCAGCCATGTCCATGTGACTTTGATAGTACGTAAATACGTAATAAATCATAAAATTAATGATATAATATACTTCCTTATATATATATATATATATACATATATATATATATATATATATATATATATATATATTTTAATTTATTTTATCAAACATGCATGCAAAGATATTACACACGAATGCATAACGCAAGTGCATTATGCACATCATGCCGCTGAATATACGAAGTGACAATAAACCCAAATTACCAAATATAAATTTGTATACAAGCTTTATATATATGAGAAGTATTTACAAACAGTCCAAATGACAGGGTATTGACTTGTTAAATCTTCTTGAAAGGCATTTTATGCAAATATGTTGTCGTTGTGTTGTTATCTTATATTGTATGGCAGGCAGAAAAAATGAAATACAGCCATAAAACATACTTACAAAAAATATACAGGATACTATACTATTTATGTGACATGTCCATGTCCTAAAATGGACCGATATATACATCTCCTAGCTTGGTTTTTTCTTATAATAGCTAAATACAAATTGCGTACATTATTATGTGCATGACTAATTTTCACACTGCACGTTACAGTATGAAATCCGCATCAATAATAAAACTTTTTTAAAGTTTACTCTTATTATGCTCATCATTAGTCGATCATACTAGGCTAGGTATAGATTTTAATTCATCTAGGTCAAAATATTATAGTGATGTATGTTTATAAACTTATTGGAATCAAATCCTAGCTTATATTATACTCCTTCCATTTCGACGTTTCGTAATAATCTCAATACTTTGACTTTTTGTATTATTTGTATGTTTATTACTTTGACTCTACTTTTTACCAATTTGTAAAATTTGTATATTGTCGTGTAAATTTTTTTTTTTTTTTTTGAAGAGTCGTGTAAAATAATTTTTTGATTAGTCTTTAAGTATATTTTCATTATATCAAGCCTTTATATTTCATAATAATAAGCTTTTATATTTCTTAATAATATATATACCAGTAACCAGTATTTAGAAATATTAATGATAAAAGTTAGTTGTGTATTGGCATATGAGTCATTTAAAATATTGCGATTGTTATGAAATGAAGGGAGTATTACATTAGAATTATTTTTGTTTATTTGAACAGTGGGAATGCCATAGTAATAATCACAATCATTGTGCTATCCCTTTCAATTCGTTCACACAACTAACAAGTGAGGCAAAATAGTTAGGTCGTCTGATCATAGGATTGGTTACCTCGAGTGACCTATAGGTTAAATTTCAAACTCTTATGGCATCAATAGAGTTCTTAGGAATGCCTTCTAAGGCCTTGTTCACATTTACTGAATTGAGCTGAATTGAACTGAACTGAACTGATTGAAGCTGAACTGAACTGAACTGTTTTGAGCTAAATTGAACTGAACTTAATAGAGCTGAAATGATTATTTAATAAGAGGAGAAGATTAAGAGCTTAACTAAACTGAACTGAATGGAGCTGAACTGAAGTAAAATGGACTGATTGGAGCTGAACTGAACTGAACTGATATTAAGTTGAAGTGAACAAGCCCTTAGTTGTAAGTCATTGTGTCACAATATATACCTCATTTCAAAGCACGATATAATTTCGTGGTTTTTCCTCTCTATTATACAGTAGGTTTTATGTAAATTTCTCCACAAAATTATCAATTAATTGAAATTGATCAAAACAAATAGAGTCAAGAGAAAAGATTCAGTCCACCATGAATTTCCGGATAAATTAGCCATTCACTAAACAAAGTCGCCATCCTAATCTAGCAGCTACAATTTGGGAAAGGACAATTTTACGACATGGAAGTAAATGCCCGTCATTTCTTGTTTCCTTTCTTTCTTTATTTTGATTTCGTTTTGAATATTTCTTAATTAAGCCTATATATCTAGGATCACTAGGATGACTCTACCCTATGAATCCTTACAAATATTGCACTCTCATTTTCTAATTATTGGTTAATAATTGTCATAATGATAAATAATGATCAAGATTTGTTGCATATTTCATTGCTATCTTATAAAATAAATACAAATTTTATGAAATGATTAAGAAAAATTATTTTGGAAGGTTTAAATTTTAAAGTAACACGTCTAACCTTTCTATGTGCTACAATCAAGATTTGTTGCAATATGATTTACAAAGAAAACTTCTTCATTATCACATTTCCTTTGCCTTAATTAATTTGTTGGGTGTGGCTTAGCCTTAGCTTGTTTAGGATGTACAAAGGAGGCTAATTAAAGAGGGCATAATGGAGTTGCATTAGGATAGTGATGGATTTATGAATTTATGGACGGTGAGTTATCAAAATAGAGATACATGTGAAAACAACATGCATGCAAATTCTTTTCTTATTATCATTTCTAGCCTAAAATAAGTAAGTGTCTCGTGTTACATATTTTATATCAATTGGTTGTTAGAGTTTTTTATTTTTTATTTTTTTTTGTCTTTCTTATATAATATATCAGTCTGGCAAAAGGTTGTATTTTCATAATAACTTGATTAATTGGCCAAATTAAATGAGACATAGACACGAGCATGACGATCCTAGTTGTGTTTTCACTCTTAAATCTTAGATGGCTCTCAAGTCTCAACCTCTCATGTTACACTTTCATAGTGTCATAATCACAAGAGGGGTTTTCTCATCTTCATTGAAAACTCATAAAGGCCAACCTCCATAATATTTTTTTTATTAGACATTAAAGAAGCTATTGCTCTAAACATAGATAGTAATATAGTATGTAGACTAAAGAAGTTATGACAACATCCACCACTTTGCAACCAATATATTGACTCATGGACTAATGATCTACAATTAGTATATTTGTGGTTTTGTCGCCATTTAATTGAATTTTTTCCATCTACTTTTGCAATTTGATGTAATTTCATCTTTTCGTAGTTTGTCAAATATCATATCAACAATTTCTTAATCATTGATAAATGAATTCATAATGAATTAATAAATTCGTGGCCTTAAGACATAAATCCATGATATTGATGTTTAATTTAGCCATAAATCATGCAAGTCTAGCATAGTGCATATAAGATACGGAGTAAAACATAAAGGAGTAGGCGGTACGTACCACATTTCTTAGGTTGGGTGTAGTCCTATTTCTAAGGAAGGTCCTTTCTATCAGCCTCTTTCGACGACCTTTGGTTGAAACATGAGCCACCTCGGTCGCTTGATCCGCACAACCCACGGCACCCCGCATTGATCTGGTCCAGTGTGAGTTGCAAACCAACTGTGATACATCTGCAATTTCATCACCACAACATGCCTTAACAGCTTCTACTGTTTTTGGGCCCAGGCTAGTGTATTGTGGGCTGAGTTGGGCCAGCCCATTCTAGGCATGATCCAGTTAAAGTGTACAAAGGTACTGGAAAGGATTCATCCATAGATTGTCATGTATGACTTTCTTTTTTTCTTTTTTTTTTTTTAATTTTTAATTTTTAATTTTTATTTTTATTTTTTTATTTTTTATTTTATTTTATTTTTTTATTTTTTTTTTGTAATGGGTAATAAATTTTAATTTCCTTCAAAGCGAAATTTCTTATTCATTAAAAACTAAAATTTGGATTAATTTCTCGAAATGCTTTTCATGCATCAAATAAGATTTTTTTAAAAAAAATCTCATTTTGTTGAGTTATGGTATTTTCTCTGATACAAAATACGGTTTATATTACTTTGACACTCAGATATGGGGAAAAAAAAATCCCCTATTTTCCATTATGCATTCTCAATCGTTGATTTAAAAATCAAATATTTTGAGAGGATCAAGTTTTTATATATGGATTGATAAATTCCGAATTTCTGATATGTTGAGCTATACAGGAGTTAATATTAACATTGTTTGGTAAAGGATTGAGATGTGGATTTAAAGAGCTGCAGTTTAGTTTATAATTAAATTGTACAGTCCAAGATACTGCAGAGACCAAATCAAAGAATTTTGTTAATGAAGAACTAAAATTAATCACTGTGGAACTGGAATCAGCATCAGTTTCAGTAGTTTATTCTACAATATGGTAGAATATACATGTAAACGAACGACGGTCATACATACAAAGTATATGATAGATTAGTAGCTTTACCAATACTGTACAACACTTGCATCCTGCACAAAATGAGTAACACCAAAATTAAGCTTCAAAAATTACATTACACTTGCGTTCGATTCCTTTATTTAGGGGACTGAAAAATTGTGATACATGATCTTTGCCTTAGTCGTTTTAATGGCAGTCGCCTCACATAGAGCCCACTACCACTCTATTAATGAGTAATGGTGTACAGATGACTGCTTTGTGGGCATGGAATACAGGAAAAGGAAATACTAGAAATTATAACTTGAAAGTGCAATTTTCTTTTTTGACAAGGCGAAGATATATGGTAGAGCATCGCTCCACTCTTCTAAACATCGGTTTTTTCCAAACATAAATACTTCTATATCACTCAGAAACTGTACAGTTAACAATGTAGTACATAATTGCTTAACATAAATACCTGGTGTTTTACTTCACCATACAGAAGTGCTCTTAATTATGTGCAATTGAACTGCTGAGGCCCTTTTGATGACCGTTGGCAGTGTGTGCAGCCAAATGGTGCGTAACAGAACCTGGCTCACTCTACATCAAAGAACCAGGGGAGTACCAGCTTGATCAGTGGATGAAGGTTGCAAAGCACGGATTCTTATGTCAAATTTTCTCGGAGTGCCAATATCACTGGTATTTGATCCATCAGGTACAATTGGATAGGAGGAGTTTTTATCATCATAAGCTTCACCAACATTGTTCCCACATTTGCGACAAAGGAGTTTGGTTCTTTTACGAAATAAACCCCAAGAATTCTTCGATATGAAATATGGTACACATCTGATTTCATCAACCTTCATAAATCTGCTCTCATCGATTTGGAAAAAAGAAATGATCCCTCGCTTTATTGATTTTCCATATTTTGAGCCAATGGTTGCAGTATTCCGGTTGGATGAGCTCAAATTCAGCTCATAGCCACATGCGCCACAACTAAATAAAAGACAGTTTGAGTTAGAAACACATCATGGAAATAAAACTCTGAAGGTCCTACGATTTAACAACACTCAGGAGAAAGTAAAGCTTAAATCAAAACCATTAATTTTGCCAAAAAATAGTAGTATAAGGCACATTTATTGACACAAACCCCCTTGTCCTCCCTAAAGTGTGAATATCATTTTGAAAGTCAATACAATGACTATTCTTTAATCTTTCTGTACACATTATTTAGGTAAGCTGAGACTAAATGTAGAAATACATCACCGGACTGTGGAATTTTCCAGATCATGGAAGAAACTGCAACGCTGGAAAATCTTAACACTCATTTTTGTCATAATTTCTTGGGTGTGATACGCCAATGAACATTGCACAGGTACTTCTCTGCTTCAAGCTCTTTAACCAAAACGAAACACTACGGAGTGTCTGAGAGACACCCCCCCCCCCCCCCCTACGGCTCCTCAATGATAGCCATGAACATGACTTAGGTTTTAGGTCTCCAAAACTCCTCTCGGTGACTGAGACATCAGACATGTCTGCGCATTTCCGGTATCATCTGCTCAAAAGTTTTAGCCTTCATTTTCTTAGAAATACCTTCATAAACTATCATATTACGTATTTCCCTTTCATACAGCAGTAGTTTTGGTTTCAGGTATAGAAATTTACGATAATGAATGTCAAATTGCTCATATGTCATCAAACAGATTAAGCTTGATGACAATCCTTATCTCAACAAATTCCTGCAATAACTGGATAGATATTCAAAGATGTCCTGAATCCAGTATACTTTGAGTAGTAAGTCAGTAACCACAATAACAATTTGTCTGTAGCTGTTCCCAGTCTTACCACCATATGCTCCCCTCAGTTCTTTCAACACATCATCTACCAGATTCCACAATGACTCGAGATAAGGCATGGTAAAGAATAAAGATTACCACCTCCTTTAAGCACTAATTGAACTTGAAATAAGGATGGTAACTTCGAAAATCAATACAAACTTTTAAGCCAAACTGATCAGCAACAACCACAGCATTAACGTACTTGGATCCTTAAACCAGAGTTGGGCATCAATATCATACTCCAACTAGATATAGGCACGATCCTTAAATTCGTAAAAAAGAACTAGGAAAATCTAGGAGTATCAATGTCGGACACCATATTTAAGTATGACACTTTTGGCAAGTCTAAAAGGCATAAATATGTGCTCGTTCTTATTACACTCCTAAAGGTACTCATTACATATTATGTCTACCAAATATGTTCCCACCATTTGTGTAATCCTTTTAACTTTTCATTATTTTCATAAAGGAAGGAATCTGACCTCATCTCATTCTCCAGCTAAGGTTATCAAAGCACATGGAAGGGCAATTGGGCAATCACATCCTAACCACCTTCTCCTTTACTTCTCTTCTTTTTCTTTCTTTCCCCTCTTTTCAAAGGAATAATCACCTTTTTAAACATACAAACAAGGAGACCAAGAAAAGAATAGAAGAAGAATATATCAAAATGTTACGAGCTCGTACCTCACTCCTCTACTCGTCTTGACCCTAGTCGTACCAAACAGACCAAACTGATATACTCATACACTCCCTTGGTCCGAATTTCATTCTCATTTGTCCCATTACTAGTTCAAACACTATCAACACGACTATTAAATCAAGACAAAGGGAGTAGTATATGTTCTAATAAAGTATGACTAAACAAGGTTGATTCCACTGAACAGGTTAGTTTTGCTCAAGTTTTAGTAACAGGTGAGTATATTTTATTCAATGACATACTAAAAATAGTAAAATCTTAGTCACCAAGTTTTACTTGGATCAAACTATTCCTCTTCATTCCTCAAACATCCAGGCAACTAAACTTCATTCTATGCCCTTTGAAACAATTCCCACCTCATTCCGGATTTAGTCGTTACATTACTAGTTCAAATTACACTATCAACGCGCACAATTAATTCCAAACACAGGGAGTACTCAATTCAATCATACAAGAATAACATTAAATAAGTAAGTACAAATTATATTCTAATATATCAAATTAAAGATCCACTCTTTCATCAATTCCCAACAGAATTTATCAAATCCCTTGAATTACAAGAACAAATTCAACAACCCCAATTCAAATATGGTCAAATAAATGACTAATTCAAACAAAACAAACTACCCCAATTCATTAAAAGGGGTTAATTTAAAACGAGAGAAAGAAATAAACCTGTAAGAAACATGTCTTTGAGAAGCAAAGGATTCTCTGTAACTCCCAGTAAGATAACCTTCAATTTGTGGAGTTTCCATCTCAAATTCTTTAATTTTTGGTCTAATTTTATCTCTCTTCTTCTGAATTAAGTATTAAAAATTGTAAAAAATTGGGAATTGAGAGAAAGATGGGGGAACGTGGTTGATGTTTCTGGGGATCGTGGGTTGAGACCGTTGCTAACAAAAAACAAAAGAAAACGAAAAAAAATGGGAATTTGATGAAAATTTGAGGAATTATTAGTGAGAAATGAGCAAGAGTAGGTTTATGTTTGTTTAGACTTTTTGGACTTGGTTTCAGAGTGTTGGACTTGTACTGAAACTCATTTCAATGACATCATGGGACACACACGGCTTTTACGCATTTCTGTTAACCCAATTGTAGGGGGTTTGTATAAATAAATTACGGCTATTTCACCAAATGCTACTGATAAATTTAAAAATTCACCAAATGTCATCGGACTTTTCAAAATTCACCAAATGCCACCGAGTTTTTAAAAAATTCACCGAGTGCCATTAATGACTAACGGTAGTTAACTCCGTTAGTCATTAAGGCTAATTATTCCACGTGGTGGCTTATGATTGGTTGCATATTAATTTAGTAAATTAATTACTTAATAAAAAACTTTTAAAAAAAAAAAACACCCACCCACCATGACCCTAGCCCGACCACCGTCCATCACTGCCACCACCATATCCCCACCTCCAACCAGTCCCCACCGAGGCGGCGACCCAACCCTGAACAACCGAGTCGGCGACCCAGCCTTGAACAACCGCGCCGCTGGCAACCTAGCGTAGCCAGCCCGCGTCGACAACGCACCCAGCCGATTCGCAAACTCTCCTTCTCCCTCGAAAATCCCTCCCCTCACCACCGCCGACGACCAAAGCCCCCCTCCCCACGCCGGAGAACCTAAATCAGTTCATCCCCTCCGAGCTCCACCCTTTCAACCACCACGCCAGAACCCTAAATTAAAATCCCCACAAATCGAAATCTAGGGTTTCGACACCTTAAACCCCAATATCAATTTCCCTAAATTCGTAACCCCCTCCACTCCATCCCTCCTGCTCTGACGAACCCAAACCACCTCTTTCCCTCCCATCTCCACCCCCTGAACCACCTTGCTTAAAATCGAAATTTGGTTTTCGATTTTGGAGATTTCGTTTTTGGGGTTTTATTAGGGTGTCGAGGATGGGTGTTTAAGGGGGGGGAGTGGATGCAGATGATAGGGGGCATAGGGTCAGGGGGAGGGGTGGCCGCCGACGATGTTGGTCGCCGGTGGGAGTGGAGGCAAGGGGTTGGGCTTAGGGGCGGTGGTGCAGTGGGAAGAGTGGTTGGGGTTCATTTTTTTTTTTAATTATAATTTTTTTGATAAATAAAATAATAATAAAATGAACCAATTAGAATATGCCACGTGGCATAGCCTTAATGGGTAACGGAGTTAACTGCCGTTAGTCATTAATGGCACGCGGTGAATTTTTTAAAAACTCGGTGGCATTTGGTGAATTCTGAAAAGTCCGATGGCATTTGGTGAATTTTTAAATTTGTCAGTGGCATTTGATGAAATAGCCGAATAAATTAATACGAGTACAAGCATATAACTCCGTATAATCGTATTGGGTAACTCGTCTTGGATAATTCATGTTCGTTTTGTTAAAATTAATTTTGAGTTTGGTAAAGGTTAAATGTCGAATATTGTTCGATGGCATAATCGTAGATTCGTAGCACCATTAAAAATAAGTTTATACTACGTGTATGGAATTATTTTGAAATAAGCTAATGCTAGTTATAAATCGAGGTAGTAAATTTAAACATGTGACCTATTGTATCCAAATTTTCAATCTTAACTAAGCTAGTTAGCCAAGATCTCATAGTTTTATTTTCTTATAAGTAGAAATATGGTGAAGAAAACAAATTTAATTATACTTTATAGTCTAATCTGTAACTCATAATTCCTTAGTTGAAATGAGTCAAATGACCCGTCACTTAGGTTTAATTAGCCCTTAAATATTTAATTATAGTGTGTTAAACATTATTTATAACGTGTATCAAGTATTAACCACTATAAATCTTAGCCTATAACGTTACTTTGATTCTTTAACAATGTCTAGAAAAGGAAAAAAAAACATATGCAAAAACCATCTCAATGTAGTATTTGTTTCAAGATTAACCATTCATAATTTCATGGTTATGATAATACATACATAAATACTTCCTACTAAAAAGTATTGCACTTGTACATGAACTTAAAGGAGCTAGATCTCCAAAAATTATACTAAGAGGAGATGATATACTAAGCTAAGCCTAGTCCTCTTCCTCATCGGTGATGAATTTACCGGTTCCAGGGTTAATGGCGGCGATGAAGAAGAAGACAACGTTTAACAAAACCAATGGCTCGATTTCATTGATAGGAACTCCGGTCTCAATGTTGAGTTGTGCAAGGGCTCCTTTTCCTGTTATGATTTCTCCTATCAAGGAGAATGCAAATCCTAGTTGTGCCAATCTTCCCACAAATAGCTCATTTGACTTTGTGAATCCAAATAGAGGACCTTCAACAACACAAAGTTGATTATTAGAACTTGTAATAGAAACACGTTATTAAAGAAGCAAGTTTTGTGCACGACTGCCCCAATGGTAATACGAAGTACTAGATTTTGCCTTGTTTTAAAGTTAGGAAACATCCTCAAAAATATAACACTAAATTGACTAGGGAATTTTGTACCTTAAACATGTGCTTTTCTACTTGGTGTAGTTAATGAGTCTTATAATTTACTTAGATGAATCTAACCTTCAATCATAGTGTACAATGTAATTGAGAAAAAATATATAACAAAATATAAGTTATTTTATTTATTATTATTTTGTTTATATGTATGAGGTATAATATAAACATGTAAACCCTAACTCGTGCACACACGTACAAACACTCAGTCACACAATGACATTCAATATTAAGATTTTAGGTCAAGTATATTACCTCCTTCCTTAAGACCCAAAGCTGATCTAACATTCTTTCCAGGTGGGATGACCGCCTTCTCAAGTCCGGTGGGAGGGTCATCCACGAACCTACCCCTGTCTCCTAGGGCTCCGATTGCCCCAAGCAAGGTAAACAGGATGAAGAAGAGCAAAAGAGGCTCGGCTTCATAGATGGGAATTCCGGTTTCTAAGTTAAGTTGAGCCAAAATACCCTTTCCTGTTACAGCTTCTCCCAACAATGATGCCTACAAATTTATTACAAAACACATACAAAATGATCATTTGACATGCATATAAAACATTACATTAGATAAAATCACAAGTTACCAATCAAATTAAAATTGATCATAGGTCATGTCGCGCTTAAAAAGTTAAAATCTTGAATGGTTTTAAACCTCGCACAAGTCAAATTTTGTTCAAAGTACAATGCATAATTAAAAACTTAAGAATCACAAATGAACAAGATTAAGTTATACTAAAAATGATTAAAATCCCTAAAAATACATAAACAACTAGTCATTATAAATATCAATATTGGGCCAGCCTTTATCAGCCTGCAACTTGACAAACTGGGCCAAAAGCCTTATTTCTTCATCTTGTAATCGCGGCCCAAAGGTGCATTGTCCTCTAGGCATGCAATTTAATCCAAATCCAGGCATTCTTCCTTTCCCATTGTAAGTTATACTATACAATTCCTCCTCACTTTCAACACCATTCCTTTGAAGATCCTTGGAAAACAATGTTGCCCCTGGCTGGATTAGGTTCCCTCCTGCGTCGTGGCACCCGATGCAGGATCTTCGAAACAAGGCTGCCCCTCTTGCTGTATCGATGGCAAGCGAGGCAGGGGTGTAGGAGATAGGAAATAAGGCTACTAGTATAGCCAAGAGGGGTGGTACCAAGTGCTTCATAAGCTTGGATGCTTCTTCTTTGCTTGTGTCCTTATTTAAAGATTTTAGTGTAAGATATATGATATGGAAAATACTTTTGTTTGACATTTTATTTTCTCTAATTTACTCAAACTTGATTTACCAAGACCATGGGATTTGATTTCTTTTGCATTGTCCACTGAAGTATAATCAATATCAATTAAATGACGGGTTGATGTAAAATATTCATGATTTTCTTTAAACTCGTTAATTATTTAAATTTTTTTAAAAAATCTGACAATTATTAAAAGCTCGGATTAATTTCTTGAGTTGAGATTATTAGTCCTATATGAATAAAAGTTGTAATTAAATTTTATTTTTTTTACAAAAAAGTTACAAATCTAGCTATTTTACTAGTACAAACCTAGTGCTACTTAAGTAACGTTGCTAGAGAGTTTAATTACAAGCTATGCTCATTAAAATCTAATACAAGTAGACCCCAAACAAATATAAGGACTTTCACTCAAAAAACCCCCTTAATTTTTCTTATCAATGCAAAATTTACCCTCCATCAGTTTGATCGAAGGTACTTACCAAACTAACACTAAAAGATAAACTAATAAAGAGACAACTAAATCCGAATGTACTCAAATCTTAGCTGCACTCGTTAATGTTCAAGATCAGAAACATTGCAAGATCTTGAATATCCGTATATTTTAAGTATCCAAAAGATCATACTAGTATTATGTACACATATATACTTATGATTATATATGTAAAATAATGTAATCAACTATATAATGTAAAGATTAAAGTGATTAATCAACTTACAGCAAATCCAATCATAGCAACACGACCAACAAAGAGTTCATTTTCCTTAGTAAACCCAATTCCTCCAGAAGTGCCAAACAAACCATCTTCAACTTTAAGCTTTGGCTTCTCCACCTAATTAACATAACATTAATAATAACAAAATAATTAATCTCAATAATACATAATTATCAAATAAAATTATTACAAAAAATAAAAAAATGTACCTTCTTAGCAGGAGCTTTGGCCTTAGACTTAAAAAGAGCAAAAGTCTTTAAAACAGTTGAAGAAGAAGAAGAAGAAAGTGAAGGAAGAGGAGAAAAGAAAAGATGAGAAGAAGAAGATTTAGGCTTAATCTTTTCAATTTGAAGTTTAAGCAATGAATTTCTCTTCAAATCAACTGTGTTAGTAGAAACATTAGGCATAAGCAACATTGCTTGAGCCATACTTAATTATGTATTAAATCTAATTAATATAATTATTTTCTTAGATTCAATATATAATTTTCTCCTCTTCTCTTCTTGTTGTTGCTTTTGATTTATTTTACTACAATATGGTTAGATGATCATATAGTTCATATATTTAATGTGTAGTGTTTTTATTAAGTGGAGGAAAATAAAGGGTGATACAAAGAGATGTGGATAGGATTTTTGAGAGTGTTGATAGGTTTATAGAGTGACCACGTTACCTTTTGTTTTTCTATTTGTGCATTTTAGTGGTTCTTTCTTTTGTGAACCATGTTTGATTTGCAAGTATTTTTTTGAGCATTTTAATTTTATTTTTTTGAATTTTGCTTTTTTGAAAAATATAAAAAAAAATTAAAAAAATTTGAGCATATTCCAAGTTCATGGGGATCATATGGGATTAATGATCTTATGAAATGTTAATAGTGGATCTTTATAATAATCTTGAAAATATTTCTAAATTGAGTCTGCTTTTTAAAAATATATAATCTCATTTAGGTCATGTTCTCTTCAGATTATTTTCACTCATTTCAGTTTAGTTTAGTTCAGTCAATCAAAATAGACCCTTATACGTAATATTAATTTAAAGTACACTAAATACCCTTATAGGCTTCTATTTTACTAGTAGTTCATTTTAAATAATAAGGAACTCATAAAAGTTGTTTCAAAAAATAAATGCATAAATAAATAAAAACTCATAAAAGTTAATGCAATGTACGTAGTTATGTAGATTAAATTTTGATATTTTATTTACATTTGTCTTTTACTCAAATATTATCGTAAACTATATAGTACGTGTAATAAGAAGAAGTATTAGGGATCAAAATTACAATATATACAAAAGGTAACAATTGTCCAAAAAAAAGAGTACATGTTAGGTGTTTAGGTCCCATTCAAAAATTATTGAACACCAAAGGCACAAATTGAAGTAGAAAATCTTGATTTCGATGTGAACCACACATAGAGAGGAAAAAGATAGATGCATCTTAAACAAGAACACGTAGAACTATAGAATAAATTTGACAAAGAATGTGAAATGACAAAAGTGCCCAAGTTGCATTTAATTTGCTAGTTTAGTGACATTTGCTAAGGTCCCCTTGCTCCTTATAACACCATGACAAAATGATCACTTGTTTATTTGTTTTATTATTTGGTCATAACTCATAAGGCATGCATGCACTTGGTCTATTAGTGATTAGTCTTAAGACAAACCGAATACAAAGAGGAAGAGCCTATATTACCTTGTGGTTGAAAATTGACCACTAATAAAATGGGTCTAGACTTTTCTTGTCACCTCATTTTCTATATTGATGAATTCGATCAATTTGTATACTAGTATACCAAGCTAAATGGTCTAGTGAAAAAGAGGCCACCTTCGAATAATGAGATTAGTGGTTCAATTCCTATTCGTAACAATAATTTAAAGGATCGATTTCCCTTAATTAATACCTTCCCCTACTCTCCAAAAATTGTCAAGCCTGCTAACCCGGATTGGGTTGTCCTCATGAGGTACTTTATAAAGGTTATACTTCCTCTGTTTTTTTAGTTTACATGTTTTGACTTTAGCACTATTCACATACTTTTCTTTGATTATGTTTGTGATCCATACGTAATAAAAATAGTCATGAGGGATCTTGTTAGATTCATCACGATGTATATTTCAAAATATCAACTTTTATAATATTGCTTGCAGTTCGTCTTGTGTGCGGCCAACCACACCGTGTGGCCACTTAATGTAACCCCCGACCCACAACATTGATTTAGTAACCTTTTAATACCAACTGAGTAACTCTATAACAATGACAAGGTAACCCCTCTAACACTGACCAAGTAACCCACATTGCACTAGCAAAGTAAGCCCTATAGTGGCTGCCACACTGTGTGGCCAGCCACATATAAGACTTTGTGTTTTGCTTATCAGCAATTAAAGATATTAATGGTTTGTACATTGATAAACATGACTAAATAAATGTGTTAGTTAAAAAGAAATGGATAAAGTAATATATACACTATAATCTATGTATAAATGACTTTGTATTTCAAAACTAATGAATTACTCGTATATAATTCAAAACCAAATAACATATCTTATTATAAAAGCTATCTCCACTAAAGGAGCTAATGATATGATTTTTTTTTTTAACCATAGATAATGATATGAATTTGACTACGTACAAAGGTGCTAATAATATGAATTTGAATACGCACCAATCAATTTTGTATATTGGATGCAATTCAAGTATAATCAATTTTGTATATTGGATGCAATTCAAGTAATAAAAGGGTAATGATTCTCTTCACCTTATTTTTGTTGAACTGAAATTAAATTTATTGAAATAAAATTATATTTGCTGAATTTAAATTATTTTTACTGAACTTTTATTAATTTATTGAACTGAAATTATTTTTGCTGAACTAAAATTATTTTTACTGATTTTCTTTTATAATTCTTCTTTAAGAAAACTGAATTTTACTGAACTGGACTTATTTTTGCTGAACCGAAATTATTTTTACTAAACTGAAATTAATTTTATTGAACTGAACTTATTTTTACTGAACTGAAATTATTTTTACTTAATATTATTTTTTTAAGGTGAAGAGAACATGGCCTTACACTTGGAAGATTAGGAAATGATCACAAGTGTTAGCATTACAAACATAAAAGTTTTTCATTATATCTCTAACAACCAACATAATGTTAAATAATGACAATTTTTTTCCACTATATAAAGGAATCATAATATTATTATCATAGTTGTTTGAGATAAATCTAATTTAATAGGATTTTACAAAATCAACAAATAATATTAGTAGAATAAACCCCATATAATCTCTCATGAGCAATGAAAGATAACTTTATGAGCTTCACTTTTAATCTTAATGGCCTTCTTATTTGTAAATTTTTTTCGATATTTATATATATTGAGAAGTTACAACTTTCATTAGAATTCATTTTTTAACTATGATTAAGTGACCTGAACAAATAATATTACTTATTTACTAATAAAATATATTAACATTATATTGATGTTTACCTATTCACTAATAAAATATATTAATGTTTTATTATAATGAATTGACTATCTAAATATAAATTTTTTACAAAAATAAAATTTATAGAGATTCTCAATCATGTACTACTTTTAAAAGCTTATTTGGTACATAGGATTTATAAATTAGATGTGTCAATGGTTAGTATGTGACACAATAATTAATAAAATTGAATTAAAGATTCTAAATGATCTCTTATAACTAGTCAACATAATGGTAGAAAAGAAGTACTATATTTTTGTTGAACTGGTATTATGGTCGTTTCATCTAACTTATAAGAATAAATCAATCATTTCATTGTAAATTTTAAGCAAATAATAGTATACGCATTAATTTTATTTATTTTTTATTATACAGAGATTAGCCAAATAAATATTATAAAATTATGCATTAATGCATATACTTGCGATAAATTAAAATTATTTTTTTTAAAATATTGGTATTTCCAAAAAAAAAATATGCATATAACCCGTGAATATATTCTTTTACAGACGATTAAAAACTCTCTCTAATTCTCTAGTTTTATATCATTTTTTTTGTACGAAAATCGATTTTATTTTTAAAAAACGTTAATTTAACAGATTTGGTGGTAATCTAAATTTTTTGTCTTGTGGGTGATAAAATACAAAATTTCCTTTAAAGTATCAACTTTTTAATATTTATAACTTAAAATATAATTATATACAAGTAATTTAAGGTCAAAATAATAATGTACATTAGGTTTGAGCACGTAAATTATTATGAAATAGATGAAGTATTTGAATAACGTCTATAAAATACGAGGCCATAAAGTTACTCCTTATTAGATTTTCAAAAGGAAACACTAAAGGCAAATCAAATCATTGACTAAGACTACCACCGTTTAAGTCACATGTATATAGACAATAGTTTAACAGTAGCCATGTCCGTGAAAATTTGAAGGCCCTGTGCATGCCGTGCTCTAAGCAAGTAGATCTTTTACTCTATGGAGGCCCAATATAAAAGGAAATTGTCCACTTACAACTTACACATGAACTACGCCACTAACTACGAAGTATATTAGTGCGTTTTTTTTTAAGTAATCCCTATAATATTGACAGGATAAACCTTTTATTATACTTAATGAGAAACTTTTAATAATAAAAGTAACTCAAACAACACTCATAGAGTAACCCTTTATTACTAAATATCTCCTATAACACCAACCGATTAACCCCATTGCCCAGTAATCCTTTATTACTAAGTATCTCCTATAACGTCAACCGACTAACCCCATGGCCCATGGTGCATGATAAAAAAAAATACTCCGTAAGGTAGAAAATGTGTGAAATAAAAAACAAAAAATTGCGGGTCGTATTATTTTATAATTTATGGTGTATCTCAAATATGTGCATGAGAAGTATGTAAAAAAAAAAAACAAATGAAATACAAGTAAATAAAAAGGAAGGCAGCAAATGAAATACATGTCTAGTTTGACAATTGGTTGTTGACTTTTTTTTTTTGTTTAAAAACATGTTATTTTAATGTACTCAAATATTTTTTTTTATTTTTTATTTTTTTTGATGGGATAGGTACGCAAAAGTTGATAACTAATCAAAGTAACTTTTTATGGTTTAAAAACTATTCTTTCAATTTGTCATTTTATCATTCAAATGAAATTTTCAAACATTTAAAATGTAATTCAAATCTTATACGGTGTAGCGTAATGTTGTGATGTAATCGAAGTCATTTACGAAGTACAATTTTACATCACATAGTGAAAGTGTGAAACGTCTTACATTGTCGAATTGAACTTAGACTAGTTTAGTTCAAATATTTTTTTTTTTTTGACAAATTTAGGGCGTGTTCACTTCAGCTTAATTTCAATTCAGTTCGGCTCTAATCAGTTCAATTCAATTCAGCTCCAATTAATTAGTTCAATTCAGTTCAATTTAGCTCCTAATTTCTTTCTCTCATAAAATATTCATTTTAGCTCTATTCAGTTTATTTCAGCTCCAATCAGTCTTGTTCAGTACAATTCAGTTTAGTTCACTTCAGCTCAGTTTAGTTTAGCTCCTAATTTCCTTTTCTCATAAAATATTCATTTCAACTTTATTCAGTCCAGTTCAGCTCCAATCAATTCAGTACAGTAAATGTGAATAGACCCTTAACCTTTTTTTTTTTTTTTGGCACACATACGTTTAGTACAAATTATTTAAGTTTATACAAACAGACCAAACCGGATCCTATTTTTTATTTGTATTTACTTATCATTACAAATCTTTACATTCCAATTTTAAAAATTATGAAAACTTCACGTATAAAAAAGTTTATATGAATATGATTAATACAACATCTCATTTGATATATCCTATGAATTAATGTAATCCGCACGAATAAGGTCAAAATTAACGATCAGATTATGTGACCTGAACATGGTGACGATGGTGTTACTAGATACTCCATCATACGAGTAGTAATTTCATAGCTGATTTCTGAAGTTACAAACTTACAATAATGTTTACAGTTTACCACTTTACCTACATATGTTAAAAATTGCAGTTTACAGTTTGCAAGTCCCATAAACATTTACGCATAGGCGGGAATAAATAGAAGCTTCGTTTAAATCAATCCTCATTTATATATACACAGAAAATAAAAACAAAAATTAAAAAAAGCTGCAAAAGTTATTATTATTGCCCTCGTTTTCTGCCCCTATTTCTTTCTCTCTCCTCATTCCCACTTACTTCAACATCACCTTTCCCTCACATGCTCTGCTTCTGCTGATTTCCCCACTTTTCTTTTCTTTACCTATTTTCAATTCAAATTCCCTACCAAAATAGTATCACTACTTGTTGAATTAAATTACAAAAACAGTAGAAAAATAAAAAAAAATGTCCCATTTTTATTTTGCAAGATCAAATTTTGTAAATGTGACATTAAATTTGTTTGTTTTAGAGTTTGAATTTTCTATAAGTATTTTCAAAATTTAAACTTTTTACTTGTACGCTTGTACTTGAAGTAAAGTAACGAAAGATATTAAAACGAGATTATTTAAGTGTAACATATAAAAAAAACACGAGACGAGTATTACTTGAACTTTAACTGGTTTATTAAGCAATTTATTCTAAGTAGCTGACATTCTACCAAGAAGATTAAAGATCTTTATTGAAAAAAATTAAAAAAATCTTGGTTACAAATTTACAATAAGTGCTTCAGCTCTGAGGTTGGTCCAATATCTGGTCTCCTGGTCAAAGGTATTCATTTGGGTCTTGCTCTTCTTGTTTCTTTCTAACTGTTTTTTTAGTTTGTTAATCTGAAATAAAGCTGTTCTTAAAATAAGATTAAGCTCAGTTTTTATTTTATTCTTTTCAAAAGTTTTCTGGGTTTGATTCTTTATCCAAATAAAAGGTTTTAATGTTTTATTCACATTAACAGCTACAAAATGGGTTCTTAATTATTTTTTGTCACTATATATCCCAGTTTCATAAATTTAAAACACTGTTTTATTGCTGTTATTAGCATAAAAGTTTAAATTTTTAGGGATTTTTGCAAGTTTTTCTGTGTTTAACTTGATGGGTATTGCTAATTTTATGTTTTAAGTTATGGGTGTTACATGATTTCTTAAATTAGTAGGTAATTTTTTTTTCTTTCACCTTCAATTTGATTCTTTTAATCCCTTTCTTGTATCGGTAATTTTTTTTTGATAAAATCTAATCTTGTGATGAAAATAGCTTAATTTGAAAGTCTTACAACATTTTGTGAAATGGGGCTGTTTAATGATATACAAAATATGTCAATTTGTGGGCAAATTTGACTTTTTTTTTTTTTTTGGCAAATTTTTGCAGGTGAATGAACTGAAATTAAGTGCAAATGAAGTTGATGGTGAGTTACCCTGAGACTAAATTTCAGAGAAATTGAAATGGTAAAGAGAAAATGGTTGTGGGGTAAGAAATCCTGTGAGAAGATTGGTGGTGAGACTGAAAGTTCAGGTTCAATGTCTTCTCATTCTGACAAAATTTCGGAGGATCAGGTTTGTTATTTTTGCATTTTCTTTTATAAATTTATGTGATTTGGAGTTACTTAATCTTGCATTTTTATGTATATTTAGTTAATTACAGATTGATATGTGTTACAATATGGATGTATCTTTCTGTTGAGTGACTGCAATCAAATTGTTTCTGCATTTTTTTCGTTGAAGGCGATGTTAGGCTAGCTTGTAAATGCATATCTTGAGGTGAAATTACTTTGATGGACCAATATTAGGATCTATGTTGTGTAGTTTGATGGAACTTATGTGTCCTGTGTTTAAAATCTTTGCAACATAAGGGCTTGTGTTACTCGAACTGTTCGTTTTCATACTGGATACTCGGACATGGGTATGACACTTTGTTTTGGACCGAAATCATGGAAGCTTTTCATAAGAAGGTTGTGTTCAACACTTCTATCCGACTCTGAGTAACATAGCTTACTAGCTTAGGACTTCACTTCAAACTTCACATTGCAAATTTAATTCAGTAATTGATTTACTGTTTTACTCTCAATCTCTCATCTGTTGGGTCTTTAACATTCATATCTTATTTGACTGATCATTGCCATTTTATTTCTCTGGTTGAGGAAAACTTGCAGAATCATTTATCAATAAATGTAGGCTGTTGTTACTCTTGTTAGTAGATGAGGAACTATGCAGCATTAAGTTACTGACATTTGGGTCATAAACCCATTTAATTGATGTTTTCGAAGACTATAGCTCACATCGAAAAGGATATAGACACTTTAACAACTTCATCTCCATTCTTATTCTTTCCCTAATCATGCACATATGTACTTATCAATGTCTGATCATTCATCCACTATAAAGTCTATAAGGATTTCACCCTAATGCATCAGTAACTCTGCCCGCTATTGTTCCTGGTGCTTTGGCAGCTAATACATCCATGTTTTGTGTGACTGAAGCAGGAGCCTATAAAAGGATCTCCAAATAACTCCCAGTCACCAGAAGTTAACTCTAAAGCTACAGAAAGTATAATCAACGGAGAAGAAACCAACGATAGAGAGAACAGCTTGACTCATAAACTATCAGATGCCACAGAAGAAGATACGCCAAATGATAGCTTATCAGAGGAAGATGCACCTGTAATATCTATGAATGGAGATACTCGACCACTAGCACCAGATGGTTGTGTGGAGGATATATCAAAAGGTAGTCTTTCAAATGAACATGTGTCCACTGTTTCCATTAAGGACTCCCAAGGGGTGAAATTTGCGCATCTATCAAGCAATGGCTGTTTAGAAGATAAAGAGAGTTTCAAGCTTCTGACAGAAAAACTCTCAGCTGCTCTTGTGAATGTCAGTCACAAAGATGAACTAGTTAAACAGCATTCAAAAGTTGCTGAGGAAGCTGTTGCAGGTAATTGCGAAACTTGTTTAGGAAGCTCATAAGTTCTATTATACAGTTATCATTTGTTGTCTTATGATATTTTGTTGAACCTTCTTATACTTGGAATTAACACCCTTTTACTCTTTCAGACCACCCTTAAAATTTTCTCTCAGATTTTTTAGTGTGCTCTTGAAATCTTCGTTAAGTTATTTTCTCAATGCATGTGAATACGTGATAACTGGATGCATCAACTCCGGAGAGCCTAAATCCTGCAGCATTCTTAGCTGCTACAAGCCTAAATCGTTTACTTTCTATTAGGCATATATCTTTATGCAAGCATTTCTTTTTCTTATAAATGAAACAGTCATCATTTATATTATGAGGGATAAAACCATTTCCCACAGTTTATATTACTGCAAGTCTGTGCACTGTAATTACTTCACTAGTGTACTGACTTCTGAATCTTAGGGTGGGAAAAGGCTGAAAAAGAAGCCGATAGCTTGAAGCAACAACTTGAAGCTGTAGTGCAGAAAAAGTCATCCCTGGAAGACCGAGTAGGCCAACTCGATGAAGCTCTGAAAGAGTGTGTTAGGCAGCTTAGACTTGCAAGGGATGAGCAAGAAAAGAAAATAAATCAAGCTGTAGCTGAGAAAACAAGTGAATTGGAAACTGCCAAGACCAGGCTGGAAGACCAGCTTGTTGAGCTTCAGGCCCTGCTAGAAACTTCCAAAATGAATGATCTTGAGTTACAACATAGAACTGACTTTTTAGAGGAAGAAAATGTAGTGCTTAGACAGGAGCTTCAATCTCTATCAGAGGAACTGGAGGTGAGGACCATTGAAAGGGATTTGAGCACAAAAGCTGCAGAAACAGCTAGCAAGCAGCATTTAGAGAGCATAAAAAAGTTAGCCAGGCTAGAGGCTGAGTGTCGAAAGCTAAAATCACTTTCTAGAGTTACGTCAATAAGCAATGAGTGCAAGTCAAGCACTGCTGTTGCTTCCTGTGCTGAATCACTGACCGACAGCCAGTCAGATGGTGCTGAGCAACTAAGTGCTTCAGAGTCTGATGGGCGTAAGACGAATGGCTCTTGGGCTTCAGCCTTAATTGCCGAACTTGATCAATTCACGAGTGAGAAAGTGGACAGGAACATGAACCCACCTTCTACAGACATCAATCTGATGGATGATTTCCTTGAAATGGAGCGGCTTGCTTCCTTGCCTAATAATGGGCCTCAGGTTCAGTCTGTTGTTTGTGATGAGACCCCTGAAAAGGCAGCTCATAAGGAAGATAGTAGTGTAAGGATTGAGCTTGAGTCTATGGCTCGTCGAACAGCTGAACTTGAAGAAAATATATGTAAAGTGGAAGCGGAAAAGGCTGAATTGGCTAAATCTTTGGCCCAAGCTCAAAGTTGTTTCGAAGAATCACAAGTACAGTTGATTGAAGCCCAAATGAAGTTAGAACAGCTGGATAGACAGCTACATGATGCAAATGAAGGGGAACAGTTCTATAAAGCACTGTTCATTCAATTTGAGCGAGAAGCTAACTTGATGTCCTCTCAGATAAAGTCCTTGCGTGCTGAGATAGAAAAAGAACAAGCATTATCGAAGCAAATTTCTGTAAGGTGCAAGGATTTGGAGAATGAGCTGAAAAAGAAGGAAGAGGAACTAGAATTTCAGCAAGAAGCAATGTTAAGTGATGAGCTCAAAATGAAGGAAATGGATTTAGCTCAAACTCAAGACAGTTTGGAGAAGTCAGAGGCTCAGCTGAAGCAGGCAGAAAAGAAGCTGAAGGAACTTGAGAAGAAACTGCAAGAGGCGTATGAAGAGAAGAAATCGTTAAATTCTGAACTTGATAGTGTGAGAGAGGAGCTCCAAAGAATGTCTATTCAAATTGAATCATTGAATGAGCAGGCGCGGAAGGGATTAATGACTGAGAATGTGCAGATGGAGCTTGAGAAGGAGCTGCAAGAGGCAAATGAAGAGAAGATGTCCCTGAATATAGAACTTGATTGTATGAGAGCAGAGCTCCAATCAATGTCCTCCCAGATTGAATTATTGAATGAGCAGGCGGAGAAGGGATTAATGACTGAGAACGTGCAGATGGAGCTTGAGAAGGAGCTTCACGAGGCAAACGAAGAGAAGAAATCCCTCATTGCTGAACTTGACTGTATGAGAGCAGAGCTCCAAACAATGTCCTCTAAGGTTGAATTATTGAATGAGCAGGCACAGTCGGGTTTAATGATTGAGAACATGCAGATAGAGTTTGAGAAGGAGATACAAGAGGCAAATGAAGAGAAGAAATCCCTGAATTCTGAACTTGATTGTATGAGAGCAGAGCTCCAAACAATGTCCTCCCAGATTGAATCATTGAATGAGCAGGTGCAGAAGGGGTTATTGAATGAACAGGAGAAGAATGAGCTCGAGAAGGAGCTACAACAGGCAAATGAAGAGAAAAAATCCCTGAATTCTGAACTTGATGGTATGAGAGAAGAGCTCCGGATAATGTCCTCTCAGATTGAATTGTCAAATGAGCAGGTGCAGAACGAGCTCGAGAAAGAGCTGCAACAAGCAAATGAAGAAAAGAAAGCCCTGAATTCTGAACTTGATGGCATGAGAGAACAGCTTCAAACAATGTCCGCTCAGATTGAATTATTAAATGAGCAAGTGCAGAAGGAAAAGGCTTTGGTAGCAGAACTTTCCACCAAATATGAGGAAATGGAATACGAGCTGCAGAAAAAAACACAGGAGCTTAATGTTCAGCAAAGGGCGCACTCTAATAACGAGTTGAAGATAAAGCAGGTATATTACAGCATATTGTCTCTATATTATCATCACACCTAACAATAATTTCCATTTTATGGTTCTGTATAGCATTTTAGTATTGTGTCAAAAGAGTTGGTCTTAATACAAATGTCTTATGCAGGAAGATCTTGCCGTTGCAGCTGGAAAGCTTGCCGACTGCCAGCAGACAATTGCATCTCTAGGAAGCCAGCTAAAATCTCTAGCAACATTGGAAGATTTTCTTATTGACACTGCAAGTATACCAGGATTTTCAGCACCTGCTCCACTGATGGCTCGACGTAGTACAGGTGAGCCATGGAAACTTCACTCGAATGATACATATTTGACTGAGAAGGAATATGAGCCATTGCGTAATACCCAGGAGGATATGAGTCCTTTTGCACCTCATAACAGAAGAGATGCTAGAGGGTCACCAGCATCTTCATCATCATCAACTACTTCATCGGCTTTCTTCTTAAACTACCCTGGTTCTGAGAAAAATGATAACGGATTTGCTAATTTTTATTCTCTTAGCAGAAGTTAGACAAATTTTGATAGCACAAATCTAGAATGATACTCGGATAGATTAGGTAGTGCTAGTGTATGCAAATATTATCAGATAGGAAGAATTGAATGAGGGTGCTGTATGTTCTTAGAATCAAGGTAGGCAATTTACATGATTCAATTGATTTTGTGATACTGTTATGACTTATGACCCTTTGTACTGGTCATTGGTGCCATGAGCATCTTCAGGCAATATAATCACTTGCTTGTATCATCTCCTCATCACTTGTCGCATTATCTAATATTGGTTTAGATAACCATCATTGTTCAACCAAACATCAATTATACCGGCTTATATTATTTGATCATAAAAGCTAGAGATTATTCTTACGTAGTAATTTTTTTGTACAGGCCTGACTCGTCTGATCATCATTTTGTAAATTGTAACACTACAATATGCTAATAAGGCTCAAGGAATGTAATATAGTAATAACCTTGTAAACCTTGCTAGGATGTGTGATAGTCTTAGCAACATTGGAAGTTTTTATTATCAACACTGCAAGAATACCAGGTTTTCGCTGCCTGCTTCAATGATGGCAAAACATGGTAGTGGTACGCTGAGCCATGGAAGCTTCATTCAAATGATAATTATCCGAGAAGTGTTACGAGCTACTGTGTTAAATCCCAGGAGGATTCAAGTCCATTTACAAGTCACAGCAGAAGGGTATAATTGAGCTTGAACACGAACATATATGTTACAATCAATTTTGTAATGCAGACCTGAAGATTGACAGGTTTAGTGACTTGAGTCAGAATGGTAACACCTAAGTTGGTGCTACCTTCATTTCTATCATGTAAATGTGATGCTTATGCCCCATCTGTTGTATCTATGCAGAAAAGATGCAGGAGTGTCTTGGGAGTTTATGCTCAAATAGTCACTCAAATCTCGCCTCAAGGAATAACCAACTCTGGTACGGTGGCAATCAAATTGTGGTGGTTTAACAAATTTGTGTTTTTAATTCATGTTTCTAAGTTTCTGTGGCATGTATTTGACCTGTAGCTTTATCTCTTTGGTAGTTTACAAGTTACAACTATTTGTTCTGTATATAGGGTTTAGATAACCATCACTGTTCAACAAACATCAATCATACTGGCTTAGGGCCTGTTCTCATTTACTGAACTCAGCTGAACTGAACTAAAATGAATATTTTATAAGAGAAGGAAATTAGGAGCTGAGCTAAACTGAACTGAACTGAATTTTAACGTAAGAGAACAGACCCTTATACTATATTTATTTGATCATAAAAGCTAGAGAAATAAAACCTACCCCAAAAGTTTCAGAAACAACCAAACCCTTACATTGTACATTCTCCTTGTGAGTCACAATATCCACACCACTTCCCTCACCTAATATAATTTCACCCCCACTACCCTCAATATTATTGTACTGTACTCACTCACGAGTAACTATAGACCACTACTAGGTATGACTGCCTTAGTATGTAACATCATAGAGGACTTCTCCTCCACCTGATCAGCTTGCCCATCCCTCGAAGGGGAAGAAAAAAACAACTTGTGGGCCGCACTCGGAGGACCCAATTGGATCCTTATAGTCTAAAGTGCAGCTCCTTGCTAGGATTTAGCTTGGTTACAGCACTATTAGTGGCAGAAATTAGGATTAAGAAAATGATTATAGCATTAAGATGAGAATTACACTAAATTGGATGATAACTTCACTTTCGATATCCTAATATGAGCTTTTGAGAGGCTCACTCTCTCCCAATAACATAACCTCAACAATATTCAACATGATGATTATTCCTCCTAATGAGGCCTATTTACAGAATAACTCTGATAACAAACTCTAACTTATTCCCCAAGCTAGCTACTACTAATAGGCTACGACTAACATGCCCTTCCCCTAAATATTGATTCCTTGCACTTCTCCCTATTAAGGTAGGCAGGGTCATCTTAGTAATTCTGTCAAAGAGAATCAAGTTTGTTATAACAGATATTTCTGCCAGCTGCTCTAGTTTGTTAGGGGGTCTGAATTAGGGAATCTTTGCCGTTATTTTTCTTGCTGATTTTGTCCTTATATGGATCGGAAAAGCTGAGCTTTGTCCTATTGTATATATTTGCTTCCCTGTACTCAGTTTTCTGTAATGAGAATGATCAGTTGCTTTTCCCTGCTAAAATTACCTTGATTTCATCTCCTTGCATCATACTGTTATTTCACTCATCACTCCCGGTTGTCAAAGATTTCAGCCCATTTGAATGAATTTGAAGAGCCCCTTCGCAACCAAGAAACTCATGGCAATGGGAAGAGCTCATGTCCGCTCTTTGTACCTGGTACACCACCATAGCCATAGGCGGTTGTGCTGTCTCCCATATACCCTCCACTTCCGCCGCCTTTTGTCTGTAAGGTAAATTTACTCAGCTATAACGGAACATTGTCTAGGAATTTTATTTAGAGTATTATACAATTTGTGTGTATGTAATGGATCAATGATTATGGTGGTTGGGAATATGCAGTTAACAGAATATGTAGATGACATTACATATCTGAATTCTTCCAGTTTTTACATATTTGCTTATTGGAAACAAAGACTTACACTATAGAATACTTGTGTATCGAGGGTCTTTAACTGTTGTCCCGGGCTCAAAATATGTCAGAACTAGCCCTGAGATAGAGTGGTCTGAAGCACAAAAGATCACACTGAGTGTAGACCTTGAAGCTTCTGCAAGGCAGCTGCTGAAATTTCTAGCAGTAATTGACAAAAATCGCGCTCTCTATGAAGGACCTGTCTTGGATCGTGCCATTTACAGGTATTTTGGATCGTATGCACTTATTATAATCTCCTCCATTAACAAAAGAGATGATTTGCTTATGTAGAATGATGCTTTAATCTTTCTTGAAAAGGTACAAAAAATATTGGCTACCTCTGCTAGCGAAAAATTCTGAGCCTGCAGGGTTAGGATGCCCTTTAGTTGTACCTCTTGACTGTGAATGGATCTGGCACGTTCACCGGCTTAATCTGGTTAGTAGCCCTTAGATGAAATGGTCACGTTTATCTATTACTCCGTACTAGTTTCTGCACCTAAAATGGAGGACTGAACTTATATGTATGGTTCCAGAAACGTTACAAGACAGATTGCGAGGAACTTTATGGAAGGATACTTGATCACTCAAATGTTGAGTCAACCACCCAAAGGACTAGCCTTAACCATATGAATGAAGTTTGGACAAGGATGTTCCATGATGAATCATTTGAGCTTGATTTAAGCAATCCCATGACGGAAAGTGATGCAGTTTGCAAATCCGATTCCCAAAAGAGCACGAACTATGATCTTGCATCTGCCGTAAGAAGGCAGATCACCTTCTTTTACCAGGTCAGATAAGACATCTTGTATGATTGTATCTTCCTGAAGTTCCATTACTATCTTGACATAAGCCTTAGAAATACAGAAAAGGTTAGATTTTAGATTTTTAAGGTGAGAAGGTGTTATTGTCACAGGTATCTAGGCCTCATATGAGCAATAACATATTTCTCAAGGAAGCAATAGCCAGATACAAGGGGTTTCTTCATCTAATTAAGAGAAATAAGGAGATGTCTATAAAGCGCTTTTGCGTTCCAACATATGATATTGACCTCATTTGGCATGCTCACCAATTGCACTCGGCCTTTTACTGTAAGGACACGACTGCTATATGTGGCGAGGTACTTGATCATGATGATACTGATTCTAATAGATCAGAAGGTATGAAACTAAGTGTCGAGTTTATGGAGACGAGTTATATGGTCTTAGGTATCGGAAAGCAGGAGCAATGTACAGAGGAAGTGCACCTTCACCTCTTACAGTTGATGCTCATCCATTCGAGAAAACTCAGAAGAGTGAAATCATTGCAAACAAAAGTCAAAATATCATTCAACTTCCAAAGAAAATGCTAATAGAGGTAAGTTCTAAGTTCCTTGGCCTGTAATAAGAGCATTTTTTCAGCAATATGCAAAAACTGATACACATACTCTGCCTGTAAATAGTCGTCACATTATCCTAACCTTTCATCATCAAGTTTCATCACGACCTTTTATAAAATTATTACTGAATTTTAAAAATCGTTGGTGTGTTTGGAAATCCAATAGTAATCTTTTTTTTACTTTAGGAACGCGATAAATTTTTCCTGATGATGTTGCATATACACATTCAACTATTTTTCCTCTCTAAAACACTTGCAGGTTCTACTGGAGATAGTGGAAGTAAGAGGACTACCTCAAAGGCATGGAGATAAATTCTTCATTAACTTCAGTCAGAGAAACAAAAATAATCTTAACAATGTAACAGAGAAAAAGCTGAGTATTTCTTCAGAGTCTCAGAAAAAACAGGTGATAAGTTTCCAATCCGAACCAACCTCAGAGCTTCTCTTTGAACTGATGTCCAAGTCAAGTACTGCAAACTACATGAATTCTGCCAAAATTATAGGCACCACTACAATCTCCCTAGTAGATGTTGTGAATGCCGGGCAAGAACTCTCAGTTGACCGATGGTTTGAGTTGCTCCCATCCTTGGAAACTAAAGACACAAATCAGCCTATAAGTCTACGGATTTCTCTCTCGTTCACTCCTCCTGCTAGTGCTCCGTATGTGTTCCATATGGTTCCTTCAGGTAGTGTCAAAAATCATACTTCTGTTCCAGATGAGGCTGGTAACCCAGTCAAAAATCATACTTCTGTTCTAGATGAGGCTGGTAACCCAGTAATTGGAGTTTATACGAGGTGACCATGACAAAATTTGATGCACAAGTGTTTTCTACTTAAAATTTAGTATTATCAGGATATTAAGAAGCCTAATATAATAGTTTGAATCCTTTTTTGGTGATTTGTGATGCCTAGGAATGTCGACAAAAGTCCGTATGAAGTGATTGGTGTGTTGGAATCAAGGGAAGATTCTATCCTTGCAAAGAAAAAGGGAGTTGGATGGTCTTTGATGGATTCTCAATGGGACTTTCGTCCACGAAACAAACCAGGAAATTCCTATGAGCTCTTAGGTGAAACAAAGGCAAGCATGTACATTTTTTTGACATTTAACAGGAGTTACAGGACCATTTAAAAAAACTTGTATCGTAATATTTATGCAGGTGATATTCTTTCCTGGTAAGAAGTTAGAATACGAAACCAAGCACAGCAGTAAAAGAGACGAGCAGGACAACTTCACCACTGCAGTTGAATTTTCTCCTGAAAATCCTTATGGAAAAGCTGTGGCTCTCTTTGACTTAAAATTTGGTGTTCTTCAGGTAAATTTTACTTGCATATTCAAACTTTTATCAGCCTAACTATAGAAAGTTTAAAGTTTTGGATTCATTTTAACTATAGACAATGTGTCAAGTAGGTCGAGGAGGAATGGTTCCTGCTACCAGGAACTATATCAGCCTACTGTATCCTATATGATGCTATGACACAAGAAGAATACAGAGATCGTAGTGTAAATAGTGCCAATTATGGAACTGGTGGAGGCTCTTGTGGAGGAGCTACATGTGGCAGTGGTTCTGGTGGATGTGAAGGTGGAGATGGCGGAACAGAAGATTGTCGTGGGGATAGTATTGAAGGTGGAAATGGCGAGGAAGGAGATTGTGGTGGGGCTAGTATTGAAGGTGGAGATGGCGGGGGAGGAGATAGTGGTGGGGGCTCTTGTGGAGGAGCTTCATGTGGCGGTGGTTGTGGATGTGGAGGATGAATCATGTATTTCAAATGCTTGATTACTGATTGAGGAATAAGTTGAACTATGGATAGTTGATTTAACAGACAATACCTAGTGCGGAGTACATTATTGAAGGAATGTGGCAGATATGACTGATATTCGAGAGTGTATAATGGAGCAACTGTAAAACTCAAGATGACAGTAATAACTAATATGTAGTACATTTATTTCAAGCATATTAATGTGCATCAGTGCATAACCTATGAATAACAGTGATCTGCGCACACTTATGCCTTTGTTTAATCATTTGCCAATTACAATGTCACCTCAATCATATACTATGATCTATAATAGTTTGCATTATAT
This sequence comes from Chenopodium album, assembly GCF_948465745.1. Taxonomy (NCBI): domain Eukaryota; kingdom Viridiplantae; phylum Streptophyta; class Magnoliopsida; order Caryophyllales; family Amaranthaceae; genus Chenopodium; species Chenopodium album. Next base: position 8,685,908 of record NC_137858.1, read on the forward strand.
ATACATGATCTTATATAAGAAATAAAAAACTGAAATATGTGTGTATGTATGTTATATATCCTGTTCAAACTTTGAGTAAAGCCAAGCAATTATTAAATGAGTGATTAGATTATAATCAACCTCGGTTCTCTTTATCATCCTAATAAAACTAAGAGCAAAGTAGGAAGCACACCGATTACTACAGCTATTGAAGCACCAAAATGAAACAAGGGAAAATAAGTTGAGCAAGTTGAAACAGCCGAGCCTAGGGTAATGGTGAACTAAGTGGAACAGCTCCAAACAGGGAGAAATTATTATAAAAAGTAACAAGAAAATGTGTATTTTGACAAGGAAAGAGCTAGCAGAAGTGTTAACCTTGTACAAAAATGATGGGCATGCCGCATGCTTCATTGTCTTCAGTGATCTTGAACATCTGCTCAGTCAGATCCAAATATTGGGAACATGTGAGAGCTTGTCCCATTCAGGACCATTGTGTTTGGCACATCTCTTTTTCAAAAGTGGGCATCCTCCAACCTGCAGACTCTTTAATTGGGTGAGACGTCGCATGGCCTCTGTTGAAGGTAGAAATTTCAACACTTTGCAATTCCATATCTCCAATATCTCAAGAGATGACAGGTCCCCTATCCACTCTGGAAGTTGATCCAATGCAGGAAATCTCTGAATAATCAGATATTTAATGCTAGAAAGGAGGAGTTGAAGATTTTGTGGCAGAAACTTGACATTTGCACAATCCCTCAATGTTAGTCTTACAAGGGATTGATAACTTAGGGAGGGTGTAATGTAAGAAAAGCACCTTCTGAATTCCTCCTCGTCTTCAAACCCACCAATATCTAGATCCTTAAGGCAATGAAGATGTGAAATTGACCGTAGCACAGAAGTCATTAACTTTCCTGAATTTACAGCAGTTAATGTGACAAGACCCTCTAATCTACTTAAATCTGGGGCAGGATCCTCTATCAATGGGCAGTTCTTTATCCTCAGATACTCCAAAGACGTACATTCCTGTATACTAGTTGGGATACTTGTTAAAAGTGTACATCCATCTATGATCAGTTCACGCAGAGAAGAGAGGCCATGGAAAAGATACTGAGGAAGAGAGCCCAAGGATGAACAATCTCTTATGTCCAATATCTGAAGACATACAAGGGATTGTAGGCCTGTGGGCAAAGACTCAAGCTTACTACAGCTCCAGATCTCCAATCTCTGTAGGTTCGTACAATTTGGCAGCTCCTGAGGTAGACTCTTGATTTCTGATAATCTATACACTTTGAGTGAAGTGAGACTACCATTGTTAAATTTGATGATACCTGAGGGTATTGAATCCAGCTGAGGGCAACCTCCGACTTTTAGAGTTTCAAGGCAAGGAAATGCAGTTGGCTCTAGTGCCAGGGGTGGTGGCTTCCAAGTGACTAGCCTGGGAAATTCCCAAATAAGAAGATGTCTCAGAGCTGGAAATAATTCTACTGAATTCAGATTAGTAGTGTAAGGCCCACATTGTTGCCCGCTAGTACCACTCCTGCTTTGGTACACAGGTGCATCATGTTCACCAACATAAAATTCATTACCTATACATTCCATTCCATGAAAAAAGGTCAGCTTCAGAATATTCAGACAGGGAAGCAACCCGAGAGTGGGAAGTTGTTCGCAGCTGCTGCAATAATCTATTTTCACCACAGTGAGATTGCTAAGCAGTGCAAGACCACCTCTCTGCTTCACAGCCATATTCATAACCCATGAAGGAAACCTCATGCCCTTGAAGCTTGCTAATTTCAGTGATGTTATATTTGGGTGAGGTTCCAAACCACCCAAAACATCCTCATCAGTATTTTCGCTACTTGCTGCTCTGACATAAGCCCAACTCAGGCTTAATTTCAAGACCTTGCACTTTCTACCAAGGCCAACTTTCCTCGCTTCCTCCTTTCCCTTTACATGCTCAAGACCCTTGATGCATATCAGACCCATAACTTTATGCAGAGGTTCCAGTTCATCAATAGTCCACCCTTCCCCATCACGTAACTCAAGATGAGGTAAGGTCTGCAGGCAAGTCAATTGCTGTAATCCTCTAGAAGCAAACACATAATCTGATGTCAAGATGTGTCTTAAGCTGACCAGCTTGTGCAATTTCCGGGGTAGCTGTTTCAGCTCTTTACAACCTTGCAGGCTCAAAGTCTGTAGTTGGTAGAGTTTACAGATTACATCTGGCAATGTTTTGATCGGATTATAAGATAGGTCAAGATATCTTAGATGTTTCAGCCGCCCAATGGCAGGGGAAACCTCTGTTAGCCCAATATTGGCCATTATCAGTGTGCGCAAGTACATTGCACAAATCAACATATCCCACCTCGGCACACCACCCCATAAACTTATTGTTCTTAGCTTCTGTATGTTCACCCCTACAGGTGTTTTGGCTGCAATTTCACTCTCTCCAAAATTGATAACAAGATGCCGAAAATCAAAGGAATTATTCAGTGTGGCTTCTGCATTCCAGACCAACAAATCCTTTTGCCAAATATACACAGCAAGATCATGCACTAAATCATGCATTTTGTAGAACATAATTTCACCGGTTTCATCATCATCTATTTCTTCCTGTAAGAACGAATTATTCAGTAAAATTTGAAAATATTTCTCCCCAGTTTCCTCCATCCTTGTTCCAGATTCATGAAGAAAGCCCTGAGCCAACCAAAGAGCTATTAATTGGCCCTTATCTATTAAGCTGTCTTTACGAAAGATTGCACAACAGGCGAAACATTGCTTCAAAGACAGGCAAGGTAAATTCTTAAAGCTTAAAAACAACGATGGCAAGATGTAATTTTCATCATCCTGTGGCAAATCCCAAAGTTCACTTCTTTCTATTAACTCCCATTCAGAAGGATGTTTCTTCAACTGCAATAAGCCTCTGATTGCTTTTATTGCCAAAGGAACGCCCTTACACTTCTCAACAATCCTTCTCCCAACACCCTCAAAAGAAGAAGACATACTTGGTAGCATCCTACTAACAAAAACATTATGTTTCAATAAGGCCCAACCATCATTTTCTGACAATCCTTCGAGCTTGTGTGTGTAGACTGTTCGCGCTTTCTCTGCAACTCCAATGCTACGAGTGGTTATTAAAACCACACTTCCTGCTATATCCCCAATCCTCTGCAATTCATTCTTAAAGGAATCCCAAAGCTCAACATTGTTGTTCCATACATCATCAAGTACAAGCAAGAACTTTTTCTCCTTCAACTCTCCCTGAAGCTTATTAATAACTGCACCTGTATTGGTTACATCACAATTGCCTGATGTAAGCGATTCAACCATCTCCTTCAGAAGTCTTTCAATATCGAAATTCTCAGAAACACATATCCAGGCTTTTTTCTTGTTAAAGTGTGCATCAACTTTATCATGTTCATATAGGCGTCTTGCTAAAGTTGTCTTACCAAGGCCTGTATGACATAAAAAATCAAAATCAACTAAAGCTTAAGATTTGTAAGGACAAAGTAATTTTGAATCCAATAATTACAATCAACTAAAGCTAGCTTTGTTCCCTTCACCTTAGATTTACCGATTTCATGGACTATAAGTTACTGATAAGTTCTTCAATAGCATACGAGGGCTATTCCATTTCAATATACAGGGACATTTCGCTCAAAAAGCTCTGATGAAAAAGGCTAATAAGTTCAAATAAGCGAACACAACCAAAAATTTAACACATTTCCTTACTTTCAAGACAGAAAAACATTGCAAGGGGTGATTTTGTGTAAAGAAAAAAACAATTAATTAAATTCATTTAAGGGGTGATTTGTGTAGTATGTTAAATAAATAAAAAAACAATAAAATTTACCTCCGATTCCAACGATGGCAATGGTGGACAAATAACCATTGTTGATTGGATTGCAAAGCACCTCTAGTAGCTTCTCCTGATCAACCTCCCTCCCTACGAACTCGTAATCACTAGCAGCAGCATGTTTTCTAACTTGATTCAAATTAACAATAAACTGATCACCTCCATCCATAAAAATAGATGAAGCAACTGCTTCTCTTGCCAACTTCACCTGCTTAAGACCCATCTTCTGTGCCTCCTTCTCAAGCTTTTCCAACTTCGAAACAATCTTCTTGACTCGATAACTCAACTCGAAACGAAACAAAATAAGATTATTATCACTGCTAGAGATGTTGAAAAACTTATGGAATTTTTTCTTAGGCTCAAATTTCCTACAAAGTAATTCATAAGCATGATCATCCAATATATTATCAGCAGAATATGCAACATCTTTGAGTTTCATTAGCCAAAGGTTAACAACTTGGCTTTTTTCTTCATGACTTTTGGCTCCTAGATCATCCAAAAATGCTTTAATGTATAATAACTTGTTCTTTAGCAACTCGAGTTGATCGTTGAAACCCCATGAAAGTGATCTGATCTCCTCAAAAGCGCGAGCTGCCACTAACCTGGTAACCGCCTTTGCTGCCTCTTCGACTAATCCTGATGCTATACTACTTGCTATGAATTCTTCCATGGATGAATGATTAAGAGAGAAAGGGAGAAATGAAATGGAGTTACAGAGTTTTGATGACTTTGAAGTCAACTGGGCTCCATTAATAATTAGGTGTGTAAAGTTGTACAAATACTTTGAAAATTATGGTCATGTAAACTTAAATTCTACCAAGTTTATAAAATAAATTATGAGGAAATAATCTGTTCACAAAAGTCTAGAGTAGGAAGTCTTACAAAATCAGACCATACAAAATCATACCAAATAATTTCATAATAGACTAAGACTACACTAAATTTTTTTTCATTTGTGTTTTCATACTGCTAAAATTTAAAATTTTTTACCACTAAATATTATGAAAGTCAGAGGTTTGAAGGATACACATTATTTATAAAAAAAAAAAAAAAAAAATAATAATAATAATAATAATAATAATAATAATAATAATAATAATAATAATAATAAAAATAAAAAATTATCTGCTTTTGTTTTTTCAAATTAAAAAAATAACACCTTGAAAATGAGAATCATAAACTGCAAACAAAAATAAGCACAATAAGGTTCTATGGTGTAGTGGTTAGCACTCTGGACTTTGAATCCAGCGACCTGGGTTCGACTCCCGGTAGGACCTCTTTTGCTTTTTAACAGTAACTTCCAAAACATTTTTTAATTATTTTTATTGTATGATAAAAATAAAAACAACATTTTTATACAGCAACGAATGTAAACAAATACTCTTTATAATCAACATAATTTACATCATGCCTTTTTTTTCACAAGAAAAGTCCATGTTGGGAAATACATTATCTTGGTTTTCTTTTTTCTTTGATGCTACAAACAACAATAACCTATATAATCCTTTTTCAGAACATCATAAAACAAACAATAGAAGCTCAGCCAGCTAAAAACTTGGGTCTTGCTTTCACTTTAATCACTATGATGGTTCTGTGGAGGATTCTTTTCTCTCTTATAAGCACCAAAGATGTCGATGCCTAGACCGATATTGAGCAAATTCATACCAATCATCCCAAATAAAGCAAGTGGTAGCTCTACACCCTTGTCAAACTTTGGGGCATCTATAACTAGTTTGATCAAAATCAATGCGTGGGGTAGTAATCGAGCAAAGAAGAAGGTGAGCCAGTTTAGAAACCATTCTGCCTTCACGATTGTACTCTCTGCACTCCTAATCCCTGCCATTCGTCTTACTTTCCTCACATGTAGAAAGACTGAGTGCAACTGTTATCACGATTAAAACGAAACCAGATGGTTCAGCTCAGGAGTGGAAAATCACATGTTAGTATGTTACATTGATAGCAGAAGATATGCCCATATCAAGGCTTAGGTTTTTTCATGCGAAGGATTCATAATACCTTGATTTGGGTGGTGATATTGAAGATCAGTTATTGTGAAGAGAAGGGTAACAGATCGAAAATAATGTTGCTTAAGAGGATAGTCTCAACTTTTATACAATTGTTATAGAAAATGAAAAAAAAAAAAAAAAAAAAACAAAGAACGACAAAAATATTAGCTACAGGCATAAGGGAGATGATCTTATTAGGTTGTGAGGAATTCAGGCATAAGAGTATACAAGTACAATAGAACAGCTAGTGCTGGTCCACTCGAAGAACCAACTTCAAAGGCAGCAAAAACAGCAAGAGGCAAACAACATCAATAAGAAATGATGACAGCTAACAATATGAAAATCAAGTTACAGTTGCTGATCACTCAAGTAGCTACAAACAAAGCTAGGGAGAAAATTCCTCAAATCGGATTAATAACAGGACATGTGCACTTCAGAAAAGGCAAAGAACCATTAACAAGCATACAACAGAAATAATGCTCCAAAGCGATAATAAAAAAGTACCTCACAGATTAGGGTAAGGATGAGGTAGTTGATGGTGACATTACGATAAAGAGCAAGCGTGAAGCAGAGAAGAAGGATCAGGTGGTGTGCCAGGATAGATGGAAACCATCCGCTGTATAGTTCATACTTCAACATATCCCACTGATCATATGCAAAATAACCACAAGAAATGCATAGGGCTGTGTATGCCCATGGCCATGTATTTCGAACCAGTTCTTCATGGTCAAATATTTGAAGGGAACGCTTTTCACTCCATTGGTTGAACAATATAAACACAACTGCAACAGATGCAAGCAAGTTCATCAGACAACAGAAGCAAACCAGTTCGTCAGACAACAGAAGCAAACAAGTTCGTCAGACAAGAAGCAAGGAAATGAATAAGTCTTTTGAGTGATGCTCAGCACTTCAGCAGCCGGAGATGCCAGGAATTGAAGCATATGATAAATTCAAATCATAATGCAAGTTTTGGCACAAATAGTAGGTAAGTCATTCATAGTCTTCTGAAACTATTAACTATTAAGACACCTTATGCCAATGTATTAATGTTCCATCCATGGTCCACCCCGTACAACTACTCATTTCACTTCTAGCTAGAACTGTCTCCTTTCAATTATCAATACTACCTTATCAATCTACTTTGAGGGGCTGATCTTGAATTTTAACAGAATGATATAGAAGATGACAGGCTTGCATAGATCCTGAGATCGACAGACAGGGATAAACTAAGCCTAAACTACACGTTTTGTAAGTACAATTTAGCCTAAGAATTCTTGAATAGCTAGAGGATCAAATCTTGAAATCAAACAGTACAGGCATGAAACAATCATTTTTCTTGCTTATCTGAAAAGGCCAATGTGTTGAGCACTATCAATAGAATATGATGCAGGGATTTCGTTGATTGAGTATCAACTGTCAGACAACAATTGAAAGTAAAATTATACTCTTATATCATCAAATTCACAGCATAATAATCTCTTTGATTCATTGTAAACCAATTTACTTTACAAAGGTTAATTAGGTATGTAAAATTGAAAATTTGCAGTAGGGTTTTATAAGTTGCAGTCTCAAGCAACAACTGATATACAGCAAGAGTTCAATAGAAAACCAAAAACACCCAACACAAAGTTTCAGTACCTTAATTACATCAATAATTCACCATGAAAATGCAAAGCTCAATTAAACATCTAAGTACTCAATTGCACCTAATGACAAATTTGCCTACACAAAACCAAGACCTATGTTACTCGTACTCTTCATTTAACCTCGGGAATTTTTGTTGGATTCCCGACACTCAAACATTGGTGTGACACTTAAAACACTCCCTTTTAGGCAAAAATTTCACAAAATTGATCGTGTCTAACACTTCTAGCCGAGTCACAATTGGCAATAGTAACATAAATAAAGATTTTCCAACTAAGATGCGCATCTCATACCATTCCACATAGTTCCTACTTAAAATCACCAATTAAACTAAATAAAAGTACACAACAACACTCCACAATTACAAAATCAATTATACACCCATGTACAATCAAAACCCGAGCACACCCGTGTGTATAATGGACACTATCACGAAATTAAAACAAAATAAAAAAATACCCAAATAAAAAATCAACCAAAATTCAGAAAGACAGAATAAAAAAAAGAAGTGTAGAAATTACCAGAGGCAGAAGCAAAAGAAGAGTGAAGGAGAGAAACAGAGGTATTAACAAAAAGGGGTTCTCGAGAAACCCAAAATCGAAGAACCCAATTAGCAAATTGGAAGAACAAACAACCATACAATACAGGAAGAAGTTCTTTCTTATGATTTGACACAATTTCAAAGCCAACCGACAAACCCCACATCACCAAAGTTGCCATGAAAAAATCCCCTGCTTTATTCCTCTTTTGCTGCTGCTTCTTTTTGTGATTATTGTTATTATTACTTCCATTTTCTCTCACCATTTTTATTTTATTGTTGTTGTTGTTAATATCTCTGTTTTTGCTGGTATTAGTAGTTTTTGTTGTACTGGAATTGTTTGTGTTTGTGTCTGAAAAAAAGCTGGATTTTTTAAGGAGAGAGAAAAAGGGAAGAGGGAATTAAAAGGGGAGGTTGGGGGTTAGTTTCTTCATCTTTGCGTGAAGGGGATTTTAAGTATGATGCTTAATTGGCAATTTTAGAATCCATTTGGAAATGTTTGAGAGGTGAATGTTTGTAGAATCATCACTATTCTTGATAAAGACTTCTTTTTGCAGTTTATTTATACTCAATAGTATTAGAGAACACAAACTATTTATAAAATCGGCTAGACTATTATATTACATCCGTTGTAATCAAATATGAATAAAAGTTACCCCCGGTAAAAATAAAAGTTGTTTATTCTTTATCGATAAAGTTATCCTTTTTTTAATGAGTAAAATTCAAATTTAAAGCAAGTATATCATCATAAACCTTTTTCATTGTCCATAATCCATATGCTTTAAAATCAGGTTAGGTTTAAAGAAACTCGTTAAAAGTTACCTCAAATTAGCAAAGAGTAATCCACTAACATTTATTGTAATAAGGTGTACACAAAGATTAGGAAAGTCAAGTTTATTTGCCAAGTAAGCAAACAAAAATGTTACTTGACAATTTTGAGAATAAATAAATTTAAACTACCACTTGATATATATATATATATTTTTTTTTTTGGTTAATTTGACAGATAAATATTATTATTATTATTATTTTTTTATTTTTTATCGATCAACTAAAAATAGATTTTAGTTGACTTGAATGTCATTATATATTTTTTGCTCAATCCTTTGTTCATGTGATCTTGTCATGTATTTTAAAATAGTACGAAGCACCAATTTAGATAAATAAACTTAATAATTAAAAATTCTCGCCTATAAAAAAATTGACAATTGTAGAGTTTGTTAGTTTTCTTATGTTATGTCTTATGTGATTGTGTAAGGGATATAAATTGGATTGAAGGCTTGAAGCTGATGGGTATTTAAGAGACTAATTAGTCATATATTTTGATTGGCTCTTGCTATAGCTATAGTTTTCATAATTTTGTAGATTTTATTTTGCTGACTCTTAACCATCTATTAATAGACAAGTGTTAATCATTCAACATCATTGTCTAAAATTAGAAATAAGAGAGACATGGAAACATAAGGAACATAATTTTTTATTGTAAATTTTAAATTATTTTATTTACTTCATTTATAAAAAAATCTTTGCTTGTATGTTATCTATGTGTTGACCCTTAAAACCAAATTAGTGTTATTCTATCCCATACAAACTTTAGTGGGAAGTGGAATGTTTGGAATAAGCTCCCTAACAAAGAGTTAATATAATATTTACATCAGCTTTTCAAGACATAGCAAGGTTCTATGGTGTAGTGGTTAGCACTCTGGACTTTGAATCCAGCGACCTGGGTTCGACTCCCGGTAGGACCTTTTTAAAATGTTTACACAAACTTTCTCAATTTTTTCATGTTTTGCACTTTTGCATGAACACTAAAAATTGGCCCTTGGATTTCCCTTTTTTATAATGTTTATGCTCAAATTACAATCGCTCATCATGCTCAAAACTTCCAGATTTAATGTCAACCATTGACTTCAATCATTGCAATAACAATAAATCAGTCAAGTTAGTTTAGGAGTTTGATTGACATTGTTCCCAACAATTTATCGGAGTACTTTAAAAGTAAATAACATATTTTAGTTTAGTGGCTTGGGGTTCGATGATTTCACGTTACCGATATAAAATTTAAATTAACTGTCAAATTGGTGCCAAAAAATTCTTATGATTTAATTTGATCCGTTATAAGCGAAATTTACATGAATAGAGTATGAACTAAATTGAGATTCGTTTAAGCAAACCCAAACACAACTCATAAACAGCAAAAGCTCGAGTGACAATAGCGGCATAATTAATGACATCCCTAAAAACATAGGATGATATTTTCTGTAATAGTAACACAAATTGGACCAACAAAACTCAAATGTCATACTCCAACTCTTAATTATTTTCTCATGTAACAAGAAAAATTAAAATAAAGAAAGAGATTAGGGAGATATCTAGAGAATCCATTGATCCAAGGTGGCCAAGATAAGTTAGATATTAAAGCCCCACAAAACCCAAATTACATTTGATAGAAACTCACACTCTCTTTCAAACTCAAGTCTTGTGGATGTAACAAATGCCACGTGTGAAACACACAATTCCACATGTCATTCATTGGTAGGCCAACTGAGATCGCGCTCTCTATTCCAACTTCTCTTATCCCACACAAACTTCTTACCAAAAAATTTCTTTCATTCCCCCTTGTTTTTTTGGGGGCTTGTTTAACAAAAATTTATTTTTTTTTAATTAAAAAAACGCCATGAATGCTGTTGCTACTGCTTCTGCTCTTTCTCTTCCTATTTCTCTTAGTCGACCTTCTAAATTTAATCCTAGAAAGGTATGTTTTGTATTAGTTTTTAGTTTTTGGTATCGGGTTTGCTATATGTAGCTCTAAGGGTTAAGTATTAGTGTTACGTGTAGATTAGTGTTATTTATGTTTAGTAGTGTTTAAGAATTCATGACAAAATTACGTGTCGGGTTTGTTTAGTTGATTAATTGTATATTATATAGAGGAATTTGATCATGTTGAATTGTCAACTTGTTGGGTTTTTTCTCTTGATTGTTTAAATGAATAAAAGATATGATCTTTAGTACATAGATGTGTTGAATGTTTATGGAGAAGTGTACTTAGATAAATGGAGTTGTGAAATTTTGGATTACATTTATAGTTTTTGGCCTAGAAATTGGTGTTATGGGGACTTACCCAAGTTTTTTTGGAATGTTGTGAAGATCATTTGCTAATTAATTAGCTGTTCTATGCAATAGGTTAATGTTTGCTTGTAGGACACTCACCCAAGTTTTCAAGAAGCTTATAATGTAATTTTTAATGTTGTTGAATTACTTGAATGGGTGCTCCATTTTGAGAGAGGGCAAGATTGATAATACCATTATTATATTTATGATTAAGGGTGTTTCTGTCTTGGTTAATCTAGACTAATTTACCAATTATGAAGAGGATCGATGTTGCTCAAATTTGGGGATGCAGATTGGGTATTTGGATGGGACATTGGATGGAAGTATCTAAGGTTTCAACTAGGGTATTTGATAAAGTGTGAGACTATAACAAAGCCATTTTGTAAGTGATTGACCTAGGGTTAGAGTGACTTAGGGCCTGTTCTCTTCAGATTGTTTTCGGTTCAGCTCTAATAAGTTCAGTTCGGTTCTTAATTTCCTTCTCTCATAAAATATTCAGTTCAGCTCATCTCATCTCCAATAAGTTCAGTTCAGTCAATTAGAGCAGGCCCTTAGTATCTTATTCAAGCAATATTTGGTTAAGCTTCTGTGAGGGTGAGGTTTTAATTCCTACTCCGAAATGGATAGATTGAGATGGTGCATCACAAACTTTGTGTTTGTGATGATTGTTCTGTTATTGCTGTAGTGATTTGACAAAGTGAGAAGAGGTGAGACATAGAATGAGACACCAAACCTGTTGGTCCTATGTGACCTATACGTCAACATTTAAAGAAAAGTATTTTGGCACTTGCTTTATGATGTTATTGTTGTATATTATATAGCGTAGATTAATAGATAACTTCTAGTCACTGTAAAGTGCAAAAGAATGTGGGAAAAGAATTAGAATTGTTATATGTGAATTTTTCTATTTGCTAATAGCTTGGAAAATAATCCAGGTAAAAGGCAGTATTGGAGTGTTTGCTGTTTTTGGAGAAGATGGAGGGTCCATAGACAAGAAGAGCACATGGGGGACGCTCTTTAATGTGGAGGATCCAAGATCAAAAGCCCCGTTGTATAAAGGAAAAATATTGGATGTAAATCAAGCCTTGGAAGTGGCAAGATTTGACATCCAATACTTGGATTGGAGAGCTAGACAGGATGTTCTTACAATAATGCTCCTACACGAAAAGGTCTGTGATTACCTGCAATGATGCTCTGTAGTTATATAATACGATTAAGCTTGTAAGAAAATGTTTTTGTTCTTCATCATCAATAGAAGGGTGAAAGAATAAAAAGATGGCTGTCATTATAAGCTGATAATGTGTAATTTTACCATGACCATTGTACCTTTTTAGTCATGCAGTTAGATGAAAGATTAATTAGTATTATAAACTAACACAATCTGACTGTTATTTTCTGCTTTATCGCCCTAATTCCACACCATAACATTTCATACTTCATACTTGGAAATCAAGTGTCTATAAAAAGGAACATGAATATGCTTGTGTACCTCATCGTACCCTTGATTATGAAGGTAGCAGCTAATGGCTACTTATTACTATAAGACAAATAAGAATTTGAGAAAGTATCATGATCCCTTACTTAGATATAGCTTATTACGATTAACTGCAGGAAATTTCCACTTGTGGCTTTTCAAATTCTGTAGACTGTAGTTGCTTGTTTATTTGTGATTTTCTTGACTTCCCTAAAATTATTGACAAATGAACTCACTTCAATGATGTATGAATTAAAATATGTGTTCATCTGTGTTAATTTTGAGTCTGAATTTCTGACTTCCAGATACTTATGAATTTAGGTCGTGGAGGTATTAAACCCTCTTGCTCGTGAATACAAGTCCGTTGGCACATTGAGAAAGGAGCTAGATGGGTTACAAGAAGAGCTTGCACAGGCTCATAAACAGGTAAATAGTTTGTTACATACTTTGTATGACACTAGGTACTTGAGTTTCATTTTCAAAAATTCTGGACTTAACAGCCTCAACCAAATTCCGAGGCAAGATAAAAATGAGTCCCTAATACTTGCCATTTATCTGTTTTCCATTTATGTGTTGATAATGACAGGTTCATATTTCTGAAGCACGGGTTTCAGCAGCTTTAGATAAACTAGCTTACATGGAAGAATTGGTTAATGATAGGTTGTTACAAGACAGAACAACAACTGAAACCAATCAGACAGATGCTTCATCAAGTACCTCCACACAACCCATGGAAACCACTAAGAGGAAGCTGCCTCGTAAGAATCTAGATGTATCTGGTCCTGTCAAATCTTATCATCCTAACTTGAAGAATTTCTGGTATCCTGTTGCCTTTTCTGCAGACTTGAAGGAAGACACTATGGTAAGCTATTGACAGCTTATGTAAGCAGTCTAACACTGCATTTTGTCTTCTCTTAATTATGCTTGTGAAAGGTATACAAAGTGACTTGGATTTCCTTCATTTCAGATCCCAATGGAATGCTTTGAAGAACCTTGGGTCATTTTCCGTGGGAAAGATGGAAAACCTGGGTGTGTTAAGAACACTTGTGCACATAGAGCTTGCCCTCTTGATCTTGGCTCTGTGAATGAGGGTCGCATTCAATGTCCTTATCATGGTAAGAATACCTAGTAAAGGTAAAGTACTAATGACTTGGGAAAGAAAGACTTGTTTATGCTAATTGGCGCAATGGTGGATGTATTCCAGGATGGGAATACTCAACAGATGGAAAATGCCAGAAAATGCCGTCTACAAAGTTATTGGATGTTAGAATAAAGTCATTGCCTTGCTTTGAGCAGGAAGGGATGATTTGGATTTGGCCAGGAAGTGAACCTCCTGCTGCCAACCTTCCTTCACTTTTACCTCCTGAAGGATTTGTTATTCATGCAGAGGTAAACTATTCTTACAGTAGTAGTGTGAAAAAATGCAACAAATTGTATCCTGGGTTCTTTTTTAATCTGTTCTTGTTGAAGTATGCAGATAGTTATGGAACTTCCAGTTGAACATGGGCTACTTTTGGATAACCTTCTCGACCTTGCACATGCTCCTTTCACTCATACTTCCACATTTGCCAAAGGATGGAGTGTTCCAAGGTTTGTTTTTTCCTAAAGACATGTCTTATATCATCGTTTCTTTTAAACTTGTGGAGAAAGACATAAATGAAGATGAACATCATATTCATGAATTATGGTTGATGCTAAAACTTACTTGCTACTTCGGTCAGTCAATGATGACCCAAAAGAGTATGGAATTATGGATACTTCAACTTTTGCGATTAACACTTACCTGCTTGTAACCATGTCTCTGGCATGACTTTAAAACTATGTTACTCAAACTCAGGTACGAGTGTAAGACATCAGTATACACATCCTCTATTTCAAACTCTGCTGTTTTATTAAATTTTCCATTCTTGGGTCCATTATGAAGTGTAAGTGTCCATAACCATGTCAGAGTGTCAAGGATCTGATATACTTGAAGTTAAAAAGAGAGACTAAATAGCAGAGCTTTGAATGCTGATGATTATGTCCTATCCCCATATCTTGGAAGTTCAGATTTTTGTGTCGGTCTCTTTTTAATTATCTTAATTCTCGTATGTATAGATCCAAGCATTATAACTTGGTGATAAGTCATTGATCATGTTTTATCATTGGAAAAGTAAGTTGACATTACACACCACATGGTACTTATCTTGCCCTCTGTTACAGCTTGGTGAAATTCTTGACACCAGCATCAGGGCTTCAAGGTTACTGGGACCCATATCCCATAGATATGGAGTTTAGACCGCCTTGTATGGTACTATCTACAATTGGGATCTCTAAGCCAGGAAAACTAGAAGGACAGAGTACTAAGCAATGTGCAACACATCTTCACCAGCTTCACGTTTGTTTACCATCATCGAAACAGAAAACAAGATTACTTTATAGAATGTCGCTAGATTTTGCTCCAATTCTAAAGCATGTTCCGTTCATGCAACATTTATGGAGGCACTTTGCGGAGAAGGTTAGCTCTTCTTCTCTAATCATCTTTTGGTAGCCCATTTTCAAATTTAAGAGGTTTAGTTTGTGCCAATCAAGTTAAATTATCTCTTTCAATGCTATGCATATAAACACTTGAAATTCACTTGTTGAGAATTCCGTAAAGCACCCAACCAACTTCTTGCTTACTTTACATGAACTATTCGTGCTGAAATTGTAATTCAGATTCAGGATTCTTTCAAGTCTTTTAGTATTTTTTTTTTTCTGAAAGGGGGTGATAAATCAGCCAAAGCATTGTTTCTTAAGAAACTGTGACTAATGCAGGTCTTGAACGAAGATCTGAGACTTGTGCTTGGACAACAAGAACGTATGATAAACGGAGCAAACATCTGGAACTGGCCTGTACCTTATGACAAACTCGGTGTCAGATATAGACAATGGAGAGATGCAGTTGACAGAGGAGAGAAACGTCTTCCCTTTACCAAATGAAATACATATGAGAATACTCCCAATGTAACATACTGACGGCTTGACTTCACTATTCCTTTGGCAAATTGCAATCGGAGAAATGATAGATTATCGCAAGGCTAGTTTCTTACAAATAAAATTATGCACTTCTCAGAAAAGGTAAGGTTTGTTTTGGGGCATCAATTGAGCTCGACAAATCGTGAAAACCGGAAATTGTCAATGATGTGAGGGAAAGTCTATAGCATGCCATTAGCCTGTATGCTTTTGCTTATTTTTTTGTCAGGTGTACAGTTTCAGTGCTAAATTCAATAATCCTCCCTCTTTTCTTCTATTTTTCCTCCCCTCCCCTATTTTACTCCTCATTAGGGCATCTAATACGAAACCCGATTATAAGTTGAGTGATTGTAAATTTTCACCATTATAGAATAGATGATTGTACATTAAACATCTCTTCTTTGTAATGTATCTTTTGTGAAGAAATTTTGAGGACAAACATTATTCTTCAATTGCAATCTTTGTAAGTACAACTATTATGCTTCAATATTGAAAATACAAGTGTTACCCCAATGCTATAAAGTGGTCATCATCGTATCAACCTGACAAAATATCAAGTACACCCTCTATTCCATACAAGTAACGATCTTATCAAATTATCGAATTAGCTATTGTTGCATCTTCAAGCAATGTAACAACTATTTCCGAATAGAGTACTAACATCCGAATAGAGTACTAACAAGTAACAATTGCTACGCGTAACAATAACAAAACAAACTAAGATTAAATAACAACCATTTATTTAAAGTACAAGTATTACTCCGTACATTAGTAGCTAATTAATGAAAAACACAAACAAGAACACAAAAAAGTCATTTACAAAGAAACACCACAAAAGGGGCAAAAGCGATAATGAGCCTCAACAACATGATCACAAGATTGACACCTTAATACATCGATATCGGGCGGAGGAGACGACGCCGTATTAGAAGGAAGAGAGAAAGACTCAGGAAAAAACAGATTACAAGTGTTACAATGAAGCAGAGGCTTTTTACCAGGCCATTTCCAAACAGGTACAAAGAACACCTTCAAAACGTTGTCGTATTGAACTAGATCAGCTTTCGAACCGCAGTTAATGCACTTGCTGATTCCGGATTTCAGAACTTGCCCAACCTGTTGCTCTACTCCTCCCACGAAAAAGAAGAACATTTTTTTGCGGGTATTTTTTTTGGATTTTTTTTTTTTTTTTTTTTGGGTTTATTAACTTATTTAGTTGGTTTGATTTGTGGGATTTCTGGGGTTATAAATTTGGAAGAATTAATTTTCTGGAAAGTTTAGGAAGAGGAAGGTAGATTCGTTTTGGGGTTTTATTCAAGAAGCTTATCGAAGGTTCTGAAATCGGCTGGAACTACGTGGAGGAAGAGTAGATATTGAAAAAACTGGAATTTTACGTTTACAATGAATCCATTTATAAATCTATACCAAAGGCGAATCTTAATTGACACGAAACAAAAATGCACGATTAGAATTTATAAGCGTATATTATATATCAATGTACATGTGCTTTTCAAATCTTTAATTTTCATTTTTTTTCTTCTTTACATAATTATATATTGAGTAGATTATCGATAAAGAATGACAATAAATCAATAACATCGAACTTGAGAAAATGTGTTGGATTGTATACAATAATCACATGTGAGGGCCAGTGTAACTAATGTTTGATTAAGTAGAATTATTTCACTTTTAACTTCTTAAACGTCTTGGGGGCTATACATATCGTTGTTCTTAATTAATTCAAGCTCAAACCTCGTTCACTAAAGATTTGAACATAACAAGCTAATGTACTCTGCCTGCTTATCATCCTTGGTTAATTAAGATCAACAAGCAAAAACACAGGCTCCATAGTCTTGCATATTGACCATGACAAGAATTTAACACTTTCATTGATACCATACAATGCTACCCAGGCTGAATTGTGATCAAAAAGAATTCAATTCCTCGTGCACCGAAGGTGAAAACTTCAAAATCATATAAAAAACTTCAGAATTATATAATACAATTATACGAAGTAACAGAAAACACTTTCAGAAGTGCAAAGTAACTAACAGAAAATACTTTCTGAAGTTTATGCTTATCAGACAATAACTCTAGTTAACTGCTATTAGCAGTAAACTCCATTAAATCAGTACATAAACACGGCACAAAATCTTATGTTGTATCACAATACACTCACAATATCCTTTCCCAAATATCCAACCCACATACGAAGTAAAGAACAACGCAGGGGAGGAACAAAGAAAAGGCATAAAATAGGTTAAGGCACTAGAGAGATTAGAAGCTTGTCGATATTTACATGTTACCTATGACAAGCTTCAAGGGTAGTTAAGCTGGCTTCCATGCTGTAAGAATCTCTTGAAACATCTCAGTCAGTAATTCCCTATCAGCATTTTGAAAAAAGGTGCTTAAATCATCCTTAATATCGTATATCTTTCCAAAATCAAACAAGTATGTTAAGCAACCTTTCTTAAGTTTATCAAGCTGGTAAAGCCAGGCCTCCTGCAGCCTCTCTAGGACATTCCCCGAGTTGATGTCCTCCAAGAGGCTTTCTTCACACGCATCTTTAAGATTTGTCATATCGTACTTATTTGCAGCTGCCAGAAGACCGAGCCTGTGCTTCCAAAAATCCTCAGGAGTCATAGTTCCATATATATAGCTGAGGAGGGCCCTGCAAGATTCCCAGGACATGTCGTCTATTGCAATGGTCGAAGATTCTTTTTCTTTCAGATCATGAAGGAACATACTTTGAAACACGGGAGAGCTTGCTGAAAGCATTGCTTTGTGAGCCTTCAGGGTTCCGTCCACAGTAGTGATAGTAACATCAGTGCAGATTTCCTCATAAAGCATGCGAGAAATTGTTTGGAGGGCACTTTGAGAGGCCAAAGATTGCATGTTTCCTTGAGTTGGCCATATTGAAACCGCTTGACCACCCTATGAAGTGAGAAAAGGTTGAATAGGAGATATTCACAAAAGCAAGGGTTCTTTGAACAAAATAAGATAAAAAAAAAAAACCAGAAATCTTGACATACAGGCAGTGATACAACCTTGTGAACATCCAAAAGGGTCCTTTAAGACATATGTTGTGGATACTCCAAACACTCACTAAATTCATAATAAAGTCCGAGTTATTATTACTGAGTGACAACTAAGTCCAATCACTTTTAAACACTAATAATCATCTTTGTTTCAAATTTTCAAAGTTTCTCAACACATGTTTAAGCGGCACAAGCAGAAAAGATAATGCCACACTTTACTAGTCAACAACCTGAGACCAACAAGTAACCATGTAGAAACACAGATTGTGATGCAATTTAGATTAAGCACTCTCTATATGGTTGTTGAAAGGCAAAGATGAAAGATCATGTAAATGATCCTGTATTACAATCTAATCATATGAGAAAGATAAACATCATATAAATGGACTCAACTGTTAATTTAAGTCACCGATTGGATTCATCACAATATAAATTCTACCTTTAACCAATTTGTAGTTGTAGAATAGTTTTTTATAACTCCAAATGGTTTTTGCTGGAATTTCACTTTGCAATTATGGAATGTCTACAACCTTGACATTGTTGGAGCAGTAGTATGCATGATTTATATTGATAAAAATGGTTAACTAAACAGGGTTGAAAATCTCAGACTCTAGAGGTGAGGTTTAGCCCAAAGCGAGTATTTACAACAGAAACCACAAGCTATATTCAAACATGGCAAATGTGACTGTATTTCTAGTCAAGAGATAACAAAGAAAATCACAATGGCTATTAGCTACCAGTCATTACATGCGGTCAGTCTCAATGGTGGCAATGGCATTGAAATGAACTAGATTTATTAAAATTTCACTAAAAGGCACAGAGTTTAAATCAATGTGTTAGCATTAAGAAGATATGGGAATTTCATGAAAAAAAATCCTACCCTACCAGATGTTCTCCAATTCTGAGTCTACAAACAACAGAGTATTTGTAATTAACAGCAGGCAAACACAAGCACCTGCCAATGAAACTCTAAAAGAAGATAATTCTGAGACTCACAGTTGATGGGCAGATCTTCAAGTCCAGGAATTCCACATCAATGATAAACCGACCATAGAATGTAGTGTCCACAGGCCACACAAAATCATCACTGTTACGAAGAAGTCGTTCGTGAACTGCAAAGAAGCAACAAAAGATGTTGAGAAAATTTACTTGCTATCAATCTCGGCGAAGGCAAGCACATAAGTTTATAATTTGTAATATTAAAATGTTAAAGGAGTAAGTCAGACTGTCAGTAGTCTCAGTACAGCTCCCGCACCCACCCTGTGCTTGAAAACTATAGAAAACCCAATATCCCCAAACACCGATTAAGCATGATTGCCACCAAATGTAGAAACTAAGAAGCGAACACCAGATACTCTTTCAGAAATTAGTTGTATCAAAAACAATTACTACTACGTTTTTATCTGATTTTCCAGCTGAGGGAACAAAGCTCATGGTTAGTGGATGTATCACGAAGACTACAGGCAATGAGCAATTAACAGCCTTAAAAAATATCTAGTGCTTCCTCAGATTCAAATTGTCACTTCAACCACTTTTCACACATCTAGAATTAACACTGGCATGATTGGTATGTAATATTTCATTCATATTACCCCCCAAAAAAAAGAGCCTATTATTACGCATTTACGCAGATACTTATTGCCGAAAAGAGATTGACTCAACACCATAGATTTTAAAACAGAAATTACAGATTTAGAAGAGCATAGCTCAGGTTACCTGTCTAATTATTAGCAAAGGTGGACAAGATCTTCAAAATAAATACAAGTATAAGCAAATCACTGAACAACGTTATTCATGTAAAGTTTTATTTTTGTGTTCTTAGAGGGTTCGCTAAATCAATGTAGATTGTTTAGACCTAGAGAATCAAATACAAGACCCGTTTGGTGGCATGTAAGATCAAAGTGACTTAATAGGGAGAAAGATTGGATCTACCCTAAGAGATTAAGAAGACCTGCTTAGTTCTAACTTATCTGGTAGGAAAATTTAACAGCTAAATTCAATTGATTAGGCGTTAAACCCTAAAGGGCAAGGCTATTTAAATGAAACTCCCAAGAAGCTTCTAGCATCAAGACCCATACTAAGGGTTACCTTGCCCCTTTCACTCTGCAATATGGAATACACTAGGAAACTATCTGGAGCTTGGGTTTAAGATTCTACCCCAGGACAGTGTGGAAGCATTAAAAAGATTTTCAACTATAAACAGCAATTCATTTTTTTTTTTTTTTAAATTTCTAAG
This sequence comes from Chenopodium album, assembly GCF_948465745.1. Lineage (NCBI taxonomy): Eukaryota > Viridiplantae > Streptophyta > Magnoliopsida > Caryophyllales > Amaranthaceae > Chenopodium > Chenopodium album. The sequence continues at coordinate 8,706,778 of NC_137858.1, forward strand.
CATCCCCCAACCCCAAATAAAACAAAGGTTAGTAGGTACAAGTATAACTATGGTATTTTGTAGAAAAATAATTAAAAATTTGCAGATCACAAAAGCATATCCTAGAGAAAAAAAGGAGTACGTAATAGGTCAAATGCATTTAGCAGCACTAGAGTTCTATGACATTGAGCAAGCAAGTTGTGGCTCAGTTCAGAAAAGATACACATTAATAACTCCAAGAGTCCAATATGATTTTACTTGTTATTGTATTTCAGAAAAGCATCATGGAGCCGAGAATAGTATCATGAACAAAAATCTCAGAATCATACACAAAGTACAGATCTAACATGGATGCAAAATCAATTAATACATTGAAAATGACGTGGCTCATTCCCCAGGTCTTGAAATTGCATAACATAATCACTTCACAGAGGTCTAGATTATACAATTATATTGCTTAATACTAGCAGCCTTTAACCACACAACACCATAATAAATAAATACACAATAGTTACTATAACAATTATAGCAAGACACAATGCACTTAAAAAGTTGAAAGGACATAAATCTCAAGAAACCTTAAGCAGACAATGAATACAATTAAAACACTAGATAGAAAAACAAGCAACAATCAGAATCAGAATCAGAAATTTCAAAAGTACATAAATAAGATTCCCTCCTAATTCTTTCTCCTCGTTCCAATAGATTTCATTAAGTGATCTCACCCCCTTTCTTGTAAGGTAATTAATTCAACACAAAGAAGTAGACACTTCACGTGAAGGGAACACCGAATCTATGTAGAGATAGCAACAAATTCAAGAGCTTAGATAAGAAAAAGAAGACTGATCATAAAGTTATTATTAGATGACCCACATTGGCTAATTAGCTGCAGGATTTGCTTCCAAGGTTCATGGAAAATACATAACTCAAAGGTAGCTTCAATCTACCATGGTGCTTAGCCTAGGGATTAAGACATGAGCAACTCAAAACTTTACTACAAAGGAAAAACAAACAACTAAAATAAGATAGCCAAAACCGCAGGTCCGGGTGGAAGTTCATTATCGAGTAATCGAATCAAGCCACTGAATCCCAGTCCACATTAATTATAGCAGGTCTAATCAAACAAAATAACCAAACACCTCTTCTTCCCAAAATCAACAAACTTAACCGAAAAAACCTCACCAAGTCTCCATCCAATCAAACAAACAAACAATAACAAATTCAACAATCGCATAACACGAACACGGAACTAATCATGAAGCATACCAATTCAACAATCCTCAATTCAATCACAACAACAAAACACAATCCAATAAACCAAACAACAGATAATACCAATTACAGTTCATCATCAGAAAAGTATTCAAATTTCACAAGAAACACAAAACCCCACTTCAAATTCAAAACAAACAAATCAAAAATTGAAAGGAAAGTAAGAAGCATACTAGGAGAAATATAGGGTCTTCGACTAAGACCAAGATTAGATACTCTAAGAATAAAACGAGCAAGTGGCGGCTGATCCTTCGACACCCGAGAAGGTTCTGGAAACAATCTTACATATAAATATCGATTCTTTTCAATTGCTAAATGCCTGAAATTTACAACAATTTTACAAATAAAAAAAAAAAAAAAAAATCAGCAAAAAAAACTGCACCTTTTTCATAATTTTTTCTGGGTAAAAAGCAATTAAAGATTAAGAAGAAAGAAAACAAACCAATTCCAAAGACCCAATTTAAAAGGGTCAGATTTTTTGTAAGAACAAGGGCCAAAATTGTCGATTTTCCACTGTGCTAGTCGTGAGATAGTCTCTACTTTGGTATCCCCCATTTTTTTCTGAGTTTCTGATGACTGTTGTTGAGGAGAGAGACTCAGAACACTTTCATACATTTTTTTTTTTTTTTAATGTTTGGCGTTTTATTAAATTTTTTCAGTTTCTATAATTGGAAGGACTAAAATCATCCAATAAAAGTTGAACACTTTGTTGCTTTTTTAATTTTTATTGGACTTTACATAATTTGTTTTTATATAGTTGTACTTGTAAAATACACTTGTATATTAGACCATGACTCAAGTGGGGTTAATTTTGTCTGAATTGATTGATAATTTGATAGGTACATCCAGGATGTGTGATGATGTTATTTGATATATTCATCTTATGTAGAGTAGGGGTGAGCCTAGCGGGGTACCCTGTAAAATTTCAGGATCTGAAACCGAAATCTGTTGTAATAGGTTCCTAAAAATAGGAATCGGAACCTGTTGCAACAGGTTCCTAAACCGGAACATGCAGGTTCAGGTTCCTAAACAGGGTACCCTGTCTTTCAAAGTAAACTTAATAGTTACTTGATAAATTATTACAATTTTTTTAAAAATAAAAATGGATGTTCAGAATAAAAGCTTACAACTTTAATATAGTACTTCAAATATAACAAAGCAACTCTTATTGTCTAGAATATTTAATACCCTATAAGTTCTGGTTTCATGCATCCTATAGGGATCCTGTACTAACATGGTACCCTACAGGTTTCAAGTCCAAAATTTTATTACCCGGAACCGGAACCTGTTGCAACAAGTTCCTAATTTTATTACCCGGAACCGAAACCTGTTGAATAGGTTCTGAGTTTGGAACCTGCGGTTCCGAACAGGTTCCGGTTTCAGGTTCCCAGAATTTTTGCTCACCCCTAAATTATAGACATAATTAGTAGATTAGCATCAACTTTCAAAAAGTACCATTAATAACAGGGGCAGAATTAAGGGGGCTAGGGTAGGCCATGGCCACCCCCTTGATTTCCTATAAAAATTAAATTTCATATAGGTAAATTCATTTGTGGTGGTTAGCTCAGTTGGTTGAGAATAGAACATGGGTGAATCCATGATTGTAGTGTAGTTGAGTGTTCGACTCTTGCTTCACAAACGTAGTACTCCGTATTTTATATATAATGGAGAGAGTAATAATCAAATGTGGTGTTATTCATTCTACCCAACGTATAGTTGATGTAGTTGAGACCAATTTCGCCTAAGAAGAAATACTCCCTCCGTCCCCAAATGATAGTCCCTTATGGCCTATTTTTAGTTCCAAATTGATAGTCCCATTTGATTTTCTCAAGTACCATTAATATTAATTTTTTATCAAAATTTCCTCCAATTACAACAAAATTTGTGCAAATTTAACTTTTCCATGTAAATTTTGTTTTTCAATGTACTTTTTATTACTTTCTCTCTCTACTATTTTACATACCCAATGTAAATTTATCTTTTCAGTGTAATTTTACTACGTATTAATTTTATTAAGTTTCATAATTCCCGTGATTTTTGCCCATAAGGGACTATCATTTGAGGACGGAGGGAGTACTTAGGATATGTTCATATTTACTTAATTTCAGTTCAGTTCAGTTCAGTTCAGCTCCAATCAGTTCAGTTCAGTTCAGTTTCAATCAGTTCAGTTCAGTTCAGCTCTTAATTTCCCTCTCACATAAAATATTCATTTCAGCTCAATTCAGTTCAGTTCAGTTCCAATCAGTTCAGTTCAGCTCCAATCAGTTCAGTTCAGCTCAGTTCAGTTTAGTAAATATGAACGGGCCCTTAGTAGGCATGTATTTTGCATTATTAGCGCTTGACCGCGTGTTGTACACTTACCCTGATAAATCGCAAGCACCTTATTCTTCCCCAAATCAATATCAAAATCCCAACTTCCCCAAATCACCAAAATCCTTGTTTGTTTCCTTCCTTGTTAAATTTCTTGTGGGAGCTTCCAAGTTGAGGAAGAACGAGAAATGGCGAATGACAAAGGAAAAATTGAAGGAGAAACAGAAATACCCAAAATCATATGGAATGAAAATCAACAAAGATTCGAAACAGAGGACAAGAAAGCTTATTTAGAATACCATCTTAAAAACATCCATGGAAATAGTTCCCAAATCATGGATATCCTTCACACCTTTGTTCCTTCTTCCAAACGAGGCCTTGGTTTAGCATCTCACCTCTGCGTTGCCGCCTTCAACCACGCTCAGTCGCATTCCTTGCCCGTTATCCCCTCCTGCTCCTATGTCTCTGTAAGTATTCACGATTACATCATCGTTATCATTGTTATATCGATCTTGGGCTTCGACTATCAGTTTAATCTTTTGGTTGAGTTGATCCACTAACATTAAACATGCAAGTCTTGTTAGTTACTCTAGATGGGTTATGTGGAATGATAAAAGTTAGTTAAGTGGTTGCGCGATCACAAGTGAAGGTTTGAGGGAAGTACTTGGTGGTGTGACAATTGGATGTTACCCTTTTGTTTGTCGACGAAAAGGGCCTGTAAAGTGTAAACTAGTAACAGATTGGTATATGTTTTGATTGTTGCAGGACACATTTCTTCCGAGGAATCCATCATGGAACGCGTTAGTGTACAAAGGAGATGTTAAATCTAGTATGTGAACTCCAGCAACTTCTTCTACTCGAATACAAGCTCTGTGATGCTATTTCAGCTATTACATTCAATGAATGAAATGTATCATGCTCAGAAAAGGGTCTTGTAATTGAAAATACATATTATCATTAATAATATTCGCTGGTTTCCTTCATCTCCTTGCAGTATACATGATACATAAGTAATTGTAGTAGTAGTACATTACAGTCGCTTGACATCCCATAAAACGATGTCAGTGCTGGGTGCGAAACAAACAAGATGTTTGAACTTTTGTTTAAACCTAAAACAGACCATAAAAGTTTTAACACTATGATAACAGTAAATATTTACAACATGAGTGGTGAAAACCAGAGGCCGGAACTTATTGTGCCATACATTGATCATACAACAAGCGTCTTCCATTAGGGTTTTAGTCGGGTACAAAGAAATCCATCTTATCCACTGGAAGATTCACAACTGATGTTTCCACCTACAGAATACATCGATAACAAATCAGCTCACAAACAGTAATTTTGTACAGAAAAAAAATATATTGGCTTTGAAATGAGCAGATAAAAAGAAAACAAAAGAACGCAAGTATATAAATTTGTGCATTTAAAAATGCAGCAATGCCATTGAGGATTTCCAAGTGCTCATTTTGCTGCCAAAGAATGGAATTTCTGAGTATAACTTGAGCTTTTGTATATATGAACGACGACAGTTTCTTACATTTAATTTAATCCTAAGAATAAAAAGAGATTTCAACATACCTCTTCAAAAGGAACAAAGACAAAAGGAGTTAAGCCCCTGCTGTGTGAGACTGCAGGAACATCAGGATTGTGTGTCTCATCATCCTGCCATCCTTCGACTATATCAAGCATGTCTTCCTCATGGTTTGCCTCATTGTCGTTAACACCACTGGTGACGAGGGAGACCAAATCCATTCTGTTATTAGCTCCAGCTGTTGTCCCTCTCAGCCTGAAAAAATACGAAGTACAAGTCATTGATTTATCCAAAGGAAGCCCTTTCAGGTTGTTCCCCCAAAAAAAAAGTCACATTGATATAAACAAGCACTGTTATACACATAACACATCACTGCTATTTATACAAGACACACGGGAGGACACCAAGGACATTGCTATTTATTGGTAGCAAAATTGATTGAAGAAGAAGACAAAAATTTCGGGAAATTATTTGAGTGAGAGAAGTTAATCTGATAGGGGAAAGAGTAGAAGGAAATGTACCAAGGAAATTGAGTATTTGCACTAAGCTTTTTGGGAGTGTTACCCAGCCACATATATGCTCGGGTTGAGTAATCAGTTTGTCAATGTCAACAACCAGTTCTTGTTATATCCTCTCTGTAACTCTTCTTTTGTTCTAAATCTTATACTGTATTCTTACCAGTAACCACTACCAAAAGGTTAACTTAAACCTATACAGGTTAATAGTGTATACTAACCTACTCTAACATGCTGAAGATCATCTGGAGATTATTGGTGTCCACATATACATTGCCTTTGTTGCATAAAACTTTGCAGTCCAATATAGCTATATCAAAGAAAAGATCGGGAATCATCTCTTTTGTCGATAATTTATCTCGAAAAGCAAGGATGATCATGCATCAGCTACATGGCGATCTAAAAACCACTGGCATCACTATATTCATCTTTTCTAAAAAAGCTGAAATTATTTTCAAATGAGAAATATCTAAGAACGCTTTGAGCTCTAAAGTATGTTCTTTCCAAGACCACAAAGGCACAAACATAAAACTTGTCACTGGACAGTAAGCTCAAGCCCAAAGCTAATAGAGTATATAATTCCAAATTTACAAGTTCAAAGGTGCAATTTGAATGTTTATATATTAAGTAGAGACAATCTATCAAGTCATGTCACATACCTTAAGCGTATCCTCAAAACAGTAGGCCTCAAACCAGGGTACAAAAGCGCAGCTTCAACCTGAAACAATGACAGCATCCTTTAGATTAGGAAACATACTGAGCAATCAATTGTTTTCATACCCAGCCCAAAATTCTACAAGAAAGTAAGAAACAGAAAGATTTTAACCTTGTCATCAGACAATGTGTATTGTCCACGATAAATACACTCTGCTTTAGATGCTCGAAAGTTCAGAATCTTAGCAACATCTTTAAGTTTTTGAGATGAATTCTGGCCATTAAAATAACAAGGAACAGTAAGCAATCATATAAAAGATCAAACAGAATATAATAAAAATTAAATAATTGTGTATGCTAAAAGAATTTGTCAACTGGCTCATCAAACCTTGTACAAAAATCTTCCAGAGGGGTAAAACTTGATGTACCGGTAATAGCATACCTGAACAGGAGAAATAAGTCGGACAAAAAACATGATTAAACATATTAACTCAATAAATATTGCTGTAAGAAAACCAAGTTTCAGTATTATTATCATGAGAGGGAGGGAAGACAAGAAGTGCTTTAAGATATGAAGTAAACATCCTTGCTCTTCTGAAATGAGACAAATGACGCATGTATATCCCTATATTATTTCCAGATATCAAGTTGTTTGAGCATAAAGCACAGAGGGGGACAGGCATCTTTCTTGATCTGCTCTAATAATTGAAAAATTAAAAAAGGACTTGGTAATAGCACAAGGAGAAGCAGCCTACCAAGTGTACTGGATTTGAAACCCTCCATTCAGCGATTCCAGCACGTATATAAGTATTCCTGCTCACATAAATGCCTGCATGCAACAATAACAAACCTTTATGTCTTCAATGGCATTTATATTCCTGAACTTGTAAAAAGGCGAAAACACAAAATTTAAAGGATTGTCCTAATTAGAAACTACAATCTTCATCAGCAAAATCTTCACTATCTCTAGCTCCATCAAAGAAAAAAAATGCAAAACCAGACAAACTTCACTGCATTACTAGTCAGCACACTTTCAGAGTACCAACTAATTGAGATAAGCACAATGATAAATTTGCAATTTTCAAAAAAAGCCAACCAGAATTTTGTGAAATCCTTCATTTCACGTAGTTATAGCCATGTCAAATACTCGACATTCCAACATAGGTATGAACAATTAAACACTTCAAAGGCTAAAATCATGAAAATATTTCACAAAATAGCCAACTTGGAAACTTGGGCACTAGTGTGACTAGTGTCCAATTTGAGTACGGAGTCCAAGTAGCATAGATTTATCCATAAAGCATATTTGTGCATTAATATTTGTTTCATCCCACAATAAGAAGAACCTTTAATCTTGGTTACACATTCAGTAGATGAACAAATAGCTAACTTCACAAGAGCAAGAGCCAAGAGATAATCACACTTTACTCAAATAAGCTGCTCTTAGGAGATTACTCAACTCCATCACTAACCAAAACTATCACTCTTAGTTAATCTTAGCTACTATTGGTGGCCTTATATATGGTTCTTCCCAGCTACGTCTTTCTACATGAAACTTACCATCAGTTCGTACTCTCGGTCTCGAGAGCCACATTTTTCTCCATGAACCGTCATATTTTGAATGCAAAATCTGATAATTGTACACCACTCCAGAAAGCTTCAGCAAGAAAAAGATTTTTAGATAATGATAGTATGAGAAAGTTAGAATATGAGTAATACAGAAGTTGCTGAGAAACAAAACCTGCCATGCTTTCAAGCATGCAATGCGCCAAAAAATAGGGTTGCGTATGGCATATCTCCATTTGCGGCAAACGCAAGCAGCTCTTCCCAAATGATAAGAAGGCAATCTTGCAAAGATCTGCACCCAAAAACAAATGTCACTTATTTAGGGCTTGTACGTCTTCGTTTTTTGTTGTCAATTTTCTAAATCACGATAATTCTAATAAGTTTGACAATTTTTATTCTTTTTAATAAAATTAATCATAAGACTTTCAAAATAAAATATAACACTAAAACCACAATGATGCCAAACGACCCTAATTTATTTGATTTTTTTGGGAGGGGGTGGTAAAGCTGAAACTCAATTTATAGCATAGGTTAACAACTGACTATATCTAATGATTTTAATTTACATAATCGTTAGTTTGTGAAAAATGGTTTATGCTTATGCAAGTTATGGAGCTGAAAATCAATTTATGGGATTAAAGAACAACTGACTAAATTGTTTCTATGTTACTACATGAATTTTACTTTTGAGGCTTGCCATAAATAGTGATTGCTTATGCATCATTCTCATTCTCATTCTCTTTATAGTAGTTTCTTCATTACCCCCCATCATATGTAAGATACCAAATAATATCCTGATGCCAACCTATTTCAGCAAGTCCTGGAAACATAATACTGATACTCAACATTTCAGAGAAATTATGACGAAAAAGGTTTGGATATGTTGAATGACTCAATAAGACGTGGGTTAATTTCAGCTTCCACATACAACTGCTGAGAATTTTTTCTGTTGAATTAGAATCAAAGTTTAGATTTTCAGACAACACATGAAGTGAATACAAGAAAGAGATCAGAATAGATCATATATATACTTGTAAGATTTAATATCTTCACCTTAGCCAATCAAGCTTCCCCCAAGCCAACTAAAAGGTACTTGACGCAAAATTTTGATTTAACAAAGAAATAAGACCAGGTGCCCCAGGACAAACCCATGACAGAGAAAGGTTAGATACTTACAAGCCCGAGTGAAATTTCATCCCACGACCAATTGGCTACAAGTAGTCCTCAAGCTTGTATGGTGTTATTTTTTTCTCCTTTTCTCCAATGTGAAACAACTAACATGTGCACAGCATATGTGTGGCTCAACAAAAGCTTCTTTAAGCATACCCCATAACTAAAAATATAAGATTCCATAGACTGAATGGTTGAATTAGTTTAGCTTCTTCTATTAACATACAGAGAAGCTAGTATTATCAGAACTTGGAAAGCAGAAACTACCTGACTAGACAACTAAATAATGGCGCTTTATTATCACTAGTAACTGAAATCAACATAGCTTGACATTCTCAACATACACATGTTAATGTTGTTCTTCAAGACCTGGCAATGAAGATTAGCTATGTTGGGGTTAAAAGTCTCAGCCTACGGCCACTTGCCATATCAGATGCAACCTCAAAACATGATGCAAATATGAACACACCATGACACTTTTTGACCAATAGGTTACATAAAACTATATATTTATGATTCATGACATATTTTGTATGAATTTTGAAAACAAGAAAACAAAATGAAATCAACACAAATTCAAACAAGAACACTTCACAGACTGGTGAATTAACATCTAAGACTCATTACCTCATGAAGCAACTCATCAGGAAGAACGCGGTGAATAAGTGCAGGATCAAGAGAAGAAGCTGTGTTACTAACACTTCCAAATGCTGCCACTGGACTAACCCTAACCCCATACAGATCTACATGAAGACATTGAAACAAACAACTACTAAGACTATGACAGTGTAACAAAATGAGAAGCTAAAACAGTCAAAAGATCAAAACCAAATGAAGATGATATTGGCAAGAATGACAACCCTAGGGGCTAACTATAAGATGGTAAAATCTGAAATATTAAGCAGTAACTAATCATAATAACCTTAATCAATGCATAATTTTGCCATGAGTTCAAATTCTAATATATACAGTAATTAGTACTTTGTATATCAAAATCAAAACAAAAATGTGGGTATTCAAGCAATATAATTGTAAAATGAGAGAAGCAGAAAATTTTACCAAGCCAGGGTCTTTTAGTAACGAAGAATTGAGCAGTCTTCCAATGGTAAGCAGCCTCTAATTCTGCCACAATTGGAGAGTTCAAATCTGCAATACACAAAATCCCCATTAATTTTGCAATTTCTATTTCCAAAATTAATTGTAATCAGCTAAAAAAAATCACAAAGTTCGATTTAATTGGGGTTTTCAAGAGATACCCAAATGAGAAAATGAATCAAATTGACCAAATTCATGAAAAATTAGATAAAAAGAAAAGAATTTTTTTTGCCCAGAATGATTGAAAATTACAGTGATTTATAATCAAATTTGTAATAAAAATGAATGGTGGAAAAGAGAAATTACTCTAACAATTTCATACCAGATGAAGCCATGGTTTTGTTCTTGTGATCCCACTACCTGGGAATTTGATTTTTTTTTTTTTTTTTTTCTTTTTTTTTTGGGAGAATTTTTCTGGGATAACCGGGAAAGAAAGGAAAAGAGTTCCGACAAAACTGAAAGAAATAACAGAAGAGGATGAGGAGAGAAAGAGGGGCCCAATAATGTACAACCACGAAGTTGATAACAGAATCTCCTCAGCTCCTCTACTAAAATCTACTCGTGCACATTCCTACGCCGCCGGTCACAAAATCCATCTACCTCCGTTTCACATTTTTTGCAACTTTGAAGAGTGCACGGACTTTTAGGCAAAATTTGTTTGTGAGTGTAAGATAGAGAGAGAAAATTAAGAATGCATGTGATGAGGAGAGAGAAAAAGAGAAATGACAACCTAAAAAGGAAAGAAAAGATTAGTTGCAAATAATGTGTAGCATCCATTTTTGGCAAAAGTTGCAAAAAATATGAAACGGAGGTAGTACTTTTTTAAAGGTTGACCTCACCCGACCCAACCTCGGATAACTAAACTAACACCCCTACCGCCGTATGATATGAACATCATACAAATTGAGATTTCAATGATATAAATAATAAAATCTTGCTAACGAACATTCTACAAATTTAGATAACTAATTAATAATACCTTTGTTTCAGAATAATAGAAACATTAGATTTTTTTTTTCATTATTCATATACGTAGTATAAATTTTTACTATATTTTATTATTATTATTGATGTAATAAAATGATATTTTTGTATTGGGAAAATGCCATAATATGGGAGATATGAAAATGAACATTATACTTGTGTAGTCGTGTATCACCTCTTCATGACTTTAAGATCAAGTAAATAATTCCTGTTAAAAAAAAAAAAAAAAAAAAGAGATCAAGTAAATAATAATAAAAATAAATTTCATAGTGATTAAATTGAATAAAAAAAGTTACAGAGATTAAACAACATTGTATTCCATAGTCGGGTGATTTTGTAAATACTTTCGGTCTTTCACCACGTAGGCGAAAAATAGGTATCATTGTGACACATATGATACTAAGTAAGCGATTTTTAATAGATTTTTTAAGATAAAATTGTTGTATAGAGTTTTATTGCGATAAAATTCTAATATTTCATGTATACGAAATTAATCATAACTTTTAATAAATATCCTATAAATTTATCATCAAATGTGTTTTAAAAAGTTCTTTAAAATAAGATCCTCAGAACCGTTCCTGATAATTTATGGGCCGTAGGCATAATGTAAGAATAGGGCCCTTGCCTTACACTTTTTTTATTCACAGTAAATTTATATAAAAGACAAAAAAAATTAACTCATCTATTATAATTACATATTTAGTTAATGAGAAATCTCAAAAAACCTCAATCCTCAACTCTCATAAATTTAGTTTTTTTTGGTTGGTATAACCTTCAATTAAATAACTTTCATTTCTTCATTTTTTTTTTATAACTTCCACCTCTTCTACTGTTTTTCTTTCTAAATATACATGCTACATATATACCGTGAATTAGCACGAATAGACTCTAGTTTTATTTAAATTTAAATCATAAATTAGAACGTCATAAATTTAGATTAAAAAACAGAGAAAAAGTTGTGTACTTGTATTATCTTTGTCTATTCGGCAACTTAAAAGAAAGATCAAGTCGTCGATGCCGTAACTTTCATCGAAACAACCAATAAAAAGAAGATGGGAATTGAATATTTGGTGATAGATGAATTATTTTTGGTGCATTTATCTTGTTAAATATCTTAATCGTTCTGTTCAAGAAAAAAAAAATTAACCGTTGCCATATTATTAATTAACCAAAATTAATAGATTGAAATTTGATAATTGAAGAACGAGTGAAGCAGCGTAATTTGAAAAATTTATATTTTTGGAGTTGTTATTCATAATGGAAATTGGAGAAGGAGGAGGTGAAGAGATTTGAAAACATTGTAAATTAAATTTCACCTAATTGATTGATAGGATAGCTAAGTAATTAATGTTAATTGCTAAATAAATGGAGTAATTAACTTTTTAAAAAATTTCTTTGTCTACTGTAAGTGGGAAAATTAAAAAACACGGAGCCAAATTTACAATCAGAGCCACAAGTTACAAAGTACGGTATTAAAATGATATTTTTCAAAAATTTGGGCCTTTTTTGGCGTGAGCCCTAGGCGGTCGCACTTACGGCCTACCCGTAGAGCCAGGACTGCAAACTATGTCAACAAAAATATTATCTTAAAATTTAATCAACCTAATTATAATCTGAGGATAACCTACTTTAATTCATTATTTTCCACACCTGAAGTGAAAGGCTAATACTAAACCCAAACTATTACAAATATTATAACAAAGATCTAAGAAAATACCTTAAAAACTCTATGAGAAAGAAGTATACTTTATTTTTATTTTAACATCCCAGATTCGCAAGCCAATGAGAAATTTCATTGGCATCTAAAAAATTTATGCATTAATCACTTTGGTTATTTGCACTAAGGCAAGGTCATGCTCATTACAATTAAGCTTGCGAGAAGGTTTGAAGTTGAGAGAATAATGCTCGAATCAGACAACCAAGTTTAGATCAATCGCCTTTCAAGGGCTATTATCTTTTACTCTGATTTTGATAGTGTCTTGGAAGATATTTTGTCTACTACTAGTATTTTTTTGTCGTTTTCTTGGTCTCATGTTAAATGTTGTTGACCATCATCTCGCTAAGTTAGTGACGTATGGAGTTGAACAAGTTTGGGTTGATTTGTGTCCTCCGGAGATTTCTCCATATGTACTATTGGACAAATTGTCCCTTGATTAATACATGCACTAGCTCGGCGTTTTCTCAAAAAAAATAATAATAATTATTATAAAAAAAAAAAAAAAATATTGTGTCAAACACTAGAATCAATTCTTGTTGTTCGACAATAAGATTTATAATATCGATTACTTAACATCAATACTCTTTTCTTTGGATAAACTTTTATTATATTGATCGATTGTTTGATATGTCAAGACAAAATTAATTAAGATTTTCCTTTAACGACAGTACACCTAATATGTGATGATAAAATACCTAGCAGTATGCGGCATACATGCATATATTCCATATTGATTTGGCACAATATGTTTGCGATGTGACTCAAAAATGAGGTATACCAGAAATAACTAGTGCTATAAGAAGAAACTCTTACTCTTACATTAGACATTTCGACTCTACATGTTTCACACAATTGATTGGCTATTTATAAGCAAGCCTCTTACTAACTCACTTATTCCAACCTAGAAGCTCCCTACTTCCTTAACGGTGTGTTTGGATAGAAGGAAATGGAAGGAAAAGAAGGGGAGAGAAATGGAGACATGTGATATCTTTCATTTGGATAACAAATGAGGAAGTAAGGGAATTGGAGGGGAGAGAAATGGAGGGATTAAATTGTAGGAAAATGATCCCTCCAACAATGGAGAGATTTGGAAGGAAAACTCACCATTCTTCTCTCCCCTCCCTTTCCCTCCCCTCCTCTTCTCCCCCCTCCCCTTCTTTTCCTTCCTCTAATGTTATCCAAACACACTGTAAGGGATTCTAGATTTCTAGATAGCTTTTAGGTATACATTATACAAGGTTCCACATAAATCCTAGCTACATGTTTAACCATATCATAGACCTTCTACGGCTTCTAGAGTCCCACATCTCAGGCCAAGTCTTCCTTTGATTACTGAATTAGGCCCAATGTAAGGCTCGTTATATTGTTATTGTTATTGTTATCTAAGGCTCAATGATGTCTCCAATTTGTTATGAGAAGTGAAGAAACAACCTTAGCAGCCACGATGTCTATGTAAGCTTAAAGTATTGTTCACCATATTTATACACACTCAAATTCAAAGTGCACTAATACTTTAAATCGAAACCGTTGGCCCTAAATATCTCAAAATGATTTTGGCAAACCTTTATGTGAGAGTACAGTTTTCTATACTGTTCTCACGTAAGAATGTGTTGTCAAAATCAATTAATGGTGTGCCAAAATCAATTTCCATTCGATACAAGTATACAACAAGATAACAAGATTTGTACATATGATTGTTTGTTATCCAAAGACGAGAAATGGGTCCCAATCCTACTCAGATATGAGTAAGATTCTAATGGCATCTGATATCTATCATCATCACTAAGTATTCCCCAACTACTTGGGACTTTTTATCGAACTACTATATATACCTCCACAATTATGCACCTGCCTTTCATTCGTCCAATTTATCAAATTTAAACAAATTCGTCTAAAATTTTCTTGTCATTTCTTCTCTCTTCAATTGCTAATAAGTAGTTGCTAGAAATTTTCTCAAAAAAAAAAGTAGTTGCTAGAAATAATAATGCACCAATTTTGTCTCATGTTTGATGATTTGCATGCCAAGTTTGCTAGCTTTTGTTCATTCCAACTTCTGATTAGAAAAGGTGAGGATTCCTTCTTAAATCTTTGCTAGGAATTTTGTATTGAAAATGACTATTTTTCGATTATTAAACACTACAATCACTTAAACGTTTAGTAACCTACCATATAGAGTGTTAGAGTAACGAGTAATGCATATGAAACTCAAGTTTTGATACAATAAATTGTCATTCTCTTAACAATGCGCAATTTACTATGGATTTCCATTACTATATATTGAGTTTTGATGCTATATATATAGTGATAAAATAATAGCGAAGTAAATGTTAAGATCTAACTAGCTATAGTGATAGCCCTTCCATTAGCCATGCTACAACTAATTACAAGAGGTACTAATAGCTCTAATCAGCGCGTGGCTGAATCATGATTGATAAAAGAAATCGACGTGATTTAAATATATTAATATAATTATGTTGTGGATGTGATTTACCATGATTTAAAGAATAAATGAGCTTGTTTAAAATTAATTTTTAACTCCGCCGCCATTTACTCTAAAACCTACAAGTAGTAAATAAACATGGCAAACAAGTGAAAAGACAATAGTAAACCAGCACTGTCTGTATTTGAATTTAGGGATTTTTTTTTGGGTAATTGTCAATGATTTTGCATTTTTTACACTCACACAAAGTCAAGGGTTTTATATGCATGACATTGACACAAGGTGTTAGACATTATAATTTGTGGGCTAGCATTTGGGCTTCGATTGATGTGCATGTATTATTCAATAAATGGGCCGATTGAATAAAAATTTAAAGCCCTCTTCATTTAGACTTTTGACGGGCTTGGGCTTACATACAAATCATACAATGCCTTCTGCATGGTCTTAATGATTTGCTTTTTCTTCTGAACTTCATGCATGGTGGATGTATAAATAGTTGCATCATGTGTGTTTCATTCCATGACTAGAGGATGCGCCAATATTATGCTTGAAGAGCATCTCTAAACACCTATGGTTTGGCACAAGCATAACATAGATCTAGGTGATAAGTATAATTTGCAGCCGCTATCATTTTTGTCGTAAGTTTTTTTACATTTATTCGACCTACAATCAATAATGATCGTTAAATCAGTGATCACCAACATAACAAACATTGAACATAGAATAGTCCTCGTGTCATACTTGAAATTATTAACTCTCAATCATCCCACCTAGTAACACATGAAGTTTGAGCACATTTTTTTTTTATTTTTTTTAGTTATATTGTTCCTCGATTGAATAAACGTTATTTCATTTTCTGTAAGATAAACTTCAGTATCAATTTTTTTTTTTTTTTTTTGTATCATAGTCATGATCGACAATGGTTTATACACGTATACAACATTTTTAAAGGTTCTTCAATCTTCCTCCGCCAACGTATTACCATTATAAATTCTTCAGTATATGTAAACTTTTACCACATCGTACATACATATGATCATGGTATATACAATACACACTATATATATGTTGCCACCTAGCTAAGTGTCTCTTTAACATGATAATAATTGATGGATGGAAAGCATACGATCAAAGTAAACAATGATGTATAACCAAACCAAAGGAGACACATTTTTACTATAGGACACAACCATGCACATGAAAATCACTATTATTGTCATGTCTTATTAAATTCAAATCAATGACCCACCAAAAATAGCACAATTTAATTACCGTTACTGTTTGTAACATGTTTCACTCATTTCATACGTACACGTGGATGCAAAAATTCGATACGTTATAAAGAAAGATAGTGATAAGTGATAAGACATGTTTGGTTCTTGTTACTTTGGTGTTTTAGAGTGATATAGACTTTGTAGTTTTTTAGATTCTTCATGGAATTGTTGAATTATAATCTTTAGTTTATTATTGTGTGTATATATGATTGTATTGTGCTGAGTTCGGAAATTGATTTTGTCACTTTTAAGTTTAATTTTGATGCTTGTTGAGAGTAGATTTAAAAACTATGCTCTCGACTCTAGTAGTTAAGAATGCATACTCTAATCAATTTATATAGTGTCAAGATCGTTTCTCTGCATTGTGTTGTAAATAGTTGTATATAATTACCAGTTTGGAGTACATGATCCGAGGAGACTAACCTGGAGACCCATGCATGGTGCACCAAGTTCCACTTTAGTGCCAACCTTTGATTGATAGATGTTCAAATATATTATATATAGTTGTACTACATAATTGATTTTGGATATACGACCTCAGCTACAACTGAAACTATACTAGCTCGGATAAGTATATAATTTGGATATGCAACCTCAACTACAACTAAAATTAGCTCAGATAAGTGCATATGGCCGTAAGATAAAATTAAACACCCTCATGAAACAATTGTGTCATAATAACTATTGTGATATAGATTTAATCACATGTCGATTTGATTTTAGAATAGAATCATTTTTCTAATTAGGATGACTAATTATTAACATCTCGCAATAACTTAATTAAAGCATGCGAAAAAAAGTCTTTGCTTTAACAATAACGGCTTCACTTACAAGAACTCGGGAAGATATTAGCGAGGTATTTAGTAGATCGGATCCTAGAAGATCATATCGGAATTACTTGTTGCCCTATACTCCGATCAGCCATGAGTAAAGCAACACATTCGACGGTGGTGTAATAGTGGCTATACGGGCTAATGATGAGGTCATGAGGGTGAGATGATATATTGTTGATCTTTTATCTCGGAGAGAAGAGAGACATAACTAACTTACATAGGAACAAGATGTTGGAGGGGTCTATCACAAGCATCTTTATGGTCCATTAATAAAGACTACGATCTAGAATTGAGGAATCATGCAAAACTAAGCTAAGATTCCCATTTCTTTCCAAAATATAAGATTCCAATGGTAAGTTTGTCTCTCTTTCTAGATGCTTGCCATTACGATATGATTGATATGAGGTAAGGTCATATGATGGTGAGACTTCTTGCATTATTTTTTACACAAATTTTGTAAGAACAAAATTAATAGTCATACAAGGTAATAAGGGTCGACTCTTTTCAGCTTATTTTCAGTTCAGTTCAGTTCAGCTCCAATTAATAAGTTCAATTCAATCAGTTCTTATCTTAATTTCCTTCTCTCATAAAATATTCAGTTCAGTTCTGTTCAGTTCAGTTCATTCAGTTCTTATCTTAATTTTCTTCTCTCATATAATATTCAGTTCAGTTTAGTTCAGCTCCAATAAGTTTAGTTTAGTTCAGTTCAGTTCAGTTAATCAGATAGGCCCTAAATCTGAATATTCCAACTTTGTGGGAATTATTCTGACCTACAAAATTTTCTTTGGTTGATGGATTAAATTAAGATGTGATGGCATAACACCAATATTGGGCATTTGAATCAAATTACAGTTCATTTGGGATATTATTATTTTGTTACAATAAAAAGTTATATACTATTTAGGTATAAACATAGTTATATTGGAAATTTTCAATAAAGTAAGTACTTCCACAAATAATTTCTTAAATTAAAACAAGCACATAACAATTACTTCACTCAAATAACATACACGAAACATAGATAGATTAATAATTAAAGACGATACTCTTGCACAACATCTTGCAAGGATCGGATAGATAGATACAATTGGATGCCTTATTCATGAAAATCACACACACATACATCACTAGGGTGCTATAGCCACAAATATATATGGCTATCATCCTTAAATAAGTTGGCAATCCATCACTAGAAACCCAAATATAATACAAAGGATTAATTAATTACCAGCAATTAATAACATAATTATACTGGAAATTAATTCATGAAGATCAAGTTATTATCACTTCTTGAAGATCTCCATCACCCACGTGTCATAAGCGCAGCAAATGACATTAATCCCAGAAAATCCAGATTGAGTAAACAAAGTCTCAAAATCTTCTTTAGATCTTTCCTTACCACCTTGGTTATGAACCAAAGTGTGACAGTCCAAGCTAAAAACCATGTGTGATTCAAGGTTGTCTTCTGGAAGTACTGGTATAAGTGATTCAACTAGGATCACTTTCCCGTTCTTTGGTAATGCTTCATAGCACTTCTTGAGTATCTTCAAGCAATGTTCGTCGCTCCAATCATGTAGCACCCACTGTCATCATGTCAAAATATATCATTAGTGTCTTATAACTCTGTAACACAGACACGTAGTAATAACACATGTGATATATGACAATTTCATTAGTGTCTTAGAAATACGTAACACAATAACACATGATGTGACATTAATTGTCACGTGAAAATTTTAATGCCCTACGTACATAAGTCAATTAAAATCATTATATTATACGCCAGATCATTATATTCAGATCGGTAATTATTATTACTTATCATAATTTAGTAAAACTTTAATGCATGCATGCCTTACCTTCATGAAGATGGTATCGGCATGAGGAACGCTCTCAAACATGTCGCCACCAATATGCTCCACACCTATTAAAAAGCACGTACATAATTATATTAATTTTCACCAAAACTTCAATAATACAATTTATTGATTAATTATTAATTCTTAGAAGATAAATAAATAAAAAAAAAGTATTACCTGGATATGAAGGAGCATCAGCAATAACATGAGGTAAATCATAATTGAGGCCCTTAATGTGAGGATACTTAGCAACAATCATACTCACATTAACACCAATGCTACCACCAACATCGACTAACACCTTAACGTCATCAAAACCATGGTACTTTTCTAGGAGCTTTTTCATGACCAAGATGGTGTGGTGTGCCATCCCTTGGTTAAATACATGGTTGAACCTTGCATCTGTTCCGGTGTAGTCGAATTGGATTAAGCCATGAGCTCGCTTGAAGGGTACACCGCCTTCTTTGATATAATCGTTCAAGTGAAACCTACAAGGCACAATTTTTTTTTACATCCAAACAAAATTCAGCATTTTTTTTTTTTTTTTTTTTTTTGTTTTTTATTTGAGGTAGGTTATCTTCTAAGTATGTAAATATTCATCCTTAATAATTACCTTTACCTTTATACAAAAATTTACTACGTAGTAATATTCAAAATTAAAATAATAAAAATTTATATTTTAAAAAAAAAGGGTTGTCGATCACTTGCATCAATTCTTCTATATTTTTTACCTCTTGAATTATCCCATTATACACTCCATAATTATTGTTATAGGATACAAGGGAAAGAAAATTCATAGATAGTACAAGTATATGTTATTAGTTTTATAGTCATTCCTTTCAATATGACGTTTAAAGTTGATAGTAGAGTTGATAAATTGTACCTATGTCTTTCTCACAACAAATAGGCACTTGATTTTAAACAATAAGATCAGCATGCTTCTCTTATAGATTATATTATAGTGATATCAACACGTAGCTTAAAAAAAGGGTATATAAATAGTACTTAGAAGTCTTTTTAAATTAGGTCATGTGTTGTAATCAGCAATTAGTGGTTATTAATCAGCTTATTTAATTTGTCCATGTGATCGTATTAGATGTTTTATTAGATGTTTATTTTTATCGTACTAGAGCAAAACATACTTAAATACGGAGTATATATTTAATTATTATGTGATCACATTAAAAAAGATCAAGTCAACATAAGAGATATTAGTCATAAGTCATTTGCCAATTAAGGTCTTAGTCTTTGGTTGAATTGAAGCAATTGTCAGCTTATTCTTCAGGCATAAGGGAACTAGCAGCTGTAAAATTAGAAGGATGTGAGAATTACTTAACGTACTAGTCGCTTTAGGTTTTTCCCTTTCCATTTGGAATTCTTTTGCGAGATAAAAAAAGTCAAAGTAGAGAGAATAAAAATACTTCGTAACCAGATAGAGTACGTACTTGTATAGTTGTTTTACTTGTATATACTTGTATGATACTTGTATTCATTGATATATAATTATATATAAGATGACCTTGTTATATATAATGATAATAATCATATTTAAAAAAAACGTAAAATGAAGGGAGAAGAGATCATACCAACTCTCCATCATGACCTTGTCAAGGTGCAAAGCAAGCAATGGGCCAAGAGAGCCTTGACCATCATTACTAGCAAGATACTTGCAAAGTGGTGCTGGTCCATACACCCTTTGAACACCACCTTTCTCTCCCTTTTGGAGCTTGCATGTTAAGACCGAGTGGCTAGCCAAGAGCCGGAGCATCCGGTCCAACAATATCGGGGCATTTGGGTTCTTAGCCCCAATCTTCTTCACAATCTCGGGAGTTGAGATGCACGCGCCTTCCCCTGCATCTAAAATTATGTCAAGGATCTTAAGCTCAAAGGCAGATTTTAAGATCATTGGCAAAGCAGCTGCATTAGCCAAAGTTACAGCGAAACCGGCTAATTGTTCATC
Source organism: Chenopodium album (assembly GCF_948465745.1). NCBI lineage: Eukaryota > Viridiplantae > Streptophyta > Magnoliopsida > Caryophyllales > Amaranthaceae > Chenopodium > Chenopodium album. Next base: position 8,727,937 of record NC_137858.1, read on the forward strand.
TTGGTCTAGGGTTGTTGGTTGTGTGTGGTAACCATTGTAACCATTGTTGAGCATTTGTGAAGTCATTTTTATTTTAATATATTTATATTTTTTTTATTTGCTTAATATAAATATAATATTATTAGAATTATGACAATAATGTAAAGTATTTGAAGGATGGGAAATTAAAGAAATTATTATATAACAATTTTTAGCAAAATAAAAAATTTATGGAAAGTGAAAGGAGCAAAGACACAATAGAAGTTTAAGGTAGTTGTAAATAAACCTTTTAGCAACTTCTTTGGTTTGTTGGGGGGAGCATGTTGCTCTATTTATAGTAAGTTTGTAGTAGTGTTTATTAGGCACGTGCCCTAAACAAATTAGTAAAAAAGTGAGCCAATTAGATAATAAAATTTTTCCTGACCCTCAAAAAAATATGAAAAGGACAATAATCAAATTATTAATTATAAAAAAATAATATCATATAAAATTAATTTTACTTTAATTTATACAATGAGGTTTATTACTTTAGTGGAAACAATCAATCAAAGATTAATGGAGCATTTTACTCCAATAGACAATTATTAGTCAAATTTCAATGTCTTTTCATGCTAATAAGAAAGGTAGGGCGTATTCGCCATTGGGCAACAATTTTGGAGTAATCGGTCAATACATTACTTAACCCTACTAACATCTACTCACACAAGGTGACACAACCACCACCCAAAAAAAAAAAAAAAAAAAAAAAAAAAAAAAAAAAAAAAAAAAACTAGTTTGTTAAACATTCCTGTAAATTGAGACTTGAGAGTAGAAGATGGTTTTTTATTTTTTTTTTATTTTTATATATGCATTAAACTTATTTGATTGTACTATATAGAATGAATATAAATTTATTTATTTTATATATATACATAATGAATAAAAGACAATGAAGATGATGGTTCCAATGACGTGGTAGAAACATATTCAGGATGTAATACGCGTCTTAGGGGTCATGTTCAATCAATAATATAAGACGTATATAGATTCAGAACTAATAACTTCATACCCAGCTAAACGTATTTGGCTCGTAACTATATATGATGGTTATTGCATTTATTTAGCTTGTTTAATTATGATTATCACTTTAAAATGGATTCTATATATTTGTGGAAAAATTTATTTCTTGTTTCATATTTCTTTTTTCCCTTTTTGTTTTATGAGGCTCCTTGTGAGATCGAGCTACAAGATTATGCATGTCCTCTAGATTTAAAACATGAAAAATTACCCATGACTAGTTTGTGCTGTATTATACTTTGTATCTCATAATATCTCTTCAAAAAAAAAAAAAAAAAAAAAAAAAAATCATTCGCATCAATTTGCCATCCTCTTCTGTCTTCATTTCTAGTATTTAGAATAGATTGAATGAATATTAGAGTTCACAAATATTTAAAAACATCCGGTTTACACTAATTAGTGTAAATCAGGCTGAAACACTCACCGCCAAACCACCACTCCCTTAGCTTCTCCCAAGAATCCGGCGTCCCCCTCCGATTTCGACCTTGCTGACCACCCCAATTCCAGCGCTTCTGACCTCCTCCCATCCCCCGATTTGTCGAGTTTGAAGTCCGGGATTACAACAACTCCGAATGCCTCGACCCCAGTTGCATATATAGTATACCTTATTGTGGGTATCTATCATTTCACCTCATCTACTTTGATGGTGGCAAACATGGCAGCGGCGGAGGTGGTGATGACTATGGCGGCAGAGGTGACGATGACGACAACTATGAAGGGAAAAATATGAGGACTTGCAGTTGGTAACGGAGAGGGAGATGGGGGTTGAGGTTTTGATGGAGGAGAGAGAATTTGAAGGTTTGTTAATGGTGGAAATGTTTAGTTTTGAGGAGAGATAAAGATACGGGATGAAAGTAGAGCCATTGGGTTACCTTTTGCATTTTGTGTTTATTTTTTTTATTTTGATACTCTGTTTTTGTGAAAAAAAAGGGTCACTTTTGTGTAAAAAAAGGGTCACTTTTGTGTAAAAAAAAGGGTAACTTTTGTAAAAAAAAGGTCACTTTTGTAAAAAAAAGGTCACTTTTGTGAAAATAGGGGTCACTTTTGTAATAAAAAGGGTCACTTTTGTAAAGAAAAAGGGTCACTTTTATAAAGAAAAAGGGTCACTTTTCGCAAAAATGTTCGATGTACAATAAAATTATTGTAAACCGGGGGCATGCAAAAGGAGTTGATTAGAGTTTGGTTTGTTATATTTATGTTAATATTGTATTTTTGGCAAGATTATCTTTTAGGAGTTTTAGGCTTATTAGGTTTCCTAATGTATTGTGTATATATATGTGTTGATGATCAATACAAAGGTTAAGCCATTTTCTCCACAATTTTATTGAGTTTAACATGGTATCAGACCTCTCTAATTTCTAGAGATTTTTTTTTCGATCTTGGTTTGTTCTTCCGCTTAATTATCTATTCCGCGAATTAGTGAGATTAGGGCTTCAATTTTCTTGATTTTTTTTTCGACATCAATTTGGTTTCACTTTGGTATATGTGGAGTAATGAAAAATGAAAATGATGGTTCCAAAGATATATGTGGTAGAAACAAATATAAGATGTCATATACTTCATATATAATTGGAAAATGCATTATTAACTTTATTTTACTTAACAACACTATTAAATCAATAAAAATTAAGATGATACAGTACTGATTTTTTTTTTTTATGGAAATAAAAAGAATTTGTTGAAAAGAAGAGTATATCAGTGATAACCTAGAGGTATGATAACAGTTGATCAGCAATCAGCATACAAAATACATGTTTCCCTTAACACATACTTGGTATTAGATTATTTATAATCATTTAACCTCTTACAGAGTTACAGAGTAGTAGTTTGGTTATTATGAGATGTTTAACTCACGTAAAAAAATATTGTATTACCTTAAGGCGGGCGCCAGGTTTAGATGAACAACTACATAGCTCGGATTTTAAAATTATTTAATTTGTAAATAAATTTTTTTAAATATAATTATTAATAAGTTTTGGCATTACTGGACGTATAAATTAAAAATAAAATTAAAAAAAAAGTCACCATCTTTAATTAACTTTGACATGAACAAAAAAAAAATTATAGACCAATTTTACTTATATAATTTTTTTTTTGGCTCTAAAAATTGTCGTTTTATGAGGAAAAAAATACCAAAAGTAAAAATTAATAGTGATTTTTGCTTTAGTTATAGTTATAGATTACCCAGTATATTATTAAAAAAATATTTTAAGTAAATCTCACTTCCTAGATTCATACAAAAATATTTTAAGTAAATCTCACTTCCTAGATTCATATTATCAAGTTTTCGAATACAAACAAATGAATCAAAAAGAACACTCACAGCTACAAAGGATCGTTAGATTGTCTTTCTAACAAGGCTATATTTTCTAGTGATATAAGCGGGAGATGTTCCACAGTGCAAGATCTACTCGACGATCGTAGTTTTTTGAAAGAAAATTTTATTTGATTCAATATATCTTATGTATTTGTTAACGTCAAATCTCTATTGTAGATGTCGTATGACTTTTATTTAATGAAATATTTTGGCTATTAAAAAAAAAAAAAAAAGATTCATATTAGCCAAACAGATTCTCATTAGACTGTACGTATAATATATAATTTATCAACCAATACAACCATCTTACCAAGGAATACTGCAAATAAAAATAACATACGATATTTATCAATTTCTCATATTCTCAATTTAGGGTATATGTCATCATCACAAGAAGCAAGGAAACAAATCAAACAAAAGTGACATAAAGTATAAAAGTTAAAACTTCAAAGAAAAATTGATAGGGCAAACATGGCCCAATCGCAACCCCATTTCATCGATAATTCAATTGTGTCGTTTAATAGATTTTATGAGTCATCTATCATCGTCGTAAAAAGCCTTTAAACCCAATTTTGGTCATGTATAGCTTTGGTGCATGTCGACTGCATCTTTTGATGCTTTGAATGAATTTTCGATCGTATTCAAAATTCTGATATTGTTATATCATGGATGTTAACGGGCCGGGCCTATACGCAAGCTATTAGATGCCCAGCTCAGCCAAAATCTGATCAAAGCTCGGCTTGAGTTTGGGTTAGGGTTGAGATCTTAATGAACCATGCTTGATCTATCCTCGGCTCTCTAAAATCCTTGTACAAAAGCTTGATTTTTTTTTTTTAATATTAATATATTTTTTAGAAAATAATTTGTAACTTAAATTGTATTAACTGATTATTTGGACCATCAACTCGACTTGTTAACACCCCTAGTTATATACTTTTAGGAATTCTTTTTAGTCATTACACTTTATACAATTTTCACTTACTCTACTATGATTATTTATAGTTATCGGAAATATAGTTTTAGGAATATGGCATTGACAATTTAAAAGGAGATGTATTCAGTAAAAAATATAGAGATAAAGAAACATTGTCAAATAACAAACTTAATCAAAAGTTTAATTAATGACCAAAGTGTAGGAATCATGGGTGAGATTTAATTTCGTGGCTTTCGTGTCACGTTAGCTCTTGACAATCTATCAAAGGATCAACTCAACCAATACTGTAGTGTTTTTTTTTTAAAAAAAAAAAAAAAGAGAGAGAGACAAGCCCAAATTTAAAGTAAGTAAACAAATTAAGGACTTGTTCTTTTCACATAAAATAAGGTAATCTATTCTGGATATTTACGATTTGGTCTTGTCTAGTCTAGTCTTAATGTTTTTGTTCTAGTATGAATATCTATGATCTGATCTGATTTGGTTTGTCTGACCTTTCTTTTCTTTATATAGCAAGTCTATTTGATCTGATCTGAAATTTTCTTGTCTAAATTGCATAATTTTTATTTAGTCTGATTGATCTGCACATAAAACTGAAACAAATAAATGAATTAAATTGAAGAGAATAAGGTCCTAAGCATTGTATTACATTTTCTTTGATGTGGTGAGATTTATGCAGGACAATAATGATATTATTGTCTGAGTATATGTGTACAATGAAACAGAAATTTATAAAGATTCAACCATACAAATTAAGTATTGTTTGTCCCTTTCAATGTTATAAAGTTGTGGACATTTCAGATTTTTTTGGCTTTAAGATAGTTAGATAGACCATAGACAATTAGACATATATAGTGCCTCCATAGTGGTCGTTTAGTTTCACTTGAAAAGTTACATTTCCTTATACTTCGTAATTACAAAATCCATTAACCATAATCTATGTATTTACTTCGTAAAAATTGAGTTATTATTAGGTTAATGGTATAACGTTTTTTATGACCAAGCCTATGAAATGCATTGGGTTCAATACGGTCTTTCACTCTTTCATCTTACCAACCTAAAATAAAATGATAGATGTTCCTCAACAGGAAATACAACCTAAAAGAAAATTACTTTAGGGAAAACTATACTATAAGGAGGAGAAGAGTTAGGCTCACAAACAAGGCTTTGGAGCTTCCATATTAAAACCAATTGGCAATGGTAGGAGTTACTCCTCTATCTTATAAACCTCTCCTCTTTCTCCAATGCGGGACACTCACAAGTGATACACATTGGGTTCCAACATAACCAACTAAACTAGTTATTACTGTTAACAACAGTTGATAAAGTCATGGGCAGATGGGCCATTGTTTTAACATGTGTATGATGTTCATGGTGACACTTTAGTCGGCCAATAAAATTGCAAAACGTATAAACAAGTACACCAGAAAAAGCTAACGGCCAACGGAATTTCCCTATCAATGATGGGTCATGCATAATTAACAGTACGAAATTTTCGATCAATGGTGGTCCTTTTCTTTACATTGCTCTAGAACTTTTCATCGTCAAGTTTAAGCCATGCAATTGTTCTTACACAATCGAAGTCTGTAGCTAGCCATTGATCCACCATAAATACTCCCTTTGTCTCTTAAACATTATTGTCGTGTTTTTTACTATTCACTTTCTTAAATACTGTACGGAGTTTTAAATGAAATTAGGTCATCTAGATGTTGTAGGTAGTTTAATACAGAGTACGAAATATAATAACATATGGGGTTAGAAGTAGGATAAAGAAAAAGTGTAGGTATGTTAGAGACAAGGGTGTATTACATTAACTTGATTTATTCATCTGAATATATTCATAAACTTTTTAGATCGAATCTACAAGATTACGAACTTATTTTAGTTATAATATGAACTTATATATTTATTTGGTGTTGTTTGAAGTTATTTTGTTAACTTATCTGATCTAACTTTGTTTATTGATTATGTGTTATTCAAATTAATGCGTTATTTAAAACAAAGCTAAGGAAGGAGTATTATATATATTCAGTACCCTACCTCTATTTTTTATTATTTGTAACAAAGGAGTAATATCCGTGAGACATAAAATATTACTTTGTTGTATAATAAGAAACTGAGGTATTACATATATTTATAATATTAATTTTATCATGTTAACAATTAGAAATATTAATCGTTAAATATGCACTGACATAATTAAAGAAAACGTGTCAACTAACAAAGAAGAGATGAAGTTATAATGTAATTTACAAACAACGAAATATGGGAAAGATTTTTTCTGGTTCAGCGGAATTAATTTTTCTGGACTCCTAAGGATACTAGCCAACTTTAACCAGGTTTTATTGGTAGAAGGCCCACAATTTCCTCATTACATGCTTGTTCGTAGATTGGATCGCCATCAATTTTGTAAGAATTACAGGCCCATTGGGCTATAACCAATTATTATCATATATTGCACCCATTTTTGGTATTTTAAAACTAAAATTTGCAAACTTGTGCATATGTGCCTATTTTAAATGAAAGAGACAACTTATATGCATCAACAACCAAGGTTTGTTGGTTTTTCTGCTCTTTATGCAGTTTGCACATAACGGAATAGTATCCCACACGGACACCGGTTGTGGCGGCCTGGCAGGTGTTTTGATACTGGTCGTATCACCTCAAGCTATTGTGTATATATAGTACGGTGCAATGGTGCATGATAATTTGAAATTCATTGTGCCTTAGATGGTAAGCTACTCTTTCTCGTTCAAATGCAGATCGAGGGTGAGTATAAAGGCGATAATTCACACTTCTTTATTTTTCCGAATATAAATTATCTTTTTACGTAGTACTATTTTTTATAACTCGTTTATGAAAGGATAATCTATCTTGATCACTTGTGTACTTATTTTAACATCTTGAAATAGTATATACGTGACTATTATTTTCCAATAATTAAGGTTTTATTTCCGCTTTAAGTACAATGTTGTGTTCATTTAGGGAGAATTTGATTCTAAACGCAAAGTATAATTAAATGCTCACGTTGGCTAATATTAGTTGAATATTAAGATTCACTACAGACGCCTCTAGTTCGTATCTATGACACTGATAAAGAGAGTGAGAAAAATCACATCTTTTTTTTGGCTTGAATATTTAGATGCCTAATAAATATTATTTGACATATGTTGCTAATTAAATTACGTGAAATGTTAGAGATAATATCGGAAAATATATGTGTGATATATTTTCCGTACTAATCTTATTAGGAGAATATATTTAGATTTATTATATGTTAAGATATTATTTAGGAAGATTGTTTCCTATCTTATGAGATTAGGTTTTTTTTTTTTTTTTTTTTTTTTTTTTTTTTTTGGGAGTATGTGAGTGGACTTCCTCCACTATAACACATCTTTGGAGATGAAGAAATTAAATAGCGTTATGCTTAACGCAAAAAGGTTTTCGGCTCTCTTGTGTCGTGAGACAAGATATATTTGGTTCTCCTTGTGCCGTGAGACGAGGTTTGTGACTTGATTCGAGCATTAACATTGCTCCTTTAGATATGAGCTTGGTTTACTCTGACAGACCAAGAGATTTGAGTGTGGTTTACTCTGAAAGACCAGTAAAAGATTTGAGTGTGGTTTACTCTTAAAAGACCAAGAGATTTGAGTGTGGTTTACTCTGAAAGACCAATAAAAGATTTGAGTGTGGTTTACTCTGAAAAAACCAATATTTGATTGAGCTCGGTTTTGCTCTAGAAAAACCAAAATTGTTATATTTGCAGGTTCGAAAAGAATGACGTTCCTGCTTGATTGATGATTGATGAGTTCGAAAAGATGAACGTTCTCATCGTTGAAAAATAAAAACCAAAATTTGAAGGCGACATCACAAGAGTGTGCATCTCGGCTTCAACAATTTGAAGAATTTCCAATCGCAACGTTCGTGTTACCGCCGTTACGATTGAGGGAGGGTGTTAGAGATAATATCGGAAAATATATGTGTGATATATTTTCCGTACTAATCTTATTAGGAGAATATATTTAGATTTATTATATGTTAAGATATTATTTAGGAAGATTGTTTCCTATCTTATGAGATTAGGTTTTGTATAAATACTCAACCTATTGATGAATAATAATCAAGCAATACAAAAAGTCTATCTATTCTCTCTTCTCTCTATTTATCATGAATTTTTTTAATAAAGTCTTGTTTGGGGCATTTTTGGGAGTGGATCGGAATTCCCCTAAGATTCTCCGATTCTCCCCTCTCATTAACTGTGCACACAGACTTCAATTTTAATTAGTACGTCAACGTTTCATTGATTTTTTTGGTGCTTAAAGAGCTACAAGGACGGATTGATGAGAATTGATCCTAGGATTTTTTGACATTGAGAGAAAGGTCTAAGTTCTAACCACTTAAAATATTCGTCACTAAGGTCAAGGTCGCATTGATAATAGCTCAAACGATGTGTAAGTACCTAAACAGAAAAAAAAAGAAAAAAAAAACATGGAATATTTCAGAATGCTTGTATATTGGTGATGTCATTGGTTTAGAAGTAACTAACTAACTATTCTTTCTCAAATTTTAGTTGTGTGGAAACTATTTAAGAATCATGTAACTTTCAAAATTCAACTTTGTCACAATAATAAAAAAGATACTCTACTGAGAAGCTAAGCAACATACAAAAAGTATTATACTTCCTGAGTTTGGGCTCTAAATGCCATTTTCCTTAAAAATAAAATTTACTCACAATTAAGTGCAACAAAGAAATATTATATATTTCACAAATAATACCCCTTTGTTTCACATAATTGTTGGCGGAGAAAATATATAAAAATAAATAAAAGGAGTACCATTCAATAACTCAAAATTTATGAAAGTTTTATCTACATATTTACCCTTATTATTGTTGTTGATAACTAAATGTGTGACATAATATCAAACCCAAAAAATTCTCCGGATATAATTAATAATTACGCACGTTAGTGGCCGATTATATTACTACTAAAGTTAGAATCCTAGAATTCGCCAAAGTAGCAAGTGTAAAATTTTGTACTCGTAAAAAGAAAGTTTGAAAAAAAAAAAAAAAAAAAAAAGGTGTCCGAATAATGTCTACTCCATTGCATAAAATTCATAGCCGAATTATATCCACCCAATCGATCAATAAAAGTGGTCCTTTCATGTTATTCGTTCTCTTTTTCTTTCTTGGTTAATTTTCAACATGTGTAAAATGTTTAAAAGAACGACGTACGTTTCAAGGTTGTTGAAACGTTTACCCCAAAAAAATATCTTGACATCTACTCTTTGATTTTATTTAAGCCACTCATTTTGTACTACTCGTACTATTAATAGATGATTTGAGAAGTTGTCATTTCATTGCTAAAGATGCATTAATTGATTAGGCAGCTAAGAAAAAGTCTATCTCTCTAATAAACTTACTTACCCCGGCATTGATGAATATATACTCCGTATTTTGGATATATCAAGGCTTTGTTCTCTTTACCTAATTAAATTCATATAATTTTAGCTTATTGAAAAGAAATTGAGTTCAACAAAAATGATTTTACTTTAGTAAAAAAAAAAATTTAAAACATAATACATAATAATCAGTAACTTTAAAAAATTATTTTACTATAATTTATGTTAGTATTAAGTTTATCAATTTGAAAAAGTTGAGATTAATTTTATAAGTAAATTTAAATCTAAAGTTTCAAATATAAGTATTTTAAACATTACGTGTGTGCTGAGTTGAGCTAACTTATCTCAAGATTACTATACCAATATGTCAAGATTCATTCCTCCACCGGTCCCTCAACCTCGTCCTTCACACTACAATGTCTCCCCCGAGATTTGACATTTAGATTTCACTATAAGATGGAAAATGATTTCACGAGTGACAGGTTCTATTGATGCAAACGACGTCCCTTGTTTGCTTCTTGATTAGAGAAAAATATACCGTGTATAATTAATATACAATCAGAATTTTGTTTTAAATAAAAGATAACACCTTGCTTTATTTCTCCGAGCGTATATACACAAACATATCAATGATGTATTGTATAGCATTGTATAAGTTAAAAAGTGGTGTAAAAAGAATTGTATGTGGAGTATTATTTATTAGCCCATGAAATTCCCTTTTTGAGCTTATCTATTTCTAATTCAAATTAGCTAAACTTATGTGTTAAATTTATTAATAGCTATATTATACAGTACATTATATTCAAAGAAAATAAATTAATAGCTATTATGAACTTATATATTAATCTTTTATGAACTTAGTAGTCCATGTTCAGTCAATCTAATTTAAAAATATATTTAATTTACTTGTTTTGGACAATATTAAATCAGGTCAAATATTTAGTATTTGAAAAGAACGCACATTGAATATGAATTTAATGTCATCTCATTTCATAATTTTTAACTTAAGAATTAGCGTTCATATATAAGGTCAAATTTTAATTAAATCAAATTAGATCATCAAATTAGAAAAAATAAAATAAAATTAGTTAGGTGAAATGTAAATAAATTTACCTTTTTATCACGAGTGTAACAATAAGCAAAAATAGGTCGATGACATGTTGAAACATTATTGTTATCCACGTTTGACTTGTTTTATATTGAAACAAATTGGAGAGAGTATTATCAGCAATTAGTTTTAGCAAAAAACTTCTAATTGATCCATTGAACTTGTTAGAAATAAAATTATTATTGGATCATAAATTCATAATAAACGCTCCCTAAATTCCACTCAATACCATTGACTGTTGCCCTGATTTCCAATTTTTGGCCTTCTATTTATGTGGGGAAAAAAACCATGTGTTTAATTAGAGCTGACAACCCTAAATTTCTGGACTACAGTAACTACGAGTATAAGACCCCCTGGCCTGTTTCACTGTTTGTCAACTACTTTTCTCTCTCCCCTACTATATCGACACGTGTATGTTTCATTTGATCAAATGGTTGAATGGAAATTAAAAACATGCATGCATTAATGATTTAATGCTTTTTTCTGTTTTAGTTCATTTTGGTTTATATGATATCAGACGGATTACAGTATGTAATTATGGTCCAACTAGTTCATGAGGTTCTAATTTTTCGAAAATATTAAAATCACTTATTTATATTTAATAAAAATATATATAGTTAAATTCATGTGCAAAATATCTCTGTTTTAGTAGATTTAAAGAAAGTCGATTGTGTATGGGATGATATCTAGGAATGACCGATATCTTGTAAAAGCACATGACCAGGTTTCAATAATTATAAGAAGATGCTGATATGTTACGGAAAGAAGACATGTCGGCCTGCCGGAATTCAACACGTGGCAACAGAAGCTCGACACTTGGCGCAAAAGGCTCTGCATGGATGAGAGCCACCTGTCAAGGTAAACTATTATAAATAGTAGGTAAGACCTCATTAATGAGGGCATTAATTACTCTCTCTACTCTCTCTCTCTCTACTTTCTCTCTCTTACTTATCTTCTTTTCTCAAACACTTCCTGACTTTATCATCGGAGTGGTTATCCCCGGATCACCCCGGGGTTAGCTAACTTCTTCTTACTGTGTAGGTTCTCAGCTTGCCGATAGGAGTATCAGAATCTCAAGTCCGAACTCTTGGGGAAATCAGGATCAGACAGAAACAGATTGATACTTCGTACAATGTATGTGTTCAGATCAATAATTTCGTATGTTGGTGTATGTGTTGGGGTAATTGGTTATGTAGCTACTGGCTAACAATTATATTGTAAGGTGATAACATTATGTGAAATTTTCGCTTTGTTATAGTAATGTGGCTTAAGCTAGGCTGGGTTACAATTTCGCATAAATTATTTGATAGAATTTGATCAATGCAATGGAACCAACATAAGCTGAAAGTAGACTAAAATGCAATTTGGGCCAAATCTCTTAGAACAACTCCAATGACAAGCTAATTGTACTGTCAAATTGACTTGTCATACCACATGAGCTATTGTAAGCTCATTATCATCTTAGCTATTTTAAGCGAGCTCCAATGATTATCTATTAACTTATTAGCTTGGTCAACCTTATTACATTTTCCAGGCACCAATAATGGTAAAGCTAGTAGTAGCTAGGGATTATATAATATTGTAAGCAAGTCACTAGCTACAGTCAATGGAATTGCTCTTATTATACCACGAGCTTTCGAACATACATTAATCTGTATGTGACTCTACCTCAAATCAATTGTATTTGCTTGACATCAATTTTTTATGAGTTAACTCATAAATGATTGAAATTAATAAAATTACATCAAGCCGTTGAGCATACATTAATCTCTACGTGACTCTACCTCAATTCAATTGTATTTTCTTGATATCAATTTTTTATGAGTTAACTTATAAAGGATTGATTTTAATATTGGTAATGTACGGGATAATACCGGTAATAATACCCAATTAGCCGATAAGAGACAATAATAACACATGAACGACTGATTAATAAGATTAATAAGAAAGTTCAAGTGTCCATAACGGCCTTCCTAAACGGCTACGTGGAGAGCTGCTTGAGGCCACGTAGGCACCTGTTGCTTATGAGGTCGGTTTGCCACCTATCGTTATAGGTGGCACCAGCTTGGTTATTTTTCTATATATACCCAAGCAAATATTCACCCAAAGGTACAATCTTTTTTTCTCTCTCTCTCTCTACATATCTAAACACTTTCTCTCTCTTCACTCTTTCTTCTTACCGGATTGCTGACTTTAGCATCGGAGAGGTTATTCCCGGATAACCCCCGGGTTAGCTTATCTGTGTTGACTGTGCAGGTGCGCAATTGGACGGTAAACCTTTACCAACCCACGAAGATTATCTGTGCCGGAGCTACCCGGAACAGTTGGCGCTAGAAGGAGGGGATAGTAATAACTTCTATCGTCCAAACAACCTTCGCCAGTCATGGAAGAAAATCAGGAACGCATAACACCGATAGCAGATGCCGAGAACCGCCAGTATGATAGTAACATTTTGAATGTTAATGCAAACAAGACCGCCAATGCAACGCCCGAGATTGTAGTGGAGGATGAAACTCACCTTCTCCACAGGAATACTGTGAACACACCGATAACGCCTGAACGAAGCCCCGCACGGATACTGGACCCCATGGAGGAGTTTACCCCTGAGGAGTTAGAAGTAACAGCATGGGTAATGAAGGCGATGTCTCGAAAAAGGAAAGAGGCTGAAGCTGCAGCCAATAAGGGGCAAGATAATGCACCGGCCATTCCTGTGATTGTGAATCTGGCAAGCCAGTTCAACCAGGCAGACGAGCAACCGCCGCCACCGCCCCAAAATCGAGGAATGATTGTTCCCAGTGAGCGCCAACCGACTCATGGGACGCAGATAGAGGATTCAGGGTCCCGGCAGCAGGAGATCAGTAGCGGGCCGTTAAGGCGTGGAGTTAGGGCTATAGTCAGGCCGAGAGTATCACCTTTTACCCAGGAGGTACTGGATCAGCAGATGGAAAGGATAAAAATGCCGGCATGTACCTTTGATGGCAAAGGAGACCCCAAGCGGTATGTAGCGGCATTTGAAAGCCATATGTTACTTTATACCGACACCGATGCCGTGTGGTGCAAGGTGTTCCCGACAACACTTACGGGGCCAGCCTCGGATTGGTTTTCGAATTTGGAGAACGGGTCAATTGATTGCTTCGATACCTTGGTCGAAATGTTTACCGGTCAATATGTTAGCAATAGTGCCAGACAGAGAACTTCTGAAGAGCTTATGTCAGTCAGGCAAAGGAGGGATGAATCCCTTAGAGATTTCATAAGGAGATTTAATGGTGAGGCTAATACAATACCGAAATTACAGCAAGAAATAGCGGTAATGGCCTTGATGAATGGTCTAGGGGATAGCGACTTCAAGAAATACATGGCAAGAAAGTCGTTCCCAAATTTAGGCGTGGCCTTTGGTAAGGCCTATGAATACATCAAAAGCGAGGAGTTGTTGAAAACCAGTAGTCAGATAGCGGCGTCAGAGCCCTCGCGAAGGCAGAATGATGGCGTTGCGCCTCATTCTTATGTCGGCGGAGCGACTAGACCACAACAACAGTCAAGCCAGCCAAGAGCCGCTAGGCCACCCAGAGGTCTTGGCCGGTACAGCAGCTACACACAATTGAACACACCCAGGGCGGCGATATATTCAGTAAATCAACACCGAGAAGAATGGACACGACCGGCACCAATGATAACCAAGGGTCGGGATACAAAAAAGTACTGCATGTTTCACAGGGATATCGGCCATTATACGGAGGAATGCACTCAGCTGAAGGAAAATATAGAGGACCTTATCAGAAGGGGTCATCTGACTCAGTATCGAGCTCAGGCAGGGCCAAGCCGGCAGCAAGCCCCGCAACCCAGACAGAGCGAATACCGAAGACAGGGTGAGTCGTCCATGCAGGACGACGCTTACCGGCGAAACAACAACGGAGAATACCGGCAAGGGAACAATGCACCAGGACACAAGATCACCATAGAGGTTATTACCGGTGGTCCGGTTCATGGGGGATCAGTTAGCGGGGCGAAAAAGAGTTTGTCTGAACACCGACACACAATAAATGCACTAGGTATAGACGAACGGCCTAGGCCTGCGTCCATGCCGTCAGTGTCCTTTTCAGAGGCAGATGCCAAGGGCTTGGTTTTTCCCCACGATGATCCGTTAGTTTTAATTCTGACGGTAAATGGAGCCGACATCAAACGCGTATTGGTCGATGGAGGAAGCTCTGCTAACATCCTGTTCGCAGAAGCATTCGATGCAATGAGAATAGGCAGGAAGTACCTTACCCCGGTATCGCATCCAGTTATCGGTTTTAATGGTTCTACGGTTAGGCCGGAAGGAAGCATAGCGCTGCAAGTTAGGATTGGCGAGGGCACGGCGGCTAGGGATGTTATGACGGAATTTTTAGTAATTGATGTGCCATCAGCGTACAACGCTATTGTTGGTAGACCCTTGATTCATGATGTGCAAGGGGTAGTTTCGACGTATCACTTGACGATGGTATACGTTTCAAATTTGGGAAAGACAGAACGCGTTAGAGGAGGTCAGACAATGGCCAGAGAGTACTATGTCACGGCTTTAAAACAGCCAAACCGACAACCCCAGGCTAACCCGGAAGCGCAGAAAAGGGCACGAGTCGTATCCACACACGACTTAGCAATGGAGAATTTTGATACACGCCCGGCAGCAGTTCCCCGCCCTTCGCCGGGAGGGGAGACGGTGGAAATTGAACTGCAGCCTGGGGTATCGGGAAGAACTGTACGGGTTGGGTCGGATATGGATATCGACACCCGTTGTCACTTGGTAGAACTTTTGCGGGAGAATGCCGACGTATTTGCCTTCTCGGCAGATGAAATGCCGGGAATTCACCCAGACATTATAGTGCATAAGCTAAATGTGGATATAAATGCCAGGCCGGTTAGGCGGAAAAAACGAAACTTCTCGACAGAAAAGATAGAAGCAATACAAGCGGAGGTAAACAAATTGCTAGCGGCGAGGTTTATTGAGCCTTGCACATACCCTGAGTGGTTAGCAAATGTGGTCATGGTAAGAAAGCCGTCAGGAAAATGGAGAATGTGTGTAGACTTTACCGACCTGAATAAAGCCTGCCCAAAGGATTGCTATCCACTGCCCCGAATAGATAGGCTGGTAGATTCCACTTCCGGCCACGCCCTGCTCAGCTTCATGGATGCTTTCTCGGGATATCATCAGGTTAGCTTGTATGCACCAGATAGAACGAAAGCGGCGTTTATCACTGATGCCGGAGTATTTTGTTACAAGGCAATGCCGTTTGGGTTACGAAACGCCGGGGCAACATATCAAAAACTGGTAGACAAAGTCTTTGCAAATCAAAAAGGAAGAAATGTGGAGGTATATGTTGATGACTCCATTGTAAAAAGCCGATTAGCCACTGATCATGTCGCGGATTTGAGAGAGACATTTGAAACTTTACGTCAGTACCGGATGAAGCTCAATCCGGAAAAATGTGTCTTTGGAGTCCGCTCAGGCAAGTTTTTAGGGTTTATGGTTAGCGAAAGAGGGATAGATGCAAATCCCGACAAAGTGGAAGCTATACTTAACCTACCGCAACCTAAGTCAATAAAAGACATACAGAAGCTTACGGGGCGCATGGCAGCGCTAACAAGGTTTATTAGCAAATCGGCTGATAAGGCCTTACCATTATTTGTAGTCCTCCGGCAAAATAAAACATTCGTCTGGGGGGAAGAGCAAGCCAAGGCACTAGAGGTCGTGAAAAACCACCTAAGGTCCCTTCCGACCATAGCAAGGCCGGAACAGGGAGAGAGCCTGCAATTGTACATCTCGGCATCTCCAAAGACGGTTGCGGCAGTGTTGATAGTAGAACGAAAGAAGATACAAATGCCAATTTATTTTGTGAGCCATGTCCTGAATGCGGCCGAGAGAAGATATCCTCTCATAGAGAAGATTGCATATGCAGTGGTCATAGCAGCGAGAAAACTTAGACCATACTTTGATGCGCATATCATTGAAGTGTTGACAAATCAGCCGTTAGAGAAGTCTCTACAGAAGATGGAGACGTCAGGAAGATTGCTCAAATGGGCGGTAGAGTTGTCGGAATATGTTATAATTTACAAGCCACGAGTGTCAATAAAAGCTCAGGCGTTGTCTGATTTCATTTTGGAAACATCCTACACTGAAGAAGAAGAAGGCAATAGAGTGTGGAAGGTTTCCGTTGACGGCTCCTCATCATCAACAGGCTCCGGAGCCGGTATTGTCATGATATCGCCGCAAGGGGACATATTCGAGTATGCCATCAAATTCAGGTTTAAAGCCTCCAATAATGAAGCTGAGTACGAGGCAGCACTTGCGGGGGTACCGTTATGTGTTGCGGCTGAAGCAAAACAGATAGAACTCACAACTGATTCGCAATTGGTGGCAAGTCAGTTTAACGGCACCTATGAGGCCAAGGAGCAAACAATGGTGGCTTACTTGGCACTGTTGAAAGCGATAACAGCTAATTTGGATTCATTTGAAATAAAATTGGTGCCGAGAGCGAAAAACACACAGGCAGATGCCTTGGCGAAACTAGCAAGTTCAAGCTTCAATGATCTAGAACGTACTGTGATGGTGGAGCTCCTGGAGCGCAAAAGCATTGACCCCGACAACACTCCAAAAGAGGTCAATTGCGTGGTTAACGGCAAAGAATGGTACGATGGCATACTGGCCTACATGGTGCACAACGTCCTACCGGCTGACAAAATTGAAGCCCAGAAAATAAAGAAGGATAGTGTCTGGTTTGTCATGTTCAAAGGAATGCTGTATAAAAGGGGGTTCTCGTTACCGTTGCGAAGATGTATATCGGCCTACGAGTCAGCTAGGCTGGTAGAAGAAATCCATGAAGGGGATTGTGGGAATCATGCTGGAGGCCGGTCAATGTCCTTGGAAGCTATGAAAAGGGGATATTATTGGCCAACAATGAATGCCGATACTTTAGCATACGCGAAAAGGTGCGATAAATGTCAAAAATTTGGGCCGGCAATAAATCAGCCACCAAATGATCTATCACCAATCCTAAATCTAATACCGTTTGCACAATGGGGAATGGACATTATCGGACCTTTCACGTCAGCGACGGGGAACAGGAAATTCCTTATAGTAGGGATTGACTACTTCACTAAGTGGATAGAAGCAGAACCGGTAGCAAAGATAACAGCCAGTGAAGTTAGGAAGTTCATATGGAAGAATATATTCACCCGATTTGGGCTACCGGTCGCCATGGTATTTGATCACGGCTCCCAATTTGATTGCATTCCGGTTAAGAATTTCCTTAGCATATACAAGGTAAAATTTGCATACGCGGCTGTCTGCCATCCTCAGTCAAATGGACAAGCGGAAGCTGCGAATAAGCAAATACTTATGGCACTGAAAAAGAAGGTAGAAGATGCGAAGGGCCTGTGGGCAGATCTGGTCCCGGAAATACTGTGGGCAAACAGAACGACAACTAGAGAAACTACTGGAGAATCGCCATTCAATCTTGCTTTCGGCTCCGAAGCCGTTGTTCCGGCTGAAGTAGGACTCCCTACGTTTCGTGTTCAGCATTTTTGTGAGGATCAAAACGACTTGCTCCTACGACAGCAGTTAGACTTCTTGCCTGAAACTCGGCTTACAGCTGCCATCAAGTCAGTAGCATATAAAAATCGTATGAGTCAAGCGTACAACAAGAGGGTAAACTACCGGCCTCTGGAGGAGGGAGACTTGGTCCTTCGACGAACGGCCGTAACAGGTAGAGGGAATGCCGATGGCAAGCTCACTGCAAATTGGGAAGGTCCCTACCAGGTGTATGAAACGGTTCGGCAGGGGTCGTATCGGCTAATGACTCTAGAGGGAGTGCCGTTAAAAAATGTTTGGAATACAAATGTCCTCAAAAAATATTACATTTAGATTGTGCTTTTGCTTCTTATGTTTAGTATCGACATGGCATGTAGTCATGGTTTAATTTTTCTGTAAATTCTATTTTTGTAAGCAACCTCCAAGCTTGTAATTTATTTTGATACTTTCTGGCCACGGCCATTGAATAATATAAGAAAGTACTATAACATATGGAGCCATCCCCTACTTTCGATATGATCTGATAAACAGCCTAGCTAGCTGTCTCTTTCATTCAAGTAAGGAGGAAGGTTGGATAACTATTGCGCCTCAAGGCAAGTTGAAATTGACGGTCTGATCTACTGTCAAATACTTGGCCTGATAAAGGCTGCAGGTACCAGAAAATACCGACAATAACATGAATGATAAGGAATTCCGAAATCAATTTCTAAGGAAATTAATTGCGGAATTCGGGGGCATATGCCTAAGCCTATATGCCTAAGCCTAAGAGTCGAAAAGACGGAAGGGCAAGTTATAGAATTTTTTCGTACAAATAAAAGAACGAATATGCAATTATAACACAAGTTACAATCTACTTATTAATAGCAGTTATAGAAATTGCAGGCAAGTGCAATGTTACTACCGGCGTTAGAACGAAGACAGTAAAAGAAAATTAACGGTAAAATTATTTAGAAATTAAGCTCAATAGAGAAGCCGCTGGAAAATTTAGCACAGTCAAAATATAGAAGTTGCTAAGTTAAAACATTATAAACAAGTGTTTGACTCAAACAGGAAGCAAAGATTGTCATAACATACAGGAAATCGACAGCCACCACCCAAAAAATACAAGGGTCAGATCGGCCAAAATACAAGTTTACACGAAATAAAATTGTTTTAACAAAAACAAACATGAAATAGCTCAACAATGAGGCTTAGACATTACAGACAGAGAAGACCCACACGATTCTGGTGATAGCTGCCCGCCCCGTTAATCTTTCTTGGTCTCAGGGGGCTTTTGGGAAACAGCTTCAGAGGTGCCGGCAGCCTGATCCTCACCGACAGGACTGGCAATCAAATCATCGGCAAACTCCTCTTCCGGCAAATCGCGCGGGTCGAGATTCTTCATTACTTCAATTGGAGGAGGGTTGTCGAAGTAGTCTGCTTCATAGCTGGTAGGGGACAGATGCCTATCTTCACCATAGGCATTCTCAGCTGCCTGCCATTTTTCGGCGTCCCAGTTCTCGGCCTTGCAGACACAACGGTGCGCAGCTACCCATCCACCAGTGTACCGGTCCACCAGCAAATTCCGGTAATGGTCAGACTGCATGAACCGGTTGACTGCTCGACGCCTGATACCAGGCTTGTCCTCCTCAGCTCTTCTCAAGCTCTCCTCCAATTTTGTTCTGGCCTCCTTCTCTGTCTTCAGCTGCAGCTCGAGATCTGTGATCTTTTTCTTCATGGATTCCTGGTCGGCTAGCTTGGTGTTCAGAACAATCATGTTGTTCTCCAACGTTTTGACTTTAGCCGTCAGTGTATCCTTCTCCTTAATAACAGCTTGTCGGCCATCCTCGCTCTTTTTTAACTTGGCCTCGGCCTGGTCATGACAGCGCTGGTAATACCGGTACATATGTACCACCTCCACTGCCGAGTTGACAGTCTGCAAAAAGGGGAAGGGATAGGAGAGTTAATACACAACTATGCATAATTATCGTCTTAAATAAAAAAAAATAATAAAAAAAAATAATAATAAAAAATAAATGAAAAGTATATAATAATAAAAGTGCATACCCGGAGCATGTCATTCATCATTTGGCCGCAAGGGGCGATAAGCTTGTCGACAGGCCTATCTGCAGGTGTGGCCAGGTCCTTCAATACTCTCCAGCCCATGCTCCCGCCGGTATTGGGGTCGTCACAAATAACAGACTCCCCCCTATTCACGTTAATCCGGGGATGCCACGGCTCACCAGCATTGCCGCTAGGGACTAAGAACTCCTCAGCCACCTCGGTAGGGACCTTCACATGAGGAACCTCGATGTAGTCCCCTGCCGTCACAGGAATGAAAGCATTCTTGCTGCTAGTAGACCTGGCCGACACTCTGGTTTGTCGGTCCCTCAGAGAAGACTCCTCGGCCGCTACCGATTTTTCGGCTGTTATCACCTTCTCAGCTGCAGTAACATTTGCCTCGGTAGGCCTGCGCATGGTGATATTCAGTCTTCTGACGCCGATAGGAGCGTCGTCCTCTAGATTCACAATGTTCAGATCCTTGAAGGGATCTGTCGGATTTTGTTGAGTGTTAGCGGCCTCTTCCTGTTTTCGCTTCTTGTTCTGGTCACGGTCAGAGAGGTCGCTAGACCTTTTTTGAGTATTTGCCCCGCCGCGTTTGACCGGAAGGGTTCGAGGGACTCTGGTTTTACGCTGCTCGTTGGAAGTCATGTCTTGCCGTCTTCTCTTCTTCCCCTTATGAGCACGTGTGCAGTAAACGGGCAAGGTATCGTAACTGTGCCTTGGGTTTGGAGGGCACTGATATTTTACCCTGCCGTCAGGATGTAAACCCAAGTTGGCAAAGTCTAACTTATTAATACCTGCACCACAACAAGCACGCAAGGAATGAATACGAGTACGGGATATGAAGCTCAGGTACACTAAAATTCGAGATACTGACAGGGCAGTCAGTTATTTTGAAATAACTGGTTTTAGGCATCAAGGTACTCCAGTAAAAGTGCATAAGCGAAATATGATGACAATGAATACTAAAATAGAAAAAAAGTATATATAAATAATAATAATAATAAATAATGGTAACAATGTACATAAAGCATAATAATACACGATGAAAATAAAAAAATAATAATAAAGCAAAACTGTTAATATGAGAAGAGCCATACCAAATGCGTCAGTCCAGCAGAGACCGACATGAGACAAAGGGGCGTTACCCAAGATATAATTACAGTTGGGTAGCCACACCCCCGGTACAGCTTTATTCTTACTACCGGCCCTCACATATGTACAATCAAAAAATTTACAAGCATACTTCTCTATCTCACCTAATCCCCTACGCCTAATAGTATCGAACATGCTATGAGCAGGATAGAAACGCCTGCGAACTTTGTATTCTTCAGGAACACTTAAAAAATAGAAATTCTCCATCCAGCCTTTACAACTGGTCAGTTTCGGCCAGACTGTGCATTTGCCCGGGGCCGTGAACAATGACCAAAACCCTGGTGACTGACTATCTCTCTTTAGCCAGTTAAGGGTGCGAAATAAATTCAAAGTAAGAGGGAAGTCCATAAATATCATTACCTATACCAGTGTGATAACTTGTTATTCGATATGATTTTAGGGTGATTTTGAACCTTGTTTACTTGATAAATTGGCGTTTTGGTTCACTTTTACTCTATTATCGTACAATTTTTGTGTATCCCTTGCTTCACGGGTTGTTAGTGTTTTTGTTGAGTTTTTAGGTTCGAAGACGACCATTTGAAGCATATGGATGATAAACCGAGGTTAGAAGCCGAGACAAAGGAGCAAAACCGAAGAAAAGTTTGGAGAGCTTTCCTCTTAGTTTGTAATCTTAGAAACACAAAAACTCTCAAATCATTAGTTAAATTCTAATTATTAGCTTGGAAATTTCAATCTCAATCATTGTAGAAGACAAGTTCCACCATTGTTATTCAAAGTTGAAGCTTCTAGTAACATTTCTTACTCTTCTCTTCCATCTTAAATGCTTTAATTGTTAATTATTTGCTTAATTCTTGTATGCTTAGATTGTTAATTGGCTTAATCTTTAGTTTGAATCTTGTTCATGAGTAGCTTGAATTTCTTAATTGCTTTAATCTCCATGGATTGTGAGTAGTCTAATTTTCTAGGGTTTGGGTAAAACCCTCAATGTAGTCACTAATCACTTGTTGTATGTGCCAATTTGGTAATCGTTGGGTGTTAATTAGTTGAGCTTAAGTGGTTTAATTGCTTAGTTCTTGTATATGGCCATTGCTAGAACTATTTATCAAAGCTTTCTCAACGAAGGATCGAGAGATGAACTTGAGTTAGCTCCCTTATGCTTAATTGACTCGAAATTCCATGAGAATAGGAATTTCCAGTCAAGGGAATATTTTGTCATCGTGATTATGCTTTAATACTTGTTTTATGCTTTGTGACCACGAGAGTAGGTTGTATTCATGATTCAAGTAATCCCTCTAGCTTGAGAGAGTAGTTGGGTGCTTTAGATGACTTCCCCTATACTATCCCCTTATTTTACCTTGATTGTTACATGCTAATTGTGATTTGTAATGAAGTTGAGTGGTATAACCCGAGCCCTAGAATTCCCTAATATTTGTTAGTATCCTATTAGTGTTAGTTGATTGAACTAGTAGAAGTTACTTAAACCAACCCAATTTCGACTTCATTTGGCTTATTTAAACAATAATATCTCGGTGGTTGATTCAACGCCTCTCTTGGGTTCGACCCTTTCTTACCCTTGCTAATAGCTAGTGAGACCAAGATAGGACTTTATCTTTGGTAGGCTCGACGACGGCCTATCAAATTTTTGGCGCCGTTGCCGGGGAGGCAAAGTCACATTGAATGTATTATTGTTGAATGAGACTAAGTGTGTGTATTTGTATCATAATTTTTCTTATTTATTTTTGCTTAATTGTGTTTTTAACTTGTGATAGTCATTGCTAACGTTTTTCTTAGCTTTGTTTGACTTTGCATGACACGAAAGAGTAAGCAATCACCGCTTATTCCCGTTGATTTAGAGTTGAACAAGACCTTGAGGAACGTAAGGAGACTCTTGCAAGGCACCCCCGAATTCTCCATTGTCTATTCGGATTCCGACTCGGAAGAGGTTCTCGGGAACAACGAAGAAGATAACATGGGAGATAACGATCATCCTCCTCCTCAACCGTTGCTTCGAGACTATGACCACCCCAACGCATTCCAACTACGGAGTGGCATACGTCTCCCCACTACGAATGCAAATAATTTCGAGCTTTCACCTCAACTCATCCGTATGATTCAAAGTGATCAATTTGGAGGTAGTTCTCATGAGTGTCCTTTTGCTCATTTGGACAACTTTCTCGAGTTGTGCACAACCATCAAGCAAAACAACATTACGGAAGAGTTCATCCGTATGCACATGTTTCAATTCTCCCTCCGTGACAAAGCAAAACATTGGTTGAGAACGGTTGAAGAGGGATCATTGAGCACTTGGGATGAAGTCACTAGAGCTTTCCTTGGAAAGTATTGTCCCCCGGAAAAGACCGCCGAACTAAGAAGAAAGATCACCAATTTCAATCAAGAGATTGATGAAACGTTGAGTGAAGCTTGGGAGCGTTTCAAGGATTACACAAGGAAATGCCCACACCATGGTTTCACATCATGGATCATTGTTCAAAGCTTCTATGACGGTCTTACTCCTATTTCAAGGGCCAACCTTGATTCCGGGGCCGGTGGTAGCCTTAAAAAGCTATCGGTGGATGATGCATACAAAATGATTGAGGAAGTGGCAAAGCACTATGCATATGGAGGTGATCGAAGGCAACCTCAAGCAAAGAAGGGCGGAATCCACGATCTTAGTGCAATAGACCTTATTGCATCAAAGTTTGATATGCTAGCTCACAAGCTAGATCAAGCCACCCTTACACCTCCAAGCTCTTCTTCACAAGTCATGGCTTGTGAGACTTGTGGAGGAAATGATCACTTGTCCTCCTATTGCAACTCAACAAACCAAGAGCAAGCGGCGGCAATTGGGCAAAGAAATGAGCAATACTCCCAATCCTACAACCAAAGTTGGAAACCCCAACAAAACACGGGATGGAAGCAACACAACCAAGGCCCCCCACAAAACAACTACAACCAAAATCAAAACCAACCTCAAAACCACTACAACCAACCCCATTCTCAAAACCAACAAGCTCCATATCGCCATCCTAACCAAAGAGATCAAAACCAACAAAGACCACAATATAACCAACCCACTCCTCCTCCCCCACCTCCTCAAAAGACTAGCCTTGAATCCGTTCTTGAAACTTTCATGACACAACAAGTAAGGAACAATGCGGATATGAATGCAAACATCCAACAACTTCAAGCGCACAATAAGTTGATTGAGAGCCAATTAGCTCAAATTGCACAACAAGTTGGAAATTCATCCTCCAATCCTAGTGGCCACTTTCCAAGCTCAACGGTAGTGAACCCAAAGGAGCATGCTAAGGCTATTACTTTGAGATCGGGAAGAGGTTATGAAGGTCCGGTCATGAGTGAAGAGGAGCCACAAAAGAGAGATGAGGGAGTTGTGGTGAGAAGTGAGGGTGATATTGAGAATGAAGTAGTTGAAGTTGAGAGGAAGGAGCAACAAAAGAGTGATGAGGGAGCCACAAAGAAAGATGAGGAAAGAATAGAAAAAAACCCCATGAGAGTATACAAGCCCCCCATTCCATTTCCTCATAGAATTGTAGAGAAGAAGTTGAATGAGAAGTTTTCAAAATTTCTTGAAGTCATGAGAGGACTTCAAGTGAACATCCCCTTTCTTCATGCTATGTCACAAATGCCTACCTATGCAAAGTTTTTGAAGGATCTCCTATCCAACAAGAGTAGGCTTGAAGAGAGTGCAACCATCTCCCTTCCTAAGGAGGTGAGTGCAATCATTCAAAACAAGCTTCCCCAAAAGCTTGGTGACCCCGGTAGCTATGCAATACCGGTGAAGATTGGAGATTTGGAAGCCATGGATGCTTTGTGTGATCTTGGGGCAAGTGTGAGCTTGATGCCCTATTCTATTGCAAGAAGCTTGAATATTGGAGACTTGAAACCAACTAGAATGTCCTTACAACTAGCCGACCGCACGGTTAGGCTACCTTTGGGAATTCTTGAAGATGTGCCGGTTCAAGTTGGAAGAATATTTGTGCCATGTGATTTTGTGGTAATGGAGATGGAAGAAGATACAAGAGTACCCCTCATTTTGGGGAGACCATTTTTGAACACCGCGGGAGTGGTGATTGATATGAAGGAAGGAAGATTGACTTTGAATGTGGGAGATGAGAAAATTTCATTTTCATTCTCACAAACTTTGAAAAAGCCATTGATTGATGAGGTTCATAGAATTGACACATTGGAGAGGGACTTAGAAGAGTTCCGAGAAAGATTGTATGAAAGAGATCCCTTACAAGCTATCCTAACGGGAAGCTTAGTTGAGGAGGGTGAAGAAGCAAAGGGGTATGATCTATTGCTCAACCAACCTTTGATCCACGACGTGATGAAATTTGAAGTGCTTAACGTGGAAGCAAAAGAGGAGAGGACTACGCCTCCTCATAAGGTTGAACTTAAACCCCTTCCCCCTCTACTTAAATATGCTTTTCTTGATGATAGTGAGAGTTATCCCGTTATTGTCAATGCTAAGCTCGATGATATCTCTCTTGAGAAACTCCTAGTTGTTTTAAGGGAGTATAGAGATGTCATTGGGTACAAAATTGATGACATTAAGGGGATAAGTCCCACCATTTGCATGCATAAGATTCTACTTGATGATGATCATGCTTCCTCGATTGAGCACCAAAGAAGGCTCAATCCAAACATGAAGGAAGTAGTGAAAAAAGAAGTTTTAAAACTTCTTGAAGCAGGCATAATCTACCCTATCTCCGATAGTAAGTGGGTTAGCCCGGTTCAAGTTGTGCCAAAAAAGGGAGGCATGACCATCATCAAAAATGATAAGGGTGAGACCATTTCTACGAGGTCGGTCACCGGGTGGAGGATGTGCATTGATTATCGAAAATTGAATAAATCCACCCGGAAAGACCACTTCCCACTCCCCTTCATTGATCAAATATTGGAAAGACTAGCATCACATAGTCATTATTGCTTCTTGGATGGATACTCGGGATTCTTCCAAATCCCAATCCAACCCGAGGACCAAGAAAAGACTACATTCACATGCCCTTTTGGCACCTTTGCTTATCGAAGGATGCCATTTGGACTTTGTAATGCACCTTCCACATTTCAAAGGTGTATGATGTCTATCTTTTCCGACATGCTTGAATCATCAATTGAAGTATTCATGGATGACTTTTCTGTTTTTGGTTCATCTTTTGACATTTGTCTTTCGAATTTGATTAAAGTGTTAAAAAGATGTCAAGAGGTGAACTTAGTTTTGAATTGGGAAAAATGTCATTTCATGGTAGAGGAGGGCATTGTTCTTGGTCATGTGATTTCTAGTAGGGGCATTGAAGTAGATCGTGCCAAAATTGAGGTGATTGAGCGCCTCCCACCCCCTACAAATGTGAAGGGGATAAGGAGCTTTCTTGGACATGCGGGTTTTTACCGCCGGTTCATAAAGGATTTTTCAAAAATCGCAAAGCCGCTCACTCAATTGTTGGTAAAGGATGCCCCTTTTGTGTTTACTAATGATTGTTTGCTAGCATTTGATAGTTTGAAGGAGGCATTGATTTCGGCTCCTATCATTCAACCCCCTAATTGGGAGCTTCCTTTCGAGCTCATGTGTGATGCTTCGGATTTTGCCGTTGGGTCCGTTCTTGGACAAAGGAAAGACAAGAAGCTCCATGCTATCTACTACACTAGCAAAACATTGGATGAAGCACAAAGAAATTACACAACCACGGAAAAGGAGTTCCTAGCCATTGTTCATGCAATTGAGAAGTTTAGGTCCTACTTGTTGGGATCTAAAGTCATAGTCTTCACCGACCATTCGGCCTTGAAGTACCTCTTGTCCAAGAAGGAACCAAAGCCAAGATTGATACGGTGGGTCTTGCTCTTACAAGACTATGACATTGAGATTAGAGACAAGAAGGGTGCCGAAAATGTTGTGGCCGACCATCTATCACGGTTGCCTATCTTTGTAGGTGACCTTGATAACTTGCCAATCGATGATTCATTTCCGGATGATCAACTATTTGCTATTCTTCAAGCACCGGCACCATGGTTTGCGGACATTGCAAACTATTTGTCTTGCTCTATTCTTCCTCCCGACCTCTCCTATCAACAAAAAAGGAAGTTTCTTCATGATGTTCGCCAATACTTTTGGGACGACCCCTTACTTTTTAAACAAGGTGTTGATGGCCTTTTTAGAAGGTGTGTCCCGGATAATGAGATTGAAGATGTTATCACAATGTGCCACTCCTCACCTTGTGGAGGGCATATGAGTGCTAACAAAACTTTGGCGAAAATCTTGCAATGTGGTTTTTATTGGCCTACAATGTTCAAAGATGTGTGGGGTGTAGTGAAAGCTTGCGACCGGTGTCAAAGAACCGGCAATATTTCAAGAAGAAGTGAAATGCCTTTGAACAACATTCTTGAGTTGAAGATTTTTGATGTATGGGGCATAGATTTTATGGGGCCTTTCCCGACCTCTTTTGGGAATAAGTTCATTCTTGTGGCCGTCGATTATGTGTCAAAGTGGGTAGAAGCGGTTGCATCTCCTACTAATGATGCTAAGGTGGTGGTCAAGCTTTTTAAAAGAGTAATTTTCCCAAGGTTCGGGGTGCCACGTGCCGTCATTAGTGATGGAGGTTCACATTTTGCAAAGCGGTCCTTTCAAGCTCTCCTTGAGAAGTACGGTGTGAGGCACAAGGTGTCATTGGCTTACCACCCACAAACAAGTGGTCAAGCCGAGATTTCAAACCGGGAGGTAAAAATGATCCTAGAGAAGACGGTGGATAGGTCTAGAAAAGATTGGTCTACAAAGCTTGATGATGCTCTATGGGCCTACCGCACCGCATTCAAAACTCCCATTGGCACCACACCATACAAGCTTGTTTATGGAAAGTCATGCCATTTGCCGGTAGAACTTGAGCATCGTGCTCATTGGGCTATCAAAACATTGAATTTCGACCTTCAAAGTGCCGGTGAAAAGAGGTTGCTTGACCTCCATGCCTTGGAAGAATTAAGATTGGATGCATATGAAAGTGCACGGATCTACAAAGAGAAGACCAAGGCTTGGCATGACAAGCATATCAACAAAAGGGAATTCAAAGAAGGTGACAAGGTCTTACTATTCAATTCCCGGTTGAAGTTGTTTCCGGGTAAGCTTAAGTCAAGATGGAGTGGACCTTTTACCGTTAAGAAGGTGTTTCCATATGGTGCAATTGAAATCTCAAATGACAATGGTGAACCGTTCAAAGTGAATGGCCAAAGGCTTAAGGCATACTTTGACGGTTTTGTGCATGAAGAAGCCAAGGTTGTTCACCTTGATGAGTTTGATGTTCCTTACTCTCATTGATCCCGCAATGTCGTCAAGCTAGTGACGTTAAAAGAGCGCTTCCGGGAGGCAACCCGAGTTTCTCACCCTCTCTCTCTTAAAAACCATCATTTCATTTCCATCATTTTTATTATTACTAACTTTTCTCTTAATATCTTTTGTAGGTATTGATGAAAAGAAAAAGTAAGAAAAAGATGTATTTGTGGAAGTGAAGTAGTGGTCTTAATAAAATCATAATAATAATGGTGATAATAATAATTTTATTACTATTATTATGCCTTATTGTTATAGTAACAAAAAAAAAAAAAAGAAGAAAAAAGGCAAAAATGTGCAGCATCAGGCCTGCACGGGCGTGCAAAACACAGCACGTCCGTGCAGGGTCAGGCAGAAGCGAAGCATTGCAATCAGGAATTTTTCAAGTTTGGCACGGACGTGCCAAACTAAGCACGCCCGTGCATTATTATGTTGCACGTCCGTGCCACTCTATGCACGTCCGTGCAGACTGAAGCAGAACCAACTTCCAATCTGTCTGAGGCTGCACGTCCGTGCTGAATCTGCACGTCCGTGCGTTCCCAGAAATCCGTGTTATTGCTGCACGGTTTCTACCTTATAAAAAAAAAAAAAAAAAATTTCACCCTCTTTCTCACACTCACATTTTCCCCCTTTCTCTCTCTAAACTCCTTTCCTCCTTCTCCATACTCACCCATATCTCCATCAAACACCCAAATTCTCACTCAAATTCAACAAATTTTGCAAAAATCTTCACTCCTTTTCAACAAATTCACAAACTACTACTCTTTTTCCCACATTCAAACCCAAAAATCACCCAATTTCTCAAACCCTAACATAAAAAAAATCAAATTGGGGGTTTTCTTGTGGGTTAAAAATTGAAGCAATTGGTTAAAGGAGTAAGCTCAAGCAAGCATAAGGAAGGTTAGAAAGGTTCATTTGCGGGTTTTACACCCACGATACAATCGGTATAATCGTTCCTTCCTTTCACTACTTTCTTACTTAAGTTCTTGAGTATTTTGTATGAAATTGCTTGGGAAAGTTTGTTTGAATTGGTTGCATGTGATTGATTGTTGAAAATAGTCAAGTATTTGTGAATTTGAAGGTGTTTGGTGAATGTTGTGAGAATTGAAATTTTGTAAGTGTGGAATGAAGGAGTTGATTTTTGAAAAAAAACATGCTTGTTTAAGTGAATTGTTGTGTTGAATTGTTTGATAATAGTGCATAAAAAAAATTAATGTTGAATTGTTATGAATTGCATTGTTGAGGAAGCCCTTGTTACTTGGTGATTTGCTTGCCTTGTGTTAGGTGGTGGCTAGCTTGGCTTGCTTTGTGTTGTGCTTGTTGGTGTTGTGTAAACCTTGATTTGTCGGCTTAGTGGACCTAGTACTCTTTGTGTGGTTGTGTGGTGATTTCCTTATCTTGGTTTGTTTGATTGCATTGGTGACCATGTCTCGAAGAAACCGACCTAGAAACACCGATGCTAGGTATCGCAACCCATCGCCTCCTCCCCCCGTTGATCCACCACAAGTGGACACAATGGGAATAATCTTTAATGACTTGACCTTTTCGAACAATTTTCTTAGACATAGTAAGAGGCGAATTAGGCCTACTAAGTTCTACAATGATGAGGTGGCCAATGAACTAGGGGTAGGGGACGATGTGAGGATGTTGTTTGAGGGTGCCGGCCTAGGTTCTTGGTTAGGATTGCATGCCCCAACCTACAAGAGACTAACCCTCGAGTTCCTTTCCACCCTCCATGTGCTTCGAGACAACAATAGAACCCCCCGCCGCATTACCTTCCAACTCATGAATACCCAACATAACATGACCATAAGGAGGGTAAACCAAGCCTTTGGGTGGCCCACAACCGGAACCATAGGACCCAGGGATAGGTACCCCCGTAATTATAATGCGGGTGAATTTTGGAGAAAAATCACGGGCCTTTTTGAGTACAACCCTAGGTCCGATAAGGCCACAACCATTATCCACCCCGGTTTTAGGCTTTCTCAGCGGACTATAGCAAACACGACGTTTGCTAGGGGTGATAGCTCGGGGGTAGTGTCTACAAGGGAGCTTTACTTCCTTTGGCACTTGAGCGAGGGGAGCACGACCTTAGATGTAGGGTCT
The DNA here is from genome assembly GCF_948465745.1 of Chenopodium album. NCBI lineage: Eukaryota > Viridiplantae > Streptophyta > Magnoliopsida > Caryophyllales > Amaranthaceae > Chenopodium > Chenopodium album. The sequence continues at coordinate 8,758,896 of NC_137858.1, forward strand.
TGGCTAGTTGACCACCTTGAGGATGTTGCCACGGGGTCCGGTAACATCACCATAGGTGGCATGATCACTATTATTGCTTCTTCTCTTGATCTTAATTTTGCAGATGAGGAGGTTTGTCCAGGGCCGACGCAGCTTGACATGCAATCGTTGAGGACAATGAGATGGGTCGTGGACGCAGAAGGGGCACATCCTTACTTGTGGTATGTGAGTGGGCGACCCTATGCCTTCCTTCCCGACCCAGAGACCACATACATTTACGACGAGAGAAACTGGGTCTTTGAGAGGGACTTCCCTTGGCTTCCCGGTGAAGAGGAAGAAGAGCAAGAGCAACCACAACAATAATTCCAACAACAACAATTCCAACAACAACAACAACATGAGCACCAACAAGGGTACCAAGAGGGGTACCAAGGTCAAGGTGTGGGTGAGGGCAACCCACACCTATCATTCGAGCAACAAATTCAACTAATGAATGCCGGTTTCACCCGCATGAGCACCGAGTTCGAGACTATGAGAAAGTCTCACGAGGACATGAGGACCTCATATGACAATATGAGGACAAGCTTCGAAGGTCTAAGATCGGAGTTGGGTGAATTCCGCAACGTCTACCGGCATTTGTACCCCGGGGGCTCAAGCTCCCAAGGAGGACCGAGCCAATGAGTTAGTATTCTTCCTCCCCTTCTCTTTGTGCTTATATTGTTTTAACATTGGGGACAATGTTTATGATAGCTTGGGGGGGAGTCTTTCTCACGAGTCATTGGTTCATATGTTGGTTCATGTGTGTTCTTGTGTTGGCATTGAATTTGCATGTTGTTTGTTCCCTTTCCCTAACATCCAAATCCCTTTAATCCAAATTTGCTCCCCTTGAAATCCAAATCTCTTATCATGTGAATACTTCTCTTCTCTCCTTATCTAGTGCATAGTTATGTCTTACTTTCATGTTCAACTTAGTTTATTGTTGTAAATATTAGTGCTTTGTAGAATTTTCTCAATTATTCCAAAAAAAAAAAAAAAAAAAAAAAAAAAAAAAAAAAAAAAAAAAATTAACCCAAGGATGAGACTCAAATGACGATGCTTATATGTTTTGCTTGCTTGACTCTTGAGTGATGAGTAAAAGTTCTTTTAGAGGGGTGTGTGCAAGAGTTGGGGTCATTTAGAGGTCTATTAATCTCGATTGCATTAGAGCATATGAAATGAAAACCGATGAATGCTCAATTGCACGTCTAGCATAGGATATTGTCTAAATTTGCCTAAGTAGGATATGTTTGCATCGAATTGCGGTCCCTTGTGCCCTTGATGTGCCCCCTTTCCTTCCCGAAATGAAACTCTATTAGGGAATTGGTTCTTTTTGTATCTTGTGTAATAAGTGGCATAATAAGCCACATGTTTCGAATAAAAGAAAGAGCCGCTCACAGTTAAAAGAGGCGAGGGCAATGAATGTTGAAATGAAAAAAAAAAAAAAAAAAAAAAAAAAAAAAAAAAAAAACTCCCCCAAATTCTCAAATTTTCACTTTTAGAGGTCAACTTGTGGATGCCTCCCACACATTGTCTATTTTGACGTTTCTTGTGTAATTCCCGAGTTAGAGTGTAGTTAAAGGGGCTTGGGAGTGCATTTTGGGAGGTGGACTTGCATTTTGAGATTTTATAACCGAAAGAGGGCTTGTTACAACTTTGGAATATCTAGATGTGCTCTAATGAACTAGTAAAAGGTCTAAAGAAGTATCCTAGTGCAACCTTGCTTAGTTGTCCTCTTTACCCCCAACTCATGTGCACATTTGTATGATTGGTAATTCTTGAAAGTCTCTCACTTGTCTTGCTTGTGATTTATATCCCGATGAGTTGACTTGGGCGATAAAAACACTGGAATCGGTGTAATTCGATAGTTTTGTTGTGGTTTGTGTGAGTTGTGGGTTAAGCTCAATGGAAACCCTCACGAGATAAAAACTCGTCCTCTTAGGCGACTTAGGGGTTTAAATTGCCTATCACTTGTGCTAAAAGTGATTATGGTTGTTACCATGCGGATTTGTGTTTTTGTGCTTCCTCTTTATTACCTCTCCTTGGTTTGATCATTAGCAAGTTATTTTCCTTCTTGATTTGACATGTTTCCTTTGCTCGAGGACTAGCAAAAGCTTAGCTTGGGGGGATTTGATAACTTGTTATTCGATATGATTTTAGGGTGATTTTGAACCTTGTTTACTTGATAAATTGGCGTTTTGGTTCACTTTTACTCTATTATCGTACAATTTTTGTGTATCCCTTGCTTCACGGGTTGTTAGTGTTTTTGTTGAGTTTTTAGGTTCGAAGACGACCATTTGAAGCATATGGATGATAAACCGAGGTTAGAAGCCGAGACAAAGGAGCAAAACCGAAGAAAAGTTTGGAGAGCTTTCCTCTTAGTTTGTAATCTTAGAAACACAAAAACTCTCAAATCATTAGTTAAATTCTAATTATTAGCTTGGAAATTTCAATCTCAATCATTGTAGAAGACAAGTTCCACCATTGTTATTCAAAGTTGAAGCTTCTAGTAACATTTCTTACTCTTCTCTTCCATCTTAAATGCTTTAATTGTTAATTATTTGCTTAATTCTTGTATGCTTAGATTGTTAATTGGCTTAATCTTTAGTTTGAATCTTGTTCATGAGTAGCTTGAATTTCTTAATTGCTTTAATCTCCATGGATTGTGAGTAGTCTAATTTTCTAGGGTTTGGGTAAAACCCTCAATGTAGTCACTAATCACTTGTTGTATGTGCCAATTTGGTAATCGTTGGGTGTTAATTAGTTGAGCTTAAGTGGTTTAATTGCTTAGTTCTTGTATATGGCCATTGCTAGAACTATTTATCAAAGCTTTCTCAACGAAGGATCGAGAGATGAACTTGAGTTAGCTCCCTTATGCTTAATTGACTCGAAATTCCATGAGAATAGGAATTTCCAGTCAAGGGAATATTTTGTCATCGTGATTATGCTTTAATACTTGTTTTATGCTTTGTGACCACGAGAGTAGGTTGTATTCATGATTCAAGTAATCCCTCTAGCTTGAGAGAGTAGTTGGGTGCTTTAGATGACTTCCCCTATACTATCCCCTTATTTTACCTTGATTGTTACATGCTAATTGTGATTTGTAATGAAGTTGAGTGGTATAACCCGAGCCCTAGAATTCCCTAATATTTGTTAGTATCCTATTAGTGTTAGTTGATTGAACTAGTAGAAGTTACTTAAACCAACCCAATTTCGACTTCATTTGGCTTATTTAAACAATAATATCTCGGTGGTTGATTCAACGCCTCTCTTGGGTTCGACCCTTTCTTACCCTTGCTAATAGCTAGTGAGACCAAGATAGGACTTTATCTTTGGTAGGCTCGACGACGGCCTATCACAGTGCGATCAGATTGCGGATAGCAATGGGTGTCAGCTGCGCCACGCATACATTCCAAGCCCTGAAAATTTTCTCGATAAAAGGATGCAGCGGGAACCGTAAGCCACACTCAAGGTGTTTCGCATATACGACTATATGACCGTCAGGACAGTCAAGAGCAGTTTGACCCTCTTTGGGTAATTTCAAATCATAGCCGTCAGGGAGATTGAAGAAATGAGCACCGATACGGCAATATTCTTTATCGGTAGCCTTCGCAAGCCAGTCTGGGTCAACTTTCGTTGACGCAACCTTATACTCGGCCTTTAGCTCAAGGGGTTGTCGGTATTTTGGATCGTCATTCTCAGAATCATACCCCTCATCTACACTCTCTTCTTTCATGACGGCATCGCTTCTTTCAGCGGCCTCACCCTCCCTCACTCTCACCCTTTGCTCACTTACCTCAGTATCCTGGCTGCCATCCCCACTACCGGATCCTTCATCTCCACTGTTACCCACACTCTCCTCACCCATATCCTCCAAAGATCTCTCTACAGACTGTATGTGCTCATCGCCGATATCAGAACCTTCCTCAACCACAGGTTCTTTACCTTCACGGTGCTCAGAGGTTTCACCTTCCTCAGGTTGATAACTAGTTCTTTTGGTTCTCGGCATTGCTGTTATTTTACGACCTATCTTGCCTAAGTTTGACCCGTATTGAATTATCTCGAAAGTAGAGTGCAATTGAGGGCAAATACTTATCGGGGAGACTGAGATGATCTCAACGTCTTCTAAAATATTAGACCAGGTAGGCTGACAAGAATTTTCAACTTCGTTCACTAGAGCTGAGGACAAGGGTGCAAACGGGTCAGCCTCGCCGGCCTTACCCGAAGTCGAGTTTTGAACAAATTTAGGCATAAACTTAACAAATACAACCACAGACACAACACTAAGGCGAAACAGGCAACTGACGCTCTAAATTACCAAAATAAACAAAAGTTAGGGCTTTTTACCTCGTAGAATCAAATGGACTTCGTACGACAGAACTGACAGAAACACTGAAGTGCGAAGGTTGAGAGGCTTGGATCTTCAAGCAAGCAATTGGAACTGTTCCTCTTGGTGATGCAAGTTGATCGACGAAACCCTAAGTGTGTTCGCAGAAAATACTTCGGAGAAAATTTTTGGAAATGAAGAGCAAATGGGGAAAATTCCTGATTTTCGAGGCTTATATACCCCAATGAACAGTGGCAGTTGAAGTGACAGTTTGTGCATGTAATCCAACGGCTGGGGAAAAACGCCTTTTCGCAATCTAAGACGCGGGATGAATGACACGTGCCCCACTCATTTTAAAATTTTCCCGCCCACGAAGTTTTGAAGTTTTTAAATTTTATCAAAGTAAAAAAGCCAAAGCGTACTATCGGCATTTCGCTCACTTCAGGGGCAAATTAGAGATTTTTTGTAAAATCTCACTAAGTTTCTGAGTGACCAAATTACTATCGGTATTTTGATCACTTCAGGGGAAAATTAGATTTTTTGTAAAATCTCAATAAGTTTTTGAGTGACCAAATTACTATCGGTATTTTGATCACTTCAGGGGCAAATTAGAGATTTTTTGTAAAATCACACGCAGCTTATGCGTGACCATCGTACTGTCGGTACTTTGCTCAATTAAGGGGCGGACCTTACATTTCTAATTCCAAAGAACTATCGGTACCTCAATCGGCTTTAATTCTTATCATAGTTACAAGTGAGCACGCCGGTTTCACCGACGACCTCACTTGGGGGGCTAGTTGTACGGGATAATACCGGTAATAATACCCAATTAGCCGATAAGAGACAATAATAACACATGAACGACTGATTAATAAGATTAATAAGAAAGTTCAAGTGTCCATAACGGCCTTCCTAAACGGCTACGTGGAGAGCTGCTTGAGGCCACGTAGGCACCTGTTGCTTATGAGGTCGGTTTGCCACCTATCGTTATAGGTGGCACCAGCTTGGTTATTTTTCTATATATACCCAAGCAAATATTCACCCAAAGGTACAATCTTTTTCTCTCTCTCTCTCTACATATCTAAACACTTTCTCTCTCTTCACTCTTTCTTCTTACCGGATTGCTGACTTTAGCATCGGAGAGGTTATTCCCGGATAACCCCCGGGTTAGCTTATCTGTGTTGACTGTGCAGGTGCGCAATTGGACGGTAAACCTTTACCAACCCACGAAGATTATCTGTGCCGGAGCTACCCGAAACAGGTAAAAGTTGATTGTTAGTAACTATTTGTATGTCAAACAATACATCTGTAATGTAGCAATTGATGATAATCTAGGTCTCTTAAAATTTCAATGTAGTCTAATCTCATAACTTTATTTCAACTTTTAATTACTCCCTCCATCCTCTCTTCAAAAAAAAAAAAAATTTACTCCCTCCATCCCTTATTGATAGTCTCTTATGACAAAATTTCACGGGAATTAAGAAATTTAAACAACTTAGATAAGAAGTACAGTAAAAGCATGCATCAATAATTTCAGGGCTTAATAAATACTAATTTCATTTATATGATCGAAGGAACGCAAGTCATCATAGATTGTCATAATTAGAAATTGGTGCCAAAAAATACACGTGATGGAAAAAATAGTTTTGAAAAAAATTGGTAGACTTTATTAGGCTGTCTAAGATAGTGACCTTAATGAGGTAGTCTCAGTCTAATAGCATCAACACAATTTAGGCTAGTGGTCCAATATATATGTGTGATGTGATGAGGTTCCTATCCTTTTTGAGTACCTTATTCTTCTTTGCCACTTCTTCTTTTCCTATGAACAACGTATGTATGTACTCTGTACTCCGTATATCTTTATCTTTAGGGCGATAACACATGAATTATGAGCATGACTTGCGTTAAATATAATGTGTCGCAATAAATTAAAGCTAGCTCAGTTATGAGCTCGACGTATGTGAACTTAAGGAAATTAAAATAAGTCAACAAGTCGATCTTATGTCAAATCACCATTGAACCAAGCTAGTTACTCATTATTAAGCTTGGTCCCGAGAGGCCGGGTAGAATAATTGAATATCCATGTTTATTTTGTGAAAGGGAATTGAAGTACGGAACATAGTTATGTTTACTTCACCTTGTGCATAAATTCTTAAGCTTATAATAGTCAAATTCAAATCAAAATAGAGCATAATACAAAGGTTTTATCAGACCACGTATATATATTTCATTTTATTTGATTATCCATTAATAAAAATCATACAACAACTATATATAAGAAAAGTCTATATCTAACAAATACATATCTAGATAACAAAAAGAGGAGGAATCTTACATATTTATAAACTCTAAAAATCAAACAATAATATAGAATAACAACAGTTCGAAAATAACAAAAATGAAGCTTTCCACCATATCAATAATTTTATTTGATGAACCCCCTACAAATTCACTATTAGTACTGAAACTAAGGCCAGTTGGAGAGCAATAGAAGATGAAGGAGATAGGTGATCATGGACATACCTCGTGGATTTGAGATATACTTCGTATGAGATTAGATTAATGCTTTAATTGTACTTCTTCTGTTTTTTAGTTGACACGTTTGATTTTTGCATTATTAATGAATTTTATTTTGACTAAGCTAGTTTTTTTTTTTTTTTTTTTTTTTTTTTTTTTTTTTTAAAAAAAAAAAAAAAAATTTATTGCTACGATAAAATATAGCCATGTATGATTTTATTATTATACATATTTTTATAATTTTTACAAATTAAAGCAAATAATTAGAAAATATTAATTGTAAAATTTTTATTCTTTAATGTGATAACTGAAATGTGTCAACTAAAAAAGGAGAAAGTATTACTCGACTCCTTTAAAAAAAACAATTGCGAACCAATCAATAGGATAGAGTAACTAAAATGCATTTTTCTTTTGACGGCAAGTGAACTACATTATTACACAAGGTTTGTTTGCTTGTTTGAATTATCTTTTATACTTTTTTTTTGGAACACAAATCATCACTTAATTAAATTAAATCACATGTTATTAAATTATAACATGAGTTTTATACATCACATCATGACGTCAAAACTAACGTATAAAGCTGACTAATTTAACGAATTAAATCAAGAAGCAATTACCACATTTTATATGCAAATTAAACATGGCAAAGTAATTTAATATGAATCATAATTTTTTGTATGGTTAGTCAACAACCAATAATACAAAACTTACATGATGAAATTAAATTAAGCCAATTTTATAGTCAAGATTAATTTGCCATTACCAACAAAATAGATTAGATTAAGCATACATTATTGTCAAACTTCTTACTATATTATGTCATATATTGAATATTATATAATTCTTGGACCACCACCTGGATTTTTTTTTTATTATTATTTTTTTTTTTTTTGAATTTTGACGTTATATTATCAGTTTATCACTATTATATAAGATATGGACTAGCTTAGCTTAGGTTAAGGCTATATATGTGGAGCAAAATGCACTCTTCATTTGGCATTCTTTTCATGGACTATAGCAAATTAACAGCATGGAGAATTGTCACACACACACTAACACTAACATCTAGATAGTATGATGTGAGCTCTAAAGGGTCAACATAGAAGACATTCCATCTTGCTATGGCCTAGCTCCACCTCTTTGTGTACGTAGTCCCAATCTTATGAATATCAATGATTCGAATGTATAATGGAAACTCAAAAGGTTAGAGGTTCGATCAACGAGGATTGTCCTAATTTTATTCTTTGCAAAATAATACATTGACAAACGCAACGTACACCTAGTGATCAGCTACAAATCTAGGATAAAATATTACGAGTATAGTATATTATTATACAATATGTCACATGCAAACACAAACATGTTGTGTAGTGAGATCTGTAAATGTCCTAATTGGAAAAAGATTTTTTATTTTTTTTAATTATTTTAAAATTTTCAATCTTGTTATTAATCCTTTTTTACACAAATTTACATACGAGATAGGTGAAGAGTTTTAATTTTACATAAATTGGATAACAAAATGTTACGTATTTTTGCAACTAAAAATTCCTAAATTAATTCTTTCAAAAATAAATAACTCTAAATTTATACCAAATTAAAAATTATATTAATTGTCGATTTGTAGTCCTAAGAGCTACAAGTATATTATTATCCTTAAGAAAAAGATGCGTAAATAATTAGATTTAGGGCCTATTCTCATACGATTATTTTCAGTTTAGTTCAGTTCAGCTCTAATAAGTTTAGTTCAGTTCATCTCAATTCAATTCAGCTCTTAATTTCCTTCTCTTATAAAATAATCAGTTCAGTTCAGCTGATTTCAGTCAATGAAAACAGTCCCTTAGTGTCCACTAATAAGTATATAATCTCACGATATAATTTATATGGACAACAAAAAATCATAAATCCATTAATCAAATAATAAGCAACTTAGTGGAGAACCAATTCAAGCAATTATTACGATAGCCAAAATTCAAAAAGGACCCACTCATCACCAATCCACCATCACTTCCCACCATCTACATTAACACGAGCCTAATTAACTTACCATATTCCCTGAAAAAAATTACTACCTCCGGTCCAAATTACTCGCAACTTTGGGGTATTATTTGTGAAATATAAAATATTCCAAAGTTGCGAGTATTTAGACCGGAGGTAGTATATGAGTATATGGTATATATATAAAAATTACCGCGTTAAAACTTTTATGGTTTTGATTGAATTTGTCCTCTAACATGAACATCAAAATGTTACATTCAAAATAAGAATGTTAAGTCTTATATATTCGTTTCTCCGTAGTTTATTTGAACATAAGATGTGGATCAAAAAATTATATTATATGAATTAATTTATAATTTATCTCATTAAAATCATCTCTTCGGATGTATTTATTTTTGAAAGAAGTAATATAAAGTAAATAGAACGAGTACTTTTTATAGGTTAGCTGTATTGTACTATTGATCTATAACCGGTAGCTTGCTTGGTCTAAACTAGTAGAGTAGACACTTGCAAAGTTAAGTTGGTCTATTTAATATTTGCAAGTTCATCAAAAACTCAAAAGAAAGCCAACACGAAAGGAGAGAAAAAAGGACGAGTGAAACCTATTGTTTGGATGGAGAGAAAAAAGGGCGAGTGAAAGCCTTGGATAGAATATCCATGTTTTTAATTTTATAGGCTATAATATCAATGTTGTGCGTTGTTGCTTATATGTAGGACAGTAATAGTATTTTCTTACCTTATGTTTAGAAAGGAGTTAGAGGGTTTGGTGGATCACACACGAACTCACCAGTTAGTAAGGTTGGGTGTGGTTTGGGTTCTTTTTTAGAACCCGTCAAATTTTTGTTAATCACAAAGTAGTTGACTTGTCATTTATTGTTAGTGAGATCGCCTAGCCATTACAAATCAAAATATAATTGCTTTGATTAACCATTGATTTTATTCGGTATTAATTTGGATCGATCCTTGATTTACTTCTCTAATTGATTGCTCTCCAATTTTATTCTCCTTGCCAGCAAGCCAATGAAAACCTAGCTAGTCCCTATTCAAAATGAAACACGCAAAGTTTATCTCACATTCATTTAATTATCTCGAAAACAATATCCATATTTGGGCAAAACTTATAATCTTCATTTCTTAATTGTGAGTGACTAAGTGCACACAATTTCTTTTTGAGCCGTGTGGGCAACTGTAGATTTTCTCTAAGGTTAATTACGCAAAAAACGTCTTGTAGGATAGTGGTTCAACTTTACACCACAATAGTTCTCAATCTCATTTATATCGTCACATCCAACGAAGTTTTTAATCATACGTCAATATTATTTAATAACAATATTGCTCAACGCACACTATAATTTTGGTTCCGAAATCTAGAAATCAAAGATATGAAATGCGGTCATATGGAGTAAACCAATTAAGCCAAGCCTTGCTAATTCTCTAGAACTTCGTAGCATATACGGAGTAATAACGCATACCCGGTAGTTATACTACGGACTAGTACTATAACTCTAAAAATTTTCTATCCCTCCAACAGTCCAACCCCACGTGATCAAAATCCTCTTTTTCCTTTTACATTTTTCTCCACTATTAACACACCTACTATTCTTCTATAAAACTAACTTGTTTGCCTCTTATTTTCTTGACCTTATTACTCTTACCATTATTCTCTCTCTTATTAGTTTCCCAACCATGAAGCAAACTTCACCCAACTATTTCTCTCTACTAATCATACTCATAACAATCATACTAACATTCACATCTTGTGATAACATCACCGCCGTCGAATTCATCCAATCATCATCAAACACATACTTCCCTAGTGGCATAACAACCTCCACCACCACTACAACCAACAAAAATAATAACCATGTAAACAATATCAAAAATAAAAGCTCGGCCGCCTCGAGGACCCACCTCGAGGCGGAAGCTCCACCGTCTTCGGACATCCTAAAGGCGGCGATGGAGCCGAAAACGGTGGCGTGGATAAAAAATGTTAGGAGAATAATCCATCAAAATCCTGAATTAGCCTTTGAAGAACATAACACAAGTGCTTTTATTAGAGCTGAATTAGATCAACTTAAGATCTCTTACAAGTTTCCTTTGGCTAAGACCGGTATTCGTGCTTGGCTTGGCACTGGTGGGCCCCCTTTTGTTGCTCTTCGTGCTGATATGGATGCTTTACCTATACAGGTTAGTTGATTGCTTAATAATAATTATTATTATTTTTTTTACCCTCCTTAATTAATTCTTCGTTCACAACTAATTACTCGTTAATTTCATTGTAATGTTATCTGTAATCCTGACCAATTATAACGTGACACCGTAAATTATTTAAGACAGGATAATGTTTAATGACGTCATAAATTAACGGGGTCCTCCCTAGTTGTCACTTTCCTAAAAATAGAAAGTCACATGATAGATACTTAATATGGTTCTAACTTGTCGTTATCTTAATTTTTCATCATACGAGGGTATTGCAAATGTGTACTTTGATTTATGTTTACCAGTATAGTATGGATTATAGTTGAATGTTATGTACATGTACATAAACCTCATAGGGATTTACTATGGTAGTGTGTCACAAATACATGCATAAAATGATACTCATTTATTTTGTGTACTTTATTTTATTATGAGAAATATTGCTTCTTTTTCACATGCAGTTTTTCTTTTAGAACTCGTACCTTCTTGCCTCCGATCCATGTTTAAGAAATTGTGATGATTTATTTTCTTAGTTGATTATACTTCCTTCCTTAGTTTCTAAGCAGATTTTTATTTTATTTATTTATATTTTTATAATGTAAACATCATTATATTGGGATAGAATTTAATCATAAGCTATTGATTTTGAGCCTATAATGGCTATAATAAAAATAAATGGCTAACCTTAGCTTTGCCCATAAAGTTCCCCCATTTTCTCAGATATTATATGACACGAGCAAATTATATCAGTGGCTCTGATTTACTATTCTTTGGGTCCCATTATATTAAAAATAAAGTAAAAATTACTGAAAATTTACCAGAAAAAGTTGCACTAGGGTGACCCCATTAAACTTCAAAACCAAACAGGAATTAACTCCAATTTAGCAATTGATGAATTGGAAATCCAATCTCTTATACTCGTGTGAACGGTATGATTAATTCTTATATATACTACCTTCGTTAAATGTTCGGTGCAAATATGGGTATTATTTGTGAGGTATAAAATATTTCAAAGTTGCACAAAACATTTAACAGAGGTACTTCCTCCATGTTTTTTTTAAGTGTTACAGTTTAAACGGCACATAGTTTTAGGCAATTAATTAACTTAATTAAAATAAGAGGTAAGTGGGGTAGTTGGAGTATTAAAAAATTGTAAAAAAAAGATAGTGGAGTAAATTGTTTATTGAAAAATGATGAATGTGAGAGAAAAGATATAATAAAAAAAAGTAATAGTGGGTTTGGGTGGCACCATAAGAGGAGAGAGATATTATATTTTAATGTAGTCTTTTGATAAAATATGAAGTGTAACACTTATTAAAATACGGCTGGATTTGGTAAGTGTAACACTTATTAAAACACGGAAGGAGTAGTATAAAATATCAAAATATGTACGAGTAACAAAGTAAAACATATGACGGTTAGTTTTAAATCTTTTTTACAGTATAAAGTATGGAGTAATTATTATTATTTTTTATTTTTTTTGAGAAATTCAATTGTTGTTTTAATCGAGGAAAAATGATTAATTAAAAAGGAAATGGAGATGATACTATTTTAAGACCATACCTCTTTCTTGTTTTGGATGAGGGTCTTAACTAAAAGAACCTTACATACACTTCTAGTAACTAACAGAATCTAACTTTAAACTTAATTAGGGGTCCATGAAATATTAGTTTATATATAAAAATCAGTGATCTGTAATATGTTTCATTAAATTAAAATCAAAGAATAATATAAAGTGGGACGACCATAGATGTTTAATGAAACAAGTTTTCTGTTTATAATTATAAAATATTACGTTGTTGTTGACTTATTATATAATGATTAAGTTGGGTGTACTAGCTAATAGCATCTTCAATGTTTGTGATCTATTTGACGGTAAAATTATCATTTTAAGTTGCCTTTTTGCTTAGAAAATGTTAAAATTTTACTACACTAGTACACTTTGTAAAAGTAGAATCACAATTTGGTTTGTGAATTTAATTTGTTTTTTATGTGAGTATATATTATAGGGGGCGGAGCCAAGGGAGGCTAGGGTGGGCCGTGGCCTCCCCCTTGGCTCAAGATAAAACTAATATTTTGCTCATATGTGATATATGTTATGATTTTTAATATAGAAGAGTTGGTTTTGGTAATTTAATAGTGGACAAGAACTCAAGAGTTCAAATCTTACAACTAACATTTTGTATTTTTTTTTTAAAAGTAAATGCAATCAATAAAATTAATAATAGTTGCGAAATTACACATACATAGTTATGATCTTGGCCCCCCTCACTTTAAAATTTTGGTTACGCCACTATACAGTATATAGTTATGAATAAAAAAACTCTCACCCTCTCCATTCTTAGAAGATCTTCCTACTTGTATATTCAGCGCATTATGCAATAATCTTTTATCATTAAAAATTTGAACTTTGCATAAGAGAGATGAACAATGAGTGTATAAGAAATTTATGTTGAATCCAATCGAACAAAATTCAAAATCATATACTCTCTAGTACTTTTAGTTATAACATAGAAATTACCAATTATGATTGAAATGAAGTTTCAAACTTTAATTTCACCAAGTTAAATGATGGCAAAGTATACAAACTCGATATTGTCGAAGTACATCCTAAACCCTAAGCTAATGGAGTATACAAATTCATTGTTATTGAACTGTTCCTTATGAATTTATAAGTTATAAGAAATTATCTCTTAGGGTCTGTTCACTTCAGCTTAATTTCAATTCAGTTCAGTTCAAATCAGCTCCAATCAGTTCAGTTCAGTTCATTTCAGCTCCCAATTTCCTTCTCTCATAAAATATTCATTTCAGTTCAGTTCAACTTCTAATTTCCTTCTCTCATAAAATATTCATTTCAGCTCAACTCAGTTCAGTTCAGCTTAGTTCAGTAAATGTGAACAGGCTCTTAATTGATGTATTAGCCATAATATTTCTATTTCTAATTATTAGTTCATAAGAAATAATTCTATTAATGATATTTCTTGTTGCATATTAAAGCTTAAATAGTGCTATGAAACATAGAAGATATATTTAGAATATAGCATGTATATTTAGAAATTGTAGGGACTAATTTACAAACGATTAGACTAAAAAGTAGAAAGTACTAGAAAGTAAAATTGTATAGCAGTGGAAGAAGTCCCGAATAGGAAACCACTAGTTTATACTCCATTTAGATCACATGGGCATGACCATGATGTTTTGTCTCCTTTTATGAATCAAACAATTAAGCGATCGGACTTTGCCATCGAAAATATTGAGATGTTAGAATTCTTTAAAAAAGGTATTGATCTTTACAACTCATTTTTGTCTATATTTGAATTTTGTGATTTGCAATCGTGGTCGTAAATTTTAGAAAATGTGACAACAATTAATGAAAGTAGCTAGTGTATGTCATGGCCTCATGGGCATATGCGGAGAGTGTGTATGTGATGTGTTTATTATTCTGTTATCGAATGCACCATTACTTAACCTATACACGCATGTATATGTTTTTATATATTCGTTCACTTTTGTAGAGATAAAATTAGTTTAAATGTATTTGTAGCTATACCGGAAGCACATTATTTTCACTATCATCAAAGATAAATTTAAAGTCATTTAAATTTTAAATAGAATTTTCAATAGGTTGAGATCGAGTTAGACATTTTAGGCTTTCATATACATCTTAATTATATATTTTAAAATGAGAATAAGTGAATTATTTGGGTAAGAATGTGGCCATTTTGGTAGGTTAAAGGATTCCTCAAAGCAATAGTTTGATGTGATAAGTGATAATCAATGCTTCTAATAAAGTTTAATATTCAAATTGTTATTATTAATTTGATAATGTGGTAATGAACGATAAGCAAAACTTGGAACAAGTCCTAGCACTAATAATTTTGTTGTAGACATCTCACTCTTAAACTCAAGAAAGAATGGAGAAAACAGCTTAGCCTTGTATTAATAATTACGATAATATATATACACAATACAAAGGAGACCAAACTTGCCTAAAACTCCTAACAAAATAAACCTGAGAAATGTACGTACAATATTATCATACGTAAACCAACCGACATCTAATACTCACTTCATGATATGACTGCAGGAAGCTGTAGAGTGGGAGTATAAGAGCAAAAACGATGGCATAATGCACGCTTGTGGCCATGATGCTCATGTTGCCATGGTTCTTGGCGCGGCCAAAATACTCAAATCTCGCGAACATCTTCTCAAGGTAGTTTATACTCTAGTCGTTTTTTGTTAATCTAGTTATATTTCATATATTAGTCTATAATGGCCGAAAAAAATTGTCACATCATATTAAATAAAATTACTTTCTTTCGGCATGATTGTACGTGTCATATCTTTGGTTATGATCGAATGTGACATTTAATTGTGGACCGAAGGAGTAATACGTACAATTAAATTCATTCCCGGGGTCCTTACCAAGTTCATCCAAATACATAATTGTCGAGTCTAAATCAATGTCACTTTGATTTGCTGTAATGCATGAAAATGGGTTCATTGCTCAATTTATGTTCCAAATCTTAAGCATGTGCAATGGATATACGTACGAGGTATTCATTTGTTTGGCTTTTGAGCTCATTAAAAGCCACCAATAGGAAATAATTGGGAAAACATAGATCTCATTAGAGTAATTTGGTTGATGTTAACAAAAGTTTACATTCAATGTTTGGGAAAATGATACATAACTAGTTGGTAGCCTATAACATCACCTTTTTTTTTTCTCCTTTTGTCTTAACTTCTAAATGTTGTTATTCTTTTACTCACACGCACTAATGTGGTTGTACGTGCACTTGTGCTATATGCCATGTAAATATATGTTACGACATAAAATGTTTGACAAGTCTTACTTTCAAATAATTGTATATCCAACAAAAGAGTAAATCACGTACAGTTTTAATTGGGGTGATAACGAGTTAAGACAATTTCGTGTGTCACGAGTTCCAACTTATAAGAAATCTTTCAAGTTATGATATCTATAATACAGAGTGATGCAAACCTAGTGTTGAAGTGATGACGTTTTCCAACCAAAGAAAAACGACCATGAAAGTGGTCCTATAACTCCTATTGATGTGATTCAACTTGCACCTCATCATAAAATCAACAAAATTCCAAAAATTCCAACTAATATGAATGCAACACTCACAATCATATATGGACAACCTTGAATATACATTGATTATGTTGGTTTCATACTAAAGGAAATCAATTATTATTTTCTATGTAATATTTCTGTTTTAATCTACATCATGGGAAATGAATTGGACATTGAATTTTGCTCTTATCTTGTTCCACATATACATGCATTAGTAATTCATTTCTATTTGTGGTTCATTTTTGGTTTCTCACGGCTATTGAAAATGACTTCTTGTTGTGGATATGACACAAGTTTCTAATTCTATGTCGATACGTCTCTAATCCAATTCCCCTCAAATATAGTAAGTATAATATTATCGTCTTTCCAAGTCAGTCACATGTTATCATCTGTTTGTAATCATGTCCGTAAAATAATGCATGTATTATGAGTTACACGTCAGAAAAAATGGTATGGTATGTTCTGTTCGTCATGATTTGTTTATCAAAACTAATCTAAACATACACGAACATATGTCTTCATGGATCAAACAAAAAAATTCCATTTGCCTTTTATGCAATCGTTATGGTTTTCTTAGGCTAGATGACGAGGTACATTGGTCTAAAGTTGTTGGCGAAAATAAAATAAACATATCATAATGACTAGATTAAGGATGAGGAATCATATTCTATATATTTGGGGTTTCAAATCAATGGCATATTAACATGTATTATTCTCTAAGATATTATTTATGGTAAAATATATAGCTTAATTGAGGTACATGTATGTTTATTATACACACTTTATCATTAATTAATTGATCATTTGTAAATGTTGTTTGGATTCTTTGAAACAGCCAATTTATATGTTACAAAAAATATGGTTTGTTATTGTCTTTCAATGTCAGTGATGCTTACTTGATTGTTATTTGTACAAAAAAGATTACGACTTATAAAAGAATCTTTCGATTAATATATGGCCTCATGATAGTCATGAACAAATAGTGGCCAAAACTCAAGGTTAAGTATTATTGAAAAGAAATTGATCTTTTGTTTGCAGCTGTTTTTTGTCGACATGTGAAAAGGTTAAGAGTGCGGGAAATACAGTTGCTAATTATGTATATTGGTGAAGTGCCTCAAATTTGTTACTTTAGCGGAGCTTGATTTAAATTAATAGAATTATTGGTTCGATTTTTACATCCAATTTAAATAAAAAAGTTCTAGCCTTGGTTGAGAATACTGATGTCAGTGACCTGAATTGTTTACAATTCATCAAACAAGCTGATTTTATTTATTTAACTTAGATATCACTGTCTTTAGCAGAAAAGTATGTTTTTTTTTTTTGGAAGTGATTAGAAAATTGTTTTTGTTGGAAAGTTTGCGTTAGAGATCAGAGTTTAGAACTTTATGAAATTACATTAAATTACCACTTATGATAAGGTTGTAATACTATCAGTCCAAGTTAAATTAACATGTCTTTGTCAAAAAAATATAAATAAATTAACAGTCTTGGTGAAGTTAGTTTCGGTGTGACTAGTCTGAGATTTTTTATCAACTTCCTGGTTTCAAATCATTTGCTACATTCTCTAATAGAGATAAGAAATGTGTTACGTACAAGTATGAGTATGTTATCCTACATCGAAAGTTTGAATACAAGACTTTGTTATAACTCGATCTCTTGGACTACTCTCATTTTCCAATTAAACTTGTGTGATTGAACCTCAATACAAGCTTTATTGTTCATAGTTGTAGTTTCAATTGATTTTGATTTGGATCATAATATTTCGGGTTGCATTGAGTACATAATTCCTCCTCCATTCTTTACAAGTAATGTTAGAATTGAACTTTTGAGCTTTGATAGAATGCAAATAATTTAACATTAGAGGTTACTGATTATCTACTGCTAATTTTTTTTTTGTCACCTTAACATACAGGGAACGGTGATCCTCCTATTTCAGCCAGCAGAGGAAAAAGGGAACGGAGCGAAACAGATGATAGCAGAAGGCGCCTTAGAAGATGTTGAAGCCATCTTTGGAGTTCATGTTTCCCATAATTTTCCTTCAGGAACTGTATATTCTAGAAGTGGTCCATTGCTTGCTGGTTGTGGCTTTTTTAGGGCTGTCATCAGTGCTAATCGTAGTTCCGGTGGTGGCCATCGTTCTGACACTGTCTTGGCTGCTTCAGCTGCAGTAATCAGCCTGCAAGGCATTGTTTCCCGCGAAGCAAATCCTTTGGATTCTCAGGTTGTCTCAGTAACTTGGGTTGATGGTGGAAACCAATTTAGTTTTGTGCCTGAAGATATTGTCATTGCTGGCACTTTCCGCGCTTTCTCTGATATGCATAAGCTCCTACGCAGAATAGAAGAGGTACATTTTATTCACCTTTTATCGCGATACTAATGAACGTTCTCCTGACATTTTAATTGACATTACTCTGTATGTTACTTGTAGGTGATTAAGGAGCAAGTAAAAGTGTATAGATGCTCAGCTACGTTGGACTTCTTTGAGAAAGAATATACAATCTACCCTCCAACAGTGAATGACAATCGTATGCACGAACATGTAAAGAAGGTGGCCATAGATTTACTTGGACCGGAGAACTTTGGAATTGCACCTCCAATAATGGGAGCAGAGGATTTCTCATTCTTCTCTAAAGAGATTCCTGCTGCATTTTACTACATTGGTATAAAGAACGAGGAAGTAGGATCAATCCACACGGTACATTCACCTCGTTTCATCCTCGATGAGGATATGCTCCCTATAGGTGCTGCAACACATGCCTCCATTGCTGAAAGATACTTGAATGAAAATTAATGATGCAGATTGCAGACTGTTTTTTCCCCCATAATATTATAGTAAATATTGAGATCTTAGAAGCTAGATTAAATCTCATCTTTTTTTAACGTAACCCTTTTTTAGGTAATTTTTTTCTCTCCAAAGTTTCTCTTCTTAGATGGAGGTATTCTGGTACAAAGTTTACCTTTTACCTTTGGAAATGCAGGGTTATGTTTAGTAGCCATCATAAGTATTATTTTGTCATTATATTTATTTTAAATGCATGAAATATATTATAACTACTGTATTATCATGTTTGATGTTTTAATTATCAAATTATGCAATAATAGTACTCTGACCATAGTCTACGATCTTAAGGGGTCGAGGGGGATCACTATTGAAACCAGGAGCCGGGTGCATAGAGTTAGCGCAACCAAGAAGCCATCCTGCAACAGACACAAACATAACTACTTCACTTGTTTGAGAATTGACAAAGTTTAGCTAACCCTTTTGTAAAGGGTGGTGCCCTGGTAGTAGTGTGAGTTATTAAACATTGCCAACAGAGTTTGCAAAATTTAGCCGAAATGCCGAAGTATAATATTATTATTGCCATATCCCATAAGACATCTACAAATAGTGGGAAGGGGCCGTTGCAAGCCCCTGCAGTCCAATGTTAATAATGTAATGTGTAGAGACTCTCCTTAACTTCTATCTAATTTCCCGAATATGCTTACTGAGGACCCTGTAAGCCTGATAAAACTAGCTACATAACACTCATACAACAACAATGGAGAATAAATCTTGGGAACATACCCCTGCCTTGCCCCTATTAACTTAACTGCAATTTACACTGCCCCTAGTCAAAGGAATTTATCTCTTCTCTCCACATAAACATCTTGCAGCTTGTAAGGCAAAATATGTAAGAATGATGTCAGCACCAGCCCGACGGAGACACATAAGCGATTCTAGCATGACCTTCTCCTCATCAATCATCTTAAGAACCCCACCTGCCTTTATCATGGAGTACTCACCAGAAACCTAGCACAGGAAGGAGAAAAAAAATAAATTATTTGACTAGAAAGGGCAGGATACTCTATCAAGCTCCAGCAGAGTAGTTCAATTGTCATGATATTAATAATAGTGAAGAAAATTTAAAAATTTGATTCAAAACCCAAGAGTGCTTGGGTTTATTGCCAGAATTTAAATTTAAATAGGCTGGCTTTGAATTTTGAACCTCAAAGTCTCAAACATGTAAGTTTCAAGAATTGCTTCAGACAAGTTTCAACAAAAGCTTATATGACTTACCTAAGCTCAATTCAAAAGTAAAATAGTTGAGGTAAATTCTAACTAGTTCAAAAAAGCTTATTTTAGGTGATGCCTATTCCCTCTTTCCCTAATAAAAAAAGCTAGTGTCCCACTTGTCAAATTTAAATAAGATTATATTTCCACTTATATTCAAGCCTTTATAATTGTTCCAAACCCAATAGCACAAGTTAATAAAGACAAAGGAAATCCTAAGTACCTGATATGCTGCAATAGGCAGAGAGGAGTTATCCCGAAGAAGCCTGATAATATCCAGGTATGGAAGTCCAGGTTTTACCTATAAGCCAAAACCAAGAAATCATTTGATATCATTGAGCAAATGAGTAAGCACCATAAATAATTGATATCTAGCCTACTAAGAAACTAACCAACAGGATATCAGCTCCTTCTGCCTCATCTTCTTGAGTTTCAATTAAAGCCTCTCTATAATTTGCTGGATTCATTTGATAGCTTTTAATTCCAACCAACAAGATCAGAAGAGAAAAAAAAAAAATCAGGCATGATTTTAAGAATGTAAACCCAAGTTTATCAAAAGAGAAAATACAAAAGCATACATACGTTTTCTTGTCCCCAAAGCGTGGATTAGAGTCGAGAGCTTCTCGGAATGGACCATAAAATGAACTTGCATACCTAAGTAAAAAGAATAGCCATCAGTACTAAATGATATTCATTCTTATCAAAAAAATGTCAGAGCTTGGAAGCCAACCGAAAACAATTATGAGTGAATCATTGGTTTTTGCAAACGACAATGTTAATAAAAAAAATCTGCTTATGAACATACATTCAACTTTATGCAAGTGACAAGAAAAGGCATACTTCTATCAGGTAAGTAAATTACTTTGCTGTATAGGACATGATCGAAACATGAGAAAATCCTTCTGCATCAAGTGCTGCACGAATTGCACCTACACGACCATCCATCATATCACTAGGACTGACAACATCTGCTCCTGCACGGGCCTATACAATAGAATTATTCTACAATGTTAAAAAGAATGAGCGAGATACAGAATAATTTTTTTTTTACCATGGCAGAAAATAATGTAAATTGTCAAAAGGTTATAACAAACCCAATTTAATCTTTAGGAATATTAATAATAAATCATTAAAACCTAACACGTTTAATACCAGCTTATCCGTGTAATTTTCAGTGATTATTTTACTTATCACAATCTGACATGAGTGACATCAAGAACAAACCTAGAGTATTATTGACTCATTTAGTAATATGGGAAGGCAGACACAAAGTGGAACTCCTCAAACAGTCAAACCTCAGTATATATAGTGGAGCAATTTTCAGCAACTAAGTTATTAAAAGAAAGTTTTAACATTTCCTAAAGATGAGGTTAGGTCAAAATTTTAACAGCTTGAAATTCATGAGAACTAATATACTCAAACTTACAAAAGATGTAAATTAACATCAGCATTACCTGGGCAACAGCTTGTTTGCATAATTGGTGCACTGTCTCATCATTCATAATTACACCTGCAAAGCGTTAGATATGAAACAGTTACTTTATCTAACAATAGACTGCCACACAAATTTTAATATTTAGCAAATACAAACATCCAGGACTATCATCCTTAGCCTCACATACCATCTTCCCTGACAATACCATCATGCCCATCTGAAGAATATGGATCTAAGGCAACATCTGTGTAAATTAGCTGCCAAAATTATATTGTTGTCAGAGAAAATAATGGAGGCACCTCAATGTATAACCGATAGATAGTATCCGTACTACACTTACAAGATCAGGAAATTTGTCCTTCAGCATTCGTATGGTCCGGGGCACTAAACCGTTTTCATTGTATGCCTCATCACCTGTGGGTGACTATAAATATATATATGGTACTTCGTCATTGTTTGCAGCGGATGATTGACATAAGCAGGAAGGAGCAAGGAAGTCACAGAGATTCAAAACAAGTGAATTACCTTCAAAGCATCAGGAACTTTTGGAAAGAGCACAATGCTATTAACACCTACATCACGGGCTTTTGCTACCTGTGGACAATGTAAGCATATTGTGATGGACTCTTGTAAAGCACTGATGCTATGAACTGACTAGTCTAGAGGTCTAGTTTGATTATGGAACTGATAGGTATTTCACAAGATTCCAACAAGCCCAAACATTCAAAGCCCTTGCGACCCGATGAAGTGTAAACCAATCAGATCAAAAATCTATTTCTAAATTAAATTAAAATTTCTAGAGAAGATAAACTGCAAGTTTGGTATATCTATACTATACATAAGAGAGTAATTATGAAAAGCTTTCAATGTTGATCCCCTTAATCACTAGTGGATGTCAACGGATAACTTGAAAGGTCTTCTAAAATTCATTTTCTTCTAAGTCAGATAGTTCCCGTCCTTGATTGGAATTGGTTTTTCCCAAAATTTTATAGGCGCCTATAAAAGCCATATAGCAGTAAAAAAGCACCTTATGCATCAATATAACTCAACGACTTATAAAATTATCAGTCAACATAGCATTTTGAAACCCATGTTATTGCTTAAGACCACTTTTTTTGGGGTGAATTGGTTGTGAAGAGGGAGCCTTTAAACCAGCATATACAAAAAGAAGAGACAATAATTCATTCCTGTGTTTGGAGGATTCCATAAGGCCAACAAGACTTGGTCGAGTAGATTGGGTACAGATTCATTGTAAGGAATGTTCGCATAAGATAAACTAGCCCTCCATTTGAGAAGCAAAAGCCAGTAATAAACTGCTTCTTTTAACCCCATAAACGACCAAAACCGGATGAAGTTCCCCCTACCCTATTGGAAAGGTAAGGGTCTCTGAAACCACCAACCACCACAATCATCAGACTACCAAATTGTGGTTTGTTTCTATGTTGGCACACCACCACCTCTGGCTTAAATTTCAAGAAAAAAACACCAACTGGCTGGCTTCATATCCCACAGCTACACAAACAACTAAGTATGAAAGCTGCTATGGATAAGATCTAGTGAGCTTCAATGTAGATTGGCTCATCCCTAGCAGCTGCTAACAGAACGAGAGACTCGTTCAAATTCTTTTATCCCACAAATGAGCAGCAACTCAGATTAAATCACACATCATCAAATTTACATGATACTCTGGAACAAAATTAAAAAGCAGATGGTCATCAACACCTCAATAGTCTCACTAAATTATCATGATCATAGTTCATGGGTAGAAAGTTTTGTAGATCAATCCATTGATCTTACATAGTCAATATTGAGGCAAAGAATTGCATATTATTGGTCATTCCACAATGATGCCAAAGATCAAGCTCCTGCCAGTTTGTCTAAAACAGAGCCCTAGAATGCATCATTATGGTGTAAAATAGTTGAATTACATCATTATGAGGTATAATACTTCAAGCATATCATATCGTAAACAAGAGTTTTAGGTCAAGATTTACATTTGAACTCATATATGTTTAGCAGAAGAATGCCGTATGTTAGTTGAGACAAGGGTCAACAACGTAGACATAATAAAAGAGCAGTTACAACACATATATCCAGCAGCAGTCTGCTACAGATATGGAACAGAATGCAGTTTTCAAAGATAATCGACCTTAATTAAGTCAACACAATAAATATCTTCAGGAAATTAAGATTAGTTACCTCTTCTATAAGGCCATGCCTCCATCCAAGTCTATAACATCCAGGCATTGCTCCAATAGGCGTGTCCTCTTCTCCTGAAAGTCAAAATAATATACCCATATGAGTGTCCAAGTTAAAAGAGAATA
This sequence comes from Chenopodium album, assembly GCF_948465745.1. Lineage (NCBI taxonomy): Eukaryota > Viridiplantae > Streptophyta > Magnoliopsida > Caryophyllales > Amaranthaceae > Chenopodium > Chenopodium album. The sequence goes on from NC_137858.1 coordinate 8,782,860, forward strand.
AACGTTTGATAAGTAGGAATTATCTAGCCACATGTACTAACCCTCATGAATAAACAATGGGTAAACCAGATTGGCAGGGGATAATTGTGTCTCTTGAAATGCTGCTCTAAATGCAGGTGATCTCCTATTACGACGAGGACGCCGACCTAGTGACTGGTGTACAAAGGGAAGAGTTAATCAAAGCCATCTCATTGAAATAAGAAATATAATACTAAATACGTAATATATAAAGCATAAAAGTAAACACCAATTTGAATATGATAAAGAATTCTAAAGCAAGTAATTAGTACGCACTGAGGGCCTATTCACATTTACTGAACTGAGCTGAGTTGATTGGTACTGAATTGAATTGAACTGAATTGATTGGAGCTGAACTGAACTGAGCTAAAATGAATATTTTATGAGAGAGAAAAATTAAGAGCTGAAGTGAGCTGATTGGAGCTGAATTGAACTGATTGGAGCTGAACTGAACTAAACTGAATTGAAATTAATTAAATGTGAATTGGCCTGACACAATCACTAATTTAAAGTACAATACAAGGATGATTACTCATCCTTAATGATCACACTATTGTATCAAATTAATACAAACCAAACAATTAGAGCATATTCTATTCCAACAGGAAGCAAAAGATGGTGGCCTAAAGTCGCCATTAATCAGGAAAATTCAGTGATCAAAGCCAATTAGAAATAACCATAGACTCGATGAGCTTGCTGCATTGCCACGAGTGATGGTTTAGTTTTGAAGTAAAGCCAACCTCTTTGTTGCATACCTCAACTTCTTCCGCAATGTACATGGATAAATAATACAAATCAACTATCTTTCTAATCATAATGCTACTGCTATGAATTGCTGATTTACTACAACAACACCCTACAAATTTCCCTTTAAATAACATGTTCTTACGTTCTCTTTCAGTCACAACAGCCAGCAAACACGATTACAGTACTATAAGCACCAGCAAGACAATTAAGGATAAAAATCACAAAATATTTCTTTTAGAAAAGTTACATAATTACTTCAAGATCAATCTATTTCTCGATTATCTATCTCTCTCCTCATCACACGGGTCCCTATTATTTCCCTCTCCTAAAAAACCGTGCATTCCCAAATTGCAATAATTAAAGAACGGAAGAAGCAAAAAAAGAACACTCACAAGGGAAGAGATGGAAGGTGTGCCAGAAGGTGCTTTAGGAGTAGGAGGAACAGGAGGAGCAGCAGGCGCATTCCCAGCAACAACAGCAGCTTCACATTCCTCAATACTCAAACCAGTTTTCTGCTCTGTCAAATTCTCTCTCTTCTCGCTCGCCTTCACCACCAATGGCGAAGGGAATTTCCGGGCAGAATTCCCAAAATCGGAAACTCCGGTTTTCGTAAAATTAAACCCTAAATTTGAACAAAAACCCAGATTTCTCTGAGAATTATTGAAACCCTTGATTGATCCAGCATTGCAGGGGATGTTATTGTTCACAAATGTCGATGCCATCAAATCAAACTTTTCTTCCAACCCCTTTTCAACAACAACAAAAAAGTAAATAAATAAATAATTCAATTTTGAGTTTTAGAAATGGGATTTGCAGGTACGATTCTCAGAAATGAAGAACAATTCGAATGAAAAAAAAAATGGTGAGAAAAAACCAAAATTGAAAAAGTGAAAATTTAAAGCTTAAATACAGTGATGAGGAGAGAGAAAATACCAGAGAACGAAAGAATTAGAAGTTTCGAGTTGGTGAAAGAGGAGAGAGAAGATAAAATTGGGGTTAATTATTCTTGTTATCTGGAAAATCAGATGAAGATTGAAGATCGTCGAATAGGAGAAGAGAGAGCAATATAATGGTGAATTGGTGATAAAACTGATAATTGATTTCTGGATTTTGTTATGTTTTGCACTTTGATTTTACTACCAGCTGATTTGGATCGAACTTAACTAATTTTGACCCGTTTTGAGTTACGGAATCGGATTGGACTTTTGGGTTCTCTTTTGGCTTACATATATAGAGCCATAGAGGTCTGTTCTTTTCGGCTTAATTTCAGTTCAATTAGTTCAATTTCTAATTTCCTTCTCTTATAAATAATTCATTTCAGCTTTTTTTTTTTTTTTTTTTTTTTTTTTTGAAAGCATCATTTCAGCTTTATTTAGTTAAGTTCAATTCAGTTTCAATCAGTTCAGTTCAGTTCAATAAATCAAAACAAGCCCTAAGAGGGACAAAGTCAGACTTAATTGTTACCATAACTCTATAAGAAGTAGATTGGGGAAAGCCAAATGATTATAACAAATTTGTTTACAAAGGCAATATAACTATGTGATATTATTAATATAATAATGACAATGTATATAAATACGAGTATATTTGAACTAATAATCTCATGTTCATTGAAGTTAAACTTTAACCAACACTTTAATGACACGTTTGATGATTATAAGTTTATATTTGTGTTCATAAATTCTAAAATGATCATGGAAGAAATACATTTTACTATTTCAGTTTGTTGGACTAGTGTATCAAATTTTTTGATAAGCAAGTGCAAATTATAATGAGATACTATTATACCGTATTATTTTGATGTTATAATACTTGAATGAACTTATATGTATTATTAGAATCTTGTTAACGGACACCCTCGGATGTTAAATAAATATTTCAAATATTTTTTAAAGTGATTTTGTATTAATTAAGAAATGCATGACAAAATCACGCATCTATCGTGTAATTAAATATTTATTCTAATTTAATATTTCGATTTTTAATTTGTTATTATTCTCTAATTTAACACCACTCACTATAATAATAATAATAATAATAATAATAATAATAATAATAATAATAATAATAATAATAATAATAAATAATAATAATAATAATAATAATAATATATAAAAAAAATACACAAAAATACTAAAATAAGCTCTATATTATTTTACTGTATTTGAAACCGGTACATACTTTTATTATTGACACACATACAACATGCAACCCATTACACAAGTTTAAAGCATTGGATCACACTAGCAATATTCATGCTCCCACATTACAGCTCTTGTTTCTGGTTGCTAATTTTAGGAGTCTCATTGTCACCTCCTTCAACACTAACAGTTCTAGGCCCTTTAATTTTATCAGGTGACAACTTCGCCAAATTTATAGTCAAAACTCCATTGTCAAGCTTAGCCTTTACACTATCCATGTCAACATTTTCCGGTACCCGGAATTTCCTCCAAAACTTACCGTAACACCTCTCAGTACGATGCCAATGATCGCCTTTCTTCTCTTCCTCCCTCTTCCTCTCCCCACTTACTCGTAACACCCGGTTTTCCTCCACTTCTATCTTTATATCTTCCTTATTTAGCCCCGGAACGTCCATGGCTATAACATGGCCTTCCGGGGTCTCCTTCCAATCGACCCTAGCAGGGGACGATATTATAGGGTCCAAGTCCCTATCGAGGGCCGAAAAGGGTATTTCCTCTAGGATCCGGAAAGGGTCTACCCTTTCCGGCCATAACTCTGATAATAAACTAGGGGGTCGGTCACCCCATGGTAAAATGGTGGCCGACCCCTGTAATGTGTGTAACATAAGGAGTAATGCAAGGGATAACAATAAATATTTTAGTGCGCGCATTTTTGCTATATCAACAATTTAGCGTGTTTGGTGTAACGAAGTAAACGTAGTAAAATAATGTTGTTTGTGGACGTGTGGTTATTTGTTTTGGTTGCTTTGAATCAATTTTGCAATGAGTTTGCTAGTGAAAGTTGTGTATTTATAGTTGTACGAAAGTGTGGTAAAGTGAAGTCTTGAAAGTTCGTGAGTTACTAAAGAATGATATCTTAAAGAAATGACGAGAGAATTCTAGTGATCTAGTGGGTTATGTGGAAAATCGTAGAATGTGTTCTTTTTCTAGAATTTTCAAAATTTTGGAGCAGATTCATGAAGCAATTAAGTTAGCCCATTATGTATACATTTTGAGCCCTTTGAGTTTGGGCTCATATATTTAAGTCCATTTCTGTTAACATATTTTGTAGTCTTTTTTTTTTTTTTTTTTTTTTTTTTTAAAAAAAAAAAATTATTTTTTAAACATATTTTATAGTCTTGCAGCATGATTAAGGGTCTAATCTCTTCAGATTATTTTCAGTTCAGTTTATTTCAGCTCCAATAAGTTCAGTTCTTCATTTTATTCTCTCATAAAATATTCAGTTCAGTTCACTTCAGCTGTAATAAGTTCAGTTCAGTTCAGCTCAATTTAGCTCAATTCAATCAATCAAAACAAGCCCTAGGAAGAGAAAATGATTAGTTGCATCAATTGGTAATATGAACCACCAACCTCTGCTTGTGACAAAGTAGCAATATATTATGCACTATAACCAATCATCTATCATGTCTTAAAAACCTAAGAGAACATTTCTTATCTTAGAGATTGAGTACATTAGCATAAATTTGAAACAAGCTAACTTTGATGTTGTATCTTTCCTGCTTGAAAGAAAATCATCTTTAATCTATTATTTTTAACCATTTAATTTGTTGGTCTAGAACTTGTTTATAAGAAATATGGATTGAAAAAAATGATATGGGATGATGCAATATCTTATGCAATAATTCTCGTACACAATACACATGAACATACAAAGTACATTGAAACTTTATAATTTCGATCATTTTCATATCTTTGAATTGGACCTTGATCTAAGGCCTCTAGGCTAGGCAACATGTCTAAGATCCTCTTAGCCTTTTCTGGTCTTGGAGTTAAGGTGATTGCCGTATAAAGGAGGGGTATATTTACATGTAAGATGCAGCACTGTATATTATATGATCACTTGTACGGAATACTCCCTATGCACAAAAAAAACACGTTTTAAATTTACTTATAATTATTGTCTTTTGTGATTGGTTTTTAGTTTATGCGTTATGAAGATTGAGTGACAGGAAAAGTATGAAAATGAGCCAACAAGTTAGGTTTTATAAACAATGATATATTTATTGACATTACGTTATTTTATGTATTATACGTATGGTGTGTGAAATTTGAACAATTTGACTGATACTTGTGGATAGAGGAAGTACTCGGTCATAAAGTTAATGAAGCAATTTGTCTTTTATTAATAGATTTATTTTTGCAATCTAGTATGTGTTAATTACATGCTTATGGAGTATTAATTCATCTTCTTGCCCTACAATGTTTGCTCATTTTGTCAAACGATACAAAAATATGCAAGTACCTTTTAATATTAGCTTACTACCTTATCAATTTCAGCTCGTTCATCGGTTGTCAAATGACATGGCCTAATTAAAAAACACCAAAAAGCCAAAAGTCTACCAAAAAGTCAATTGTCTCACCATTGAATTGATGAATGATTAATACAAATTTGAAGTCACTTGAGTTTTAATCACCTATTAACAATATATGTATAGTCATATCTAAATGACATCAACATATATTAAAACTTAGTTATTTCATAATCATAGTATTAGTTTGAAGTGTTGAATATGATCACATGCATGCATATGAATCAATTAGGAAAAGTGTAACAATCATTTAACCGAAACCAATTAATAAATATTGGACTACTTGAGCTAGGTAGGTTATCTATCAAATGAAAAAAATAACTACATATAGTAAAGTTCTAATTAATTAAAGACAATAATTAATCCTAGTATAGTATGGTCCCTCCATGAACAAGACACATTTTAGATTGTCCTAATCCTTAATTTGGTAATTGTAATCTTTTTGGTTTGATTCATGTGTCAATTCATAATCTTGATCGATTATTATCCAATCCCTAATTACTAACTCTAACTAATACTTCACATAATCTTGGGCAAATATATTTAATAAATCGTGCACTCAACTTGTGCACAAACGTATAGTTGAAGCAATAATGTCAGTAATAATATCAAAAATATATATACTATATGAGTTTATATACGAAGTACTTATAATATATAGTTTGATTTTAATTTGTTGAATGTGAAATTGAAGTTGAAATGAAGGTAAATATACATGTCGGCTGAATAACGGCATTCAAGTTAATATTTGGGTAATTTATACATACATCCGCAGCTTTTGGCAGAAATGCATGTGATATTTATAAATGTTACTTCACTTATTTGCATTATTGTAGATATATACTGCATTACATAGATTTGACATTGCACACATTTAATTTATTTATTACTTGACTGATACAAAATCTTAAATTGGATTGAAGTATGTAGCAACTGTTGTTTAGTGATTTCAGGTTTGATTGTTGATTTGTACGTTGTCTAGGGGTATGAATATGTTGTACGTGTATTCAGATATCTGAGGACATCAATAACTTCAATTGATTGTGCATCAAGGTATGTGACCGATCATCTAGTCAATATTACTACCGGAATGAGACCTCTCATCAGTAAATCGATCCTTTATTAAAGTAGATACGAGTAGTATTGAAGGGAATTCCCAAGACCTTAGTCTCAAGCTAAGGCCAGTTCTATGTTTCCAAGGCACCAAAAACATTAATCCAAATCAAGATGATGGGCTATATGTATGTAAGTATCATGCATGCATGACATAGCCAAACAATAGATACTCCCAATCAAAAACACCAACATTTTTATTAAAGGAGATAAATTACTTATTGTTAATATTTTTAGGGTGGCCAGACTTAATGTATGTGGAAAATCCATCTTCTTATGACAGTGTTAAGTAATTGTTAGGGGCATAAAGCAATCTTAAAATTAAAGATTAATTAATTCTTGTCATGTTTTCTAATTTACCCTACAAAGTCAATTAAGGTCATCATATAAATCAAGTCTATCAAGATATTGATGATGTGTGAGAAGTAGCTGAAGTGGTTAGATCTTACCTCCCGTTCTTAGGAGATTCTGGGATAGATTTTCACCTCGTCTTTGTGGCTCTCTAAACACCAAAAGATATTAATGATGCGTTTATGTAGCAAGTTTTCTAATTTTCTTTCTTTAAACAAGCTAAGGTAGGGTTTAATTAGTCTCTTTGTGAGATATGGCTATCCTACCTTTGTGTATTTTTAGCTTTTCAAAAAGATGTATACAATAATATTAAAAACAGAAACAATAGAAAAAAGCATCCATGCATGACAATATCAGACTAATGTTAATATATAATTTAACTAAACAAGTTAACATGCTACAAGTATACACTTACGGAACTAATACATTATACATTTTTCTCCGTATTATTTATTTTAGCATCAATTTATATACAAGTATATGCTAGTATTAAGTCATTTAAATAGATATATCATCAAAAATATAAAAAAAAACGAAGTAGTACGTATTATGAAATTTCTTTATCCAACATACTTTGTTAAAATAGACACCTTGAAAGGAGACAGATAGATTAACCGTAGTGGTGTCGAAAATTGATCGAGCAAGGTCACATAATTTTCAAAATATTTTAGTGGGTCCTTTTTATTACCAATCTTTACTCATTACATGTCTCCTTCACAGTTGCTAGCTAAAATGCAAATTGTTCGATTCCCTGAATATTTCATTTTTTTTTACGTGGTCCCATTTAATCTTTCTTTCTATAAAGCCCTTAATTTCGAGTGTTATTATTCTGCCTCTCAACGTGTGAACCTTGTCTCAAGTACATTTTTATTCTTGTTTTTTATAGAACCAAATTTATATTTGCTCCATCTTTTAAAGTTGTGGTGTAATTTGTTGTAATTAATTTAATTATATATCTACTTTACAAGGCTAATAATAATAAAGCAATATATCTTTAACTAACATGAAGGAATGAACTTCACGATTTAATAGTTTGATACCTTGTACGCTATCCAGAGTAATAATTATTTTAATATTTAAGAATTTTATACAGAGTAGTTCATACCTTTGTTAAAATGTCGAGTGTTTGCGAGACACGCGATTAAGTACAGAAGTGGAGAATAAATGAAAAATCAAAGTAAAATAGCACACAAAATCAATTAATATTTGTTCCGTGTTTTATGTTTGTGTGTGTTATGGAGGGAGTAGATGATACGCATATAGTTCTAGGCTTCTAGCTAGCTTATGACTTAGCTAGCATGCTAGTTGACATGATACGATCAAGTTTGCAAGTGATACACTAGTAACGTACACTACGTACTTATTTTCCACATTGTAGATTAACAATCAAACTAGTACTTTACAACTCGAGCAACCATCTCCTCTCCCTTAAAAAAAACTGTAGAAAAAGTCTTATGTTGGAGTAAGAATGAAAAAGAAGATAAGAATTTTCTTATTCATGTGACACGCCAAATCTAAGTGGACCCTTGCAATTGAAAATTATGTTCAAGAGAATGAAGTATGTGAAAACAACACATCGCTAAAAATAAAGATAAAACATTCTAAATCTCAAGATATATGGGTTCAATTACATTCCAAATAAAACAATAGGAGTAAAACTAGAAATTCAATTTATCAAAATAAATAAATAAAGACATTCAAGCTAAACAATAAAAAAAATATATGGAGTATTACAAATGGCTAGGATGTTAGGTCGGTTAGAGATAGGTCACAAAATTAAAATCATACCATCATGCATTTTAGATTATACAATACATTTGGGTGCACCACCCATGTAAAAACTGTTATTTGCATTCTTCAACTTATACACAATGTCTCACCAAAAAAAAAAAATTAAAAAAAAAAGTTAATAACAAAAAACAAAAAAGCAAACAATCTTTTTAATCTTCTACTTAAATGTAATTTGTGTTCTATCTACTTATTTGCAATGTTCTATTTATTACTTATACTCCCTTTCTATTTCTATTTAAGTGCTCTATTTTTAATAGACATGTATATGCCGATGTAAAAATTTAACAATTAATTAATATCTTTAATTATTAAAAAAGTATAAATTATATAACAATTGATTGTTAATAAATTATTATTGAAGTGGGTCAAAGTGGGTCGGGTGAATAGTGCAAAAGTCTTAATAAAGCACTTTTAAAAACGAAGGGGTATGTATGCAATATTCTTTAATATTTATACTTCCTAAAATGGAATCAAGTTGGGAATTCATGACATACAAAAACACGCACAAATCGGTGTAATTAATGTTAATTTATATTTAATCTTTCCTTTTTTAGCTTCTTATAGCCCTTAGGGATATGTTTATCATTTTTCTTAAGTTAATTACCTGAATTTATTTGAACTCATTAAAGTTCTACTTTGAATATGAAATTATGAATAGCCTTATCAACCCTTATTAGAACATACCTTTCCAAAACTAATCCTATATATATGAACTTGCTTATCCTAAAGAAGAAAAATAAGATGAGTAGAGCATATAGCCTTAATTCAACATCATTAAATACAATTTAAATTTGAAGTGAACCTTACTATATCAAAACCACATCTATTAAGGGCCTGTTTACATTTATTGATCTGAGCTGAAGTGAACTGAACTAATTGGAGCTGAACTGAACTGAACTGAACCGGATATTTTATGAGAGAAAGAAATTAGGAGCTGAACTGAACTAAAATGAACTGATTGGAGTTGAATTGAATTGAACTGATTGAAGCTGAACTGAAATTAAGCTGAAATAAACAGGCCCAAAATAATGTACACTTCGTATAAAGAATACGAGCAGATTTTTGATTGGTAACACTCGTAAGTCGTAACCTAAAATTTAAATCTTATCTACATTATTACACTTATGGCCTTCTCTATTTAAAAATATTCTCAAATTATAAGCAATTTTATATTTCTTTATTCATTTCCAAAATCAACTATATATGAACACATCTCTATCAAAAATAATTTTATATTAATTTTAATGTCACCTTAAATTATATCCACCATTAGAAAAATGAGAATAAAACTAAAAAATCAACTTGCATCATAGTTTGACATGCATTCCTTCTACAAGGGTAAAAACAATTAACATGATTTGAAATCGACTTCCACGATCAAATTTACCATATAAAGACCAACACTTAGTAGTGGCTACTATGCATAGGATCCATTAATTATGATATTTTTCCCCCTTAGTTTTTTTTTTTTTTTTTTTGAATTTTCCCCCTTAGTATAGAAGTATGTAACATGCATATATTATCTCGAATCTCTTTCAAAATTAAAATTGATGCTGAACCGTTCATTTTTAGATTGTACAACTAATTAATTGCATGTTAATAGTTAGATTTATCTTAATTACACCATGTTATCTCTAACCAAAAATACACACAAAATATGGATATATATGGCTAAAATAGATATGGGGCTAATAATAAAATGAATTGAATGTATGTATTAGTAGGCCTCAACTACCCAAGATTTTATATCTTTAAAATATACATATCCTTTGACGAAACATTTGTGGTCCTTCAAAATCTTGGACGCATGATATGATATCCATTTGGAATGGCACGCAATATCTCAATCTTCATTGCATCTTTTTTTTCCTTCTAATTATATGTACACATCTCTATCCATATATTGATAATATATGATTTGTATGCTATAGGATATTGAGATCGAAATGGGATATGTACATCCGATCTCCTTCTCTCAAAGGATCTTCTCATAGCTGCTTGATTTACATTAATAAAATTCAACGTTTCATTTTCACCTTGATCGAAAAATAACTGTAATTAATGATAGGAGAAAACACCTAAATGAATCTTCTGCATGTTAATCCTATATTCACCATACAACTGGTTGTACTTGATACAAAATAATTACCCAATTTGTTTATTATAGTTTTGTATAAATGACTAAGGGTACTTCAGCTTAATTTCAGTTTAGTTCAGCTCCAATCAATTCAATGCAGTGTGGTTCCTAATTTCCTTTTCTCATAAAATATTCGTTTCAATCAGTTTAGTTCAGCTCAGTAAATATGAACATGCCCTAAATGCGCAGCGACTAACTAAATATATAATATTTTATCTACTTACTATTAATTCTTCTATGCATCGATTATTGTTGGATAAATGAAATTTAAATTACCTTCAAATTTAAGTACCATGGATTAATATTGCTCTATTAACTATTATGGTTCATGGATAAATCTAGCCATCAATACAAAAATAATAATAAATTTATAAAAAAAAAAAAAAAAAAAAAAAAAAAAAAAAATCCGAAAATAAGAAGAATAGTTAAGAAGCCAGAGGTTACATGAAAGCATTTGTGTTGATTAGCTCGGATACTACTGCAAAGAAGAAAGGGTAAAAAAAAAAAAAAAAGCACATGTGAAGACAAACAGTATAAATAAAAAAGATAAAGAAGGGTGATATAGCACGAGTAACATGATTACACTTTGATACCATACTACTATCTTTCTTTGACTTGAAGATCTTCTTTACAATTTTTTTACTGTTCATTTTAATCTATACTTTACTATAAGTCATCAACGTAATCCTCCCCTAAATCAACTCTGGGATCCTTAATGATCAACATTTATTATATTATATTGTCTCTAGAATCTCGATTATCTTATTCTCACGATTTTTACAAGGTGTAATATTTTATTCATCTTTCCCAAATCAGCAACTTTACCATGTATACATAACCTAATATTTGATCACAAGAAGATTTTTTTTTGTGTACATATGTGTAAATTTTAAATGATATGATCTGATGATGATATGGCGATGAGTACTTGCATCAAAAAAATAAAATAAAATATGGCGATGAGTACATCTAACCATTTCTAAAATTCTAGACGTACGTTATGTTATATACAGTTGGTATGTCATATTAACCTAGTTTATGTCCTTTTTATATCTGGGTCTTGACTAGATATAACCTATTGGGTTTGAAATGTGATATGTTGTGTTGTTTTATAATGTGTTAACACAAGCTACTCTTTTACAGTGTTATTTGCAGTCCAACTCACATACTTGTTAACGAGTAGTTGAGCTTGTACTAGCTAACTAGTTATTTGTGTAATTATGTATGTAGCCTTCTTTTAATTATTTATACAAAGAATGTTGGTTTTTATTTAGTGCTTCAAATCCGATTAAGTTTTACAAGTAATTAAGATAAAAAACCCTCATTAATTTCTAACTAGCTTTGTAATTTAGACTATTAGATTAAAATTAACAATTTTTGCAAATGTCAAGTCTCTACCTTAGCAACAACTTCGACCCATCTTCCCTTCTCGCCTTTAAAGTTTAAACATACACACATAACCCCTCCATTCTCATACCTCATGCCCAATTACACGATCATACTATGTTGCATCATGTCATACCTCACACAATTACACGATTCAATTCATCCGATCCATTGCCATCTCTACCCAAACACGAAACAAACATTTACTACTATACTAGGTTAATAGTGTATACTATAGTAAAAGAAAGGTAAAAAAAATTGCATGCCACTGCACACATATAATTAGAAAATGGTAATGAGAGAGACAATATAAAAGTGGACCCTATTGACCCCACTAAACTCAGTGAGTTGTACCGACGTGTGAACGGCAGAATCTATTCACAGATCTTCCCCAACTCTTTCTCTTACTCCCTTTAGTATCACCTACGGCAAACATTTTTCTTTTTTTTTTTTTCTTTTTTTTTTTCAACATCATTTTTGAATATTTTAAAATTAATTTACAAAATATATATTTATTTTTTTTACCTTCCTTTTTTTGCTTCTCTTGTACTATATATATACAAGTGGACAAACCCAAGTTTTACATTCTCATTCTTCATTACAACATTATATATTTTGGATCTCTAATTCTCTCTATTATTTCAATATTTCTCTACCTAAAAAATTTATATTGTTCATTTTCCATTTTTTTCAAGAAAAAATGGAAGCAAAAACCCAAATTTTAATTCCGAAAAATGAAGAAAATAATCATATTAGAGAAGAACATTTTCATGTATTAGCGGTTGATGATAGTATCATCGAACGTAAAATGTTAGAGAAACTCCTTACTATCTCTTCCTACCATGGTATGTATCGTTCTGTCCGAAATTAGTTGTCATATGTCAAATTACTCTATCAACGTGACTATTAATTTCGGAATTCTGAATGATATTTTTCTGTTATTAAATGTGTAGTGACTTGCGTTGAATCTGGGGATAAGGCTTTGGAGTACTTGGGCTTGGTGAATTGTCATAACCCAGTTATTGATGATGATAGTCATGTTCATGATGATGATGATCATCATCATGATCATGTTAATGATCATCATCATGATGGTAATGATGATGTTGAAGTTTCCATGATTTGTCCTTCTCTTCCATTACCTGATAATGTTCATCACCACCACCAAGTGAGTCTTTCTCTTCCTCTAGTTTTTTTTTTCGGCTTGGCTGGCCAATACCTTGTGGCCGTCGTACAAGGCGGAACACACGGTTAGGCCAGCCAGAGTCTCATATCATATCATGTCATATTATACTCTATCGTATATAGAGGGAAAGAATATATTTTCTTAGAAAAGTGTATATTTGGATTGCTTTTGATTTTAAGCAAAGATCTGTTAAGTAATTTTATATTATTTTGATTCTAAAGAATTAAAAAAGGAGAGAAAGTTGGCACCAAAAGCTTCTTGTACTACTAGATCTGAACAACTTCAATTGGTTTCAAAAGTGATAATAATGCATGCACCTAATTCACTAATTATAATTTAAAAAACTAAAGAGATCATAAATGTTACTCGTCGGTGAGCCTTTGATTAATTTCTTCTTAATCTTTGGTTCAGAATTGATGTATATAGTCACGTTGATAGTACTGTAATTTGAACTAGTAATCGATGTGATTAGACTTTTTCGTATTACTTAATATTTTGAAAAAAATATAATAGTTCTTGGTACAAGCAGTATTTATTTCCAAATTAATGAATTGTGAATGTAGAAAATTTAATTTGAGTGCATTTATATATATGCGCACATAACTGTAAGCTACTACCAATTACACTTTCATAAATTCAGGTACTCGTACTATGTCAACTAATGTTCTAACTTAAATTATTTTTCATATTTTAGACCTCATTGAATTATTACTGTAAATTTTATTGTTTATGATAAGATTGTTATAAAAGTTATTTTAAAATAATTTAGAATGAGATTATGGTTAACCAAAGTTTTAAGCATCTTAAATTAGTGTTGTGCATATCTATACGTATCGTAATGACATAATAGTATATGCTTAAGACTTCATTATCAAGTTTCTAATTGTAGTAATAACACATTTTGGCGTAATGAGATGCTATTTCCTTAAATGAACAAGTATATACTTCTATATGGTTACTAATTGTATGAAAAAAGTTCATTGGTAGGGTAAGAACCTAAAATATACATTTTACGAAACTTCGTTCTAATACATGAAAATAAGTCGAAGTTGGGTCATGTAAGGTAATGTTGCTACTAGCTAGACTTACTGAAAACCCGAACCATTAATAATTTTCATGATATTAATTACTGTTTGTACCTTGTGCATGATCCACTTAAATTAAACTTTTTGTTTACTTATTTGGTTATTTGGGAGAGCTTCATTTTGATATCTTATGAATTGAAACCCGAGATGATTAATCTATTATTTTCGAAGATTACAACATGTTTTGTAAAACCGTCAAATTAATTGCATGTTTTAATATGATATCCTCAATTTCTTAAGCAGGGACAAGGAACAAGAGTGAACTTGATAATGACAGACTATTCTATGCCAGGAATAACTGGTTATGATCTACTTAAAAGAGTCAAGGTTTTACTCTAAACTCAATATATATTTCCTTAGCAACTTTGTATAAGTATTATAATTTTTTAAAATATAAAATCTCATTGATTTGTTAGCACTATTACGGCTCATTTGGTAAGGGGTATCAAATGTTGGTAATGAGAATGAATCACTACGAGTATATAAATAAAAGGTTAGGATAGATAAGAATGCGTTACTAACTTACAATAAGCATTACCTTTACTATCAAATTGTACGTAAATTCATTATCATGGCTAATAATCAGCAAATACGAATTTGGTTGTCATTAGTACTTTTATCAATTTAAATCCAAAAAAGGGTAATAATTCCGGGAAATTTCATTCAAATTGGCAGGAATCCTCCTGGAAAGATGTACCAGTGGTTGTGATGTCTTCTGAGAATGTTCCTTCAAGAATTCACATGTAAGCTCATCTCTTTTTCTCACCTTTTTCTAAAAATAGACTATTCTCTTTTTCTTTAATTGGAAAAATATATTATTCTTTCAAAAATTAAAGTAAAAATCTTTATAAATTTGCGTTGAAAAATAAGTAATACTTAGACGTTAACTAAATAACATAATTGAGATCCCAAGTTATCTTTATATGATATGGGAAAATCTTAAAGAATCTTGGTGCATATTTTGTCCCCCTTAAAAATATTAAGTCAAAATGTGATGTTACATTATTATTATTGGTTTGATTGAAAAGATGCAATTCGTGTGAGCTGTAGGATCTTTGATTATTATCTAATGGCCCAACCTTGTTCCCATTTATTTGTATATTGCAATCTTATAAAGTATATTATTTTATTCACTTCATTAGATTTACTTTTTTTTTGGTGAATCTACCTAATTACAACTTTTAAAATTTCAATGTAATGATACAAGTATGTATATGTGATATGAAGTCTTAAAAGGGTACCCGAGATTTCGGAATTGATCAAGTATGGTCTACATTATTGTTGTTGTACGTGATTGTAAATTACACAATTTGTTTTGAAAAAGAATTTAAGGTATATCTCTTAAAAAAGAGATCCTCTAAGATGTCATGATAGTACGATACAATGTGTATTTTATTCAATCTTTAATGACCATTGTATATTTAATTATGTTACAATAATATATTTTTTAAAATTGCATTTGAAAAAAAATGTAGAAGCACCATTATTCTTAATATCCAAATTGACCAAATATAATACAAACTAGACATATGTAATTTGATATCAAGGATTCACTCGAAAATGATGTTTTACCAAGAATTTTATACTTTATTTAATAGCATTATAGAGTATATAAAAATTAAAGATATCTTTATAGTACTCTTGTGATTTAGACTTTTCTTAGTATCTAGGTGATGCTTATTTGATTGCTACAATTAGTATTCGTTTTACATGGTGTCCTAAGTAGTATTTCATCATGACTTTTCTTTTACTAAAAATAGCCTAATGACTTGATTTTGTTTAATTAAACTTTTTCGTCTATATCAAGAAAACAATATGCTTAAAGATTTTCGTTTTTCAAAGTTCGTTAATTTAATACTTTTAGATATCTTTCAAAACAATGTACATTTGAACATTTCATTATTGAAAATCATAGTGGCTATAAAAAATTGGAACAAAATCCAGAGGAGTACAAGGGAAAGATTAGAAAGTTTTAATTATATTTGATTTATAAAGATATGTCAATATTAAAAAATAAAAATTAGCAAAAGATTCCCATCCACATGGATGGTGATTAATATATCCCCCGTAGTATAAGGGCACCATATGATCTGAATTTGTAAGAAAATCTTGTCCACTATACAAATAAATCACTTAAGACCTGTTCTCGTACAATTATTTTCAGTTCAGTTCAGTTCAGCTCTAATAAGTTTAGTTCAATTCAGTTCACTTCAGCTCACTTTAGCTCCTAATTTCCTTCTCTTATAAAATATTCATTTCAGTTCAGCTCAGCTCTAATAAATTCAGTTTAGTTCAGTTCAACTGAGTTCAGTCAATGAGAACAGACCTTTACTCTTAGTTATTGATTAATAAATTAGGGCCCACTTAGCTTAAAAATCATAATTATTTAATCAGAAATAATTTTAATTAGTACATATAGACGATATAGTGCAATTAATTGTAATTAGTAAAACTCGAAATAGGGCCTAATATGGTTTAATAATTAGACTCCGTGAGAGTAAGGATTTTTCTTTTTAATCTCTTCTGCGTAGTAATAAATAAAGTAGGTAAAAAGTAGGTTATATTAGGAAGACCATGGAAAAAAAAAAAAAAGTTCAGTTTAGATAAATATAAAAAATTAATTACTTGTTTAGAAAGATTCTTGTTACTCAATCAAGTATACCTATATATGAAACTTATAAACTTCAATAGGAAATACTATCTATAATTACTTGTATCATACATCATCGTCATTGTGCAACTTATTAATTTTCAACTCCTTCGTATTTAACTAGTTTTGCGAAATAGAGACCATTTGTGTATATGTTACAATGTTACATGAACGAGCAAAGTACTCCGTAATAATAAAAATTGTTGCAATAAACTTTGAATAGGTGTTTAGAAGAAGGAGCAGAGGAATTCTTGCTAAAACCAGTAAGATTATCGGATTTGAAGAAGTTGCAACCTCGTGTCTTCAAAGCTACACCAAGTACAAGTTCTGAAAATGAAGAAATTAATAAAAAAAGCAACTTTTTAGCAGCAAATGACAATAATATTTCCAAGGAAGAAATTATAAAGATTATTGCTGATCATCGTGAAGATTACACCAGCAATAATTCCAATGAAGATGAAACCTGTTAGTGGACCAATTCAACCAAAAGCTTAAGCTGATGGTTGAGGCCCAAGAATATGTTTATCACGCCCCCTCACACGAGAGCCCGTTTGGGCTAGAAGTGTGGATGCAACATGGGCCCTCCTCATACCCAGCGCTTAATATTCCACTTGGAAGTGGGGGTGGATGAGATTCGAACCCGTGACCTCTGTGTCACGCTGGCTCTGATACCATGTTAGTGGACCAATTCAACCAAAAGCTTAAGCTGATGGTTGAGGCCCAAGAATATGTTTATCAAAACCAATAAAATTAGCTATGAAATAGAGAAATTTGTTGAAATATCCAAGATGAACTTGTAATGTGAATAAATCTATCTTAATTTAGGCATAGTTTATGAAATTAAAAAAATGTTGCACCCTCTTAGCCAGTTTGATAGAAGAACCTAACGAAAACTTTGTTTAAATAGATGATTTGTTTCGAATCTTCTTACCCTCTTTTTGATAAGTAACCTTATACTTGATAGTATAGATTTGAGTAACGAGATCAATTACAGACTTATAGTAGCCTGATCAGCTGATCTGTGAAGGTATCCTTAGGCTTCTTCGGCTACCTTACTTTAAAGTTGAGTCATGAATCCCTTTGTTACAATTGCACGTATTAGTGTTAGATGATTTATTCTCATATATTGCTTGTATGAGGCTATGAGCCATTGAGCCTTGGAGTCTTGGACTTTTAGAATCGCGCTGTTAAGAATTCCAGCAATGTTTCAAAGAAATTTTGATTTACATGTTTTGATGGATCTTTAGTAATGGTACATATGAGCAAATGTAAATTTTTATAGAAACAATTCTTTACGCATTTTTTATTACTCGATATTGTTTTAAAGGGTATTAAGATCAATACTACAGGCATAGATTGGCTTGAGGGAAATCTTGATCATCAATTAATCTCAACCTTAGTGCCAAAATTTTATTTGTAAGTGTTTTAGCCATCATAAATACATCAAATAAATTAGATAAAAAGTGATATATTCTGTAATTTGATACAAACAATTAACCATTATGTATCAGACTCATGGCAAAATGTTCCCTCCAAGATTAAGTTCAAAATCCAATTCAGGGACAATTTCCATCATACATGTAAAATCCCATGTATACTACTTTGTATAAACTCTTGAGTCATTGGCCATTTTTGAGAATCTGGAATATTCATTTGCGAATAAATAAGCGAAATTGTGAATATACATGTACGAGATAAATGGTACGCTTGAGTGTATAGTAGACACAACTCACACAGGACAATAAGTCGAGAAAAGTATAGCTAGGAAAGTTGTTGCAAGAAGTAAAGGACTTCAAATGAGCTTAGATCAAGGAACTCAAAACTTTCTACTCAGTAGATCAGTTTCAGTTCAGGTCTCATTTTATTGCAATGTACTCCGTACATTGTAGTTTTGTACTATAAGCTGATTTCAAGCTGGTGTTAATTTTGAAGTCGATTATACAAGTCAGTCTTTTAACCCAAACCCATTTATGCTGAATGGTTTGATTAGGCATTGTGATTTACAAGGAAGAATCGTTTATGAATATCGACGCTCTTTTATGATTTTCTAAATAGTACTGTAAATTCTACATTGGTTATTGGGAACACATAACCTCGAGTTCATTATACAATTGTTCTTCGGTATTGAAATAAAGGATAAGGGTTCGGACACATGACCTCAAAATCACATAGTCAAGCCCCTAATTGATTCGATAACGCTGCCAATTATGGTCTGTGACAGCATTGTCAGCTCTTGAGCTAATATTTCTCTACTGAAAGAGAAAGAGAGCATAAACATTCTATTCTTCCTTCAACAAGCCTTGAGATATTGAAAACCCACAATAGACATGTTTATCAAGTGACTTAAGATTGAAAACTCTCAAGAGTGAGAATGGGCCAGCAAAATGAAGTTAACTAACAAACATTCTTCCAATCAAAAATCCATGGCAACTTCAGATCTCGACGATACACCTTGACTAATTAAACTACATCCAAAATCGTCAGATCTAAAAAGCCACAAAGCAAGGCCTTAAATTTATTAAAGAAAAGAGAGAGAGAAAGAGAGTGCATGATACAAAGTAACAAGAAAGATAAGGATAATCAGGAAGATGGCAAAAGCCGGGGCAGACCACCACACTAGCTTCTGTCGCGAATCTAACATATAGCTAATCGATGGACGTCCTGTGGTATAAATTAAGTTTCTGTCCATGAATTCCACCATCTTAAGACCCTTTTTCCTGTAGAAAGGAAAAAACAAAAGGTTCTTAGCATCTGAAAGTTAGCCACATGTCCATAATAATGCATATAGAAACAATGTTGATAACTGTATCAACAAAAAACATTCTAATGCAAAATGAACCTCAAACTTTCAAGGAGTACTGTCGTAAAATTATTAGACTTTGGAGGTCAAAAAGCTCATTCCACATAATAATTTGTCAAAATGAGTTTCAACTACTAAACAATATGAAAACATTCCAATTAAATCAATTTTTAGAGTGATAAACAAATTTTCTTGATGAATTAAAAAGGCGATGATCTTTGAATACAGTGGAAGTTGATAGCATAACTAGTCCCTCTGCATTCATTTGTAAACTTTTCCCACCATTTATTGAAATCAAAATGAGACAGCAAAAATTTTACCTAAATTACAACTCGTCCTTAGATGTAGTTTGCTCAGATGAAGTTTCCTCAATAGAAGATTGCTTAGCAGCTGGGTCCCTGTTCTTTTGAATAAAATCAATGATTTCTTCCTTGGTCCTGTCTCCATCATATGATAGAACATTCCCGCTTGCTGTTCTAAAATACAAAGTTGGGTAACCTTTGACATCAAAGGTGTCATCTGGGAGATCATTTGCAGTTGCATCCTGCATTCATCAGGCTCAAATTAGCTTTAACTAATCTAAGATATTCTCTAAGACTCGTAAATATGACAAAACTTGCCAATTACGAAGTAGATTTATTGTAAAATCAAAAGTTTAGGAGGCACAAAAATGGCTCATGTCAAACTCAAATGATGACAAGCCATCATCTGGTAGAGAATAAGGTCTTGTTACTAGAATGTGTATGCACATTACACATTCAAAACAGCATAGGCACGAACTTAATAATGATTGTAAAGTTTAGAACAGAAAGAAGTTTTCCTAAGATGCAAAAGGGAAAGTTCTTTAAGTGACAAGGAGAGATTCTTACAAGCTTGGCAATGACAATATCTTTATCATTTTCAAAAGAAACAGCAACTTCATCCAAGATCGGAGCCAACTTTTGGCAATGTCCACACCAGGGTGCATAGAACTCCAAAAAAACTGTAGTAATTAAAAATAATAAATACATGTAAGTATAAATATGGGCCTCAGTAAGGTAACAAAGGACACCAATTATCCTTACCATTTTTGCCAGAGTTGAAAACTATATCTTGAAGGGTGTCAGCAACAACCACCTTAACAGGTTCATCGTTGGTTTCAGGGATGGGTTCTGACTTCCTGTGTGCAGCCACCTTGCCTTCCTGAAATATCACATCATTGTCCAGTTAATTAACTTATTCACGCATAAATAACTTTTACTAGAAAAACTTAAACTATGGCCAAAAAAAAAAAAAAAAATGAAAATGAAAATGCATAAAAAATAAATTACGCTGTAATCTTGGATCCATGATACAATTTGATCAGCCTCCACTTTATCTTTAACGTATTTCTTCCCATCATTGGTCTGGACAATAATGAGAGGTACTTGGTCCTCTTTAAGTCCAAAATACTGAACAAAAACATTGACACCAGTTAATACATAATGTTAATGACAATGATAGCACAAAATTAGCTAGAAAATACAGAAAATTTAATCTACCTGGAGTGCTCCAGAACTGGCATCAAGGTCTCCCAACAAAAAGCTAATACCCTTTGATTTGTATTCTTTGGCAACTTGTTCATACTTTGACTTGTATGAATCAAAATCAATGCTGAAGTTCATGAACAACAAGGCCTGATCCAATTCAAAACAACCTTAATAAGCCATAGAACAATGAGGAGAAATCAACAGAAGGTGAAGTCGTGAAAATAACAGGATAACAGTAGCACAGAAGAAAAATTAGTCAAAATTTCAACATGGCAAACACTTAGTCCGCCTGCACAATCAAGTGCACTTGTGGCACTGACCCATGAGGAGAAAGGTGATGGAAAACATACCCCCAGTTAGACTACAATTATGGTAGAGAGATTATACAGAAGCAAAACTAAAATGTCATTCAGTAAACATTCAAATGACGAATCTGACACTACAATGACATAAACAACTACTAATAAACCTCAATTACATGACATCTCCACACAGCTTAAGACGAGAGTTAAAAATAAAGCAATAGAAGATCCACAGACATACAATACATAAGCATCAAATCTAAACAGAGGCGACAGTGCCTAACAGCAAAGACAAAGATCCAACTCAGTCCATACTTGATAATTAACTTTAAAAAAAAAAAAGGGTTTCTTAACTAAATTTACTGTTGTTAGTTTAAACACAATCAGATATTTACGCAAAATTGCACACTCCACATGTGCATATAAGAATCAATGTTCTATGTGCTACTTAAGATGGTCACAGCCACCATAAAATTTACTACCTCCGTTTCATGTTTTTTGCAACTTTGAGCATTATTTGTGAGATATAAATTATTGCAAAGTTGCAAAAAACATGAAACGGAGGTAGTAGTTATGACCAAACATATGGTGACTCATTACCAAACAAGTCAAGGACAACTCCATCAAGTTTGTACAGAAGAAAAAACATATATACCTTGGCATTGGGAGAGTTAAAAAACTTAATAACATAGGGATGGTGTGCTGGGTCCTTGCTGAAGATAGTCACAGTAGGAATACTGGATTCTTCAACAAACTTCTCCAGAGCTTCCGCATTAAAATCCTACATATTATCACAAGGTTTCATCAGCTCACGAAACTACTGTAAAAACCTGCTATTTTGCAAGAAATTTGATATGAGTAACTTGCTATACCTGAGTGTCAACCACAAGCTCGTCAAAAGGCTTGAACAACCTAAGGGTGGGCTTCTTCACAGATGACTCACCCCTTGGTAGGAGCTTCGCATCAGTAGTGTGACCAAACTCGTAGTCAGAGCGCAACTTCTCAGCCAAGGCTTGGAAGCTAGTGTACTCCTCACCAGAGAGTTCTGGGAATATCCCAACCTGAAGTCGACGAAATTTATGAATAGCTAAACACAAAAACAAAAACAGAAATTAGAACATAAGGGGAAGAACTACAACTCACAATAGCAACTTTTTCCCCAATAAGAGTGGTAGCATCATCAGCAGATTTAATCTCAACAGATGCAGGACCGCTTTGCTTTTTCAAATACTCAACAATTCCTTCAGCTTCCCTTGGACCCTTGTACTCTTGAATGTGTTTCCCACCATTCCTCACAATCTTCAGTGTAGGGTAACCCTTAACATCATATTCAGAAGCAAGCTCCTTGTTCGAGTCCTCATTGGCATCAACCTTTGCCAAAACAATTGGAGGGTCGTGACTGCTCAACAAGGATGCAGCCTTCTCATACTACAAGTTTGATGGAAAAAAAAAAAATCACAAGTCAGCCAAAGAATACACAATTCAAACGACATTGTTCAATCCTGGAAAAAAAAAAAATCACAAGTCAGCCAAAGAATACACAATTCAAACGACATTGTTCAATCCATGCATTGCAATTAGATAACTAAACAATTCAAAACAATATAATGCCTCTATTGTTAAAATCAAAACAAGGAACCACAATTACCTCAGGAGCTAGACTCTTACAATGTCCGCACCTGTAAGAAAGAGATCATGATCAAATTAGCCATGACAGGAAATTCTCGACTAAATACGCAACTAAACGAAAAACATAATCAACCATTCAAGTTGTACCAAATCAGGAAATGCAAATGATGAGAAATGGATAAACTATAAACCGGAAGGTGTCAATGCAGATACATTCCCTTAATTACCCGACATCAGTAATGTCTTGCAAACAAAAAGTTCCATTCTATTATAATGAATGAAAAAAAATCATATGACTCCCAACAGGAGTTACAGGACAACAGTTATTATATTGCATCAAAATATTAGCAATCCAGTCAGCTTCTTAAACTTGACTTTTTACTATTTCATAAATTAAAAAATAAATCCACAAAATTTTAACTTTTAACACTTCATATGCAACTTTGACCTTGCTTTCTTCGCCTAAATAACAAAAATCATATTGAACAATTTTGATTTTTACCAATAAAAACTAGATCAACAATCAACATCAATCTATACCAATTAAAAGTAGTACCAAATTCATCAGACAAAATAATAATGCCACCTTCACAATAACACATTATAGATCCAACATTCTGAAAAATTACCAATCAAATTCAACAAATTCCTACAACAATAATTTAAAACAGATCTCAATGCCATCACTGATGATTAAACCTTGCAAAACTATAATTAACACTCAAAATAACTATCCGATCAGTGATCACGCAAATTCCTCCAAGTTGCTCACAAAAAGCAATCAAATCACAGAAAAAACAAACATTCAACATCCCTTTCATAATCCACAACAATCATCAATAAATCGCAAATCACAAAACAACAACAACAAATCATCAAAAACTATAAACAATTACAATAAATAAATTAACAAAAATCATAAAATTAAGATCAAAAATCATACCAAGGAGCGTAGAATTCAACGACAATGAAATCATGTTTAGCGACAGTTTCAGAGAAATTAGTGTGATCGAGAGTAAGAACAAACTCCTTAGCATCTGATGCAGATGAATCGGTAGATTCAGAAGCATAGATCGAAGCGAACACAGCTAAGAGAGAAACAAGGAAGAATGAAACCCTAGAAATCGCCATTTTTTCCCCCAAATTTTTCTCTCTCCTCAAAAAAACTCTTTCTAAGTTGTGAGTTCAGTGTGAGTATTTTTTGCAGGTTTATAAGAGAGAGAAATAGAAGTGGAGGAGAGAGAAAGTAGGACAAAAATGTAATAATCACGTGTAAACTTTCTGTTGAGAGAGAAGCTTTTTGTTATTATTTTATTTTATTTTTATTTTTTTTATTTTTATTTTTATTTTTTGCATTTTTGTGCGTGTAACTTGGTTTCTTAGAGGTCAGAATTTTGACGTGGCATGTTTTGATTGGGTAGTGATTCGTGGAGAATTTATATTTATTTTTAAGAATTATCTACGCCTTTAATGTATCTGTACGTATAGGCTTATGGATGTATCTTCGTATTAATTAATTAAATTGTGATCTTTCAAAAAAAAAAAAAAATAATTAATTTGTGATAAAATATGACGAGGTTTGTCCAATCATTATTTGACACGTAGCAAGTTTAGTGTACTTATCTTTTATTTTTTGGCTTAATTGTAAGTATTTTTTTCTAGTAGAGATTTTTATTTTTAAAAGATTTCTTGTAAGATCTTGTATAAATATATAAAATCCTTTAATTTCCAAATTAAAAAAATATCAAATTTATACTTTCACATTATGTTAAAAGTGTGATTTCTTCTTTCAAAAAAAAAAAAAAAAGTGTGATTTCCAAAAATTAGAGAAAGGATTGAGTTCTTGACTAATTAGTTGATTCCAAATCTTAAGGGATCGGATTTATATACCATTAATTTTTAGCAATTTATAAATATAGAAAGTCTCCAAATCTTAAGGGATTTATTTACCATTAACTTTTAGTGCTCCGTAATTTATAAACATAGAAAGTCCGACCAACTCTCTTCGCCTTATGTTTTACAAAACTTAAAATATTTTTGTTTGATTGAATTTTTTTTTTTTTGAGGGAAATTATTTTTTATTTGAATTGAATTGTTATTGCTAAACTAAAATGATTAAGGCCCTGTTCTCTTCACCTTAAAAAAATAATATTAAGTAAAAATAATTTCAGTTAAGTAAAAATAAGTTCAGTTCAGTAAAATAGGCATGTTCTCTTACGTTGAAATTCAGTTCAGTTCAGTTCAGCTGAGTTTAGTTCAGTTCAGTTCAGCTGAGTTTAGTTCAGTTCAGTTCAGTTCAGCTCAATTCAGTTCAGTTCAGCTCCTAATTTCCTTCTCTTATAAAATATTCATTTCAGTTCAGTTCAGTTCAGTTCAGTTGAGTTCAGTCAATGAGAACAGGCCTAAGTTTAGTTCAGTAAAAATAATTTAAGTTCAGTAAAAATCAGTAAATTCAAAGAAGAAATATAACATGGAATCAGTAAGTAAAAATAATTTCAGTTCAGCAAAAATAAGGTGAAGAGAACGGGGCCTAAATTGAATTTTTATTTTTATTTGCATTGAATTGTTATTGCTAAACAAAAATGATTGAATTGAATTTTTTTTTTAAAATGATTAAATATTATGTTTTTTCTTTGAAGTTTATTGATATTTTCTAATTGAAACTTAATTTTGATGACATTATATTGTTTTCACTAAACTTAGGATCTGATCACTTTTACTAAGCTGAACTGAACTGAACTGAATTGAACTGATTGGAGCTAAACTAAACTGAATTGAACTAAATAAAGCTGAAATGAATATTTTATGAGAGCATAAAATTAGAAGCTGAACTGAACTGAACTGATTGGAGTTGAACTGAACTGATTGAAGATGAACTAGAATGAAGTGAACTGAAATTAAGCTGAAGTTAACATGCCCTTTAATTAAGTACTTCAATTTTTACTAGGCTTTTTTTTTCCCCCTCTAAAGTGAAGTGAATAGAGCCTTGTAAAAATGTTGTGACCATAATACTAACATGGAGTATGAACTATGTCAACTAATGGTGAGAATTGAGAAGTGACACGTGATTGGTAGAAATTAGTGAAACAAAGGATTTGGAATTTGTGATTTTTAAGGCTAGAGTATAACTATGTACATATTTCTCCCTACAAGGATCCATATGATTAGGGTATGCTGCAATCCCTTGTTGGTGTAGTATATAGAATAGGTATGCTTATGGGAGCTGTTTGTAGCACGCTGGTGAAAGTTGCAAGCTTGCAACATAAATGCGCGAAAAGGGTATATGGAGTGCTAGTTTAGGAGAGACGAATTATTAACTCAAAGTTGGATCAATGACTTCAAGGATGAATTAATTGATATGTATTGCTATGAAAAAACACGAGAAAGTTTTGTTTCAAATGTTTTTAATAAAAGACCAACATAACAACACAATCTTGTCTTTCTTATCCATTCAAGGTTGCTCAAAATTAGATGTTTGATAATTTTCGAAACATGGTTGAGATATGCAGTATATATACTACCACTATTTGGGTAAGTGAACATTGTTAATTTGAAGACATTCACAGTTCATGAGTCTTCTGTGCGCATGGTTAGCATGAACCAACTGTTAAGCTCAAAAAAAAAAAAATATTTTGGTCCGAATCATTAGCTGAATAATTCTAATGATTTTGTTTATACATTTTAATAATTTTCTAGCCTTATAATTTTCCAAAACAATCAAATTATAAACTATGTTCATAAATGGCTCATCTATATCACACAACAAATGAGAGCTTTGAAAACATCAGGCCTGCCACTGCCTCCAACCAGACAGCGCACCACCACAATCAGACTGGTACCAAAACTAGAACAAACAAAGCTGCTGTCGCAACATAAGTATGAAGCAACAGCCTGCTATGTCTGCTCCGTTAATAATACACACCAACTCTAATGGCAGAATTAGAAACCCTAGCATAACTAAACGAACTCTTGATATCAATGCATCATGTTATCTGCTGTCTAAAAATGCATACTGTACTGCGAAAGTGCGTAGTATACTATTAAATGGCTCAGATGGAAAATTAAACACTAATTAGACCATGGACCAATATAATGTTTACATATTTGACAATTGGCAAGCTAATATATTCCTTCACTGCTTCATATCTGACACTAGTTCTTCGATCTGAACGAATGAAATTAATAGACAAAATTCTGTACAAGTTGCTACCTCTAAGCTGTTGCAGAAGCAGATATCAGACTCACAACAAACTCCTGCAACTTCCGGAAACCTAGCAGTAATCAGTTGCTGTACTATCGATTTACTCCATTGCCTAAGGTCTATGTTCGTCTTTCTAGTTCTAACCTAATCCAAACTATTTTAACTAATAAGGACAAAGGTACATGATTTCTCATGAACTACTGCCATGTTCTAACCTGACATCATCAAAAGCTTTCGAAGCTTCTGAAGTAAAACTCTCCAACGACTCAAAAATTGGAATCAAACCAGCTTGTATGGAGCGAGATACTGCATCATGGACTAGTTTAACAGCTTCCTTGTGGCCTGCTCTCTCTTCCCTTACTCTCTGTCTCATCGAGTCTAAATCCACCTTTAGATCATCAAGGGGGGAAATCCCACTTTCAGAAGCAATCATTGAGAGACTATTCTTGTCTGACATGGCATCATCGTGATCATGTCCCCTTCTTTGCCTGTTCATTTTAATGCCTCGGATTTGTTTTTCAAAATCTTTGTACATGTTCTCTGCTTTCACCCTTCGACGTTGCTCTTCATCTTGCCGCTCCCACAATTGATGCAAGCTTGTAGCAAAATCATTCATTGCTGTTTGTACCTCCGATCCTGATACTCTTTCCATAGCTTGTTTCCAGTCATGGCATATTACAAACACTGGCGGGGCACCAATACGGGATGGAGAAAAAGGGATGACACCATCTGCGGTCACTTCGGGTTCATAATGAATACACTTTTCAAGCCAGCCATTCAAAGTCTCGGCGTAGGACCTTTGCATATCAACCCAGTTGTTAAATCGATGACACCATTTTAATAGTTCTGCTTCAAGCTGAATTGTAGCCCTCACACTTGAATCTTTTCTCAGTCCGGTATTTGCTTTTAGTGCACGGGTTTTACTTTCTAGGATAGCTTGGAATTGCTTCTGGTGACACTTAAGCATCAGCTTCCACATCTTTCTCAATCTGCAGGAAAGTAGCTGGCTAATTATACTCCATACAATGTTTTTTTTTAAGAACAAGGAATTATAAGATTGACAAAATCAACAAGGTAAATCTAATAAGTTTTAAAGCTTTGGGCTGTTAACAATACAAACATTCGTAGCCTACACTATATTATAATCTCTAGAGGTAAAACCTAAAGATTATCACGAAAGCATGGAAAGCTGTAGTCAATATTACTCTGTAAGTAAAATAATGATTGAATTTCCAAATTCCTTTTAATATTCAGAAATATCACTAGCATTCTTCATGAAAGTTCACCATCTTATAACGGATATAAATTCAAGAACACAACCTAATAATATTAAGTGACACCAGCGTTGGAAAAATCATCTACAAAATTAAGAAAACATGACGTATTCATGTCTTGCCTTTGTGCTGCTAAACCCCTAGGGACAGGGTAATAGGGAAAAAAAAAACAATAGAGAGACAGAATATCAAAATAACCAACCTCAACTAACAAATACAATAAAGTTTACACACGCTAAAAGCACCATGTATGATGCATAATCAGTCACAATTCTCACAAACAGCATGAATAGGTACAAAGTAAACATCAAAGAATAGAATTCGTACCCATATATCAATTCCTTCATTCTAGGCTGCAATTCTTCATCCCTCAATTTGTGTATCCTGCGGGATACATAATCTACAGCTCTGACGCTGACATTAAGCCTGGTCAGCAGCTTTCTTATTGAAGCCTGCGTAGCTTCAATCTTACTAATCTCCGCACCTTGATCATCCAGACTTTTCAGCTTTTTGCACTGCTTCTCATACAGAACCCTAAGCCTCTCCTCATCCTAAAACCAGCACAACGCCCTAAACAAATTGAGCAAGAATGTAACAAAAGTGTACTAAAATTTCCAAATTACAGTGCGCAGATTTCTCAAACAAGAATGTAATAGGAAAAAACAGTCTAAACATTTGGAACACAATAGCATGAATTGAAAACTATTGAAGTATATGTTGCAAGGTAGACACAACTGATGTCTGCCTAATCTAAGATACCATTACTAGTCAAAAAGTCAAAAACCCTACAGTAAATATTGGAAAAGCTATGCAGAGTAATGAAACAGAAGAAATTACATACAGGACAGCAAAGTTTTTAATAAATCTACATGGAATTTTGTCCAGCCTGACTAATTACGATCTTCAAATCCAAAGAGTGAGATCCCAGTCAGTTTATAGAAACGTTATGGAATAGCTAGAAACCCCTACTTTTATTTTACAGTTTGTGTTTCCACCTGCTGTATGAAATGACCAACTAACTCATGCATGGATACACGGTTCTTAAAGACAGGGCAAGGCATGAGAAGTGAGAGTGAACTGTAAAACAATGAGAAACACAGTCGCCATGCCAAGACAAGTAGAGAAGATACATCAAACACATACCTTGACTTCCTTGTATAGTTTCTTCTCCCACATATATAGCTTCTCCAGAGTTGATGCCAGACTGTGAGAGTCAAAATCCTCATCAGCATTCCCAGGATATCCTCCAGGCAGAGAAGATGGAGAATACGAAGATGACATTGATGTAGAGCAGACCCTGGCCAAAATCACTGTAAAGACAAGTATGTTTCCTTTTTAGCAGAGAAATAATTAATCCAATGGGATAATTTACCAAAAAAAACACGGACATTGCATGTATAGTTATTCATTATCATATTCAGAAAAGTAAATTCACTCCTGGCTCCCAACTAAACTCACAACAACTGGGAAATTATTTTGTAAAGAGATTTGTATAGTGAGCACTGAAATTTTTTTGTGTGGTAGAACCAAATTGTACACATTTTATCAAATTTCTTCTTGGTAAATTCCTAGCGATCCATCCCCAAGTAAGCAAAAATAATTTTCTACCTCTTAATTTTAAGTACTTCCATCACAGAGACCAGTGCAGAACACAATTGACGATTACAAGCCAAAACACAAACAAAATGGTAGCACAAGAACCCATAAACAAAACAAGCTGTTTACATAGAGAATTAAAAAGAGACATTATAACAGTAATGAGTAGAAAGAGTAAGTGAGTTCCTATACCTTTCAAAAAGGAGGACCGAGACTTGTATGGCTCTTTCCCCACTTCAAGCAACACAGAGACCTCTTTCCCATAATCAGTAGCGGCCACAAATTCATCTTTGATTTCCCTTACAACTTCTCTAAGATCACGGGTGCCATTGGTTGACAACATTGTGGAGCTACTTGGCTTAGACGATTCAATATCAAGAGACGAAGGTGCTCCTCCTCCTCCATTTCCACTCCCTCCAACATCAAAGCTCACCCCTCTTTTCTTAACAGACACATCCTCTATACTAGTGGAAATGCTAGTGTCAGTTTCAGGACTACTAATGCTGCTTCTCCCCTTCACATCTCTCATCTCAACTGTCTCCACCTCTTTCTCTACCTCCACTGCTGCCTCCGGCTGCGGCTCCTCCCTTTGTGGATGCTGCAAAGGCACCCTCTCCCTCTCCCTCGCCCCCTTCGAAGTTCCCTCACCAAAATTACCACTACTCTTCCTACTCTTCCCCTTCCCATCCTCAAATTGAACTGTTTTACTCTTACTTTTGGGAAAACTAAACTCTTCTTGCACTTTCTTCTTATCATAGTAATAAGGCTCCTTACTGACTTCACTCTCAGTTTCCTCTTCCAACTCCGGAATCCCTTCCCTCTCCCTTACCTCCCTCGAATCAGGACTACTCGTGTTCGACCCCAACCCATAACCCGGATTCTGAGCAAAATAACCTAAATAACCCCCACCCTCCACAGTCTCAAATGGGTTAAAATAATCCCAAGCTGACACCTTAGGCGAAGGCGGTGTTGGTGGCCGCCGTGGCTGTGGCTGTTGCGGCACATTGCTCCCCCTACTCTCCGAATTACCACTAAACCCGAAATTCGAGTAATTCGAATAACTCGACTGACCACTATACTCAGAGTAAGCATACACCGGATTCTGCCTAGGTTCCTCGTAAATAACGGAAGGAATCCTAGTAGAAGATTTCTTCATATAGTAAGTTGTATATGACGTTGTTGCACCATATGAATTACTCCCACCATTATAATTATAATTCCCACCATTATAATCATAACTACCATAACCATTATCAGGGTAATATGAACTAACATTAGGATTTGTATAATAATAAGGTGGAATACCAGTATTATCTACATTTTGAGGAGGTTGATAATAAGGAGGATTATTACTATTATTAACATTACCATTAACATAAGAATAATCAAAAGGGTAAGGATAATTACTAGCAATACCAGAAAACTCAGAATCAGGAATGTAAGAAATCCCAGGTTGAGGAGATTCAACCCTCTTTCTCTCTCCTCCTTTTCCTCCTTTCTTCTTCATTTTCTCTCTCTTCAAATCATGTTCATCTTCATCATCATCCTCTTCATCTTCCTCCTCATCATCAATATCCAAAAGCCCGGAATTCGAATGCCGGTGATCAAAAGATGAACCAAAATCTCCCTTCTCAATATCATCATCATCATCAGAAGACAAATGCAAATGTGAATTCTGATCATTACCATCAACCCCTCTCAAATTATGAGAAATCGAGGTCGAAGAAGAAGACCCTTTCCTGGTTTTCACCTTCTTATTGCTAGTATGAAACCCCTTCTTCTGCTTCTTCTTGGGTTCATCAGAAGGAAGCGTAAGAACAGGGGAAGAGAGAGAAGAAGGCGAAGAAGGTGAAGAAGATGAAGAGTTAAAAGCAGAGAGAATCAATTCTTCTTCAACAAATTTACAGAGAGAATCACCCACATCTTTCAATTGACGAAAGTAAGCAATATGAGCAGCAGCAAGAGCAAAACGATGATTTGAAGCAGATTTAATCAAATCTTTTCTCTCTCTACAAAAACTTACCAATGGTAGATCTTCAGCTTTAGAAGTTCCACACCCCATTAAATTAAAAACCCTAATTTCCCAATTCAAATTAGAGTGAGAAAATTGCAGTGATAGTAGAAATACTACAATTTCAGTCATATCAATATCATCCAGCTGATTCAGGTGAAGGGTTTTGCATCTCTGAATAAATAAATTAAATTACAGTGATTAATTTAGTTTGATTTTGATTTGGTCGTGGGAAAAAAATGGGGGATTGAATTGAATTTAATACAGCATGAAATTTAGAGAAGACAGAGAAATTAATGAGGAGAGAGAAAGAAGAAAGACTCGTTGCCGTCCATGGCGGAAGAGAGAGAAAATTAAGGGGGGATTTATGAAAAAATTGCAGAAATCAAGACAGAAAAATATTCAGAATTATTAAATTTTTGGTGGGTAATTTAAGATGATAAACAAAGAGAAAATGCCAGAAAAATTAAACAAAGTTGGGATCTCTGCAGAAAAAGAGGTGGAGGAGAGAGAAACTCAAGAGTGGTGGTTTCTGGGAAGTTTTTTTTTTTTGAATTATATGATCATTGTATTTTTGGATGGTTTATTACTCACTCCATATTAATATTGATTATTGACATAATTAGATTTGGTAATTAGAGTAATAGAGTTTACCATTTTTAATTTTTATGTATGTATTCTTGATTTAGTTGAAGATTAATTGGGAGATATGGAGTGAATTCTTTTCAATTATGGTAGAAGATCGCATGCGTGGGGAAAGTGTCGCATCTAGGTAATTTATTTAAATCTCATATATATATACTCGTAGATTGTAACTTAGGATTCCGAACATAATCTGCGTGGTACATGTGTTTAACTAATTTCCCGATTGATACACAATAAAGTGTGTTTTGTAAGTATTAGAATGAATTCGCATGTGTGTGGGAGTGTTGAATATGATGTACTTTATTTGTTTAGTTTTACTGAAGATTGCGAGTGGTTTATTTTAACACTATATGTGTGGTGCATGATTTCAACTGATTTCCCGATAGCGCGTAATAAAGTAATTGAGTTGCAAAAACTAGTATATCGAAAATCAATACTTTTTAAATGAAATCTAGACGCTAGGAACAATATTGAATAATATTTATTACCTAGTGTATAATTTTTAAATTACACTAGTTACAAATCTTACAATGATAGTTTATGACCTAAACTTTTGTTGTAGGAAAAAAAATAAAAATAAAATCCACAAGTAGATCCTAGAAATTATAGGTACACAAACAATGCAAAGCAGGTTATAATCAACAAGTAATATTAAACTTAAATGTTATCGACTTATTAGGTGGACTAATGATATAAATGTGCACAATTAAAATAACAATCATAGCGTATATAATTTTATCAATGCACCAAAATAAGGTTTATATAATTTGACTAAAATATTTTTATTGGCTACCTAAACCAATACCCATTTTATGATGTAAAACGAGCAAATTTCTTGCAGTAAATTTTATCTACAAAAACATTTGTAGATAAAATTGTATCAATAACAAGAATTATTATAATTGTAGTAATTAATTTTCATAAAAAATAAAAATAATTAATTTAAAAAATATTAAAAAGTGCAATTAAAAAAAAGCGGGAAAGAGAGGGGGGGTCATGGAATCTAGCACTAGAAGCGGAAGGTGGTCATCATTACCATTACCCACTCTTCCCTTTTCTGTCTTACCCCCCCAACTTTTTGTAATTTTTAATTTAATTACTTTTCACTTCCAAAAATTATCTAAGTAACTCATTTTTTATTGGTGAAAATAAGGTGATTAGGCCTAATGTGAAATGACCAAAGTACCCCCAACGTATATTTTTACAGCATGTTACAGGGGCAGGGCTGCTATGCGCAGACGTTAGTATGTGAATGTGCGTGTGGTCTGCGACAACATTTGAAATTGAAAGACTGAATGAAAGAGAGGGCAGGGAGCTTGAGCCGAGTGTGTGAATGTTGCATGTTGTTCATTGACATGGACGCCTTACATTTTATAATTTTCTCGTAAATTTGTCCCGTGTTTTATGACAGCGCGTTCTATTCATTTGACTTTAGTATATGTAAAATATAAAATGAGATAATCAAATGCACAATAAATGTATGATCTTACTAATTGTCATAGTTGATATAAACAAGCCGAGGATGGAATCAGAGATTAGTGATCTGGTATGATATTAAAAAGTAATAGGGATGTAAAATGTGTATCGGATAAGTGTGTTGATTAAAATTACTCTAGTAGTCATGATATGATGACTCATATGAGATCGGAATCTTGTTTACATAAATGTTTACGTCGATAAGAAACCGAATCCACAACCTATTAAAAACATTATCTAATAGACTAATACCCCACGGAAGATCAAAATTGTCATTTAATATTAGTTACGTATTCTTTTAAGGGTATTAACTTAATGGAGTTGATCATCCAAAATACATGTCAGCATCAAATTGCCAAATTCCTACATAAATTAATGAAAATGTAGAAAAAGTGTTAGGTGAAGAAAAGTATAGAATGTTTTTGGTGAAAGAGACAATCAAGAAAAAGATTTTCAACTTTTAATTTTTCTTGCCCTTTTTAAACTTCACAAAGAATTGAAAAAAAACAAAGAATTGAAAAAAAGTAGGAAGACTTTATTTGTTGCCAAAAAAATTTGAGAAAAGGAAATAAAATCTCGCTTTATTATAAAGTTTGTGAAAAATTAATTTTGGAAGAAATAGAATTTTAGATGGGGACTTTCATCCAATAAATTATAAGCTTAATTAAAGTTGTTTGTCTACTTTAAATTTGGAATTGAAATACCCTTTTTCTTTTTAATTGATTGAAGTGGGCCGATTTAGACCAACTACTTCAGATCCAATGGGCCCACTTTTGTTGATTAGACTTTGAC
This sequence comes from Chenopodium album, assembly GCF_948465745.1. Taxonomy (NCBI): domain Eukaryota; kingdom Viridiplantae; phylum Streptophyta; class Magnoliopsida; order Caryophyllales; family Amaranthaceae; genus Chenopodium; species Chenopodium album. The sequence goes on from NC_137858.1 coordinate 8,818,068, forward strand.
CTCACCATTCCTTCTTATCTAGAAATCACAAGTAGATGTTTCTAAAATTACAAGGAAAACAATTTATTAATGAGTCATATTTCGTATTAGACTCATTTCATGTTTTTTAATTATCATTAGTAGTAATCGAATCTTAGACTATATTTGGACCTTTGTCTAAAGAACAAGTCTTAAACATGTTAACTCTTTAGGAATAACTAAACAAGGGAGATGAAGTTAAGATTCTTGAGACGACGAAGGAGGGAGCACCCATGAAGAAACAAGTGAATTTTTTGGGAGAAAAATGCGACACAATCTTATTATAGTTGGAGTATTGTGATGGTTTACTTGACAATACTATTTTTTTTAAAAAAATTCCTCAAATTGCTGAAATTTTCAATGGGTTGAGATCCCTGTGTCTGGTCTGCTTCCATTTTGTAGAGACTACGCTAATTGCGATCATTTAATTATCACGAGGATGACATTTTGAGATTGCTTAATTAAGATAGAGGTTTCTTCCCTGATTGGAGGGAGGTCGATTACTCCAATTTTAAGTATGATTTTCCCCTAATTTTAAGAAAAAATCTCTTGATTTCATGTTTAAAATTTTAATTTTTTTTAACAACTTACATCAATCATGTCCTATATCATCCTTAATTTTTTAAAATTAGAAAAATTGTTTACTTGCTCCCATTGTTATTATATTTCATTTGTCATTTTCACTATATCCAAGTTGCTTTCATATTATAAATAATCCGTAACAAAACTGTTAGATTTCGGGAAAACTCCTTGGGTTGGAGTGTGTACCATTGAATAATATATATAATGTTACAATACTAGTCCTAATCTTGTTAGGAAACCTAGTACGATAAGAATACAAACTATATCACAAATATATACAAATATATCCTACTCTGCGACAAATATTATAATAATCCTATAATATCTATCACACCCCCGCAGTCGTAGCGGGAGGAGGGCGAACGCTAAGACTGGACCTAAATTCCAAAAATAAGTCTCGTGGTAGGCCTTTGGTGAAAATGTCTGCAAACTGATATCTAGTAGGAACATGCAAAACCCGAACTTGTCCCAAAGCAACCTTTTCTCGAACAAAATGAATATCCATCTCCACATGTTTGGTGCGTTGGTGTTGTACCGGGTTGCCAGAAAGGTAGATAGCACTGACATTATCACAATAAACAATAGTAGCCTGCCGTAGAGGACAATGTAACTCAAGTAAAAGATTACGAAGCCAACATGCCTCTGAGACAACATTCGCGACGCCTCGATATTCCGCTTCTGCACTCGACTTAGACAAAGTATGCTGACGCTTAGATGACCAAGACACGAGGTTGTCCCCAAGGAAACAACAATAGCCCGATGTGGAACGTCGGGTATCGGGACAACCTCCCCAGTCAGCGTCAGTGTAAGTAATAAGTCGATGAGAAACAGTCGGATATAAATGTAAGCCGTGATCAATGGTACCCTGAACATAACGCAGAATGCGTTTCAATGCCTCAAAGTGAGGTTCCCGAGGATCATGCATAAAAAGACACACCTGTTGTACCGCATAGGCAATATCTGGCCTAGTGAAAGTGAGGTACTGAAGAGCACCTGCTAAACTACGATACAAAGTCGGATCCCGAAACGGTGGTCCTGCATCTGCACTAAGTTTTGACTTAGTGTCAACTGGAGTAGCTGCAGGTTTACATGAGCCCATACCTGCACGCTCTAAAATCTCCTGTGCATACTTTCCCTGTGAAAGTAGCAAATAAGAGGGAGTACGGGTTACCGCTATCCCTAAAAAATAACTCAACGGACCCAAATCAGTCATAGGGAACTCAGTTTGTAACTGAGATATGATCCCTGCACGCAACTTGTCAGAAGAGGTAGTTAATATAATATCATCAACATATAGAAGCAAATATGCCATATCATCACCCTGTCGAAAAACAAACAGAGAGTTGTCACTCTGAGAGATGACAAAACCCAATTTGATGAGAAAATTTGCAAAGCGTTGGTACCAAGCTCTGGGAGCTTGTTTCAATCCATAGAGAGCCCTGCGGAGTCGACAAACATGAGTGGGTGCTTTCTGATCAATAAAACCCGGAGGTTGGCGCATGTAAACAGTTTCCTGCAAGTCACCATGTAAAAAAGCATTTTTGACATCTAATTGATGTATCGACCACTTTTTAGCCATAGCTAAACTGAGAACAGTACGAATAGTGGCCGGTTTAACTACCGGACTGAAAGTCTCATCACAATCCACACCAATTTCCTGCGACCTGCCATCACATACAAGACGAGCTTTGTGCCTTTCAAGGTCACCATTAGACTTGTATTTATGTTTAAATAGCCACATGCAATTAACAATGTTCACCCCCGCAGGCCTAGGCACCAATTCCCATGTCCCTGTCTTAATTAAAGCACCATATTCATCATTCATCGCCGCATTCCAATTATGGTCATTTAAAGCTTGTTTATAGGACTTTGGAAGGGGTGATTTATGAAGAGTGGGACCCGAAGGTTGAACTGTGAGGTTACAATATTTCGGGTTGGGTTTAAAAATACCCCGTTGACTACGGGTGACACGGGGCGAGGGAGGTGGTGGCCGAGTTGGTTGTATGGGAGGAACGCCACGCAAAGGTGGCGGTGTATATGGTGGACTACGCGTGGCTGGGCTGTTGTCCGGAGTTGGCGTGGGCAGTGAAGACCGCAGCCCACCCGCGGCTGGAACTGGGCCTCCGCAGCCATGTTGCGGAGTGGGCTGGAGATGTGGGTGGTTGATCATCCTTGGCCATTGCTAAGGAAACCGAAAAACTATGCTACTGTAAGTCAAATTAAAATAATTTGAAGGCTTGATGTGGCAGCAAACAAGACAAAAAAAAAAAAAAAAAAAAAAGGTAGCAAATTTAGTGATGAATTAACCACGAGAGATTAGAGTATGCGGAAGAAAGAAAGGATCGAATTTTTTAGGAAAAAATTAATTTTGTGGAACCCTAAAAAATCTAGGCTGTGATACCATGTTAGATTTCGGGAAAACTCCTTGGGTTGGAGTGTGTACCATTGAATAATATATATAATGTTACAATACTAGTCCTAATCTTGTTAGGAAACCTAGTACGATAAGAATACAAACTATATCACAAATATATACAAATATATCCTACTCTGCGACAAATATTATAATAATCCTATAATATCTATCAAAAACAAAAAAGACTAGGATACCATAATATAATCAACGTACATTTCATTTAATTTGCTTAGAATAATATTGAATTTACAGGGTATTTAATTTAATTAGCAAGTGTCAATTTTTCTACATTCTTAAACTTTGACCCTTTTTATGGACATTTATATGACTTTGATTTTTTAATGCATGCATATTGCAACTACGTATACGACCCGCCAAATTACAAAAGAAGAATAAAAGGTGGTGATAAAAGTTTTAGACAGTTGAACCTACTTAATCTAAACAAGAAATCCTATACCAAAGGATAATTAAATTGATCAAAATTGTCTATATGTATACCTTTTTCTGTTCAACTATTTCACTTGTACTTAATCTAAACAAGAAATTCAATACCAATGCAAAAAATAAAAATTGGTAAAGAAAGACTGTTGATAAATTAAACTATGTAATATTTTTTTTTGAATTTTGAAGTATAAATAATTTTTTTTCGTGTTTTATGCTTTGATATAGATATTTACAATTTAACAACATATTAACTACTACGTAGTGTTTTTTTAATTCGTCTAATTAGAGTTCACATGTAAACATATTTTGACCGGAGAAAATGGTAATAAAAGAATTACATTTAAGCCAATTAAATAATTTTAACAAATTAAAGTACGTATCTCAAATTACTTATATGGCATACCTACCCTAAGGGATTATATCGATTAAAAAAAAAAAAATCAAACCTAATTAATTATATCGATATTATAATCAATAGTACTATAGCTCTCCATAGTCCATACTACGTAATTTTGTTTCACAAAAACAGACAAAAAATACTCTATATTTTTTATAGAAAAAAAAAAAATCATATGCAGTACTTTTACTACTTTAATTTTATTTCTTTAAGAAAAAGGGTTGATTTTAAACGTTATGTACAAACATCATCAAAGATACAATTTATTTTTTATATATACTAGTATAGTAGTATTTGATTTTTCTATAATGGTTTTCTATGTCCGATCTAATGATCCCTTTCATGATAACCCAAGTATAGTATGTAGTACGTACTAGACAAGAAATTGCTGCGAATGAATTAGCATTTATATAAATTGAAGGTACGTACTTCATATATTCAATTCCAACAATTTAATGACATTATGAAACTTAAATCCTTTCCAACATCATTAATGTACAATATTCGTCATCATCGACCATCAACTGTAATAATAGTAAGCCAGCAACCTAGCAATTAAATGATGTTGTAATAACTATATCGAATCATATACTTTATTACTCATATGAAACATCTATAATCTTCTATATCATCTATGTGTATATGCAAATTAACTGGGCCGAATTGACATATGAGACATTTTACACTTTAGGATTAGGGGTGAAAGTAATTCAGATCAAAACCTAACCAAATCGTTGTTGATTCCCCCATAAGTTCATTATTTTTCCAAAAACAAACACATATATTTTAGAATTATGATCTAATAATGTTAATGGTACAAATAAGATTTTCTAGTTAGTTTTCATGGATTTCATAGTTTTCATCCACATTTTCTCATGTTTATTGTACTTGTGCGAGTTGTGCCACATTAAATTTATGTAGTTATCTTGTTGACCGACCTTGCAAATTTAATTTATCTGTGCCCTAAAATTATTAGCAGGGAACTTAATCTGTAATATGAACTTTTTGTTCTTCTTAATAATATTTATTTTAGGAAAATGCTATACATAGCCCTTAGGGCTACATATAAGCATTAAATTTACACTTGAAAGTCGTAAAAAGTTAAGAAATCATCAAAATATAAACACTAATTATACTGATTTACGCGTGTTTTTATCATGAATTTCTAATTTTATACAATTTATAAGAGTATATTTAACGCTTATATATACCCCTTAGGGCTACATATAACATTACCCTTTTTTTTAAAAAAAGGGTACGAGTAGTAGTAGCAGTAGTATGATTGTAAAACCCTGTATGAGTTATCACGTGTTCCCAAAATGGGAAGCATGATATCATTGTGTATATTTTTTGGGTTTACAATAAATACACATTAATGCAAATCCAGGCCTACAATTATGTCCTTCATTTTGCCAAAGACTTGTCGTTTGGTTGGCATGTGTATCATGCATGTTGTATGGCATGGCCACACTTTGTATTTTTGATTTTGGTGCGTCTTTTTTCTTCCTATAAAGTGGAGTGCTATATGCCTATATATAGTAAGGTCTTAGTGCTCTTAGAGCATGAGTTTGGTGAATTTGAAAAGGTAAATAATTTCTCCTTTTTCATTTTAATTTGTCTAGTTTTCATTTTCGTTTATCAAGAATTAGTCAATAGGTTAGCTAACAATCTATGTTGCACATTGATTTACAGAGCGTAAAATAAGATAAGTACAATAAAGTAAACACAACATTGTCTTAAATATATAGTACTCTTGTCAAAAATAAATAAATTATGAAGTACTTGTATTTATTTACTTGATTTTATTTGTAATTTGTAAGAATTCGATTGATCTAAGAATTATTGAAAAACGGACAAGTAAATAAATAATTCATAGAATTATATATCAGTCTACACTACCCTCTCTTTAATAGCTCGCTTTAGCTAATTTAATTATTCTTCTCCAATCTTAAACATAAATTAAAGGATGCAATTTGGATTAGAGAAGTACATCGATTAAGTGATCAAATCAATGATAGGTAACCTACAAATCAAGCAAATCTATCGTAAGCATTAATTTATGCTGGATATTTGTCTGTTTTTCACTACTTTCTATGATTGTAATATCGAAAATTAAATCATTATCACTAATCCAGCATTATTCCTAACACTGACAAATTTTCGAAGTTATCATCATCAAATACATGTACTTTAATGTAACATCCAATAATAATGTGATTGTGTAGCATATACAATGATTTCACTAAGCTAGTCGGAATTGTTACTAACTAAATTGCAAGAGGAATCTCATTGACTAATGAACTCCCCATGTTTTAAAAGGATGATGTGCTTATCCTTGTTTATTTAGGATATAGGTTTTTAATTATGACTTACTACATTGTTTCGGATTAATAATCACGTAGTTGTCGGTTATGTCATACGTGCTTTAAGTTGTAGGTTTAATTCGATCTCTTTTAGTCATGTAAAATGGGATGACAACGTGGTTGCTCGTCACTTAGCTAAGATGTACCCCTTAAAAAATTGTTCGCCTATACATTATAAGGTTTTGCCCTACTTGAGGTTACAACTAATTTAAATTAATAAGCGCATCCACGACTTTAAAATGGAAAAAATTCGTTAGAGCAACAAGCAAGCTTGCCCTATTTGTGATTTTAACACATAAAGAAATTAGGAAAATGTAAAAAACTGAAAACTGAAAACAAAACTACAAAAAGTTAAAGATATACTACTAATGCATGCATTAAAAATTTCTTAAACGAATGCGCGGTCCTGTAAAGAGAAATTATTTACTCTCAATTGATTGATTTTATATTGCAGTTTTCATCGGACTCTACAGTGTTTAAACAAAAACAATCATACTTCGTACTAAATTGCACAACATCTTCGATTAAACAAGTAGAGCAGTAGAGCACACTGCTCAATTATGGACAGTAATAATTTAAACCAACAAGGAATTAAAGAAAATAAATAAATAAAGGAGGGGGTAAAAAAATTAAAACACAATATTATTCAAAGTAAACGTGCATGGACATGCAAGCAAAACCAATGGAAGTTCATAGTTTTGCAGTATCTAAATTTTTAGGAAATTACTTTCTTCAAAAAAAAAAAATTAGAAAATTATGGATTCCCATTTCCCAGCATTTTGAGCTCAGGAGGGTTGACTTTAGCTAAAAGAAGATTCTTTTTTAGAATCTTTACCTAAACTAATGGAATCTTCATTCGAACTTTGGAAATAGTAAAACAGTTGTTGCACGAAATTGTATGTAACGATGCTATACAACGTTGTAATGAAATTAAAGATAAAGTCAAATTTGTCAGCCTACACCCATCGTCTTTAGATCAAAGATTTTACTCTCTAGATGATTTACAAGCAGTCCATTAGTAACCTTATTAATTCACTTAAAACAAAATCCTTATTAACGTTGTGATTGAGTTTGTGTCGTTTTTTTTTTTTGGGTACTACTACGAGGAGTTCCCACCGCCTTTGGCGAGTGGACTAATCTCCCGCAGGAGTTTGCATGGGTACCTCGATGGGCAGCATCCCTCCTGGCTGGGATTTTTTCCATACCCAAGGCTCGAACCCAAGGAGCAAGAGGCCCTTAACCACTCACGCCAACACTTGTTGGTGTTTGTGTCATATTTATGATAAACATGTTTCTTATTTGACTCGCACAATATATGAAGTAATTCATCTTATTGTACTACCTCCGTCCCTGAAAGAACGACCCACTTGGCCTAATTTTAATCCCAAAAAGAATGACCGATCTGCATTAAAACACCCACCAATTTGTAACAATATTGTGCAAAATTAACTTTTCGATATAAAATTTTGATTTTGCATGTAATTTTATTACTTTCTCTCTCTATTTTTTTACAAACCTCATGTAAATTTATCTTTTCAATATACTTTTACTTCTTTTTATTTAACTTTCTTAATACCCGCGTAATCAACCCAAATGGATCGTTCTTTCGGAGATGGAGGGAGTATTAGTATTATTTCTAAATGCTAAATTGGATTTTATAGTTTGCAAACACTTAAATCAATTTTGGTCGTCATTATTAATTTATTATTACTTCATTTTAGTAAAGTCTATCAGCAACATTATAAAATTATACAAAAGTACTCTTGAGGACGAATATCAAGTACATATTCTACGGTTTTACCTACATATAGTACTACAAACTCGTGACCTAAATTATTAAACATAGACAATTAAACATTAAATAGGTTGATCGACAAAGCATATCGTTTGCTTCTACTATCTAGTACGAAGTACCATCTATTTACAATTTGGCATCACCCTCCAGTCCCTCTCCTACCTCTTGATTTACAGAGATTGAGAGACTATCAGACTATATACCATATTACATATATGAGCATGCGCACACTAGCTAATTGAGCACGAGCTGCACAGACATACGGTGCAATTCGAATTTGTATCTTTCGAAACATAAATCCTTATGTGCACAAATTAATACTTGTCTAGCCATCAATTTATAGCTTGGTTATTGCTAAATTCCTTACGTCTCATACATTACAGCATTTTCTATTCCTTCCATGTAGTCTTATTTTTATTTTTTATGGCGTAGTTTGAGATAATCACAAGAAAAGCTTGAATCAAGAAAGTTGTGCTTTTTAGTTATCATTATAGATAACAAAAGGTCAAGAAATTAACAGGGATTCATACTTGTATATGACGTGATAAAGATCTTTGGAGGGATTGCATATAAAGTATAAACAAATGCCGTTATATTATAAATGGAAAAAACTCATCAAACTAAATCAATTTCCGGCAAGATATGATAGAATAGCCAAAACTCCAATCACAACCATAATGTTTAGGAAGTAGTTTGTTGGGAGAGGCTTATCAGGGCTACCACCAAAACCTTCGTATTCAGCGCGAATCTTTTGCTTCATGGAGTCCGATAGCTCGCTCTGCAATTCAAATAAGCAACACACAACACACTCATTTGAATTTATTCTTCTCCACGACTTAGATAGACTCTTCCAAGTTTAGATGTGACTGACTACACAAGAAAAAAGCTTCATCTTGTGTTTATTAAAAAAGACAAAAGTCACACGAAAAATGACACTTTTGTGTTTCTTTTCTTTAATCCTGCAGCAGCCATGAAAAAGCAATGGAGATGAATAATCGAACAATATGATGGATGTTTAAGTGCTTGTATTTTACTAAGAGAGATCACTGTAACAAACCTTGTTAGATGAGTACTTGGCTGCTTCAAACTTCTCTGGCGCTGCTCCAGCTGGACTTCCATCAAGAGAGAAACCCTGTCCAACATCCAGTCCTATTAGTCTAGTTTGAACTCTTTGAAGGTGAACTAAAATCAACAAGAAAAAAGTCGAAGGTAAACAAGATATAAGAATAAATCAAGCAGATTGCTGGGGAAGATTTCAGTTTCAGAAATCTAGGAAGAAAACTCAAAATGTCTAGTCTTGACCATTTCAAATATCTGGCACCAGTAAACTTAAAAGAAAGATAAATAAAAAAACTTCATACTGTAGAAGACATGTGTACTCCGTGCCTATCAATATGCTTTGTAACAAATATGGCATAAAGCAATGGCAAAAGACCTGAATACCATAAGATACCTCTGGCCCTCAAGCTTGGTATGTCTAGAGGCCACAATAATTTTAACCTTAGCCCTCCTTTGTGACATCCCCTTTAAGTCATTCCAATGTTTTTATAACTTATACCAGAAGAGCAGCACCTCCTGCCCATGTCAGACTTTGTTTAGCGGGAGCAAGGCTACGCACTCGGGCAAATGAGAGGAGGGAGTCCTCCCCATTACGTTCCTTTCTCATCTCTCTTCATATGGCAGGATCCAATCACTTGCAATGGTATTCTTTACGCGCAACAGCAAGACTTTACTGATATGGATATTGAGGGCGATAAGCCAATAACCATTGTCATATAAGCAATAAAATGCCTTTTTTTTTTGAAATCTTTAATAAAACGATATGCTTGTTTATGAACTTAAGGATCTTCTTTCTACTTTCAGCTCTTACTCTTCCAATCACAAATTTTGAGAGAGAAATACAGCAGAAGATTGCATTGGCAATGTAGCTCATCCTGTCAATACTAATACTAATAGTTGATAGTGCTGATAGCCTCCCCAACTCCCAGCTTTATTGTAAGCAATGATGAACTAGGTAAAATCTGGCTAGAAGGGTTTCCTAATTCTGTCTTTCAGTATCTAATGGAAACTTGGCATAGGCCTACTACCTCACCCATCCCAAAAAATAAAAACTGTATACACGAGGAGAATCAAATATGACAAAAGCAAGAAGCACATGTACATGAGAATTGAGAATGAGACAGACCTCAGGTGGGTCAAATTTGGCTCCTTGGTTGCTCAACTTGGCATGGGATTCAGCATAATCCTTGAAAAATGCATCCTGATCAGCTGCATATTTCTCAGCATATACCTATAATAATATTATTTCAGTACAATGAACACAAGGATCATGTGCAGCACAATTGTTGCATTTCTATTGCATTAGGCATTGCTTTTTTTTTTTTTTTTTACCTTGAAAGATGGATCTTCGAAAAGAGCAGCATCAGTTGGCAAAACAAGCAAATCTGCATCTCTCTTCTCTTTAATATCCTGAATCAAGCAATATAAATTAGCGCAAGTAGGGCTAAACCTCTTGTTTGTGATGACTAAACCAATTTGAAATGATACAAACCTTAAAATAGGAGTTATCAAACTTCAACCACTGCACAGTCCAGGACTGCCCTCCTGGAGCTCCCGGTCCATCTTTCTGATGATTGAGAAGAGTGCAATTGTATCAATTTAACAAATAGTGTAAATACTCGGGGCCTCTGATGGCCCTGATGCTAATTTTTTGGATACCAGTCTGAGGTAAAAGTGGCCAGGGCTGATACACTTTAAGACTTTCAGACATGTGCTTATTATGCAGCAATGTCATGCAATGAGATTGGATAGACAGATACAAGGGAAAAAGAAAAGAAAGACAGACAACTGTAAAACCATTATGTTTCTCAAACTTATGCAATGTATGGCATGGTAAGTTATATGTTCCAAGGAATTGTATACCAGTAAGAAATATAATAGCTAGACACATTTCATTGAAATAATCAAGATTACCAGTTACAAGAACAACACTTTTGTGTCAACAACATAAATTTCCATCTTAGAATTGCTATTCAGAAAATCAGAGGGCCACAGAGGGAGGGAGCTGAGGGTAAATGTTCTTTCCATTCAAAGAAAATTATAGAATTACCGTGTATTTAGTCTCTGGTTTGCCCCAACCACTGCGTTCAGGTCTAGACCTTCCCAATGTATGTGCTCCAGATAATGCTACTATATCCTATCAACAAAAACAGCTCATAGTGAATATGATTGCCCAATTCACGTAACAGTTGATAATCCACATAAAACACTCTTAACCTTATCATTCAAACCCATTCTGTAGAAAACATCACGTAGATGTTGAGCAGGTGAAGGAGGCCCAGCATCTGAATAAGGGAAATTCGACATTCAGAAAAGCAGCAAAGCAACATAAAAGCACCAAGCAGCATAAATATCAGCAAGAGAGAGATCAAGAAGTGTAAAGTTGGGGAGAAACACAGGAATTGATCTGATTTTTACAAATTATACGGAATATGTGAATTTTTATGAGGATATATTGTCCTCTAGCTGTACTTTAATCAAACCCATTGCTTTATTAAATGGGTGTATATAGTGAAAGTCCATGGTGATAACCCATGTAAAACCTTGGCATTGCTACGCTGAACTTTGTTATCAAATCATCAGAATGTAGATCTGTGAAAATTCCTCTTACCAGGAAGCCTTCCTTCTTCTGGGCACTGCTCTGGCCCTGTCACATCCACTCTTCCATACTTCATTGGTATCTTAGGACCACCAGCCTCCTAAAATATGTTCCAACAATTTGATTAATAAAGTTCCAACTTCCATCCTTCTCAATTGTTACTTAAATAAATATGAGAAAAGATGAGAAAACCTCTATTGCAGTAGCGCTAGCCAACTGGAATAGATCTGCATATGTCACTCCAGAGTACTTGTCTTTTATGGGCTGGAGAAGTTTCAAGGCATTTATAAGACCTGCAGCACCACATCCACCAATTAATCACCTGTGTTTTCCTTCATATAACAAATATTATAAGAAGAAAGTACACCACAACAGACACAGCATTCCTTCTTTCATTAACAGGTTTATTCCTGTTAAGGAATAGACCCCATTAAAGAAAAGTTTCCCTTTGAACATACATACAATCAGGAGTGAATTAAAATAATATACTATATATTACAAAATCTAGGAGTGAAGTATCATAGAAGAGTAAAAAGATGCAGATGATAATGAATTGAAAGCCATCCCAAAAATTGGCATGTGGGAACTCTAAAAAAAAGCAACTTATCTCTCATTTTTTTTTCTTTGTACAGGGATAAAAAATCATTCGCTATATCTTTTTTTTTTATTATTATTATTTCAAAAGCATTGACATTGAAGAAGGTCAAAGTGGACAGAGATTATGCTTACTTTTTACCATATATTTTCAAATAAAGGAGGAAAAAGATGTCCACTGCCAAAGAGAGCATATTAAGGAGAACTTCTTATTACCTGCATTAGCTCCGTGTTTGAGCTCAGCCTCAAACCTCAGACTGCCATTGGCTCCACCTCTTTGTGGCCATTCTTTAATATCCTTATTATAAGTACCAGCATCATGCCAACCTAAGCGAACCTACAAGTAAAGTGGTAAGTTCCTCTAGCTCAGTCTTGAACAAAATATAATATCTTCTTGACATGAATGCAGAGAGTGAAAATTTGTTTAGTAGACACAAATATACTTCAATATTTAATAACCACATCAATTGGAAGCAGCATAAAGTTTAAGGAAAGGGGAAAAGAGCATAAATTGTCCAATGTACCCATGTGAATATGTGATAACATAACAATAAGAAAGGGAGAGAGGAACCAATGAAGTAGTGGGTAGAAAAGTAACTACACAAGCATAAGGTTTCTATAATAGTATTGACGCAAATAATATAGAGCTTCCCAAAGAGGAAATTGATGCAGTTAATAAAAAAACAGAGGATGTACTTGTTTTCAACCAAACATGATTACAATTATCTCCACATAGACGTGGTACAATTATTGAAATGAACACATATTCATTTAATTTTAAGCAACAACACTTTGCTTCAGATCATAAGCTTGGGTCAGTTGAGTCTTAGCTATCTAAAGAAGTAAAACTTTTTCTTGACAGTACAAGATGTCCAAACTGAGCCACCAATATACGTTAAGTTGTAAACTTAAAGGCATACAATCAAGTGTTTCTATTCTGTTTATGCAAATCATTTTATGTAGGGTAGAAAAAAATTATTATCACCAGCATCAACTACACCAAACACCCCAATATCGTGAAATGCGACTTCTATAGGGGGACGAAAGGAGCATACTCTTATATAATTTAACGATATCTTTATATTGGCGTTCAAATGATATTTTAAGATATTAGGGAGCATAAAATGCCAATTTGTTAAAAGAATTGTCAAAGATGGAAAACAATATCACGTATTTCACTATCTTATTTAAAACTCTCTCCTCATCATGTAGAGAAATGTTATGTTCTTTCCTAGTCTCCTAGGAGAGTGAGGTATGAAAGAATTCAATCCCACATAATTAATATTATGGTGGAAATAGTGGTACCTTCAATTGATGTTGGTACTCAAATTGACTCATTTCTATTCACTTCTCCTCCAAGTTTTGTCAAAAATTGACTAAGTTGATGAGGTTTCTAAAGCAGTTAAGCAATCGACATCAGTACATCACCAAAACATAAACTAACACAACAAGCTCATTGTAAAAGACTACCATAAGAATACCAAATGCACCTCAAGTAAAGCTCACAATCATGTTCACTTAAGTATACTAATTTTTCGAAAGGCTCAACTCGATGCCAATTTGCCACACATCGAATATTCATAAACACGAGTCGAATACTCGAATAGACTAGCTTCAAATACACCTATCTCAGTCAATTAACTCAAACCTATCTAATACAGTAGTATCTAATCACTCACTCCGTCCAAATATAGTCGTCACATCACTAATTCAAATTACACTATCAACGCGACTATCAAATTCCAACCAATTGCAAAAAGCTCAAAAAATATTCTCCACTCAACATATAAAACCTAAACCTCAAAAACATCGCAACAAAAATCAAACAAACAACACAAAAAATCAACAAAAAAAAGAAGAAAATCACCATAATCGGATGACAAAACTTAGTCTGAAGAAGCTCCTTAATATCCTCCCTAGCATTCTTCAACTGCGCAGGATCCGAAGCATAAGCATAACACTTCGTACTAAACCTCGTCTTCGTCGCATAAACCGAACCTTCTCTCTACCAAAAAAAACCAAAAAAATCACCAAAAATTCCAAAAAAAAAAACCTCAAAAGCCTCAAAAATGGCGGAAATAGAAGAATAACCTGTCTCAGAAAGAGGTGAGAAACGAGAGGAGATGATCGGAGACATTTGAAGGAAGACGAAGAAGAAGAAGATGAGAGAGAAAGACGAGAGATGGAAGACGGAGGAAGAAGACGAGAAGCGGCGGTTGCAGCGGCGGTTGTTGCGGCGGCGGCGGTGGAAGAGAAGGATGATGCCATTGATAAAGGATCGGTCATTTGAATGGGGAAGACTGAAGAAGGTGGTTTTATTGTTAAGAGTGAGGTTGATTGAGTGGTTTTTCTCTCTCCTGGATTTTGGGATTACAAGCTGAAGGGATGCCACGTGTGTTTTTCGTTTTTTGGGGTTTAATTGATTAAAACGAGATTAAGGGTTGAATTATAATGTGGTTAGTCAAATATTGTAGTCATTAGCGAAAAAGCTACACATACATTCAATGTATGTGGGAACCACATACATTGTGACATGGCAGCATGTCATTGGTTCTATATTTGGGGCCCAAGATCCACTAATTTTCAATTTTCATTCAAATTTAAATGAAAATTAAGAGGTTTGAATTTCAAATTAATTGTCATTTCCAATACAATTAATTTATTATTATTTTGCCAAAAAAAAAAAAAAAAAAAAAAAAAAATCATCTCTGCAACACTCAAATGACTCAATGAACATTGCAGAGAGAAATGACGAAATAGGCGACGATGGAGTCTGAAAAAAAACCTTGAAGCTGCTTTGTCACTGTCCCGTCCTAATCTAATCATCAATTAATATCATGCTGTCCAATTAAAACACTCCTTTTCCTAATTGTTGCAGCAAATTCTGAAAGTCCAAGAGAGAGAAAATTTTAATCTAATTTTCATTCAAGTTATATCAAATAATTCCCCTTAAAACAACTTCAACGTTTTTATACATTCATCCTAGAGTATAAAATTAAATTTTAGTTTTACAAAAAGACTTGCGTGGACCTGGTCCACAATAATATTATTGTGGACCCGAGATTTATACACACGTAACTGACATTATATTGAACATAGTGACCCTTATATTTAACATAGTAACCTTATTTTTAACATTGTAACCTTCATTAAAACATGTATAACATTTAATATTGTAGTGAACTTGAATACGACGTTATGACCCTAATTTTAACATAATGACCTTTATTATTCATATTGACCAGTATATAAAATATTTCATCAAAAAATTAACCTCTTGTAGCCTATATATTACCAAAATGACTTTTTTTCAACATAGTGACCTTATTTTTATTATAGTGACTTTTTTTTTTATTAATAAAACAACCATAGTTTATATAATATTAATGGTCCACAATAAATTAGTGTGAACCAGGTTCATTTAAGAATTTGTATTAGTTTTAGTGGTTTATAACGTGCCACAAGAGAAGATAATATTATCAATCGTAGTAATTGTCGGCACTGGATTCCATCATTTTCTCAGATGTCATGTTCATCTTTTTCGGTGTCCTGTTCATCTTCTCCGGCAGCATGCTCATCTTAACTGATATAATGGTTGTGATAATATCATTGATGAATTAATATATATTTCAGGAAAAAAAAACAAATAAAATTCTGCATCTAATGATGTTAGGCGCCAAGAATTTCGCCAACATCTTTCCTGCTTATAGAGCTCCTTAAGCGCCAATAAGGGTGAAATTTTCCCCCCTCTTTTTCCCTCTTTTTTTTTTTGCCTTTGCTGATGTGGCATTCTCTCATTGGTAATGTATCTTGGGTCCACATACATTGAATGTATGTGTATCACTATCCAGTCATTAGTGGGTAGGTGGTGGTTTTTTTAATTTTTAATTTTAATCAAGGTGGGTTTTGTCAAAAAGAGATTCTATGTTTGTGTCGGGTTTAGTTTTTGGGCCGGAGTTGAAGTTGGGTATTTAATTGTTTATGGCAAATGCTAAACATACATTTCAGTCCTAAAAGCATTGCCCAAAGTGGCAAAGCCTAAAGTTTTTTCTTGCAACATTTCTACAATTCTACGTATATTCATAATTCATATATCCTGTCAAAAAATAAATAAATAAATAAAATAAAATAAAATCATATTCATATATACTCGACTTCAATTACATTTCGTAAATTATATTACAAGATAAATATAGACATATTGTCACATGTGATCTTCTCAATATGTACTTCGTTAAAGTTTAATACTTGTACTTAGGGCTTGTTCAGTTCAGCTTAATTTCAATTCAGTTCAGCTTCAATAGGTTCAGTTCAGCTTCAATCAGTTCAGTTCAGCTTCAATAGGTTCAGTTCAGCTTCAATCAGTTCAGTTCAGCTTAGCTCCTAATTTACTTCTCTCGTAAAATATTCATTTTAGCTCTATTCAGTTCAGTTCAGTTCAGCTCCTAATTTCCTTCTATCATAAAATATTCATTTCAGCTTTATTCAGTTCAGTTCAGCTCAATTCAATAAATGTGAACAGACCCTTATAACTAGATATTAAGGGCATGTTCTCATACGATTATTTTCAGTTTAGTTTAGTTCAACTCTAATAAGTTCAGTTTAGTTCAGCTCCTAATATCCTTCTCTTATAAAATATTCATTTCAATTCAATTTAGTTTAGTTCAGTTTAGTACGGTTCAGTTCAGTCATTGAGAACAGGGCCTAAGAGCACATTTGGAATAGTGGCTTTTAGCGGTGTAAATAAAATCAAATAACCATTTATACATCATTATCTATAGTTTAGTATGAGAAGTGTGTCCATTTTTGATGTTACATAGTACCTCTCAACTTTGTGGACTTATGATATCTAAAATATTTTCCTTCTCAACCCCCAATTTCATACAAGGGATATGTCATATGTGTCCATGTGCATATTAAACAACGAATAATGATATACTACCTCCGATTTTTATTAGTTGCAACTTTGGAATATTTTATATCTCACAAATAATACCTCAAAGTACAACTAATAATAATCAAAGACTTATATAAGTATATTATTACACGATCACCTTATTTGTTTTCATTTTATATTCTCTTCAATATTCATACCAAACATGCAATAAGAAGAAGCTATTTGAATCTGATTATTTTCGCGTCACATCCTAATTCCTAATCTCCCATTCCAAACTCAATTTTGTCCAATGGTCTCAAAATTTGCCATGTCTACATACATATGTATATATGAGTACACGACAGTGTGAGTGAGACCAAAGTGCCAAATTGTTAGTTGCACCAGCTCACCCAGATACACTGCTATCAACCTAACACAAAACAACAGAGATTTGACATAAGCATTGTTTAAATTAAATAAAAACTCGTACAAATTTATAAAGGACCAACACAAACTGTTTAATATTATAATTAGTCAAGAATTTTAGGTTTTCTAAAATCTAAATCATTGACTTACTACGATATTTTCTTACTTAATTCATTTTGTACACGTTGACATTGCTCACTAATTCAATATTTTATTAAAAACTTAGCTTGCATTAGTTGTATATATAAGCCTTTTTTTCACATTAACTAACATGTAATTTACCGACATCCAATTTCTTGATTATTATAACGTAAATTGGTAAGAGATCGACTAATAAGAGCATCTATCCACATGAATTATGAAGATTAATTAAAGATATATAGCTAGGTTATTTAATTATAACCATATGTATACATGCATGTAACGTGACTTGTAATGCACTAATACATATTCCAAGCTTTTGTTGAATATTCTAACATTATTTTTAACATACACCCCTACGGCTATACCTAGAGTTAGTTGCTTTCAAGGATATTATTTTGGTTATTGATGATTTTCGTGCTGTCGTGCATATTACAAAATATTATACAAATAATTAATAAGGGAAAAAAAAAATCTCATTAGCTAAATGCCTAAAAATATATAACTCGTGGGTGCAACTACCTTTTTCTATGCAATTTACACCGAGTGCATAATAAAGGTTGTTAATTAATAATAAGTTCATTCTAGCATCTCAATCTAAATATAATACTAAGTTTTTAGTAAAGTTATTATCAAGAGGTATACGATAAGAAAAATCGGACGATTCAATCAAACACATATGACCCATAATAATCTACACTGCTACACATATCAATGCTAAATAAATGAGTGATTAATTTTTAGATTAGATTTAATCATCACTATAATGTGTGAAAACCAATCTTATACGCCACAAAACACTACGAGTAAAGATCATGTTCTTATATATATATATGCATGCTACATTGCTACTTCTAGATTAAGCCAACAACCAAATGTTGGGTGTTGACTTATTTTATTTGCATAGATAGCTAAAGGGACCTCTAACCATTTTAGCTTCAAAAGGATTCTTTGGAATCAATAATGCTTTAACCACATAATACTCCAAATAAATTTTATCAAAAAAAAAATAATACTCTAAATAAATATTGAGTACTAAAATTTTTATTACAATCGGATTTTAAAATTTGAGCTTACAAGTTGTTCACATCAAATCACACAATTTTTTCCGGTTCTAAATATTACTCCGTATTAGTTGACATGTTTCCTATATCATGTTTATCAATGTATATATTAATCGAATATATCTTTAATTATACTATTGATTTGTTTTTTTTTTCTTAAGTACACATTGAAACCACTCTAATGAGATCCTATTTGACAATATTTTTTCATATCTATAATTCACAATATTTTTTCATATCTACTTGACAAAACTTTTTCATATCTATGAATAATGTCAAAAGTCTAAACATGTCAAATAATAATTTAGAACGAATGAAGTATCATGAATTGATTAGTGATGAATCGGTATTATTTCGAGTTAACAGCTAATCAAACATGGCGAAGATTAACCCTTATTCTAACTATAATTAGAAATTAGATTAGATTGATGACAATGATTTTAAAAAAAAAACCTTGTAATTTCTTGCAAGACAATTCAATAATATATGTATGACGTCACAACACAAATCCAATCAACTTGCTCCCAAACAATTATGACATCAAGACACTATTCTACGAGTATATCCAAATAATCCAATTATCCAACAAACCTAACCTCAGCCAAATTTCCCAACAAAAATTTAGATTTTTTATTACTTAAACAAACAATATAAATCATCAAACACGTCACAAAAAATTCATTATTAATCCAAAATTTTATAAAATAAACCAATTAATAAATCCTGTCACACGCTTAATTCGCACGTGCACTTGTTTCTCCTCTTCCTTTTATCAAAACCCCCTCCCTTTTTCTTCTCAAATTTCACCCGAATCATTCCCTTAACTCGCGGGTCAAACACCGAGTTTCTCTCTCCTCAACTCGTTCCTTTACCTTCTTCCTAAGAAATACTGTAATAACTTTTATTTTATTTTATTATTATTATTATTTTTTATTTTCTCTCTCTTCGAGGTTTTTAATGGAGGTTCCGACGACGTTCGGCGGCGAAGATGCGGCGGCGATGGTGACGGAGCTCCGGCGGAATTTCGTGAGTGGTAAAACTCGGAGTTACGAGTGGAGAGTGGCTCAGTTGAAGAGTATTGCTAAATTTGTTGAAGAACGTGAGACTGAGATTGTTGATGCTCTTCGTTCTGATCTTAATAAACCTGAATTTGAATCCGTTTTATTTGAGGTATCTTATTTTTGTTTGATTTCATTATAATTTTGTTTTCGTTTGTTTATTTTTTTATTATTTGCATGAAATTGTTGTTGAAATTTTGAGATCGTGGATTATTTTGTTAACATTGTGGGTATTGTTGTCCGTGAGATTTGTTTTGTTGAAATCGTGACGAAATTACGTGTCTATCGTTGTTATTAATGTTTATTTTGACGCGTAACGTTATTGTTATGGTATACGTATATGTTTTTCCTATATGTTGAGTTAAAAGGGATGATTTTATGGATTGATTGATTTTGTATGCTGTGTTTACTATTGAGCTAGGGTGGACGCAACAATGTTGTACGATGAATAACCAAGACTATTTATTTGCTTATTTGTTCGCGAATTGCGATGGTTTATATGGAGTACTCCGTATTAATTAATGAAGTATGATAAAATCATGCTGATTGTGTGAACTTATGTGTTTTTGTTGCTGAGAATGACTGATTAGAAAGTTGAAAAATGAGCATTAATTGTAATTCGAGTGGGTCTGGTTTATTCCTACTTGGTATTTCTCCTATTTGATTTGCATCCTTGAAACAGACATAACATGCTAACACTTTTATGAGGGGTTAGTTTTGTGCATTTATGGCAAATTAATTTGCTTTCCTTGTTTTTCTTTGATTGGTGCTAAGGATTTTAGTATTAATGAAGTTAGGTCTATTTCATGAGGGGGTTTTTTCCTTTTTTGGTGTAGCGAATAGCGAGAGTCATAAAAGGCAATGATATGGACGAGATGTGATTCTGTGTCTTGGGATCTTAATAACGTCATGGCAATAATGTGGACGATAGTGATTCCGAGTCTTAGGATCTTTAAAACGTTCCTTTCTTAATTTATTGTAAAGTATAGGTCCTTACCAAGTTGCTGGTAACAGCTCTTATATAGTCATGTGCTCTGTAACATGTTTATTTCAGATGATATTTGTTTTTAACAAAATCTACGCGCCTTCTATAGTATTTATTCACTTTGTGCCTTTTTTTGGGTGCCCCCCTTTATGCTGGAGTGAGCTGATAAGTAATAATTGGCCAACAGACAGAAGTTGTTTGCTTGCTAGGTAAGAAGGAAATTATGTTATGTTCAAATTTGGAGGCTAATGCAATGAACAAGATGCTGCAAGTAAATAATCAATATTGACTTTTCTACTATGTTTATAAATCTCTGCATCTTGGTGATTAATTTACCATTACTTTTGGTAGGTGGTGTGAGAATAACTAATATGTTGTTGTGTTGGTGTGAATAATAGGTAATAAATTAGACTTTAATTGTCCTTTAAGAAAGGTCATAGCTGCTTGATATTAGTGCTTTGTGTATTCAAGTGCAGTTTTTATTGATAGACTTCGTACAGTTTGTTTCTGCTCTTTCCACTCTTAATGGTGATTATTGTTGTCTTAGGGGAAAATATACATATAATTCCAATGGCAATGCCAATAATAAGAAACTTATCGATTTTATATAATGCATATATCAGAATAAAAAAGCTACCGTATTGAATCTAAAACCTGAAGGGGAGATGGGGATGGGGGCATATTGGCCTTAAATTATTCGATAATGTAGCCACAGTCCTGTGTCCTACTCCTACCATAGTACCTTAATAATTAACCTAAAACTGGTTTCAAGATAGAGCAACACAGCTTATGCTATTGTAGGAATGACCAGGAAAGTTGTTACAATGACAAGATAAAGCCATAGAGGTGGGGAGAACAGTAAGGTTCTGGTAGAATGCTACGGAGTATTTTGCTATTCCATATGTTTTCTTTTTTCTTATGTTGGCATATAAATATATAAGGACTTTTTTCCCTTTTTTATTTCCTCGTTTACTCTAATTAAAAAGAAATACCCTGTAAATGTTTAACCTGAGATTTCACTGCTACTGCAGATTTCAATGCTGAAGTCTTCATGTAAAGTGGCTCTTAAGGAATTAAAACAGTGGATGAAGCCAGAAAAGGTAAAACTTGGTAGTTTCAGACTATCAGTTGAGAACTTAGTAGTATTCACCGCACTGCCTACTGTGCTTTTGTGTTTTTACTGAACTTAGCTGGGTTGTGCCTCAGGTGAAAACTACATTACTCGCATTTCCTTCATCAGCAGAAATAGTAGCAGAACCATTAGGCGTTGTGTTGATTATCTCCGCGTGGAATTATCCGATTCGTGAGTTGGAATTTTGCTCAAATCACTACATATTTCTCTTATAATATGCGTCTTTATTAATTCATTCATTTATTTAATTATTATTCTTACAAAAACTTCAAACCAAAGTTCAACACAAATTGTTGTGTGGTTAATCCTTGTTGACCCTGTACCTGGCCAAACTTAACCAAAGTTCAATACAGATTGTAAATTGATATTATAGAGTCCTGTGAATATGTTAGTGGTGAAGGAGTAACATCTATTGTCTACCTCAGCTCAGCTAAAAGAGTCTCTTCCCCTCTCCCTCCTCTCAAAAGAAGATCAGTTTTCATCTTCATAGACCTTTCAGAAAGTAGAAGAGACTTCCACGGTCCACGTGCATGAATGGCTTCATCTTGCTAAACCAAGATTGCAGTTAGAACTTAGAACATTGTTATTTTTTTTCAAGTCTTCTCTGCCATCAACAGCTGAATTCAAAGAATGCTTGGTAGCTGAATGTTGTGATGTATATACTTTTGCCTCTTCAAACATGTTATCTCATCTGTTTATTTGAATAAATCACTAATGGAACAAGAATACTGTTTTTGTGAAGGATTACCTGAATGCTATGTAGAGGAGGGAACTTCTCACTGTAGCATGCAGATACTATTTTAATCTGATGAGGCACCCCATGCAATTAGCAACCAATTACTCAATGGACTATGGAATGAAAACCTATCTCTCGATCTTTTAGAAGAAGCTGTGCACTTTTCTCTCTGTGATATTGGAATTCTGATTCATAGTATACTTCTTGTGTTGGTGTTGTTCATATTTTAAACTTTTATCACTTAAACTTAATATACGAGTTTGAGACACTTTATACTGCGCATATGCCGTTGCCCCCTTTTAAATTCGTGTCTTATGTCATGGTTTCTATGTGGTTTTGTGTATAATATATAAGCTTTATTACCGCATTTGAATCTATAGTTTTCTTTTTGTCTATTACTAGCAAAGTATGTGGGACAATTGAGTGATTATCTTCCTTTTGTGTGATTGCTTTCTTCAGTGTTATCACTTGATCCTGTTATTGGAGCCATAGCAGCTGGTAATTCAGTCGTCTTAAAGCCTTCTGAAATTTCTCCTGCTACGTCTTCATTGCTAGCAAAGTATGTGGGACAATATCTGGATAGTTCTGCAGTCAGAGTTGTAGAAGGAGCCATTCCTGAAACTTCTGCTCTCCTAGAACAAAAATGGGATAAAATATTTTATACAGGTTTGATTCTGACATACTACAAAATGGGATAAAATAGTGGCTGTTTGTATTTTTGTTGATGCACTTCTGACAAATTGCTGGTTTTTGTTTTCCATTGTATAAGCTCTCAAATCAATCTCTGAGCTTGAAACATAAATGGCTATTAATCTTTGTTGTCAGTTTTATTTATTTTAATCAAAATGCTGTTTGCAAGTGGTTTTAGAATTCAATAATGTTGTTATTTGGCTACCAGGCAATGTTTTGGTGCATGGTCAGCTTGTTCTAATAGAACTAGACTTACTTTTGGGCCACTTCTCTAAAGGAACAATTTGTCCGAGAGACTGAGACGGCTTCACAATAATCTATAGTGGGGTAGGGGCCAGGTGACTTGTTACAGTATCTGGAAAAAGCTTTAAAATGTTTAACACTAAATTAGTACAACAAGTTCTCACCTTTTAGACATACTCTTCTCTAAATTTCTTTGCGTCACTGATCAAGTGATTGCTATTCATTGTAGCAGTGTAGCTGTCTAATCTAATTTTACATGGAAATGGCTGTAATCAAGATAATTTCGCTCACAAAAGCTATTATTGTTATAAATGAGCATAATTTGGCTATATTAAGCTTTGTCAATGACTTAGTTTCTTTTAGCATTCCTGCTATGCTATCCTTTGTATAGATGCTTTGTCTTTATAAATGTGACCTCCTAACAACAGTTGACTCCATGAAATTGTAGGCAATGCAAAAGTGGCACGCGTAGTGATGACAGCTGCTGCCAAGTTCCTTACACCTGTTGTCTTGGAACTTGGAGGAAAATCTCCAGCAGTAGTTGATCCTGATGTTAATCTAAAAGTAAAGCGCTTTGGGTTTTTTTTTTTGCATTCAAGCACCTTAATATATGGACTCTCTCTCTCACACTCTCTCTCCTGACATGTTGGGATTCTTGCTTGTAGATTGCTGTTAGAAGAATTATTGCAGGCAAGTGGGGGAACAACAATGGGCAGGCTTGCATCTCTCCTGATTATATTGTCACTACAAGAGATTTTGCTCCCAAACTGGTAAGGTTCTGAAATATTAAAAGGTCTGAGAACCTGAGATATAATCTTCAATTATGCTGCTTTTTCTCTAATGTTGCTTTTTCGCTGATCTTGCTATAATACAGGTAGATACTCTAAAACGTGAATTGGATAGATTCTATGGTTCAGAGCCACTTCAATCTCCTGATTTGTCTCGAATTGTGAATTCCAACCATTTTGATCGTTTAGCAAGGCTTCTAGATGAGGATAAAGTAGCTGGTAAAATTGTTTATGGTGGTCAAAGAGACAAAGCTCATCTGTAAGCATAGCAATTAATGCTTAATTTCTTATTACTTTGCAAGAATAAGTTATTTACAGTGATGAGGAAATTTTCAATGTGCTACAGAAAAATTGCTCCCACATTATTGCTGGATGTCCCTCAAGACTCTCTAATCATGAATGAGGAGATATTTGGTCCAATGCTTCCCATTATCATGGTATAATTGAGGATTTTATTTTTCCTATCCTTTCTGTATTCTTTTAATTGATGATTCTCAGAGAAGTCTCCGGCTTCCTATCTTTGTATCATTGTGAAACAAAAATCTATATCTTTATAACTTGAGTTCAGGACTAATTATTGGAAAAAAAAAATGTAGGTTTAAAGATTTAACCATATAAGATTTGTCTTAATCAATAAAATATTGACTTCCTGATTTTCCTTAGAAAGGATTGTACATGAATACATGACAATAAATGAAAACACTTATTCGAAACCAATCCTTTAAACTACAATGGAGCATATCACCATATCATAATATCTCCTTTGGTTAGTTACTTGAGTATTGTATATTGATTTTCTTAATGTGCTTGTTTTGTAGGTTGATAAACTGGAAGAATGCTATGAAATAATAATGTCACGAACAAAGCCCCTTGCTGCATACTTATTCACCAACAGGAACAATCTGAAGGATCAATTTGTGAGGACTGTCTCTGCAGGTGGTTTGGTCATTAATGACTCGGCCATACATGTAAGTGCTCTAACATTTTACATTCAAATTCATTCACTTTAGTACAAACTCTAGTATGTGAGAATTTGTGCTCATAACTCGATATATATATATATATATATATATATATATATATATATATATATATATATATATATAATAACAGTATTTGACATTGGCAGAATCTGATAATTTTAGAGTTCCAGACTATTGATTTGCATGCCTGCATCATTGTCAGGAAAAAAAAGAAAAGAAAAAAGAGTTGTCCCTTGATTTGAATATGTCCTTAACTTATCTTCGACAGAAAAGTATAAAACTTCAGTCTATTAGTTAAAATTTTTACATTATAGTAAAGAAGCTAGAAAAATATTTTACGCTGATTGATTAGTGGGTACAAATAGTTTCTGCTATTTGTCTCCATTACAAGTTAAATCTCCTTGGTACTCCGTAACATTTATTCTGCCTGTAAAGAAAAGTCTGCATGGTAAACTGCTTAACCATCTGGCAAAGCTAAGTACACAAATGAATGATGCACATCACAAAAAAGAAATGAGTTGTCCCAAATTACAAAGCAACATTTATTTGTTTTCTAACAACAGCAAGCCACTATATGATTGTATTTTTGGTATATCATACAGCATATCTGCACATTACTCTTTGCTAAAGCTCATTTTACTTCTGTTGGGATTGATGTACAGCTTGCAGTTCATGGTTTACCATTTGGTGGAGTTGATGAGAGTGGAATGGGTTCATACCATGGAAAATTCTCTTTTGACGCATTCAGCCACAAGAAGGCCGTTCTTTACAGAAGCTTTCTGGGTGATGCTCCTGCTCGATACCCTCCTTACACCCGTGGAAAAATGAGACTATTGAGTGCTTTGATGGCTGGAAGTATCTTGGACATACTTCAAGCTTTGATGGGATGGTTATCTTCTGCCCGTAAAGAAAAGTCTGCATAGTAAGCTGCTTAAGTAAATTAAAGATGTGCATCATTTATTTGTGTAATTAGCACTATCCTATTTATGATTTCTGAACGCGATAATTATTTGGTTTTAGTAGATAAATAAATGATGGCTTTGTCTTCTTATAATCTTATGTAAGTGCATATGACTCAGTTCTGGTTATTTTGCCGTTAGTTGCTTAATTCAACAGAAGCAGGAAAATTGCCACCATTACTTCAGTCTAATCTATCAGCAGTTTTGTCAAATCTGTCTTTAGCTCAACGTTTAGTATTCTAATCTAAGTTGGGCTAACATTCTGTGTACAACAAAAGTGATACAGTATAAAACTCTAATTCCTTGGACTTTTGCAGAAAAGGAGGCTAGCTCCCAACAGACTTCAACTAATCCAAATTCTGTTGTCTGAGTGGATCGTTAAGGATTAATGTTATTTCTATGTTTTATTTGACAGTATTATCTGAATTCCGAGTTTAACTGTTAAAGAAAAAGATTAGAATACAACTACTACACTACAAAGATAATCTGGTTTCTTCATTTATATAATTTGATTTTGAATCAGCAGCATGCATAAAACCTAAACCAAACATTTCGAAAACTCTCCAAACTATGTACAGATTTCCCTCAGATCATTACCTCACTCCCTAATCTATATGAAACAAAGGAAAGAAAAGCAGTAGAGAGAAACCAACACTAGCTAGTTACTCAATATTCTGAAAATTTCGGACCGTTGTACATCAGTTAGGCTGTTGGGATAAGCTACTAAGAACTTGACTTTCAAGTTCCCTTTATGATGAGGGTTCTTTTGGTTAGGCATACCTTGACCTACAAAAGTTCTCTCATAACCTGGGTAAATAATTTCATCAATTCTCATGCTCATTTTATCATTCCCTAGTAAAGGAATGTATAAGTTGCACCCTGTCAGTGCATCCACCATAGGAATTTCTATCTCAAGCTCTAAATCGTCATCCATCCTCCTGAACAAAGGGTGGTGTTTTTCTGTAACGACGAAGATAATGTCTCCTGGATACTCTCCTTGACGCTCCTCTTTGACAGTTCCTTGGAAGGTTATTCGTGTTCCTGTCTTCCATCCCGGCTTTATGTTTACTGTCAAAACCTCTTCTTCTTGGACAATCTGCCTGCAGTTTTGGAGTTATGATAACTGTCAATAAACTTTAGTGAACTTATTTGGTATGAGATGATTTTATTAGAGGCTAGGAATCGTACCCTGTGATAGAGAAGACATCTCTAGAAACCTTAATGTGCTTGACACAACCATGATATAACTCCTCTAGTGTGCACTCAAGCTGTTTTTCAGTAGCAGGAGGCTTCAACATTCCACTCGAGTTGGAGAACATGATCATAGGACCACTTCTACTTACATTCATTTTTCGCGCTTTGGTTGCTACATCACTTGTAGATCTGGCAATGCTGGTGGGTCTATTGGTGGATCCATTCCTGCCGTTAATGCTGGTTGTCCTACTAGTTGTTGACGGTGCCCTGCTTATTGTTGACGGTGCCCTGCTTATTGTTGAAGGTGCTCTTGAAATGTTGTATGTTTTAGTCCCTTGTTCCTTTCTGCTTGTATTTATACTCCCTGATCTTCCTGCGTGTTACAATGTCATAAAAAGCCCTTAGAAAAACTGAACCAACTCTACAAGATTTTAATTTAGGAAATTGATTTTGAATTATGATTGTCATTATTATTTTTTTTTTTTTAAAAAATGAGTCACTAGGGCAATACAAATTACAAATAGGGGAGAGGAGATTTAAATCTATGACATATTGTACAT
The DNA here is from genome assembly GCF_948465745.1 of Chenopodium album. Lineage (NCBI taxonomy): Eukaryota > Viridiplantae > Streptophyta > Magnoliopsida > Caryophyllales > Amaranthaceae > Chenopodium > Chenopodium album. The sequence goes on from NC_137858.1 coordinate 8,846,170, forward strand.
AGGCTCGCAGTCACGAGACTCATGACTATTACAACTATGCCAATACCTCTATGAGGCGTATTCTATTCACATGGTTAATTAATTAATTTAGCAAGAACATACGATATGATATGTTTTTTTTTTTTTTCAAAGTACTTCGTATAAGATTAAGATAATTGAGATAAGTAAATTACCTAATGAAGGACTTGAGTGGTAAATACTTCCTTTGGGTAAGTTCATTTCAAACCGTTGTGAATCATGGGTTGTTGGAAGATCAACAAAAGATGAAACTCTTGATGGGCCTTTCTTTTTCTTGGCAACACTTAATAAAATAAATGCTTTGAAACAGCTATTATGATAATTATCATTATCATGCCCATGTTTTTGACTCATTTTGTTAAGCTCTTCCACTCCATTTCCATTTTGGTTGACCTTGTGAAAATGATTGTTGACATCTTGCAATTTTTCATGGTTGACCTGCCAATCTTGGGTGGCCTGTCAAAATTTATAATGTTAAAATACAGTAACTATTTATAAAAACAATAATAAGTTCACAAATTACTTATGCATATGGTAGCTAGGGTTAGGTGAGCACACATTATAAGCAGGGAGAAAATCATCTAATTCTCATTTATAGAATATCATAGTTTTATGTCTAATTCTCATTTATAGAATATTTGTTTTAGAAGCAAAATCATAATGAAACAAACATTATATTAACCGTCGCTTTAATCTTGTACATTATACGCAATTATGCATATAGACAAACATAGACAGAAACGTGGAAATCTTGCATATCTCGACTTACCAAGTTTCTTTTAAAAAGATATTTTTTGTTTTTTTATTATATTTTAACTTCAAGAATTTATGCAATTCTTGGGGGTCTAATAAATTCTTTTAAAACAATCCATTATAATTTTGTGTTTGAAACATAAAAGTTCATTTTGACGACATACATAGGAAGAAGAATTTTGTAAAAAACAAGTTTACAATTGAAAGAACATAAAATATTAAAAACAGGTTAATATAAGAAATTACAACAAAATATTAAAAAATAACATAAAACATGAAAAACTATTATTTTGATCAACAATAAATTGGGAAAATATAATATGAAAAATTAAATGTAAGAATACAACAAACCTTAAAAAACTCTTCATCAAAAGCATGAGGATTATTAGATTTGAAGTCATCATTTGGCTTGATCTTATTATTTGATGAAATGTGATGTTTGTGATCATCATCATGGTGATACCGTTTTGCAGCATGAAATTTATATTTCTTCCAAAAATCTCGAATTTTGGGAATATTATAACATTCTTGATGAGATTTTTCTGTTTCATAATCCATGG